>NW_024870996.1:3092500-4462500 GCF_019054845.1 Dipodomys spectabilis | reverse complement strand
ATAATTTAAGTACTTTTCAGGAAACATTTTCCTTTGAAAACTCAAAAAGAGCAAGAAAATTTTAAATCCAATAGTTGTCACATGTGATAAAGCTACCATATACAGAGTAATTGATCCTTTGAATGGAATAATCATTTTGTTTATATTTACTTATGGTATTTTTTATCCTTTTTTTGCAAAAAAATATTTTCCTGAAAAGATACTGTGCAGAGGAGTTACAGTTACATCAGTAATGAACACATTTCTTGTGAAGCATTGTTACCCCTAGTTTGTTTTCTCCTATTATACTTTCCCTCCTCCATCTCTACTACTTCTCCTCCATGCCAAAGCAGTAAAGTTCATTTTCAACATAATGTCCTCTGAGTATCATAATTCAAATGATCATCCCGTGTTCTTGTTTCATTATTTTGTCCTAATCCTTCCCATCATAAATTAGACAAATTTTATACAAAATACATACCAAAATCAAATAGACTGTTAACAGGAATATACCTTAGGAGAAAGAAAATAAAGTAGGAAAAAATCATATGTTATAATGAAATCAAGAGAAAAACAAGAAAAACATATCTTGTGGCTCATTTCGCATAACATCACTACATAGAAACAAAATAATTATGTCTAGTTTTTTATCTCTCTCTCTCTATCAATCTATGTCACTTTTAAGCTTTTCTGATCATCTGATAAAATTAGCATAGGCATATGTCAATTATTGCAAATAAATGATTAGTTTGTGTTGATCAGTTGGAAGGGATAATCCAAATAAATCTGAACAAAAGTGACTGCAACAGGATTTGGAAACATACTATACCAGTCACATTCAAGAAGAGATAAAACTTGTCTCGTAAAATCTTCAGTAGATACTGCTCAGGTATAGTGAGATAAATTATTACCTGTTCAAATACAACCTCATACAATTTGGTTGAAGATTGCAAAATCATACCTTTTGACATATTTTCATTAATTTTGATATCAATTTTTCCTGTCCTTTTGGGATGATTAAAATTGGAGACCTGAAGTTTTGTTCAAAAACTAAAGGGACACAGACATTGTTTGACTGATGGATTGCAAACTGTCAGGAACTCAAATCTATATGAAAAGTTCAAAGTCTCATTACAAATACACTTCGTTTGCTTACTTTTTCGAGACAGTCATCAGTGCCAATACTCTGAGATTTTCAGTACCCTAGTAATAAATGCACAAAGAAAAAATGGAATTTTCTTATTGAATATTAACAAAATATGCCAACAAAACTACATGAAATATGAAGAAGAAAGGTAATCAAGGAAGGCTCTCTAGGTATCTCTTCATAGAGCAACGAGAAAAAATAAATACCCAGTAACAATTTGCTGATTTCAATGCAATCTTGGTTTTTGATATATTTCGTCATTAGGATTTCGAAAAAAAATTCATCATTATTTCTTACTAGAGTCCATGAAAAAGTACAGGCTTATAATATACAATTACGATAACCACTAATATCTCCATTACCTGCACATTTTTTTTAATTTAATTTAATTTTATTTGTGAACATAGAGTACAGAGGAGTTACAGTTACATGGGCAGGATAATGTGTACATTTCTTACCAAGCATTGCAGCCTCCTGCTTTGTTTACCCTTCACATCCCTTCACAGCCTCCCCCCTCCCCCCCAATCCCAAGCCTTCTCCTTCCCCCCCCCACCCCCCCCACCAGCTCCAACGTTGTAAAGCTCGTTTTGGACATGACAACTTGTACTTCTCATTGTTGCAACAGGTCCACCTGTATCCTTAAACAACTGGTTTTTCTCCATCTCCGCCAAAAGTTATACTGACATCAAATATAGTGAAAGCAGGGGTTATACTGTGGGGGAGGGACATACAAAGCAACAAAGAGATAATCTTATAAATGTGTTAGAAACACATGCATGAAAGAAAAAAACATTAAAATACACATCTAAGGGTTCATTTTCCTGACATCACATTATCTGACCTTTTCCACTTGACTCATATATATACTACATATTACAAATAAGGGAAACCATGGGACCTACGTTTCTTTGGGCCTGGCTTACTTCACTTAATATAATTTTTTCCAAGTTTTTCCATTTCCTAACAAATGTGTCAATGTCATTCTTTCTGATGGAGGCATAGAATTCCATTGTGTATATATACCACATTTTCTTGATCCATTCATCTACTGAGGGGCATCTGGGTTGGTTCCATATCTTAGCTATGGTAAATAATGCTGCAATAAACATAGTTGTGCTGGTAGCTTTAGTGTGGTCTTGTTTGTAAACATTAGGGTAAATGCCCAAAAGTGGGATTGCTGGGTCATAGGGGTGCTCTATGTGAAGTCTTTTGAGGAACCTCCATACTGCTTTCCAAAGTGGTTGAACAAGTTTACATTCCCACCAACAATGAAGTAAGGTTCCTTTCTGTCCACATCCCCTCCAGCATCTGTTGTTGTTAGAGTTCTTGATTTTTGCCACTCTAACTGGAGTGAGGTGATATCTCAATGTTGTTTTGATTTGCATTTCTTTTATGGCTAGGGATGTTGAACATTTCTTCATGTGTCTATTGTCCATCCTTCTTTCTTCTTCAGAGAAGTTTCTTTTTAAGTCTTTCGCCCACTTATTTATTGGGCAGTTGTTTCTTTGAGGATTTGTTGTTGGGGGGTTTAATTTTTTGAGTTCCAAGTATATTTTAGATATGAGACCCTTGTCCGTTGTATGGCTAGTAAAGATCTTCTCCCAATCCATGGGCTTTCTATTGATCTTGCTAGCTATGTCATTTGCCCTGCAGAAGCTCTACAACTTTATGCAATCCCATTTGTCCAAACTTTCTTTGATTTGTTGTGTTTCCAGGTCTCTATTCAGAAAATTTAGGCCTGAGCCAAGGAGACCTAGGGTTTCTCCTATTCCATCCTGTAATGTTTTCAGAGTGTCTGCTTTGAGTTCAAGGTCTTTGATCCATTTGGAGTTGATTCTGGTGCAGGGTGATATATAAGGATCTAGCTTAAGTTTTCTACATGTAGTTAACCAATTTTGCCAGCACCATTTACTGAAGAGGTTGTCTTTCTTCCATTCTATTGTTTTAGCTCCCTTATCGAAGATTAGATGGCTATAGGTCTGTAGGTTCATTTCTGGGTTTTCAATTCAATTCTATTCTATTCTACAAAAGATTCTTAAAGATGTCCTACACATAGAAAACCAACAAGACCGCAACAAAGGCCAAGAAACTGCACCCAAACTGAGAATCCAAGAACCATAGGAAGAACCTAGTTTTCGCAGCCCCCAAGAAGGTGGATAACATGGCAGGAACTCCCAAATACTTATCAGTCCTATCTCTTAACGTTAATGGACTGAACTCTCCAATTAAGCGACATAGACTGTCTAGTTGGATTAAAAAACAAGACCCTTCTATCTGCTGCCTGCAGGAGTCACATCTTGCCTGTAAAAACAAACACATTTTCAATGTTAAAGGCTGGAACAAAATCTACCAAGCAAACGGGCCCCATAAACAAGGCGGGAGTTGCAATCCTAATATCAGATAAAATAGACTTCAAATTAAAATTCGTGAGAAGAGATAAAGAAGGTCGCTACATACTAATTAAAGGATCTCTCCTTCAGGAGGATATTACAATTCTAAATATCTATTCGCCAAACAATGGAGCACCCAAATTTATCAAAGAAACACTACTTTCCCTCAAATCCCATATAGATCCAAAGACATTAATTGTTGGGGATTTTAACACACCACTCTCCCCACTAGATAGATCAACTCGGCAAAAACTCAACAGAGAAACAGCTGCATAGATCAACTAGACTTAACAGATATCTAACGAACATTTCACCCAGCAGCATCAGAATACACGTTTTTCTCAGCAGCACATGGAACGTTTTCTAAAATAGACCACATTTTAGGCCACAAAGCAAACTTGTCTAAATTCAGAAACATTGAAGTTATACCTTGCATTCTCTCTGACCACAAGGGAATAAAATTAGAACTCAACACCAAAAGCCACCAAAGAAAGTCCGGTATCACATGGAGGCTGAACAACACACTGCTGAATCAAGAGTGGGTCATGGAAGAGATTAGAAAGGAAATTCAAATGTTCATGCTATTCAACAAAAATGAACACACAAATTACCAGCTCCTCTGGGACACAGCAAAGGCAGTACTCACAGGCAAGTTTATAGCTCTGAGCTCCTACATCAACAAATTGGAGAGATCTGAAACTAGCAATTTAATGACACATCTAAACCTCCTTGAAAAAGAGCAGCAAGATAAACCCCAATCAGGTAGACGGAAAGAAATAATCAAAATTAAATCAGAATTAAATGAATTAGAATCCAAAAAAACTATAGAAAGAATCAACAAAACAAAGGGTTGGTTCTTCGAAAAACTTAACAAAATTGACAGACCCTTAGCAAATCTTATCAGAAAAAGAAGAGAACACACCCAAATTAATAAACTCAGAGATGAGAATGGAAACATCACCACGGAGACAACCAAGATTCGGAACATTATAAGGGAATACTTCTCAAAACTTTATGCTAATAAGTTTGAGAACTTGACAGAAATGGACCTCTTCCTAGCAAATTTTGACATGCCAAAACTAAACCAAGATGAGTTAAACCAGCTTAACAGGCCCATATCAAGCATTGAAATAGAAACAGCAATAAGAGACCTCCCAGCTAAGAAAAGTCCAGGACCAGATGGTTTTACAGTGGAATTTTACAAGGCTTTCAAAGCAGAGCTCACACCAATACTCCTCCAACTCTTCAATGAAATTGAAAGAGAAAGCTCACTACCGAACACATTCTATGAAGCCATCATAACCCTCATCCCAAAACCAGGCAGGGACTCATCAAAGAAAGAGAACTATAGACCCATTTCTTTGATGAACATTGATACCTGCACATTTTGAAAGTACTGATATGCCATAAGAACATGCTACCAAAGATCAGACAAATTTTAGCAATTTCATACATGGGTTGAAGCACTAATTACTACTTGTTTTCCATATAAAGTATTTCATTGATCATACTAACTGGTGTTATGCATATCATTTTTTCTCAAATTACAATTTTCAGTTTTCAGTCAGCATTGCCATGAATAAATAATACAGTGGAAACAGTATGGTTCTTCAAGCATATTTTGTGAAGTTCTACGTGTGAAAGAAATTGGGAGTGTGTAATTAGTTTGTAGGTTAGGTTTGTGAATTCAGAATATGATCGCCAGATATGGTGGTTTTGAAAACAGTTTGTTTCTGGTGATGTGCATAATTGGTCATCAGTATATTTCCTATTGAATAATATAAAATATTGGCTGCGATCTGCAGAAATTATGAACATGAGTATGATTCTTAGCATTGATTAAAAAATAACATTCTAAATCCTGGAAAGAGAGTCTATGGGTAACCTTAAGGATTTTCAATTCATATTGGATAATGTAGAAGCTGTAAAAGGATCAAGGAATCAATAAAGGAGAAACCTATCAGATAGCATATTAGAATGGAAAAATGTGAGAATATAAAGAGATTAAGTAATTCTGCCCTTCCAGACAGTGTCCAACACCCAGCAAGAAATAAGTGATTTTCTATAAATTTGTGTTTAGGTCAGGAAAATGGAAGCTTGTTTGTGCTTAGCAAAACAGTTATTAATGTTTACATTTTCTGATTCTGTGTTAGGCTCTTGTATAGGCATGAATCACCTGGACAACCAATTAAAGCCACTATAGTCATTGAGAATTGTATAAACTCCATAATCAGTCAATTCATAGGTGTTTACCTCAGATTTGTGATAATCCATTTTGGGATAGTTTTTGAGAGTGTTCTTTACCATTCTGACTACAATATTGCCATGAAGGAATCATTTCCCTTGTTACTTATCCTGTATTCACATTTTGACCTAATGTTCTCAGAACAAATTCATAAATTCATAAATGTTCATAAATCCTTGAACCCTACTAACTACAATACAACTTGAGTGATTTTTCTATTTCTTCATGAATCACACTGTCCTATCAAATTATGTTTTACCAGCACATACTATGTGCACTATTACTAATTTAAGCTATCAGTAGATTACTTAGTCATTTCAAATGAAGTGTATAAATTTATCTCTATTATTTTCATTAAAAATGGTGTTAACAAAAGATGTTGTATGCAGTAGCCTACAATACAGTAGCCTACACAATAGAGACAAAGGAAACAGCAGTGACTTAATAGAAGGAATTGGATTGAGGATCAGATTGCAGGCTGGTCAATAACAATGAGGAATCCATATACAGATCAAAGTACTGATATTAATATAGTTGAAATAAATTATATTTCATTGAAGCATTAAAAAATGTTGGATGTTTTCTTACACATTGACTCAATTGAGAGAAGCCCATGTTGGGCTGGAAGTCGAGGTCCTAATTCTTACATGAGCTCAAGTTCTCCTATAACAAGAATGATGAACACTTCCACAATAAACCTCCTCTTTGCTCCTGAGACACCATCTGATGGGAATCGTTTCTATCTAATTCAGAGAGTTCATGCTCTGCTTCATGAGATATGAAGCCCATAGCATCCTTTCTTTTATCAGTTCCTGTGTTCATGTTTTTGTTTTTACTTAGGGATGTTGCCAGATTTTCCATTCAAAGTCAAATCATGGCTTTGCAATACTTTTCTCCCTTCGTGCTTTTGTTAGAATTTTCTCAAACATGTGGTTCTATACATAGCAATATTTAAATTCTTCAGTTCTTCAGTTTCACAAAACAGCAATTCCAAACATGGAGATTTAAAAACCCACATTTTCCTTTCCTTATTATTTTCATACCAACTACTTATAGTTCTAGTACTTTCTTCAGATACACTAGATATTTAATGAAGGAACTTGACACTGAGTTATGCATACAAACTAGCAATATCCTTAAGTTTTTATACTCTCAAAGTTTTCTGAATATTAATACAAAAACATTTGGTAGCAGATTTTTTTAAAAATTACTGTCATTTATGAAAACTATGGCTGGGGAATATACTTAATACTAGAAGATGGACATATACAACGGACCACCTGCTATATGTCATTACACATGTTAATTCTACTTTTTAGATCTTTGAATAATAACTATTTTTAATAATACCTAATTTAATTTCATGTGTTCTGGATGAGCCTATCAACCGAGGCTTTAAGTGGAAAGTCTGGGATTTGATCTCTGGGCCTGGGCATTGAATTCAATGCTTTGCCCTTCAATTTGGAACAGGGGCGATGAACTGTGTGCCTCAGCCTTGAGTTGGGACCTGGAAATTGAACTCACAGCCTGGGCCTGAAACTCTGGGCCTGGGTCTTGAACTGGCAGAGTAGTTCTTGAACTTACTGCTGGGTCTTGATTCCAAAACTTTGAACTGCAGGAGGAAGGGGGACCTGGGACTCCAACATAAGGCCTAGGACTTAAACTCACAGCATGGACCTTAAAGTTGCACCCGGACTTTGAAATCTATGCCTGGGATTTGCCTTGCAGACTGAGCCTTGAACTTTCATCTTCACACTGGAACTGGGTCATAAGTCTTGAACTCAGGGCCTGGGATTTGATTTGCCACTTCTATCTTGAAGTCCAGGCATGGGCTTTGAACTGTTAGAAAGAAACTTGAATTTGGGGACTTAAACTTGACCTTTAGCATACAACTTCAATTCAGGGCTTGGGCCTTGAACTCAGTGTCTAGAAGTTGAACTGTTGATCTGGGTGTTGAATTATCAGTCTGAGATTTTAATTCCGTGTTTAGGAATGGAAGTCCTGTCTTTGGAATTAAACTCAGGACCTAGAGTCTGAACTCATGATCTGGGATTTAAACAGTGGTCCATGGACGTTCAACTCAAGGACTGGCCCTTGAATTCAGGGCCTGCGACTTGAATTCTTAGTCTGAAAATTTACTCATGGTCTGCTATTTAAAATCTTGGCCTGGGATTTGAACTCCTGGCCTAGACTTTGAACCCTTGGCATGGGATCTGAACTCCCTGGAACTTGAACTCATAGGGGGGAATTTAACTCAATGCTTATGACATGAACTACCAGATTGTGCCTTGAACTCAGGTTCTGTGACTTGAATTCATAACTTGAGCCTTGAACTCAGTACCTAGGCCTTAAGCTGTGTTCCTGGGACCTGAACTCAGTCTCATCCTAACATGCTCGACTTTGGTACTGAACTCCTAGACTGGGCCTAAAACACACAACCTGGGCCTTGAATTCATGGACTGGTACTTGAACTGGGGCCCTGGATCTTAAACTCAGCAGGAAAGGGGGCACTGAGACTTCAAATTGGGGATGGGGCTTTTAGCCGATGAGCTGGGCCTTAATCTCAAGGGTCCTGGTATCAATTTCTGGTACCAACTTATGCGCCTGGAACTCAAAGTTTGGGATTTAAACTCTGGGTATTGAACTTGTGTCCTGAGCCTTGAACTTGGGGCTTGGACCTTGAATTCAAAGCCTAGAAATTAAGCTAAGAAACTGAGCCATGAACTCTCAGCCTGGCATTTTTACTTGGGCCCTGGACCTAGCATTCAGGGCCTGTGACTTAAACTCAGGGCTTAGCCTTTGATCTCAAAACCCTGGCCTCAAACTAGTGTTTTATCCTCGAACTGTTTTCCTGGGACTTGAACTAATAGCGGGGACTGAAACTCTGAACCTGGGCCTTAAGTCACAGCCTAGACTTGAACTCAAAACCTGGGGCATGTAGTCATGGGCTAGTATTTTAACTGGGGCCCAGGACCTTATAATAAGAGGCTGAGGATTGAAATCATAATCTGGGCCTTGATCTCAGGGCTTGCAACTTGATGTATAGATCTGGCATTTTTACTCTGGAGTCCGTGGTTCCTTAGCTTGGGCAGGCCGGCTCAGGCATAAGAGTCATCTATACTGTGGGTTCCTGGCACTATGCATGCTTATCCTGGGATCCTTTGTTCTGTCAGTGCTGTTTATCCTGCTACTGCACTTGTAGCATGGGTATTGAGTGCTCTTGTTACAGTGTATGTGTACCCTGAAATACTTGGGTTTGTTAGTACGAGTTAACCTCCTAACATGTAAGATACTCTGGATGAACATTCATGCTGTTTATTCATGTGCTCTTTTGCTATGACACACTATTATCTGTTAAAATTGAAAGAAAAGAAATAGGATAAATGAATAACAAACTTTCTTTTATCCAAACCCATAAAATTTCCTCACTACAAAGTAAATTTTACATATGAGGCTCTCATTATACAACAAAATTCAAGGATTTTTCTAAGCTTTATTTTGGGAATGAAGCCCCTTAAAATGAAATACTATGGAGCATTATCCCTGAGGAAAATCATGGTTGCTCATAGGTCTCCAGTAGGCATGAAAGTTGGGGACAAACTAGCAAAAAATATTATCAACACAGTATGAATAACAGAGAAAAGAAGCCTGATACAGGTCATTAAGAAACCTGTAGGAGGATGACATCTGAGGATCAGGTTTCATCTCAGCCCATCAGGAGCCTCTACGAGGTTCTCATCACTCATTCATCACATGAAAATTTGAAGTGGAAGTGTTTCTCAATTGGGAGATCATTGGCCTTGAGATGAATAAGTCTTGGCTAGCACCAAAGCCCAGAGCTCAATCCTAATGACCGCCAAAGACAGAAGGGAAGATTCCACTTCAGAGTACTATTATTTTCATCATAAAATTCACTGGAATTCTGCTATACTTCAACAGAAGGGTGCTGCTGGTGTTTTCTTCACCTCTAACTCATGTGAACCAGGATCATAGTGTTAATGCCTACGTAGAAGTGCTTTATATCACTTTTGTTTCAAAGGTTTGTTTGTTCGAGAGAATTTTTCTCATTCCTACAAATATTCCCAGCCCTCCCCGAAAATCCCTGGATTGTAACATTTCAGCCCCTGAAACAAGGTGACTGGAGAGCAGAATATTTTCTCATTAATGAAATTTATGCAGCAAGCAATGAAGTAATTGTTTGGTAATATATACATATATATGCAAATATATCTTAATAAATATATCTTTAATTAGAATATATGCATATATATCTTAATAAATGTATCTTTAGTTAGGAAATATTTTATGCTGTGTAACATATGTAAAAGTATGTAAAACCTGTGCCTTAGATTATGACATAGAGGAATATGATATACTTGTTCTTGTAAAACTATTATCAGAAATTTAGTATTGTGAAGGGAAAATGATATATTCTCATATAAAGCTAAATCTGTGGTTTTGTCAAACTACTACTGAGTAAGAGCAAGAAAGAGGGAAGGACTTAATATCGGTGTTTATTTTATAGTAAATCAAACAAAAAGAGATATAAAGTGGAAGTTAGTTCTTATAACTTTCCATGCCTAGAATGTATTACCCATATTTTGTAGACCTTTTCTTGATAATAGCTGAAAGAAGAAAACAATTCTCACGCATATTTGAAATTGTCTGAAACTGTGAAATGCTTACTGATGTGTAGTAGCCACTAGACATAATAACTTTTTTCCCCCAATTTTTTTTTTTGCAACCGGTATCTTCTGATACATAACAGATAGGTTTATTCAAGGGTAATTTGACATGAACTCAGGGCCCTTCCAATATCTCTAATGTCTTTTAGATATCCATTTCAGCATTTGTGAGGAATACATAAAAACAAAGCACGAAGGGTTATTAATTCATTAGGTGTATCTTCACAAAGATACATGCTTAATGTTAGGCAAGTACAATATGAAAGGGTAGCATGCAAATACCTTCAGGTACAATTAAAAGCTATGTGCTATTGCTTAAAACAATAAACTTTATTTCATTCTTTTTATAAGCAAAACAAATTTCATTGTGAAGTGACAATCACATTGTGAAGAGTTATCAGGTAAATATGTTCATCAGGCCAGAAAACGAATTAATATTTAAGGAGTATATTCATGTCACCTGCCAGTATGAACATGGAAATATTGGACTTTGCTATTTATATTGAAAAGATTGCCATTAATATGTATTTCTTGATTATTTTCTCAAATATGTTTCACTTAGAGAATGCCAGAGATACACCAACATTTGGAATACTTGGCTGGGATCAAGGCCAGGGTAAGAAGTTGAAACCAATGGTGCAATCATGGTTTCAATCTTCATGACCAAGGAAGAAATATAAGAAAAATATCCTGGAAAAACTATGATTAGTGTTTGTCATAATTGACTAAAATCAAGAATTGTACGCACGCAAAATCTCCTCAGTTTTAGATTCCAAAAAATCATACTAATTTGCCCTGCTTCATTCTATGGGTGCTGAAATGGAATAGGGAATAATTTTGACATTGCAAGTTGTACACATATACACACAGATACACACGCAAAGATTTACATCTACAAATGGACAGGCAAAAAAAATATCAGATTACAATACAAATCTGCTTACATATATATAATGATAAATATAGTGTTGTTGATTAAATATTTGAGACACATCAGCCAGTAACATGGTCACAGATTTTCTTAATAATTCTCAAGTTCTCTAGTATCATCCACTTTTGAGAAGCCAGAAAAAAATATGACTCTCTTAGATATATAAAGCATAAGGAAAAAGGACTCATATTACCATGGATTCATATTCTGTTCTACCTATGGAGGTAGTTACAGAAATATCACCTCCCCATCAAACATTACTCTCTGAGATTTAAAGAGAAAATGCAAGATGGTCCAAATAGAGAGTGAATAAAAATAAAATGGCCTTTTTCGGTGAAAATAATTCAGATTTTGGTAATACCATGAGTTTAGGATTGAGGAATCATAGGAACTGAGTCTGATAGACATAAATTAGACTGGATGCAATATGAATAAAGAAAGGATGATGGAGATTATAAAATGTGATTAACTGAATTACCAAATTCTTGTTAAATAAATATATAGGATTTTAGATTTAGCAAAAATAAAAAATTTAAAAAACACAAAATATCCATTTGAATATGTATTTCAGATAAACAATAGATAATTTTGAGTAAAAGTATGTTAATCTGAAATGCAAATTCAACGTGGTATTCATTTCATCAGACAATTCATTCTTTGTGTTTAATTCATTAACACAGTCTGTCACTTTTCAAAATCTCTTGTGATTTATGTACTGAAAAGTCAACAAGATACAAGGAACCCAGTGAAAGATGAAAGTTGTTGGATCAACAGAATTTACAAGAGACTGATAAGACAAGTTAAGCAAACACCAAGTTAGAATCTTAGTGTTACACTGAGAGAAAATGAAAGATGGGAGGGAAGTTGGGAGTCTACACATAATTCAGGAACAAGACAAGGATGTCTACTCTCTCCAGTTCTCTTCAATCTAGTATTAGAATGCTTATCTACAGCAATAAGACAAGATGCATACATAAAGGGATCCAAATAGGGAAAGAAGAAATAAAACTCTCTCTTTGCAGATGACATGATCTTGTATTTAAAGAATCCCATAGACTCCACTCCCAAATTACTCAAGCTGATTCAAAACTTGGGCAAAGTAGCAGGGAATAAAATTAACCCCCCAAAATCAATGGCTTTTCGGTATGCCAACAATGAGAAAAGTGTGGCTGAAATTAGGAAAGCAACTCCATTTGTAATAACCCCACAAAAAATAAAATACCTAGGAATTAACTTAACCAAAGAAGTGAAGGACTTTTATGATGAAAAGAATATCAAAACAGAACTTAGAAAATGGCAAAAACTCCCATACTCCTGGATTGGAAAGATCAACATCGTGAAAATGGAAATAGTTCCCAAAGCTATCTACGAATTCAGTGCGATACCAATCAAAATTCCAACCTCATTCTTCAAGGAAATAGAAGAGGCAATCAAAAATTCATATGGAACATTAAAAGACCCCGAGAGTAAAATATTTTACAATGGAAGGCATTGAAAACTGATTAGAAAGAAAAGAAAATTATAGCCATTTTAAGTGGGGTGAGTTGGTATCTCAATGTTGTTTTGATTTGCATTTCTTTTATGGCTAGGGAGGTTGAGCATTTCTACATGTGTCCATTGGCCATCCTTCTTTGCTCTTCAGAGAAGTTTCTCTTTAAGTCTTTAGCCCAATTATTTATTGGTCAGTTGTTTCTTTGAAGATTTGTTGTTGGGGATTTAATTTTTTTAGTTCCAGGTATATTTTAGATATGAGAGCCTTGTCTGTTGTATGACTAGTGAAGGTATCCCAATCCGTGGGCTTTCTATTGATCTTGCTAGGTATGTCCTTTGCCATGCAGAACCTCTGCAATTTCATGCAATCCCATTTGTCCAACCTTTCTTTGATTGTTGTGTTTCGGGGTATCTATTAAGAAAACTTTGGCTTGTGCCAAGGAGACCTAGGGTTTCTCCTATTCAATCCTGTAATGTTTTCAGAGTGTCTACTTTGACTCCGAGGACTTTGATCTATTTGGAGTTGATTCTGTTGCAGCGTTATATATAAGGATCTTCCTTTAGTTTTCTACAATTAATTAACCAATTTTGAAAGCACCATTTACTGAAGAGGCTGTCTTTCTTCCATTCTATTTTTTTTAAATCCGGTACTGAAGACTAGAGGGCTATAGGTCTATAGGTTCATTTTGGGTTTTCAATTCTATTTCATTAGTCGTTAGGTCTGTTCATGTGCCAGTTACAAGTTGTTTTGTTTACTATGGCTTTGTAGTAGATTTTGAAATTTGGTATTGATATTCCTCCAGCATTGTTCTTTCTGTTGAGGATCAGGGTCTGTTATTGTTCCATATGAATTTTTGGATTTTCTCTTCTATTTCCTTAAAAAATGAGGTTGGAATATTGATAGGTATCACATTGAATTTGTAGACAGCCTTGGGAAGTATTGCTATTTTCATGATATTGATCTTTCCAATCCAGGAACATGGGAGTTTTTGCTAATTTCTAATTTCTGTTTTGATTTCCTGTTTTTAATTTTTAAGGTTTTCATCATGGAGGTCCTTCACTTCTTTGGTTAAGTTAAATCCTATGTATTTTATTGTTTTGGGGTCTATTATGAATGGAGTTGCTTTTCTAAATTCAGCCAAATTTTTTTCATTGTTGGCATATAGAAAAGTCAGTGATTTTTGCAGAGGGGATTTGGTGGGAGTGTAAACTTGTTCAACCACTTTGGAAAGCAGTATGGAGGTTCCTAAAAAAGACTCCACATAGAGCTTCCCTATGACCCAGCAATCCCACTATTGGGCATTTACCCAAATGTTCACACAAAACACACTAAAGCTACCAGCATGACTATATTTATTGCAGCATTATTTACCATAGCTAAGATATGGATGCAACCCAGATGCTCCTTAGTAGAGGAATGCAACAAGAAAATCTGATATACGTATACACAATGGAATTCTATGCCTCCATCAGAAAGAATGCCATTGCCCCATTTGTTAGGAAATGGAAAGACTTGGGAAAATTATTTTAAGTGAAGCAAGCCATCCCCAAAGAAACATAGGTTTCATGGTTTCCCTTATTTCCAATAACTAGTGTATGTCTGAGTCAAGGAGAAACTGTCAAATAAGTTGATGAACACTAAAGTATATATTAAAATGTGTTTTATGCGATTGTTTCTAACATTTTTAAGATTATTTCTTTGTTGTTTGTATGTCCATCCCCAACGGTTTAACGCATGCTTTCACTATATTTGATGTCACTATAATTTGTGGATGGGAAGCAAATCGTTTAAATAGGGATACAGGTGGACCCATTGAAACAATGAGATGTACAAGTAATTATGTTGAAAAAGAACTTTACAAGTCAGGTCCGGGGTGAGGAGTTTTGGGTGTCGTGGCGAGGGGAAGGAAGGGAAAGTATGGGAAGGGGAAACAAAGGAGGAGGCTATAATGCTTGATAAGAAATGTACTCATTATCTTGCCCATGTAATTGTAACCCCTTTGTACAGTAATTTCACAAAAAAATTATAGAATGAATTGGATAAAAAAATAAATCCACTTCTACATTTAACTCAGCTCTCCTTAAAATGATACACTGTGATCAGAAATATAAATGGCTTCAGAAAAGCATGCTTTCTCACTATTAGAAACAATAATAAAGGAACATATGATGAATCAAAAAAAATAAGGAAATCTAAATGTCCCATTGTTCCCCAGTCTTCAATACCAGCATATTTTGACTAAGATTTGAAAAGGAAAGTGATGGAAAGTTTAATTTTACCAAAACTTGTTGAAAAAATGTGGCCTGACTCAAATATGAACATATGATCTGGTTATATTTTGAAATAGGTGCAATATGAGGATCGAAACAAACAAGCAACCAATTTAATAAGTGGACATTTCTCCAAAGGAGTACAAATGGTTGACAAATATATAAAGAACTATTTGACATCCTTTCCTATATAGAAAAATGCAAATCAAAAGACACTGAGAATCTGTATTTTTGTCATCAAAATAACTACACTCAAAGCAATAAAACAAAAGAAAAAAAAAAACCCCAAACAAGTATTATTGAAGATGTTGGGAAAGTAGTAATCCCTATGCTATTTATGGCAATGTAAATTTGTAAAGCCACTATGAAATCACAATGGTTTCTCATTAAATTAAACATAGAATATATGATCTCTTAATTCTACTCGAGCATACATCAAAAAGAATGTAAATCACGATACAATAGCGACAGCGGCACAGAAACTTTTATTGAAGCATAATTTACAGTCAATCAATGCAATCAAGGTAGTTGACCCATTCAAACAATAAATTAATCACGAAAATGTACTGTATTTACGCAGTCGAATATTATTCATCCCTCAAGAATTATGTTATTTGCAGGAAAATGGAGAAAATTGAAAGTCACCTTGTCAAGTGTTCTAAATTCAGCAGAAAGACAAATGTTATCACATAGATTTTTATATGTGCATTTGGAACCTTAAAAAATAAATATCATATACTAAATAATGAGTATTTTGGAGTGAAGATTACAGAGAGGAGATTGAAAGGGAGTAGATTGAAAGGGGATCATAATATTCTATACAGTTTTATGGAAACATAGTGATGTAACTCACGATGCTTTTTATCACAGAACATTATATAAATGCATTTAAATATTACAAAGAAATTTCTTTCTATAAAAATGGGCTAATATAAAAGAGTCATCAAAAAGCAATATAACAAAGATACATTTCATTTCTTTGATAGATATATGTATAGGAATTGATTCATTCTAATTAAAATTGTATATGAATGAAGAAACACAGAATATGAATATAACAAGAAATCAAATGAAAAAATATGTTAAAAATGAACTATACAACTTGGGAGTGGAGAGAAGTCAGGTGGGAGAGAATGAGGAAAGGAATGATACCGTTCAAAAGGAAATATACACCATACCTATCTGTAAACACATTGTATATCATTTTTACAATAAAATTTCAAAAAAGGAATTGCTAATAGTAACCAGAAATTTTGAAAATATATTCCAAATTGTAAGTCATCTTAAAATGTAATCCCAAACAAAGCCTAAACATGTAAAACATATTTCAATATGATTACTGGGAAAGAATCAAAAGAAAGAAAGTGAGAATTTTTTCCTTGATTTTGGGGGTACTAGCATTATAATTCAGGACTTCCTATTCACTCTGCTTGATTTATTGGCTAATGCTTTGCTAAGTGAACTGTCTCTCTCTCTCCCTGGTTTTGTTGGTAAATTGGAGATGGAGTCTATCAGATTCTTCTCCTTGAGCTAGGGACCCTATGATTTCCATACTCCTGAATAGCTAGAAATACTGGTGTAATTTTTCTTTAAATAAGTTTTTTTTTAATTGTGAAAATACTATATAGACAGTTAACAGTTACAAGAGCAAGGAAATGAGTATGTTTCTTATCAAACATTGTTGCCTCTTCCTTTGTTTTTCTTCTACCATCCCTTGCCTCTCATCTCCACAACTACACTCCCCAGCCTAAATTGTAAAATCCAGTTTTCAACATAATGTCTTCTACATCTCATTTTTTCAATGGGTCAACCTATATGCCTATTTTGTTTTTCCATTCCCCTCCCCAAATTATATTATCATTAAATATAGTGAAAACAAGGATTATACCACGGGGGAGGGAAATAAAAAGCAACAAAGAACTGGCCTATGAATCTCACCTTACTCAACAGTTTGGAGTAGGTGATGATTTCATCATCAGCCCAGGGAAGAAGCTTCTAAACCATTTCACCAAAATATTTGTAAGTATTCTATCGGATTTCGTGATTTATTGTTCTTGTACTTAGATGCAATAAAATCTAGAGAATAATAAATTGAGCAGTGGCATATATAGCTTCTTAAAATTTGAGTAATTTTTAAAGGAAATAAGGATAAAAGTATATAAGAGCAACTGCCATCCACAAAATTTATTTAAGAAATAAATCAGTGTTTCTCATGATCCTATTAAGAGGAAACCATTTCACTAGGTTAATTGAGCTGGAGTTATTGCTTTTTCTCCAAAGACTACAGAAAGAGATGCAAATTGTAAATCACAAGAGAAATCACCACCTAACTTAAAGAACCATGTGTAAGAAATCTAAAATATGAGTGGATGTCTTTGAAAATAATAAATCATAGAATTAGTCTTTCCATTTTCTAACAAATAGAGCAATGTCATTCTTTCTAATGTATGTCCCTCCCCCAGTGTGCAACCTTTGTTTGCACTGTATTTGATGTTGGTATAATTTGGAGAGGAGGAGGGAAAAATATTGCTTAAATTGGGAGTTCCGGGAAGATGGCAGAGGAGAAGCTGGAGGCTAAACAAGCTCTCACATAGAAAGCAGTTTTAGAGTTCCAGTTAACAGTCCTAAGCCAGAGAATCACACCAAGTGTGCCTTCAAAGGACAGAGAGTTAGCCAGAGAGAGAAAATACAGATAAGGAGACAGCCCTGAGAACTTGCCAGTAGTCACCGCTGTGCCGGTGGAGGCGGCCACTGCAGGGGCGGGAGAGCAGATTCTACTCAACACCAGCAAGAACTGACAGTGAGCAGATATCTTCATCCAGTTCACAGACCACAGATGACCCAGGAAGCAAGATTCAGTGTGAGTAGAAGCCTGACGTCCTCACTCCTCAGAGAGCAGAGGAGGGAAGGCCACCCCTCTCCCCCCAGTACCGGAGAGCTTCATCATCACCAGAATGGAAACAGTTGTTTTCTTAAGTGTGGAGAAGTAAAGTATTTTGATTCTCTTATCCAATGAACAATAGCACCCACTTGAAAAAAAAATAGTAAATACATCTTGGGATAGCAGGAGTAGAAATAAAAAAGCCATTAAGAGAGAAATATTCCAATTTTGTCCAAGAGCCAAATGGTATAGTGTGTATACATAAGATGTGGAAGAAGGAAATGAGGGAAAGGAACTTGTCTCCTAAGTTAACTGGATTCACCATTTTCAGTAGCCCTTCCTCCCCACGATGTTTAATATGCCACAGAGATCGATAACTTCTGTGGAGAGTCTTAACTGGACAGGCCCATGGTTACTGTAATGTAGCCAGTAATCCTCACTTCTGTTTATCGAACTGAGGAAAGTCAGCTCTATTTCTATATATGAAAATAGAAATGATAACTGCTAGCCTATTACTGAAAAAAAATCTCACTTTCTCTTACTGTGCTTTGTTGTACTATAATTCTGTGCAATAGAAGTGGGTGAGGATTCAGGAGTCAAATACTGTGAATAGACTGCACACAAACACACTTGAGTGTGTGTGTGTGTGTATTATGAAGATACTGTAGAGAGTTGTTACAGTTACATGAGCAAGGCAATGAGTCCATTTCCTATTAAACAATATTACCCATTTTTTGTTTTTCCCCTAACAATCCTTTCCTCTCCAGCTCCTCAACACCTATCTCCTATTAAAAAACAAGTTTTTTAATATGGTTTTTAATGTGGGTATTTGAACATTTTGTTACTTCCTTCCCCGTCCCAAATTTGACAAATATATATACAAGTTGCAGAACACCAAAAATCAAGTACAGTGATAACAGGAGTTATGCCATTGGGGAAGAACTTGCAAAGAAACAACATCAAAATCACGTGCTATATGCTTAAAAAGAAGAGCAAGAATGACATAATCTCTAGTGTCTCTATCTTCTGGATCATTTCACTTAGCATCTACTTATTTGGTTATATGTACATAGCGTTTGACCTCTTGTGCTTGTCCTAGACATATTGTAAGGAAACCATGGGACCTGTTTCTTTGGGTCTGACATACTTGATTTAATATAGTTTTCTCCAACAAATGGGACCATGCCATTCTTTCTGATGGAGGCATAGAATTCCAATAATATATATATATACACACACACATATATGTATTCTTGTACGTATGTATGTAACAAATTTTTGATTGATTCATCTGCTGAGGGGCATCTGGGTTGGTTCCATATCTTAGACATGGAAAGTTACATAGTTGTGCTTGTAGATTTATTATGACCTTGTTTGTGCATATTTGGGAAAATGCCTAATTGTGGGATTGCTGGGAGATTGGGGAGCTCTACATGTAGTTGTTGAGCATGTTTACATTCCCACCAACAATGCAGGAGTGTTGCCTTTGGGCTCATTCAATCCAGCACCTGTTAATATCGTTTCTTAATTATAGCCATTCTTACGGGGGTAAGAATGTTGCTTTTGCCGTTTCATGATTAATTAAGTTTAGATATATACCTTTTATTGAAAAAAAACTGTACAGAGTGGTTACTGTTAAATAATCAAGGTAAAAAGTCCATTTTGTATGTATCATTTTTAGCCCACCTTTGTTTTTCAATTACCATTCCTCCCCATCCCCTAACTCATATCTCTCCACCCCACCCAACAAATTTGGGAAGTTCTTTTTTACCATAGTGTCCTCTACATCTCATTGTTACAATAAATTATCCTCTATACTTATTTTAACATTTTGTTATTTCTCCTTCCTTCCTGAAATTAGAAAAATTCATGTACAAGTTTCAGGACACCGGTATAAGTACAGTGCCATCAGTGTTGAGATTATTTTATGTCTAAAGAAATGGACCAATTCTTTATGTATCTATTAACCATTTTTTTCCTCTTCAGAGAAGTCTCTTTAAATCTTGAGCCCACTTATTAATCTAATGATTGTTTCTTTGAGGATTTGTTGTGGGGAGATTTAAGTTTTTGAATTCTAAATACATTTTATATATGAGTCCTTTGTCCATTATATGGCTACTGGAGATCTTCTCCCAATCGGTGGCCTTTTTATTGATATTGCTTGCTATGCCCTTTGCCATCCAGAAGCTCTGCAGTTTCACACAATCCCATTTGTCCAACCTTTCCTTGATTTGTGGTGTTTCTGGGTCTTTACTAAGAAAATTTGGCCTTTGCCAAGAAGCCTTAGAGTTTCTCGTATTGCTTCCTGTAATGTTTTCAGGGTGTCTTTTTTGACCTCGAGGTCATTGATCCATTTGGAGTTGATTCTGGTGCAGGGTGATATATAAATATCTGCCTTTAATTTTGTACATGTGTTTAACAAATTTTCACAACACCATTTACTGAAGTGGTTGTTCTTCCTCGATTATATTTTTTGACTCCCTGATAGAAGGTTAGGTGGGTCTAGGTATGTGGGTTCACTTTTGTGTCTTCAGTTTTATTCCATTTGCCTTCAGATCTGTTCATGTACAGTACCAAGCTGATTTGATTACTATAACTTTGTAGTAGAGTTTGAAGTTTGGTATTGGTATTCTTTCAGCACTGTACTTTCTTCTAAATATATTTTTGCTATTTGGGTTTTGTTGTTGTTGTTGTTCCATAAGAATATTTGGATTACTTCTATTTTCTTGAGGAATGAGGATGTGAAATTAATAGGTATCACATTGAATTAGTAGATAACCCTTTTCACGTTATTAATCCTTCCAATTGAGCAAAAGGGGAGAGTTTTCCACTTCCTAAGTTTTGGTTTAAGTTCACTTTTCAGGTTTTTAGTTTTTATCATCGAAGTCCATCAATTCTTTATATAACTCCTAGGATTTTTTTTTCCGTCACAATTTTCATCTAGACATCAACTACTCCTTCATTGTAAGTACTTCTGCCTATTTATAAACATTCTTTTAATGGTCTATGCAGCTCCAATAAATCAAATTTTATGCCATATTATTTTTTCACTTCCTTATTTTCATTATTTTCTAGTAATAGCTAGGAAAAAGTTGAAAATTGATATTTGAGTCACAATCAGGCAGATTTTTAACTCCAAATTGACTTGGGTTTTATTTGTACACTGTTTCTAGATAAAAAGTTTCATGCACATTCTTGGTCACCATTCTGACACAAAGTTGACAACCTTGTTCGAGCATTGTATACTCTTTTTTTTCAACATAGTGTATTGGACACTCATGGTTCCAATGGGTTAATCTGTATCCCTATTTAAACAATTTGTTTTGTCTCTTTCCCTCCCCAAGTGATACCAACTTTAAATACAGTGAAAAGAGGGATTATAGAAAGCAATAAAAAAAATCACATGGTACTTTAGAAAAAATAGCAAGAAAGGAAAAAACACTTGTCTCCATATATTGGGGTTCATTTTGCTTAATGTCAGGTTTTCTGAACTTTTCTGCTTCTCACAGACATATGCTAGTTATTGCAAATAAGGGAATTTAGGCGGCCTATTTTTGTTTGGGCGAGTTTACTTCACTTAGTATAATGTGATAAGAAATGGATTGATTACCTTGCTCATGTAATTGTGATCCCTATTTACATTATTTTCACAATAAAAACAACTTATTATAGAAAAAGAGGTGGACACCCTTTACTTAGGAAAAAATATGTCAGAATAATAGTGATTATTTTTCAGACTGTCAATATCTATATGTTTATGAGAGAGTACTTTCAAAGCAAGGTTTTCTGTTTTTTACAAGTTATTCAATTTCTGACACAAATATTCTTTTGCTCCCTTGTAAATATGCTTTATCAGTATATATCGTGATAATTCATATCTTAAATTCATATGATACAAAGTAACAATAAAACGGTCTAAAATTTCTCAAAACAAGTACTAGAAATTGTTAACAAAAAGAACATGAAGAGGAAGTCTCCCAGAAGGATTTTTATGTATATATCATGTATTTTTATTACACAGATAGTAATTTTATTATATAATGTAAATATAAATATAGAATATATAGAGACATATCTGTGAATGTGTGGTTTTAAGTATATACATATAGGCTTGTGCATTGTAGTTACATTTTATCAAAATTATATAAATTACTTACAAATATGTAGAACATAAATAATAATTGCATTATTATATATACATTACAAATGTTGTGCAGAGCGATTACACATTCATGAGGAGGGTAATGAGTCCATTTTGTAGAGATCATTATCACCTCCTCCTTTGATTTCCCCCTACCATCACTTCCTTCCCCACTTCCCCAACTCCTCCGGTCACCCCAAACCTCGACATGGTTACATCCATTTTTATCATAGGGTATTGTACATCTCATCATCACAAAGAGTCAAGCTGCATCCTGGTTTATGTGTTCCCCAATATGACTTCCCCTCCCCAAATTACAAAAATGTATAGGCAAGGTGGAGAACACCAGCATCAAATCCAATGAAAACAGCAGTTATACCATGGGGAAGTATATACAAAAGAAACAAAAAATCACATACTGCATTGACAGTACATAACAAACACTAATTACTTGTCGTGGGGTACATTTTGCTTAGCATTACCTCATATGGTCATATGTACATATCCTTTGACCTTTTCTGCTTGTCCTGCACATTGCAAGGGAAAGCATGGGACCTATGTTTCTCTGGGCAAGGCTAATTTTATTTAAAATAATTTATTCAAAGTTTTTCCATTTCCTAACAAATTAGGTAGCCATCTTTTCTGACAGACATAAAAATACATTATATATGTGTATAGAGAGTTACGTTGTGTGTGTGTGTGTGTGTGTGTGTGTGTGTCTGTGTGTATTGAGGTTGGTTCTATATCTTAGCTATGGTAAATAAGGCTGCAATACACATGGCTGTGTTAGTAGCTTTGGTGTGACTTTATTTTGATTGCTGGGTCATAAGGGAGCTCCATGTGCAGACTTTTGAATAACTTCCATACTGCTTTCCAAAGTGATTGAACAGTTTAAACTCCCAACAACAATGCAATATGATTCCCTTTTGGCCACATCCCGTACAGCAGCTGTTGTTACTAGATTTCTTGATTATAGCCATTCTAACTGGGGAGAGGTGGAATCTCAACGTTGTCTTGATTTGCATTTCTTCCATGGCTAGAAAAGTTGAGCATTTCTTCATGTGTCTATTGGACATTCTTATTTCCTTTTCAGAGAAATATCTCTTTAAGTCTATAACCAATATACTATTTGGGAAGTTGTTTCTTTGAGGATTTGTTGTTTGGGATTGAGTTTTTCAGTTTTAAGTATATTTTACATATGAAACCCTTGTCGGTTGTATGGCTAGTGAAGATCTTATCCCACAACTGTGGGGTTTTTATTGATCTTGCTATCTATGTCCTTTGCTATGAAGAAGCTATGCAGCTTCATTCAATTCCCTTTGTCCAACCTCTCTTTGATTTGTTGTGCTTCTGGGTCTCTTAAGAAAATTTCGGCTTGTGCCAAGGAGCCCATAGTTTGCCCTACTCCTTCCTGTAATGTGTTCATGAAGTCTGCTTTCATTTCTAAGTCTTTGATCCATATGGAGTCGGTTCTGCTCCAGCGTGACTTATAAGGATCTATTTTTAGTTTTCTAGAAGTGCTTAACCAATTACAGAAAAGGCTCTCATTCTTCATTGTACTTCTTTAGATCCCTTGTCAAATATTAGGTGGCTATAGCTCTGTGGGTTCATTTCTGGGTCTTCAGTCTTATTCCATTGATTCTCAGGTCTGTACTTGTGCCAAGCTATGGCTTTTTAGTAGAGTTTGAAATTTGGAATTGTTATTCCTCCAGAGCTGTTCTTTCTATGATGGTCTGTTTTTGCTATTCATTTCTCCCCTCCCCCATTAGCGTTGTTGGATTGCTTATTCTATTTCAATAAAGAATGAGATTGGGGTATTGGTAGATAACACATTGACTTGGTATATAGCATTTGAAAGTATTGTCATTTTCATGATGTTAATTTCCCCAGTCCAGGAGCATGGGAGGTTTTACCACTTGCTTAGTTCTCTTTAATTTCCTATTTCAGGTTTTTAAAATTTTCATCATACATGTTCTTCACTTAGATTGTTAAGTTAATTGCTAAATATTTTATTTTTAGTGGGGCTATTACAAGTGGGGGTGCTTTCCTAATTTCACTTACATTCCTCTCATTATTTGCATACAGGAAAGCCATTCATTTCTGAGGGTTAATTTTATAACCTGCTCCTATGCTAAAGTTTCCAATCAGCTCAAGTAACTTGGGAATGTAGTCCTTGGAGTTATTTAAATACAAGATCATGTCATCTGCTAAGAGGGAGAGTTTTAATTTATCTTTCCCTGTTTGGTTCTTTATGTTTGCATCTTTTTTTATTGCCCTAGATAGGCCTTCAAATACTAATTTGAAGAGGAATGGAGAGAGTGGACATCCTTCTCTCATTTCTGAATTTAGAGGAAATGTCCTTATCTTTTCACCATTAAGTATAATGCTGGATGTAGGTTTGTCACAAATAGCCTTTATTATATTGAGGTATGTTCGATGGATTCTTGCTAGTGTTTTGAATGTACATTCAATGCACTAGGTGATTCTTTTGTTTCTATTGTATGTTCTTCCCCCATGGTATAACTCCTATTTTCACTGGATTTGACGCTGCTGCTCTGCACACTGTATATATAGTTTTTTAATTTGAGGAGGGATAGTGATAAGCAGAATGCTTAAATGAGGATGTAGGCTGACCCATTTTGATGACAAGATATACAGGAAATTATATTGAAAATGAACTTTACAATGTAGAGGTGAAAGGGGCGAGAGGCATAAGGGAGATATGGAGGGAAGTGATCGTAGGGGGAAAATAAAGGAGGTAACAAAGCTCGCTATGAAATGCACTCATTACCCTACTCATGTAACTGAAACCACTCTGTTCAACATTTTTAAAATGAAAAATTTAATATTAAAAATTTTAAAAGGTGCACAAATGCTGAGTGCCAGGCAAAATGATTTCATAAAACGTGTCCTCTGTGCAAATACTAGAGTCGAAATGTCAGGCTACTATCTCAATCACAATACCAAAATCGATCCTCAAAAGTCACAGTTATCTGGTGTAAATATCCATAAACTGATAAGCTATTGGGAATTCGTGGACTTTCTAAAATCAGGAATTTCATCTATTACTTAACAATTTGTCTGGCATTCAGTTCCTTGTACAGGTGTTTTATATCTGGACAAAGTTTTAACACAAAAATCTGAAAATGTAGTCATTGATAACTAGTCTACCACGAATAGGCTTCCATTTCTTGCCATGAGCACTTGAGGAAAAATGTGGAAATCTATGAGAAGTATCTGTTTCTTAGTTTATGTTGGTTATGGTCTGGAAGGACATAATACTAGGCTTTACATCAGTTCTATGATGTAGGTCTACCTTTGGTTGAATTTTAATTTTACAGAGAGGGTATCATTAAATCAGTAAGGGACTGAGTAACATACTTGTTATACCTGTTACACTCTTCCACATTATTCTCTCTGTTTCAATCCCCAATATCCCATCTCCCAAGTTGTAAGGATCATATCCAACATGTTGTCTTGTGAGTATTGGGTTATATATGCTATTTCCCTATTGTTGTAACACTAATTGTGGCATGAGTTCTATTGTTTAGGTCTACTTTTCAAAGTTAGTGTAATGGTGAACACAAAAGCCTCCTCAAAAGTTCACAGAACTTTTCAAATACATCTCATTCATATGCTCAAGTGTACTATCAGTAATTACAGACTTTGGAAAATTATGACAGGATGTGATATAAAAACAAAATAGAACATTGCTAAATTTGGAAATCCTTTATTCACGATTTTATCCCTATTCTCCTTTCACCATTTCTTAAGCCCTTGCACATCAAAGTGTGAAGCGATATAGATTCTTTTGTGAGAAGAGTGACATGAATTGACTCAAAAATCATACAATCTAATGCAAAATTTTGAAGGGATATCATACAAAGGTCTTCAATATATAAAAGATATATCATGCATACGCTGCCTATATTTTATCACAGAATTTTTTTCCCTTAGGATGTGTGAAAAGGCAAATGTATGTAGTCACAGTCATACTACTAAGTGATAATAGGGAAGATATACACTGACATAAAATTAGCTAAATTTTTATAAATATATGAATGTCACCTGTCAGTGAGAATATTGCAATAGACATGCCAATCTGAGCAGTTTCTGAAGACTGATTTATGATAGGAGACATCAATATTCACAAAAACTGCAGATGTTTGAGGACAGAGTGGTTATCCTAAGTGTATGAAAGAAAAACAGTAATTAGGGAGCAGTTAGGAAAAAATATAATTTATTTTAAATATTATTGAAGGTGCCATACTGAACATGTTAGGTTATTCCTATTACAATAAGGAAAACATTGATGCTTCTCTAATTAATGTAAGCAAAATTTTGTTTTTGAAACCAAGGAATGATAGCTTGGAAAAAGATTGCATGATGTCCAATCAAATACTTCAAAACATAGACATAGACATACAAATATTAACAGAGTTTATCACAAAGAATTAAAACATTGAGTTAGACAGTATTTGTGGCAAAATGGAAAGTATCAGTTTGGGTTCGATATATACAGAGGTTCTCTCAAAACAAATCGTAATTTTTATTCTTCCTTCCTAGAAGAATTATAAATTAAACAGCCAATAATCTTCCGTATGAAGTTAAGATATTTGAATTATCATGGAATCACTCTCTTCAGACTGACTTAAATATCTGAGAAGAGTTTTGCATGAACAGATATGATATCATATGCTTCAATGTCATATATTATAGCAGAGATTTTACATACTTTACTATATGTCACACTGTGTAAAATATTTCCTAACTAAAGATACATTTATTAAGACATTTATGTATTTTTTAATTTTTTTATTGTGAAAAAAACCACAGATGGGTTATAATTACATGGGCAAGGTAAAGAGTACGTTTTTTATCAAGCATTGTTGCCTCCTCCTTTGTTTCCCCTTCCCAACCCTTCTCATCTTCCCAAACACCCCTTCCACTCCACCCACCCTCCACCCCAGCACCATAGTTGTAAAGTCCGTTTTTCGACATAACGTCTGGTACAAGTCATTGTTGCAATGGGTCCACCTGTATCCCTACTTAAATGATTTTTTTTGTTTGTTTTTTTCCCTTACCCTCCATAAATTTTACGAACATCAAATACAGTGAAAGCAGGGGTTATACCGTGGGGGAGCGACACACAAAGCAACAAAGAAATATCTTATATAGGAAATAAGAGCAAGAAAGAAAAACCTCTTGAGTGTTATCCTTGGGATTCATTTCTCTTATCTGACAAATACTAGTAATTGCAAATAAGGGAAAGCTTGGGACCTATGTTTCTTTGGGCCTGGCTTACTTCAATTAATATTATTTTTTTCCCAAATCTTTCCATTTCCTAACAAATGGGGCAATGTTGTTCCTTCTGATGGGGGCATAGAATTCCATTGTGCATATACATCACATTTTCTTGATCCATTCAACTACTGAGGGCAATCTGATGGTTCCATACATACTTCATTCCTTACTGGATCAAGTTCATTAATTAGAAACATTACTCTGCCCCAATCACCCTATTTCAGAGCCTGAAATATAACAATTCCGTTTGTTGTTGTTGTTGTTGTTATTGTTGTTGTTGTTTGCTGGGAATATTTTTGGAAAGAGAAAAATTAATTCCCTGGAACAAAAAAACATGTAAATGAGAGTAATATAAACATTTTTATGTATGTATAAACACTATGATCCTAGTTCCAATGAGTTAGAAGTTAATAAAACACCAGCAGCACCTTTCTATCAAAGCCTAGCCAAATTCCAGTGGATTTTATGATCAAAATAATAACACTCAGCAATGCAATCTTCCCTTCTGCCTCTGGGCCAGAGGGGGTATTTCACTTGTCGTAGGCTGGTTTGCTGATGAAGGACCTGAGATCATGAACGGGAAAATGATTATATTAGTACAACAATTATTGGCATCTCACATAGAGGAGGCACTGGAAATGACACTGCAAATAAAATGTGTATTTGAGGGAAATTCTTCCTGCTTCCGTTAGTGAATGTATTTATCTTTAGCACACAACTTAATGTGCTCGTCTCAGTTATCAATCTTACCATGTATATCTGATTACATTATTCATTTTAGTCTTGGATATAAACATTACTCATATACAGAGCTTTTCTGAATATCGGATGGTGTCTTTCTAGAAAGTCATTTTCCCATTTGATTTCCTACACTTGATTGAAATATCAAGCAGCTATAGACTGAAGGGTAGTATTGAATCTATTATGGAATTATAACAATAATGCCTATATATCTTAGCTTATTTTCTGTCAACATCCCAAATTTAAACAATAATCTTTGCTAGGAAAGACTTTAGAAATATTTCCTAGCAGTTATTTATACCCGGAAGATAATTATCAAATCATACTTTGGAAAAATTATATTATCCAAGCACATAAACTTTCCTTTAAGTACACATTTTCAGTACTTTCCTGAGACTCTTCAGGCATAACTTGAACTGGGATCTAAAATATAAATATATTATTAGATATTTGGATGCATATGTCATCAGAATATTTCTGTGAAAATGGCTCCTTAACCTTCATATGCTATGCTCCAATTAATACCACTGGAGTAATCTAGCAAACACTACTATATTTTATGGTCAAAATTTATATTGTATTAATATTGGGAAATCTTCATATGTAAAACAGAATTTCAAAAAAAATATACATATATATATGTATATATTTATATACATGTTCTACCCCCTGAGAGAGTATTTCTATTTTCTTCATGTCAACAGAGTTTCTACAGATAGATCAATGGAGACATAGCAATGCTCTTGATTTGAAGAAAACATGAAAGCATTTAAACTTCTACAATAATCAGTCCTACCAAGCTTGTAGCAACTATCAGGATAGAAGTCTAGTAGGCAAGCACATTTTCTGAGATTCGTGTGGTAAATAAAGTGGAAAATAAAAAAAGTAGCACATAAGAAACAGTAATGAAGAAAATAATCAATTAGAGTTGACACTGACTAAGGATTCATAATCACTTAATTTGTGAAAACTTACTCAGGTATCAATAAACATATTATCATTGGCAATCTAAAAAAGGAAACAAGTTTCATGAATAAATACAATTTGAGAAACAATGCCCAAAATAATTAGGTGTTTTGGTGTTAACAAAATATTGCAAAATCGTTACTATATTTGAATTCAGTTAATTATTCATTTGATTAATATATTTCATGGGACAGGGTACTGATTAACAGCATTTCCTCCAATGTAAGTGTTTGGACTTCACACACACTGTTGAGATCATATTCCATAGGATCTATATTTCCTGCAATTAATAGAAATTATACTCACATATTCTATCTTTGGTTGTCTGAATTAACAAGAAAAACACTATATGAGTGAATATAAGATATTCTCCATTTTCTCGGCAGTTTGTTAGGGATATATACTATATACACATAACTATATGTAAATTAATATAACTACAAATAAGTTTCTTTATCTATATATTTACTTATATATTTATATATTACTATATGAAAATTATATATAATATTCATAATTTCCCAATTATAAACATAGGTAAGACCATTTGATTTGACTCCATTAATATTTAAATATTTTGATCTCATAATGAATATAATTGGCACCTTAAATCATAATTCTTTTAGGAGGGAGGAATAACAATACTCTAGACAGTGAGAGGTTGTGTAAAAATATTGTGTACAAATTAATACTTTCCTTTTTTTCAAATATTGCTTAAATCATTGACTTGCTTCTTTGTGAACTGTATGGTGTATGCTAATGGGTGTATGTTTAACCCTTTCTATGCTTGTGTCATTTTCTTCGTGTAATTCTCTCTTATGCATGTTTCTGAAGTACTTGGTTTGACATTGTGAAATTTTGTTTCAAGTTCTGCCACCTCGGTTGCATAAACAATGTTTCTTACATTATATAGGGAAGCATCGATGATCCCATTACTGTAATATCATTAACCCAAACATCCATATGTTTGGGGAATTATGGGACCTTGCAATAATATTTAAAATAAATCAATTTTTATCTGAATCTAACTACACTACTATTTTTGTGTAATCCGATTAGCGTAACCACTAATTTCTCTAATACTGAGAGGGCTCACACTTTTGGATGTTCCCCTTAACTACAGTTCCGAAGATACAAGTTTAAAACTATTTTTAACAGGAGTCAGTATATACAAACTACTATTGTGCTAATCAATTGCTGCAATATTCACATAAATAGGTGATATTAATATTTTTATGAAATATCTCATTCTATATCTTTCTATATCTTACTCCATTATCAACACATACAGTGATTATTACGTTACCAACATTTGCATATTTCACACTTTTTATGGAAACAGTGATTCAAGTGTTTTATATGACACATCGTTTGTAATTATGTTGAACATTGATGATTGGAAAAGAGACAAAAATGATGAAGTGGGCAACAGTTTCCATAAGGATTGTACTCACTACTTGTGTAATTATACCCCTGTTCTAGGCCCCTACGACAATAAAATTAAAAAAAAAAAACCAAAGGAAAGGTAAGACCTAAATGATAGAAATGATGAAATGACTAGATATACATATCATATATTCATCTAACTTTGATATAGATGATAGTAACAATAACTATTATTAATACTTTGAATTCCATTATTGCAGTTAGATCTTTTTTTCATATACATGACATAAAGAGCAGAAAAGAATTTTAGGCTAACTATACAAGTGCAATTTTTCCAATTCTGCTATCTATAAAATCTCTATGAATACACTTGCCAGTTATATAGAGATTACAGAATATATGTTCAGGACTTTTGCACAGAAAATACATAAATATGGTATTGTTAACAGTTAATAATGTTCTTCCATTTATGTATTACATTTTAGTACCAAGTAAATCATTGCAAAATTAATTATTCAACAAAAATTTCACATGCATATGTATGCCCCTCACACAGGGATGCACACTGACAATGGTACGGGAACTTTCAACACTTTTCAGACATGAATACACTACTACCAGAGATTTGATGATCACTGAGTAAATTGATTATGTAGTATGAAGGCTTTAGATTGCAGTAGATACTGGTACTGACTGAAGAAGAAATAGCTACAAAGAGGGAGAACACCTGCCAAATATTTTAAGAATGTGATTTGTCAAAAACTCTATTGAACCTAGCAACACATTGAATTATATTATATAATCAAGTACATAAATTTTAGAAAATATTCCATAGCCTGTTACAACTGTGGGCAAGTGACACACCCACAAACATCACTCCCTCTCGCCCCCCCCCCCAAAAAATCAAGTTATATAAGGAAAGTGTCTGTGAATTTCATTGAGGAAATACAAATCCAAATTTTAGCTCTAATTCCCTTAATTTACTTCCTTTCATTTTCTTTTAACTTGAATGAATTACTGCTTACATTAAAGTTGGTAAAGTATACATTCTTTTGGATGGAAATTACACTATAATGAAAGAGTTATGATGTTGTTACTAGTTTTTGTTTTTGTTTTCATTTTTTGCCTTAGGCAAATGTAGTTTTAACACAAACACACACACAGACACACACAAAATGGAATTGTGTTCCTTGATCTAAAAGCATGATATTGTCACATCTGTTAAGAAATTGAAAGACTTGGAAAAAATTATATAAACTCTAGCATCAGTTCATATAGTAATACATTATCTCTATATCTATGTATTTGCCTATATATCTATCTACTACCTATCTATAGCAATCTATATAATTTTGACCTTTTCTGCACCTCTGATAAAATTACCATAAATATAAGCTAATTATACGAAATACATCATAAGTTGATCGTTTGGAAGGGAACAATCCAAATTAATCTGAAGACAAAGGACATAAACAGGATTTTAAAACTTACTATACAAGTCACACTAAGAAGAGATTCAAATTATTTCGAGAAATACATTCAGTATATATTGCTGAAGTTTAGTGAGATAAAATTATCACCTGCTCAATTAAAACCATCTTATAATTAGGCTGAAGATTGCAATATCATACATTTCAATATATTTCCGTGCATTTTGATATCATTTGTCTACTCTTCTTTTGAGAGGATTAAAATTAGAAATCTAATTTGTTCAAAACCAGGTGACTAAAGGGAAACAAACATTGGTTGATTGTATGATGAGATACTGAATTAGGCAGTGTAATAAATGGCATGAATCCAAATCAAAAAATCTGTAATAAAAATTCAAATTCTCATTTCAACTAACCTTGTTTATAATATTCAGGGCCAATAGTTTGGGATTTCCACTGCCATAGTAAGAAAAGCATGAAGAAGAGATTGAGATTAATTATTGAATATTAAAAAATATGCCAACAAACAAAATGCATGAGCTATGAAGAAGAAACGGAATCACAGGCACAAGCTACCCAGATGGTGGAGAAGAAACTGGAGGCTAAACGAGTTCTTGCATAGAAAGCAGTTTTAGTGTTCCAGTGAAGAGTCCAAGCCAGAGAATTACATCAATGTGCCTAACAGTACAGAGAGTTTGGGCAGAGAGGGAAAATCAGACAAGCAGACAGATCTGAGCACTTGCCAGCAGAGATGGCTGGGGCTGCGGCAGCAGCAGCAGCGGTGGCTGTAGCCGCCATACTTACAACAGAATATCTGGGACAAGGGTGCAGAGGCAGTGTATGAACAGATTCTACCCAACAAGAGAAAGAACTGACAAGGATCTGATATCTTTATCCTCCAGATCTGCAGACCAGAGACAACCCACTAACCAAAATTCTGGAGAGAGTAGAACATGGGCATCCCCATTCCTTGGGAGCAGAGGAGGGAAGATCACTTCTCCCAACAACCGCCTATGGGAGATCTCCATCATTAATTCTGACAAAGGCCCAGCTGAGTCGCTAGCTCCAACTCAGGAGTTGGAAGAAAACAAAAGTCATTTAGCAGGTCCTGGAACCTGACTTGACCTGCCAGGCTCAGCTCCACTCATGTGAAAGTCACCCAGACCAAGCAGAGAAAGCTCTGCCCGCGGAAAAGTGCTGTTTTTCACTGGGTGAACAGAGCCAGAGGTTGACCCTCCCTACAGCAGCCTAGTCAATCAATTGAAATGCAGTAAACATAAACCCTAAGAATGGCCCAAGGCTGGGCTCTGAGAGTATCTCAGAAGCTAGCCCCTCTGGGTAAAGCTACTGTTTGCTGAAACTCTACCCAGAACATAGCCTCATCACAACATCTCCAAACTAGAAGAAATAGACATCTCCCTCTTTTGTAATACTCAAAGCAGTTCTCCCTCCCACTGAAATAGTCTGGGAAGGGATCACAAAATACTGGGAAAAGCAGAGCATTTTTCTGCCTGCCCCAAAAAACTGACTAAAGAAACTAATCAAGCCACAAGAAAAGCAAACACCACAACCAGACCAGAGACTCTACCAAGAGCCTGGTTACAGACACAAGGGAGGTACAGGTTCTTTCCATCAACCACGCAAAATAAAAATCAAAGATTTCTTTTTTGTACCTTTTTAAAATTTTTAATTAAAAATTGTTTTCTATTCATCTTTTTTCTTTCACTTATAATTTAAATTTTAGATATATGTACATGTCAGTGCTTTTTTATTATTTCTACTGCTCTTTTGGTCCTGTTTTCTTCTTTCTTTCTCATTATTTTTACTTTTTCTTCTCTTCCTTCTTTTTCATGAGACTTAATTGCAGTTATGCTCATCCTGTGGTATACCAGCATCAATTATTAGATCTTATCCCCCACTGGGTACACACTTAATTCAGAAATTTATTACTCAATAATAAAACACTTAGGCTTAAATTCCTTAATAGCAGTGTTCTCTCTTAATACTTATATAATATTTTATGTAGTTATATTTTTTAGTTTTTCATGTTTCATTTCTATCCCTCTCCTCCTCTCATCCTATCCAAGTACTTCCCTCAATATTACATTTTTAATATTGCATAACTTTTAAGTGTTTCCTTTTTAAATTTTAATTTTAATTCTTCCATTTTTCTCATCTCTTTTTTTCTCTTCTTTCTCTCATACCATTCTGTCCAAACCATTTTCCACTTTGAGATAAGGACTTGGTTAATTTCACTCTCCTTTTACACTCTCCTTTCCACAACCCTATAATGCTATTTTTCCCACATTGCTCCCTAAAACTAATAATTTCTGGTTTGCCAAATCCTCTTTGCTATACGTAGTGCATTAATAAATAGCTGTTTGAGTTTGAATAGATTGAATCTGTTGAACTAGCTTGTATCTGCAGACTTTTGATTGTGCAACTACAGGACTTTGGTTGATGCTTACCTTAATATAATGTTCTAAAAAAACCTAGTGTTACTTTCATACCAAATGGACAGAACATGCTGGAAAAACACAAGAAAAATGGCAAATTCGGGTATCTCAATTTCCACTCATGATAATCAGGTGACAAAACATAATGAATAATCCAGAGGAGAGTTCCCAAAAGGCTCTACAAACATTACTGGTAAGCATGGTGAATGAAAATATTGAAAACCTGCAAAGGACTCAGTGTGAGTGTGATAGGGAGACAGAGGAAGCAAACCAAATGTCAATAGAGGAATATCATGATGGTGAGTAAACTACTTAAAGATTGATACAGGAATTGCATGAGCAGGTTAAGAATACTCAAAGAGAAATAAAGGAATTGTGTGAGAAGGCTGATAACAGACAAAGAGATACAAATTAACTGATCACGTTAAGAACAGACAAAGAGAAAGTCAGGAATGGCATGAGCAGGCTGAAAACAGTCAAAGAGAATTACAAGAATTGCGTAAACGTGAGGAATCTAATCAAAGAGTAATACAGGAATTGACAGAGCAGGATGAGAATAGACAAGTATCAGTAGAGGCATTCAAGGAATCCATAAACAGGCAGCTGAAAGAAGTCAGGGAGACCACAAAGGGAATGTTGAATGGAACCTCACAGAGGGAAAGGGAGTTGAAGGAAAACATAACCAATTAACTAAGTGATTTAAGAACAAACATTGAACATCAAATTAAAGAAGTAAAGAAATTCATACAAGATCTAAAACAAAGCTACAACAAGAATTTGAAGGCATCACAGCCGAATAATTAGAGAGAAAAGAACTAAACAAAGTAGAAAGTCTTGACAATAGGTTAGGCTTTTCAGAAGATCTAATCTCGTGGATTGGAGACAGACTATATATTGTAGAGAAAAAACATAACAACTTTCCCAGACAAATCCAAGAAATATGACAGAAATATTCATCATCTGGAAGACACCATCAAAAGGCCTAATCTGAGGATAATGGATGTAGAGGAGCACCTAGAGACAGAAGTTAATGGTCTAGGAATATTTTTTTAACAGCATCCTTGCAGAGAACTTCACAAACAAGCAAAAAGATAGACTTATTCAGATAGAAGAAGCTTTTAGAATCCCCAATAGACCAGACAAGAACCTGTCATCACACCAACACATTATAATCCATACAGGATCAACTCAGAGAAAGGAAAAGATCCTTAAAACTGTCAAGGTGTAAAAATCAATCACCTACAATGGGAAACCAATTAGAATCACCTCAGATTTCTCAGCAGAGACAATTAAAGCAAGAAGAGCCTGGAATTATGTATGCCATGCCCTAAAGACAAACAACTGTTAACCAAGAATTCTGTACCCAGCAAAACTCTCCTTCATAATTGAAGGTCAAATAACAACCTTCCACAGCAAAGAAAAACTGAAACAATATATTTCCACCAAACCAGCCCTATAAAAAATAAAGATGTCCTACATCCAGAAAACCAATAAGACATAAAGAAAAGTCAAGAAACCACAACCAAACTGAGAATTCAAGAACCATATGAAAAAGCCAGTTGTTGCAAGCCCAAAAATGTGGATAAAATGGCTGGATCTCCCAAATACCTCTCAGTCCTATCTCTAACATTAACAGGCTTAACTTTTCAATTAAGTGACATAGATTACCTAGTTGGATTAAAAACAAGATCCTTTCATCTGCTGCCTTCAGGAGTCACACTTTGCCCATAAAAACAAACACATTTTGAAAGTAAAAGACTGAAAAAAAAATCCACGAAGCGAAAGGCCCACATAAAGAAGAAGGAGTTGCAATCCTAATAATAGATAAAATAGACTTCATATTAAAATTAGTGAGAAGAGATAAAGAAGGTCACAAAATACTAATTAAGGGATCTCTCCTTCAGAAGGATATTACAATTTTAAATATCTATATACCAAACAACTGAGCACCCAAATTTATCCTAGAAACAATACTTTCCCTCATTCTCACATTGATCTATAGACATTAATTGTTGGGGACTTTAACACACCACTATCCCCACTAGATAGATCAACTCAGCAAAAACTCAACAGAGAAACCGCAGATCTAAACAACTGCATAGATCAACTGGATTTAACAAACATCTACCAAATATTTCTCCCAGCAGGATCAGAATACATGTTTTTCTCTGCAGCACATAGAACATTTTACAAAATAGACCACATTTTAGGTCACAAAGTAAACGTCCAAATTCAGAAACATTGAAGTTATACCTTGCATTCTCTTTGACCACAAGGGACTAAAATTAGAACTCAACACCAAAAGCCACCAAAGAAAGTCCTGTAATGTATATGAGACGAACAACACACTGTTGAATCACTGGTAGATCATGGAACAAACTAGAAAAGAAACTGAAATGTTCATGATATTCAACAAAAATGAGCACACGCATTACCAGATCCTCTGAGACACAGCAAAGGTAGTACTCACAGGCAAGTTTATAGCTCTGAATTCCTCCATCAACAAATTGGAAAGATCTGAAACCAACAATTTAATGAGGTATCTGAACCTACTTGAAAAAGAACAGAAATATAAACCACAATCAAGTAGACAGAAAGAAATAATTAAAATTAACTCAGAATTAAATGAATTAGAATCCCCCCAAAAGCCAGAGAATCAATAAAACAAACTTCTTTAAAAAAAATTAACAAAATTGACAGACCCTTAGCAAATCTTATCAGAAAAACAACACACCCAAATATATAAACACAGAGATGAGAATGGAAACATCACCACAGAAACAAACATGATTCAGAACATTATAATGGAATACTTCTCCAAAAATTTATGCCAATGTTTGAGAACTTGGCAGAAATGGTCCTTTCTCTAGCAAATATCGACTTGCCAAAACTTAACCAAGATTAGTTAAACTATCTTAACAGGCCCATATCAAGCATTGAAATAGAAACTGCAATAAGACATCTCCCATCTAAGAAAAGCCCAGGAACAGATGGATTTACAGTGCAATTCTCCAAGGCCTTCAAAGCAGAGTTCACACCAAAACTCCTCCAACTCTTCACTTAAATTGATAAATTTCATTACTGAACTCATTCTATAAAGCCATCATAACCCCAAATGAAGCAGGAACTCATCAAAGAAAGAGAACTATAGACCCATTTCTTTGATGAACATTGATGCAAAACTTCTCAAAACAATTTTGGCCAATCAACTTGAACAATTCATCCACCAAATCATACACCACGATCAAACAGGATTCATTTCAGGGATGCTAAACTGGTTCAATATACCCAAAGCAAGTAATATAAATCATCACATCAAAAAGAGCCAGGATAAAAACAACATGGTTATCACAATAGACGCAGAAATAGCATTTGACAAGATCCAACACCATTTATGTTGAAGGTCCTTGAAAAATTAGTATTCTACAGAATATTCCTCTATACAAGAAAGGCTGTATATGGCAAACCTACAGACAGTATAATTCTTAACGGTGAAAAACTAAAGCCATTTCCTCTTAACTCAGGAACCAGAGAAGGATGCCCACTCTCTCTACTTCTCTTCAATCTAGTTTTAGAATACCTAGCTACAACAATATGACAAGATACAAACATAAAAATGTTCCAAATAGGGAAAGATCAAGTAAAACTCTCCCTCTTTGCAATTGACAAGATTTTATATTTAAAGAATCCCACGGACTCCACTCCCAAATTACTCAAGCTGATTTAAAACTTTGGCAAAATAGCAAGGTATAAAATTAACCCTCAAAAATCAATGGCTTTTCTGTATGCCAACAATGAGGAAAGAGTGGCTGAAATCAGGTAAGCAACTACATTCCTAATAGCCCACAAAAATTAAAATAACTTGGAATTAACTCAAAAAGTACAAGGACTCGATGAGGAAAACTTTAAAAACCTGAAAAAGGAAATTAAAACAGAACTTAGAAAGTGGCAAGATCTGCTATGCTCCTGGATTGGAAGGATCAATATAGTGAAAATGGCAATAGTGCCTAAGGCTATCTACAAATTCAATGCAATACTTATCAATATTCCAACATCATTCTTCAAGGAAATAGAATCAAAGAACTCTGAATCAAAGCAGACCCTCTGAAAACATTACAGAACAAAAAAGGAGAGACCATATGTTTCCTTGGCACAGGCCGAAATTTTCTAAATGGACACCAAGAAACACAACAAATCAAAGAAAGGCTGGACAAATGGATTGCATGAAATTGCAGAGCTTCTATATGGCAAAGGACATAGCTAGTCCCTGGATTGGGAGAAGATCTTCACTAGCCATACAATGGACAATAATCTCATATCTAAAATATATATACCTGGAACTCAAAATATTAAATCCCCAAAAAACAAATCCTCAAAGAAACAACTCCCCCAAAAAGTAAGTGGGCTAAAGACTTAAAGAAACTTCTCTGAAGAGGGAAGAATGATGGACAATAGATACATGAAGTAATGCTCAACCATTATAGCCATAAAAGAAAGGCAACAACATTGAGATACCACCTCACCGCATATATAAAGGCTATAATCAAGATCTCTAATAACAATAGATGCTGGAGGGGACGTGGACAGAAGGAAACCTCACTGCATTGTTGGTGGGAGTGTAAACATGTTCAACCACTTTGGAAAGTAGTATGGAGGTTCCTCAAAAGTGTCCATATAGAGCTCCCCTATGATCCAGCAATCCCAGTTTTGGGCATTTACCCAAACGATCACAAACAAGACCATACTAAAGCTACCAGCACAACTATGTTTATTGCAGAATAATTTACCATAGCTAAAATATGGATCTAACCCCAATGCCCCTCAGTAGATGAATGGATTAAGAAAATGTGGTATATATACACAATGGATTTCTATGCCTCCATGAGAAAGAATGACATGGCCTCATTTATTAGGAAATGGAAAGACTTGGAAAAAAATTATTAAGTGAAATAAGCCAGGTCCAAAGAAGAGTAGGTCAAATGGTTTGCCTTATTTGCAGTATCTAGTATGTGTTTAAGACAAACAGAAAAGTTAAGATAATTTATGTTAGGTGAAATGAACCCAAAGATAAGTATTCAATTTTTTTTTGATTTCATGCAATTGGTTCTAACATATTTATAAGATGATTTTGTTGCTGCTTTGTATGTCCCTACCCAACGAAATAAGTGCTGCTATCACTGTATTTGATGTTGAAATATTTTGTGGAGGGGAAGGGATTAAAAAATCATTTTAATAGGGATACAGGTAGACCCATTGCACCAATGAGATGTTCAAATCCTTAGGTCGAGAAACGAACTTTACAACTTTGTTGGAGGGGTGTGGGTTGGACGGGGGATGTAATGGGAAGGGATGGGAAGGAGAAACAAAGAGGAGGCAACAATGCTTGGTAATAAATATACCCATTATCTTGCCAATGTAATTGTAACCCCTCTGTATGGTATTTGCAAAATAAAAAAATAAGAAGAAAAAGGAAAAAAAGGAGTAAAGAATTAAGCAAGCAGATAGGGTAAGGAAGGAGTAAGGAAAAGGACAAATGAAGGTAGCAAGAGAGGGAGACAAGTGGGACGGAAAGAGGGAATGAAAACTATAGGGAGGAAGGAAAGAAGAACAAAAGGTAAGGAGGAATAGGAGAAAAAGGAAGGCCAGCTGAAATTAAGAAGAAGAGAAGTAAGGAAGGAGGGTACACTTGTGATCCTGGCACAATGTGGAGGGAGCTTTTGGTTGACATTGCTCACTTGTCCCTCTGGGCTGTGGCGTCTGCACTGACTTGATTTCCTCCTGTGTACCACTGGCCTTGTGGACATCCAGGGTACTGGATTGTCACTTTAGGGTGGGTGGCGTACTAGCTGGCAAATACAAGTAATCCAGGTCCTGTATTTGTGGTGGGGAATTTGTAGACTAAAGGGTGACAATTTCAACTCCAGGCTATTTTGCATTAACACTTCAAGGCCACTCAATTCTTAATGCACTCCCGGACACTTTGTGGGCCGGGGGTAGCTCAGAACAAATTTACACCAATGATAAGGAGATTGAAGGAGAATTAGGAGCTGCAGGTGGTGAGCATGTGTTGCATTACCCTCTACAATGTGCTCAGGGCCTTGTCTGAACACATTGCCACAAGTAGGATGGTGGGGAGAGGGAGGGAAGGGGAACCGGAAGGCGGGGTGCAGATACAGGGCAACTGTCTTCCTTCCACCGCGTCCTTCTGGTCCTCCTTCACCTCCTTTGTCCCCAACATGACCATGGACTCCCACTGGATGACCATCTGGGAAGGATTAGTGTCATGTGGCAACTGGTTCAGCCATAGGAAGCCAGGAACAACAGGAAGCCCTATGCGAGGAGCAGGATGCACAAGGGGAGAGGGGGAGGAGGGAGTTGGTAGGTAGTACAGAGGGTAAGAGATGCATGGCAGTCACGAGAATGGAAGGAAATTTAGTGATTTGGGTCGCATCATGGCAAGACTCGCATAGTGATGAGCTCTGGTGCAGATAGGACCACACTCATAAAAAATGGGTTGGTCAACTAGTTGGGCGGAGGTTTATTTGGTTATTTGTTGGGTTATTGGGTGGTTGATATGTGGCTTAATAGGTGGGTTAATTAGCCAGAGTACCTCTTCTTTTCTCTATTGATAGCTCATATAAGAGTCTCTATGATCCTTGTATCCAAGCTTGAGATACCCAGATCTCAAACTTCTTCCTTGATATGATTTCATACATTAAGAACCAGTGAAACCCCTGTTTTTACTGTATTTGATGTTGCTAAAATTAGTCGAAGCAAGGGGAAAAACAAATTGTTTATATAGGGATAAAGGTGGACCCATTGCACCAACAAGATGTACAAGATATTAGGTTGAAAAATAATTATACCTTTTATAGGGAGGGGAGTGGGCAGGGGAAGGAGGGCAGTGGCGATGGGAAGGGATGGGAAATGGAAACAAGGAGGTGGCAACAATGCTCGAGAAGAAATGCATTCATTATTTTCCAATGTAATTGTAACCCCTTTGAAGGGTATTTTCACAATAAAATAAATAAATGAAATTGTATATACTTGTTGAATGTACACAAAGGGTGATAAAAAGAATTTTTGAAGATATTCCTAGTCCTGTGCCGGTGGCTCACACCTGTAATCTTATCTTCTCAGGAGGCTGAGATCTGAGGACCACAGTTCCAAGCCACCCCAGGCAGAAAAGTCCTGGAGACACTTATCTCCAATAAATCACTAGAAAACTGGAAGGGGCACTGTGTCTTAAGCAGTAGAGTGTTCACTTTGACTTGAAGAGCTGAGGGATAGCGCCCGAGCCCAGAGCTCAAGCCCCATGACTGACCAAAAAAAAAAAAATGACAAAGAAGAAAACATCCCTAATGGTGGGTCATCACAGGTGTCTTCTTTACCAAAGACAACATATACAAGCCTAAGATATCTGTAACAGTGTTCAACTAGGAAAACAATTAATTTTTACACACAGTTCACAGTCTGTCAAATTCAAACATTGTGAATTTTTTAAATCAAACTAAGAGCAATACTGTAATCAACACCCTAGATGTAGAAACAGACACAATAAATCTCCCCATGATATCTATTTAAAAGCATGGCCTGAAACCTACAGTATTCAAGCTGAATTGAGATCATTTGGTAATAGTGTCTTAACATATTAAAATTTTACCTTTAAAAATGTCAGTAATGTACATTTTCGCTATTAGGCAATGGTAAGTAAATGGAATCCACCTCCAAGTTAGTGAAATCTGACAAACACAATTAAAAATAGTTGTCTAAAACAAATATCATTCCTATGCTCTGCTCTAGAAATACACTAGTTGAATTTCCACTGTCACATTTTCCATTGCATTCTACTGAGATTTCAGAAGAAATACAAAAGACTCTCCATGACATTTCTTGTACATACTCTCTCACATCATTCCCATACTTTCCCAACATTTATATTATAAAGATACCCTAATTTAGCCATGTATTGAAGAATTCATGTGGAACCAACTTTTTCCTCTGAAACATTAACTTTCTGGAAGTCAGCAGGTGGTTTGGCAATCTTCAGGACCAGATTTTGTGAGTTTTATCATCAGGACACTACAAAAACCTCTCAGGATCCACAGATTCCTCTGAAAAGGAGGGGGGGAAAGAAATTTATTGGGGAAAACACAAATCTTCGCTGTTTTTCCCTTTTATATCTATGCAATAGCTTAGGAATCCTTATTAGGAAAATGAAGCTTCAAAATAAAACAAATATATTACTGCGGAAATCACTTTCTGATGTACTCTCAGTCCCTTAAATATTTCTTACTTTTTTATATTATGAAAATATTCATTTTAGTTAAATAATTATTGTTTGGGTCAATTGGAATGGAGAGTGTGCAACCATGGCGGGCTCATGATTGACCTGAAGTTTTAAAATTCAATCAAGAAAAGTCCCACAATTTACTTACTTTCTTCCATCTGAATCTGGTATATAAAAATTTAAAGTTAATATCAGCATAAGTAAAATTTCAGGGTCGATCAGGAGTAATAGTAACTATTCTTTTCTGTCTATTCCTGTGTTTATACCTTCTGTGATTCAATCAAAGCAGAAAATAATGTTAACTCGATCCAGTAAATCATTTCTAAAAAAAGTTTACCCTCTTCCATTGTGATAGGCAGGTAAATGTCATCAAGGCTGTGGGAACAAACATTCTCAGAGAAAAACTATGACAAAATATTCAAAATTAGATCTTAAATTTCTTCAGTGAAATAAAAACTAAACAGGTAGAACATATTCATTTTTATACTTTCTGTAACTGGATACACATGAACTGAAACACATGGATTTCTCTCTCTACTTCACAGAATAGGGTCGTGTAGCAACCAGCACCACCAGTACTTCACAGAATAGGGTCATGTAACAACTCATCGAATTCAATAATTTTCAGACATTTTTTTCATCGTAGAAAAGCAGAAGAGGTAAATATGTCATGACAACTTTTGAGCAAATTTGCAAAAGATTTTCTAAATTTTGGATGTATGTATTAACCAATTCCACATACCCTTTTACAAATATCAAGCGCCAATTAAAAATATACACTTATCTGTAGAAGTATTTACTATTATTCTTCTTCTAACTTGATTCCTATTAGGATTATAAGATCAGTAGGAAGAATAATTCAGATAACTGCCTCTTAGAGAAGATATGCACCACAAAGCAAAGGAATCACTGTGAACCATGATAATCAAAGTTTGAGATTGGGGCTGTTGTTCAATAGGTAGTAAATTTCAACAGAACAGTGGCCAGTGGCCATGAAGCAAAGCCAGAAGATATTTAAAAATAGGACCCACATAAAAGTGATAGGAAGAGAAGTAAATTGCAAGATCACCAGAATGAATATTGTGATTTTCTGAAGGGTGCAGAAGTAAAGTATTTTGATTCTGCTATCCATTGAATAATAGTACCTACTTGGAGAAAATGTAAGTAAATATATCTTGGGATGTCAGCGATAGAAAGAAGAAAAAGCCATTAGGTAATAATGTCCCAGTCTTGTCCAAGAGCCAAATAGATAACATGTATATAGAAGATGTGGAGAAAGGAAATGAGGTCAAGGAACTGTTACCTATACTAAAGTTAGCCGAAATAACCAAAAAAGTTCAGTATCCCTTTCTACCTAAAATGGAAGATATCTCACCCGTAGGTTGTGCACAGCACTAGAAAATTCTGTGTAGAGTCTTATCTGGGTGGTACCATGGTTACTGTGATGTAGCCAATAATCCTCACTACTGTTTAAGGAACTGAGGAAAAGTCATCCCTACTTCCCTAGATGAAAGGGGAATGCTTAGTGCCTATATGAAACCAGAAGACATCACACTTTCTCTTACAATGACTTGTTGGACTATAATTTTGTGGAAGAGAAATGTATGAGTATTCCGTAGTCGAATATTGACTTGATTTCCCATACTTTTCTTATATGTGTGTGTATGTTTGTGTGTGTTTGTGTGTGTAGTAGTAGTAGTGGTAGTAGTGAAGATAGTATAGTGAGGATTTACTGTTACATGAGCAAGTAATGAATCCATTTCCTATCAAGCATTGTTACCCCTCCTTGTTTTACCCCTTTTATTCCTTCCCTCTAAACCTCCCCTCCACAACTCTTAGCTTCCCCACCCAAAATTGAAAGTTCATTTTCAACATAGTGTCTTTTACTTCTCATCCTTACGTATTTCTCTTCCCTTACCAAAATTAGAAAAAAAATTATGTATTAGTTAAAGAACATTGGAATCAAATACAGTGACATCAGGTATTGTGATTTTTTTTATGGCTAAGAAATGGGGCAATTCTTTATGGATCTATTAGCCATACATATTTCCATTTCAGAGAATTCTCTCTTGAACTCTTTAGCTCACTTATTAATTGTGTGGTTGTTCCTATGAGGATTTGTTGATGGGAGATTTAATATTTTTTTCTAAATACATTTTCTATATGAGATCCTTGTTGATTGTATGGCTTATGAAGATCTCCCAATCCGTGGCCTTTTTATTGATCTTTCTTGATATGCCTTTGCCATGCAGAAAATCTGCAGTTTTTCAAAATCCCATTTGTTCAAACTTTCCTTGATTTGTTGTGTTTCTGGTTCATTTTAAAGAAAAATTTGGTCTGTTCCAAGGAGCCTTAGAGTTTCTTGTATAGCATCCTGTTATGTTTTCAGGGTGTCTTCTTTGACCTCGAGGCCATTGATCCATTTGGAGGTGATTCCTGTACAGGATGATGTATAAATATCTAGCTTCAGTTGTGTACAGGAGTATAAACAATTTTCCCAGCATCATTTACTGAAGAGGCCGTTGTTCCTCTATTTTTTTTACTTCTAGAGCAAAGATTGGGTGGCTATCGGTATGTGGGTTCACTTTTCTTTCTTCAGTTTTATTCCATTTTTCCTCAGATCTGTTCATGTACAAGTACCTAGCTGTTTGAATTATATCTTTGTAGTAGAGTTTGAAGTTTAGTATTGGTATTCTTCTAGCGCTCTTCTTTCTGGAAAGGTGTTTCTCTATTTGGGTATTTTTTAATTGTTCCATAAGAATATTCAGATTACTTCTTTATTTTCTTGAAGAAGGACGATGGGATATTGAGAGGTATCACATTGGATTAATACATACAGTAATCATTCGAATGGAGAAGAAGGGGAGATTTTTTCAAATCCTTACATAGGCTTTAAATTCCTTTTTCAGGTTTAAAAGTTTTCGTCATTGAGGTCCATCACTTCTTTAGTTAACTCCTAGGTATTTTGTTTTTTGTCTCACAATTTTCATCTAGACATCAACTATTCCTTCATTGTATGTGGTTCTGTCTAAATATCAGCATTCTTTCTATGGTCCATGTAGGTATAATGAATCAATATTTAAGTCTTACTATTTTCTTCACTTCCTTACTTTCATTATTCCCTAGTAATAGCTAGGAAAATGTTGAAAATGGATTTTTTGGAGGGGAAATCAGGCAAATTTTCTGAAGTAAATTGATTTGGGTTATGCTTGAACACTGTTTCTAGATAAAATTTTCATGCACATTCTGGGTCACCATTCTGACACGAAATTGCCAATCTTCATCAAGTCTTGTTGCCTTGTCCTGTTTTCAACATAGTGTGTTGTACATCTCATTGTTTCAATGTATCAATCTGTATCCATATTTAAACAATTTGTTTTTTCCTTTCCCGTCCCTAATTATACCAACATCAAACACGGTGAAAATAGGGGTTATTCTATGGGGAGGAATATAAAAAGCAACAAAAAATCACATGGTGGTCCTGGGAAGGTTGCTCAGTGTTAGAGCCTTTGCCTTGCATGCATGAGGCCCTGGGTTCGATTCCCCAGAACCACATAAAGAAAAAAAAAAGCGGGAAGTGGCACTGTGGCTCAAGTGGTAGACTGCTAGCCTTGAGCTGAAGAGCTGAGGGACACTCCACAGGCCCAGAGTTCAGGCCCCACGACCGGTCCCCCCCCCCAAAAAAATCACATGGTGACTTATGAATAAACAATAGCAAGAAAGAAATAAAATCACTTGCCTCCATATCCTGGGGTTCATTTGGCTTAAGATCGTGTTTTCTCAACTTTTCTGCTTCTTGCAGAAATATACTATTTATTGCAAATAAGGGAAACCATCGGACCTATTGTTCTTTGGGCCTGAGTTGTTTCACTTAATATTATGTGATAGAGAAATGTAATGATTAACTTGGTCATGTAACTGTAATCACTCAGGACAATACTTTCACAATAAAAACTTACTAAAGTAAAAGGAAACAAATTGTTTTAATAGGAAAACAGATTGACCTATTGTAACAATGAGATGTAGAAAACATTTTGTTGAAAAACAAATTTTACAATTTTGGCGCTGAGGGGTGTTGGGATGGGGGGGGCGGGAGGGAGATGGGAAGGGATGGTAAGGGGAAACAAAGGAGAAAGCAACAATCCTTAATCAAAAATGTACTCATAAACATGCTCATGTAATTGTAACCCCTCTGTATGGTATTTTCACAATAAAAAGTGTGAAAGTGTGAAAAAAAGAAAAAGAAGAATTTGATAACATTGTACTATTGAAAAACATCTTGTCAGAATAACAGTGTTTATTTTTTTTCCAGACTGTCAACTATCTATATATTTAGGAAATGATAGTTTGAAAGCAAGGCATTTTTACAAGTTATTCAATTTCTGGCCGAAATATTTATTTGCCCTCCTTGTAGATTTGCCTTTTTCTTTGTATATATCTTCTTAATTCATATCTTAAATTCATATTGATTCCAAGTAACAGGAAAATGGTCTAAGGTTTCTCAAACAATTACTAACATATGATAAATAAAAAGAAGAAGAAGGAAAGTTTCCCAGAAGGATTTTTATGATTATTTCACATATTTTATTACACCAATAATAATATTACTATATAGTGTAAAAAATAAACATAGAATGTGTAACATAATGTATATACATACAGGTTGTTTGCATTGACATTTCATTTAATCAACAATTATATAAATTACTTACAAATACCCTGCAATATACATAATTGCATAATTATATATATAAGCAAATATATATGTATAACTACATATAATATATATTATTTTTTCTATTATATATATGTAAATATATATATGTAATACAGTGATGTTACAGTTACGTGAGTAGGATAATGTATACATTTTTTAGCAAGCATTGTTACCTCCTCCTTTTTTTTCTCCCTTCCATCACTTCCCTCCTCATTTCCTCAACTCATCCTACCCCTATGGTAAAGTTCGTTTTTAACATAGTGTATTGTATATCTTGTCTTCCATCACAATGGGTCAACCTGAATCCACTTAAGCTTTCACCAATATCCCATCCCATTCCCAAATTACAAAAATGTATATCGAAGTTTCATAACACTGGCATTGAATCCAGTGAAAACAGGGGTTATATGCTAGGGCAAGATCATACAAAAGAAACACAAAAATCAAATAGTGCATTGTAAGTATATTCAAAATACTACAAAGAAAGAAAAAAATAATTTCTGTCCCTGGCTTGGCGTGTATTTTGCTGAACATTATTTCATGTGGTCATAGGTACATAGCCTTTGATTTTCTCTTCTTGTCCTAGATATGTACTACGCATTGCATACAAGGGAAACCATGGGACCTATGTTTCTTTGAGCCTGGCTTAATGCATTTAATATAATTGATTCTAAAACTTTCCATTTCCTAACAAATGGGCCAATGTCATTCTTTCTGATGAAGGCATAGAATTACATAATATATGAGTATCATGAATTCTTTTATATGTGTGTTTGTGTGTGTGTGTGTGTGTGTGTGTGTGTGTGTGTGTGCACGCGCTAGCACATTTTCTTGATCCACTCATCTATTGAAGGGCATTTGGGTTGGTTACATATCATAGATATTGTAAATAATAATGCAATAAACATGGTTATGCTGGAAGCTTTGGTATGACTTTTTGATTGTTTGGTAAATGCCCAAAAGTGGGATTGCTAAGTCACAGGGAAGCTGTAATTGTAATCATTTATTTTTATTTTTTGTTTTTTTGTTTTGTGTGTGTGAATATAACGTACAGAGGGGTTGCAATTGCATGGGCAAGGTAATGAGTATTTTCTTACCAAGAATTGTTGCCTCCTCCTTTGTTTCCCTTCCGTTCCCTTCCCATCTCCCCCCATCTCCTGCCGGCCCTGCCAAACTTGTAAAATTCTCTTTTTGACACAACCTCATGTACATCTCATTATTGCAATGGGTCCACCTGTATGCCTATTTAAACAATTTCTTTTATCCATTATCTTCCACAAATTATACCACCATCAAATCAGTGAAAACAAGGGTTTGTATGTCCCAGGGGAGGAACATACAAAGCAACAAAAAAGCATTTTATAAATATGTTAGAAGCAATCTCAAGAAAGAAAAAAGTTTTAAGTCCTTAACTTGGGGTTCATTTCGCCTAACATCAACTTATCTTACCGTTTCTGCTTATCTCAGGCATATACTATTTATGCAAATAAGAGAAAGCATGGGACCAATGTTTTGTTGGATCTGGCTTACTTCACTTATATTTTTCCAGGTCTTTCCATTTAATGGAAGTTCAGAGCTTCTGCATGGCAAAAGACATAGGTAGCAAGATTAACAGGAAGCCCATGGATTGGGGAAGATCTTCATTAGCCATACAATGGACAAGGGTCTCATATCTAAAATATATCTGGAACTCAAAAAATTAAATCCCCCAACAACAAATCCTCAAAGAAACAGCTGCCCCAAAAATAGAAGAGGAAAGAAGAATGCCAAATAGACACATGAAGAAATGCTCAACCTCCCTAGCCATAAAAGAAATGCATATCAAAACAACATTGAGATACCACCTGACCCAAGTTAGAATGGCTACAATAGAACGCTAATAACAAGAGATGCTGGAAGGGACGTGGACAGAAGGGAACCTCATTGCATTGTTGGTGGGAGTGTAAACTTCTTCAACTACTTTGGAAAGCAGTATGGAGATTCCTCAAAAGTATCCACATTGATTCAACAATCCCACTTTTGGGCATTTACCCAAATGATCACAAACAAGAACACACTAAATCCACGACTATGTTTATTGCAACATTATTTCCTATAGGTAAGATATGGAACCAACACAGATGCCCCTCAGTAGATGAATGGATCAAGAAAATGTGGTACATATGCACAATGCAATTCTATGCCTCCATCAGAAATAATGACATTGCACTATTATTTAGGAAATGTAATTGGAGCCTTTGAGGATACTCTAGACTGCTTTCTAGAGTGGTTGAACAAGTTTACACTCCCACCAACAATTCAGTACGTTTCCCTGTAGGCCACATCCCCTCCAGCATCTGTTGTTACTAGACTTATTAATTATACTCATTCTAACTGGGTGAGGTGGAATCTCAACGTTGTCTTGATTTACATTTATTGTATGGCTAGAGAAGTTGATCATTTCTTCATGTGTCTATTGGCCATTCTTATTTCCTCTTCACAGAAGTCTCTACATTGTTAGCCAATATATTAATCGGTTGGTTTTTGAGGATTTATTGTTGGGGAATTGAGTTCTTGAATTATAATATATTTTAGATATGAGACCTGGTCTGTTGTATGGCTAGTAAAGATTGTCTCCCCAGTCCGTGGGCTTCTGTTGATCTTGCTAGCTATGTCCTTTGCCATGCAGAAGCTCCGCAGTTTCATGTAATCCCCTTTGTCCAACCTATCTTTGATTTGTTGTGCTTCTGTGTCCCTTTTGAGAGTATTACAACCTGTGCCAAGGAGCTCATAGTTTCTCCTATTCTTTCTTGTAATGTGTTCATAGAAATTTGGAATTGATACTCTTCCAACGCTGTTCTTTCTACTAATGACTGTTTTTGCTATTTGGTGTCTTTTATTGTCCCCTAGATAATGTTGCATTGCTTCTTTTAAAGAATGAGGTTGGAATATTGATAAGTATCACATTGTATTTAGAAAGCCTTTGGCCATTTTCACAATATTAATCCCACCAATCCATTTGCTTAGGTCTCCTTTAACTTCATTTTCCAGGTTTTTAAAGTGCTAAAGTTTTCATCATACAGGTCCTTTACTTATATTGTTAATTCGCTTAAGTAACTTGGGAATGGAGTCATTGGGTTTCTTTAAATACAAGATTAAGTCATCTGCTGTGAGTGCGAGTTTTATTTTATCTTTCCCTATTTGGATCCCCTTTATGTCTGCATCTTGTCTTATTGATATAGCTAGGCATTCTAATACTAGTTTGAAGAGGAATGGAGACAAAGGACATCCTTTTCTCATTCCTGAATTTAGAGGAAATGGCTTTAACTTTTCACCATTAAGTATAATGCTGGATATAGGTTTGTCACATATAGTTTTTATTATATTGAGGAATGTTCCATAGATTCTTGCTAGTGTTTTTAATGTACTTACAATAAAGTAGTGAATCTTTTGTTTCTATTGTATGATCTTCCTCCATGATATAACCCCTTATTTCATGGGATTTGATGCTGCTACTCTGCACCTTGTATATATAAATTTTTAATTTGGGGAGAGGAAGGGATATTGCACAATGTTTAAATGAGGATGCAGCTGACCCATTGTGATGAGGATGTACAGGAAAATATATTGGAAACGAACTTTATAATATCGAGTTGGAGGGGCGGAGTAGTTAGGGAAGTGGTGAAGGAAGTGATGGTAGAGGGAAAATAAAAGAGCAGCTATGAAATGGACTCATTACCCTACCCATGTATCTGTTACCACTCTGTACAATATTTTTCAATAATAGAGTTAATAAAAAAATTTTAAAAATGCACACAGGCTGAGTAACAGGGAAACTGATTTAATGAAAAAATTTTCTTGTGGCAATACCAGAATCTTAATGATAGGACTCTATCCGATTCACTATCCCTTCATTTTATTACTAGGGTATTGGAAATCTGAAAGCATATGGCCAGGATGATTTTCACTTAAAATGCAACATAACTAAGCATATTTGAAAGAGAATTTGAGCTAAGGATATGGGATCTTTAATTTTTATTCGTGCCTGTTACTACTTTGTGGGATTCATTATTTCATACTATAATGAATCAGTCAAACACTTTTAGAATCAGTTTAGTCAATTAGTTTGAACCAAACAGATTTGAATAAAGGTTCAGGTCTTCAATTGTAATCATCACCAAAGTACAGGAAACGAAGGATATCAAGCTACATTAAAAATACATAAAATGAATTATCTTGCAATCTTCACCTAACTTACTGCTGGTAGAATTTGGCAGATAATAATTTTATGTGAGGTACGTATGCTTGAGCAATGTATACTGAATGAAATTCTCTAGGGAAGATTTAACTCTTCTTAATGAACTGGGTAGTAATTTTCAAAATCGTTGTCTCCCTTGAATTCAGACTTATCTTGCATCGTTACTTCTAAACGATCAAGAGAATAGTGAGCATTCATTTGCAATAATTTTATGTGTTTAAGATATCCATGTAAGACACCCAGAAAAGCTCAAAAGCTCTACATATATATGTGTAGTATATATACATGTATGTATATACACACATACATGTACATTTGTATTTATACACGTATACACATCTATACATATAAACATCTACATATATGTATATATATATATGTATATATATATATGTATATATATATATGACTATAAAATATGATGGTAAGTGAAACTAACCCAAAGATATTTCTACAAAGGGTTTATCTTTTTCTAGATATTTGTTGTTCTTTTTTTTAACTGTACTATGTGAATTTTTGTTTCCATTTCCTTCTATTGTAGATCCCTGTCATCACTGTATTTGATTTTGATAGCTAACAAGGATATTCAAAGGGATTGGCATAGATACCTGAATTTTGAAAATAGCACTTGGCTAATTTGCCTAAAATTTTATGATTTCTTAGCCTTGTTTAACAAATACGTAGATAATTGTTTATTTTTATTTTGAAAAAAACATCCAGATGGTTTACAATTACATGCCAAAGTCATGAGTACATTTCTTATCAAGCATTGTTGCCTCCTCCTTTGTTTCCCCATCCCATCCCTTCCTATCTCCCCTCCTCCGTGTTTCCTCTCCACCTCCGACGCTTCAATCAGAAAGAATGGCATTGCCCCATTTCCTAAGAAATTGAAACACTGGGGGAAAATTATATTAAGTGAAGTAAGCCAGGGCCAAAGAAACATAAGTCCCATGCTTTGCCTTATTTACAATTACAAATATATGTCTGAGACAAGCAGGAATGGTCAGATAAGTTGATGTTAGGCAAAATGAACCACAGGTAAGGATTCAAATATTTTTATTTTTTTGTTTTTCTTGTGATTGTTTCTAACATATTTATAAGATGATTTTTTTGTTGATTTGTATGTCCCTCTCCCATGGTATAACCCATGTTTCCACTGTATTTGATGTTGGTGTAAGTAGCTAATTGTAAAAGTAGAAATAAAAGAATTATTCATAGATACTGACATTCTCATAACCTTCAAAATGAGTTGTGTATGTGATATGAAGTATTAGACTTTCCATCAGTTCTATGATTTAGGTCTACCTTTGGTTAAATTTTAATTTCATTCTCAAGGTGAGGTACGAAGGGGTATCATTAAATTAGTAAGGGACTGAGTAACATTATTGTGAAGCCTTCCACATTTTTTCTCTTTCCATCCCATAAACTCCACCACCCAAGTTGTGAGGATCATATCCAACATATTGTCTTGTGAGAATTGCTGTTATACTTGCTGCTTCTATATTGTTGTAAAACGGATTGTATGAGTCCTATGACTTAGGTCTACTTTTTGCAAGCTAGTGTTATGGTGAACACAAAAGCCTCCTCAGAGGTTCATAACACTTTTCAAATACATCTCATTCATAAGGACAAGTGTACTATCTGTAATTACACTTTGAAAAATTATGTCAGGATGTGATATAAAATACCATAGAATATTACTAAATTTGGAAATCCTTTATTCACATCCTTTATTCTCCTTTAACCATTTCTTAAACTCTTACACTCCAACTGCGGAGTGATATATATTATTTTTATGACAACAGTGATGTGAATTGACTCAAGAATTATATAACCTACCCCAAATTTTGAAGTGATATAATACAAAAATCTTCAATATATTTACTAAAGATATGCCATGTATAAACCTGCCTATTTAATCAGAGAATCCCTTTTTTCCTTTAGGATATGTGAAAATGCAAATGTTTGTAGTCACAGTCACAATTGTGATACTAGGGAAGATATACACTGATATACAATTAGCTATATTTTCATAAATATATGAATAACAGCTATCCATATGAATATTGCAATGAAAGATGGCAATCTGAAGAGTTCTGAAGACTGACTTATGACAGGGGACAGATGTTAGAGGACATAATGGTTATCTCAAGTCTCTGATAGGAAGACAGTGCTATAGGTAGCTGTTAGATAAAAATATAATTTATGTAATTATTATTGAGAGGTGCCATACTTCACATATATATGCTTGGGTTATTCCTCTTAAAATGAGAACATTGATGCTTCTCTAATTAATTCAAACAAAATTTTGTTTTTGAAACCCTGGAATTATAGGTTAAAAAAAGATTGCATGATGTCCAATCAAATACTTCAAAAACCTTCATAAGAAAGAATTGCACCAAGAAATTAATACAAACATAGACATACACATATTAACAGAGTTCATCACAAAAAATTAAAATATCGATGTAAGCAATATTTGTGACAAAATGGAAACTGTAAGTATGGCTTCCATATTTTCCCAGGCTCTCTCAATACAAAACTATGGATAATTTTCATTCTTCCTTCCAAAAAGAACTATAATTTAAACAGCCAATGATCTTCCATATGAAGCTAAGGTATTTGAACTATCATTGAGTCAATCCATTCAGAGTGACTTAAATTTTTGAGAAGAGTTTTATATGAACAGGTATGATAGCATATACCTGAATGTCATATATTATGGCTCAGATTTTAAATATTTTATATGTCACACAGTGTAAAATATTTTCTACTAAAGATATCTTTATTCAGACGTTTATATTTGTTAGCACATACTTCATTCCTTGCTCGATAAATTTCATTAATTAGAAAAGTATATTGTACGCCATTCACCCTATTTCAGGGCTAACACGTAACAATCCTGTTTCTTTTTTTCTGGAAATGTTGTTAGGGAAGAGAATAATTAATTCCCTAGAACAAACGAACCATGTAAATAAGAGTGATGTAAAGCACTTTTATGTAGTTATAAACATTATGACCTTATTTCAAATGAGTTAGAGGTTACGAAAACACCAGCATCACCATTCTATTGAAGCCTAGTTGATTCCAGTGAGTTTTATGATGAAAATCATAGAACTCAGAAATGGAATCTTCCATTCTGTCTCTGGGCCAGAGTGGGTATTTCCATTGAGGTAGGCAGGCTTGCTGATGACAGACCTGAGATCATGAATGGGAAAATGATTATGTCAGTACAACAATAATTGACATCCCACATAGAGGAGGCACTGGAAATGACCACAGAAAATAAAATGTGTATTTAATGCTTTCATTGCTGAGTCTACTTAACTTTACCAGAAAATTTAATGTGCTCACATCAGTTATCAATCTTACCATGTATACCGGATTATGTTATTCAGTTTACTCTTGGAATAAAATATTAATCATATTCAGAGCTTTTCTGAATATTGGCTGTTGTTTCCATAAAAGTTCATTTTCACATCCGATTTTCTAGGTTTGATTGAAATTCCAGTCCACTATACACTGAAGTATATTATTGATTCTATCATGGAATTATAACAATAATGCCTGAATTTCTATCCTGATTTTCTATGAACTCCCCAAATTTAAACATTAATCTTTGGTAGGGAGCCCTTTAGAAATATTTCCTAGCAGTTATTTATACCCGGCAGATACTTATCTAATCATATTTTGGAAAAATGATATTATTCAAGCACATGAATTTTCCTTTAATTTTACATTTTCAGTATTTCCTGAGAATTTTCAGGCAAAATTTGAACTGTGATCCACAATGTAGAAATGTTTAATGAAATTCATTAAAAATGTAAAATATGAAAAATATTTTATTAGCAATTTGTTTGTAAAAGATATCATAATTTTTCTGTGAAATTTGCAACCTTATCCTTCATATGCTATGCACCAATTAATACCACTGGAGTAATTGAGCAAACATTACTAAATTTGACATTCAAAATTTATATTGAATTATTATTGGGAAATCTTCATATAGAAAACAGGATTTCAGAAAATTTAGTTCTCATAGATATGTACTATCCCCTGAGAAAATATTTCCATTTTTTTAATGTTAAGAGTTTCCAAACATGGACCTAGTGAAGACATAACCATGCCCTTGATTTGAGGAAAACAGGAAAGCATTTAAACATCTTCTGAAATAATCAGTCCTATCAAGTTCTAGCAACTATGGGGATAGAAATACAGTAGGCAAGCACATTTTCTGATAAAGTGGAAAATAAAAAAACACAGAAGGAACAATAATGAAGAAAAAATCAATCAGGGTTGATACTAAGGATTCACAATCACCTAATTTGTGAAAACCTACTTAACGGCTGGAAAGGAGCTCAGTGGTAGAGCACTTGCCTTTCATGCCTGAGGCTCTGGGTTCGATTCCTCAGCACCACACAAGAAAAAAGAAAAAAGCCGGAAGTGGCGCTGTGGCTCAAGTGGTAGAGAGGCACTAGCCTTCAGCTTCTGAAGAGCTGAGGTTCATGCCCCAAGACCGGACCCCAAAAAGAAAAACCTACTTAATTATCAATAACCATATAGTAATTGACAATTTTTAGAAAGGAAATATTTCATGAATAAATAAGACATGAGAAACAACTCCCAAAATAATCTTGTCTTAAATGAATATTGGAAAATAAGTGACATTTTACATTACATCTGTACTACTTGGAATTGTATCATTTATTCATTTAATCAATGTATTGAATGGGAGGGGACAATGATTAACTGGATGTCCTCTAATGTAAGTGCCGTGGGAGACACGCAAACTATTCAGATCATATCCCATAGGATCTACGTTTTCTGAAGTTAAAAGAAATTATACTCACATATTCTATTTTTGGTTGTCCCTGTTATGTGCATCTGACCTAACAAGAAGATCGTTAAGTGAGTGGATATAAAATACTACTGATTTTCTCTCTGAATTTCCTAGAGGGAAAATCCAAAAAGTCAGTTGGCTTGGGGATTTTATATGTGTGTGTATAATTACAAGTTATATATTTATCTATTTCCCAATTATAAACAGACCAAATTTATGAATATTCAAATATATTAACCTCATATCGAATATAATTGGCAGTTTAAATTATAATTCTTTCCAGAGTGAAGAATGACAAAAGTCTAGATGGTTAAGAGATTGTGTGAAAATATAGTGGCCAAATTAATACTTTCCTTTTTTTTTTTCAATTATTGTTTGAATCATGGATTTGTTTTTTTGTGAACTGTGTTAATATATGTACACTTAACACTTTCTATGTGTCAATTTCTTCGTGTAATTCTCTCTTATGCATATTTCTGAAGTATTTGGTTTGACATTGTGCAATCTTGTTTGAACTTCTGCCACCTCGGTTGTAAAACTATATTTTCCTTACATTACTCATGGAAGCATCCATGTAAGCATTATTGTTACATGATTAACCCAAGCATTCATATGTACAGCATGGTTCCTTGCAATAATATTTACAATAAATTATTTTTTATATGACACTTGCCTGCACTCCTCTCTTCTTATCATGCAATTAGAATTACCACTAATTTCCCTAAAACTTAGAGGGTTCACAAATTTTGTGTTCCCTTACACTACACTTCTGAAGATACAGATAAGTTAAAAAAATTTTTACCAGGAGTCATCCTACCCAAACTTGTACTAGTGTGCTGTTCAATAGCTGCGATGTTCATGTGAGTAGTTATACTAATATTTTTTATGAAGAAAAATCGGTTCTATGTCTTCCTATGTCTTTCCCCATTATCACTACATACTGTGACTGTTATTACTTTACAAACATTTGCATGTTTCACACATTTTGTGGGAAACAGCAATTCTCTGATTACACAGAGGAGCAGTGTTAAATATGATACATCTTTTTAAATTATGTTGAAGATTTTTGAAGCATAGTACTTGAAAATTTTTTGAATGTTGACATAATTCTTGAATGAATTCATCTTAGTCTTCTTGTCAAAGAATATACATTCCTTCACACAATGATGTGAAGGAGTTTAGGAAATGAACAAAGAAGTACAGAAGTCATATAAAATAATGAATAATGTACTTCTAAAGTTAATAAAGTTCTATTTCATTTCTTCATCACAATCTGACATGAGTTTTGAATGCCTGTACTTCCTGATAGTACACTCGTGTTATCAATGTGATGTATTTCCAAAAGTTTTACAAAATTTTGGGGAGGCTTCTGTGTTCAACAAGAAACAAAGTTTGAAAAGTTAAAAAAGATAAAATTATCTCCTGCTCAAATAAAACCATCATATAATTTGGCTGAAGATGGCAAAATCATACATTTCAACATACTTTCATGCATTTTGACATCATTTGTCTCCTGTTCTTTTGGAAGGATTAAAATAGAAGATCTGAACATTTGGTCAAAACCAGTTGACTAAAGAGACAACAAACATTGATTGATTGATTATATTATGAGATAATGAATTAGACAATGTAATAACTGGCATGAATTCAAATCATTTCAAATCTCATTTCAATCACACTTACTTCATAACCATCAGGGCCAATACTTTGGGATGTCCACTCCCATAGTGAGAAAAGCATGAAGAAGAGATTGAGATTAATTATTGAATATTAAGAAATTATGGCAACAAACAAAATGTATGAACTATGAAGAAGAAAGGATGTCATGGAAGGCTCTATAACTTTCTATCTCTTTCAAAGAGCAACAGGTAAAATAAATATCCAATATCATTTTCCTTCAGATAAATGAAATTTTTAGTTTTCAACAACGGTTCATTTTTTGTTAGTTGAATTAAAGAAAAATTACAATCTTATTGTGTATAAATTGGATAAATGCTAAGAACTCTATTAGCTGTGCATTGTAAAATTACTGATTTGCATAAGTACCAACTACCCAAGATTATATCAATTTTAGCAATTTTACATGAGTTCAATCATTAATACATATTTTCCGTATAGTCTTTCATTTTTCGTACAAACTGGTGTTATGGTTATCTTTCTTTCTGAAGATATGATTTGTTTTCAGACAGTATTGCACATGAATAAATGACACACTGAACACATTCCTGTTGCTAATTGGACTGGTTCTTTAAGAATATTTTCTGAAGATCTACCTTGTGAAAGAAAGTTGGAGCACTGTAGTTATCATAGAGGTTCGATATGTGAATTTAGAAGATGAACAGCAGAGATGCTGGTTTTGAAAACCATATGGAGACAGCCCTACTGAATAATATCAAACTTTGTCTACTGTATTTGTTGCATACTTTGAACATGAATAAAATTCTTGGAATTAATTCAACTCTAATACATGAAATCCTAGACAAGATACCTCTCCTTATTGTGTTCCTCTACCCCTCAAATCTTTTCCTCCTCTCCCACATTATCCTGCTCTTCTTCCACCTCTTCTTCCTGTTCCTGCTCTTTTTCTCCCTCCTCCTATTTTCTTCCATTCCTTACTTCATCCCTTCTTCATTCCTTACCTCTTCCCATCCTTCCCTTTCTCTTCTTTTCTTCTTACCATTTATTATTGCTTTCCTCCCTCTCTACCTTCTTCCCTCCCTACTTTCTTCCCTCCTACCCTACCTTCCTCCATCCCTCCACTCTCTTCCTTCATGTCTTCCTTCCCTCATATCTTCCTTCCTTCCTCCCTTCTTTTCTGCCTTTCTTTCTTTTCCCTTTTCTCCCTTTTTAAATTTCCTTTTTTCCCTACTCTTATTTACTACCATACATGCACCCATCATTTCCTTGTTTTATTTTCCCTGCCCCTCCATAACCCACTCCAGCATGAAGATCTGAACTTCAACTTATGGCTTGGGACTTGAAATTGGGCCTGGGATTAGAACTAATGTCCTGAACCTTTAACACAAAGGCTAGAACTTAAACTCTGGAACTGGGATATGAAGTCATATACTGGGCATGATATTCTGTGCCTGAGTCTTGAACCCACAATCTGGGCTTTGAACCCAGGGCCTGCACTTGATTTCACAGAATAGAATTCACCACCTGTTCCCAGAACTAGTGATTATGACTAGACCTCTGATCCTAGGCATTTAATTCACAGCCATTTGTTGTAGTCAGCTATGGTCCTTAAACTCAAGCCTGAGTCTTGAATTTATGTCTTACCTGGGATTGAACTAGGGGCCTGTGACTTTAACTGGGGTGCTTGCCTTAAATTCAAAACCTGGGACTTGAACTCAGACTGGGCCTTTAATTGCAAGCAGGATCCTTGAATTAATTGCTTATGCCTTATACATGGGGACAGGACCTGGCAATCATATCTGGGCCTTGAATTTAGGCCCTGGGTCCTGACTCTGGGGACTGGAAATTGAGCACACAGTCTGGGCCTTGAACTAGGGGTTTGGAGTTTCCACTCAGTTCAGGGCCTTGAATTCAGTGACTAGGCCTTGAATAGGGGTCACTGGCCTTGAATTTGGAGATTGGATAATGTTCATTATATTCTCTGTGCTTAAGTTTTGTGGCTAACCACTCCAGACTAGGCTGTTTTTGTGTTTTTCTTCCATAGTGGGATATGGATTTTTATTTATTTATTTTTTTAATCACGAATCTCTTTTCTCCAAGAGAAGAAATTCCACCTGGTTGTATGTTACTTGTATTTTGTTGGTTAGTTTGCTTCCCCTTTCCATTTTAATGTTTCCATTTATTTGAAAGTGGAGAGGTATGCAAGAAGACATGGACTGTGTAATGTGTATGTGTGTAGAGGCTGTGTACACTTATATGCTTTCTATGGAAAGTCAAGAAAGTGCATTTTCAGGTTTTCCAGGCCATCAGTGGTTATAAGTTGGTGGACAGGGTACAGAGGCAGGTTTGCACCAAAAAGAAAAAGAGGCATAGTCAAAGTATGAACCACACGCAGACATAGAGGTGCATGTGTGTGCACACACACAAGGCCAACAGAAATTTCTAGAACAAGGCTCAGCTTTGCACAAGGTGTTCTCTACCATGCTAGTTCTATTTACTCTGTAGTGGTTGCGGTATTCAAATTGACCACACACATTCTTCCCCATGTCGAGAGGCCTGCCTGCCCTGCTGTGGGAAGATCAAACAGCTTCCAAAAATGCAATCCAGGATTTGTTGTTGTTGTTGTTGTGGTTTACCTGTTTGTTCTTTCTCAAGAAAGACCAAGGATTCCAGTGACAAGCCCTTTGTGAAGTGGATGTATCTCCTCTTTATTTTCTGCTTTTATGTTGTCCTCCTCCTCCTCATGATTGTTGTTAGTTTGTTTGGAACTCTTTTCTAAGGACTTACTTCTTCCATAGAGCATCCAAGTTCCTCACTTGCAGAAGAGGAGTGCAAAGAGGAGGCCAATAGTGGTATGGCAGATTTATTCTTTTTTTTTTTTTGTGCCAGTTGTGGGGCCTGACCTCTGGGCCTGGGCGCTGTCCCTCAGCACTTCAGCTATAGACTAGTGCTCTACTTCCGGCTTTTTCTGCTTATGTGGTGCTGAGGATTCGAACCGACGGCCTCATTCAGGCAAGGAAAGCACTCTATCACTGCGCCACTTTCCCAGCCCATGGCAGATTTATTCTTGTATGTTTCTTTGCATGGCATGGGCCAGGCCTGGCTAGGTTATCTCTATCTTGCCTAGCTAGAATGCAGCCTCAGGGAGAGAGGACGAAAAATCCAGTCAAGTAGAGGAAAGTAAGAAAAGGAAGGAGAGATGGAAGAAAAGCAGGAGCGAAGGGGGTCAGGAAGAAGAAGGAAAAAGGATGAAGGGCAGGGAAGGAGGGAGGAAGGTGGAAATGGGAGGGAAGAACGGCTGGAAGGAAGGAGGCTAGGGATTAAAGATGCCAGAAGGGAAAAGAAAAGTAAGGAAGGAGAGAAGAAAAGAGGGAAAAGAAGGGGGAGACAAAGATGGAAGATGAAAGGAAGGGGAGATCAGGCTAGGAAGAAGGAGGGTGCAAAGAGAAAGCAAAGGTGGGAAAGAAGGGAGAACATACAAAGCGAAATTAAAAGGAGAAAGGAGTGAATGGAGGAGGAGAGAGGGCAGAAGGAAGAAAAGCAGGAGTAAGAAAAGAAAGAAAGAAGGAAGACAAAAGAAAGGAGGGAAATGAGGAAAGAAGTAAGAAGGGAAGGAGGAAAGGAAAGGAGGATTAAGGAAGTATGGAAGTATCCGGGAGAGGAAAGTAGGAATGGAGACAAGGAAGCAGGCAGAAGAAAGAAAGAAAAGAAAGAAGGGAGAAAGGAAGGAAGACAGGAAAGAAGGGAATGATAGGAAAGAGCAGACAAGGAAGGAAGGGAGGAAGGAGTGAGGAAGGAGGGATGGAAGGAAGGAAGGATGGAAGAAAGGAATAAAGGAAGGAAGGGAGAAAGAAAGGAAGGGAATAAAGGAATGAGAAAGGGAAAGAAGGAAAGTAGGCAGGAAGGAAGAAGGAAGTAGGGAAATGAAGGAGTAAGAGAAAGGAACACTGACTTCAGTAAGGGAGGTAGGCAAGTGGGAAGGAAGGAGAGAATAAAAATGATAGGGAGTAAGGAAAGAAGAATGAAAGGAGGGGATGAAGACGTGGGAGAAGGGTAAGCTGGAAATAAGGAAGAAAGGAAGTAAGGAAGGAGGATGCAGTTGTGATTATGGCACACTGTGGAAGGAGCTCTTTGGTTCACAGCCCTCACATGTCCCTCTGGGCTGGGGCATTTGTTCTGATTCGTTTTTCTCCTGGGTCCCACTGTCCTTGTTGATGTCCAGGGAACTGGATAGTGATTTTAGTGGGGGGCCTAGTATCTGGCAAATACCTGCAATACAGGCCCTGTATATATGGTAGGGAATTTAAAGATTTAAAAGTTAAGGATGACAAGTTCAACTCCAGGCTATTTTGTATTAACACTTGAAGGATAGCCAGTGCTTGATATAGCCCCAGAAGCTTTGTGGGCCATGGGGTGGCTGGGAACAAATTTACAGAAATGATGGAAGGGGAACTAGAGGCTGTAGGTGGTCAGCATATGTTGCTTATCTCTCCAAATTGTGCTCAGGGCCTTTTGTGGCATCCCCAGTGCTACAAGTAGGATATGTGGGGGTGATGTGGTTAGAGGGCTGCTGCCTTCCTGCACCTCGTCCTTCTGGTCCTACTTCACCTCCATCATCCTCAACATGGCCATGGACTCCCACTGGACGACCAACTGGTAAAGGCTCAGGATCATGTGGCAGCTAGTTCAGCCGTAGGAGGCCAGTAACAACAGGACACTCTGTGACAGGATCAGGATGCCCCAGGGGAGAGGGGGAGGATGGAGTGTGGTAGATAGTAGGGAGAGTATGAGATACATGGCAGTCACGGAATGGCACAAGGTATAATGCTTTGGATTCCATCACAGGCAAGATTATGATAGTGGTGAACTCTGTTGCAGATCGAACCTCACTCAGAAAAGATGGGTTGTTCAGTTTGTCATATAGTCAGTTATTTGCTTATTTGTTGTGTTGATTGGATGGTTGATGACTGTCTTTCTGGTTGATCAATTAGCCAGAGTAACTCTTCTTTTGCATTTGATTACTCATGTAAGAATCTTTATGAATTTTGTGTCCAGACTCTACCAAAAAATTATACTCTAATCTCAAACTCCTTTGGTATTATAAATTCATTCATGAAGAACCAGTTTGATTCGCCATGAATTTTTTATCAAACTTTAGAAACCAACATATCTTTAGTATATTAGCCTATGTTTAATCAAATTATGAATATAACATATATGTAAATATATATTATATACATATAAACATAGATATAGATGAATGTATACAAAGGGTGAGAGAAAATGGTATTTGAAAACATCCCTAGTAGGATGCATGTGGCACACACCTGTAATCCTAGCTACTCAGAAGGCTGAAATCTGAGGATCATGTTTCAAAGCCAGCCTGGACAGAAAAGTCTGTTACATTTTTTTTCTTTTTAATTGTGAAAATACTGTACAGAGGGGTTACAATTACATGCGGAAGATAATGAGTACATTTTTCATCAAGTATTTTTACCTCCTCCCGTGTTTCCCTTTCCCATCCCTTCAGAACTCCCCACACATCCCCCCCTCAACCATCCTGGTACCAAAGTTGTAATGTTCATTTTTAGACATAATGTCTTGTACATTCCATTTTTGCAATAGGTCCACTTGTATCCCCATTTAAACAACCTGTTTTTTTTTCCCTCCACAAATTTTACCAATATCAAATACAGTGAAAACAGGGGTTATACCGTGTGGGAAGGTTAAAAAGAAGCAATAAAGAAACGTCTCATAAATGCATTAGAAAAAATAGCAAGAAAGAAAGTACATGTGAGTCCTTATCTTGGGGTTCATTTTGACTAACATCAATTTATCTGACCATTACATTCTTATCTCCAATAAACCACTAGAGACCATAAGTGGCACTGTGGCTCAAGTGGTAGAGTGTTCGCCTTGAGCTGAATTGCTGAGGGATATAAAACAAGCTCAGAAATAGGGATGCAGGTTGACCTGTTGAAGCAACAAGGTGTAAATGATGTTATGTCAAAAAACAAACTTTACAACTTTGGCCTGGGGGTGGGGTGGGAGGTGGGGCTAGATAAGAAGGGATGGGAAGAGGAAACAAAGGAGGAGACAACAATGCTTGATAAGAAATGTGCTCATTACCTTGCCCATGTAATTGTAACCCCTCTGTACAGTATTTGCAAAATTAAAAAAAAAAATTCTAGCCCAGGACTGACAAAAATAGAAAGGAAAAAAAAGGGAAGTATCCCTGATGGTGGATCATTACAGATGTCTTCTTTATAAAAAACAATATCTACATCTCTAAAACTTTTGTAGCAGTGTTAAATTAGGGGAAAAAAATTCTACACACAGTTCAAAGGTGTTTCATACTTCAAATATTGTGATTTTTGACCAAACTAAGAGCAATTTTGTAATCAATACCCTAGATATAGAAACAGAAACAATGAATCTCTCCATGATACCTGATTAAAATCATGGCCTGAAATCTAAAGGATTCATGGTTAACTCAGGTCATATGATAATACTCTTAACATATTAAAATTTTCCCTTTAAGAATATCAGTAATGCTGAGCACCGAAGGCTCCTGCATGTAATCTTAGCTACTCAAGAGGCTGAGATCTGAGGATCACGGTCAAAGCCAGCCTGGGCTGGAAAATCAGTGAGACTCATCTCCAATAAAGCACTAGAAAACCAGGAATGGTGCTATGGCACGAGCAGTAGATCACTCACTTTGAGCTGAAGAGCTTAGGGATAGTGGCCAAACCCCGAGTTCCAGCCCCAGGGCCAAAAATTAATGATTAAATAAATAAAAATTAAAAATGTCAGTAATTTAAAATTTCGCCAGTAGTCAATGGTGAGTAAAGGGAAACCGCCTCCAAAGTCAATGAAATGTGGCAAACTTAATAATTGTGCAACACAAACATCTTGCCTATGCTCTGTTCAAGAAATACTCAAGTTGAACTTCCATTGACATAGTTTCCATTACATTCTGCTGAGATTTCAGAAGAAATAAAGGTCTCTCCATTACCATTCTTCCGCACACAGCATCACATCATTCCCATACTTTTCCAACATTTACCTTAAGAAAGATACCCTAATTTATCCAGGAACTGAAGACTCTATGCAGAACCAACCTTTTCCATTTCTCCAGATGTTTTGGGAATCTGCAGGACCTGATTTTGTGATTTTTTTTATCAAAATATGCAAAATAAACCTCTGAACATCCACAGATTCCTCTGAAAATGAAAAAAATACATTTTTGGAAAAAGGAATATATTGGGGAAAATAAAAATCTTTTCTGTTTTTCCCTTTAAGACCTATATAATACCTTGGGAATCTTTATTAGGAGAATGAAGGTTCAAAATAGGACAAAGAGTACTACTGTGGAAATCACCTTCTGATGTACACGCACTTCATTTAGATATTTCTTCCTTTTTATATTATGAAAATATTCATTCTAGTTAAATTAATGTTGTTTGTTGTTACCCTCTATTTTTTTCTGACATTATACAACCATGGAGGGCTCATGACTTACCAGCATTTTTAATATTCAATCAAGAAAGGGCCCATGATTTACTTGCTTTTTTACATCTAAGTCTAGTATATAAAAATTCAGTTATTAAGTCCTTCTTAGAACTCAAATGTTTTCTTTTTTCTTTTTCTAAATTGTGAAAATATCGTATATAGGGGTTACAATTACAGGGGCAAGATGATGGGTACATTTCTTATCAAGCATTGTTGCATCCTACTTTGTTTCTTTTCCCATCTTTCCCCACCCTACACACCCCAACCCCCTGGCCAAAGTTGCAAATTTGTTTCTTACTATTGTTTATAACATATTTTTAGGATTTTTTTGGGTTGCTTTGTATAACATCTGTTTTCCCAGTATTTGATATTGGTATAATTTGTGGATGGGAAGGGACAAAACCAATTGAATAAATAGGGATACTGGTGGATCCATTGCAAAAATGAGATGTACAAGGTGTTATTATGAAAAATTAACTTTACCACTTTGGTGGGGAGGAGAGGTGGGAGGGAAGGGATGGTAGGGGAAACAAAGTAGGACGCAACAATGCTGGATAAGAAATTTTCTCATTACATTGCTCCTGTAATTGTAACCCCTCTGTATGGTATTTTCACAATAACATAAATATATATGTATACATATATATATACATATACATATATATATATATATATATATAATTCAATGTTAACTATCAGTCTATCTAAAATGTCAGAGTCCATCAGGAGTAATGCTGTCTATCCTGGTCTGTCTACTCCTGTGTTTATATGTCTGTAATTCAATCAATGAAGAAAATCATGTGAACTCGATCCAGTATATAATTTCTAAAAATGTGTGTACTCGCTTCCATTGCGACAGGCAGTTAAATGTCAGCAAGTCTATGGGAAGAAAAATTCTCAGAGAAAACTATGATGAAATAGTTCAAAATCAGATGTCTTAAATGTTGTGATTTCTTCAGTGACATAAAAACTAAACAGGTAGAATATATTCATTTCTAAAACATTCTGTAGCTAGATACACAAGAACTGAAATACATTGATTTCTGTCTCTACTTCACAGATTAGGGTCACATATACCAACCAGTAGAACTTTTTTTTTTAATTCTTTTTTTTGTCTTTTCATTTTTGGTACTGAGGATCGAACCCAGGACGGTGTACTTGGTAGGCATGCGCTTTGCCATTGAGCTCCATCCCAGCCTCCAAAAGTAGAACTTTTGTTATTAACAAATTCCACAATTTTAAGGCAATGTTTTTTTACAACGAAGAGGAAATCATGTGGTGATGAGTTTTAAGTGAATTTGCAAAAGATATTCAAAATTATGGATATTGAATTACACAATTCCACATACCCTTTTACAAATATCAAACACCTTAAAAATATAAACTCTTCTGTAGGAGGATTTCCAATTATTTTACATTGATCTTGATTCCTATTAGGATTATCAGATCAGCAGGAAAAATCATTCAGATAACTACTTCTTAGAGAAGATATGCACCTTGTGGATTATGAGAATCAAAGCTAGAGGTTGTACAGTTGTTCAATAGGTAATAAATATCAATAGAACAGTGTCCAGTGGCCATGAAGCAGATCCAGAACACATTTAACCATAGCACCCACATAAAAGTGATGGTAAGAGAAGTAAATTTCAATATCACCAGAATGGAAATTGTGATTTTCTGAAGTGTGGGGAAGTAAATTATTTTGATTCTGTTTTCCATTGAACAATAGTGCCTACTTGGAGAAAATGTTAATAAATACATCTTGGGATGTCAGAGATAGAAAGAAGATAAAGCTATTAAGAGAGAAATATCCCAGTCCTGTCCACAAGCCAAAATGATAACATTTATATAGAAGATGTGGAGAAAGAAATTAGGTCAAGGGACTGTTACCTATCCTAAAATTAACTGAATTCACCAAAAAAAATGCAGTATCCCTTCCTATCTATGATGGAAGATATCTCACTCATAGGTTGTGCACAGCACATGAAACTTCTGTGTAGAGTCTTATTTGAGTTGGACCAATGTTTACTCTGATGTAGCCAATAATCCTCACTATTGTTTAACGAACTGAGGAAAAGTCACTCCTACTTCCCTGGATGTAAACGGAATACTTACTGCCGATCTGAAACCAGAAGACATCAAACTTTCTCTTACTATGCATTGTTGGACTATAATTTTGTGGAAGAAAAATGTGTGAGCATTCAGTAGTCGAATACTGAATTGATTTCCCACTTTGCTTATATGTGTGTGTGTGTGGTTAAGATAATACACTGAGGGTTTACAGTTAGATAAGAAAGTAATGAATCCATTTCCTATCATGTATTGTTACCCCTCCTTGTTTTACCCTTATTATCCCTTCCATACAAACCTCCAAAACTCTTTGCTCACCCCAAAATTGAAAGTTCCTTTTCAACTTAGTGTCTTCCACTTCCCATCATGAAAACAAGTTATTTACAATTTTGTTATTTCCCTTCCCCTCCTCAAATTAGGAATGATGTATATACAAGTTGCATAATACCAAAATCAAATACAATGACAACAGGGGCTATGCCATGGGGGTGGAATATAAAACACACAAAGAAAAAAAACAAAATCATATAGTACACTATAAATACATTAAATAGAACAGCAAGTAAGATAAAATCTCTTGTGTTCCTATCTTGAGATTCATATCAATTAGTATCAGCATATCATATGTACATAGATTTTACTCTTGTGCTTATCCTAGTCATATAATAGTTATTGTGGATAAGGGAAACCATGGGACCTATGTCTTTCTGCATCCAATTTACATCACTTGAATATTTTTTCCGTTCTTCCATTTCTTAAGAAATGGGACTATGTCACTCTTTCTGATGGAGGCATAGAATTCCTGAATTCATAATAGATAGATGATAGATAGATAGATAGATAGGTAGATACATACATACATACATACACACATACACACACACACACACACACACACACACACACACACACACACACATATGACATTTGTTGATTAATTCACGTTTTACAGGTTATTTGGTTTGTTTAATGGTTCCACATCTTAGCTATGGGGAATAATGCTGCAATAAAGAGAGTTGGGCTGAAAGCATTAGTATGGCCTTATTTGTGATTATTGGGGAAACTGACTAAAAGTTGGATAGCTGTGTCATAGGGGCGCTTTATGTGTAGTCTTTGGAGGAACCTACATATTGCTTTCAAAAGTGGTTGAACAAGTTTACAATCCCACCAACAATGCAGTAGTGCTCCCTTTGGCCACATCCCCTCCAGAATCTGTTAATACCAGATTTCTTGATTATAGTATACCCACTCTAACTGGATTAAGGGAAAATCTCATTGTTGTTTCTTATTGTTTTTTTTCCCTTCTATTTTTTAAAATATATAGTCTTATTGAAAAGATACTATACAGAGGGGTTACAGTTACATAACTAAAGTAATAAGTCCAGTTTTTATTGACCATTTTAATCCTTCCTTCCATGGCCCCACCATTCCTTCCCTACCCACTTCCCCAACTTATTTAAATACTCCACCATTGTGGTTAGTCTTCTTCCACTTACAGGTCTTGGATCCATTTGGCATTGATTCTGGTGCGGTGTGGTATATAAAGCACTAGCTTTAATTTTGTACAGGTTTTAAACCAATATTCCCAGCACGGAAAAGAATTTCTTCCATTTTATTTTTAAGTTCCTTTATAGATGATGGGGTGGCTGTAGGTCTGTGCCTTCAATTTTTTTTTCTATTTGTCCTCACATGAGTTCTTGTGCCTGTACAAAACTCTTTTTATTACTATGGATTTGGTATTGGTATTCTTCCAGCACTGCTCTTTCTACGAAGTATTGTTTGTGCTATTGGGTTTCATTTATTTTTTGGTACAAATTTTTGGGATACTTCTATTTTCTTGAAGGATGAGTTTGGAAAATTGATAGGTATCACATTTAATTTGTAAAAAGCCATGTTCATGATGATAATCATCCCAATCCAGGAGCGCATGCAAGGTTTTCTACTTCCTTTGGCTTTCATTTCATTTTTCAGGTTTTTTAAAGTTTTCATCATAAAGGCCCCTCCATTCTCTAATTAAATACTAGGTATTTTATCTTTTGTCCCACACTTTTCATCTAGATATCAGCTAATTCTCCTTTGTAAGTATTATCCGTATATATCAGCATTCTATCCCGGGTCCATCCAGCTGCAATAAATTGGTATTTACGTATTATTATTGTCATCACTCTTTACTGTATTTCTTAGTGATAGCTAGGGAAAGTTGAGAACAGTTTCTTTGGGAAAGAAACAGGGTTCATTATTTAGGCTTTTGGAAAATGCTCGTGTTCATGAATGTTGCCTTCTAAACAATGATGCAAACACATCACAAATATACTTCTTTCTAGTCCAAATTTTCTATTCCAAACTAATTAAGGTTTAATTTGTAAGCTGTTTCTACATAAACTTTCATGCCCATTCTTGGTCACTATTCTGACACGAAGTTGACAACATTGTACTGAAGAGGAGATTTGTCTCTAAATATGTATTTATTTTGCTGTAAGACTGACAAGTTTATTAGAGTGTAATTTCAAAACAAGGCACTTTCAAAAGTTATTCAATTTCTGTCCAGGTGTTCCCTTGCTTCCTTGTAGATATGCTTGATCTTTGTATATATCTTCTTAATTCACACCTTAAATTCATATTGATTCAAACTAAGAGTAAAATGGGTTAGGCTTTCTCAAAACAGGTACTATCTATAATTAAATAAAAAGAGCTCTAATGAAAGATTTTCCCAGAAAGATTTTAAGTATATATCTCAAATTTTTATTACAAAAATATTAATGTTACTCTCTAATGAAAAACTAAACACAGAATATATAGAGACATAGCAGTGAAGGTGTAGGTTATGTGAATATATATAGATATATAGGCTTTTGCATGGACGTTATATTTAATCAACAATTACAGGTATAACTTACAAATATTCTGAACATGTATGATAATAGCATAATTTTTAAGTGAAGTCTCTGTTGACAGATATATGTAGATAATATGAAAGTCAATTAGGTATTAATAAAAATATGATACGTATTCAACATTTCAATATCAGGAGTAAAATATATACTGACATATAGAAGGTGTTCTCCAGTATATATCACTCTTCTAGTACTAGGTACATTTCTTATCATTATTTTTTATAAGTACGAAGCAATTATATTCAGAAATCTCAAACCAAAACTCTTTGGGTTCATACTGAGGAATCTGTGGGAGTATGGAGAATTACATATGGATGTTGGAGGTATGTAGTACTCAGTGGCCAATTCCTTCAGGAAATAGCTAGAGTTTTTGAACAAAGAAATGAAAATAAAAGGATTTGTTTTTACAATAATAAGGACAGGATATTGTGGGCTTACAAATCTGCCTGTTTGGAATTACTGTTTTAAGAATCATGAGGAACTGAAGCATTCCAATATTGTTTTCCGTAGAAAAGCAGAACATGATTTGAAAGGATTTTAACTAGACCGATATGGAAGAGAAAAACTAGAAGCCTGTGTAGTCTTTAAATGGAGAATTTGGCAACATCTCTGAGCAATCCTAATGACATGTAGATTTAGGTACTGATAAAAGAAGGGGTAGTTTGGCAGTGCTTGATATCTCATGAAATTTCTCAGACATAAAAGCAGAGTAGGAACCCTGACTGAAATACAAAAAAAAAGGTTTCCATCAGAAAACTTTTCAGAAGCAATGATCAGATTTTGCAACTCTCTGTTTTGAGTATGCTCATCATTCTTGTGATATAACAAAGATAGCCCAGAAAAGAATCAAGATGTCAGGAAAATCATTTCAAAAATTGCTTCGATCAATTGAGTCAAAGTATTACACAATGCTCATCTCCTTCTCCTAATGATGAGACAAACAGCAATTCAATTCAAATGTACTCAAATTCATTTCTTTTAGACGAACAGCAATTCAATTCAAATGTACTCAAATTCATTTCTTTTGATTACTTGATGGAATTCTCCCTGTTATTGGCAATCCTGAAATCTTTTCCTCGTTCTCTTTCCTTTTGCTAACCAAGCACTGTTTACTCTGTCTTTAATTGTGTTCCATTAGTGTATTACATTCAAGTTATTTTAGTTAACAGTATTTTCCAAACAAGTAATAGAGATTAATTTAGAAACAATTAAGCACATTGGTGAGATGGAGTTGAATTACACTGGTTTTCTGTATAAAAGTTGCATTCTGATAGCAAGAATTAGAAATGATTAGTTCACATTATATTTGCTGGGAAAACACAACTTGATATGAGAGTGTGACTCATGAAGAAACAGCAAACAATCACTGAATTTGTATTCTAGTCAGTGACATTGATGTGTTTATGAACATTGGGAATTTGTACAAAGAACATTCAGTCAAAAGTTGCACACGGGCTGAATAACAGGGAAAATGATTTAATAAAACGTTTCCTTTCTGGCAATACAAGAATGAGAATGACAGGCAATTATCTGAATCACTGACATGAAATGGATAAATCATAATTTTCTGAGATAAACGTCCATAAACTGTTTGGCAATAAGGAATATTTGGATAGTCTAAAGTCAAGACGTGCATCTATTTTATTTATTTATTTATTTATTTATTTTATTGTATTTGTGAACATACTGTACAGAGGGGTTACAATTACATGGGCTTGATAATGCGTACATTTCTTACCAAGAATTGCAGCCTCCTCCTTTGTTTACCCTTCACATCCCTTCCCAGTTTTCCCCCCTACTTCCCCCAGTCCCAATCCTTCCCAACCCCCCCACCCCCACACCGACGTTGTGAAGCTCGTTTTGGACATGACAACTTGTACTTCTCATTGTTGCAACAGGTCCACCTGTATCCTTAAACGACTTGTTTTTCCCGATTTCCTCCACAAGTTATAGTGACATCAAATATAGTGAAAGCAGGGGTTATACTGTGGGGGAGGGACATACAAAGCAACAAAGAAATAATCTTATAAATGCGTTAGAAACACATGCATGAAAGAAAAAAAACGTTAAAATACATATCTAAGGGTTCTATTTCTTAATGTTTACACTGGCTTTCCATTCCAGTATCACTGTTTATGTCTGGAAAAAAGTCTATCACAGTCAGAAAATGTAGTCATTCATAATTGTTCTCCCCACAAAAAACAGTATTCCATTATCTGCCATAACCCCTTATGGAAAAATGTAGAAATATATGAGAAAGTACCTGTTTCTTAGTTTATGTTGGTCATTGTCTGGAAAGGCTGAAATACTCAATCTCTTTATATTCTTTCATCTTTCCATTTTACCATTCCTTGTGAAATTTCTCCTTATGTTGATTCCTTGAGATATCGGTAGATGCTGCACAATCAAAAATGAGTACAAAACGCTTCAGTTTACCTGTAGATTCTCTTTGCAGGATTTCATTAAGTATTAGGATTGAATCAGCCACAAGAATTGTACACATTTTCAAAGGTTTCTTCAAAGAGTGCATCCATTATTTTATAATATTCAATAGAAAATAATGTTGTCTTAATAAGCATATCACCAGAAACAACGTGTTTTTCACATTACCATATCTCCTGATCATCATCTGAATTCAAATATCTAACCTAAATGCTAACAACAATTTTCCAACTTTCTTTCACAATGTAGAGCTTCATAAAATATGCCTGAAAAACCAGTCCAATTAACAACAGGAATATTTTAGTTTAGAATTTATTCATGTGTAATATAGTCTAATAATAAAGCATAATTTTGGGGGGTCTGGTTGTGGGGCCTGAACTCTGGGCTTGGGCGGTGTCCCTTAGCTCTTCAGCTCAAGGTTAGCACTCTACCAATTGAGCCACTTCTGGCTTTTTTCATTTTGCTTATATGGTACTGAGGAATAGAACCAACGGCCTTAGGCATGCAAGGCAAGGGCTCTACCATGGAGCCACCTTCACAGCCCGTAAAAAATAGAGCATATATTAAAAAGAAGAATTGGTATAACATCAGTTTTATGAACAGTGAAAGACTTTATGTGAAACACAAGTACTATTTAATGATTGAACTCATTTGTAAAATTGATTGTAAAATTGGTAAAACCTGGGATAGCCTTTTCTTATGGCACATCACTACTTTCCAAATGTGCTGGAAGTAAAGACCTTAGCATTTATCCTAATTCTGCAATAGAAAATTGTAATTTAGCTTTGACTCAAGTAAAAAAAAATAATAGTTACAACCATCAGTCTAAAATTCTCTTGAAGTAGTGTTTGTGAAATTCCAATATCGCATTGATCTCAAGAAAAATGATGTTGGATATTTTGGCTTGCCATCTCTCTTTCAAAGAGCTAGAAAGATAGAGGACTTTCCTCGACTCACTTTCTTCTATATATTTTATGCCTTTGTTGGCTTATTTTGGTAATATTCAATAAGGAATTTCCATCTTTTCCTCATTATTTTAATGGGGTAATGGAAATCTCAAAACATTGGTCATGATGACTTTCACATGAAGTTAAGCATGAAAAATGATATTTGAAAGGAGAATTAGAGCTATGAATATAGATCCTTAATTTTGAAATTGTGCTTATGATTACATTTTCAAATTCATTATATCATACTAAAATGTATCAGTCACACTTTTTGAGTGCATTTACTCAATTATTGTTAAGCCAAACAGATTTGAACAAAAGTTAAGGTCTTTAATAATCAAAGAACAGGAAACAAAGGATATCAAAATATATAAAATCATGTAAAATGCATGATCTTACAATCTTCACCCTACTTACATGATGATTGTAATTGAGCAGGTAGTAATTTTATAAGAGGTAATTATGCCTAAGCAGAAAAACTGAATGCATTTCTTGAGACATGACTTAACTCTTCGTAGTGGGCTGGTGCAGTAAGTCTCAAAATCCTGTCTCTGTCCCTTGTGTTCAGGTGTATTTGGAGTGTTGCTTCTAAACCATCAATAGAATCCTGATGATATATTTTCAAAAATTAGTATATGTTTTAAGTGCAGACTAACGTTGCTTAACATTGGTAGAAGTTTGGATAAAGATTCATAAGTAAATTTCTCTTCATCTGAAAGAAACTTGCTAGAGAATTTATATGGACTAATACTGGGTTGTTCTTGTCAGAAACACATAACACATCCACTCGAAAAAATATGTGAGTAAAATTAATATTTAACAACATGAAACCTAGGTCCTGTGGAATGTCTTCTGAATAGTCTCTATACTCTCTGAGGAGACTTACATTGGAAGACTTCCAATTAATTATCTCTTTATTCCATGAAAAATTGAAGTAAATAAATAATTCAAAACATGTTACAGGTAAAGAAAAATATCACTATTTTTTGAATAGTAAACATGAGACTATTTTGGAATTTTGTTTCTCAAATCTGTTTATTCATTAAATGTGATTCCTTATTCAGAACAGTCAATGAATGTTTGCTTTTTATGGTTAAGCAGTTTTTCACCAATTAGGTGATTGAAATCCTTCTTGATTATCAAATGTGATTATTTGTTTTTTTTTTTTTTTCCCGTACCGGCTTCTGTACGCTAATTACTTGTTTTCCATTTTATGTCCCATATAACTCTGAGTAAATCTGTTTGCCTTATGTATTTCTATCTATAGAGATGCTTCCTGAATCCTAACTGATTATTGCAGAAGACATTTAACTCCATTTGAGTTTTTCGCAAATCAAGGTCATTGCTATGTCTCCTCTAATTCCATGTTTAGAAACAATGTTGATATGTAGAAAATATAAATTTTATCTTAGGACATAGTACCTATGTATAACTACGAAATTTATTTGAAGTACTGTTTTAGAAAACAAGATTTCCCAGAGTAAATTCTATATATTTTGACCTTAAATGTTCCTATATTTTTCTGGAATTAATCCAGTGCTATTCATTGTTGCATATGAAGCAAACACACCCAAGTTACCAGAATTGTTCAGAGGAATTTTACAACTAACTTTTTAATAAAAAATTTACTGCAAAATATATATTGTGTGTACTCATTTTTGTAGAGAATTTCCACATTGTAGATCACCATTGAAAATTATGAATAAAAATTCTCAGAAGTACTGAAAATATAGTCATAGAAAACTTTACCTACTTGATACTATGATTTCAGCTATTGGGTAATATTTTTTTTTCCAAATATACAGATATTAATATGATTTCTACAAATAAATGCTATGAAGTATTGCTAAATAGCTTCCCTCCAGGATTAACCTTTACATTTTGGGAATTGAGAGAAAATCGGAATAAAAATTTAGGCATGGTTTCTACAATTCCATGAGAGACACAGAAGTTCCCTTTAGAGTATAGTGTTCTGGCATTTCAATCAAACGTAGAAACTAGGATGTGAGAAGCTACTTCTAGGAATACAACAGGTGATACCCATGAAAGCGCTGAATATGAGGTAAAATGAATAATAAATGGATACACACAGTATGACAACTGGAGTGGGTATATTAATATTTCTCATGAAAATAAGAAGACTCACCAAAAACACCAGGAAGCCCTTCCAACAAATAGACATTTCATTGGCAGTTTTCACTTCCACTGCCTCTTCTGTATGTGATCAAAAATACTTTATATCTGATATAAAGAGTTTCCTGTTCATGATCTCCAGTACTTCATCAAAAGAATACATGTCAACTGAAATGCTTTTCTCTGGCAACAAGGGAGATTTCTATTTCTGAGTGTTTTGTTCTCCATCATAAAATTCACTGAAATTGAGTTCCGGGAAGATGGCGGAGGAGAAGCTGGAATCTGAACAAGCTCTTGCATAGAAAACAGTTTCAGAGTTCCAGTGAACAGTCCCAAGCCAGAGAATCACAGCAAGTGTGCCATCACAGGACAGAGAGTTAGTCAAGAGAGGGGAAGCCAAGCAGACACAACTGAGCGCCTGCCAGCAGCTGCTGCTGCAGCGGCAGGGTCGCGGCAGCGACCACCGCCGCGGGGGCACACCTGAGACACAGTCCGGGACGAAGGAGCCAGACACAGTGGACAAGCAGATTCTACTCAATACCAGCAAGAACCGACAAGGAGTGGACAACTTCATCCTGCACTTTGCAGACCAGAGACGACCCGGGATCCAAGACTCGGCGTGAGTAGAAGCCCGACTTTCTCACTCCTTCTCAGGGAGCAGAGGAGGGAAGGCCACCCCTCCCCCCCCAGCACCGGTGATCTCCATCTTGATACTGACAAAGCTCGGAGGAGGAGCTAGCTCCAGCTCAGGCCTTGGAATAAAACTAGTCATTTAGCAGGTCACAAGAACTTAATGGGGAAGTGACCTCACAGACTCAGTTCTATCCAGGGAAAAGTCACCCAGCTCAGGCGCCAGCAATTGGAGTGGCTCTCCTCACTGGGTAACCAGAGTCAGAGGCTGCCCCTCCCTCTAGCAGCCACCACAATCAATTGAAAAACAGAAACCCTGAGAATGGCTCCAGGCTGGGTGCTGTGAGTTTTTTTCCACAAAATAGCCCCAGGGAAAAGCTACTGTTGATTGAAAGGCCTCAACTCTACCCAGAACCTAGCCTCATCACTGCATCCCCCTCTTTTGTGATTCTCAAAGCAGATCACCCTCCCAGTAAACTAACCTGGGAGGGGGATCTCAAAATCTTGGGTAAAGCAGAGCATTTTTCTGCCTGTTCCAACAAACTGACTTAAGAAACCAATCAAGCCACAGGAACTCAAGCTGACCAGAGACTCCAACCAGACCCTGGTTACAGACAAAAGGGAGATACAGGACTCTTCCCACCCCTCCCCCCCAAAAAAAAATCAAAGAACTTTTTTTTTTCTTCTTCTTCTTTTCTTTTTTTCTTTTTTTTTGATTTGTTTTTTCTTCATTTTTTGTTACTTTATATATATAAAATTTTTTTTTCCTTTTCTAAAACTTTTATTAATCTTTAATTTTTGCCTCTTCTGAAAAAATAATTGTTTTCCATTAACTTTTTTTTTTTTCTCCTCTTATAATTTTTATTTTAGGAATACCTGAATGTGTGTTTTCCTTTCTTTTCTTGTCTTCTTTCTCTTTTTCTTTCATTCTTAAATATCTTTTTGTTTTTTTGTCTAGCTCTACTGAACTTCTGATCTTTTCTTCTCACTTTCCTATCCTTTCCATCTTTTCCTCTTTGTTCTTCTTTATGTGACTTAACTCTTGTCCTGCACATCCTCAGATAAACCCATAGTTAACCAGTACACCCTATCCCCCATTGTGTACACACTTAATCCACAAACTTATTACTCAATTCAAAACCTCTGAGACTTAAATTCATTAATAGCAGTACTACCTCTTTATACCTATATAATATTTTAAGCATTTTATTAAATTTTTTCACATCTCCTCTATGTCCCTCCCTTTCTCTCAACATATTCATATTCCTCTATAAATAGATGGTCTTTTAATCTCTAAAATAACATTAATTTTTACATTTCTATTCTTTTTTCTGGTCTCTTTTCATTCCCCTTTCCCTTTCTTCTTTCTCTCTCTCTCTCTACTTGCATCCTATCCAACCTATTTCCTGCATTGTGATTAGGACATAGTTAGCTCTCCCTGGGCCTCCCCACACCAATCTATTCCTATTTTTTACCCACATCTCTCCCTAACCCTAATAATTTCTGGTTTTCCAAATTCTTCTCTGTGGTTCAAAGCCCTTTAACATATAGTTGTTTGATGTCAAATAGATGTATATGTTGAACTAGATTGTATCTGTAGACTATTGACTGTACAAATACAAACTTTGGTTGATGGTTGCCTTAAGATAGTGTTCTAGCACAAAACAGGTGCTATCTTCATCTCAAATGGGCAGAGTAAGCCGGAAAAACACAAGAAAAATGGCAAATTCGGGTATCTCAATTCCCAATCTTGACAATCAGGGGTTAGAACAGGTAATGAATAATCCAGAGGAGAGTTCCCAAACAGGTCTACAAACACTGCTGCCAAACATGATAAATGAAAAGTTTGACAACGTACAAAGGACTCTGTATGAGCGTGACAGGGAGAGAGAGGCATCCCAGAAGTTTATACAGGAATATCATAAGCGTGAGGAAGCTACTCAAAAACTGATACAGGATTTGGGTGAACAACTTGAGAATACTCAAAGAGAAAGGGAGGAATGGCGTGAGCAGGCTGAGAACACTCAAAGAGATCTGCAGGAATCCCACGAACGGGAGGAAGCTAATCAAAGAGTAATACAGGAATTGAGAGACCAGGTAGAGAACACACAAAGATCACTAAAGGCATTCATGGAATCCATTAACAAAGACCTGAAGGAAGTCAGGGAGACCACAAAGGGAATGCTGAATGGAACCTAACAGAAGGAATGGGAGCCCAAAGAAACCATAACTAATCAACTAAGTGATTTGAGGACAAACACTGAACACCAAATTAAGGAAGTAAAGAAATTCATACAAGACCTAAAACAGAGCTTCAACAAAGAACTTGAAGCCATCAAAGCTGACCAACTAGAAGGAAAAGAGATAAAAAACAAAGTAGAGAGTCTTGACAGCAGGTTAGACCATGCAGAAGATCGAATCTCTGGGATTGAAGACAGCCTAGATATTATAGAGAAAGAACATACAACCATCCAAGACAAGTCCAAGAAATATGATAGATCTATCCAACACCTGGAAGACACCATCAGAAGGCCTAATCTAAGGATAATGGGTGTAGAGGAGCACCTAGAAACAGAAGTTAATGGTCTAGGAAACTTGTTTAACAGGATCCTAGCAGAGAACTTCCCAAACATGCAAAAAGATAGGCCTGTCCAGATACAAAAAGCCTTTAGAACCCCAAATAGACCAGATCAGAATAGGACATCCCACCGCCACATTTTAATCCACACAGATCAACTCAGAACAAGGAAAAGATCCTTAAAGCTGTCAGAAGAAAAAGGTAATCACTTATAAAGGGAAACCAATTAGAATCACCTCAGATTTCTCAGCAGAGACAATCAAAGCAAGAAGAGCCTGGAATGATGTATGCCATGCCCTAAAAACAAACAACTATCAACCAAGAATACTGTACCCAGCTAAACTCTCCTTCATAACTGAAGGCCAAATAAAAACCTTCCATAGCAAAGAAAAATTGAAACAATACATCTCCACCAAACAAGCCCTACAAAAGATTCTTAAAGATGTCCTACACATAGAAAACCAACAAGACCGCAATAAAGACCAAGAAACTGTACCCAAACTGAGAATCCAAGAACCATAGGAAGAACCCAGTTTTCGCAGCCCCCAAGAAGGTGGATAACATGGCAGGAACTCCCAAATACCTCTCAGTCCTATCTCTTAATGTTAACGGACTGAACTCTCCAATTAAGCGACATAGACTGTCTAGTTGGATTAAAAAACAAGACCCTTCTATCTGCTGCCTTCAGGAGTCACATCTTGCCCGTAAAAACAAACACATTTTCAATGTTAAAGGCTGGAACAAAATCTACCAAGCAAACGGACCGCATAAAAGGTGGGAGTTGCAATCCTAATATCAGATAAATTAGACTTCAAATTAAAATTCGTGAAAAGAGGTAAAGAAGGTTGCTACATACTAATTAAAGGATCTCTCCTTCAGGAGGATATTACAATTCTAAATATCTACTCGCCAAACAATGGAGCACCCAAATTTATCAAAGAAACACTACTTTCCCTCAAATCATATATAGATCCAAAGACATTAATTGTTGGGGATTTTAACACACCACTCTCCCCACTAGATAGATCAACTCGGCAAAAACTCAACAGAGAAACCGCAGATCTAAACAGCTGCATAGATCAACTAGACTTAACAGACATCTACCGAACATTTCACCCAGCAGCATCAGAATACATGCTTTTCTCAGCAGCACATGGAACGTTTTCTAAAATAGACCACATTTTAGGCCACAAAGCAAACTTGTCTAAATTCAGAAACATTGAAGTTATACCTTGCATTCTCTCAGACCACAAGGGAATAAAATTAGAACTCAACACCAAAAGCCACCAAAGAAAGTCCGGTATCACATGGAGGCTGAACAACACACTGCTGAATCATGAGTGGGTCATGGAAGAGAGTAGAAAGGAAATTCAAATGTTCATGCGATTCAACAAAAATGAACACACAAAATACCAGCTCCTCTGGGACACAGCAAAGGCAGTACTCAGAAGCAAGTTTATAGCTCTGAGCTCCTACATCAACAAATTGGAGAGATCAGAAACTAACAATTTAATGACACATCTAAACCTCCTTGAAAAAGAGCAGCAAGATAAACCCAAATCCAGTAGACGGAAAGAAATAATCAAAATTAAATCAGAATTAAATGAATTAGAATCCAAAAAAACTATAGAAAGAATCAACAAAACAAAGAGTTGGTTCTTCGAAAAACTTAACAAAATTGACAGACCCTTAGCAAATCTTATCAGAAAAAGAAGAGAACACACCCAAATTAATAAACTCAGAGATGAGAATGGAAACATCACCATGGAAACAACCAAGATTCAGAACATTATAAGGGAATACTTCTCAAAACTTTATGCTAATAAGTTTGAGAACTTGACAGAAATGGACCTCTTCCTAGCAAATATTGACATGCCAAAACTAAACCAAGATGAGGTAAACTATCTTAACAGGCACATATCAAGCATTGAAATAGAAACAGCAATAAGAGACCTCCCAGCTAAGAAAAGTCCAGGACCAGATGGTTTTACAGCGGAATTTTACAAGGCCTTCAAAGCAGAGCTCACATCAATTCTCCTCCAACTCTTCAATGAAATTGAAAGAGAAAGCTCACTACCGAACACATTTTATGAAGCCATCATAACCCTCATTCCAAAACCAGGCAGGGACTCATCAAAGAAAGAGAACTATAGACCTATTTCTTTAATGAACATTGATGCAAAACTTCTCAACAAAATTTTGGCCAACCGACTTCAACAATTCATCCAAAAAATCATACACCACGATCAAACAGGATTCATTTCAGGGATGCAAAGCTGGTTCAATATATGCAAATCAATTAATATTATTCATCACATCAACAGGAGCAAGAATAAGAACCACATGGTTATCTCAATAGACGCAGAAAAAGCATTCGACAAGATCCAACACCCCTTTATGATGAAGGTTTTGGAAAAATTAGGAATCCATGGAACATTCCTCAATACAATAAAGGCTGTATATGACAAATCTACAGCCAGCATTATACTTAATGGTGAAAAACTAAAGCCATTTCCCCTTAACTCAGGAACAAGACAAGGATGCCCACTCTCTCCACTTCTCTTCAATCTAGTATTAGAATGCCTAGCTACAGCAATAAGATAAGATGCAGACATAAAGGGGATCCAAATAGGGAAAGAAGAAGTAAAACTCTCCCTCTTTGCAGATGACATGATCTTGTATTTAAAGAATCCCATAGACTCCACTCCCAAATTACTCAAGCTGATTCAAAACTTTGGCAAAGTAGCAGGTTATAAAATTAACCCCCCAAAATCAATGGCTTTTCTGTATGCCAATAATGAGAAAAGTGTGGCTGAAATTAGGAAAGCAACTCCATTTGTAATAGCCCCACAAAAAATAAAATACCTAGGAATTAACTTAACTAAAGAAGTGAAGGTCCTCCTTGATGAAAACTTTAAAATCTTGAAAAAGGAAATCAACACCGAACTTAAAAAATGGCAAAACCTCTCATGCTCCTGGATTGGAAAGATTAACATCGTGAAAATGGCAATACTTCCCAAGGCTATCTACAAATTCAACGCAATACCTATCAAAATTCCACCCTCATTCTTCAAGGAAAGAGAAGAGGCAATCCAAAAATTCATATGAAACAATAAAAGACCCCGAATAGCAAAAACGCTCTTCAACGGAAAGAACACTGCTGGAGGAATATCAATACCAAATTTCAAACTCTACTATAAAGCCATAGTATTCATAACAGCTTGGTATTGGCATAAGAACAGACCTCAGGACCAATGGAATAGAATTGAAAACCCAGAAATGAACCTACAGAACTATAGCCATCTAATCTTCGATAAGGGAGCTAAAACAATAGAATGGAAGACAGACAGCCTCTTCAGTAAATGGTGCTGGCAAAACTGGTTAGCTACATGTAGAAAACTAAAGCTAGATCCTTATATATCACCCTGCACCAGAATCAACTCCAAATGGATCAAAGACCTTGAACTCAAAGCAGACACTCTGAAAACAATACAGGATGGAATAGGAAAAACCCTGGGTCTCCTTGGCTCAGGCCGAAATTTTCTGAATAGAGACCCGGAAACACAACAAATCAAAGAAAGGTTGGACAAATGGGATTGCATAAGGTTGCAGAGCTTCTGCAGGGCAAATGACATAGCTAGCAAGATCAATAGAAAGCCAACGGATTGGGAGAAGATCTTTACTAGCCATACAACGGACAAGGATTTCATATCTAAAATATACTTGGAACTCAAAAAATTAAACCACCCAACAACAAATCCTCAAAGAAACAACTGCCCAATAAGTAAGTGGGCGAAAGACTTAAAGAGAAGCTTCTCTGAAGAAGAAAGAAGGATGGCCAATAGACACATGAAGAAATGTTCAACATCCCTAGCCATAAAAGAAATGCAAATCAAAACAACATTGAGATATCACCTCACTCCAGTTAGAACAGCAAAAATCAAGATCTCTAACAACAACAGATGCTGGAGGGGATGTGGACAGAAAGGAACCTTACTTCATTGTTGGTGGGAATGTAAACTTGTTCAACCACTTTGGAAAGCAGTATGGAGGTTCCTCAAAAGACTCCACATAGAGCTCCCCAATGACCCAGCAATCCCACTTTTGGGCATTTACCCAAATGACCACAAACAAGGCCACACTAAAGCTACCAGCACAACTATGTTTATTGCAGCATTATTTACCATAGCTAAGATATGGAACCAACCCAGATGCCCCTCAGTAGATGAATGGATCAAGAAGATGTGGTATATATACACAATGGAATTCTATGCCTCCATCAGAAAGAATGACATTTCCCCATTTGTTAGGAAATGGAAAGGCTTGGAAAAAATTATATTAAGTGAAGTAAGCCAGGCCCAATGAAACATAGGTCCCATGGTTTCCCTTATTTGCAATATCTAGTATAGGTATGAGTCAAGTGGAAAAAGTCAGAGAATGTGATGTTAGGAAAACGAACCCTCAAATATGTATTTTAATGTTTTTGTTTCTTTCATGCATGTGTTTCTAACGCATTTATAAGATTATTTCTTTGTTGCTTTGTATGTCCCTCCCCCACATTGTAACCCCTGCTTTCACTATATTTGATGTCAGTATAACATAAGGAGGAGACAGGGACAAACAAGTTGTTTAAGGATTCAGGTGGACCTGTTGCAACAATGAGAAGTACAAAATGTCATGTCAAAACCAGCTTTACAATGTCGGTTAGGGGGGGAGGGGTGTATGATTGGGTGGGGGGGGGAAGGGGGAGGGTGGGAAGGGAGGTGAAGGGTAAACAAAGGAGGAGGCTGCAATTCTTGGTAAGAAATGTATACATTATCCTGCCCATGTAATTGTAACCCCTCTGTACAGTATGTTCTCAAATAAAATAAAATAAAATTTAAAAAAAAATTCACTGAAATTGTGCTACATATCAGTAGAAGTGTACTGCTGGTGTCTTTTTTAACTTCGAATTCACTGGAACTACTATCCTACTGTTCATTCCTTACATAGAAATACTTTTATATCGTTCTTGTTTCAATGGTCTGTTTGTTCTAGAGACGTATTTACCATGTGCTCTAAAAATATTCACATCAAAATATGGTAACTAGATTGTTATACTTCACCCACTGTAAAAGGTTGACTGGAACACAGTATACTTTTCTCGTTAATGATATTTATCCAGCAAGGAGGGAAGTAATGACTTGCAAAAATAAATATCTTTAAAAAGAATACTTTTGTTTGAAAAGATTGTTACAATGTGTAAGGTATAAAACATTATGTAAAAGGTATGTCTTAGAAAATGACATGGAGGTAAATGAAATAAAACGATTAATAGATAATAAAGGACTTAATCGTTAATTACTGATATACTGCTTAACCTCACCCTCACCCACCCCCCCCCCTTTGAACCAGAATTTTCTCAAAGATACAACTAATCAAGCATATTTAAACAAAGGAAGACACAGGAAAGTACTCTATAGGTTTTTATATTATAGTAATTCAAAAAATTGATATGAACTGGCAGTCTTTATATCTTCCTAGGCTTAGAATATGTTACCCATATTTTGTACAGCTTCTTTTGATAGCACAAAACAAAATAAACAATTCACAATGGTTTTTTAAATTATCTGAAATTCTCTGAAATGGTTAATGATAAGTAACAACCGTTGGATGTAATGTCATCCTTTCAGTTTTAACTTTTTGCAACTGGAATCTTCTGGCACATATCAGATCGGATGTTCCATAGGTCATGTGGCTTGAACTCAGGGCCCTTCAGATATCTCTAAGGGTTTTGATTCAAGGCCACACTCTCTCTGTAACACTCAGATAATTCTGCTCTTCTTGTGGAAGATGAAATTCTAATATAATTTCCTTCCCCTGGTGACTTTGACCCACCATCCAAATCTCTCAGCTTCCTGAGTACTTGTGTTTGGAGATGTCACATATAGTGAAAACAGGGTACTTATACCAAAAAAATACATTTTACCTTATAAATACATTAGAAACACTAGAAAGAAATAAAAAAAAAAACAAAAACTTGTGTCCCCATCTTCGGGTTCATTTCACTTAATAATATTTTATCTGGTCATATGTACATACATTTGATCTTTTCTGCTTATCCGAGACATATACTAGTCACTGCAGTTGTGAGAAACCGTAGTACCTATGTTTCTTTGGGATTCCATGTGAGAGGAAATAGAAAGATATGAAAAAATGACTACTGTTTTTGGCATGTGAATGGCTCCCTGAAGGAACAAATTTCCAAAGGGATAATCCCACAGCATTACCTATGTTTTTTTTTTCTTTTAGTCTTCCTGTGAACTGTGCTGTTGTTCAGTAGAACTGAACTCATGATGTAATTGTTACCCTTTTTAACTGACATAGGAAAAGATCCTACTACTTATACTTATTTGCCTCTTCCTACCCAACTTCTAGGTTTGATTAACGCTAATTGCATATGAACATTTTCTTTGTTTGAGGATAGTATGCATGAGAATAGGAAATCAGAATTTCCATGGGAAACTGATCTCTAAATAACCACCAGAAAAGCAAAAGTGATCCTCTGGCTCACCCAGCAGAGCTCAGGCCTTGACATGAAGAGCAAAAGGACAGCCTCCAAAACCAGAGCAAACCCTATTAAAGGCAAGCAAAGAAAAAAAAGAGCAAGTACAAAAGTATTTACAACATTTCTCTGTACCATTTAACATCCACAAACGTTGTGCTATGCAGAAGTGCTTCAAAATACTCACTGACTTATAATGAAAAGCCATTTTGTGATGATATTATACAGAGAGATTTGAAAAAATAGAGTTCAAAATCTATTCATTAAAAATGTCCTTCATCTATTCCCCAACACATATGACAAAGTTGTTTCCTTATGAAGGAAAAAGTGAGAGATCAATGCCTTTTTCCTACATATAACTAGCTTCTTACAAGTATGATATATACTTTCAAGAGCCTTCTATGAATGACTTACTGACAGCAGATACTTATTTCCTATAATAGAAAGAAATCTTTCGGGTTATTGAGACTCCAAGATGGATATAGTATTCTCTCTCTTCTGATAATACCGAGAGCCAATTAATTAGCATGCTGAGATTGATCCGTAAAGAAAAAAAGAAAGGATTACTTCCTAGCTTCTAAGTGTAAGTGCACCCATTAAAATAATTACGTTGGCCGAGGAATAATATGTTCCAATTTATTTATTATGGGTGTGGACGAAAATAAAACTATGAAAAAAGTATAATGATATTAGAACCCTCATACAAATTTCCCATCAACTTCTGTGTTCCAAACAGAATAGATAGGACATTTTTATGGCTTTTTTTAACCAAATAATTTTGCAAGGTATTTTTCAAGGTAGAAGATTCTAATATATCTCAATACTTCTCATCTGTTCTCTAATCTGCAGAAGGATTCTATGACTTCTTCACAAGGCTTTCTCATTCCAACCATGATTCGTGCATGCATACCTAAAATATCAGCCAAAATGTATTAGTTTGCAGGGTGTGAATGTACACTATGTGAAGATACATTAGTTTTGAACAGAGAATCTGACATTTATGAGGCAAGAACACGTGGATCATTTGAGAATGTATTGTTATATTGCTGAAAATTTCAAAGATTAAGCTATAACTTTTGACTAGAATTCACGACTCTTTCATAAAACCATATCCCATGATCTAACATCGTTTTCAAGTGGTGGGTATTGTGCCCCGCGTATCTTTGATCTAAACAATCATTCAATAATTAATTGGGCATTCCTTGTTCACAACATTTCTACTACTAAATGAAATATGTTTTGCAGAATATTTTACAAACATATACCTTGCCAAAAATTCAATAGTTTTTGGGTTCCTAGTTGATGAATAGAGTTAAAGTATTTGACAACAGAATAGAAAGTTTCACATGTGAGAATCCTGCTCAAATGATAGATGTGGAAAGCTGAAGTTGTCTGATTATGGACATATTTAGGCACTAAGTTTTCTCCTAGTTTGTGATTTCAACAATTATCATGATTTCTAGAGAAATATTTGAAAAAAAATTATTTCAACCTTGATATATAAATGATAGCATGGAACTTGGAGACTTAGGGAAACCTATGTCTTTTGTATTGATGAAGGGATTTAAAGAGAAGAGAACTATATCCACAAGTCTGGATATGCAGTGCAAACACAATCAAATAAATATCAATGTGTAAACATAACAGTTGCGAAGAATATATTTATAAATACTTTTGTTATTAATTAAATCTTCTTTTCAAGTTGACATAGAGTTTCATATGTATGGCAGTGATTTTATTTCTGATCATATGTGACCAAACATTTCTCATTTTTCTCACATTATTTTTTCTGCCTTGAATCTCTATACCATCCTAAAAGGTATAAAAGTTTATTCAAACATATTGTTAGTGAAGATTACTTTTGCATTGGTTAAACCTTACTCCTGTGTCTCAAATTTTGTTGTTCCCTTCCCTAATTTAGATTTGCGAATGTGTAATACACCAGAAAAGAATATCAAATAGACTGACCTTAATAAGACATAAGAAAATAAATGAAAAATACAAGAAAGAGCTTCACATAGCACATTTGATGTAATGTGTCATTTAAAATGGCAACACTTAAAATGTAGGTACCCTAATTGTAATAATTGGCATATAATCTGTTTCAACCTAGTAAAGGATTGCAATAGCTGAATAGCTATGGAAATAGGAACAAAGAAGTTTAAGCTAAGCAAAATGATCTCCAAATAAGGAAAGAGGTTTATCAATTTTGGTGTATTTCTGAAAATACTATGAGCAGCTGTTCATAGCTTTCTTGCTATTTTCATTAATTTTCCATAAGTTTCTCCCTTTATGTCACTCTATTTGATTTTGTTAGACTGTGAATTGTATACTCCTTATTCTGAATAGGGCAGGGAAGGGGAACAATAAAATCTTAAGCCAGAGGACATAGGGTGAACTAATACCCCATCTTTCATCTCAAAACAAACTTTTGGAAATGAAATAGACATCTGTGATGACATTTCATGAATAATAATGTGTAAGAAAAATGAAGGATAGAATAACATCAAAAATCAACTCACTGTCTTATATGCATAATTGTAATTGCTCTGTACATCACCTTGAAAATAAAATTAAATAAAAAGGTGATTACTGATACTTATATTTATCCTTACTTTTATGTTTACCCATGGATAACTAGGTTGATTAATTTGAGGTCAATATACAGACATGTGGAGATAGTTCTGTTTTCTTCACAAACCTATATGAATACATGATGGATTTACATCTCTGTTTTCAAATGTTCTCTCAACACAAATCTCTAGATTATTGTTATTCTTCCCTTCCACATTAATAATAGCTTAAACAGCAAATAATTTTCAGTATGAAGGTTTCAAGCTCTGAGCTATCATGGAGTAAGTAAACGGTGTTGCCTAAGTTTATAACTAGGAAATATCCTATGATGACATGAAGAACACTGCAATGTTATCTGAGGATATAGTACATGACTATAACTATTCATTTATTTGAAATCCTATTTTAGATATGAAGATTTCCCAGAATTTCTGGAATATAAATTTTGACCTTAAAAGACAGTACTGTTTCCAGAATTAATCCCATGCTGTTATTTGGGTATATGAAACAGAAATATAATATACATAAATACACAGATGACATTTACAAGCAAGTTTTTAAATACAAATTTACTTCTATACATATATATATATATATATTATTGTTACGAAATTTAATAGAGCTTTTATACATTGTGATCATAGTTCAAAATTATGTCTGAACATTCTGTGGAAGCTACGGAAAATGTATTGTATTATGAATGTTCATATGAGCAGATAATGTCAATTTTCCAAAGTATAATTTAATAATTACATGCTTTCTATTAATCATTCCTAGGAAATACGGCTAAAGAGCTTCTTAGCAAATATTTCAGTGTAAATTTGGGGAGTTGATGGAATATTGCAATAGAAATTTAGTGTTTCTTGCTATCATTCCATGATTGAAACAGTGCATCAAATTGTAGTGTTCTGGCACTTCAATTAAACCTAGAAAACTGACATGACCAAGAACTTGGGAAGACATCCACTTATATTTGGAAAAGCTCTGAATATGAGTAGTATTTAGATATAAGAATAATAAGAATAATAAACCGTTAGAGTAGGGAAGAGATTAAAGTAATATCTGTACATTAAGGTTTTTACTAACGTTAAGTAGACTCACCAAAGACAACAGGAAGCCCTTTCATTAAATAGATATTTAATTTGCAGTGGTCACGTCCAATATCTCCACTGTTTGGGACCACACATAGCGTAAGAATGACATATTAATTTCGCATTCAGGAATTCAGGTCCTTCATCACCACACGAGTGGTGTCAATTGAATTGCTGCTTCTAGCCCAAAGACTGAAGGGAAGATTCCATTCCTGAGTGGATGATTTTCATCCTACAATTCACTGGCATCTTTCTAGGCTTTGATAGAAGTATGCTGTGGGTGTCTTCTTTGCATCTAACTCACCTGAACTACATTGCCACTGCTTATACCTACATAGAAGTTATATCAGTCTCGTTTCGATTGTCTGTTTTATTTCGGGAATTATTTATTCTGCACTGAAAATATTCCCAGCCAGCAAAAAATAATCACTGGATAATATTTCAGCCACTGAAAGGGGTTAATCAAGGGCAGGGTACTTTTATCCTCAATGAAGTTTATCTAGCAAGAAATGACGTAATTCTTGCTAATAGAAATATCTTAATGAACTAACCATTACTTACCAAATATTTTACACCGTGTAATATATTAAACAAAGTATATAAAATCTGTCTTAGAATATGACATGAGGAAAATGATTTCAGACCTATGGATGTAAAACTGTGTTCTGAAATAAGGCTAACACCTGTGGGATTTTCTGAAAGTTAATAAGGAATGAGAATATGTAAAAACAGCAAAATGTGGGAAGTCCGAATTATACATCTTTAAATTATAGTAAGTTGAACAAAAGTAAATATGTCATGGCAGTTTCTTTTTATATATTTCCAGGTCTAGAATGTGTTATCCACATTTTTAGAGCTTCCCTTGATATATTACAGAAGCAATCAATTCACAAATATATCTCAAATTGTTGTGAACACAATTTGCCAAATATATACAGATGTGTGATAGCTGTTAGCAGTTGAAGTCATCTTTTTATTATTCCTATTTTTGAAACTGGCATCTGCTGATAAATACGAGAAAAAAATTTGGATAGGTCATTTTGCCTGAACTCATGGACATTTCCTTATCTGTAAGGACTATTTGCTCATAGCCAGCTCTCTAGTAGTTTTAACCACTGTGATGTTTCTCGTGCTCCAATGCATAGTTGCAGAAAAGATATTAAAATACTTTACTTCCCTTGGTGGATTTGATCAAGCACCCAACAGTCTCATCCACATAAGTAGCTAGGATTGGAGGTTTCAGGCACCAACATTCAGCGTCAAAATTTTGCACGAGAATATTTTAATGGAAATTGTGGAAGGAACAAAAGAAAACTTTGGGGAAAGTAACACTAAAAACAATTCTTAGAACTCTGTATTAAATGGAAGCGAAAATTCCTAATACATATGTGCAGTGATTCTGAACCATAAAAGAAAGAAATATGAATATTTGTTTCTGTTCCAAAGGATAATATGAATATCAATGCCTTTTGTATTTAAAGTTGTTTGATAATGTAGTTTTCTAAACTGATAGGAACAAAAGCATGCGGATGCTGCTGCACACACCATGAAATTTGCAATTTTGAGAAAATATAAGGAAAACAGACATGAAAAATTGAGATAGAATGATAATAAGTGTTCATTATTGTATAATCTAGAAATATCCAAAGGCCACAAAAATAACCTACAGAAATAATGTTTGGAAGGTGGAAAAATATGGTATATCTTTGTTGATATGACATAAACTAAATTAGAGTCCTGAAAGTAAAGCAGGAGCTCTTCCATAAGAAGGAAGAAATCATCCTCACTAGTTGAGTTTTTAACCAAAACTTGTCACAGTTTAGACAGTCTCCCTTGAAAGAGGCCTTTGTTATTGTTATAGTGCAAACAATGCGCAATTCCAGTTCCTGACACCAGGACTCTCAGACCAACTCAAGCTAGTGTATACTGAAACAGATAATAATGGCACAGAATATGTGACAGGGCTTAATATTCTACTACTAATCTTTTATATAATAAATGTCATGATAATTACGCTAGTATTAGAATACATGTGCCTTGGTGTAATTTTCTGCATTCTGCAAACTCTGCAAATGGATATTGTATCTTTTTATGAATATTCATTTCTTATGGGCATATAACACTCTTTTATTCTTTTCCATTTTATGTGTACTAATAAAATCAGAGGAAGTTGTTCAGTGTGTTAAAAGTGTTTCTCACAGCAAGAAATATAAAATAAGTTTGAACATATAGTTTGGAATCCAAAAGAGTGTATGGAGATTGGCAATCAATAGACAGGTCTTTTTTATGAGAATTGCCAAATGACAGTGTTAAAACATAATATGCCCAAAAGTTTTAGTAACTCTAGATGCTGTTTGAAGTCGTGAAATGCTCTAGTGTGAGTTCAAATCTGATTGGCTCAAAACCAACTGAATAAAGTGACAAAACATTGTTTGATTTATTCTTTTAAGAAATAATGAACTCAACAATGTAATTATCAGCAGGAATTTGAATATAAACTTCTATATTAGTATTTCAAATTCTCCTTTCAGATGTTCTTCTTTATGCTTAATTTGAGGTAATAGTCATCAGGGCCAATACTCAGAATTTTTTTTTTAATTTACTAATAAAATCATAAAAAACGGAAATTGTTTATTGAATATTAAAAAAATATGCCAACACAAAAATTGATGACACATGAAAGAGAAAGGAAGTCAGGGAAGGCTATTTATCATTCTATGTCTTTTAGAGTGGGACGGGAAACAAAAATATATGATATGATTTTACTTCATGTAAATACAATGATGCATTACCAAAAATTCTTCTTCATGAGACCTTTTTTTGGTCAATTGATAAACAGAAATGAAAACAAAAACCCTTTCTTTTAATTACTACATTTTTCCAAAAGAGTTAATGGCAGGAAAATGGGAATCTATATATCATTATTCGAGAAATTATAAATGAAAATATTTTGTGACTTTGTGCTACGATCTTGTTCAGGCATGAAACTACAAGAAACTGAATGTGAGTAGGCTCATTGAGAATTATATATACACCTCAATTTTAGAAGCACCATCATTTCTCTATAATCAATCAATCCATGGATGTTTATATCAAAAAACTGTGCTTGGTGAAAATAGTTTGGGACAGTGTCATAGAGAATTCTCTCTCATTCTCAGTATGGTATTTCCACCAAGGAAAAAGGTTCATTAAATTATTGTCCCTACTTCTAGGCCTGTGTGCACATTTTGCCCAACTGTTCTTCCTTCAAATTATAAAAGTTCATATATGTTTAAATATCACCTACTACAATACAACTTCAGTCACTTTTTCCTATTTCTTTATGAGCAATACTACAATATCAAGTTATATTTTGCAAATGTATGCAATGTTTACTCTTTGTAATTGTCTCTATCATTAGGTAAATTCTATTAAAGTTAAAATCTATTCCATCTGTTCTAAGTACTTAATTTCTTCATATCTCGTGTCTAAATTTATCTCAATTACTTGGACTTGTATATGTTGTTAGAAAAAGAAACTCAATGGAAGGCAAAGAAAACACTGCTCTTTTAATGGAATGAGCGTCTGGATCAGTATGCATGCTGAGGAATAACGAAGAATTCCAAGTAGAAATCAAATGTACTGAATGTTAGTATAATTGAAATGAACTATAGTTCATTTAGGTTTCAGAAGAAGTTGGACAGTATCCTATAATTTGATTCAATCGACAGAAACACAAGTTGTCTTTAGATTCCTAAGGTCGTGATTTTTGTTGCCTTTTTAAATTATTGTAAAAATACTGTACAGAGAGGTTACAATTACATGGGCAAGGTAATGAGTACATTTCTTATCAAGCATTATAGCCTCCTCCTTTATTTCCCCTTTCCATCCCATCCCCTCCCCCCCCGACTCCTCCTGCCCCCACCAAAGTTGTAAAGTTTGTCAACATAACGACTTGTACATCTCATTGTTGCTTTGGATGTCCCTCCCCCACAGTATAACCCCTGTTTTCACTATATTTGATGTCGGTATAATTTGTGGAGGGGAAGGGGGAAAAAAGGTCGTGATTTTTACATGAGCCCTATTTGTTATTTCCCAAGAGTGATGAATACGCACATAATAGACACTTAGAAAACCTGATCATTACTTTTCAGAAGCCTTCCGATGGGAATCGTTTCTACTACTTCAGAGAGGATTCCTGCTCTGCTTTGGTGTGCCTCATTAACTTAATGAGATATCAAGCACTCCCATATTATACTTTCTTTTATCTGTACCTAAGTGTCCATGTTCTATGTTTCATTGGGGACATTGATAGATACTCCATTTAAAGACATATTATGGACTTTTGTTTGTTCTTTCCCATGTGAGTTTGATGGAATTTTCTCAAACCACATTCTTTTATTTTGTCCATAGAAATACTAAAATGCTTCAGCTCCTCAGGATTCACAAAATTGGAAGCACATAGAATCCTGTGCCTCAATGTTGTACCACAAAATACTTTAATTTCCACTGTTTTGTTTTTATACACTAGTTATATAAGAAGAATGTTGCCACTGAGATTACGTAATTACAGCATCCATAGTTAAGTTTCAATACTGTCAAAATTTCCTAAATGTATACCCAAAAATCTTTTGAAATTTCTTAATTTATTTTGTATTTCTGAAAGATAATGATGTGCAATATACATAATACTAGAAAAGTGACATGCACAATATTTTATATATCTATACACACCAATTCAGATTTTTAAAAGTTTGCATAATTATTTCATATTTTATTAAAACCTAATTGAATTTCATGTGTACTACATAAACCTTTCAGACTCTCGAGTTGAAAATTATATAATCATGTTATATTCCAGGAATTTTGCATATAATTTACATTATTGTTTATTAAATAATGTGTATGTATATATCTATATCTATGAATAATGCATACATATACATGAACCCACAGACATTTCTCTATATATTTTCTGATTGTATTTTATAATATATCATAACGTTAATATTTGTATCATTAGAAATGAATGATATATAAATTTTTAAAAATCATTCTGGGAAGTTGTTTCTCTTGCTCTTTATTTAATATTTGTGACTAGTTTCTTTGAGAAATCCTAGACTACTTTACTTTATTTTACATGATATTAATCAAAAATGTGAATTAAAGGATATATACAAATATCAAGCATGTCTACAAGGAAAGCAAACTTACATTTTGGGCAGAAGGTGAATAAGTTCTAGATATGTTTTTGTTAAATCCTTTCCTAATCTAAATATTGATCGTAAGGAAAATAAACAAATGAATAAAGAATCAAAATATTTAAAGATTGAATTCTTTTGACTACAGAGACAACAGAAATTGTCTTGCTGTCTAGGAAGAACAACATACAAAGAATCAGTAGTTGATGACAATAGGAAAAATGTGAGACATTCATTCACACTATTCCCCTACTGAAGAATTGTACATTTCTAATCTACTGAATCGTAGTCCACCAATGCATACTAAAAGGAAATAGGACATTGTCTTCCTGTTTCATCCCGGAAGTCAGCATTCCCATTGTCCTATGCGTAAGTGTGGCTGAGTTAATCAGTTCACTAATGGAAGTGAGGTTTATGGGCTTCATCACAATAATGGTGGCCCCACCCAGAGAAGATACTATATAGAAGGAGCTGTTGCTGTGGAAAACCTACTACTGGGACCTCGTCCATTGTTGGGAGGAAGAGATCCTGGACTTGTTTGGTGAATCCAGTTAACTAACAGACAGATGACAGTCAGTCCCTTGTGCTCTTTTCCTGCTTCTACGCCTTATTCAAGTAAATTATCTCTTTGGCTCTTGTATGTGACTGGGACACTTCTTCCTTTCTACCCCTGACATCCCAAGATGCAATTGGTATCATGTTCTTCAAGAAGGCATTATTGTTCCCTAGGTAAAGAATGAAATTCTTTACTTCCTCAGACTTGAGGAAATAAATAGCTAGTTCCATTCTGGCGAAGTTGAAATTCACTTCTCTTCCCTTCAATGTTATGTGCGTCAAAGCAATCATATGGTTAATGTCTTCTGGCTCTACTTCATGGCTACTAGACACTTTATTAGACATGAATAGGTTCTACTAGGTTGTTTTTCATACCACTGAGGAAATGACAACATTTACGACATGTGAGTTTTATTTATATAGTCATGTTTTCTCTCAGAGAATTTTTCTGTTATCAGGACCTGGTGATAGTTACCTGCCTGTCACAATGGAAGAAAGTAAACACGTTTATTCATTCGTTTAGGGAATTAATTTAAATGGTCAAGTTCACTTTTTAAATTTTCTGAATCACAAAAGATATATGGCCAGGAGCAGAGAGAAAAGGATAGTAGGATTTCTCCTGATGGACTCTGAAAGGTTAGACATGATGGTAATTATAACTTGAACTTTTTCTATGCTAGATTGAAAGGTATAAAGCATGTAAATTATAGGCACTTACTAGATTGACATGTAAGAATGGAATTAAATCAGGGGCCCCCAATGTATGTGTGCTCTCAGAAGATAATACAAGCTAACAGTTCCATTTGACTCAAATCAATAATTATTTAACTAGAACTAATATTTCAAAATAATAAAAAGCAAGAACTACCTAATAGGAACTGAGAATAGATCATGAAATATATTCAAGATTAATAGTCATAGATTGAATCAACATACTCCAAATAAGGATGTTTTTTTAATTTAATTTATTTTATTTTATTTGTGAACATATTTGTGTACAGAGGGGTTACAATTACATGGGCAGGATAAAGCTTACATTTATTACCAAGCATTGCAGCCTCCTCCTTTGTTTATCCTTCCATCTCTTTCCAGCCACCCCCATTGCCCCCCAGTCCCAATCCTTCCTCTCCCCACCCCGCACCAACATTGTAAAGCTCGTTTTCGACATGACAACTTGTACTTCTCATTGTTGCAACAGGTCCACCTGTATCCTTAAACGACTTGTTTTTCCCCACTCCTCCACAAGTTATACTGACATCAAATATAGTGAAAGCAGGGGTTATACTGTGGGGGAGGGACATACAAAGTAACAAAGAAATAATCTTATAAATGCGTTAGAAACACATGTATGAAAGAAAAAAAACATTAGAATACATATCTAAGGGTTCATTTTCCTAACATCACATTATCTGACCTTTTCCGCTTGACTCATACATATACTAGATATTGCAAATAAGGGAAACCATGGGGCCTATGTTTCTTTGGGCCTGGCTTACTTCACTTAATATAATTTTTTCCAAGTCTTTCCATTTCCTAACAAATGGGGCAATATCATTCTTTCTGATGGAGGCATAGAATTCCATTGTGTATATATACCACATTTTCTTGATCCATTCATCTACTGAGGGGCATCTGGGTTGGTTGCAGATCTTAGCTATGGTAAATAATGCTGCAACAAACATAGTTGTGCTGGTAGCTTTAGTGTGGTCTTGTTTGTAAACATTTCGGTAAATGCCCAAAAGTGGGATTGCTGGGTCATAGGGGAGTTCTATGTGGAGTCTTTTGAGGAACCTCCATACTGCTTTCAAAAGTGGTTGAACAAGTTTACATTCCCACCAACAATGAAGTAAGGTTCCCTTCTGTCCACATCCCTTCCAGCATCTGTTGTTGTTAGAGTTCTTGATTTTTGCGATTCTAATTGGAGTGAGGTGGTATCTCAATGTTGTTTTGATTTGCTTTTTTTTATGGCTAGGGAGGTTGAGCATTTCTTCATGTGTCTATTGGCCATCATTCTTTCTTCTTCAGAGAAGTTTCTCTTTAAGTCTTTCGCCCACTTGTTTATTGGGCAGTTGTTTCTTTGAGGATTTCTTGATGGGGGATTTAATTTTTTGAGTTCCAAGTATATTTTAGATATGAGACCCTTGTCTGTTGTATGGCTAGTAAAGATCTTCTCCCAATCCGTTGGCTTTCTATTGATCTTGCTAGCTATGTCCTTTGCCATGCAGAAGCTCTGCAACTTTATGCAATCCCATTTGTCCAACCTTTCTTTGATTTGTTGTGTTTCCGCGTCTCTATTCAGAAAATTTTGGCCTGAGCCAAGGAGACCTAGGGTTTCTCCTATTTCATCCTGTAAGTTTTTCAGAGTGTCTGCTTTGAGTTCAAGGACTTTGATCCATTTGGAGTTGATTCTGGTGCAGCGTGATATATAAGGATCTAGCTTTAGTTTTCTAACATGTACTTAACCAATTTTGCCAGCACCATTTACTGAAGAGGCTGTCTTTGTTCCATTCTATTGTTTTAGCTCCCTTATCGAAGATTAGATGGGTATAGGTCTGTAGGATCATTTCTGAGTTTTCAATTCTATTTCATTGGTCCTGAGGTCTGTTCTTATGCCAATTCCAAGCTGTTTTGATTACTATGGCTTTATAGTAGAGTTTGAAATTTGGTATTGATATTCCTCCAGCAGTGTTCTTTCTGTTGAGGAGCGTTTTTGCTATTCGGGGTCTTTTATTGTTCCATATGAATTTTTGGATTGCCTCTTCTATTTCCTTGAAGAAGGAGGGTGGAATTTTGATAGGTATCTTGTTGAATTTGTAGATAGCCTTGGGAAGTATTGCCATTTTCACGATGTTAATCTTTCCAATCCAGGAGCATGGGAGGTTTTGCCATTTTTTAAGTTCTGTGTTGATTTCCTTTTTCAAGATTTTAAAGTTTTCATCATAGAGGTCCTCCACTTCTTTGGTTAAGTTAATTACTAGGTATTTTATTTTTTGTGGGGCTATTACAAATGGAGTTGCTTTCCTAATTTCAGCCACACATTTCTAATTGTTGGCATACAGAAAGGCCATTGATTTTTGGGGGTTAATTTTATACCCTGCTACTTTGCCAAAGTTTTGAATCAGCTTGAGTAATTTGGGAGTGGAGTCTATGGGATTCTTTAAATACAAGATCATGTCGTCTTCAAAGAGGGAGAGTTTTATTTTTTCTTTCTCTATTTGGATCCCCTTTATGTCTGCATCTTGTCTTATTGCTGTAGCTAGGCATTCTAATACTAGATTGAAGAGAAGTGGAGAGAGTGGACATCCTTGTCTTGTTCCTGAGTTAAGAGGAAATGGCTTTAGTTTTTCACCATTAAGTATAATGCTGGCTGTAGGTTTGTCATATACAGCCTTTATTGTATTGAGGAATGTTCCATGGATTCCTAATTTTTCCAAAACCTTCATCATAAAGGGGTGTTGGATCTTGTCGAATGCTTTTTCTGCGTCTATTGAGATAACCATGTGGTTCTTATTCTTGCTCCTGTTGATGTGATGAATAATATTAATTGATTTGCGTATATTGAACCAGCTTTGCATCACTGAAATGAATCCTGTTTGATCATGGTGTATGATTTTTTGGATGAATTGTTGAAGTCGCTTGGCCAAAATTTTGTTGAGAAGTTTTGCATCAATGTTCATCAAAGAAATGGGTGTATATTTCTCTTTCTTTGATGAGTCCCTGCCTGGTTTGGGGATGAGGGTTATGATGGCTTCATAGAATGTGTTCGGTAGTGAACTTTCTCTTTCAATTTCATTGAAGAGTTGGAAGAGTATTGGTGTGAGCTCTGCTTTGAAGGCCTTGGAGAATTCCGCTGTAAAACCATCTGGTCCTGGACTTTTCTTAGCTGGAAGGTCTCTTATTGCTGTTTCTATTTCAATGCTTGACATGGGCCTGTTAAGCTGGTTTAACTCATCTTGGTTTAGTTTTGGCATGTCAATATTTGCTAGAAAAAGGTCCATTTCTGTCACGTTCTCAAACTTATTAGCATAAAGTTTTGAGAAGTATTCCCTTATAATGTTTTGAATCTTGGTTGTTTCCGTGGTGATATTTCCATGCTTGTCTCTGAGTTTATTTATTTGGGTGGGTTCTCTTCTTTTTCTGATAAGATTTGCTAAGGGTCTGTCAATTTGGTTAATTTTTTCGAAGAACCAACTCTTTGTTTTGTTGCTTCTTTCTATAGATTTTTGGATTCTAATGCATTTAATTCTGATTTAATTTTAATTATTTCTTTCAGTCTACTGGATTGGGGTTTATCTTGCTGCTCTCCAAATAAGGATTTGTGATTTAAGGTATGGTTCATAAGGCAGTAACACTAAAGTTTTTTTTTAATTTTCTCCAATATATTGATTTTTCCCGAGATATTTTTCTTTTTCAGAGAATCTGTGGATCCTGAGAGGTTATTGCAATGTCCCTATAGTAAATATCACAAAATGAGGTCATGGAGGTTACTGTACTATCTGGTGAAATGCATAAAGTTTGGTATTACATAATTTCTTTACTTCATGGATACATTTGCATATTGTTTGTAAGAGAAATTGTTGGAAATGTATGTGTAAGATGTGAGAGAGTGGGTGGGCAACAATGTCATAGAGACCATTTTATATTTCCTGAAATCTCTGCTGTGACACAGTGGAAGTCCAACTTGTGTATTTCTATTTTTATTGCTAGAGTTCTATTCAAAGCAAAACATAGTCAAGATGTTTACTTTGGGCAATTATATCAAATTGTGTGTGCCACATTTCACATATCTCACATATATTAACAGTGGTTGCCTTTCTCCCCATTGTGTAATAGCCAAAATGTAAATTAATCACATTATTAAATGTTAAATTACTTTGTTAAGACACTCCTTCTATTTTATAGGCTAGAATTCAGTTTGGAATCCTTAGTTTTCAGTCCAATTTCATAAACTGATAACATGGAAGATGCATTGTGTCTCTTTTGTATATTTTGGCTATTGATTACCCTCTTCTTCATTTGTAAAAAATCACAATATTAGAAAGTTAACAGAATTGTTAGCTGTAAATTACTGTTTTCTTTAAGTAACACTGCTACAGTAAGTTCCAGAGCAGTATGGGCAAGACAGTTTCTGGTGTGGTGTTTTGTAAAGAAGACACATATGATGATCCATTATTTTGGATGTTTTCAAATATTGTTTCAATCACCGTTTCTATATGTGTTTATAAATTCGATATAAGTAATCCATGTTGAGTAAACATAGACCAAAATTAAGTATATGAGTACTTTACCAATTTTTTCTATAAAATTTTATGGAGAATTGCAGTGGTTCCTCATGAATGAATTCATGCCTATCCCAGGGTTTGAAAGCTCTGTATAATTTTTTGATACCAGTGCAGGCAGGGAATCAAAGAGACTCTTAGCTTAACTCTCAAATGAGAACAGAGAGGAAGTGCTACAGCTGAAATTGTAGAAGTCTACTGCTCTGCAAAAGGATGCAATAGTATAGCATACAAACCCTGGTAAAAATCCCTACAGTAGGCATCCTCCCCAAAGTAATCTAAAAAAGGAAAATTTGAAAATATTTTTCAGATTTCAAATTTTGTTGCACAGAATTATTCTGATTTTGCTTCCAAATGCATCTCATGTCCCTTAAAAGCTCACCACTTAGTTCCACGAAATCAACTCAGTATACATATCAATATTTGTATTGACAAAGCTTCCCTTGAAGATGATGTGGGTAAGCCTCATATGTAAAATGCAATCCAAATCAACTTAGGCCACTTGTACTATAATTGTATTGTGATTGTAGATTTCTGTTTGCTTATAGTGAACTTCACTTGGGACTAGAGAAAAGACAAGAATCCTGAACATGCATGGCAATAGGATTCCTCTGGGGAAGACTGGGATAAAGGTAAGAAACTTTTTGGTTTGTCTGTATTTTCTGTTATTCAATATCAACTTATCTCGTGCTGATGTATGATTTCTTCCTTTAGTAGTGAAATTAAAAGTGTGTTCAACTTGGATTGTGTTGTATTCTAATATCAATAACATATATGAACAAATGCACCCCTAAATGAGTAAAAACTATGTCAAACAACTAAATGATTTATTTTTTCACAATGGCTAAGAATCTTTTTTTTTTTCCCCAATGTTTCTTATCCACCGCAAAGTTTCTCGTAAGGCTCTTAAGCCCTTGAAACTTGTTATTAGTCTTTATTAATGTACATTATTAAAGACCATCTAATGTAGCACGTCAAACAAGTATGTGTTTCCTCTTTGGCAGGATCGTTGGAACATTCTAGCCCAAGATTTGTTTGGGGCACAATCAAATCCTCCGGCAACAACAGGAAAAAATATGTTTTTTTTTTTATGATGCACTCTTTTCTGTCAGAATTGAAAGTAAAGAAATAGGATAAATGAATAACCCTCTTGTGGTTCTTTATGCCCGTATAATTTGCTCACTACAAATGAGATTTGGATTGCTCTCTGACCGGGTAACCCTTTGATTGGTAGTAAAAGTCAAGTAGAGTTTCCCTATGACCAATAATATATACAATCACCCAAACTACTTCAAATCATAATTCCTCCTCTGAATGTTCTTCTCATTTAATTATGATCAACTTAAATCAGGGAATACATAGGTAATAGTGTTTGGGTAGACCAATCCTTTTATTTCCATTTTCAGGATTTCAGGATTTACTTGTCTCATCAGTTATGATAGTGTGAATGGAGTATCTTCTACTAATACTTGGTAAATGAATACACTTGTGGGTGTGTATCATATCTTCATTCTGAAATGGATGATGTGTATTTTAGGAATAACTACCTGGTTTGAATTGTCTCCCTACATTAGTCTAAAATTATTTGAGGAGATCCTTGAGATGAATTACACTTTGCATTTTGGGAAGATATGTATTAATGAAGTGTATTTACTGCTATATTTTAACCAGCAATACATACATGGATTTCAAATTTCACATTCCTGTATGAAGTATGATATGGTATAGATAGGAAAATGAAAATAAGATGTGTAACTAAAAAATTTATTGTATACATTGTTGAGTGTTTATGAGATTCATGAAAGCATTGTATGAACTTGTCCTATCATCACAAAATAGATTGTACTTTTGATTTTATGGAATGGGAAAACACCAAGTCTGTCTTATTGACTTTGTAAGGTTGCAAATAAGAGAACAAATGAAAAGCAATTGGGCTTGCCTGGAATTGTTCCTAAGCATTTATGCCATTTGGAATCATGTAATTTGTGTTGCTTGGTAATATGTGACTTATTCCCTCTTATAAGTGAGACAATGGATTCTAGATATATCGATATTTCCAAGTATTTCCCTAACTGATCAGTCCTGACAAAACATGTATTTGCTCGAACATCTCATCATATTCCGGCCTCATGTATTCTTCTTGTGAAATTGTAGTAAGCATACTCAGAATTTCTATTGACTGCTGTATGTCAAACATATTACAATGTTATTGGAGGAGGTATTAGCAGTTTATATAGTGAAGATATTCTGATGACAATTTTCTAATTCATGAAGGTTTAGAGAGGGTTAAAACTTTCAAAATGAACAGTATTTGATCAACAGAATATGTTTATTCTTGTGGTTTAGGAGGTTCTCATCCTTGGTCATGCAGAGGAAAATGAGTAGCTCATAATGATTTTACACTTCACCCAGGCCAGGTGATAATGCTGTTAATTCTACCATATCACACGTTTCACAGATGAGGATCTCATTACAGATTAAAAAACTCAAATGTTTTCCTCAGATTCATTTCTTGAATTAATTCCCTCAAAATTGAATACTACAGAGCAGTATTTAATGATTTAATGAAATCATTAATTTAATGATTTAATGAAAATCATAGTTACTCAGAGACCTGAAATGTGCATGAATGGCAGGAATGAAACAGCAGAAAAATCGCGAACACACTCGATAACAGAAAAGAATCTCAGTACATGTCGCTTAGAAACTTGTTGGAGGTTGAGATCTAAGAAAAGGTTCAAGAGAGCCCAAAAGGAGCCACTGTCACACTCTCTTCACCAATTAACCTTGGCCAAAAGAGAAGAAGCAGTGTTGATCAAGTGGTAGAGCATTAGAGACCTGAAGTGCACGAGGACTGTTTCTAAGCCCAGAGTTCAAGCCTAAAGACCAACAATAATAACCAAACACAGGGATGCAATGCAATATTCATCAATAATGTCTCATACTCACAGGTACTTCCAAAATCTCTGAGCTATTTTCATCCACATAATAGCCAATTAGATTTTATTCACCTCTAACTTGTACTATCTTGCATATACTCTTTGATATTCAGAAAGTAATATTTTATAGAGCAGTGATATTTTCCTAACTTCTTCGGTTATTAGAATACTTAATGTGATTCCATGGTATTACTAATACTTCTCCTTTATGCTATTACGACTTAGTTATCGAATCAAAATATTTCTGGCTTATAAATGTGGACGGCAGCAGAGAACCTTTGAATTGATGAGAGAATCTGAAACAAAGTAGGATACCAGGTTACTTGCTGATTTGTCTCTTAAAATTTATACAACCTATATTTTTCATTCTCTCTCTCTTTCTCTATGTCTTTGTCTGTGTGTGAGAGAGAGAGACAGAGAGAAAGAGAGTGAGAGAAAAAGAGAGAGAGAGAGAGAGCAGATTCATGTGTGATTTTTCTGTTACCTGACCATTTATAGATGCAAATTTTGTGTCTGTGTGTGTACGAACAGAAGTGGTATTACAATTTTTCCCTACAGAGTTTCAATACCTCTAAGGTGAATATGGGCATATTACTATGATTTTCTTAATGTTAAACTGAGGAGATTTTTGCCTGCCTTCAACTCTAGATTTTACTCAATCATAATAAATATTAATCACAGGTCTTCCTTAGTAATGAGGACAGAATGCCTGATTGGATCATTGATAGTCAAGTCTGTTACCCTGGGCTCAATCCTAGACATGTATTCCAAATATTTGTGTGTCTCTGGCATAGAATTCTTATAACTATACATATTTGACAAAGTAAGGTATGGGCTATTTTCAGTGTTCATTGAAAGTCCAATATTTCAGTGTTCTTACTGACAGGTGACATGCATATGTTTCTAAATTTTTAATTATTTCTCTGGACTGCTGAATACATTTATGAGGAACCACTTCACAGATTGAATATCACTACAAAATGGCATTTGTTTTATGCACACATAAAAGTGGAAAATCAGTATATTTGTTTGAGCTGTGGCACAATTCTTGTAATTGTACCTGAGGTATTTGGATTTTATAACTTCATATTTTACTTGCTTGCCATAAATCATGTATCCTTTGGTAGGATACGTAGCATGAAATAATTGCTCTTTAGAATTTGTATTTATGCACCCATTCACAAATTTTGAAATGGACACCAAATTATCCTCTTAATTTAGGCTGATTGCAATAACGTTATTTTGTAATTCCACTATAGATTTTCTTTTCTGTACATCTATGTAACTTATTTAATCTTATTTTCCTGGATGCATGGTATAACCATTAATATTTTATGACACATATTTCAAGACCTGTGTCCATATACAGCTAAAACTTACTGGGTGACAGTAGATTAGGATTTGTAGAACTATACCATAATTTTTAAAGCTATACATTGACTAGGGTCACATTTCAAATATTCAATGAACTTTGAATGTGTTAAGAGAATATCCAAGCATAATTTTTGGGAAGGTTTGTATATAATGATCAAGTTTGAATGGAAATGGAAGTGGAAGTAAGCATGAAATTTTTTGAAAAGAACTGGTGATGTGCTTTTTTTAGTTGTTTCATATCTCTTGAAATACTGGCGAAGTTTCTTATTCATATGCAGAATACAGAAAAAAATATATACAGGTCTTTTCCACCGAAAGTAAAATAATATTGTTTTCGCTTATTTCTTTGCAGGAGTCTCTAGTGAATAAAACATGAGTTCAAACCATTTCTCATTGTTTTAGTTACATCTTACATTTATAAATATATTGTGACACTCTACTAATTATTCATTTTGATTTCTACTATCTGTTCACCTTACTTTGAATCTAGGAGGAAACCGAGGTGTTTATGTCCTCATTGGAATTCACCAAGTCACTTTCCAGATAGACATAGTAAGGTTGGAGTATGGAAATTTCCATCATCACATCAACATCTACAATTGTTTCCCTTCCGAGAAAAAAATCATACTTCTGTTTTTACTGTCCTTTGGTTTGCCTATGAATATAATTTTCCGTTTCATATATTGTTATACTTTTAGAGCCTAATAAATACATAACAAAATTGCAGTGGTGTTAGATTTCTTATACAAATCCTATATCAGCTATCTATTCCATACAGAATGGCCTTGAAAATTTCAAAAGAATTTTTCAGAGGAGTTCCGGGAAGATGGCAGAGGAGAAGCTGGAATCTGAACAAGCTCTTGCATAGAAAACAGTTTCAGAGTTCCAGTGAACAGTCCCAAGCCAGAGAATCACAGCAAGTGTGCCATCACAGGACAGAGAGTTAGTCAAGAGAGGGGAAGCCAAGCAGACACATCTGAGCAGCTGCCGCTGCAGCGGCAGGGTCTCAGCGGCGTCCACTGCCACGGGGACATACCTGAGACACAGTCCGGGACGAAGGAGCCAGACACAGCGGACGAGTGGATTCTACTCAACACCAGCAAGAACCGACAAGGAGTGGACAACTTCATCCTGCACTTTGGAGACCAGAGACGACCCAGGGTCCAAGACTCGGCGTGAGTAGAAGCCCGACTTCCTCACTCCTTCTCAGGGAGCAGAGGAGGGAAGGCCACTCCTCACCCCCCAGCACCGGTGATCTCCATCTTGGATACTGACAAAGCTCGGAGGAGCAGATAGCTCCAGCTCAGGCCTTGGAATAAAACGAGTCATTTAGCAGGTCACAAGAACTTAATGACGAAGTGACCTCACAGACTCAGTTCCATCCAGGGAAAAGTCACCCAGCTCAGGTGCTAGCCATTGGAGTGGCTCTCCTCACCGGATAACCAGAGCCAGAGGCTGCCCCTCCCTCTAGCAGCCACCACAATCAATTGAAAAACAGAAACCCTGAGAATGGCTCCAGGCTGGGTGCTGTGAGTTTTTTTCACAAAATAGCCCCAGGGAAAAGCTACTGTTTGTTGAATGGCCTCAACTCTACCCACAACCTAGCCTCATCACTGCCTCCCCTCTTGTGTGATTCTCAAAGCAGATCACCCTCCCAGTAAACTAACCTGGGAGGGGGATCTCAAAATCTTGGGTAAAGCAGAGCATTTTTCTGCCTGTTCCAACAAACTGACTTAAGAAACCAATCAAGCCACAGGACCTCAAGCTGACCAGAGACTCCAACCAGACTCTGGTTACAGACAAAAGGGAGATACAGGACTCTTCCCACCCCTCCCAAAAAAAAAAAAATCAAAGAACTTTTTTTTTCTTCTTCTTTTCTTTTTTTGTTTTGTTTTTTTTTCTCATTTTTTGTTACCTTATATATATTAAATTTTTTTTTCCTTTTCTAAAACTTTTATTAATCTTTGATTTTTGCCTCTTCTGAAAAAATAATTGTTTTCCAGTAACTTTTTTTTTTCTCATAATTTTTATTTTAGGAATAACGTGAATGTGTGTTTTCCTTTCTTTTCTTGTCTTCTTTCTCTTTGTCTTTCATTCTTAATTATCTTTTTGTTTTTTGTCTAGCTCTACTGAAGTTCTGATCTTTTCTTCTCACTTTCCTATCCTTTCCACCTTTTCCTCTTTTGTTCTTCTTTATGTGAATTAACTCTTGTCCTGCACATCCTCAGATAAACCCGTAGTTAACTAGTAGACCCTATCCCCCATTGTGTACACACTTAATCCACAAATTTTTACTCAATTCAAAACCTCTGAGACTTAAATTCATTAATAGCAGTACTACCTCTTTATACCTATATAATATTTTAAGCATTTTTTTAAAGTTTTTCACATCTCCTCTATGTCCCTCCCTTTTTCTCAACATATTCACATTCCTCTCTAAATAGATGGTCTTTTAATCTCTATAATAACATTAATTTTTACATTTCCATTTTTTCTTGTCTCTTTTCATTCCCCTTTCCCTTTCTTCTTTTTCTCTCTCTCTCTACTTGCATCCTACCCAACCTATTTCCTGCATTGTGATTAGGACATAGTTAGCTCTCCCTGGGCCTCCCCACACCAATCTATTCCTATTTTTTACCCACATCTCTCCCTAACCCTAATAATTTCTGGTTTTCCAAATTCTTCTCTGCGGTTCGAAGCCCTTTAACATATAGTTGTTTGATGTCGAATAGATGTATCTTCTGAACTAGATTGTATCTGTAGACTATTGACTGTACAAATGCAAACTTTGGTTGATGGTTGCCTTAAGATAGTGTTCTAGCACAAAACTGGTGCTATCTTCATCTCAAATGGGCAGAGTAAGCCGGAAAAACACAAGAAAAATGGCAAATTCGGGTATCTCAATTCCCAATCTTGATAATCCAGAGGAGAGTTCCCAAACAGCTCTACAAACACTGCTGGCAAACATGATAAATGAAAAGTTTGACAACGTACAAAGGACTCTGTATGAGCGTGACAGGGAGAGAGAGGAGGCATCCCAGAAGTTTATACAGGAATATCATAAGCGTGAGGAAGCTACTCAAAAACTGATACAGGATTTGGGTGAACAACTTGAGAATACTCAAAGAGAAAGGGAGGAATGGCGTGAGCAGGTTGAGAACACTCAAAGAGATCTGCAGGAATCCCATGAACGGGAGGAAGCTAATCAAAGAGTAATACAGGAATTGAGAGACCAGGTAGAGAACACACAAAGATCACTAAAGGCATTCATGGAATCCATTAACAAAGACCTGAAGGAAGTCAGGGAGACCACAAAGGGAATGCTGAATGGAACCTAACAGAAGGAATGGGAGCCCAAAGAAACCATAACTAATCAACTAAGTGATTTGAGGACAAACACTGAACACCAAATTAAGGAAGTAAAGAAATTCATACAAGACCTAAAACAGAGCTTCAACAAAGAACTTGAAGCCATCAAAGCTGACCAACTAGAAGAAAAAGAGATAAAAAACAAAGTAGAGAGTCTTGACAGCAGGTTAGACCAGGCAGAAGATCGAATCTCAGGGATTGGAGACAGCCTAGATATTATAGAGAAAGAACATACAACCATCAAGGCAAGTCCAAGAAATATGATAGATCTATCCAACACCTGGAAGACACCATCAGAAGGCCTAATCTAAGGATAATGGGTGTAGAGGAGCACCTAGAAACAGAAGTTAATGGTCTAGGAAATTTGTTTAACAGGATCCTAGCAGAGAACTTCCCAAACATGCAAAAAGATAGGCCTGTCCAGATACAAGAAGCCTTTAGAACCCCAAATACACCAGACCAGAATAGGACATCCCACCGCCACATTATAATCCAAACAGGATCAACTCAGAACAAGGAAAAGATCCTTAAAGCTGTCAAGGAGAAAAGGGTAATCACCTATCAAGGGAAACCAATTAGAATCACCTCAGATTTCTCAGCAGAGACAATCAAAGCAAGAAGAGCCTGGAATGATGTATGCCATGCCCTAAAAACAAACAACTATCAACCAAGAATACTGTACCCAGCTAAACTCTCCTTCATAACTGAAGGCCAAATAAAAACCTTCCATAGCAAAGAAAAATTGAAACAATACATCTCCACCAAACCAGCCCTACAAAAGATTCTTAAAGATGTCCTACACATAGAAAACCAACAAGACCGCAATAAAGGCCAAGAAACTGTACCCAAATTGAGAATCCAAGAACCATAGGAAGAACCCAGTTTTCACACCCCCAAGAAGGTAGATAACATGGCAGGAACTCCCAAATACCTCTCAGTCCTATCAATGTTAACGGACTGAACTCTCCAATTAAGCGACATAGACTGTATAGTTGGATTAAAAAACAAGAACCTTCTATCTGCTGCCTGCAGGAGTCACATCTTGCCAGTAAAAACAAACACATTTTCAATGTTAAAGGCTGGAACAAAATCTACCAAGCAAACGGACCCCATAAACAGGCGGAAGTTGCAATCCTAATATCAGATAAAATAGACTTCAAATTAAAATTCGTGAGAAGAGATAAAGAAGGTCGCTACATACTAATTAAAGGAGCTCTCCTTCAGGAGGATATTACAATTCTAAATATCTACTCGCCAAACAATGGAGCACCCAAATTTATCAAAGATACAGAACTTTCCTTAAAATCCCATATAGATCCAAAGACATTAATTGTTGGGGATTTTAACACAGCACTCTCCCCACTAGATAGATCAACTCGGCAAAAACTCAACAGAGAAACCGCAGATCTAAACAGCTGCATAGATCAACTAGACTTAACAGACATTTACCGAACATTTCACCCAGCAGCATCAGAATACATGCTTTTCTCAGCAGCACATGGAACGTTTTCTAAAATAGACCACATTTTAGGCCACAAAGCAAACTTGTCTAAATTCAGAAACATTGAAGTTATACCTTGCATTCTCTCTGACCACAAGGGAATAAAATTAGAACTCAACACCAAAAGCCACCAAAGAAAGTCCGGTATCACATGGAGGCTGAACAACACACTGCTGAATCATGAGTGGGTCATGGAAGAGAGTAGAAAGGAAATTCAAATGTTCATGCGATTCAACAAAAATGAACACACAAAATACCAGCTCCTCTGGGACACAGCAAAGGCAGTACTCAGAAGCAAGTTTATAGCTCTGAGCTCCTACATCAACAAATTGGAGAGATCAGAAACTAACAATTTAATGACACATCTAAACGTCCTTGAAAAAGAGCAGCAAGATAAACCCCAGTCCAGTAGACGGAAAGAAATAATCAAAATTAAATCAGAATTAAATGAATTAGAATCCAAAAAAACTATAGAAAGAATCAACAAAACAAAGAGTTGGTTCTTCGAAAAACTTAACAAAATTGACAGAACCTTAGGAAATCTTATCAGAAAAAGCAGAGAACACACCCAAATTAATAAACTCAGAGATGAGAATGGAAACATCACCATGGAAACAACCAAGATTCAGAACATTATAAGAGAATACTTCTCAAAACTTTATGCTAATAAGTTTGAGAACTTGACAGAAATGGACCTCTTCCTAGCAAATATTGACATGCCAAAACTAAACCAAGATGAGGTAAACTATCTTAACAGGCCCATATCAAGCATTGAAATAGAAACAGCAATAAGAGACCTCCCAGCTAAGAAAAGTCCAGGACCAGATGGTTTTACAGCGGAATTTTACAAGGCCTTCAAAGCAGAGCTCACACCAATACTCCTCCAACTCTTCAATGAAATTGAAAGAGAAAGCTCACTACCGAACACATTCTATGAAGCCATCATAACCCTCATCCCAAAACCAGGCAGGGACTCATCAAAGAAAGAGAAATATACACCCATTTCTTTGATGAACATTGATGCAAAACTTCTCAACAAAATTTTGGCCAACCGACTTCAACAATTCATCCAAAAAATCATACACCACCATCAAACAGGATTCATTTCAGGGATGCAAAGCTGGTTCAATATATGCAAATCAATTAATATTATTCATCACATCAACAGGAGCAAGAATAAGAACCACATGGTTATCTCAATAGACGCAGAAAAAGCATTCGACAAGATCCAACACCCCTTTATGATGAAGGTTTTGGAAAAATTAGGAATCCATGGAGCATTCCTCAATACAATGAAGGCTGTATATGACAAACCTACAGCCAGCATTATACTTAATGGTGAAAAACTAAAGCCATTTCCCCTTAGCTCAGGAACAAGACAAGGATGCCCACTCTCTCTACTTCTCTTCAATCTAGTATTAGAATGCCTAGCTACAGCAATATGACAAGATGCAGACATAAAGGGGATCCAAATAGGGAAAGAAGTAATAAAACTCTCCCTCTTGGCAGATGAAATGATCTTATATTTAAAGAATCCCATAGACTCCACTCCCAAGTTACTCAAGCTGATTCAAAACTTTGGTAAAGTAGCAGGATATAAAATTAACCCCCAAAAATCAATGGCTTTTCTGTATGCCAACAATGATTAAGGTGTTCCTGAAATTAGGAAAGCAACTCCATTTGTAATAGCCCCACAAAAAATAAAATACCTAGTAATTAACTTAACCAAAGAAGTGAAGGACCTCTATGATGAAAACTTTAAAATCTTGAAAAAGGAAATCAACAAAGAACTTAAAAAATGGCAAAACCTCCCATGCTCCTGGATTGGAAAGATTAACATCGTGAAAATGGCAATACTTCCCAAGGTTATCTACAAATTCAACGCAATACCTATCAAAATTCCACCCTCCTTCTTCAAGGAAATAGAAGAGGCAATCCAAAAATTCATATGGAACAATAAAAGATCCCGAAAGGCAAAAACGCTCCTCAACGGAAAGAACACTGCTGGAGGAATATCAATACCAAATTTCAAACTGTACTATAAAGCCATAATAATCAAAACAGCTTGGTATTGGCATAAGAACAGACCTCAGGACCAATGGAATAGAGTTGAAAACCCAGAAATGAACCTACAGACCTATAGCCATCTAATATTCGATAAGGGAGCTAAAACAATAGAATGGAACAAGGACAGCCTCTTCAGTAAATGGTGCTGGAAAAATTGGTTAACTACATGTTGAAAACTAAAGCTAGATCCTGATATATCACCCTGCACCAGAATCAACTCCAAATGGATCAAAGACCTTGAACTCAAAGCAGACACTCTGAAAACATTTCAGGATGGAATAGGAGAAACCCTGGGTCTCCTTGGCTCAGGCCGAAATTTTCTGAATAGAGACCCGGAAACACAACAAATCAAAGGAAGGTTGGACAAATGGGATTGCATAAGGTTGCAGAGCTTCTGCAGGGCAAATGACATAGCTAGCAAGATCAATAGAAAGCCCACGGATTGGGAGAAGATATTTACTAGCCATAGAATGGACAAGGGTCTCATATCTAAAATATACTTGGAACTCAAAAAATTAAACCACCCAACAACAAATCCTCAAAGAAACAATTGCCCAATAAATAAGTGGGCGAAAGACTTAAAGAGAAGCTTCTCTGAAGAAGAAAGAAGGTTGGATAATAGACACATGAAGAAATGTTCAACATCCCTAGCCATAAAAGAAATGCAAATCAAAACAACATTGAGATATCACCTCACTCCAGTTAGAACAGCAAAAATCAAGATCTCTAACAACAACAGATGCTGGAGGGGATGTGGACAGAAAGGAACCTTACTTCATTGTTGGTGGGAATGTAAACTTGTTCAACCACTTTGGAAAGCAGTATGGAGGTTCCTCAAAAGACTTCACATAGAACTCCCCTATGACCCAGCAATCCCACTTTTGGGCATTTACCCTAATCTTTACAAAAAAGACCACACTAAAGCTACCAGCACAACTATGTTTGTTGCAGCATTATTTACCATAGCTAAGATATGGAACCAGCCCCTCAGTAGATGCCCCTCAGTAGATGAATGGATCAAGAAAATATGGTATATATACACAATGGAATTCTCTGCCTCCATCAGAAAGAATGACATTTCCCCATTTGTTAGGAAATGGAAAGGCTTGGAAAAAATTATATTATGTGAAGTAAGCCAGGCCCAATGAAACATAGGTCCCATGGTTTCCCTTATTTGCAATATCTAGTATAGGTATGAGTCAAGCGGAAAAAGTCAGAGAATGTGATGTTAGGAAAACGAACCCTCAAATATGTATTTTAATGTTTTTGTTTCTTTCATGCATGTGTTTCTAACGCATTTATAAGATTATTTCTTTGTTGCTTTGTATGTCCCTCCCCCGCAGTGTAACCCCCGCTTTCACTATATTTGATGTCAGTATAACATGTGGAGGAGACGGGGACAAACAAGTCGTTTAAGGATACAGGTGGATCTGTTGCAACAATGAGAAGTACAAAATGTCATGTCAAAACCAGCTTTACAATGTCGGAGTGGGGGGCAAGAGGGCGTTTGATTGGGTGGCGGGGAGGGGGGAGGGTGGGAAGGGAGGTGAAGGGTAAACAAAGGAGGAGGCTGCAATGCTTGGTAAGAAATGTATGCATTATCCTGCCCATGTAATTGTAACCCCTCTGTACAGTATGTTCTCAAATAAAATAAAATTAAATTAAAAAAAAGAATTTTTCAACTAATATTCTCACATATATTTATTTCTACGAGTCTTATCTATGTCAGTGAGTTCCATATGTATTCTCATCTGAAGAAATTTTGACAGATTTATCCAAAATCTGTGGCAGGGAAAAAACAAGTTCTTCTGTGTGTAAACCAAATAACATTCCAAACATATTCTTTTGAAGGGGAAAATGCAGTTTGTGAAGATAGCATAATTTTGTGACTAATTATATTTACTCTGTACAACACCTTGACAATAAAATTTAAATAGGATATCGATAGTATCACATTTTAAATTTCATATGTTTACACATGGATACATATGCACATTGTAGTCTATATACAGACATGTGTTTATAGATATGTTCTCTTTATATGCATACAGGGCTACATTTTGTAGTCTATATACAGACATGTGTTTATAGATATGTTCTCTTTATATGCATACAGGACTACATTTTGAATAAAGGTCTTCTGCCTTATATTCATCCTGTTTTAGGTTTAATTTAGAATACATGAATTTCTGATATCCTGTTCTTAAACAAACTCTCATTAAAAAATAAAAACTGCACTGGTAATTAGTGCACCAATCAAAGAAGAGAGTAGCATAGACACAAGCTCAAAGATATGATCAGTAGTATCTTTTTATATGTGAGTTCAAAAGGGCACAAAATCCACCAAGTTTTCAATTTTATTGAAAAATAACACAGTTTTCAGGAAATCTAAAAGGGAAAAGTTAGAACATGCTAATCTGGAAGCAAGTGACCACTCTTATTGAGATACTAACTTGACCTTATCAGTTCTCTTTCCAGCTGGTAAGTGTTCCAAAAGGCTCAAGTTGTTTTCAATCTTCTATCATGTACTCGTTTATATTCTTCATCACTTTCTTGTACATAAATAACATATTTTATTATCAGTTTCTCTAAAGTCAGTTGTTTGGCGTCCCACAAATTCAGTTTCTTGTACTTTCCCCTATATTTTACTGTAACTACAAATACTTAAGATGTTTTCTACCTGTGGAACTACATTTGAAATCTCTGAAAGTGATTCTCAATATTCCCTCACTTCTCCCATACTTATACATTAAATCTTTTGTAAGAAACATATAACAGAAGTCATTTTTTCTATCTATTAATCAAGTTACAATTCTTTGGTATAATTTGGGTAAATGACATGACACTTTTAAAGGCACCTTCATAGATGTGCTGGTCCACAGTGGGTGATTGAGAATTTTGGGGGGAATTTTCAGTTGTTTAATACTTTCATGCCAATGAGTTCCATGGAATCAAACAAATTAGCATATTTTATGTTCTATGGAAAAATGTAATTAGGAAGGTATAGGTAAGCTTCATTTGAAGCACAAGGCCTACAACAAGATAGGCCCTTTAGACCTTTTAATGCTTCATGTACTGTTTCATTGCTCAAGTAGTCAACAGTACTTTGTATTATGACAATGTCCTTTCTCTTAGGATGACTGAGTTTAGTATAAAGAGCTCCTTTAGTTTTCCATTTTATCATGGCTTAATCTCACTTCACTACAGATGACATCTTTTTCTGTCATGTTCAACCATTGAATACTTTGCTCAAAAATTTTATTCTTACAAGTGCAGTTCTTTAAATCCTATCTATCCTATTAGTTGAAGTCTGGCAATACAAACCGAAGACATGAATAAAACATGTCTAAAAGAGGCAGTTATTTTCTCGTTCGTTATGCTTCACAACTATTAGTAATTTTTATAGTTTGCTGTTTCATTTCTTTCATATAGCTGTTTATAGATTGTTTAAAATAATATATGACAGTGAAGATCAGGAAATCAGATCTCATCTAATACTTAAAATGCGTATCTGTATCTCACATAGCAATTATGTTTGGGTTTATCTTAGCCCTCAAATTTGGGGATATAATCAAATACTGTCCCAACAACAGGCACCCTTAATGCAGTTTTCATCTGGAATTGATTTACTGTCTGAAAAGAAAATAAACAAAAAATATGCAATGTCTAACAGGCATACTAATCACAATAAACTTCTTCCTTCCTACCTATAAGCATCATTTTGAATTGAATTCTGATACTATTTGAAGAAAAAAATATATATGGGTTGATAATCACTACCACAAAATTTTAAATGGAATGGTAGACCAAATATCCTCCTCATTCTTACTTGAACAATTTCTATTATGAAGAGGGAATATGAGTATGGTCCTACATTTCAAACTCTACACTTTTAAAATTTACTCAATCAACTTATGTTAAATACAAAATGTGAATACCAAAGTAAACATAGAAATATTTTTTTGCTTTTCTCTGGTCTATGCTTTTATCCTACTAAAATCAATGAATGCAATATTGTTCATATAAATTTTGACATGAAATACTGTATATTTCAATTAAGAAATTACAATGCCTTCAAATTTAAATGATAAAAGAAGTGCATCCAATGAGAAAATGTTCACATGAAGATGATCACCTTAAAAGAATACAATATTTTCAATTTTCTAATGTGAGAAAAAGATTCCAAGTGGAATAGAAACAATGAAATAAACACCCTGGAACTGTGGAGGAAGATAATGTCTGAGAATTAACCTTCATTTCCTCATTTGGCAATTATCAACCTTTCATGGATCAATAAGTTGAACAGAGCACATAATTCTTTGAGGATATTTGTCAGTGTCATTTTCAAATTTCAAACTTTAGATCTACCCATAAGTATTATGGTTATTTATTTCCAACCTCAGAAATATATTTGACATTATTTTAGCAAAAAACTTATAAATAGGACATAATTGAATTCCTTTCTAGAAAGGCATCCATTTGAAAACTTTACAACTGATTTTAACGTGTTTCTCATTGCCTCAAATAAAATTTAAATAAGTATATGCTGAATGCAATCAGAGGAATTGTTTTTCATTTTCACTACTAATTCTATCCAATTTACAATGAATGTATCTCATATTATATGTAAGTGTATATATATAATTATTCTTAAATAGTTCTTATAGGCACAACACCTACAGATATTTCTTTGTCAAAATCATCCATTTCAGCTTTGCATGCATAGTTTATTATGTTAGGAATGCTAACAAAATCATCAAAACGTATGCATAATTTGCTATATGATAAACTCCATTCCATTCATTGTATTGTTGTGTCCAGGATAAGGATGCTTCATTTTGTGTATGCATCCATCCTACAGTATGAAATAAATGATTAGGATATTTGATACCTCATTAGAATTGGATCTATATGTTCCATAGTGAAATATGTACAGTTGCTGTTGCATAGTAATTTTCAAAACATGTCTTTTTGTGCAAAAATAATTTAACAAAATGATGAGAGAACTGAAGTATTTTTTCTACTGGTTGTCTACACTGTCCAATTACACCATGACACATCTGTCACCCGGCTTCAATATAAATCAAAATTCTTTCAAAGGGACGTTTTACAATCAGCATCAGTCTACATTGGTTTTGGAAAACATTAAGATTGTATTGCTTTGAGCACATGCCCAATTTTCTTAGGTCGAAATTTTACATCTCAAATGGAATCAAGTTGTATCATGTTTGTTTTTTTTCAATATTCCTCCATGAATACTGGTGTTCTAGATTTGGATAAATTTACTGTAAAGTATTCCAGTACAAGAGAATGTAAGGGAGTGAAAAAATACTCTACAAGGTGGCATTCCTTCCTGGAGCAATTTGTGTTAGTGGCACACTGCAAAGTGGGTTTAGAGTGAGTTTTTGGTGGGAAAATATGTGTATGTATATGCGCGCACGTGTGCACACATGAACACCGGTGTCTATGACCAACATGCTCCAATCAGAAACTAGGTGGTGAAACTATACAAAAATCTGTGAACAGCATAATTGATCATTTCCTATAATTCTTTGTATGTTGAGCTTAAGAATCAACATTTGGGACTGGAAAGGTGACTCAATAATTGAGTGTTTGCCAAGCATGCATGAAACTCTAGGTCTGATTCCTTAGCACCACAGAAGCCAAAAAAGCCGAAAATATGGTGCTGTGTTTCAAGTGGTAGAGTGCTAGCTTTGAGTTGAAGAACTGAGAGACAGTGTACCAGGTCAAAGTTCAGGTCCAATGACAGGCAAAAATTTGTTTGTTTCGTTTTTTAAAGACGGAAAAGGCTGTCAAATTCCAGCATTAAGTACCAGTCTTTTTAATAACTTCCTCATTATCATTACCCACTCTAATCCATCTGGCCTCAGAAAGATTTATCCAATTTACAAGATGAAAAAATTATGAGACATGGTTCTATGGAGTATGCCAAAATGTTCTTATCTACCAGGGTTGGTTCCATAACTTAGCTATGGTAAATAATGAGACAATGACCACAGTCATGTTGGTAGGTTTATTGTGTTCTCCAATGTTATCCTTTTGGTTAATGCAAAGGAATGGGATTACTGGATGATAGAGGAGTTTGATTTTTAATATATAGGAACTCGAGAGTGTTTTCAAATGTGGTTGAAACTTGTCGACATTCCTAATACAGACTAGAGACATTCCCATTTGGTCACATACATGCCAGTTTCTGATATGATTTCTTGTCAAAATATGTCCTATTTCAATGTGAGTAAGTAGGAATCTCAGTGCAGGTTTCATTTGCATTCCCTTTCTCCATGCAAATTGTTTCAAATTTGCAGGCAAAATGGGTGTTAATGCAAGGAAGGCCCTTTATTATTTATTAGCAATCTTTTAGTTTAGGCATGTTTCATCTGCCATTACATGAGCAAGTTAATATTAATTAAAAACTTTAAATTAATCAAAAACTTAAAAGTAAATTTTAATGTTAAAATATAAAATTCAAAAAAGATGCATTAAATAGGACAAATAAAATACATCTGTATTCAGAAAGCATCAACTATGAGGATGTAATATTTGTCAGCCATTTTATTCCAGAAATTGCACTGGAATTTTGGGTTGAACAAATATATTACCAAAATTCAAAGAACATTATCCAAAAAGACTAGAAGATGCCTCACTATAGCCATGTGTCTTAATGCCTTAAAACAAGCTCATATTCCTTCTCAGTTTTTCTGTATAGAAATTCATGCTGCTGATAAATGTAAACCATTTGATGTGCACGGGAGTTGTTTTCATAACTATTATGAACAGAAATATTGAATATTTCTCCATGCATGCATTGGTCATTCTTATTTCATACCCAGAGAAATCCCTTGTATATTTTAGCACTCATATAAATGGGGTAGTTGTTTCTTGGTGAACTTGATCTTGTGGTGATTTAATTTTGTTAGCTCTGAGGCCCTTCTAGGTTCTATTGTTAGATCTTCAATAGATGGTTTCCCAAACTTGGTTTTGTACTACTATTTATCTTCCTACCCCTGACTATTGCCAATCAAAAGTTTTCTCATTGAATGCATTCCCATATATTCAGCCCTCCTTTGATTTATTGTTACTGGATTTTTATTTAGTAAGTTTTCCCCTTAGAATCCAAGATGATAGGGCATCACCAATTCCAAGCTATGATATTTCATGACACTTACACCAACTTTGAGGTCTTTAATCCATATGAACTTGATTCTGGCCCAAGTTCCAAATATAATGATCTCCTTTCAATTAATCATTCATGTGTCGCTATTTTTATGAACACCATATTGAAGAGAGGCTTCCGTAATCTGATGATTTTAACACCTTTATCAAAATTCAGATGGCCATGTGTCTCTAGGATGATTTCTGTGTCTTTAATGCTTTTCCTTCATGCTTTAGGTCTATGTATGTGCGAGTACTAATTAAGTAACTAATTAACAATCTACCTTACTATATGCATGTTTCCATCTGCCTGCATATGTGTGTATTTGTGTGTGTGTGTGTGTGTGTGTGTTGGATTCTTTCTATATGTTTAATATCGGAGTTTGGATTTCAGTATTGACATTCATGTTATGCTTTTCCTCCTATGGGATGCTTTCTTTTTCTTCTATATTTCCATGTGGCCTCATTTGATTACTTTCTTGTCTTTCATCAAATAATGTTTTAGGGATATTGATCAGTACTACTTGAATTTACATGTAGATTTGGGCACTTTTCCAAATTTCTCGATGTCAATACTTCCAATCCACCAGGGTGTGTTGCATTAAATTATATTAAAGTATGTTTTAATTTCTATTTTAAGATGCTTAACATGTTCCTGGTAGAATTCCTTCATTTCTTATGTGAAGTCCTAGTTGTTTTCTTTTGGAGGGTATCAGGAAAGAAGTTGTTTTTGTGGTTAATGCATCTTTCTTCTCATTTGGGAATAAAGAAATGCTGCTGATTTCTGTGAGTTTCTTGTAAACATTGTTAGTTTGCCAAAAGTTTAGAACAGCCACAGTAGATTAGGATTGGAGTCTATAAGCCTATTTTCAATAAAGGCCAATTTCTATGCCAAGAAGTGCAGATTCATTTCTTCTTTCCCTATTTGTTTCTCATTTTCGTTAGCCTTACCATATTAATTCAGCTAGCAATTCCAATTCTATATTGCAGATAAATATAGAGAAGGGTTTCATTTTCTCCTCCCTAATAGTAGTGAAATGCTTTACTTTTTTCAGCATTAATTATAAGGTAACTGTAGGATTGTCATATGCAATATTTATTTTATTGAGGACTATTTTGTGAGTTTCTATTTTCTCCAGAGTTCATGGAATAATGAGGCATGGATCTTATGTGATTGATGGGCTTTTTCCAATTGATGTATTGAATTACATGGATTTACTTGGATATATTGAACCAACTTGACCTTCTGGTATGATTCCCTTTGTTGAGAGCTTGTGGTTATTTAATTATCTCTTTATATCAGCACTCCAGAAACTATTGAGAAGTTTACACGGATGGTCAAGCAAAAATGTTTCTATATCTTTTTCATTGATGAATTTAGAGCAGGTTTTTTTTTTAATTGTGAAAATACTGTACAGAGGGGTAACAATTACATGGGCAAGATAATGAGTACATTTCTTATCAAGCATTGTAGCCTTCTCCTTTGTTTCTTCTTCTAATCCCTTTCCATCCTCCCCCCACACCTCACCTAATCTTCTCCCCCCCAAACCCCCCACACCTGCATGAAAGTTGTGAAGTTCGTTTAGAGCAAAACATTGGTACATCTCATTGTTGCAATGAGTCCACCTATATCCCTATTTTGTTTTTTCCCTTCCCCTCCACAAATTATAATGACAACAAATACAGTGAAAGCAGGGGCTATACTGTGGGGGGGGGAGGAGGGACATACAAAGCAACAAAAAAATAATCTTATAAATGTGTTAGAAACAATCGCATGAAAGAAAAAAAAACATTTGAATACATAATTTGGGGTTCATTGCCTAACATCAACTTATCTGACCTTTTCTGTTTGACTCAGACATGTACTAGTTACTGCAAATAAGGAAAACCATGTAACCAAAGTTTTTGGAGCCTGGCTTACTTCACTTAATGTAATTTTTTTTCGAAGTCTTTCCATTTCCTAACAAATAGCTAAAGTCATTCTTTCTGATGGAGGTATAGAATTCCATTGTGTATATACACCACATTTTCTTGATCCATTCATATACTGAGGGGCATTTGGGTTGGTTACATAGATTAGCTATAGTAAATAATGCTGTAATAAACATAGTTGTGGGGTAGCTTTAGTGTTTTGTTCTTTGTGAACATTTGGGTAAATGCCCAAACGTGGGATTGCTGGGTCATAGGGGATCTCTATATGGAGTCTTTTGAGGAACCTCCATACTACTTTCCAAAGTGATTGAACAAGTTTACACTCCCACCAACAATGAAGTAAGATCCCCTTCTGCCACATCCCCTCCATCAACTGTTGTTGTTAGAGTTCTTGATTTTTGCCATTCTAACTGGGGTGAGGTGGTATTTCAATGTTGTTTTGATTTGCATTTCTTTTATGGCTAGAGAGGTTGAGCATTTCTTCATGTGTCTATTGGCCATCCTTCTTTCCTCTTCAGAGAAGTTTCTTTTGAAGTCTTTAGCCCACTTATTTATTGGGCAGTTGTTTCTTTGAGGATTTGTTGTTGGGGGATTTAATTTTTTGAGTTCCAGGTATATTTTAGATATGAGATCCTTGTCCGTTTATAGCTAGTGAAGATCTTTTCCCAATCTGTGGGTTCATACCAGGTTTTCTTCGGGCAGTATGCTGGACTCATACAGCAAGTTCACTGTGAATGTTTCCTGTTTGTTTGACTAAAGATTTTAGGTTTATTAGAGAGGGTCATACTTTGAAGGACTTCCAGAAATCACCTATGAAGTTTTTTGTCCTGGGCTTTATTTTTTTGGGTTTTACCAACACTCCTTTATCTTCTTATGAACGTTGACTTTCACAGGTTAAATATCTGATCTCTGGTTTCACTCATTTGTATGCATTCTCTCTCTGTCACTCTTCTGTAACTCTCTCTCTTCTCTCAGATTTGCTAAGGGTCTTTCAATGTGTTTAAATTTTCACATAACCTAAAGATTGTTTATTCAATCTATGTATGATTTTACAATTGCCATTTTAATTCTAATTTAATTATCCTCTCTTCTATCCATGGAACTCCTAGGTGTATATATTTCCTACATTATTTTTATTAATGTAGACCAGAGAAGTAGAGTAGATATAAACAAGGATCATTCTTAAATATCATTTGATTTGTTCTCTGTAAACTTTATTCGATTTTGCTATTACAAATTGTAAGTGAACCTTCCTAAAAAGAGATGTGACTTCTCACAATATACATTGTTATTTCTTTTGCCATGACTGCTTGAACCGTGCTTCAATTGTCCACTGGGCACAAGAATGAGTTGATTGAGTTTTCTAAATTCATGACATAGGAATTTCAGATTTGTTTGTTCCTAAATATACCTGTGATGTATGCTGCCATAGTAAATCATAAAGTAGTCATATTTTCTCTCTCTAAAAGATCTAGTTACTTCTATGACACATTAAAATTAAGAAAGTTTCTCTGAATAGAAATAGGGTTCCATTGTCAACATTTTAGCTTCAATGAGTTCACATTACCCTCCATTATTTTGATGAAAACTCTCTGTAAATAACCTTTACATATAATTCCTTGAAATTCCTCACAGAACCATTAGATGAAATAAAAATGTCGACAGGAGAGTGTCACCATACTGACAAATTCTCGTACCTATGGATACACATTCTCAGTAGGATTTCAGAATTTATTGGGTACTTTCCAATCTGTAACATTTTTTCTATTCTTGATGGAGTCACATGTTCTAGTCAAAAGAATGGACTTGATATTTATGGGTTTTATAGTTTCTAGAAAGTATGCAATGAAGGCTATACATTTTTATATAAATAAATGTGTAATATCATTAAGTCCATTTTTGTTTCTGATTACATTTTAATATGATTTCTGAATAAGACTACTAAGACAATTGTCTTCTCTTTTTATGACACTAAAGAACATTGACATCATTTCACATGAAAAAAATATGATTCAGTATAAGAATATTGATTGTTACTCCCTGAAGGATATTATTCCATGATGTAAATTAGCCTGAGTAATAAAATGATATATAGGGAATGAGAGCACACCCCTATGAATTTACTGTTGAAATAAGGAATATATTCTAGGATATTTTTTCAAGAAATATGGGTCATTACTGGAAAGGAGAATGACAGTGTGTAATATTAAAGCACTATTATATGCTTGCCCACTTTACATCCAGCCAATGCCACTTATATTTTGTCAGAATTGAAGACAATATTATACATTTTTCCCTTTCTCTTCCAATCACATTAGAGATTTTCAGGACTTCGATTATCATCCAGAGTACATAAAGCATGAGGCCCAATTGTTCTTTGGCATTGTTGGTCAGCAACTTTCATATAAAACCAGTCTACAAATCCTCTATTTCCGCACATACTTTGGGACTCCAAACTACACTGGTCAAGATTACTTTATATTTCTTGCTGTGATAAATGCTAGCAATGCACTGTAAAGTTTCCTATGATATTATTGCTAGACAAATAATGGAAGAGAATTAAAGGTTATTATAAATGCATAAATAACAAATAATCCAAAGAAATCTGTAGTATCCACTTAGAGAATTGTTCTTGTTCTTGTTCTTGTGTCTTGTTCTTACAAGACACATGTCTCCTAAAATAGAATTGTTATCATTAAACTCAATGTATAAAAGAATAGCAACTGGACTTTATACCTTTTGGGATAGTCCGTCCCATTTTTATGTTTCAGTTGACTAAAGCACCAGTTGATCTGAGAGTCCTGAAGTCATGAACTGTAAATGAGCATTCTTTGATCTAACACAATGAAAAAGACTAATCTCAAGGGAGATAGTCTAAAGGATGACAATTGTTCCTAATAAAACCAATCAAATAACAAATAAAAAAGAGTGGGGATATTTTCTTCTTTCATATGAAAGGAATCTTGCCTTACTGACTCTGATTTACATTATGAGATATGAATGATATATGAAAATATATGATTTTGTGCACTTTCCAAATACTATTTCTATAGGTCAGTTGGCTGGTTTTTTCTAGAATATCAAATAACGAACAGATACTCTCCTTCTATTTCCACATTCCTTTATCTGTTTTGATAGTATTGTTTCACTTGCAGAAATCTCTGTGCAGAAATCACAAGGATTCTCCTCCTATTAGTTTAGAAAACTGCATTCTAAAACCGTATAAATGGAAAAGTCACTGATGTTCATGCTATAGTTTTGAAAACGAAAAGATATTCATATTTCTGCTCTTGTGGAGTTCAGAGTCACTGCACATGTGGTATCAGATAGATTGGTACAATTTAAAGAGCTGAAGTTCAAAAAAGAGCTTTTGAGTGTAATATTCCCAAATATTTTTCTTTTTGTTCCATCATAGTGGTTGAACTCGTGGCATGAGCACCTTCCCTGGATCCTCATTTGAAGGCAAGTGCTCTATTGCTTGAAAAACAGCACCGATTGTGATTTTCAAGTGGTTCATTGGAGATGAGAGTCTAATGGACTGTCCTGCCAGGGCTGGTTTTGAACTTTGATCCTCAGATCTCAGGCCCCCAAGTAGATAAAATTAAAGTCATGAGACACAACACCCGGTTCCATGCCATATTTTAAGGCACAAGTCTTACATAATTTTTTTTTGTTTTGGGTCCAGTCGTGGGGCCTGAACTCTGGGCCTGGGCGCTGTCCCTCAGCTCTTCAGCTCAAGGCTATTGCTGTACCACTTGAGCCATATGGCCACTTCTGGCTTTTTTTCTTTTTTGCCTATGTGGTGCTGAGGAATCGAACCCAGGGCCTCAAGCATGCAAGGCAAGCTCTCTACCACTGAGCCACCTTCCCAAACCTTACATAATTGTTTATATGTTTAATGGCATAAAATATTTCCTAAGATAACTTTATTAACATATTTATACTTGCACGCAATTACTTCATTCCTTGCTGGATGAATTTCACTAAGGAGAAAAGTATACTGCACATCAATCATCCTGTGTCATCGCCTGAAATATAAAAATCCAGTTACAGTTTTTCTGGGAATACATTTGAGGAAGAGAATAATTACTTCTCTGGAACAAATAGACTATTGAAACAAGAACAATGGGAAAGCACTTCTATGTAGGTATAAACAGTATGATCATGTTCAGTTGAGTTAGAGATTAAGAAAACTTCAGCAACCACCTTCTATTGAAGCCTAGCAGAATTCCAGTGAATTTTATGGTCACATGATAGGACTCAGAAATGGAAATCTCTTCTATCTTTTGGGCAGAAAGAAGCATTTTACTTTACATAGGCTAGCTTTGTAATGAAAAATCTGAGATCATGAACTGGAAAGTAATTGCGATCCCACACAGAGTAGTAACTGGATTTGACCACTGCAAATGGTATGTGTATGTGATGGAAGAGCTTCATGTTGTCTTTAGCCATGCTAGTTAACTTTAGGTAAGTAGCACAACACTTAGTATGCCCACATCAGTTATCAAATTCCCCACTTAACCGTTTGCATGTTTCCTTTTGTTATCCCTTCTCAGCATTACTCATTTTCAGAGATTTTCTGAATATCATCTGTCATCCTACAGGTTCATTCTCACATCATACACTCTAGGTTTGATGTAAATGCCAGGACACTACATTCTGAATGGCAGTATTGCTTCTATCAAAAATTTATAGCACAACTCTCTAAATTTCTGGCCAATATTCCATCAAGTCCCCTAATCTAAACCTGTATCTAGGCTATGATGCTTTTTAGCATTATTAATATTAATAACAACAGTTATTGATAGTATGCAGATAACTACCAAAATATACCTTCATAAATTACTATCCAGGCACATGAACTTTTTTGACTATACATTTTTCAATCATTTCCTGAGAATTTTCCAACATAATTTAAACTGTGATCCACAATGTAGAAATACAGTACGATATTTACTAAACAAAATATATATTTTAAAAATAAATTCTGTTAATGTCATCTGCATATTTCTGTGATTATGGATGCTTATCCTTCATAGGCTATGCACCTATGAACAGGATTAATTCTACAAAATTAAATTCTACTAAAATTTAAATTTAAAATCTGTTTGAATACATATTGAGAACACTTCATATCTCGAACAGGACTTCAAATGAATTTAGCAAGTACTCATGTGTATGAGGTCCTGGGACAGTATTTCTATTTTTTTAAGTCAACAGAGCTTCTCAACATTGACTTACAGGAGAGAGGGCAATGCAGCCACAGGCTACCAAAATCAAATATTGTATATACAAGGGAGAAACACTATGGAAAATAAAGTTTGAAAAGCAAGAAAAAAAGTTGTTCTTAATATATAAAGGAAAACATCAACAGTGATCAAGGCCACTTTTTCCATAATTTGCCATTCAGTTGCTTATCCTTATCTTGTATATTTGTATGTATTTAGCTATTAAGCTATTGCAATCTTCTTCTAGAATGAAACATTTACCAAATATTACAATAAGGGAAACAATAATACTTATATTTTAAGTGTAACATGTCAAGGAAAATATATGTGTCAACACTAGGTAAGTTCGAACTTAAGCCTGAATAACCCAGGAAAATCAACAACCAATATTCAATACACAATGCAGGCAAAATTCGTTAACTATTATAAAAATTACAGTTACATACTTATATAACATCCTGTGTCAGAATCAAATCAAAATGAATCAAAGTCCTCAAGATTAAAGAAAATGCTCAGAATGGAAATACTATGAGAAATACTAGGGCTCCTTAGAACCAGTTGAAACTTTCTTATTATAGATATATAAAAATATCAAGTAAAACAAAGGGTGGATTGGCATTGCTTCAATCTGTAGGGCAGGTTCTTCTTGGCACAGGATAGAGTTAAGAAAATAAATAGAATATGAAAGGATGGGAATAGACATAAAACTAGGCATGAAACAGCAATGTTTTTACACCTGAAGTATATTGAAAAATTCAAAAACTTAAATCCCCATTCAACATTCCAAACAATAAAGCCACCCTATGATAAGAAGGCTAAATATTTATTTATTATTTATTATTTTTTATTGTGAAAAAACTGTGCAGAGGAGTTACAATTACATAGGCAAGATAATGAGTACATTTCTTATCAAGCATTGTAGCCTCCTCCTTTGTTTCCCCTTCTCATCCCTTCTCATCCTTGCCCCGCTCCCCACCTAGTCCTTCCCGCCTCTCCACCAATATTGTAAAGTTCATTTTCGATATAACGACTTATACTTCTCATTGTTGCAATGGATAAACCTGTACCCGTATTTAATCTAATTATACTGACATCAAATACAGTGAAAGGAGGGGTTATACTGTGGGGGAGGGACATACAAAGCAACAAAGAAATTATCTTATAAATGCGTTAGAAACAATCGCATGAAAGAAAAAAAAAAACCTGGCCAATAGACACATGAAGAAATGCTCAACCTTCCTAGCCATAAAAGAAATCCAAATCAAAACAACATTAAGATACCACCTCACCCCAGTTAGAATGGCAAAGATCAAGAACTCTAATAACAGTAGGTGCTGGAGGGGATGTGGAGAGAAGGGAACCTTACTTCATTGTTGGTGGGAGTGTAAACTTGTTCAATCACTTTGGAAAGTAGTATGGAGGTTCCTCAAAAGACTCTACATAGAGATCCCGTATGACCCAGCAATCCCACTTTTGGGCATTTACCCAAAGGGTTACAAACAAGACTACAATAAAGCTACCAGCACAACTATGTTTATTTCAGCATTATTTACCATAGCTAAGATATGGAACCAACCCAGATGCCCCTCAGTAGATGAATGGATCAAGAAAATGTGGTATATATGCACAATGGAATTCTGTGCCTCCATCAGAAAGAATGACATTGCCCCATTTGTTAGGAAATGGAAAGACTTGGAAAAAATTATATTAAGTGAAATAAGCCAAGCTTAAAGAAGCATAGGTCCCATGGTTTCCCTTATTTGCAATATCTAGTATATGCATTAGTCAAGCAGAAAAAGTCAGATAAGGTGATGTTAGGGAAATGAACCCTAAGATAAGAAGGCTAAATATTTAAAGAGAGATTACACTGAGGAAATGAGAATGAGCAAAGAAATGTTGAACATCTCTCTCACAAACTCAAGGAAAATCAAGTCAAGATTGAGATTCCACCACATGCAATTCGAATGGCAAAGTCATGTTCATTGTAACATTATTTACCATGGGGAACAAAGCAACCACCCCAGATGCTTGAGATCAAGAAAATGTGGGGTATGTACACAATCCATTTCTAGGTTTCCGTAAGAAAGAATGAAATTGTCCCAATTGTAAGGAATGGAAAGTCTTGGAAACAATCTTATGAAGTAAAGTAGGCCAGACCCAAACAAACATAAGCTCCATGTTTTCTCTTATTTGTAAAAGTAGGAATATGTCCATTTTCGGCCCAGAAGTAGATCCCAATAGCTTCATATTAATATACATATGACAATAGAAGATTAGGCTAAATAAACTAAATAAACTGAACTCTGAGATAAAAATCAACAGGTTTTTATTTCTTTTTTTTATTTTAATATACACTGTGAAGATTTTTTTTTTTATTGACGTTACAATTTTGGTACCCTCTGTATTACATGTAAATTAATGAGAATTAGGCACCTCAGAAAAGTACATTGGTGAACCAAAGTAGAAAAATCTCAACAAAACAACACATTGGAAATAAACTTTACAACTGTTGGGAGGGGGTGAAGGCTTAACGGAGAAGAAAAGAATGGAAGAAATGAACATTGGGTAAGGACATATGATCAGAAAAAATGCTGACTCACAGATTACATATATGAGTGTAATCGCTGTGTGCATCACCTTGAAAATAGGATTCCATTAATAAGAAAATTATTATCAATTCTCATAAATTACCACATAGGCATTTAAATTGATGGGTTTGTAGTACATGTACAGATGTGGATATGGTTTTCTTCTCTTTACAGTCCAAAAAGCGTAGAAAAGATACAGTTTTCTCTAAGTGAACAGGACCTGAGCCAACATTGACAAATTTATGGTGAAATAGTTTTTGAGCAAATATTACTCTAGGAATTTCAATACTCATTTAAAATTGCAAACCAGGGGCAATCCTGGTGATGAACTGTGTCCCAAATCAGAACCATCACATTTTAACACAATCTGTATATGTGAGGAAAATGCTCACATGTTAACCTTCCTCTTCTTTAGGAAAATACTTCAACTCTATTGATTGCATAGGATTCCTAACAATAAATATTTTTTGCAAGGGAGATATCCCTAATATGTACTTCAAAAGCTATTCCATTAACAAAAGCAATGTGCTGGACCAGAAATGCGAAATCAACTATAAAATTTTGGTGGTGGCAATAAATCAAAGAAAGGTTGGACAAATGTGATTGCATGAAGTTGCAGAGCTTCTGCATGGCAAAGGACATAGCTATCAAGATCAATACAAATCCAACGGATTGGGAGAAGATCTTCACTAGCCATACAATGGACAAGGGTCTCATATCTAAAATATACTTGGAACTCAAAAAATTAAATCACCAATAACTAATCCTCAAAAAAACAACTGCCCAATAAATAAGTGGGCTAAAGACTTCAAAAGAAACTTCTCTGAAAAAGAAAGAAGGATGGACAATAGACACATGAAGAAATGTTCAACCTCCCTAGCCATAAAAGAATGCGAATCAAATCAACATTGAGATACCACCTCACTTCAGTTAGAATGGCAAAAATCAAGAACTCTAATAACAACAGATGCTGAAGGGGATGTGGGTAGAAGGGAACCTTACTTCACTGTTGATGGGAGTGTCAACTTGTTCAACCACTTTGGAAAGTAGTATGGAGGTTCCTCAAAAGACTCCACATAGAGGTCCCCTAGGACCCAGCAATCCCACTTTTGAGCATTTACCCAAAGGGTTACAAACAAGACCACACTAAAGCTACCAGCACAACTATGTTTATTGCAGCATTATTTACTATAGCTAAGTTATGGAACCAATCCAGATGCCCCTCAGTAGATGAATGGATCAAGAAAATGTGGTATATATACAAAATGGAATTCTATGTCTCCATCAGAAAGAATGACATTGCCCCATTTGTTAGGAAATGGAAAGGCTTGGAAAAAATTATGTTAAGTAAAGTAAGCCAAGCTTAAAGAAGCATAGGTCCCATGGTTTCCCTTATTTGCAATATCTAGTATATGTATGAGTCAAGCAGAAAAGGTCAGATAAAGTGATGTTAGGAAAATGAATCCTAAGATATGTATTCAAATGTTTATTTTTCTTTCATGCATTTGTTTCGAACGCATTTATAAATAATTTCTTTGTTGCTTTCTATGTCCTTCTCCCACAATATAGCTCCTGCTTTCACTGTATTTGATGTTGGTCTAATTTGTGGAGGGGAAGGGGAAAAACAAGTTGTTTAAATAAGAATAATGTGATGTTAGGAAAATGAACCCTTAGATATGTATTTAAATGTTTTTTTTTCTTTCATGCATTTGTTTCTAACTCATTTATAAGCTTATTTCTTTGTTGCTTTGTATGTTCCTCCCCCACAGTATAACCCCCGCTTTCACTATATTTGATGTCGGTATAATTTGTAGAAGAGATGGGGAAAAACAAGTCCTTTAAGGATACAGGTTGCTCCGTTGCAACTATGAGAAGTACAAGTTGTCATGTCGAAAACGAACATTACAACTTTGGTGCGGGGGGGGGGGGGGGGGGGGGGAGGTTATTGGGGGAGGCGGGGACAGGCTGGGAAGGGATGTGAAGGGTAAACAAAGGAGGAGGCTGCAATGCTTGATATGAAATGTACTCATTATCTTGCCCATGAAATTGTAACCCCTCTGTACAGTATGTTCACAAAAAATAACAATTAAAATTAAAAAAAAAAGAATACAGTTGGACCCGTTGCAACAATGGGAAGTACAAGTTGTCATGTTGAAAACAAACTTTACAACTTTGGTGGGGGGGGGGAGGATTGGGTGGGGGGGGGAGATGCTGGGAAGGGATGGGAAGGGTAAACAAAGGAGGACGCTACAATGCTTGATAAGAATTGTACTCATTATCTTGTCCATGTAATTGTAACACCTCTGTACAGTATTTTCATAATATAAAATAAATAAAAATTTAAAAAATAAAAATAAAAACAATAAATCATAAAAAATTTGGTGGTGGGTGCATAAATATCAGCAGCTGGTTATATACATGTTGAAAATAAAGTTAGATTCATTAGATATGGTTTTGTTAAGTAGCCTTGAATTACCGTCCAGAGGTACAGAATAATCTTCTGTGAACATTTTAACAATGTACAGGAAAATTCTTGAATGATGCTTGTAATCTTATCTGATAAACGTCACAATCTATGTACAAAATGAGATAACACGTATAAAAATAAAGTCAACTGTTTTAAAACCTTCTATCTTGAGAGAGTGTTGCAGAATTATATGCTTTAAAAATTTCTCTGGCCTGGCATCGGTGTCTCATGTTTGTAATCTTAGCTTCACAGGAGGCTGAGGTCTAAGGATCATGTTTCAAAGCCAGCCCGGGTATGAAATTATTATCTCCAATAAATAATTGCCTCACAACCAGAAGTGGCATGGTGCCACTTGTGGAAGAGTGCTCGCGTTGAGCTGAAGAGCTGACTGACAGCGCTCAGGGCCAGAGTTCAAGCCCAATGACTGACAAAAAAGAAGAAGAAGAAAACAAAAAAACCCTCTCTGAATAAAAGAATTGGTTGGGAAATTTGCATGAGGGATTAATACTTTACTTGTCTTATATTTTTATTATGTTGAGCAGCAATAATAAATGAATATAACATTTTACTCCAAGGTAAATTGAACTGTTTTGATAGGTCCACTTACATTTAGAAGTTTGGAAAATGCCTTTTCTCATGTTTCTCTCTTCATCCAACAGCTTGTGCATGTTATTTAATGGACACTTGGCTATGTCCAAGATATCCCTGAGAGACCTACTTTTGGCTTGCATGCCCTTCAATTCCACATTTGGTTTGTTTGAATGTTCTCCAATTAGGCACAATCATTCACAGAGTTCAATAATTAAGATTCTTGACTCCCTGTCCCATCAGAAAAAAGCAGATTCCTTTCTATCTGACTTGGAAATTCTCTGTAACTCCTGTCACTTTCATTTTGGGACTGAACAGGAGTATAAATTTTCTTTTCCCCAGACAGAATTGCAAATTCCATGTTGGTGTCTCAATATTCCCATATTCCTTTTTACATTGTTAAATATCAAGGCTCAGTAAGTCATTCATTGAAGACCCTTGATTGTACATAACACCCAATACTAAAAATCTGAGTATATCTATATCTATCTGTCTATCTATCTATAATTTATATAAATTCCCAATTATAAATTATGCAAATTTACATGTGCCGCCGCGAATATTCAAATAATTTAACCTCATAATGAATATAATTAGGAGCTTAAATTATAATTCTTTTAAGAGAGGAGAATAACAATAATTTAGATATTAGTGTTGAGACATTGTGTGAAAATAGAGTGTGCAAATTAAGACTTTCCTTTTTATTCAAATATTGTTTAAATCATTGATTTTCTTCTTTGTGATAAACCCTGTCAATGTTTGTGCCAATTTTTTTATGCAATACTATCTTATGCATGTTTCTGAAGTGTTTGGTTTGACATGGAGCAATCTTGTTTCAAATTGTGACTCCTTGTTTGAAAAACAATATTTTTCTTACATTACTTAGGAAAGCATCAATGTTTTGATTATTGTAACATGATTAACCCAAACTCACACATGTGACGTATGGCACCTTGCAATAAATTAAATCATCTTTCAACCTGACTCCTTCCAACACTCCTCTCTTACTATCATGCATTTAGGATAACCACGAAGTTCTCTAACACCTACAGGGTTCAAATATAGTAATGTTCCTTTTCAATAAAGTACTGAAGATACAATTTCAAAATGATTATTAACAGGAATAAAACTTCAGGAACTCCTATTTTGCACTGTTCAATTGCTGCAATATTCACGGGAACAGGTGATATTAATGTTTTATAAGTACCAACACATTTTAAAATGATTTTCTACTCAAATGTTTTTTTTTTCTTTCAAGCGATTGTTTCTAACACATTTATAAGATTATTTCTTTGTTGCTTTGTATGTCCCTCCCCCATAGTATAACCCCTGCTTTCACTGTATTTGATGTCATTATAGTTTGTGGAGGTGAAGGGGAAAAACAAATCATTTAAATAGGGATACAGGTGGACCCATATGAGATGTACAAGTCGTTATGTTGAAAAATGAACTTTACAACTTTGGTGTGGGGGCGGGGTGGGGAAGCGGGGAAGATTGAGTGGCTGGACAGGGGGTGGATGGTAAGGGATGGGAAGAGGAAACAAAGAAGGAGGCTACAATGCTTGATAAGAAATGTACTCATTATCTTGCCCATGTAATTCTAACCCCTCTGTACAGTATTTTCACAATAAAAAAAATTTTAAATGATTTTCAATAGTAAAAATAACTTCTGTTTCTAGGTGCTCCTCTATAACCATTATCCTTAGATTAGGCCTTCTGATGATATCTTCCAAGTGTTGGATAGATCTATCATATTTCTTGGTTTTGTCTTGGAAGGTGGTATGTTCTTTCTCTATAATATCTAGGCTGGCTTCAATCCCTGAGATTCGATCTTCCGCATGGTCTAACCTGCTCTCAAGACTTTCTACTTTGTTTATTATTTCTTTTCCTTCTAATTGGTCAGCTTTGATGGCTTCAAATTTTTTGTTGAAACTTTGTTTTAGATCTTGTATGAACTTCTTTATTTCCTTAATTTGGTGTTCAGTGTTTATTCTCAAAACATTTAGTTGATTGGTTATGGTTTCCTTGGACTCTCATTCCTTCTGTTGGGTTCCATTCAGCATTCCCTTTGTTGTCTCCCTGACTTCCTTCAGCTCTTTGTTAATGGATCCCATGAATGCCTTTTAGTGATCTTTTTGTATTCTCATCCTGCTCTCTCAATTCCTTTGTTACTCTTTGCTTAGATTCCTCCCATTCATGCCATTCCTGTAGTCCTCTTTGAGTGTTCTCATCCTGTTCATGCCATTCCTGCCTTTCTCTTTGAGTATTCTCAAGCTGCTCACAGCAAATCCTGTATCAGTTTTTGAGTAGCTTCCTCACACTCATGATATTCCTGTATAAACCTTTGGATGGCCTCCTCTCTCTCCCTCTCACGTTCAGACATAGTCCTTTGTAGGTTTTCAATCTTTTCCTGCATTGACCTTTTGTTTGCCTCCTCTCTCTCCCTATCATGCTCATACTGGGTCCTTTGTATGTTTTCAATGTTTTCATTTATCGTGTTTGCCAGCAGTGTTTGTAGAGCTATTTGGGAACTCTCCTCTGGATTATTCATTATCTGTTCTGTCCCCTGATTATCATGAGTGGGAGTGGAGATACCCGGACTTGCCATTTTTCTTGTGGTTTTCTGGCTTTCTCTGTCCATTTGGGATGAAAATAACACCAGTTTTGTGTTAGAACACTGTCTTAAGGCAAGCATGAACTAAAGTCTGAATTTGCACAGTCAATAGTCTGCAGATACAATCTAGTTCAATGGGATACCTCTATTCAACATCAAACAACTATATATTAATGGGCTACGAACTGCAAAGAAGAATTTGGTAAACCAGAAATTATTAGGGTTAGGGAGAGGTGTGGGTAGAAAATAGGAATAGGGTGATTTGGGAAGGTACAGGGAGAGTTAACTTAACTAAGTCCTAATCTCAAAGCAGGAAATAAGTTGGATAGGATGAAAGATGAGAGAGAGAGAAAGAAAGAAGGAAGAGAAGGAAAAATATAGACCAGAAAAAATAGAAAAGTAAAAATTAATAATATTTTGCCGATTCGAGAACAAAGTACTCAAAGAGCGTGAGAAAAGGGGAGGGATATAAAGGAGACGTGAAAAAATTAAAAATAAAAATACTTAAAATATTATATAGGTATAAAGAGGTAGTACTGCTATTAAGGAATTTAAGTCACAGAGGTTTTGAATTGAGTATCAAATTTATGGTTTAAGTGTATACACAATGGGGGATAGGGTCTAATATTCAACTACTGGTTTATCTGAGGATATGCAGAACAATGATTAAGTCACATAAAGAAGAGCGAAAGAGAAGAAAAGGTGAAAAGGATAGGAAAGAAGGAATAAAAAGATCAGAAGTTCAGTAGAGCTATACAAAAAACACAACGAAATTTTTTTAAAAAAAGAAAGAAAAAAGAAAGAAAGAAAAACGCATACACACATGTGTCCCTAAAATAAAACTTGTAAGAGGAAAAAAAGTTACTAGACAATTTTTTCAAAAAAGGTAAAAATTAAAAATTAAAAAAAGTTTTAGAAAAGAAAAAAAAATATAAAAGGTATAAAAAATAGTTCTTTGTTTTTTTGGGAGGGTTGGGAAAAATTCTGTATCTCCCTTGTGTCTGTAATCAGCCTCTTGTTGGAGTCTCTAGTCTGCTTGTGGTCCTTTGGCTTGGTTGGTTTCTTAAGTCAGTTTGTTTGGACAGGCAGAAAAATGCTCTGCTTTACCCAGGATTTTGCAATCCTCCTCCCTGGTTAGTTCAATGGGAGGGAATATGCATTGAGTATCACAAAAGAGGAAGATGGCTTTTTCCTCAAGTTTGCGATGGGGCTAGGTTCTGGGTAGAGTTGAGGCCTTTCAGCAAACAGGAGCTTTTCTCGGGGGCTACTTTGGGAGAAACTCACAGAATCCAGCCTGGAGCCACTCTCAGGCTTTCTGTTTAATGAATTTCAATTGATTGTCGAGGCTGCTAAAGGGAGGGGCAGCCTCTGTCTCTGATTACCCAGTGAAGAAATCCACTCCTGGGGCTGGTGCCCAAGCTGGGTGACTTTTTCCTGGGTGGAGCTGAGTCTGGCAGGTCAGGTTAGGATCTTGTGACCTGCTAAATGATTAGATTTCTTCCAAGACCTGAGTTGGAGCTAGCAGCTCTGCTGAGCTTTGTCGGTGTCCAAGATGAAGATCTCCGGTACTGAGGGGGGAAGGGTGACCTTCCCTCCTCTGCTCCCTGAGAAGGAGTGAGGATGTCAGGCTTCTACTCAAGCCAAGTCTTGGTTCCTGGGTCATCTCTGGTCTGCGAATGGCAGGATGAAGATGTCTGCTCCTTGTCAGTTCTTGCTGGAGTTGAGTAGAATCCGCTCGCCCACCATGTCTGACTCCTTCGTCCCGGACTCTCTGTGATTCAGGCATGGTGGCTGCAATTGCTGCTGCCACCGCTGCCGCCTTGGCAGTGGCGGCTGCTGGCAAGAGCTCAGATCTCTCTCCTTGCCTGAATTTTCCCTCTCTGGCCTGACTCTCTGTCCTGTGATGGCACATTTGGTGTGATTCTCTGACTTAGGACTGTTCACTGGAACTCTAAAACTGCTTTCTATGCGAGATCTTGTTTAGCCTCCAGCTTCTCATCCACTATCTTACTGGAACTCCCCCATAATAGAATCTTAACATATTAAAAAAAATTAACTTTAACAATGAGTAATTTACTTTTTCACTATTAGGCAATGGCTAGTAATCGGAAACCACCTCCAATTTAGTCAAATCTGGCAAACATAATTTTAAAAAATTTGTTCAACACAAACATCTTGCCTATGTTCTGCTCTAGAAATACACAAGTGTAACTTTCACTGTAATATTTTCCAATACATTCTGCTGAGATTTCAGAGGAAATACAAAAGTTTCTCAATTTCTTGCACATACTCTCTCACATCATTCCCATACTTTCCTAACATTTATATTAAGAAAGATGTCCTAATTTAGCCATGTAATGAAGACTTGTGGAACAAACTTTTTCCACCGAAACGTTATCTTACTGGAATTCAACGGGTGGTTTGGGAATCTTCTGGACCTGATTTTGTGAGATTTATCATAGGGACACTACAAAAACCTCTCAGGTTCCACAAATTCCTCTGAAAAGGAGGGGAAAAAAGAACTATATTGGGGAAAATACAAATCTTCGCTGTTTTTACCTTTGTTATCTATGCAATACCTTAGGAATCCCTATTAGGAATATGAAGATCCAAAATAGCACAAAGAGTGTCACTGTGGAAATCACTTTCTAATGTACTCTCACTTCCTTTAGATATTTCTTGCATTTTTATATTATGAAAATCAGGAATTGGTACTTGTACATGAACAGATCAATCAATCAAGTGTAATGCTAGCTACCCTCTTCTGTCTACTCTTGTGATTATAACATCTGTGATTCAATCAAAGCAGAAAATAAGGTGAACTCGATCCACTAAATAATTTCTTTTGTGTGTGTGTGGGGGGGTCCGGTCGTGGGGCCTGAACTCTGGGCCTGGGTGCTGTCCCTCAGCTGTAAAGCTCGTGGCTAGCACTCTATCATTTGAGCCACAGCGCATCATTCAGCTTTTTTCTTTTTGCTTATGTGGTGCTGACGATTCAACCCAGGGCCTAAGGCATGCAAGCCAAGTGCTCTACCACTGAGCCACCTTCCTAGCCCCCCATTAAATAATTTCTAAAAACATCTGTACCCTCTTCCATTGTGACAGGCAGGTAAATGTCACAAATGCTGTGGGAAGAAATATTCTCAGAGAAAAACCATGACAAAATACTTCAAAATCAGATCTTAACAGATAGACCATATTCATTTCTAAAACTTTCTGTAGCTAGACACAGATGAACTGAAATACAATGATTTCTCTGTCATTGATTCCTTTGGAGTTGATTATGTACAGGGATATACCATACATATCTAGCTTTAGTTTTGCACTGGTATTTAAACAATTTTGCAAGCACCATTTACTAAAGAGGCTGTTCTTCCTGTATTCTATTTTTTTGACTTATTTATCAAAGATTAGGTGGCTATAGATCTGTGGGTTCATTTTTGTGTCTTCAGTTTTATTCCATTTGTCCTCAGATCTGTTCATGTACAAGTACCAAGCTGTTTTGATTACTATATCTTTGTAGTAGAGTTTGAAGTATTTGAAGCACTGGTATTCTTCCAGCGATGTTCTTTCTTCTAAAGCTATTTTTCTTTTGGGGTATTTTTAATTCTTCCATAAGAATATTTTTATTATTTCTTCATTTTCTTGAAGAAGGAAGATAGGATATTAATAGGTATCACATTGAATTAATACATAGCCCTATTCATGATATTAATCCTTCCAATCGCGAAGAGGAGATTATTCCACTACCTTAGATATGTTTTAATTTCTTTTTTCAGGTTTAAAAGTTTCATCATTAAGGTCCATCACTTCTTTAGTTAACTCCTAAGTATTTTGTTTTTGGTTTTTGTCCCACAATTTTCATCTAGATATCAACTATTCCTTCATTGTATGTGGTTCTTTCTAAATATCAGCATTCTTTAAATTGAACCATGTAGCTATAATGAATCAATATTTAAGCCTTATTATTTTCTTAAGTTCTTTACCTTCATTATTTCCTAATAATAGCTAGAAAAAAGCTGAAAATGGATATTTGGGGGGGGGAATCGGGCAAATCTTCTACTTTCAATTGATTTGTGTTAGGTTTGAACATTGATTCTACATAAAATTTCCATGCACATTCTCGGTCACCATTCTGACACAAAGTTGACAATTTTGTTCAAGCATTGTTGCCTCCTCCTCTTTTCAACATAGTGTCTTGTACTTCTTATTGCTGCATTGGGTCAGCCTGTATCCATATTTAAACAATTTCTTTTGTCCTTTCCATCCCCCAAATTACATCATCAAATACAGTGAAAAGAGGGAATATGCTGTTGGGGAGAGACATACAAAGCAACAAAAACTCACATGGAAACTTATAAATAAACAATAGAATGAAAGAAAAAAAACTTGCCCCCATATATTGGGGTTCTTTTGGCTTAACATCATGTTTTCTGAACTCATCTGCTTCTCCCAGACATATACTAGTTATTACAAATAAGGGAAACCATAGGACCTATTTTTTGGGGAGCCTGGGCTACTTCACTTAATATTATGTGATAAGAAATGTACTGATAACCTTGCTCATGTAACTGTTACCACTCAGTACAATACTTTCACAATAAAAATTTACTAAAATAAAAGAAAACAAATTGTTTTAATAGGAATACAGGTGGACTCATTGCAACAGTGCTATGTAGAAAAAATATTAAAAAACGAACTTTACAATATTGGTTCAGAGGAGGCGCAAGGGGGGTACAGTGATCGGGGAGGGAGACAGGAAGGGACAGGAAGGGAAAACAAAGGAGGAGGCAACAGTGCTTGATAAGAAACGTACTCATTACCTTACTCAAGTAATTGTAACCCCTCTGTACAGTAGTTTCACAATAAAAATAGTGTGAAAGTGTGAAAAAATGAAAAAGTTGATAACATTGTACTAAGGAAAAATTGTTTGACAGAATAACAGTGTTTATTTTTCTCCAGATTGTCAATTATCTTTGTGTTTATGAGACGGTACTTTGAAAGCAAGGCATTTTTAGAAGTCACTCAAATTCTGGCACAAATATTCCTTTGCCCTCCTGATAGATACGTTTTTTTTTTCTTTGTATATATCTTCTTAATTCATAGATTCAATTCATAGTGATTTAAAGTAACATGTTTCTCAAACATGTACTAGCAAATGTTAAATAAAAAGAACAGGAAAGAGAAAGTTTCCCGGAAGGATTTTTATGATTATATCACATATTTTTATTATACTAATAGTAATGATACTATATAGTGTAAAAAATAAACATAGAATGTGTGGGATTATGTATATATTTATAAGCTGTTTGCCTTGATGTTTCATTTAATCTACAATTATATAATTACTTACAGATAGCCTGGAACAGAAAAAATAATTGCATAATAATATATATGTAAACATATATTGAAAAAAGTGTCATACAGAGGTGTTACAGTTACATGAGTAGGATAATGAATACATTTTGTAGCAAGCATTGTTATCGCTTTCTTTGTGTTCTCCCTACCATCACTTCCCTCCCCATTTCCCCAATTCCTCCAACCCCAGTCACTCCAATATTGTAAAGTTCGTTTTTAACATAGTGTATTGTACATCTCATTTTCTATCACAATGGGTCAGCCTGAATCCCCATTTAAGCATTCCCCAATATCCCATCCCATTCCCTGTTGGGTCTTCGTCCATCCCACAAAAGATGGAAGGGGTCCGAGGGAAGTTAAGTGCAGCTGCTTACCCATTCCCCAGCCTCTCTTAGCCCAGTAGACAATCAGATGCAGCGGAGGTCAAGTCAAACAGGAACTCATTTGTTAACACAGAGCAAACCCTTTTTTAAAGCATAAAACTCCATGGGAGGGGAGGAAATGGAACCAACCATTGGTGGAAGCACCTAAGCTTCCACAAGTTTTTACACACTGAACAAATCAGGCTATGCCCACTCAACTTGCTCTCAGGGCCATCTTTGCTGCCTGTGTGGCCCAAAATTCTCAAATTACAAAAATGTATATCCAAGGTGCAGAACACCGGCATTGAATCCAGTGAAAGCAGGACTTATATCATAGGGGAAGAACATAGAAAAGAAACAAAAATACATTGTAAGTATATTCAAAACACCAGCAGGAAAGAAAAAAAATCACTTGTGTCCCTGTCTTGGGGTGTATTTTGCTTAACATTATCTCATGTAGTCATAGGTACTAACCTTTGATCTTCTCTGCTTGTCCTAGATATGTACTAGTCATTGGATACAAGGGAAACCATGGCACCTATGTTTCTTTGGGTCTGGCTTACTTCACTTAATATAATTTGTTCCAAGTCTTTCCATTTCATAACAAATGAGTCAATGTCATTCTTTCTGATGAAGGCATTGAATTACATTATATATGCATATCAAGAATTCCTTTATATGTGTGTTTGTGTGGGGGAGTGGATATCACATTTTTTGATCCATTCATCTAATGAGGGGCATCTGGGTGTGTTCCATATCTTAGCTATGGTAAATAATGATGCAAAAAACATGGTTATGCTGGTAGCTATGGTATGACCTTGTGATTATTTGGTAAATGCCCAAAAGTGGGATTGGTAAGTTACAGTGGAACTGTAAGTAGAACCATTTCATTTTTATTTATTATTTTTTGTGAAAATAACGTGCAAAGTGTTTACAATTGCATGGACATGGTAATGAGTACATTTCTTATCAAGCATTGTTGCCTCCTCCTTTGTTTCTCTTCAGATCCCTTCCCATCTACCCCTCCCCTACCCCTCATCCCTTACCGGCCCTGCTAAACTTGTAAATTTCTCTTTTCTACATAACCTCTTGTACATGTCATTATTGCATTGGGTCCACGTATATCCCTATTTAAAAAATTTGGTTTAATCTGTTCCCCTCCACAAATTATATCAATATCAAATAAAGTGAAAACAGGGGTGTGTATGTCCCAGGCGAGGGACATACAAACCAACAAAGAAAGCATGTTATAAATATGTTAGAAATAATCGTAAGAAAGAAAAATGTTTGAATCCCTATCTAGGGGTTCATTTCACCTAACATCAAGTTATCTAACCGTTTCTGCTTGTCTCAGACATATACTAGTTATGAAAATAAAGGAAACCATGGGACCTATATTTCTTTGGACCTGTCTTATTTCACTTATTGTTTTCCAGGTCTTTCCATTTCATGAAATCACATAGCTTCTGCATAGCAAAGGCCAAATCTAGCAAGATCAAGAGAAAGCCCACTAATTGGGAGAAGATCTTCACTACCCATACAATGGACAGGGTATCATATCCAAAATATACCAGGAAGTAAAAAAATTAAATCCCCCAACAACATATCCTTAAAGAAACAAGTGCCCAAAAATAAGTGGGCTAGACTACAGAGGACCTTCTCTGAAGAGGAAAGCAGGATGCCAAATAGACACATGAAGAAATGCTCAACATCCCTAGCCATAAAATTAATGCAAATCAAAACACATTGAGATACCACCTGACCCCAGCTAGAATGGCTATATTTAAGAACTCTAATAACAACAGATGCAGGATGGAATGTGGACAGATGGGAATCATATTGCATTCTTGGTAGGAGTGTAAACTTGTATACACACTTTGTTAAGTAGTATGGAGCTTTCTCAAAAGACTCCACATTGAGCTCCCTTATGACCCAGCAATCCCACTTTCCATCAGTTATATGATTTAGGTCTACCTTTTCTTAACTTTTAGTTTTATTCTCAAGGTGAGGTACAGAGTGGGTATCATTAAATATGTAATGGACTGAGTAACAATATCGTGAAGCCTGTTACACCCTTCCACATTTTTTCTCTCTTTCCATCCCCTACATCCCACCACCCAAGTTGTAAGGTTCATTTCCAACATATTGTCTTTTGTGAGCTGCTGTTTACATATTGTTGTAACACTGATTGTATGAGTCCTAAAGCTTAAGTATACTTGTTGCAAGCAAGTGTTATGGTAAACCAAAAGCCTCCTCAGAGGTTCACAATATTTTTCAAATACATCTCATTCATAAGCCCAAGAGCACTAACAGTAATTACAGACTTTGAAAAAATGTCAGAATGTGATATAAAATACAACAGAACATTACTAAATTTGGAAATCCTTTATTCACAATTTTTATGTCTATTCTTCTCCTTTAACCATTTTTTAAACTCTTGCACTCAAAGTGTGGAGTGATATATATTCTTTTGATGACAAGAGTGGCATGAATTAACTCAAGAATTATACAACCTACCCAAAATTTGAAGTGATAGAATACAAAAATCTTCAATATACTTACAAAAAATGTTATGCAGAAATCTTCCTATTTAATCAGAGAATCGCTTTTTTCCTTTATGATGTGTGAAAATGCAAATGTTTATAGTCACAGACACAATACTGAGTGATAATAGGGAAGATATACACTGAGATACAATTAGCTATATTTTCATAAATACATGAATATCAGCTGTCCATATAAATATTGCAATGCGAGCTGGCAATCTGAGGAGTTTCTGAAGACTGATAGATGTTAGAGGAACTAGTGATTATCCTAAATGTATGAAAGGAAGACAGTACTACAGGAAGTCATTCCATAAAAATATAATGTATGTAAATATTATTGCAAGGTGTCATACTTCGTATTTATATGCTTGGGTTTTTCCTCTTACAATGAGAACATTGATGCTTCTCTAATTAATTAAAGCAAAATTTTGTTTTTGAAACCCATGAATTATAGGTTAAAAAAAGATTCCATGATGTCCAATCAAATTCTTCCAAAACTTGCATAAGAAAGAATTGCACCAAGAAATTAATACAAACGTAGACATACACATATTAGCAGAGTTCATAATAAAAAATTAAAACATTGATGTAAACCATATTTGAGACAAAACGGAAAGTATGTTTGGCTTCCATATTTTCACAGGTTTGCTCAACATAAATCTCTGGATTATTTGTATTCTTCCTTCCAGGAAGATTTATAGTTTAAAAAGCCAATGATCTTCCCTATGAAGTTAAGTTATTTGAATTATCATGGAGTCAGTCCTTTCAGAGTGACTTAAATTTCTGAGAAGAGTTTTACATGAACAGGAATGATATCATATACCTGGATGCCATATATTATGGCTCAGATTTTAAATATTTTTGTACATCACACAGTGTAAAATATTTCCTAAGGATATCATTATTCAGATGTTTATGTTTGTTAGCACATATTTCATTCCTTGCTCGATAAATATCGTTAACTGGAAAAGTATACTGTGCCTCATTCAGCCTATTTCAGGGCCTGACATAAAAATCCTGTTGTTGTTGTTGTTTTCTGGAAATGTTGTTAGTTAAGAGAATAATTAATTCCGTTCAACAAACGACCCATGGAAATAAGAGTGGGGTAAAGCATTTTTATGTAGTTATAAACACTATGAACTTATTTCAAATGAGTTAGAGATTAAGAAAACACCTGCAACACCCTTCTATTGGAGCCTAGCCGAATTCCAGTGAATTTTATGATGAAAATCATAGCACTTATAAATGGAATCTTCCCTTATGTCTCTGGACCAGAGTGGGTATTTCCCTTGAGGTTGGAAGGCTTGGTGATGACAGACCTGAGATCATGAATGGGAAAATGATTCTGTAGGTACAACCATAATTGGTATCCCACATAGAGGAGGTACTGGAAGTGACCACAGCAAATAAAAAGTGTATTTGATGGAAAGGCTCTCTGCTATCATTGCTGAGTCTACTTATGTTTAGCAGAAAACTTATTGTGCTCATATCAGTTATCAATCTTACCATGTATACTTGATTATGTTATTCATTTTACTCTTGGATTAAAATATTACTCATATTCAGAGCTTTTCTGAATATGGCTGCTGTCTCCTTACAAGTTCATTTTCACATACGATTTTCTAGGCTGGATTGAAATACCAGTCCACTATACATTGAATTATATTATTGATACCATAATGGAATTATAACAATAATTCCTAAATTTCTAAGCTGATTTTCTGTCAGCTCTCCAAATTTAAACATTAATCCTTGCTAGTAGGCTCTTCAGAAATATTTCGTAGCAGTTATTTATACCCGGTAGATAATTATCAAATCATACTTTGGAAAAATGGTATTATTCAAGCACATAAATTTTCATTTTACTATACATTTTCAGTACTTTCCTGAGAATTTTCAGGCATAATTTGAACTGTGATCCACAATGTAGAAATGTTTAAGGAAATTCATTAAATATATAAAATTTGAAAAATATTTTATTAGAAATTTGTTTGTAAAAGACATCAGAATATTTCTGTGAAATTGGCTTTTTAGCCTTCATATGCTATGCACCAATTAATACCACTAGAGTAATTGAGCAAACATTACTAAATTTTAAGGTAAAAATTCAAATTGAATTAATATTGAGAAATCTTCATATCTAAAACAGGATTTCAGAAAAATTAATACTCATATATAAGATCTATGCCCTGAGAGAGTATTTCTATATTAGTCATGTCAACAGAGTTTCTACAGATGGAGATATATGAATGCTCTTGATTTGAAGCAAACAAGAAAGCAGTTAAACATCTTCGGAAATAATCAGTCCTACCAATTGTAGCAAGTATGGAGATAGAAATACTGTAACGGGAAAGCACATTTTCCAAGAATCGTGTGGTAAATAAAGTGGAAAATAAACAAGTAGCACATAAGGAACAGTAATGAAGAAAATAATCAATCAGGGTTGATTGATTATTTCTAATCCTACTAAGGATTCACAATCACCTACATTGTAAAAACCTACTTAATCATCCATAACCATATAGTCATTGACAATTCTGAGAAAAGAAACATATTTCATGAATAAATACCATTTGAGAAACAACTCCCAAATTAATCTTGTGTTAACAGAATATTGGAAAATTAGTGACATTTTACATTTACATCTGTACTATTTGGAATTGCCTTATTTATTCATTTAATTATTAATTTATTCATTTAATTCATTAATTATTTACTCATTTAATGATTAACTGGATGTCCTCCAATGTAAGTGCCTTGGGAGAGCACATGAGCTATGCAGGTTACCTTCCATTTGATCCTGCAGTTAATTGCAATTGTACTCACATATTCTATCTTTGGTTGTCCGTGTTATGTGGATCTGACCTAGCAAGAACATCACTATATGAGTGGACTTAAAATAATTTTGATTTTCTCTCTGAATTTCCTGGAGGGAAAATCCCCAAGGTCAGTTTGCTTGTGGATTTTATTTGTGTGTGTGGGAGATATAATTATATGTTATATGTTACTATATAATATACATAGTTGATATTATTTCCCAATTATAAACATAGCCGACACTGTTTTATGTGCCTCCATGAATACTCAAATATTTTAACCTCATACTGGATATAATTGACAGTTTAAATTATAATTTTTTCCAGAGGGAAGAATAATAGTCCAGATTGTTGAGATTTTGTGTGAAAATATACTGGCCAAATTAATAAATCCCTTTTTTTATTTATTGTTTGAATCATTGATTTGCTTTTTTGTGAACTTGTTAATATATGTATACTTAATACTTTCTATGTTTGTGTCAATTCTCTCTTATTCATGTTTCTGAAGTATTTGGTTTGACATTGTGCAAGATTGTTTGAACTTCTGCCACCTCGGTTGCAAAACAATATTTTTGTGACATTACTTGTGGGAGAATCCATGTTCCCATTATTGTTATATGATTAACCTAAACGTTCATATGTGCAGTATGGGTCCTAGTAATAATATTTAAAATAAATCATTTTTATCTGACACTTGCCTACATTCCTCTCTTCTTGACATGCAAGTTCACAAATATTGATGTTCCCATTCACTACAGTTCTGAAGATACAGATAAGTAAAAAAGATTTTTACCAGGAGTCATTCTACCCAATCTTGTACTTGTGTGCTGTTTAATTGCTGTTCAATAACTGTTCACATGAACAGTTATATTAATATTTTTATGAAAAAACTCGTTCTATGTCTTCCTATATCTTTGTCCATTATCACTATATACTGCGGCTCTTATTACTTTACAAACATTTGCAAGTTTCACACATTTGGTGGAAACAGCAATTCTCTGATTAAACAGATGGACAGTGTTCTATATGACACACCTTTTGTAATTATGTTGAAGATATGTGTAACATAGTACTTCAAAAATTTTGAATGTTGACATAATTCTTGAATGAATTCATCTTATTGTTCTCATCAAAGAATAGGAATCCCTTCACAGATTGATGTGCAGGACTTTATGAAATGAGCAAAGGATTTCAGAAGTTACATAAAATAATGAATAAAGTACTTCATAAAGTTTATTTTATTTCTTTATCACAATCTTACATGATATTTGAAAGCCTATATAATTCCTGATAGTACACACGTGTATATCAATATGATGTATTTCCAAAAGTTTTATAAAATTTTGGGGAGGCTTGTGTGTTCACCATGAAACAGGTTTTAATAGTTAGACCTACATCACAGAATTTATGCAAGGACTAATGTAAGAAAATGGTATGACAAATCACCAGGGGGATCCTATGTAACAGGAACACTCACAAGACAATATGTTGCATATGGTCTGTAAAATATTGGGGTTAGTGGGGATCGTGAAAGAGAGACAAAAATGAGGAAGGGGACAACAATTTCAATAAGGATTTTACTCACTAGTTTTGTAATTATTCCCCTGCTCTAGGTCACAATGACAATGAAATTTAAATAACAAAGGAAAGGTTGACCTAAATGATAGAACTGATGGAATAAGTAGAGTTACATATCAAATATTCCACTCAATTTGAAACAGAAGATAATGACAATATCTATGAATAATTCTTTGAATCCCTTTTTTTTTTTGCAATTAGCTCCTTTTTAGATATACATAACAGAAAGAGCAGAAAATAATTTTAGGCTAGTTAGACCAGTGCAATTTTTACAATTGTGTTATCTGTAACAATCTCTATTAATGACCTTGTCAGTTGTAGCCAGATTAGAACGCATGTTTCGCTCGTTTGCACTGAAATTACATAAATATGTTGTTGTTAAGAGTTAATAATATTCTTCCATTTATGTATTACTTTTTAATACCAAATGAATCAATACAAAATTTAATATTCTACAAAAATTTCATATGTATGTCCCACAAAGAGGGATGCACACTGACAATCATACCGGAATTTTCAACACAATTTTTAGACATGAATACACTACTACCAGAGTTTTGAGAATCATTCTATTAGGTGATTACTGATAAAATTGATTAATGTAGTATGAAGGTTTTAGATTGCCGTAGTGATTGATACTGAAGTTGATGGACCTACAAAGGGAGAAAACACGTGTCAAATATTTTAAGAATGTGATTTGTAAAAAAACTATTGAACCTAGCAATACATATAATTATAATATGTGGTTAAGTATGTAAATTTTAGAAAATATTTCACAGCCTGATAAAACTAGGGACAAGTTATACTTTCACCCACACAAACCACCACTACCCCCCGCCTCCATAAAAAAAAAATTGTAAAAAATTGCCTGAGAAATTCACTTACAAAGTACGAATCCCACTTTTAACTCTAATTCTGTCTAACTTACTTCTTTTCAATTTCACTTCACTTGAATGAATTGCTGCTTATATTAAAGTTGATAAACTATTCCTTCTTTTGGATGGATATTACACTATAATAAAAGTGTTGTGTTATTACTTTTTTACTTTTTTTTTCTTTTTCTTTTCCTTAGAGTGCTTTCATTTCAAAACCATAGTGAAAGCTTTTTTCATTACAATTGCTTTCTCTTTCGAAATCAGAATGTACTTGGCAAGAATTTTTCAGGCAATTACATCATTCTGAATATCAATAAATGTGAAGTTAATACTATATATGAGCTCAGTTTAATTGCTTTCCTCTTTCTGAAAAAAGCATTGGAATTCTAGCTTTGAGAATAGACAAAAAGGATGATCATTCTTTAACATAGATTGTTTTACTTAGCATTTAGGACTAACAGTTTTATGTGAAAAATTATAGGGTCTAAATCAACTTTACATCCTGTTCATATTTACAGTATCCTTCAGGGAACATTATTTTCTTTTGAGAATTAAAGAGAGCAAAAATCTCACAATGCAATAAAAATCATATGTGATAAGTCTACCTGTCGTACAATTTGGATGTTATAATCACTTTGTTTCTGTTTTCTAATTTTATATTTTAGCCTGATAATATTTAAAATTTTTTCTTCAAATGATGCTGTACTGAGAATTTATATTTACGTTAGTAATTAGTAAATTTTTGTTAAGCATTGTTACCCTAACATTTTTTAACTTAATATCACTTCTCTCCTTCATCTTCATCACTCCTCCTCCAGCCCAAAGCTGCAATGTTCATTTCCAACATAATGTCTTGTATCATTCCTCCAATCGGTGCTCCTGTGTTCTTAATTCAGGAATTTGTTACTCTCCTTGCCCTTCTCAAATTACAGGAATTGATATACAAAATGGTACCAAAACCAAATACAACAATAGGAATATGCGATAGGAGGAAGAACATCAAATAGAAACAAGTAGTATATTAAAATTGCGAACAACAAAAGAAAAAATTCTGCACTTCTCTTGAGTTTGATTTCACATAGCATCTCTTTATGTTTTATGTTTTTATAGTAAAAATAGTGTCCATAAGGGTTACAGTTACTTAAGTAAGTTAATATGTACATTTCCTATTAATCAATGTTATCTCCTTCTTTGTTTTCCCATACCATTTCTTCCATCCATACCACCACATCTCCCCTTACCCCCCAAGTTTTCAAATTCATTTCTACATAATTGAGTCATCCTGTATTCTTTTTTTAGAGCTTTATAAATTTATTTTTTTTAATTGTGAGAATATCCTACAGAGGAGTTACAATTACATGGGCAACGTAACGAATACATTTCTTAGCAAGCATTATTGGCTCCTCTTTCTTTACCCTTCCTATCCCTTCCCATCTTCCCCCCTCATCCTGTATTCTTGTTCCAGCATTTTGTCATTTCCCTTCCCCTCCCCAAATTAGAAAATTATATATACAAGATGCAGGGCACAAACAAGAAATAGAGTGAAATCTAGGCGCATACGTTGTGCGAAGAACATACAAGAGAAACAAAAAAATCACATGGTACATTTTAGCTACATTGAAACAATAGCAAGAAGGCATAATCAAGTTGTGTCTCTATCTTGGGGTTCATTTCACTTAATATCATCTTATAAGGTCATATGTAAATACCTCTTGACCTTTTATACTTGTGCTCGACATACTTGTTATTGCAAAGAAAGCAAACCATTCGACCTATGTTTCCTTGGGCCTGGTTCAAAAACAAATCCTCAAAGAAACAATCAATAAGTGGGCTAAAGACTCAAAGAGAATCTTTTCTTATCAGGAAAAGAGAATGGTCCATGGACACAAGGGAAAAAAAGGCTCAACTTCTCTATCCATAAAATAAATGCAAATCAAAACAACATTGAGATTCCACCTCACCCTAGTTAAAATGGCTATAATCCAGAAAACTTCTAACAAAAGATGCATGTGGGGATGGTCCCAAAGGGAGCCCAACTTTATTGTTGGTGGGAGAGTAAACTTGTTCAACCACTTTTGAAGGCACGATGGAATTTCCTCAAAACACTCCACTTACAACAAACTTATAATCCAGAAATCCGACTTCTGGGCATGTACCCAAATGATCGCAAACAAGGCTATACTAAAGTTACAAGCATAACTATGTTTATCACAGCATTATTTACTCTACCTAAGATATAGAACCAAAAATTGTGATAAGCACACACACACACACACACACACACACAGCAATTCTATTTATACATCAGAAAGAATGACATTGTCCCATTTTTTAAGAAATTGAAAGATTTGGAAACAAAATATTAAGCACATCATCATTTTATAAAGTGATTTATATCTATGTCTATCTTTCTACCATTTATCTATACCAAATCTCTATATATTTTACCTTCTGCTCATCTGATAAAGTTACTATAGAAATATATTAATTATACCAAATAAATTATCAGTTTTGTGTTGATTGTCTGGAAGGGATTTATCCAAATAAATCTGAACATAAAGGACATAAAGAAGATTTTAAAACTTACTATACAAGTCACACAAAGAAGAGATTAAAATTATCTGGAGAAATGGATTGAATAGATACTGCTACCGCTTGGTGAGAAAAAAAATTACCTGCTCAAATAAAACCATCATATAATTTGGCTGAAAATTGCAAAATCATACATTTCAACATATTTTCATGTATTTTGACATCAATTGTCTCTTGTTCTTTTGGAAGGATTAAAATTGAAGATCTGAATATTTGGTCAAAACTAGTTAAATAGAGACACAAACATTGATTGATTTATGTGATACTGAATTTGACAATGTAATATCTGGCATAAATTCAAATCCTTCAATTCTCATTTCAACTACACTTAGTTGATAATCATCAGAGCAAATATTTTGGAATTTCTACATCCATAGTAAGAAAAACATGAAGAAGAGATGGAAATTAATTATTTAATATTAAGTAAATATGCCAACAAACAAAATGCATGAACTATGAAAAAGAAAGGGTGTCACAGAAAGCTCTATATCTTGCTATCTCTTTCAAAAAGCATTGGGAAAGAATGAATATCCAATATTATTTTCCTTCAGATGAATGAAATTTTTGTTTTTCAAAAATTGTTCATTTTTTCTTAGTTGAATTAAAAATATTTACAATCTTCTTGTGTATAATTTGGATAAATGCTAAGAACTCTATTTGCTGTGCATTGTAAAATTACTGATGTGCAATAAGTACAAGCTACCCAAGATCATATCAATTTTAGCAATTTTACACGAGTTCAATCACTAATACATATTTTCCTCGGCGTCTTTCATTGTTCATACAAACTGATGTTATGGTTACCCTTCTTTCTGAAGATATGATTTGTTTTCAGACAGTATTGCACATCAATAAATGATACATTGAACACATTTCTGTTCCTAATTGGAGTGGTTCGTCAAGAATAATTTCTGAAGATCTACCTTGTGAAAGAAAGTTGGAACAGTGTAGTTAGCATAGAGGTTATATATGGGAATTTAGAATATGATCAGCAGAGATGGTGCTTTTGAAAACAAGATTTTCTGTGGAAGGCATATTTAGATAGCCCTATTGAATAATACCAAACATTGGCTACAATATTTATTGCAAGCTTTGAAAATGAATAAATTTTTTGAAATTGATTCATCACTAATAAATGAAAGCCTGGAAAAGATCCCTCTCCTTTTCCTGTTCCTCCTCCCCCAACACACTTTTCCTCCTCCCCCACATCATCCTGCTATTCTTCCTGTTAGTCTTTCTGTTCCTCCTCTTCTTCCACCTCCTCCATTTTCTCCTTTATTCCTTACTTCTTCCCTTCTTCATTCCCTACTTCTTCCCATCCTTCCCTTTTCCCTTCTTACCTTCTTACCATTTTTTATTCCCTTCCACTACTCTGCCTTCATCCCTCCCTACCTTCATCCTTCCTGCCCTGACTTCTTCCCTCCTTCTCTGCCTTCCTTCGTATCTTCCTTCCTTCATATCTTATTTAAATTTTTCCTTCCTTCTTTCCTTATCCTGTGTCTCCCTTTTTAAAATGTTCTTCTTTTTTCCTTCTCCTATTTACCACCTATCCCCTAACATCCATGCATGTATCATTTCCTTGTTTTATCTTCCTTGCCCTTCCATTCCCCTCCCCAGCATGAAGAACTGGACTTCAACTTATAGCCTGGAACATGAAATTGGGTCTGGGATTGGAACTAATGCCCTGGACCTTTAACTCAAAGGCTGGGACATAAACTATTGAACTAGGATATGAACTCATGGTATTCTGGGCCTGTGTCTTGAACCCACAACATGGGCTTTCAGGTTGATTTCAGGGTTTGAGAGTAAAATTCACAGCCTCTTCCTAGAACTAGTGCTTAGGACCAGATCTCTGATCCTAGGCTCTTAACTCACAGCCAGGTGTTGAAGGCAGCTATGGTCCTTAAACTCAAGCTGATCCTTGAATTCATTTCCTGACACTTCAAATTCTTATCTGGAATTAGACTAGGGGCCTGTTATGTGAACTGGGTTCTTGCCTTAAATTCAAGACCTGGGACTTGAACCCACAGACTGAAATTCTCTGTGCTTAAGGTTTGTGCTTAACAACTCCAGAGTAGGCTGTGTTTCTGTATTTCTTCCATGGTGGAAGATGGATTCTTACTTTTATTTTTGTTTTTGAATAATGAATCTCCTTTTCCTCTTAGAGAATAAATTCCACCTGGCTTCATATTTCTTGCATTTTGTTGGTTTGTTTGTTTCCCCTTTACTTGTTAGTATTTCCATTTATTTGAAAGTGAATGGATAGGCAAGAAGAGACCGAGTGTGTAATGTGTATGTGTGTGGAGACTGTGTACACTTGTATACTTTCTACGGAATGTAAGGAGAGTGGATTTTCAGGTTTTCAAGGCCATCTGGGATTATAAGTTGGTGGATAATATACAGAGGCAGGTGTGGATCAAAAAGAAAAAGAGACATGGCCAAAGTATGAAACACACACAGGCATAGAGATGCATGTGTGTGCACACACACAGGGCTGAGAGAAGTTTCTAGAACAAGGCCCAGCTTTGCTCAAGGTGTTTACTATCATGCCAGCTCCTTACTGATTGCAGAATTCAAATTGACTGGACACATCCTTCCCCATGTCGAGGGTCCTGCCTGACCTGCTGAGGAAAGATCAAACAGCTCCCAAAAATACAACCCAGGATTTGGTCTGTTGTTGTTTTGCTTTACCTGTTCTTTCTCAAGGAAGACCATGGATTCCAGTGACAAGGCCTTTTGAAATGGAAATTTCTCTTCTTTCTTTGCTTCTTTTTAGTTTTTGTTTTCGTCCTCCTCTTTCCCACCTCCTACATGTGTCTGTACTACTTCTGTCTGTGTGAGAAAGCCTCAACTTGATTGTTGTTGGTTTGTTTGTTTGAAACTATTTTCCTAAGTGATTATTTCTTCCATGGAGAATCCAATTTCCTCACTTGCGGAAGAAGAGTGCATAGAGGAGGCCAAGGTTGGCATGGCAGAGTTATTCTTGTATGTTCCTTTGCATGGCATGGGCCAGGCCTGGCAGGGTTGTCTTTATCTTGACTAGCCATAATGCTGCCTCAGGGAGAGGGGATGATAAACTCAGTCAAGAAGAAGAGAGTAAGTGAAGGAAGGAGAGGGAGGGAAGAAAGGAAGGAATGAAGGGGATCAGGAAGATGTAATAAAAGAGATGAAGAGCAGGGAAGGAGGGAGGAAGGTGCAAATGAGAGGGAAGTAAGGATGGGAGCAAGGAGACTGGGGAGAAAAGATGCAGAAGGGACAGAAATGCAAAGAAGGAGCAAAGGATGGAGGGAATGGAAGGGGGAGATAAAGATGGAAATGAAAGGAAGGGGAGACCAGGCCAGGATGAAGGAAGGTGCAAAGAGAAAGGAAAGGAGTGAAAGAAGGAAGAATGTACAAAGGGAAATAATAAAGAGAAAAGAATGAATGGAGAGGGAGCGGGAGAGAAGGTAGAAGGAAGGAAGGGAGGAGGAAGAAAAGAAAGAAGGAAGGAAGAAAAAAGAAAGAAGGAAAACGAGGAAAGAAGTAAGAAGGGAAGGTCAGAAGAAAGAAGGAGGGGAGGAAAGAAGTATTAAGGAAGTATGGAAGTATTCCAGATAGAAAAGAGGGAATGAAAGGAAGGAAGCCGATAGAAGGAAGAAAGAAAAGAAGGAAGGTAGAGAGGAAGAAAGATAAGAAAGAAAAGAATGAAAGGAAAGAGGAAACAAGGAAGGAAGGAAATAAGCAAGAAAGGGAGGGAGGTAGTAGGGAGTGAAGGAAGGAGGGAAGGATGAAGGGAATGATGGAAGGAAAAAGGGAAGGAACGAAATGAAGGGAGAGAGGAAACAGTGAAGGAAGGAAGAAAGAAATGAAGGAAGGAAAGAAGGATTTTGGAAAAGGAAGGAGTAAGCGAAAGGAAGAATGAATTTTTTAAGGGAGGTAAGTATGAGAGAAGGAAGGAGGGAATAACAATGATAGTGAGGAAGGAAAGAAGAAGGAAAGGAGGGGAGGAAGAAGGGTAAGAAGAAGGATAAGATAGAAATAAGGAAGAAGGAAAGTAAGGAAGGACGATTCAGTTGTGGTCATGGCACACTGTGGAGGGAGCTCTTTGATTCACAGCCTTCACATGTCCCTCTGGGCTGGGGCGCCTGTACTGATTTGTTTTTCTCCTGGGTGCCACAAGCATGGTGGATGTCCAGGGAACTAGATTCTGACTTTAGGGTGGGAGGGCCTAATATCTGGCAAATGCCTGTAATGTAGGCCTTGTATTTGTGGCAGGGAATCTAAAGGCTAAAGGATGACGAGTTCGAATCCAGGCTATTTTGCATTAATACTTGAAGGCCACGCAGTGCTTGATGTAGCCCCAGACTCTTTGTGGGCCAGGGGGTGGGGAACAAATTTACAGAAATGATAAGGAGATGGAAGGGAAAACAGAGGCTGCTGGTGGTCAACGTTTGTTGCTTATCTCTCCACAATGTGTTCAGGGCTTTTTGGAATCCCCAGTGCCACAAGTAGGATATGTGGGGGAGAGGTGGTTAGAGGGTAGCTGCCTTCCTGCACCTAGACCTCTGGTCCTCCTACATCTCCATCGTCCTCAATATGGCCATGGACTCCCACTGAATGACTATCTGGGAAAGGTTCAGCGCCATGTGGCAGCCAGTTCAACCATAGGAGACCAGTAACAACAGTACGCCCTGTGCCTGGAACAGGAGATGGAGAGGAGGAAGTCTGGTAGATAGATAGGAGACTAAGAGATACATGACAGGCACCAGAATGACACAAGATTTAGTGCTTTGGATTCCATCACAGGCAAGATTCCAATTTTGAAGACCTCTGGTAAAAATCCGACCTCACTCAGAAAGGATGGGTTGTTCAATTTGTTGAGTGGTCGGTTATTTGGTTATTTCTTGGGTTGATTGGGTGGTTGGTAGCTGACTGTGTAGGTTAGTTAATTAGCGACAGCAACTCTTCTTTTGTCATTCGATTACTCATATCAGCATCTTCATGAATCTTGTGTCCAGACTCTATCAAAAAATGATAATCAGATCTCAAACTCCTTTGTTTTTATGAATTCAATCAAGAAGAAACAGTTCAAGGCTCCATGAATTTTTTAATCAAACTTTAGAAACCAACAGACCTTTAGAATGTTGGCCTCTGTTTATGCAAAATATATCTATTTATCTATCTATCTATCTTTCTTTGTATGTATGTATGTATGTATGTATGTATCTATCTATCTATCTTTCTATTTATCTATCTACCTATCTACACATATACATATGTTTGATGATTGTATACAAAGGGTGATAAAATAGGATATTTGAAAACATCCCTAGTAGGGTGCAGTTGGCTCACTCCTGTAATCCTAGCTACTCAAGAGGCTGCGATCTTAGGATTACGTTTCAAAGCCAGCCTGGGCAGAAAAGTCTATTACATTTTTGTTTTTGTTTTATTTCCTTTTATTCTTTTGTGAAAATACCGTACAGAAGGGTTACAATTACATGAACAAGGCAATGAGTACATTTGTTATTAACCATTGTTGCCTCCTCCTTTGTTTCCGATTCCCATCCCTTCCCATCTCCTCCCACCTGCCCCGCCACACACACCTGGTGCCAAAGTTGTAAAGTTCGTTTTTCAACATAATGTCTTGTACATCCATTTGTAGCAATGAGTCTACATGTATCCCTATTTAAACAATTTGTTTTTTCTCTTTCCCTCCACAATTATACCAACATCAAACACAGTGAAAACACGGGTTATACCATGGGGGAAGGGCATACAAAGAAACAAAGTAACATCTTATAAATATGTTAGAAATAATAGCAAGAAATAAAATACATTTGAGTCCTTATCTTGTGGTTCATTTTGACTAACATCAACTTACCTGACCATTATATTCTTATCTCCAATAAACCAGTAAAAAAGCACAAATAGCACTGTGGATCAAGTGGCAGAGTGCTCGCCTTGAGCTGAAGAGCTGAGGGATAGAAACCAAGCTCAGAAATATGGATACAAGTGGACCCATTGCAACAATAAGATGTACAAAGACGTTATGTCGAAAAATGAACTTTACAAGTTTGGCTTGGGTTGAAGGGGTGGGGTGAGAGATGGGAAGGGATGGAAAGGAGAAACAAAGGAGGAGTCAACAATACTTGGTAAGTAATGTACTCATTACCTTGCCCATGTAATTGTAACCCCTCTGTATGGTATTTGCACAATTAAAAAGAAAGAATTCAAGCCCCATGACAGACAAAAATACAAAGAAAGAAAAAAAAAGAAAACATAACTAATGGTGGGTCATCACAGGTAGCTTCTTTAAAAAGACAACATCTACATCTCTAGAACTTTTGTACCAGTGTTAAATTAGGGGGAAAATTGTACACACAATTCACAGTTTTTTCAAGCTTCAAATATTGTGGGGTTTTTGATCAAATTAAGCAATTTTGCATTCAATACCCTGGAAATCGAAAGAGAAACAATGATCTCTCCATGGTATCCGTTACAAAACATGGCCTGAAATTGAAAGGATTCAAGCTGAATTCAGGTCATATGATAACAATCTTAACATACTAAAATTTTCCCTATAAGAATGTCAGTAATGCCAAGCGTTGATGGCTCGTGCCTGTAATCCTAGCTACTCGGGAGGCTGACATCTGAGGATCACCATTCAAAGCCAGCCCGCGCTGAAAGTCAGTGAGAATCTTATTGCAATAAAGCACTAGAAAACCTGGAGTGGTGCTGTGTCTTGAGAAATACAATGCTCACCTTTAGCTGTAGAGCTGAGGAATAGCACCCAAGCATTAAGTTCAAGCCGAGGACAAAAAAAAAAAAAATTGTCAGTAATTTACATTAGGCAATGGTGAGTAAAAGGAAACCTCCTCCAAAGTTAGTGAAAGATGGCAAACATAATAATCGTGCAACACAAAAAATCTTTCCTATGCTTAGTTCTAGAAATACTCAAGTTGAACTTCCACTGACATTGTTAATAGTACATTCTGCTGAGATTTCGAAAGAAATACAGGTCTCTCCATGACATTTCTTCCACACACTCTCTCATGTCATTCCTATACTTTTCCAACATCTACCTTAAGATAGATACCATAATTTATCCATGAGCTGAAGACTCTATGTGGAACCAACTTTTTCCATTTCAACAGAATGTTTGGGTATCTGCAGGACCTGATTTTGTGATTTTTATCATCGAAACAGTGCAAAAACATATGAGTATCCACAGATTCCTCTGAAAATGAATAAAAAATACATTGGGGGGAAAAGGAATATATTGGGGAAAACAAAAATCTTTGCTATTTTTCCCTTTAAGATACCCCTAAACAATAACTTAGATATCCCAATTAGGATAATGAAGATTCAAAACAGGACAAATAGTATTACTGTGGAAATCACCTTGTGGTGTACTCTCACATCCTTTAGATATTTCTTCCTTTTTTATATTATGAAAATATTCATTCTACTTAAATAACTATTGTTTGAGTCAATTGACATTGTTACCCTGTATTATCATCTGAGAGAATACATCCATGAAGGGCTCATGATTTACCAGCATTTTTAATATTCCATCAAGAAAATGCACATGATTTACTTGTTTATTATATGAATCTGCTACTTAAAAATTCAAAGTTAAGAAGAAACATCCTTATAAGGACTCAATTTTTTTCTTTCTTTTTTTCTTTCTTTATCTTTTAATTGGGAACATACCATATAGAGGGGTTTCAATTACATGGGCAAGATAATGAGCAAATTTCTTATAAAGTAATGTTGCCTCCTCCTTTGTTTCCAATTCCCATCCGTTCCCATCTCCCCTCACTCCCCCCACCTCCCTCTAGAGAAAGTTGTAAAGTTCTTTCTTACTATTGTTTATAACATATTTATGAGAGTTTTTGTTGTTTTCTATGTCCCTCACCCATCGTATAACACCTATTTTCATTGTATTTGATATTGGTATAATTTGTGGATGGGAAGAAACAAAACCAATTATTTAAATAAAGATAAAGTTAGACCCATTGCAATAATGAGATATACAAGATGTTATGGTGAAAAATAACTTTACAATTTTGGTAGGGAGGAGCGGTGGAAGGGGAGGGAGGGGAGGAGAAACAAAAGAGGAGGCAACCATGGTTGATAAGATGTGTACTCATTACATTGTTCATGTAATTGTATCCCCTCTGTAAGGTATGTTCACAATTTTAATCCCTCTGTATGAGTGTGTGTGTGTGTGTGTGTGTGTGTGTGTTTACATATACTTCAGTTATTTTTTTACTCTTTTTCATTGTGAAAATACTGGACACAGGGGTTACAATTACATGCGCAAGATAATTGGTACATTTCTTATCAAGTATTGTAGCCTCCTCTTTTGTTTCCCCTTCCCATGCCGTTCCATCCTCTCCCCAGCCCCTCCACCCAATCCTCCTCCCCCCACCAAAGTTTTAAAGTTTTTTTCAATATAACGACTTGTACATCTCTTTGTTGCAGTGAGTCCATCTGTATCCCTAATTAAACGATTTCTTTTTTCACTATTTTCTCCAAAAATTGTAACGACATCAAATACAGTGAAAGCAAGGGTTATACCGTGGGGAATGGCACACAAAGCAACAAAGAAATAATCTTATAAATGTGTTAGAAACAATCGCATGAAAGAAAAAAAATCTGAATACATATCTTAGTGTTCATTTCTCTAACATCAACTTATCTGACCTTTTCTGCTTGACTCAAACATTTACGAGTTATTGCAAATCAGGGAAACTATGAAACCTATGTTTCTTTGGGCCTGGCTTACTACACTTAATATAATTTTTTTCCAAGTCTTTCCATTTCCTAACAAATGGGACAATGTCATTCTTTCTGATAGAGGCATAGAATTCCATTGTGTGTGTGTGTGTGTGTGTGTGTGTGTGTGTGTGTGTGTGTGTGTGTATGTGTATATCACATTTTCTTGATGCATTCATTTACTGAGGGGCATTTTGGTGGGTTCCACATTTTAACTATGGTATATAATGCTGCAATAAACATAATCGTGCTGGTAGCTTTAGTGTGGTCTTATTTGTGAACATTTGGGTAAATGCCTAAAATTGGGATTGTTAGATCATCACAGAGCTCAATGTGGAGTCTTTTGAGGAACCTCCATACTGCTTTCCAAAGTGATTGAACAAGTTTACACTCCCACCAACAATGTAGTAAGCATTCTTTCTGTCCACATCCCCTCCATCATCTGGTATTATGCGACTTCTTGATTATAGCCATTCTAACTGGGGTGAGGTGGTATCCCAATGTTGTTTGGATTTGCGTTTCTTTTATGGCTAAAGAGATACATCATTTCTTCATGTGTCTATTGGCCATCCTTCTTTCCTCTTCAGAGAAGTTTCTCTTTAAGTCTTTATCCCACTTATTTATTTGGCAGTTGTTTCTGTGAAGATTTGTTTTTGGGGGATCTAAAATTTTAATTCCAGGCATATTTTAGGCATGAGATTCTTGTCTTTTGTATGGCTACTGAATATGTTCTCCTAATCCATGGGCTTTTGATCCCCACAAAAAATATACCTAGAAATTAACTTAACCAAGGAAGTGAAGGATCTCTATGATGAGAAAAATAAAAACCTGAAAAAAGAAATCAAAACAGAACTTAGAATGTGGAAAAAAAACTCCTATACCTCTGATTGGAAAAATTAACATCATGTAAATGGAGTACTTTCCAAGGCTATCTACAAATTCAATGTGGTACCAATCAATATTCCAACCTCATTCATCAAGGAACTAATAGAAGCAATCCAAAACTTCATATGGAACAATAAAAAAAAACTGAATAGCAAAAATGATCCTTAACAGAAAGAACAGTGCTGGAGCAATGTCAATACCAGATTTCTAACTTTATCACAAAGCCATAGTAATCAAAACAGCTTGGTACTGGCACAAGAACAGATCCCAGGACCAATGGAATAGAATTAAAAACCCAGAAATGAACCTTCAGACCTACAGCCATCTAATCTTTGATAAGGGAGCAAAAAAATATAGAATGGAAGAAATATAGCCTCTTCAGCAAATGGTGCTGGCCAAATTGGTTAACTACTTGTAGAAAACTAAAGCTAGATTCTGTCTTTTTCTGCTTATGTGGTGCTGAGGAATCGAACCTAGGGCCTCATGCTTGCAAGGCAAGCACTCTACCACTGAGCCATCACCCAACATAGATCCTTATATATCACTCTGCATCAAAAGCAACTCCAAATGGATTAAATAACTCTGAGTCTAAGCAGACACTCTGAAAGCATTACAGGATGGAAAAGGAGAAACCCTACGTCTCCTTGGCACAGGACGGAATTTTCTTAATAGAGATGCAGCAACACAATAAATCGAAGGTTGGACTAATGGGATTGCATGAAATTCCAGAGCTTCTTCATGGTAAAGGACGTAGACAGCATCTATTAATATAAGATTTCCTCATTAAAGTAAAGCCATTCTAACTGGGGTAAGGTGGAATCTCATTGTTGTTTCTTTTCAGTTTTTTTATTTTCTTTTAAATATATACTTCTTATTGAAAAGATACTATACAGAGGAGTTACATAAGCAAAGTAATAAGTTCATCTTTTATCGAGCGTTGTTAAACCCTCCTTTTTCTCCACCATTCTTTCCTTTCCCACGCCTCTAAGAATTTGGTCAAAGCACATCATATTATAATTTTTATATTGCTATTTTCAATGGACTTTTAAACAATCACGTCATGTCTTCTTTTTTTATGTAGGTCCTTCAAGGTGAGAAATTACTATAAAATAAACCCATCATACAACTTGTCAATTTATTCAGTGATTACCACTGAGTTAATTATTCTGTCAAAACCTGGACAGTACAGTGTACATGTCTAAAATTTTTAGTGAACATGCTCATTCAATGTTGTGTTCATCTTTTGTTTAGACCATATATATACATATGCAAATACTAGAAGATGTCAAATATTGTAATAATTTATTTGGAATTAAAAAGTAATATGTAAATTGAAGCATACTAATCACTGGTAAAAGCTAATCTAGTGACAACATTTTGATATTTACCGTACAGTCAAGCATACACATATTGCACTAATATTATTTTATTTTATTTTATTTTTGCACTAATTTTATTAAAGTTCCTTTACTCTTACATTAAAATTCCTATGAACAATTATTTAAATTATTCTGAGAAAAATAAAAGAAACTTGGTTTTTGCTTTGAACAAATTTTGAAGTACCTTTGTCTGGTTCCCTGAAAATGAGAAGCATGCCCATTCAAAAAATCCTTCATATTTAACAGGTGGGAAAATAAAAAAAAAAACTCCTCATTTTGCTCATCACTTATTGATCAAGCTCAGTTTTGGAAATGAGAAATGCTTGAAAATCATGTGCAAGTTTTTGACTGGAGTGGTTTATGGAAAGAAATATGACAAAACAATAAGTATATATCTTCTGTGCAGAAGGCCTTAACATAATTTCTGTAATCTGGAAATAACTAACAAGTATACTCATAGAGATATCCAAATTTTAAAGCTAGCGTTTGGCTAAGTAGACTAAAATTCTTTTGGTCTTGCTTTGTCTTGTACATCAAAAAGGCACTAATTTCAAAATTAGTATTCAAATAAATATTAATGGATATTATAATTCTCATCCACTTCAAAATGAATTGAATAGGTGAAATGGAACTCTAGTCATTCCACCAATTATATAATTTAGGTCGACCTCTTATTTTTTATTTTCATATTACTGCCCTGGTGAGACAGATAGTGGGTATAGTTATATAAGAAAAATAATGAGTATAATACTTGGTAAACATGTTACGCACTTCATTTGTCTTTCTCTTTCCCATCCATAATCCTCTTCTCAAATATTACAGGAGTCATTGTTTCGATCTACCTTTTCCAATTTAATTTTGTGGTGAAGGCACACCCTTTGCAAATTTTCTAACACTTTGGAAAATACATTTCATTCATCTCTCATACATTTCATATATCTCATAAATGTTTCCAGAATTATATATATTTAAAAAACTCAAAATTTCATATATTGAAAAACATTCAAAACTTATGACAGGATGTGATATAAAAATACAATAAAATTTAATAACTTTGGAATTAATTCGTGATTTTATACATATTCATTAAATGCTGTTTCCATTGCTCCTTCCCTAATCTCTTGCATATCTCAGTGTGATGTGATATGCATTGTTTTGTTGAGAAGACTAATATGAATTGACTCAAAAATTATAGTCACATTTGCAAAATATTAAATTAATATAATAAAAACTCTTCAATTCTATAACTAAAGAATTGTCATACATAATGCTGCCCCTATGTTCAAAACAAGATTATTTTGATTCCATTAGAAAACATGAAAAATGCAAATATTTGTAAAGTAATAATAGTCACAGTATGTACTGTTATTAGGGAAAGTTTCAGAACAATGTCCTATATTTTCATAAATATATGAGTGTCACATGTCTGTGTGAATCGTTCAATTCTACAGGGCAATCAAAGGATTTTCCAAAGGCTGATTCCGTTTGAAAATTATGTTATCCTATCTGTATCTTGACAACTCCAGTGAATGGGGACATTGATATTTTCCAAACGTGCAGATGATGAGCACTCAGTGATTATCCATTGGGTGATGGGAAGGCCATAGTGTAGGCAGTAGTGGTGTAAAGAATCATTTATTGTAGGTATTATTGCAAGGTACCATATGCATTTATCTGTTTTTGAGTTAAAGCCATTAAAATAATAGGATCATCGGTGATTCCCTAATTAATATATGAAAAGTTTTTATTTTTGCAAGTGAGGAGGTATAAGTTGAAGCAAGACTGCACCATATCAAAACAAATATTTCAGACGCAAGCATAAGACAGATTTACATTAATAAATTGGCATGAACATAGTAAGGCTTAAGCATACACACATTTACACAGTTCATCACTAAGAAGCAAAATACAGATTTAAACAGTATTGAGGCAGAAAACATATAGGATTGATTTGACCTCTATCTTTTCAAATGTTCTCTAAACACAAATGTCTAGGTTACTGTTATTCTTCCCCAACAGATAAATAATAGCTTAAAAAGAAAATCATTTTCAGTATGAAGTTTAAAGTTTTGAGTTATCATAGTGTCATTAAACCGTGTTGCCTAAGTTTATAACTTGGAAATATCCTCTGTTGACATGGAGAAACCTGGAATGATATCTGAGGATATAGAATATGAGTATAACTATTAATTATTTGAAGTCCTGTTTTAGATATGAATATTTCCCAGAATTTCTGCAATATACATTTTGACCTTAAAAGTCAGTACTGTTTCCGGAATCAATCCATGCTGTTAATTGGGTATATGAAGGAGAAGCAGACAAATCAAGATAAATATACAGATGACATTTACAATCAACATTTTTAATAAAAATTTACTTCAATCTACATATTACTGTTATGAAATTTCATAGAGCTTGTATACATTGTGGATCAAAGTTCAAAATTATGCCTGAACATTCTCTCGATGCCCCTGAAAATATCCTGTATTAAGAAAGTTCATCTGACCAGATAATGTCAATTTTCCAAAGTATAATTTAATAATTACCTATCTTCTATTAATCACTGCAGGACGTATAGCTAAAGATCTTCCTAGCAAATATTACAGTGTAAAATTGGGGAGTTGATGGAATATTGGGATAGAAATTTAGTGTTTCTTGCTATCATTCCATGATTGTAACAGTGTTCTGGCACTTCAATTAAACTTAGAAAACTTGACATGACCTAAACTTGTAGGAGGACATTCGCTGATATTTGGAAAAGCTCTGAATATGAGTAGTGTTTAGATTTAAGAATAAAAAGAATAGCAAATTGTTAGAGTCAGGAATGGTAAAAAGTAATGTGTGCACATTAAGGTATTTGCTAAAGTTTAGTAGACTCCAAAAAGACACCAGGAAATCCTTCCATCAAATAGACATTTCATTTGCAGTGGTCATTTGCAATATCTACTCTGTTTGGGACCATTCTTAATGTAACAAAGACATAATAATTTCGCCTTTAGGAGTTCAGGTCCTTCATCACTACACTAGTTGTGTCAGTTGAAATGCTACTTCAGGCCCAAAGACTGAAGCGAAGATTCCATTCCTTAGTGGATTGATTTTCATCATACAAATCACTGGGATTTTGCTAGGCTTTGGTAGAAGGGTGCTGCGGTGTCTTCTTTGCATCTAACTCACCTGAACTACATTGCCACTGTTTATACCTACATAGAAATTACATGATATCACTCTTGTTCTGATGGTCTGTTTTATCTAAGAAATTAAAATTTACCTCTGCACTGAAAAAATTCCCAGCAAAAAATAATCACTGAATGATATTTCAGGTACTGAAGTGGGGTTAATGGAGGGCAGTGTACTTTTATCCTTAATGAAGTTTATCTAGGAAGAAATGGCATAATTGCTTGCAAATAGAAATATCTTAATAAACTAATTTTCCCTTACCAAATATTTTACACCATGTAATATATAAAACAAAGTATATAAAACCTGTGTCTTAGAATATGATATGAGGAAAATGATGTCAGATTGTGAATGTAAAACTCTGTTCTGAAAAATCGCTAATCCCTCTGGGATTTTCTGAAAGATACTAAGGAATAAGAATATTTAAAAACAGCAAAACGTGGGAATTATATATTTTTAAATTATAGTAAATTGAACAAAAATAGATATGTCATGGCAGTTACTTTTTATATATTTCCAGTCCTAGAATGTGTTACAATATTTTTTAGACCTTTCCTTGATAACATATTACAGAAGGAATCAATTCACAATCATATCTGAAATTGTTGGAAACACAATTTGTCAAATATTTACTGATGTGTGATAGCTGTTAGCAGTTAATGTCAGCTTTTATTATTCCTGTTTTTGCAGCTGGTATCTTATAAATACCATAAAAACTTTTGGATAGTTCATTTTGTCTGAACTCATGGCCCTTTCTATGTATCTAAGATCATTTTGTTCAAAGCCATCTCTCTAGGAATTTTAACTACTGTAATGTTTCTGGTGTTCTGATGGTTAATTGCAGAGAAGATTTTAGGTACTACATTTCCTTTGGTGGATTTGACCAAACACCCAACATACTCAGCTTCCTAAGTAACTAGGATCTGAGGTTTCAAGTACCAACACTTAGCGATGAAATTTTGTGTGAGAATACCTTAATGGAAATTGTTCAAAAAAAAAAAAAAAAGAAAATTTAGGAACAGTAACACTGAAAACAGTTCTTAGAACTCTATGTTACATGGATACAAAATTCCTAATACTCATGTGCAGTGATTCTGAACCATAAAAGTAAGAAATATGAATATTTGTGTGTTCAAAATGCTAACATGAATATCAGTGCCTTTTGTAATTAAAGTTGCTTGATAATGTAGTTTTCTAAACTGATAGGAACAGAAGCATACTGTTGTTACTGCAAACACGATAAAACTTTCAATTTTGAGAAAAGACAATGGAAGCAGGGAAAAAATACATGGAAATTTGAGATAGAATGATAATATATGTTCATTATTGCATAATCTAGAAATATCCAAAGCCCACAAAAATAACCAACAAAATAATTTTTGGAAGGTTGAAAATATGGTATATCTTGGTTGATATCTCCTAAAGTAAATTAGAGTCCTGAAAGTAAAGCAGGAGATCTTTCATAAGAAGGAAGAAATTATTCTTACTGGTTGAGTTTTAAACCAAAAATTGTCACCCTTGGGTCCGGTTGTGGGGCCTAAACCCTGGGCCTGGGCGCTGTCCCTCAGCTCTTCAGCTCAAGGCTAGCGCTCTGCTCTACCATTTTGAGCCACAGTGCTACTTCCAGCTTTTTTCTTTTTGCTTATGTGATACTGAGGAATTGAATGCAGGGCCTCAGATATGCAAAGCAAGCACTCTACCACTGAGCGACCTTCCCAGCCCCTCTTTGTTATTGTTATAGGGCAAAAATGTGCAATTCCAGTTTCTGACTCTAAGATCAACTCAAGCTAATGTCAACTAAAACAGATAATAATGTCACAGAATATGTGACAGGATTCAATATCCTTCTCCTAGTCTTTTATATAATAAATTTTATGATAATCACGCTAGTATTGGAATACATGTGCCTTGGTGTAATTTTCTGTGTTCTGCAAACTCTCTAAATAAATATTTTATCTTTCTTCTTCTTATTCATTTCTTATGGGCATACAACACTCTTTTATTCTCTTCCATTTTATTCATAACAATAAAATCGGAGGAAATAGTTCAATGTGCTAAAAGTATTTCTCACAGAAAGAAATATAAAATAAGTATGAATATATAATTTGGTGTCCAAAAAAGTGTATGGAGATTGAAAATCAATAGACAGATCTTTTAATGAGAATTGCCAAATGACAGTGTCAATATTCAATAGGCCATAAGTTTTAGTAATTCTGGATGCTGTTTGGAGTCGTGAAATTCTCTAATGTGAATTCAAATCTGATTGGTTCAATACTGATTGACTAAAGGAAAAAACTCATTGATTGCAGTAAGAAATAATGAATTCAACAATGTAATAATAGGCAGGAATTTGCATATAAGCATCTATATTAATGTTTCAAATTCTCCTTTCAGATATTCTTGTTTTTGCTTAGTTTGAGGTGAGAGTCATCAGGGCCAATACTCTGAAATAGTAATAAAATCATAAAGAAGATTGGAAATTACTTATTGTATATTAACAAAATATGCCCTCAAACAAAAAATGATGAAATATGAAGGAGAAAGGGAGCCAGGGAAAGCTATCATTCTCTGCTTTTAGAATGGGATGAGAAACAAAAATATATGATATGATTTTACGTCATATAAATGCAATGACGCAATTCCAAAAATTCTTCATTAGACCTCTTTTTGGTCAATTAATCAACAAAACGGAAAAAAAATTTTTTTCTTTTAATTTCTACATTTTTTCAAAAGGGTTCATGTCAGGAAAATGGGAATCTATAGGTCATGAGTAGAAGAATTATCAATGAATATAATTTGTGACTTTGTACTACGTTCTTCATAAGGAACAAAACTACAAGAATCTGAATGTAAGTAGAGTCATGGAGAATTATATGCACACCTGGATTTTAGAGGCACCATTGATCTATCATCAATCAATTCATTGTTGGTTAACTCAGAAAACTCTGATTGGTTAGAATAGTTTTCGACAGTGTCATAGAGAGTTCCTTGTCATTCTCAGTATGGTAATGCCATGAAGGAAATGTACATTAAATAATTGTCCCTCTTTCTAGGCCTGTGTGCACATTTTGCCGGAACGATTTTTGTTCAAGTTGTAAATGTTCATAAATGTTTAAATGTCAACTTCTAGAATACAACTTCCAGTTAAACTCTACTCCATCTCTTCTAAGTACTTAATTCCTTCATATCTCGTGTCTTAATTAATCTCGATTACTTGTAGATGTTGTTAGAAAAAGCATCTTGTATATAGTAGTCTACTGGAATTCAATGGAAGGCAGAGAAAACACTGCTGTTTTAAAAGAAGGAATGTAAATCAGGATCAGTATGCATGCTGAGGAATAGCAGGAAGAATTCCAAGTAGAAATCAAATGTACTGAATGTCAGTATAATTGAAATGAATTGTAGTTCATTTAGGTGTCAGAAAGAGTTGGATAGTATCCAATTCATTAAAATGACAGAAACACAAGTTGTCCTAAGAATCCTAAGGTCGCGATTCTTACATGAGCACTTTTTGTAATACACCACACATGATGATGAACACACAAAAAACAGACTCTTAGAAAACCTGATAATTACTTTTTAGAAGCCTTCCAATGGGAATCGTTTCTACTACTTCAGAGAGGTTTCCTGCTCTGCTTTGTTGTGCCTGATTAACTTAATGAGATATCAAGCACTTCCATATTATAGTTCCTTTTATCTGTACCTAAGTGTCCATGTTCTCTGTTTCACTTGGGGATATTGCCAGATATTCTGTTTAAAGACAAATTATATATTTTGTTTCTTCTTTCCCATGTCAGTTTGATGCAATTTTCTCAAACCACATTCTATTATTCTACCCATGGAAATATTAAAGTGCTTCAGCTCCTCAGTATTCATAAATCAACAGCTGTAAGCAAACAAAATTGTCAACACTGTATCCTGTGCCTCATTGTTGTATCACCAAATGCTTTAATTTCCACTGATTTTTCCTTTACACTAGTTATATAAGAAGAATGTTACTACTGAGATTACATAATTTCAGCATCCACAGTTATGTCTCAATACTCTCAAAGTTTCCTGAATATACACCCAAAAATCTTTGGTATTTTCTTAATTTATTTTGTATTTCTGAATAATAATGATATGCACTATACATAATACTAGAAAAATGACAGATACTATATATCACATTTTATATATCAGTACATATCAATTCAGCTTTTTAAAGTTTGTGTAATTATTTCATATTTTTTAAAATCCTAACTGAATTTCATGTGTACTACATAAACCTAACAGACTCTTGAGATGAAAATTATATAATCATGTTATATTCCAGGAAATTTGTACATATTTTATATTATGTATGTCTATATCATTATGTAATGCATATATTTATATATATGAACCCACAGACATTTCTATATATCTTTTATGATTGTATTTTATAAAATATCATAATGTTTGTATTTATATCAGTAGAAATTTATGACATATGAATTTTAAAAAAATCCTTCCGGGAGTTGTGTCTCTCTTTCACTTTTTATTTTATGTTTGTGATTAGTTGCTTTGAGAAATCCTAGAATATATTTAATCTTACTTTGCATGATATTAGTAGAAAATGAATTAAAAGATATATACAAAGATCAAGTATGTCTACAAGGAAAGTGAAGTTACATTTTCGGCAGAAGGTGAATAATTTCTGGAAATGTCTTTGTTAAACTCTTTCCTAATCTAAATATTGATGAGTAAGGAAACTCAACAAATGAATAAAAATCGTCATACTTAAAGATCCAATTATTTGACTATAGAGACCAAAGAAAGTGTCTGGCTGACTAGGGAGAACAACTTACAATCAATATTTGATGACAATATAAAAAATGTGAGACATCCATTGACATTATTCCCCTTGTCAAAAGTTGCCCATTTCTAATCTAATGAATTGTAATCCACCAATACATACTAAAAGGAAGTGGAACTTTGTCTTCCTGTTTCATCTTGGAAGTGAGCATTTCCGTTGTCACATACGGAAGTGTGGCTGTTTCCTCAATTTGTAAAACGGAAGTGACGTTTATGGGCTACATCACAATAACGGTGGCCATAGCCAAAGAAGACACTATACAGAAGGAGCTGTTGCTGCGGAAAACCAACTACTGGCACCTGGTCCATTGTGGGGAGGAAGAGATCCTGGACTTGTTTGGTGAATCCAGTTAACTAACAGAGACAGGTAAAAGTCCCTGTGCTCTTTTCCTTCTTCTACGTCTAATTCAAGTAAATTATCTCTTTGGCTATTGTATGTGACTGGGACATTTCTTGCTTTCTACCCCTGACATCCCAAGATGTAGCTCTTATCATGTTCTCCAATAGGCAGTATTGTTCCATGGATAAAGAAGGCATTTCTTTATTTCCTCAGATGTGAAGAAATAGCTAGGGAACTTGATGAACTTGAAATTCACTTCTCTTCCCTTCAATATTATGTGGGTCAAAGCAATGACATGTTTAATGTCTATTTGCTCTTCTTCATGGACACCAGATACTCTACAACTGACATGTACTACCTATTGAACCACTTTCCTAATGTCAAACATTGACTCTTACAGGTCTCAATGTTTCCTTTTTTTTATGATACGTATCTTAACACATTTATCTATAAGAATGGGAAATCCTCCTTGAGATGACTGTATATTTTCAATAGGCATAGGAGATTTGTATTTCACGCATCCATAATTTAGCAAAACTTATCCAAACTCGCTCAAAACTAGTCAGGATACATCATGCTGTAATTGTTTTTTTAATGGTGAGGCAACAAATGCCTGAAAAATATTTAATTTATTGAGTACAAAATTATACGTTGCTATTGCTCTCCAAAATTGACTCTAATCTGTGATATAGAGAGACATCAATGTCTTTCATTTCAAGTATTAGAGATGACTAGGTTCTTTTGGGTTGTTTTTCATACTAATGGGGAAATCACAAAATTTAAGACATGCAACTTTTATGTGTATAGTCATGTTTTAACACATAATTTTTCTGTCTGCAGGACCTGGTGATAGTTACCTGCCTGTCACAATGGAAGAAGCTAAACATGTTTTTTCACTTGTTTGGGGAATTAATTTAAAAGATCAGTTCAGTTTATTTTTTTTTACTTTTCGAATCACAAAAGATATATTGACAGGAGCAGAGAGAAAAGGATAGTAAGATTTCTCCTCATGGACTCTGAAAATTTAGACATGATGGTAATTATAACTTTCACTTTTGATATGCTAGATTGAAAGGTAAAAAGCAAGCAAATTAGAGGCACTTTCTAGATTGACATGTAAGAAAGGAATTAAATCAGGGGCCCTCAATGTATGTGTGCTCGCAAGGTAACACAAGCTAACAGTTCGCTTTGACTCAAATCAATAATTATTTAATGAGAATTAATCACTTTCAAAATATTACAGAGTAAGAACTACCTACTAGGAACTGAAAATAGATCATAATTTATATTCCAGATTTATAGTCATGGTTTGAATCTACACAATCCAAATAAGGATTCCTGACTTAAGGGTTAGTTCATAAGGACATAAAACTAAAGGTTTGTATTTTCCAAAACATATTGTTTTTTCCTGAAGTATTTTTCTTTTTCAGAGGAATCTCTGGATCCTGAGAGATTATTGCAATGTCCCTATATTAAATATCACAAAATCAGGTCTTGCAGGTTACCATACCATCTGGTGAAATGTAGCAAGGTTGGTATTACATAACTTCTTTAGTTCATGTATACATTTAAATATTGTTTTTAAGTTAAATTTTTGGAAATATATGTGAAAGATGTGAGAGAGTGTGTGGGCAGAACTGTCATGGAGATCATTTTATATTTCCTGAATTCTCTGCAGCATGTAATGGAAAGTAAGTCAATGGAAGTCCAACTTGTGTATTTCTAGTTTTATTTCTAGATTTTTATTCAAAGCAGAACATAGGCAAGATGTTTACTTTGGGCAATTATATCAAATTGTGTGTCCCATATTTCACAAACATTACAGGTTGTTGCCTTTTCCTCCCCATTGAGTAATGGTCAAAAATGTGAATTAATCACATACTTAAGGGTTAAATTGCTTTATTAAGAAACCCACTCTATTATTAGATGTCTAGAATTCAGTTTGGACACCTCAGTTTTCAGACCGTGTTCATAAACTGATAACATGGAAGATGTACTGTTTTTCTTTTGTATATTTTCTGTTTTGATTACCCTTTTCTTAGTTTGAAAAAAATTCACCATATTGAAAGTAGACAGAATTGTTAGTAGTAAATCACTGTTTTCTTAAAGTAACACTGCAACAGTAAGATCCAGAGCTGTATGGGCAAGACAGTTTCCGGTGCTATGTTTTGTAAAGACACATGGGATTACTCATAATTTTGGTTATTTTCAAATATTGTTTAAATCACCGTTTCTATGTGTTTATAAATTCGATATAAGTAATCTATGTTTGAGTAAACATAGAACAAATTTAAGTTTATGCGTACCTCACTAAATTTTGATATAAAATTTTATGGAGAATGGTGGTGGTTCCTTATGAATGAATTCATGCCAAACCGAGAGTATGAGATCTCTGTATTACTTTTTGATATCAGTCCAGGCTGGAAATGACAGAGAATCTTAGCTTCATTCTCAAATGAGAACAGAGAGGAGGTGCTATAGGTAAGATTGGAGAGGTTTAATGCTCTGCAAAAGGATGCAATAGCATAGCAAGCAAACCGTGGTGAAAAGCCCTACAATAGACATCGTGCCCAAAATAATGTAAAAAAATAAAATTTGAAAATACTTTTTACCTTTGAAATTTTTTTTTTTTAATTTAATTTTATTTTATTTGAGAACATACTGTACAGAGGGGTTACAATTACATGGTCAGGATAATGCATACATTTCTTACCAAGCAGTGCAGCCTCCTCCTTTGTTAACCCTTCACCTCCCTTCCCAGCCTCCCCCCTCCCCCCCACCCAATCATACCCCCCCTCCCCCCCCCTCCGACATTGTAAAGCTGGTTTTGACATGACATTTTGTACTTCTCATTGTTGCAACAGGTCCACCTGAATCCTTAAACGACTTGTTTGTCCCCATCTCCTCCACATGTTATACTGACATCAAATATAGTGAAAGCAGGGGTTACACTGTGGGGGAGGGACATACAAAGCAACCAAGAAATAATCTTATAAATGCGTTAGAAACACATGCATGAAAGAAACAAAAACATTAAAATACATATTTGAGGGTTCGTTTTCCTAACATCACCTTCTCTGACTTTTTCCGCTTGACACAGAATCATCCTGATATTGCTTCCAAATTTACCACATGTCCCTTTAATGCTCGCCACCTGGTTCCATGAGATCAACTCAGTAAACATATCACAACTTGTATGGCCAAAACTTCCCTTGAAGATGATATGGGTAAGCCTGATATCTAAAATACAGTCCAAATCAATGTAGGCCAGTTGCATTGGAATTGTTCTCTAATGGTAGATTTCTGTTTGCTTATAGTGAATATCCCTTGGAACCAGAGAGAAAGCAAGAGTACTGAAAATTTGTGGCAATATGTTTCCTCTCAGGAAGACTGGAATAAAGGTAACTAGTTTGTTGGTTTTTATGTATTTTCTGTGATTGAATCTCAACTTATCTCATGCTGATGTATGATTTCTCCTTAAGAGTGTAATTAAAAATCTGTGTTCAACTTGGATGGTGTTGTATTCTAATATCAATAACATATATGAACAAATGCAGCCCTAAATGTATAAAAACCATGTCAATCATCCAAATGAGTTGTTTTTTTGCTCAATGTATAAGAATCCTTTTTTTCAATGTTTATTATCCACCTAAATCTTTTTCTTGCCAGGCTCTTTAGTCCTTGAAACTTGTTATCATTCTTTATTAATGTATAATGTTAGAAAACATCTAATGTAGCACGTCAATCATGTATGTGTTTTCCCTTTGGCAGAATCGTTGGAACATCCTAGCCCAAGTTTTGTTTGGGGCACAATCAAGTCCTCTGGCAACAACAGGTAAAGAATATGCTGCTTTCTTATGATGCACTCTTGTCTTTCAAAATTGAAAGTAAAGAAAAAGGATAAATGAATAACCATCTTTCTGTTCTATATACCCATATAATTTGCAGCTACAAATGAAGTTTGGATTGTTTTCTGACGTGGTGACTCTGTGATTGGTGGTAAATGTCAAGTAGAGTTTCCCTAGGACAAATAATATTTGCAATTACCAAAAAAACTTCAAATTATAATTCCTCACATGAATGTTCTTATCATTCTTTTATGAACAATTTTAATCAGCGAATACATAGATAATAATGTTTGGCTATACCAATCCTTTTTTTTTTTTTTCCAATTTCAGGGTTTCAGGATTTAGTTGTCTCATCATTTATGATAGTGTAAATGGGACTGCCTTCTACTAATGCTTGATAAATTTATACACTTGTGAGTGGGTATCATATCTTCATTCTGAAATTGGTAAATTTCAGAATTAATATTGCAGGAATAACTACCTGGATTTAATTTTCTCCCTGGATTAGTCTAAAAGTGTTGGATGAGATCATTGAGATGAATTACACTTTACATTTTGGGAAGATATATATTAATGAAACGTATTTACTGCTACATTTTAACCAGCAATACATACATGGATTTTAAATTCACATTCCTGTAAAAAGTATGAAAACACATTAGATAAGGTATAGAAAGGAAAATGAAAATATGTAACTACAAAATGTGTCACTACAAAAGTTATTGTATATCTTTGTGAGTGTTTATGAGGTTCATGAAAGAATTGTATGAAATTGTCCTTGTATCATCACCAGGGAGTTTGTACATTTGATTTTGTGTCATGGGAAAATAACAAGTCTCTCTTACTGACATTGTAAGATGGCAAATAAGAGAACAAATGAACAGCAATTGGGCTTGCTCGGAATTGTTCCTAAATCTTTACTCCCTTTGGAATCATGTAATTTTTGTTGCTTGTTTATATGGGACTTCATCCCTTTCTAAAGTGAGACAAATGATTCTACATGTATAGATACTTTCAAGTATTTTCCTAACTGATCAGTCCTGACAAAAACAAGCTCATTTAACACAAAACCATGTGAGCCTCTCATTACTGTCTGACTTCATATATTATTCTTGTGATAAGTTAGTAAGCATACTCGGAATTTTTATTGTCTGATGTATGCCAAACATATTACCATGTTATGTGGAGGATGTATTGGAGGTTTATATAGTGAAGATAGTCTGATGACAATTTTCTAATTCATGAAGGTTGCAGAGAGGACTAAAACTCATACTTCTTTCAAACTGAACAGTATTTGACCAACAGAATACATATATTCTTGAGGTTAGGGAGTTTCCCATCCTCTGTTATGCAGAAGAAAATGAGTAGGTCATACTGATTTGGAGGGATGAAAATCACACTTCAACCAGGCCAAGTTATAATGATGTTAATTCTAGCATATCACAAGTTTCATTGATGAGGATCTCATTACAGATTAATAAATTCAATTATTTTACACAGATTCATTTCTGGAATTAATCCCCTCAAAATCGAATAATATAGAGGAGTATCTTTAATGAAAATCATGGTTACTCAGAGACTTGAAATGTGCATGAATGGCAGGAAAAAAACCGCAGAAAAATCGTGGACACACTCTGGATAACAGAAAAGATTTTCATACATGTCGTTTAGGAACTTGGTGGAGGCTGAGATCTGAAGAAAAGGTTCAAGAGAGCCCAAAAGGAGTCCTTGTCACACTCTCTTCACCAATTAACCTTGTAAAAACGAGAAGCAGCAACAGTGTTGAGCAAGTGGTAGAGGATTATAGCTCTGAAGTACATAGGAACTATGTCTAAGCCCAGAGTTCAAACCCAATGAACAACAACAATATCCTAAGACAAGGATGCAATGTAATATTCATCAATAATGTCCCATACTCACCGGTATTTCCAAAATCTCTGAACTATTTTCATCCACATAATAGCCAGTTAGATTTTATTCACCCCTAACTTGTACTATCTTGCATATTCTCTTTGATATTCAGAGAGTAATATTTGATGGGGCAGTGATATTTTCCTAACTTCATCGATTATTAGAATACTTAATGTGATTCAATGGTTTTACTAATCCTTTTCCTTTATGTTACTATGACTTAGTTATGGAATCAAATTTTTTTCTGGCTTTTAAATGAGGACAGTAGTAGAAAACCTGTGAGTTGATGAGAGAATCATTGACAAAGTAGGATACCAGGTTACTTTCTGATTTCTCTCTTAAAATTTATCCAATGTATCTTTCTCATTCTCTCTCTCTCTCTCTCTCTCTCTCTCTCTCTCTCTCTCTCTCTGTATGTGTGTCTGTCTCTGTGTGTCAGAGAGTGATATATAGAGAGCAGATTCGTGTGTGATAAGATATTTCTGTTACCTGTCCATTTGTAGATGGAAATTTTGTGTCTGTGTGTACAAACTGAAATGGTATTACAATTTTTCCCTAAAGTGTTTCAACACACCTAAGGTGAATCAGGGCATATTACTATGATTTTTGGAATGTAAAACTGAGGAGATTTTTACCTTCCTTCAATTCTTGATTTTACTCTATCATGATAAACATTAATCACACTTCTTACTTGGAAATGAGGAATAAATGACTGTTTGAATCATTGATTGCCAATTCTGTTACCCTGGGCTTAATTCTAGACATCTATTCCAAATGTTTGTGTGACTCTGGTATATAAATTTCATAACCATACATATTTGAGAAAGTAAGGTATGAGGAATTTTCAGTTCATTTAAAGTCCAATATTTCAGTGTTCTTACTGACAGGTGACATGCATAATTTCTAAAATTTTAATTATTTCCCCAGTCTGCTGAATACATTTAGCAGGAACCACTTCACAATATGACTAACAATACAAAACAGCATTTGTTTTATGCACACATAAAAATGGAAAAGCAGTTTATTTGTTTGATCCATGGCACAGTTCTTGTAATTGTACCTGAAGATATTTGCATTTTATAACCTCATATTTTCTTCCTTACCATAAGGCATGTATCCTTTGGTAGGATACATCTCATGAAATAATTACTCTTTGTGCTTTGTTTTTATGCATACCTTCCCAAATTTTGAAATGGAGATCAAATTATCCTGTTGATTTAACGTGATTGCAATAATGTTATATACTAATTCCACTATAGATTTTTTCTTTTTTCCTGAATTTCTTATTGTGAAAATACTGTACAGAGGGGTTACAATTACATGGGCAGGATAATGAGTACATTTCTTATCAAGCATTTTAGCCTCCTCATTTGTTTCCCTTTCCCATCCTTTCCCATCCACCTCCTGTGCCCGCACCCAATCCGCCCCGCTCCCCCTCCACACCAAACAACAAAGTTATAAAGTTTGTTTTAGACATAACGGCTTGTACATCTCATTGTTGCAATGGCTCCACCTGTATCCCTATTTAAACGATTGTTTTCCCCCTTCCCCTCCACAAATTATACTGACATCAAATACAGTGAAAGCAGGGGTTATTCTGTGGGAGAGGGACATACAAAGCAACAAAGAAATAATCTTATAAATGTATTAGCAAGAATATATGAAAGGAAAAAAAAACATTTGAATACATATCTTAGAGTTCATTTCCTAACATCACCTTATCTGACCTTTTCTGCTTGACTCAGACATGTAATAGATATTGAAAATAAGGGAAACCATGGGACCTATGTTTCTTTGGTCCTGGCTTATTTCACTTAATATAATTTTTTCCAAGTCTTTCAATTTTCTAACAAATGGGACAATGTCATTCTTTCCGACTGAGGCATAGAATTCCATTTTGTATATATACCACATTTTCTTTATCCAATCATCTACTGAGGGACATCTGAGTAAACAATGTAAATGTAGTAAATAATGCTGCAAAAATCATATTTGTGCTGGTAGCTTTAGTGTGGTCTTGTTTGCAAACATTTGGATATTGCCCAAAAATGGGATTGCTGGGTTACAGGGGAGCTCTATATGGAGTCTCTTGAGGAGCCTCCATACTACATTCCAAAGTGATTGAACAAGTTTGTATGCCCACCAACAATGAAGTAAGGTTCCCTTCTGTCCACATCCCCTCCAGTATCTGTTGTTATTACACTTCTAGATTTTAGCCATTCTAACTGGGGTGAGCTGGTATCTCAATGTTGTTTTGATTTGCATTTCTTTTATGGCTAGGGAGGTTGAGCATTTCTTCATGTGTCTATTGGACATCCTGCTTTCCTCTTCAGAGAAGTTTCTCTTTAAGTCTTAGCCCACTTATTTATTGGGCTGTTGTTTCTTTCAGGAATTGTTATTGGGGGATTTAATGTTTTGAGTTCCAAGTATATTTTAGATATGAGACCTTTGTCCATTTTATGGCTAGTGAAGATCTTCTCCCAATCTGTAGGCTTTCTATTGATCGTTCTAGCTATTTCCTTTGCCATGCAGAAGCTCTGAAACTTCATGCAATCTCATTTGTCCAACCTTTCTTTGATTTGTTGTGTTTCTGGGTCTCTATTAAGAAAATTTCGGCCTGTGCTCTGGAGACCTAGCATGTCTCGTAATCCATTCTGTAATGTTTTCAGAGTGTCAGCTTTGACTCTGAAGTGTTTGATCCATTTGGAGTTGATTCCAGTGCAGGGTGATATATAAGAATCTAGCTTTTGTTTTCTACAATAGCTAACCAATTTGGCCAGCACTATTTACTGAAGAGGCTGTCTTTCTTCCATTCTATTTTTTTAGCTCCTTTATCGAAGAATACATGGCTATAGCTCTTTAGGTTTATTTCTGGGTTTTCAATTCTATTCCACTGGTCCTGAGGTCTGTTCTTGTGCCAGTACCAAGCTGATTTGATTACTATGGCTTTGTAGTAGAGTTTGAAATTTGCTATTAATATTCCTCCAGCAGTGTTCTTTCTGTTGAGGATCGTTTTTGTTATTCGGGGTCTTTTATTGTTCCATATGAATTTTTAGATTGCCTCTTCTATTTCCTGGAAGAATAAGGTTGAAATTTTGATGGGTATCACATTGAATTTGTAGATAGCTTTGGGAAGTATTGCCAATTTCATGATGTTGATCTTTCCAATACAGGAGAATGGAAGTTTTTGCCACTTTCTAAGTTCTGTTTGATTTCCTTTTACAAGTTCTTAAAGTTTTCATCATAGAGGTCCTTCACTTCTTTGGTTAAGTTAATTCCTAGGTATTTTATTTTTTGTGGGGCTATTAGGAATGGAGATGCTTTCCTAATTTCAGTCACACTTTTCTCATTGTTGGCATACAGAATAGCCATTGATTTTTGAGGCTTAATTATATACCCTGCTACTTTGCCAAAGTTTTGAATCAGTTTGAGTAATTTGGGAGTGGCGTCTATGCGATTTTTTTAAATACAATATCATGTCATCCCCATAGAGGGAGAGTTTTATTTCTTCTTTCCCTTTTTGGGTCCCCTTTATGTTTGCATCTTGTCTTATTGCTGTAGCTAGGCATTCTAATACTCACTTGAAGAGAAGTGGAGAGAGTGGACATCCTTGTCCTCTTCCTGAGGTAAGAGGATATGACCTTATTTTTTCACCATTAAGTATAATGCTGGCTACAGGTTTGTCATATACAGCCTTTGTTGTATTGAGGAATGTTCCATGGATTCCTAATTTCTCAAGACATTCATTATAAAGGGGTATTGGATCTTGTCAAATGCTTTTTCTGTATCTATTGAGATAACCCTTTGGTTCTTATCCTTGCTCCTGTTGATGTGATGAATTATATTAGTTGATTTGGGTATATTGAACCAGCTTTGCATCCCTGAAATGAAACCTGTTTTATCGTGGTGTATGATTTTTTTGGATGAATTGTTGAAGTCGATTGGCCAAATTTTGTTGAGAAGTTTGCATCAATGTTCATCAAAGAAATGAGTCTATAATTCTCTTTCTTTGATGAGTCCCTGCCTGGTTTTGGGATGAGGGTTATGATGGCTTCATAGAATGTGTTCGGTAGTGAACTTTCTCTTTCAATTTCATTGAAGAGTTGGAAGAATATTGGTGTGAGCTCTGATTTGAAGGCCTTGTAGAATTCTGCTGTAAGACCATCTGGTCTGAACTTTTCTTAGGTGGGAGGTCTCTTATTGCTGTTTCTATTTCAATGTTTGATATGGGCCTGTTAAGATGGTTTAACTCATCTTGGTTTAGTATTGGCATGTCAATATTTGCTAGGAAAAGGTCCATTTCTGCCGAGTTCTCAAATTTATTAACATAAAGTTTTGAGAAGTATTCCCTTACAATGTTCTGAATATTGGTTGTTTCTGTGGTGACGTTTCCACTCTCATCTCTGAGCTTATTTATTTGGGTGTGTTCTCCTCTTAAGATTTGCTAAGGGTCTGTCAATTTTATTAAATTTTTCGAAGAACCAACTCTTTATTTTGTTGATTCTTTCTATGGTTTTTTTTGGATTCTAATTTAATTATGATTCAATTATAATGTTTTTCTGTCTACTAGATTGGGGTTTATCTTGCTACTCTTTTTTCAAGGAGGTTCAGATGTCTCATTAAATTGTTGGTTTCAGAGCTCTCCAATTTGTTGATGTAGGAACTCAGAGCTAGAAACTTGCCCCGGAGTACTGCCTTAACTGTGTCCTAGAGGAGCTGGTAATTTGTGTGCTCATTTTTGTTGAATATCATGAACATTTGAATTTCCTTTCTTATCGCTTCCATGACCCACTCGTGATTCAGCAGTGTGTTGTTCAGCCTCCATGTGTTACCGGACTTTCTTTGATGGCTCTTGGTGTTGAGTTCTAATTTTATACCCTTGTAGTCAAAGAGAATGCAAGGTATGACTTCCATGTTTCTGAATTTTGACAAGTTTGCTTTGTGGCCCAAAATGTGGTCTATTTTAGAAAATGTTCCATGTGCTGCTGAGAGAAACGTGTATTCTGATGCTGCTGCGTGAAATGTTCGGTAGATGTCTGTTAAATCTAGTTGATCTATGCAGCTGTTTAGATCTGCGGTTTCTCTTTTGAGTTTTTGCTGAGTTGATCTAGCTAGTGGGAAAAGTGTTGTGTTAAAATCCCCAACAATTAATGTCTTTGGATTTATGTGGGATTTGAAGGAAAGCAGTGTTTCTTGGATAAATTTGGGTGCTCCGTTGTGAATACATATTTAGATTTGTAATATCCTCCTGAAGGAGAAATCCATTAATTAGTATGTAGCCACCTTCTTTATCTCTTCTCACGAATTTTAATTTGCAGTCTATTTTATCTGATATTTGGATTGCAACTCCCGCCTGTTTATGGGGGCCGATTGCTTGGTGGATTTGTTCCAGCATTTAACATTGAAAATGTGTTTGTTTTTATGGGCAAGGTGTGACTCCTGAAGGCAACAGATAAAAGGATCTTCCTTTTTAATCCAACTAGACCATCTATGTCACTTAATTGGAGAGTTAATACCGTTAATGTTGAGAAATAGGACTGAAAGGTATTTGGGAGTTCCTGCCATTCAATCTACCTTCTTGGGGGCTGCCCCTACTGGGTTCTTCCTATGGTTCTTGGATTCTTGATTTGGGTGTGCTTTCTTTGCCTTTATTGTGGTCTTGTTGGTTTTCTATATGTAGGACATCTTTAAGAATCTTTTGTAGGTCTGGTTTGGTGGAGATATATTGTTTCAATTTTTCTTTGCTATGGAAGGATTTTATTTGGCCTTCAGTTATGAAGGAGAGTTTAGCTGGGTACAGTATTCTTGGTTGATAGTTGTTTGTCTTTTGGGCATGACATGCATCATTCCATCCTCTTCTTGCTTTAATTGTCTCTGCTAAGAAATCTAAGGTGATTCTAATTGGTTTCCCTTTATAGGTGATTAAACTCTTCTCCTTCACAGCTTTAAGGATCTTTTCATTGTTCTGAATTTGTCTTGTGTGGATTATAATGTGATGGTGGGATGTCCTATTCTGGTCTGGTCTATTTGGAGTTCTAAAAGCTTCTTGTATCTGAATAGGCCTGTCTTTTTGCATGTTTGGGAAGTTCTCTGCTAGGATCTTGTTAAACAAATTCCATAGGCAATTAACTTCTGTTTGTAGGTGCTCCTCTACACCCATTATCGTCAGATTAGGCCTTCTGATGGTGTCTCCCAAGTGTTGAATAGATCTATCCTATTTCTTGGATTTGTCTTGGATGGTTGTATGTTCTTTCTCTATAGTATCTAGGCTGTCTTCACTCCCTTAGATTCGATCTTCTGCATGGTCTAACCTACTGTCAAGACTTTCTACTTTGTTTTTTATTTCTTTTCCTTCTAATTGGTCAGCTTTGATGGCTTCAAATTCTTTGTGAAGCTTTGTTTTAGATCCTGTATGGACTTCCTTACTTCCTTAATTTGGTGTTCAGTGTTGATCCTCAAATCACTTAGTTGATTGGTTAAGGTTTCCTTGGATTCCCATTCCTTCCATTGGGTTTCATTCAGCATTCCCTTTGTGGGCTCCCTGACTTTCTTCAGCTCTTTGTTAATGAATTCCATGAATGTGTTTGTGTATTCTCATCCTGCTCTCTTAATTGCTGTATTACTCTTTGCTTAGCTTGCGCACATTTATGCCAGTCCTGTAGTTCTCTTTGAGTGCTCTCAGCCTGCTCACGACATTCCTGGCTTTCTCTTTGAGTGTTCTCAAGCTGCTCACACAATTCCTTTATCAGTTTTTGAGTAGTTTCCTCATGCTCATGATGTTCCTGTATTAAACTTTGGTTTCTCTCCTCTCTCTCCCTATAATGCTCATACAGAGTCCTTTCTATGTTTTCAATCTTTTCCTGTATTGACCTTTGGTTTGCCTCTTCTCTCTCCCTATCAGTATCATACAGAGTCCTTTGTATGTTTTCAATCTTTTCATTCATCATGTTTACCAGTAGTGTTTATAGAGCTCTTTGGGAACTCTCCTCTGGATTATTCATTATCTGTTCTTTCCCCTGATTATCATGAGTGGGATTTGAGGTACCTAGACTTGCCATGTTTCTTGGGTTTTTCCGGCATACTTGGCCCTTTTTTGCTAGAACACTATCTTAAGGCAAGCATCAACCAAAGTCTGTAGTTGCAGAGCCAAAGTCTGCAGATATAAACTAGTTCAACAATATCTATTCAACATCAAACAACTATATATTAATGGACTGTGAACCACAAAGAAGAATTTGGAAAACCAGACATTATTAGGTTTAGGGAGAGATGTGGGTAAAAATAGGAATAGAGAGATTGGGAAGGCTCAGGGAGAGTTAACTTGACTAAGTCCTAATCTCAAAGCCGGAAATAGGTTTTATAGGATGAAAGTAGAGAGAGAGAAGAAAAGAAGAAAGACAAAGAGAAAAAGAGACAAGAAAAAGAAGAAAAGCAAAAATTAAAAATAAAAGATTGCAATGGTTAAAAATTATGCAGATTTGAAAAGGAAAAATTCAGAGAAGAACATGAATATAGAGTGAAGTGGAGGGATATAAAGGAGACGAGGAAAACTAAAAAATAAAAATGCTTAAAACATTATATAGATATAAAGAAGTAGTTCTGCTATTAAGGAATTTAAGTCTAAGGTTTTGAATTGAGTAATAAATTTTTGGATTAAGTGTGTACACAATGGGGGATAAGGTCTAATCGACTACGGATATATCTGAGGATGTACAGAACAGCAATTAAATCACACAAAGAAGAACGAAAGAGAAGAAAAGGTGAAAATGAAAAAGAAGGAAAAAAAGATCAGAAGTTCGGTAGAGCTAAACAAATTTCTTAAAAGAAAAAAAAAAGAAAAACGCACACACACATTTACCCCTAAAATAAATATTATAAGAGGAAGAAAGAAAAAAAACTTACTAGGAAACATTTTTTAAAGGTAAAAATTAAAAATTAAAAAAAATTAGAAAAATTTATTTATAAAAGGTACAAAAAAGAAAAAAAGAAAAGAAAAAAAAGTTCTTTGATTTTTTTTGGGAGGGGTGGGAAGATCCTGTATCTCCCTTGTGTCTGTAACCAGACTCTTGTTGGAGTCTCTCATCTGCTTGTGGTGTTTGATTTTCCTGTCGGTTGGTTGGTTTCTTAAATCAGTTTGTTTGAGCAGGCAGAAAAATGCTCTGCTTTACCCAGGATTTTGCGATCCTCTTCCCAGGCTAGTTCAATGGGAGGGAGATCTGGTTTAAGTATCACAAAAGAGGGAGATGGCTGTTTTCTCCAGTGTCGAGATGCTGTGATGAGGCTAGGTTCTGGGTAGAGTTGAAACCAGTAGCTTTTCCAGGAGGCTAGTGTGTAACAAACTCACAGTGCCCAGCCTGGAGTCATTCCCAGGGTTTATGTTTACTGAATTTCAATTGATTCTCCAGGCTGCTAAAGGGAGGGGCAGCCTCTGGGTCTAGTCACCTGTGAAGAGAGCCACTCCTGGGGCTGGGTGTCTGAGCTGGGAGACTTTTCCCTGGGTGAAGCTGGGTCTGGCAGGTCAGGTTAGGTTCTTGTGACTCTAGTTTTTTTCCAAGTTCTGAGCAGGAGCTAGCAGCTCAGAGGGGCCTTCAAGAATGGAGATTTCCGATAGTGGTGGGGAGGAGGGAGTGGCCTTTTCTCCTCTGCTCCATGAAAGTGAGGACGTCTGGCTTCTACTCACATCGAATCTTGGTTTCTGGGTTGTCTCTGTTCTGCGTACTACAGGATGAAGATGTCTGCTCCTTGTCGGTTCTTGCTGGAGTTGATTAGAATCCATTTGCCTGCCGCGTATGACCCCTTTCTCCTGGACTCTCTGTGTTGCAGGTATAGTGGCTACGGTTGCTGCCCACACCACTGCTGCCACAGTGGCAGCTGCTGGCAAGGGCTCAAATCTGTCTCCTTACCTAGATTTTCCTTCTCTGGCCTAACTCTCTGTACTGTGATGGCACACTTGGTGTGATTCTTTAGTTTATGACTGTCACTGTAACACTAAAATTGCTTTCTATCTCCAGCATAGATTTTTTTCTATACATCTATGTGACCTATTTCATCTTATTTTCCTGGATGTATGGTATAACCATGAGTTGTTTATGAGAAATATTTTATAACCTGTGCCCGTACATAGCTAAGACTGACTGGGTGACATTAGATTAAGTTTTGCAGAACTGTACCATAGTTGTTCAAGCAATAGATTGATTAGGGTCACATTTCAATGAACTTTGAATGTGTTAAGAGAATGCCCAAGCATAATTTGTGGAAAGGTTTGTATACAATGACCAAGTTTGAATGGAAATAGAAGTGGAAGCAAGCATGAAATTTTTTGAAAATAACTGATGACATGCTTTTGTTAGTTTTTGCTTATCTCATGAAATACTGGTGAAGTTTCTTATTCATATGCAGAATTGAGAAAAATATACTTGAGTCTTTTCCACAGAAAGTAAAATAATATTGTTTTCTCTTATTTCTTTGCAGGAATCATTCAGTGAACAAATCATGAGTTCAAATTATTTCTCATTGTTGTAGTTACATCTTACCTTTATAAATGTATTGTGACACTCGCTCAACTAAATTAATTCATTTTGATTTCTACTACCTGTTCACACTTACCTTGTATCCAGAAGTAAATCCAGGAGTTTATGTCTTCATTGGTATTCACCATGTCACTATCTAGATAGACCTGGTAAGGTTGGAATATGAAAATTTCTGTTATCACATATACAATTGTTTCCTTTCCAAGAAAAAAATCATACATCTGTTTTTACTGTCCATTTCATAGGTTGTTTTAATTTTAGAGCCTAATAAATACATAACAAAACCAATGAAAATAGATGTCATATACAAATCCTATATCAACTATCTATTTTGTACAGAATAATCTTGAAATCTTCAAAATAATATTTTAACCAATATTCTGAAGTATATTTCTTACTATATAGGGCTTATCCATGTCAATGATTTCCATGTGTATTCTCATCAGAAGAAATTATGAGAGTTTTTTTCCAAAACCTGTGGCAGGGCAAAACTAGGTTCTTCTGTGTACACAAAATAATATTACAAATGTAATCTTTTAAGAGGAGAAAATGCAATTTGTGAAGATAGCATAATTTTGTGGCTAATTATGATTCCTCTATACATCACCTTGACAATAAGATTCAAATATGGTATTGATACTAACACTTATTTTAAATTTCCTATATTTACACATCGATACATATGTATGTCGTAGTCTACATTCAGACATGTGTTTATAGATATGTGCTCTACTCCATACCGAGCAACATTTTGAAGAAACTTCTTCTGCTGCCTCATATTCACCCTGGTTTAGGTCTAATTTAGAATACATGAAATTCTGATTTCCTGTTCTTACGTAAACTCATTAAAAAAATGCACTGATCATTAGTGCACCAGTCCAAGAAGAGAGAAGTATATATAAGCAAATAGATATGATCATTAGGATTTATAATCAGTAGTATATGTGTGTTCAAAAGGGTAAAAAAATCCTCCAACTTTTCAATTCTGTTGAAAAATAACACAGTTATCAGGAAATCTAAAAGGGAAAAGTTAGAACATGCTAATCTGGAAGCGAGTGCTCATTGTTATTGAAATACCTACTTTACGTTATCAGTTCTCTTTCCAGTGGGTAAGGGTTCCTGCTCTGTCTGGTGTGTACTTTTCTTTGATAAACATCCAAAAGTTTCAATTTATTTTCAATCTTCTATCATGTACTAGGTTATGTTCTTCATCGCTTTCTTGTACATAAATAACATACTTTATCCTCAGTTTCACTGAAGTCAGTGGTCTGGCATCCCACACGTTCAATTTCATGTACTATTTCCTATATTTTACTGTATCTCAAAGCCAGAAACCAATTAAGATGTTTTCTACCTGTGGACTTACATTTGAAATCCCTGGAAATGATTCTCAATATTCCCTCACTTCTCCCACACTTATACTTTATTTTTCTTTATTGTGAAAATACTGTACAGAGGGGTTACAGTTAGATAGGAAAGATAATGAGTACATTTCTTATCAAGCATTGTAGCCTCCTCCTTTATTTCCCCTTCCCATCCCTTCCCAGCCTCCCTTCCCCCTCCCACCTAATCCTCCCCCCCAACCAAAGTTGTAAAGTTCGTTTTCGACATGACAACTTATACTTCTCATTGTTGCAACGGGCCCACCTGTATCCTTATTTAAATCTGTTGTAAGAAACATTTAACAGAAGTCATTCTTGCTCTTAAGTTACAATTCTGTGGTATAATTTGGGTAAATGACATGATCCACAGTGGGTGATTGAGATTTTTTTGGGGGAGGGATAATTTTCAGTTGTTTAATGGTTTCATTCTCAATCTAGAAATGTTCTACAAACTTCCGTTATCAGAATATAAAGTGTTCAGTTTTCATCTGTATGACAAAATTATTTGCATAGACTCATGTTGACATTTCTACCCATATGTTTTTTTGTCCTCTCAGTATTCACCAATGAGTTCCATGGAATCAAACAAATAAGCATACAATATATTCTATGAAAAAAATGTAATTAAGAAAATATAGGTAAGCTTCATTTGTATCACAAGGCCTACAACAAGGTCGGCCCTTTAGACCTTTTTAATGCTTGATATACTGTTTCATTGCTCATGTAGTCAACAGTTTATGGTACTAGACTTTCTCTTAGGATGTCTGAGTTTAGAATGAACAGTTCCTTTAGTTTTCCAATTTTCAAGCATAAAACTCACTTCACTAAAGATGACATCTTTTTCTGTCATGTGCAACTAACAAATACTTTGCTCAAAAGTTTTATTGGTATAAGTGCAGTTCTTTAAATCCTATCTAGCCTATTACTTGAAGTCTGGATATTCAAACCAAAGGGAACAAAACATGTATAAAAGAGGCAGCTTTTTTCTTCTTCTGGATACTTCACAACAATTTGTAATTATTTATAGTTTGCTATTTCATTTCTTTAATATAACTGCTTATATATTGTTCAAAATAAAATATGACAGTGAAGATCAGGAACTCAAACCTCCTCTAACAATTAAACTGTGTATCTGTATCTCACATAGGAATTATAGTTGGGTATATCTTAGCCCCCAGATTTGGGGACACAATCAAATACTGTCACAACAACAAACACCCGAAAGGAAGTATTCATCTGGAATTGATTTACTGACTGAAAAGAAATAAACAAAGGACATTCGATGTCTAACAAGCATACTATACACAATAAAGTGCTTCCTTCCTACCAATAAACACCATATTTTATTGAATTCTGAAACTAATTGAAGAAAAAATTACATATGGGATGATAATCACGACCACCAGAATCTTTTAAATGGAATGATTAGACCAAATATCCTTCTCATTCTTGTTTGAACAATTTCTATTATGAAGAGGGAATATGGACATAATCCTAAATTTTTAATGCTACACTTTTAAAATTTACTCAATCAACTCATGCGTAACCCAAAATGTGTGCACCCAAGTGAACATGGAAATATTTTTTTTTAATTTTCTTTGATGAGTACTTTTATCCTACCAGAATCAGTGCAATATTGGTCATATAAATTTTGACATGAATTACTGTATATTTCAATTAAAAAACTTCAATGCCTTTAACTGTAAATGATAAAGAATTGCAGTGAATGGGAAAATGTTCACATGAACATGATCACCTTAAAGAATATACTATTTTCAATTCTGTAATGTAAAGATTCTAAGTAGAACTATATTGTAGAAACAATGGAAGAAACAGCCTGGAAACTGGAGGAAGATAGTGCCTGAGGATTACTCTACATTTTCTCATTTGGCAATTATCAACCTTCTATAGATCAGTAATTTGAGCAGAGCACGTAATTCTTTGAGGATATTTGTCAGTGTCAAATTTCACGTATTTGTAGATTTACCCATAAATATTTGGTTTATTTATTTCCAACTAGAGAAATATATTTGACATTATTTTAGCTAAAAACTTAATACAGGACATAATTTAATTCCTTTCTGGAAAGGCAGCCATTTGAAAACTACCCCTGATATTAACGTGTTTCTAATTGCCTCAAATACAATTTAAATAAGAAACACTGAATACAATCAGAGGAATTTTTTTTTTCAGTTTAATTATTAACTCTATCCAATTTACAATGAACGTTTCATTTTATATGTAAGTATATAGCTAATTATTCCTAAATAGTTCTTACAGGCATGAACACCTGGAAATATTTCTTTATCAAAATCATCCATTTCAGCTTTGCATGCATAGTTATTATGTTAGGAATTGCTAACAAAATCATCGAAACGTATGAATGATTTGTTATATGGTAAACTCCATCCCATTTATTGTATTAAGTTTTGTCCGTGATAAGGATGCTTAATTTTGTGTATGCATCCATCCTACAGTATGAAATGAATAATTAGTTTATTTGATACCTCATTATAATTTCATATGGATCTATATGTTCCATAAAGTAAGATGCACAGTGGCTGTTGCATGGTTATTTTCAAAACAAGTTCTTTTGTTCAAAAGTAATTTAAAAAATGATAAGAGAACTGAAGTATGTTTGCTAATGTTTGTCTACACTGTCCAGTTACACCATGACACTTCTGAAACCCGGCCCAAACTAAATCAAAATCCTAGAGTTGAGTAAGTTTAGAGTAAAATATTCAAGGTACAAGAGGATGTTAAGGAGTGAATAAAATACTATTCAATGGGCTGAGGAGGTGGCTCAGTGGTAGAGCGTTTGGCTTGCTTGCATGAGGCCCTGGGTTTGATTCCCCAGCACCACATAAGCAAAAAAAAAATCCGGAAGTGGCGCTGTGGCTCAAGTGGTAGCTGCGCTAGCTTTGAGCTGAAGAGTTGAGGGACAGCACCCAGGCCCAGAGTTCAGGCCCCACGACCGGACCCAAAAAAAAAAAAATTACTCTTCAAGGTCGGATTCCTTCCTGGAGAAACTTGTGTTAGTAACATGCTGCATAGTCTATTCATTGGTCTAGTGTGTGTTTTTCGTGGGGCAATGTGACTCTGTGTGTGTGTGCATGCGCACGAATGCTTGTTTGCACACCAGTGTGTATGACTAATATATTCCAATCAGAAATTAGGTGGCATAACTATACTAAAAAATTTTTGACCAGTAAAATTGATCATTTGTTATAATTCTTTATATGTTGTCCTTAAAAATTGACATTTGAGACTGGAAAGTTGACTCTGTAGTTGAGTGCTTGCCAAGAATTCATGAAGCTCTGTTTCTGATTCCTTACACCACAGAAGCCGAAAAAGCTGAAAGAGTGGTGGTGCTGTTGCTCAAGTGGAAGAGCACTAGCTTTAAGCTGAAGAAGAGAGGGACAGTGCACCAGCCCAGAAATCAGGCCCAATGACAGGCAGTTTTTTTAAGATGGAAAAATCTGTCAAATTCCAGCATTAAGTACAAATCTTTTTAATAACTTCCTCGTTATCATTACCCACTCTAATTCATTTTGCCTCAGATAGCTTTATACAATTTTCAAGATGTAAAAATTTTGAGACATGATACTATGGAGTAGGCTAAAATATACTTACCTAGCAGGTTTGGTTCCATACCTTAGCTATGGTAAATAATGAGACAATGACCACAGTCATGTTGGTAGGTTTATTGTACTCCATAATGTGATCTTTTGGGTCAATGCAAAGGAAGTGCATTACTAGATAACAGAGCAGCTCTCTTTTTAATATATTGGTAGTCGAGAGTGTTTTCACAGATGGTTATACTTGTCGACATTCATACTAAATCCTAGCAATATTCCCGTTTGGTCACATACATGTCAGCTTCTGATATGATTTCTTGTCAAAATATGTCATATTTTAACAAGAGTAAGTAGGAATCTCAGTGTAGTTTTCATTTGCATTCCTTTCCTCCATGCAAATTCTTTCAAATTTGCTGACAAAATGGATATTAACGCCAGGAAGCTCCTTTATTCTGTATTAGCAATCTTTGTGGTTAGGCATGATTCATCTGCTACAGGAGCAAGCTAATATCTTACCATTGCTACTAGAAACATTGATTCTTTTTTCCTTATTAGGAATTTGTATGTCAAGAGCCACATTCAAGATAACAGAATATATCAACAGATAGGATCATACATTAAAAACTTAAAAGAGAATATTAATATTAAAAATATAAAATTCAAAAAAGACACATGAAATAGGACAGATAAAATAGATATGTATTCAGAAAGAATCCACTATGAGGATCGAATATTTGTTAGCCATTTTCTGCATTTCCAGAAAATGCACTGGAATATTGGGTGGAGCAAATGAATTACCAAAATTCAAAGAAAATTATCCAAAGAGACTAGAGGATACCTCACTATAACCATGTGTCTTAAAGCTTTAAAACACGCTCATATTTCTCCTCAATTTTTCTGTATAGAAATTCATGCTGCTGATAAATATAAAACTTTTGATGTACACGGGAGTTATTTTGATTACTATTATAACTAGAAATATCTCCACGCATGTATTGATCATTCTTATTTCACACCCAGAGGAATCTCTAGTATAATTTAGCCCTCATATACATCGAGTGGTTGTTTCTTGGTGAATTTGATTTTGTGGTGATTTAATTTTGTGAGCACTGAGGCCATTGCATGTTGTATTGTTAGATCATTAATAGAACATCTCCCAAACTGGGTTTTGTACTTGTGTTTATCTTCCTACCTCTGACTATCGCCAATCAAAGTTCTCTCCTTGAATGTAATCTCATATATTAAGCCCTTCTTTGATTCATTGTGACCGGATATTTATTATTTATTTAGTAAGTTTTCCCTTGAGAATCCAAGTCGATAGGGCCCCCCTATTCCATAAAATCATATTTCATGATACTTACAACTACTTTGAGGTCTTTAATCCATATGGACTTGTTTCTGGCCGAAGCTTAAATATAATGATCTCATTTCTATTAATCATACACACATAGCGATTGTTATTTTGAGCATATTGAAGAGAGTCTCCCTTTCCTCTATCTTATGATTTTATCAAAATTCAGGTGGCCATATGTCGCAAGGATGATTTATGTTTTTAAATGCTTTTCCTTCGGGCATTAGGCCTATGCATGTGCAATGTTAACTAACATTAACAATCTAACTTACTGTGTGTGTGTGTGTGTATGTGTGTGTGCATGTGATTGTGTTTGTGTTGCATTATTTCTGTGTTTTTTAAATTAATTTTTCACCTAAAATACATCTTTTTTTATTGTGAAAATACCGTAAAGAGGGGTTATAATTACGTGGGCCACATAATGAGTTTGGAGTACAATATTACGTTCTTCCTATGTTTTTCCTCCTATGGGCTGCTTTCTTTTTCTTCTATATTTCCATGTGACTCTTTTGATTACTTTTTCTCTTTCATTAAATAATGTTTTAGGGATATTGATTAGTTCCACTTGAATTTTCATGTATCTCTCAGCACTATTCCAAATTTCTCGATGTCAATACTTGCAATTCTGCAGCGTGTGCTGGATTCAATTAAATTAAAGTATGTTATAATTTTGTTTGTTGTTTTATGGTTTAAGCATCATTCTTCTCATTTTGGGAATAAAGAAATGCTGCTGATTTTTGTGAGTACATTGTAAACTGTTATTTGTCAAAAGTTTAGAACAGCCACAGGGAATTACAATTACAGCCTATAAGAACACTTTCAATACAGGATCAAATTCTTTGAAAAAAAGTAGAGATTCATTTCTTCTTTCCTTATTTGTCTCTCATTTTGGTTAACTTTACCATATTAATTCAGCTAGCAATTCCAATTCTATATTGGAGATAAATACAGACAAGGGATTCATTCTCTCCTCTCTAATTGTAGTGGAAATGTTTTTTTTTCAGCATTAACTGTAAGGTAACTGTAGTATTGTTATATGCAATCTTTATTTTATTGAGGACTATTATGTGGGTTTCTATTTTCTCCACAGTTGACATAATAATGGGGCATGGATCTTATGTGATTGATGTGCTTCTTCCTATTGATGTATTGAATTACATGGATTGACTTGCATATATTGAACCAACTTTACCCTATGGTATGATTCCCCTTTGTCGAGAGTTTGTGGTTATTTTATTAAATTTTTTATATCAGCACTCCAGAAATTATTGAGAAGTTTGCACGGATGGTCAAGCAAGAAACGTTTCTACAGCTCTTTCATTGATGAATCCATAGCAAGTTTGGTTTGGACAAAATGATGCACTCATACAGCAAGTTCACTTTGAACGTTCCTTGTTTGTTTCATTAAAGATTTTAGTATTATTAGAGAGGGTTGTACTTTGAAGGACGTCCAGAAATCACCATGAAACCTTTTTTCCTGCGTTTTATTTTGTTGGGTTTTCCCAACATTCCCTTATCCTCATGAATCTTGACTCTGTCATGAGGTTAAATGTCTCATCTCTGGTTTCACTCATTTGGGTTCATTCTCTTTCCATCTCTATTCTGAAACTCTCGCTCTTTTCTCAGATTTGCTAAGGATCTATCAATTAATGATTATGTTTTCACATAAACAAAAGATTGTTTATTAAATCCATGTTTGTTTTAGGATTTCCTTTTTAATTTTAATTTATCGTCTCTTCTATCCATGAAACTTCTTGGTGTATATATTTCCTCTCCTATTGCTATTAATCTAGACCAGATTAGTTGAGTAGATATAAACAAGGATCATTCTAAAATTTTGTTTGATTTCTTCTCTGTAAACTATTACGTTTGCTATTAGATATTGTAAATGAACCTTCTGAAGAAGAGCTGTGGAATCCCACAAGATGCATTAGTTTTTCTTTTGCTATGACTGAATGGTGCTGCAATTGTCCACTGGGCACAAGAATGAATTGGTTGATTTTTCTAAATTCATGACATAGGAATTTCAAAAGTGTTTGTTCTTAAAAATGCCTTTGATGTATGCTGTCATAGTAAATCGCAAGGTAGACTCTTCTCTCTAATGGCTCTAGTTACTACCATGACACATTACCATTAAGAAGATTCCTCTAAATAGACATAGAGTTGCATTGTCGACATATTGAGTTCAATGAGTTCACATTACCCTCCATGATTTTGATTAAAACTCTCTGTAATTAGACCTTATATATAATCCCTTGCAATTCCTCACAAAGCCATGGGATGAAATACAGATATAGATAGGAGAGTGGGACCAAACTGACAAATCCTCCTACCTATGAGTACACATTCTCAGTAGGATTTCAGACTTTATTGGGTACTTTTCAATCCATAATTTTTTTCTATTCTGGCTGAAGGAGTTACATATTCTTGTCAAAAGAATGTAGGCTTGGTATTTGTTGGTTTTAGAGTTTCAAGAAATTATGCAAAGAAGGTTATACATTTTTATATAACTCAATGTGTGATATGATTAAGTCCATTTTTGTTTCTTCTTACATTTCAATATGACTTCAGAATAAGACTAGTAAGATAATTACTAAGGTAATTATCTTCTAGTTTAATGACACTAAAGAACATTGACATCATTTCACATGAAATAATCATGAGTCAGTATAAGAGTATGGATTGTTACTCCCTGAAGGATATTATTTCATGATGTAAATTAGGATAAGTAGTAAAATGATATATAGGCAATGAAACACAGCCCTATGAATTTATTGTTGAAAAAGTTCTAGAATACTTTTTCAAGAAATATGGTTCATTACTGGAAAGGAGAATGATGTACGTGCAGAGTGAAACATTAAACACTACTATATGCTTGCCCACTTTAAATTCAACCAGTGCCATTTGTATTCTGTCAGAGTTGAAGACATTATTAAACATTTTTTTTTCCTTTTTCTCCCAACCACATTAGAGATTTTCAGTACTTCAAGTATCATCCAGAATACTTAAAACTTGAGGCCCAATTGTTCTTTGGCATTTTCAGTCAGCAAATTTCATATAAAACCAGTTTTAAGATAGTCTATCTCTACTCAAAATTTTGGATTCCAAACTATATTGCTCAAGATTATTTTATATTACTTGCTGTGATAAATGATAGTCACACACTGTAAAATTTCCTACGATTTTATTGCTAGACAAATAGTGGAAGAGAATTAAAGTTTGTGATAAATGCATAAGCAATAAATAATACAAAGAAAGGTGAAGTATCCATTTGGAGAACTGTGCAAAATACAGAAAATTCTAACTAGACACATGTCTCCTAATACCAGCATTGTTGTCATGAAACTCAAGGTATAAAAGAATAGCAACTGGACTTAATACCTTGTCGGGTAGTCCGTCCCATTTTTATGTTTCAGTTTGACTAAAGCACAAGTTAATCTGAGAGTCCTGAAATCATGAGCTGGAAATGAGGATTCTTTGATCTAACACAATGAAAAAGACAAATTTCAAGGGAGATAGTCTAAAAGATGATAATTTTTCATAAAAAATAAAACAAATAAAAATCAGTGGGGATATTTTCTTCTTTCATATGGAAAAGATCGTGCTTTACTCACACTGATTTACTTTATGAAATACGATTGAAAATGCATCATTTTGTGCACTTAAAAATACTATTTCTATAGGTCACTTGGCTCTTAATTTTTCTAGAATATCATATAATGAACAGATACTCTCCTTCTATTTCAACATTCCCATATCTGTTTTGATAGTATTGTCTCAATTGCAGCTTTCATCAAATGTGCAGAAAATCACATTTCTTCTCTCGCTATTAGTTTAGAAAACTGCATTCTTAAACCCGTATAAATGGAAAAGTCACTGATATTCATGTTATAGTTTTGAAAACAAGAAGATATTCATATTTCTTCTCTTGTGCAGTTCAGGGTCACTGCACATGTGGTATCAGAAAAATTTCTACAATTTAAAGTGGGTTCAAAACAGAGCTTTTGAGTGTAATATTCCGAAATTTTCCTTTTCTTTCATTTAAGAATAAAAATTAAGATAATGTTGCATACAATGTTGTAGCTGAAGTCTGATGGTTCGCACCTCCAAATCTAGATACTCAGCTGACTGAGAATATTGTAAGTGGGTCAAAGCCAGCATGGTAAGGCAAGCATATCAGAATCTCATTTCAAATGAACCACCAGCACACAGAAAGAATCACATTGGTTCGAAGCAATAGAGGGTTGGACTTGTATTAAAAGATCTTAGAGATACTGGAAGGGTCATGAGATCAAGCACAGTGACCAATACAAAAGCCTATCTGCCATGTATCAGAAAAGACCCGTTGCAGAAAAAGAATTGTTTTATATGACCTTTTTGCTAAGGGCAATTATACATCAGTAAGCATTTCACAGAATTGTCATACAATTTCAAAAGTGAGTGTGAGTTGTTTTCATCTGTTATATGTTACTATGGAAAGATCCACTAAATATTGGTAACATATTCTAGGCCAGGAAAGTCATAAGGACTAACTACTACTTGGTATTTTTATTTGACACCCACATTGAGGACTTCCCACATTCTTGCTCTTACTCAGCAGTAGCTTTGAGAAAATGCCACGGGTGTTAACGTTCCCTCAGAACCTGACATTATTTTCCCTTCACATTTGTTCATTTTTTTTTCTTTTTTTAATTGTAAAAATACTGTACAGAGGGATTATATATTTTCTTAAATTTTTGAAGATAATGCATGTCAATCATCCTGTTTCAGCATCTGAAATATGACAATCCAGTTATATTTTTCTGGGTATAATTACTTCTCTAGAACAAATAGACTATCAAAACCAGAGCAGTTGGAAAGCACTTCCATGTAGGTATTAGCAGCATGATCATAGTTCAGGTGAGTTTGAGATTAAGAAAACATGAGCAGCACCCTTCTTTTGAAGCCAAGCAGAATTCCAATGAATTTTATGGTCATATCATAGCAATCAGAAATGGAATTGTTCCCTTCAGTATTTGGGCCAGAAAGAACCAGTTTCCTTGACATAGGCTAGCTTGGTGATGAAAGATCTGAGATAATTAACTTGAAAATTAGTGTGTCAGTACAATGGTAATTGTGGTCCCACACAGAGGAGACATTGGAATTGACCACTGCAAATGAAATGTGTATGTGATGGAAGAGCTTCCAGTTGTCTTTGGCCAGGCTAATCAACTTTAGGTAAGTAGCAAACACCTTAATGTGCCCACATCAGTAATCAATCTCCCCTCTTAACTGTTTACATGTTTCCTTTTATGCTCCCTTCTCAACATTTCTCATTTTCAGATCTTTTCTGAATATCATCTGTTGTCTTCCTACAAGTTCATTCTCACGTAATATTCTCTAGTTTTGATTGAAATGCCAAGACACTCATTCTGAATGACAGTATTGTTTCTATCAAAAAATTATAACTCTCTAAAATTCTGGGCAATATACCTTCAACTCCCAAAATTTAAACCTATATCTATGCTAGGAAGCTTTTTAGCATTATTTCCTAACAGTTACTAATATAATGGAGATAACTACCAAAGTACACCTTTGAAAATTTCTATCCAGGCACATGAACTTGTTTGATTACATATTTTTCAATTGTTTCCTGGGAATTTTCCAGTATAATTTAAACTGTGATTCATAATTCAGAAATGCTGTATGATATTTACTAAACAAAATATATATTTTAAAATATAATTTTATTTTAAAAATTTGGTTAAATCATCTGCATATTTCTGTGAATATGGATGCTTATCCTTTATATGCTATGTACCTATTAATAGTGCAGGATTAATTTTACAAACATTACTAAAATTTAAATTTAAGATCTATTGAAATATATATTGAGAAATCTTCATCTCTCAAACAGCACTTTTCACTGGCATTACAATTTTGGTACCCTGTGTATTACATGTAAATTAGTGACAGTTAAGCACCTCAGAAAAGGACATAAACGAACCAAAGCAGAACAACCCCAAGAAAACAACACGTTGGAAATAAACTTTACAATTGTTGGGAGAGGATGGAGGATTAATGCAGAAGAAAAGTATCGGAGAAATGAACATTGGGTAAGGACATATTATCAGAAAAGTGCTCACTCACAGATTACATATGTAAATGTAATCACTCTGTACATCACATTGAAAATAGGGTTTCATTAAAAAGAAGAGTATTCTCAATTCTCATAACTTACCACAAAGGTATTTATATTGATAGGTTTGTAGTATATGTACAGACATGGAAATGGTTTTCTTCTCTTTACAGTTCTAAAAGCATAGAAAAGATACAGCTTTCTCTAAGTCAATAGGATCTGAGCCAACATTGACTAATTAATGTTGAAATAATTTTTGTGCAAATATTTCTCTAGGAATTTCAATACTCATTTGAAATTGCAAACCAGGAGAAATCTTGGTGATGAACTCTGTCCCAAATCAGAAATCCTCAAATTTTAACACTTTTCATACATGTGAGGAAAATACTCACATATGAAATTTCCTTTTCTGTATTAAAATACTTCAACTCTATTCACTTCATAGGATTCCTAAACACTAATAAGTATTTTTTTGCCAGGGAGAACTTCCTAATAAATACTTCAAAAGCTATTCCCTTAAAAAATAACAATATGGTGGACCAGAAATGCCAAATCAACTATAAAATTTTGGTGTCGGGGTGCACAAATATGAGCAGCTGGTGATATACATGTGGAAAACAAAGTTAGATTCATCAGATATGGTTTGTGAAGCAGCCCTGAATTACAATCCAGAGATACAGAATAATCTTCTGTGAACATTTTAGCAATATTCAGGAAAATTCTCGATTGATGCTTGTATTCTTACCTGTAAAATATCGCATTCTTTGTAAAAAATGAGAAGACACATAAAAAACACTAAACTGCTTTAGAATCTTTTATCCTGAGAAATCGTTGCAAAATTATGTGGTTTAAAAATTTCTCTGGCTGGACAACGATGGCTAATGCTTGTAATCCTAACTAAGCAGGAGGCTGAGATCTGAGGATCATGTTTCAAAGCCAGCCCAGGCAGGAAAGTCCATGAAATTCTTATCTCCAATTAAAAAAAAAAAAACGTCAGAAAACCAGAAGTGGCACGGTACCTCAAGTGGGAGAGTGCTCGCTTTGAGCCTAAGAGGTGACTGACAGCACTCAGGCCCAGAGTTCAAGCCCAATGACTGACCAAAAAAAATTAAAAAAACAAAAACAAACCAAAAACACCTTTCTGAATAACAGAATTGAATAGGAAATTTTCATGAGGGGTCAATATCATTATATTTGCCTTACATTTTTATTATGTTGAACAGCAATAATAAATGAAATGTAACATATTATTCCAAGGTAAATGTTTATGTTTTAATGGGTCCACTTACCTTTAGAAGTTTGGAAAAAGCCCTTCTTCGGGTATCTATCTTCATCCAACAACTTGGAAATGTTAATTAATGAGCACTTGCTATGCCCAAGTATCCCTGAGAGACCCGCTTTTGGCTTTCATGCCCTTCAATCCCACATTTGGTTTGTTTAAATGTCCTCCAATTAGGCACAATCATTCACTTGATTCAATAATCAGGATTCCTGACTCACTGTAATCTCAGAAAAAAGCAGATTCCTTTTTATTTGATTTGGAATTCCTCTGTAACTCCTGTCACTTTCATTGTGGGAGAGAGCAATCATATAAATTTTCTATTCTTCAGACAGAATTTCAAATTCCATGTTGGAATTTTGAAATATTCCCAGATTCCTTTGTACCTTGGTAAATATCAATGGTCAGTAAGCCATTCATAGAAGACTCTTTATAGTACATTGCACCCACTACTAAAACACTGGGTATATTTATTCATATATATAGATATACATATACATATATGATTTATATAAATTTATATAAATTCCAAATTTTATATTAGACAAGGTTTCATGTGATGCCATGAATATTCAAATAATTTAACCACATACTAAATATAATTATCAGCTTAAATTATAATTCTTTTCAGGAGGGAAGAATAAAAATAATTTGGATATTTGTGTTGAGACATTGTATGAAAATATAGTGTCCAAATTAAAACTTTCCTTATTATTCAAATATTGTTTAAATCATTGATTTGCTTCCTTGCATTCAATCCTGTTTATGCTTGTGCCAATTTCTTTGTGGAATTCTCTCTTATGCATGTTTCTGAAGTATTTGGTTTGACATAGTTCAATCTCGTTTTAAATTTGACTCCTAGGTTGCAAAAACAATATTTTTCTTACATTACTTAGGGAAGCATCATTCCCATTATTGTAAAATTTTTAACCTGACTCCTGCCAACACTCCTTTTGTATTATCATGCATTTAGGATAACCACGAAGTTCTGTAACATCTATAGGGTTCAAATATAGTAATGTTCCCTTTCAATAAAGTTCTGAAAATACAATTACAAAATGATTTTTAATAAGAATCAATCTTCATGCAGTCATATTATTGAACTGTTCAATGGCTGCAATATTCATGGTATTAATATTTTACACGTACCAACACTTTTAAAAATGATTGTCTATAGTAAAAATAGTGTACAGAGGGGTTACAATTACATCAGTAAGGTGAGTACATCTCCTTCAAGCATTATTACCTCTTTGTTTTTCCCCTACCATCACTTAACGTCTTCCCAAATCCCCTCCCCCTCACACGTTGTAAAGTTCGTTTTCTACATAGTATCTTGTACATCTCATTGTTAGAATGTGTGATCTTTTATCATTCTTCCAGCACTTTATTTCCCTTCCCCTCCCCAAATTAGAAAAATTTACATAAAAGATGTAGTCAAGACTCCACATAAAGCTCCCTTATGACCCAGCAATCCCTCTTTTGGGCATTTAACCAGATGATCACAAACAAAGCTATCCTAAAGCTACAAGCACATCTATGTTTATTGCAGCGTTATTTATCATACCTAAGAATATGGAACCAACCCAGATGCCCTTCAGTAGTTGAATTATATATAGTTGTATATATGTATGAATTCTATTCTTCGATGGGAAAGAATGACATTGCCCCACTTGTTAGGAAATAGAATGATTGGAAAAAATTATATTGAGCATAACATCACTTTATATTGTAATTTAATATCTATCTATACCAATCCATATATTTTAAGCTTTTCTGCTTACCTGATAAAATTAACATAGACATATACTAATTATACCAAATAAATTACCACTTTTGTATTGATAAATTTGAACACAATAGATACAAACAGGATTTTAAAGCATACAATAAAAGTCACACTAAGAAGAGATTAAAGTTTTCTCGAGAAATACATTCAACAGATACTTTTAAAGCTCAGTGATATAAAGTTATTATCTGTTCAATTAAAACCATCATAGAATTTGTTTGAAAAATGTAAAATTATAGGTTTGACATATTATCATTATTTCGATATCATTCAGCTCTTGTCCATTTGGGGTGATTAAAACTAGTGATCAGAATATTAGTTCAAAACCAGTTGACTAAAGGGACATAAACATTGTTTGATTGATTGACTGTATTATGATATACTGAATTTGACACTATTAATCTGGCATGAATTCAAATCTAACCATTTGTATTACCAATTCAAATTCTCATTTCAACTACACAAAGTTATGCATATTTTCAGATGGTAACCATCAGGGCCAATACTTGGAGATGTCCTCTTCCATAGTAATAAAAGCATGAAATAAAGATGGAAATTAGTGAATATTAACAAAATAAAACAAAATGCATGCACTATGAAGAAGAAAGGAAATCCTAGAATGCTCTATCTTTCTATATATTTAACAGTGTGACAGGAAAAATTGAATACACAGTACCATTTTCCTTCAGTTCAATGAAATGTTGGTTTTCAAAAATATTTCATCATGAGATTTATAGAGAAATTCTTTTATTTCTTTTCTTACTTGAGTCAGAAAAATTACAATCTTCTTTTGTACAATTTGGATAAATAATATTAGCTGTCATTGTGAAATTCCTGATGTATAATAAGTATAAGCTACCCCAAGTCATATAAATTTTAAGAAGTTTACACATGTGTTTAATCACTAATGAACACTTCTATACCACATAATGTCTTTCACTGTTCATACAAACTTTTGATCTGCTTATCTTTCTTTCTGGAAATATAATTTGTTTTCAGACAATATTACACATGAATAAATTGTACACTGAAAACTTTCCTGTTGTCAACTGTACTGATTCTTCTAGCATATTTTCTGAAAACCTCCTTTAGAAATAAATTTGGAACAACCTAGTTAGGGTATAGGTTAGGTTAGATATGTGAATTCAGAAGATGAACAGCAGAGGTGATGGTTTTGAAGCTGGTTTTTCTATTGGAGTGCATATTTAGAGACCACTATTTTACCAATTGCATGACATCAATTATGCACTACAATATTTGAAGTAAATTTTGAACATAAATCAAATTTTGGAATTTATTCAACACTAGTACATGAAATCCTGGAAAATATCCCTCTCCTCCTGTTCTTCCTCCCCCACTACACTTTTCTTCCTCCCCCCTTTCTTTTTCCTCCTCCTCTTTCTGTTCCTCCTTCTCATCTCCCTCCTCCTCCTTGACTTCTTTTTCCTTACTTCTTCCATAGTTGCCTATTCTCTTCTTTCATTCCTCATTTTATTTTTCCTTCCTTCCTTCCCTCTCTACCTTCCTAACTCCTGCCCTGCCTTCTTCAAGCCTTTCCTCCTTTCTTCTTTCCTTTCTTCCTTCCTCCCTCCCTCCCTCCCTCCCTTCCTTCCTTCCTTCCTTCCTTCCTTCCTTCCTTCCTTCCTTCCTTCCTTCCTTCCTTCCTTCCTTCCTTTCTTCCTTCCTTCCTTCTTTCCTTCCTTCCTTCTTTCCTTCCTTCCTTCTTTCCTTTTTTCCTTCCTTCCTTCTTTCCTTCATTTTCTTTTCTTGGATTTTATTCTTCCTCTTTTCTTTCTATTTTTATTGACATCTATTTCCTTGCGTCCATGTCTACATCACTTCCTTAGTTTGTTTTTCCTTCCCCTCCCTGCCGCATCTCAGCTTGAAGATCTGAACTTGCACTCATCGCCTGGGACTAGAAATTCGGATTGGAATTGGAAATAATGGCCTAGGTCTTTAACTCAAAGACTGAGACTTGAACTCTCCAGCTGGGATTTGAACACATATCCTGAGCATGAAACTCTGGGACAGAGCCTTAAACTAACACCCTGGGCTTTTAACTCAGGGCCTGCCCTTGATTACAGGGCCTGAGAATAGAATTCACTGCCAGTTCCTAGAACTATCTCTTAGGACCTGAGCTCTAATCCTAGGCATTTAACTCATAGCCAGGCATTAAAATAAGGTGTGGGACTTAAATTCACAACGATGGCCTTAAATTTATGTCCTGACACTTCAAATTGTGACCTGGGATTGAACTCAAGGCCTGGGAGTTGAACTGCAGTGCATGATTTGAATTTAGGCCCAGGGATTGAACTCATAGTTTGAGCCCTTAATCCCAAGCTGGACCCTTGAACTAACTGGCTATGCCTTGAACATGGGGAAAGGGCCTTGAACTCCTCTCTGTGCCTCGAATTCACTGGGCTCTGACTGTGGGCCCTGAGAATTGAATTCACAGTCTGGGCCTTGATCTAGCAGCCTGGGGCTTGAACTCAGTTGGGGACCTTGAATTCGGTGACCCGACCTTGAATTTGGAGACTGGACAATGTTCCTCAGCTTCTCCGTGCTCAGAGCTGTTGTTCAACCACTCCAGACACGACGGTTTTTCTAGGTTTGTTCCACGGTGGGAGAGGATTTTTATTTTTATTTTGGATTTGGAATCACGAATCTACCTTTCCCCCAAGAGAATAAATTCCATCCGCCTTCTTCATGTTTCTTGTGTTTTGTTTGTTGGTTGGTTTGTTTCTCCTTTAGATGTTAATATTTCTCATTATCTGAAAGTGGAGGAGCTAGGCAAGAAGACATGGAGTATGTAATGTGTGGGAGGAGGCTATCTACACTTGTATGCTTTCTAATGAAAGGCAGGAGGGGGGATTATCAGGCTTTCCATCCTGTAGGGGAATAATTAGGCGACTCGATACATAGACCAGAGTGCACAGAAAAGTAAAAGAGAGATGGCCAATGTATGAACAACACACAGGCATGGAGGGGCATGTGTGTGCACACACAAAGGCAGAGAGAACTTTCTAGAACCAGGCCTGGCTTTGGTACATGCCAACTTCTTTTTGCTCTGGGTTTGGGTTGGTGGATTTAAATCGTCCCCAGACCTTGTCCTGGTATACCTCACAACCCCCCTTCCCCACGTATGGAGCCTGGCCTACTCTGCTGTGGAAAGATCAAACAGCTCCCCAAAATACAACACGTTTTGTTCTGTTGTTGTTGTGGTTTACCTGTTTGATCTTTCTCAGAAAAGACCATGGATTGCACCAACATGCTCTTTGTTATGTGGGAGAATTTCCTTCTTTCATTGCTTCATTTTTTCCTCTTTCTCCTCCACTTCCTCTTCTCCCCTCTACAACAATGTGCTCCTGCTCTCTGTGTGGGATATCCTCAAAATGATTGTTGTTGTTTATTTGGAACGTTTTTCCTAAGGATTTTCATCTTGCATGGGGCATCCAGTTTCCTCACTTGGAGAATCTAAGTGCATAGAGGAGGCCGATGGGGGCAAGGCAGCTTTATTCTTATTGGTTCGCTTCCATGACTGGGACAGGCCTGGCTGGGTAGTATTTCTTTTATTCAAGAAGGAATGGAGCCTCAGATATAGGGAATGAAAAACTCAGTCAAGATGAAGAAAGGAAGTGAAGGAATAATAGGTATGGTGGAAGTTTTAAATGGAAGGTAATGAAAGAAGGATGGGAGCAAAGAGGTTCGGGAGAAAGAATCAGGAAGGGAAAAGAAAAGCGAGGAAGGAGAGAAGGAAGGTGGGAGCAAACTGGGAGTGAAAGATGGAAGATGAAAGGAAAGAGGGACCAGGCTAGGAAGGAGAAGAGTGCAAAGAGGAAGGAAATTAGGGAAGGAAGGTAGCAAGTACAAGGGAAATAAAAAGTACGAAGGAAGGGAGGTGGAGTTTATTAAAGGAGGGAGGAAGGAAAGAAGGATGGAAGTTAGGAAAAAAGGAGGGAAGCGAAGAAAAAAGGAAATTTAGAAGAACAAAGGAAGGAAGGAATGAAGAAGGAATAGGGAATACAGGGGGAGGAAGGAGGGAATGAAGAGAGGGAGGAAGCAAAAAGGCAAGAAGGCAGAGCAAAAGGAGGGAAGGGAAGACAGAAAAGAACAAGGGAATGAAAGAGGGAGGAGGGAAAAGGAGGGAAGAAGGAAAAAAGGAAAAATGGGAGGAAGAAATAAAGGAAGGAAAGAAGGAAGGAGGAAGAGAGAGAAGAGAGAAGGAAGGAGGAAAGGCGGTAGAGAAAAGAAGAACGGTAAAGAAACAAGGAAGGTGGTAATTGAGGCAGGAAAGTGGGAAGGAAGGAGTGAATAAAACATGAGAGTGAGGAAGAAAAGAAGAAAGAAAGGAAGGGAGGAAACATGGTAAGAACGTAAGCTGGAAGAAAGGAAAAAGGGAAGAAAGGAAAGGGGGAGCAATTGTGATCATGGCATACTGTGGAGGTATCTTCTTTTCACAGTCCTCACATGTGCCTCTAGACTGGGGATGTCTGAGCTGACTTGTTTGCCCTTTGGATTCCATTTGCTTTGTGGATGTCCAGAGAACTTGATTCTGACCTTGGGGGTAGGAGGCCTAGTATCTTGAAAATTCGTGATTTCGCACCCCTGTATTTGTGGTAGGGAATTCAAAGGCTAAAGGATCACAAGTTCGACCTCATGCAATTTTGCCTAAATACTTCTAGGCCAGCCAGTGCTTGATGCAGCCCCGGAGTCTTTCTGGGTCTGGGGCAGGGAGGATGTCTGGTTACAAATTTACACAAATAATAAGGAGATGGAAGGGGTAATAGAGGCTGCTTGTGATCAGCGTTTGTTGATTATTTCTCCACAATGTGCGCAGGGGCTTGTCTGATATCCCCAGTGCCATAGGTAGGACATAGAGGCAGAAAGTGGCAGGGGGCAGCGGCTTCATCCTCCTTGTCCTCCTCATCCTCCTCCACCTCCATCATCCTCAACATGGCCAGGGACGCCCACTGGATAACTATCTGGGAAAGGTTAAGAACCATGCTGCAATCAGTTCAGCTAGAGAAACCCAGTAAAAGCAGGATGTGCCAGGATCAGAATGGCCAGAGGCAGAGGAGGAGGCGGGAGGTTGGAGGAAGTAGGGAGGGTAAGAGATACATCAGTCAGAAAAGATGGCTTGGTCGACTGGTTGGAGGGTAGGTTATTTGGGTGATGGGATGGTTGGGTGGTTCTGGGGTGGCTTGATAGGCTGGTTAATTAACCAGAGTAATTCTTCTTTTCTCATATAAGAGTCTCTATAAACACTTTGTCCAGGCTCTATCAAAAAATGATACTCAGATCTCAAACTGATATGGTTTCATATATGAAGAAGCAGTGCAAGGCTCCGTGAAATATATTCTCAAACTTTAAAAACTTACATATATTCAGCATTTTGGACTCTGTTTACTCAAATAATGTTGAATTATGAATACTTGATGAATATATACAAAAGGGGATAGAAAAGGATATTTTAAAAATTCCCAAAAGCTAGGCCATCACCAGTGTCTTCTTTAAAAAAACACCACCCAAAACTGTGTCTGTCTTACACCTCTAGAACTTATTGTGGTAGTGATAACTTAGGAAAAATTCATTTTCTACACATAGTTCTATTAATCTTCAAATATCTTGAAATTGTAATCAAACTTAGAGCAATTTTGTAATTAATACCATGGACATGGAAAGAGAAACAATGAATCTCTCCATGATATCAGTTAAAAACCACGGCCTGCAACCTAAATGATTCAAGCTGAATTCATATGATATTCGAGTGGAAGTTTTAAGATTTTAGAATTTAAACTTTAAGAATATTGTAAATTATATTTGAGCTCATAGCAATGTTGAGGAAAAGGAAACCACCTCCAAAGTTTGTGAAATCTGACGAACACATTTTAAAATAATTGTACAACACAAAACATCTTCCACAGTCTCTGCTCTGAAAATACACAAGTTGAACTTCTACTGTCATGGTTTCCATTACATTTTGCTGAGACTTCATAGAAATGCAAAAGTATTTACATGACATGTCTTCCCACACACTCTCTCAAGTCATTCACATACTTTTACTATTTAAACTTAAAAAGAAATCCTAATTTATCCATGAACTGAAGATTTCATAAGGCACCATATTTTACCCTGCTTCTTAGAGAAGATAACTGATTCTTATAAAAGGTATGTACCACAAGCAAAATAATCATTGTGAGTTATAAGAATCAAAATTTGAGATTGGGATTGTAGTTCCATAGGTAGAAAATTGCAGTAGAACAGTGTCCAGTGGCCAGTTTACACTGAAATATTAGATTTTACCAAATAGTATAGGAACTTACATGACCTAATTTTGTATTTGTATCATATTGACGCTGCAATAACCTCTCAGAATCCACAGATTCCTCTAAAAATGAAAAAAAAATACATTGAGGGAAAAAGCACTATATTGGGGAAAGTACCAATCTTCACTGTTTTTCCCTTTAACAACTCTGCAATACCTTAGGAATCGCTCTTAGGAGAATGAATATTCAAAAATAGAACATAGCATATTATTGTGGCAATTACCTTCTGATGTACTCTCACTTTCCTTCAGATAGTTGTTCTCATTTCTATTATGAACATATTCATTCTAGTTAAATAATTATTGTTTCAGTCAATTGGCTTTGTTACCCTATATTATCCTCTGAGAGTTTACATCTATGGGGAGGGGGGGTCATGATTTACTTGCATTTTTACAATTCAATAAAAAGGGCCATAATTTACTCTTTCTTACATCTTAATCTGACATATAAAAACTCAGTTATAATTATCAACATGTCTAAAAATTTATAGTTGATCAGGAGTAATTCTGTCTACCCTATTCTGTCTACTCCTGCATTGATACCATCTATGATTCAATCAATGAAGAAAATAAGGTGAACTCAACAAAGTAAATAATTTCTAAAAACTTGTGTACCTTCTTCCATTGTGATAGGCAGCTAAATGTCAGCAGTCCTTTGGGAAGAAAAATACTCAGACAATAATCCTGACTAAATATGTTAAAATGAGATGTCTTAAATACTGTGATTTCTTTAATGAAATAAACAGTAAACAGATAGAACCTATTGATCTCTGAATATTGTAGCCAGACACACATGAACTGAAATACATTGGTTTCTCTGTCTCCCTCACAGATTAGGGTCACTTATAGCAAGCTATACAAATGTATAACTTTTGAATTCAACAAATTCCATAGTTTTCAGTCATTTATCATAGACAAACAGTAGAGGAAAATATGTTGTGACAATTTTGAATGAATTTGCAAATAGTTTTCTAAAGTATGGATATCTTAATTACCAATTTCCATATAACCTTTAACAAATATCAAGCACCTATTAAAACTTTAAATTCACCAGAACAAGGATTTGTCATTCTTCTTCATCTATCTTAAGCCTTACTAGGATTAAAAGATCATTAGGATGGATCATTAAGATAATTGCTTTGTAGACAAGATATGTACCACAAAGCAAAGGAATCATTGTGAATCATGAAGATCAAAATTTGAGATTGGGGCTGTTGTTGAATAGGTAGTAAATTTTAGTAGAACAGTTTCCAGTACCCATGAAGCAGGGCCAGAAGATATTTAACCATAGGATCCACATGAAAGTGATAGGAATAGAAGTCAATATCAAGGTCACTAGAAAAGACATTGTGATTTTCTGAAGTGTGGGAAAACAAAGTACTTTGATTCTTTTATATATTGAACAATAGTGCCTAATTGTAGACAGTTTTATTAAATACATCTTGTGTTGTCAGTGGTAGAAAGAAAAAAAAAGGCATTACCAGGGAGTGTCCCAGTCAATTCCAAGAGCCAAATAGACACCATTTATTTGTAAGATATGGGGAAAGGAAATGTGATCTGTCCCCTAAGGTTAACTGAATTCACCAAAAACATTTATTATTCCTTCCTCCCCACAATGGAAGATATTCCACTCTTTGGTTGACCACAGCAATTGATACTTCTTTGTAGACTCTTATCTTGATGAGACCATGGTTACTCTGATGTAGCCAATAATCTCATTTCTGCTTAATGAACTGAAAAAAGTCAGCCCTACTACCCTATATGAAAACGGAAATGCTGGCCTCAATCTGGAAGACATCACACTTGCTCTTACTCTGAATTGTTGGATATAATTTTGTGGATGAGAAATTCGTGAGCATTCAGTAGTCAAATATTGTGAATGGGATTTCGCAAACTTTTCATATGAGCATGTGTGTGTGTGTGTGTGTGTGTGTGTGTGTGTGTGTGTGTGTGTGTGTGTGTGTATGTGTGTTTGTAACAAAAAACTGTACAGAAGGTTGACTGTTAGATGAGCAAGGTAATGAGTCCATTTCCTATTCAGCATTGTTACTCTTCCTTGTTTTGTCACGACCAACACTTTCCTCTCTAACTCCCCAACTCCTCCCTCTCCCACCCAAAATTGTAAAATTTGTTTTCAACATACTGTCTTATATATCTCATTGTTTAAATGGGTTATTTACCAGTTTGTTGTTTCCCTTACCTTCCCTAAATTAGGAAAAAAAATGTATATAAAAGATACAGGACACCAAATTCAAATACAGTGACAACAGGGGTTATACCATGGGGGAAGAACAGACAAAGAAACAAAATAAAATCATATAATATATTATAAGTACATTAAGTACAACAGCAAGAAAAATAAAAATAAAATCTCTTGAGTTCATATCTTGGATTCATTTGTCTTAGCTTCAGTTTCTATGATCATAGGTACATAGCTTTGATCTCTTGTACTTGTCCTAGTCATATACTAGTTGGTGTAGATAAGGGAAATTGTGGGACCTATGACTCTTTGGGTCTGACATACATCACTTAGTATAATTTTTTCCTAGTCTTTCCATTTCCTAAGAAATGGGATTGATTCATTCCTTCTGATGGAGGCATAGTTCCAATTCATATGTATATACATATTTATGTATCTATCAATGTCTATCTATCTATCTATCTATCTATCTATCTATCTATCTATCTATCTATCTACCTACCTACCTATCCATCTATCTCAGTTTATCTACTGTGCTGTATCTGGGTTTGTTCCATATCTTAGCTATGGTGAATAGTGACGTTATAAACAGGCGTGCTGGTAGTTTTACTATGGCCTTTTTTGTGATTATTGGGTAAATGCTTAAAAGTGGGATCGCTGGGTCATAAGGGAACTCTATAATTTTTGAGGAACCTTCATACTGCTTTCCAAACTGGTTGACCAAGTTTACACTACAACCTACAATGCAGTAGTTTTCCCTTTTGCCCATATCCCCTCAAGCATGTGTTGATACTAGATTTGTTTATATTAGCCATTCTAACTGGGATAAGGTTGTTTTGTTTGTTTTTTGTTTATTTTAAATATATTATGTTTATTGAAAAGATACTCTACAGAGGGTTTAGAGTTATGTAAGCAAGGTAAAATCCATTTTGTATCTATGATTGTTTCCTTTATTTTTTTCCCCTTCCATCCCTTAACTCCCCATGGTCCCAGTGGATCCCCCACGGTTGTTCAGTTCGTTTTCCACATAGTGTCTTTTAGATCTATGTTTTACAATGATTCATCCTGTATATTTATTTCAGCATTTTTATTTCCCTTCACCTCCTCAAATCTGAAAAATATTTGTACAAGTTTCAGGACACTGGGATCAAATTCACTGACATCACGTGGTTGCAATTCATTTATGGCTAGAGAAAGTGACAATTTTTTTATTTGTATATGCCCATTTTTACTTCCTTTTCAGAGGAGTCTCTCTTTACCCCTTAGCCCACTTATGATGAAAGGGGCAGTTGTTTTCTTGAGGATTTGTTTTGGGGAATTTAATAATTTGAGTTCTAAATATATTATAGATTTGAGACCATTGTTAATTTTGTGGCTAGTGAAGATCTCCCACTCCATGGGCTTTCTACTGATCTTGCTTGCTATGTTCTTTGCCATGCAGAAGCTCTGCAGTTTCAGACAATCCCATTTGTCCAAACTTTCCTTGATTGGTTGTGTTTCTGTGTCTTTATTGAGAAAATTTTGGAGTGTCCAAAGAGCCTTAAAATATCTCCTATTCCTTCCTGTAAATTAAGCAGGGTGTCTTCTTTCACTTCCAGGTCTTTAATCGGTTTGGAGTTGATTCTGGTACAGGGTGATATATAAAGATTTAGCTTATGTTTTCTACACTTTTTAAACCAGTTTTCCAGTACTATTTACTGAAAAGAGTTTCTTCAATTCTATTTTTTAGATCCCTTATTGAAGTTCTGTGGGTTCATTTTTCTGTCTTCAGTTCTATCCATTGTTCCTCACATCTGTTTTTTTTTCAGAACCAAGGTGTTTTGATTAAAATGGCTTTGTAGTAGAGTTTGAAGTCTGGTATTGGGTTTCTTCCAGTAATGCTCTTTCTACTAAGGATTATTTGTGCTATTCAGAGTCTTTCATTGTTCTATGTGAATTTTTAAAACTTCTATTTCATTGAATAATGAGGTAGGCATATTGATAGTTGTCACATTTAAGTTGTAAATAGACATTTTCACAATGATAAATTTTTCTATCTGTGAGTATGGAAGGTTTTTCCACTTCCTTACTTGGTCTTTAATTTCATGTCTTAATGTTTTCATCATAGAGACCCCTCACATTTCTAGTTCACTCCTAGGTGTTTTATTTTTTTTCCCACTTTTCATCTAGATATCCACTACTTCTTCTTTGTACCTTGTTATGCCTATATTAATCAGCATTCTTTCTATGGTCCATGGAGCTTCAGTAACTCAAGCTTTAAGTATTTTTATTGTCTTCACTTGTTTAGTTTATTTTCTACTGATATCTAGGGAAATTTAGGAACTGTTTCTTTGAGAAAGAAACAGGCTTCATATATGTGTTTTTCAAAAATGCTCGTGCTCATGGAATGTGCCTTCTGAACAATGATGCAAATATAAATCTAGTACAAATATAAATGTAGTGCAAATTTTCTACTTCAAATTGATTCAGGTTATGTTTCTACGATGTTTCTATATAAAATATTCATGCCCATTTCCAGCCATGAAATTAACATGAAATTGACAGCATTTTACTTAAGATGAATTTTGTCTCAGAATGAGTGTTTATATATTTCAGAATTTTCAATATTTATATTTTCATTACAGGGTAATTTCAAAAGAAGACCATTTTACAAGTTATTCAAATTTTCACAAAGATGTTCCTTTGCCTTCCTTTTACATATGATATACTTTTGTATACATCGTCTTAATTCACAACATAAATTCATATTGATTCAAATTAAGAATAAAATGGGTTAAGATTTCTCAAAGCAAGTACTAACAATAATTAAATAAAAGAACAGGAAAGAGATGTTCCCAGAAGCATTGTGTTTATTACCCAAACATTAATGTTACATTAATTCTACATTTATTTTTATATTATATAGTAAAAATAAGTGTAGGAAATATAGAGACATATCAGTGAATGTATGGTTTCTGTATATACATACAGGTTTTTGCATTGATGTTACATTTAATCAACAAATATATAAACTGCTTAAAAATATCCTGGAACATAAATAATGTTTGCATAATATTTAAGTGTACACTGTTGACAGATTTATTTAGGAAATATGAAATTCAGTTAGGTATAAATAAAAATACCATATAATCATTCAATTTTTCAAAAGTGGGAGTAAAATGTGTACCGTCAAATAGAAGGTATTACTTAATATAAATGACTGGTCTAGTAATATGTACATTAGCTATCATTTTTTTTCATAACTACAAAGTAATTTTATTTGAAAATTTCCTACCAAAGCTTTTTGGGTTTTTATTGAGGAAACTTTGGGACTATGGAGAATTAAATGTGGATGTCAGTGGCCAATTCCATCAATAAATATCTAGTGTATATGGATAAACAAAAACAGTAAAGAAAGAATTGTTATTACAATAATAAGGACAGATTATTGAGGGTTTACAAATCTGGCTGTTTGGAATTACTCTTTAAGTGTCGTCAAGAACTGAACCATTCCAATTTTGTTTTGCATAGAACAAACAAACATGCTTTGGAACGATTTTAACAAGACTGACATGGGAGAGAAAAAATAGAAGCCTTTTTATTCTTTAAATTGAAAATATGGCAACATCTCTGAGCAATTCAAATAACATGGACACTTAGGTACTGATAAATAAGGTATAGAGTGGCAGTGCTTGATATGACATGAAATTAATCAGACACACCAAAGCAGAGCAGGAACTCTCTCTCAAGTGTATATAAATGATTCCCATCAGAAAGCTTCTCAGAAGCAATGATCAGATTTTGTAACTTTCGATTTGGGTGTGTGATATGACAAATAGAAGTAAAGAATCAGGATCTTAGGAAATTCAGTCGAACATATGTTGTAGTTAATTGAGGCAAAGTCCATCACAATGTCCAGATCCTTCTTCTTATGATGTGATGAACTACAATTCAATTCAAATATTCTAAATTTCATCCAATTTGATCAGTAGATAGAATTTCCCCCTGTTATTCACAAACCTGCAGTCTGAATCCCATTCTCATTCCTCCTATTATGCCAACGTTGTTTTATCTGTCTTCAATTGTATTCCAGTAGGCTACATACAAGAAACTTCGCCTAACACTATTTTCCAAACAAGTAATACAGAAAATTTAGAAACACCTTTTGAAAGAATTAAGCATATTGTACACATGGAGTAATATTGCTCTGGTTTTATTAGTAGTAGATGCCTACTGATAGCGACAATTAGAAAAAAATTAATATTCATGGTATGTGCTAGGAAAATATGAATTGATATGACAGTGTGACTCATTAAGAAACAGGAAACAATCACTGAAGTTGTGTTCTAGTCAGTGACATTGATGTATTCATGAACATTTGGAATTTGTGTGAAGAACATTCAGTCCAAAGGTGCACACAGCTTGAGTACCAGGTCAAATGATTTAATAGATTTTCCTCTGTGGCAATACTAGAATTGGGATGACAGACAACTATCTGAATCACTGTCCTAAAGTGGATACTCACAAATCATAGTTTTCAGAGATAAACATCCATGAACTGAATGGCAATAAGGAATATTTGGACCCTCTAAAATCAAGAAGTGCATCTATTTCTTGAGTACACTGGCTTTCCATTCCTTGTATCATTGTTTATGTCTGGACAAAAGTCTACCACAGAGTCTGAAAATGTTGTCATTGATAATTGCTCTACTCACCACAAACAGGATTCCATTTCCTTCCATGAACACTTATGGAAAAATATAGAAATATATAAGAAATCTGTTTCTTAGGTTTCGTTCATCACTGGAGGGCAGAAATACTCAAACTCTTTATAGTACCATATCGTTCCATTGTAATATGCCAGGTGAAATGTTTCTCTTTACACTGATTCCTTGAGACATCTACGGTCCCTTGAGAATCCAAAATGAATAGAAAATGCTTTGGTTTACCTATAAACTCTCTTTGCAGGATTTCCTTAAGTATTAGGATTGAATCAGTCACAAATATTGTACTCATTTTCAAAAGTTTCTGCAAAGGCTGGACCCATTATTTTATATTATTCAATAGGAAAAATAATGTTGTCCTAATATGCACATCACCTGAGACACCTGTATTCAAAAGTACCACATCTGAATATAAATAACTAAATAAAAACAAATAAGTAAATGAATTACCATATATGGTATGCATCATCTGAACTCATAAATCAAACCGATATCTGAACACAAATATATTACCTATGTCCTGTCAATTATCCAGCTTTCATTCACAAGGCATGTATCCAAAAACTATGCCTAAAGCAGCAGTCCAATTAGCAACAGGAACATTTTAGTGTATTATTTATTCATGTGTAATATTATCCAAAAATGAATTGTAATTTCAATTGATTTGTGTACATTAAACCAGTTTGCATCACTGAAATGAATCCTGTTTGATCGTGGTGTATGAGTTTTGTATGAATTTTTGAAGTCGATTGCCCAAAATTTTGTTGAGAAGGTTTGCATCCATGGGTCTATAGTTCTCTTTCTTTGATGAGTCCCTGCCTGGTTTTGGGATAAGTGTTATGATGGCTTCATAGAATGAGTTCTGTAGTGAACTTTCTCTTTCAATTTCCTTGAAGATTTGGAGGAGTATTGGTGTGAACTCTGCTTTGAAGTCCTTGTAGAATTCCACTGTAAAACCATCTGATCCTGGGCTTTTCTTAGATGGGACATACCTAGCAATATAAATAGAAAGCCCATAGACTGGGAGTAGATCTTCACTAGCCATACAATGGACAAGGGTCTCATATCTAAAATATATCTGGAACACAAATAATTAAATCCCCCCAACAACAAATCTTCAAAGAAATGATTACCCAATAAATAAGTGGGCTAAAGACTTAAAGAGAAACTTCTCTGAAGAGGCATGAGAGATGGGCAATGGACACATGAAGAAATGCTCAACTTCTCTAGCCATAAATGAAATGCAAATCAAAACAACATTGAGATACCACCTCACCCAAGTTAGAATGGCTATAATCAAGAACTCTAATAACAACAGATGCTGGAGGGAATGTGGACAGGAAGGAACCTTACTGCATTGTTGGTGAAAGGGTAAACTTGTTCAACCACTTTGGAACGTACGATGGAGTTTTCTCAAAACACTCCACATAGAGCTCCCCTATGACCCATCAATCCCACTTTTGGGCATTTACCCAAATGTTCACAAACAAGACCACACTAAAGCTACCAACATGGTATGTTTATTGCAGCCTTATTTACCATAGCTAAGATATGGAAGCAAACCCAATACCCCTCAGTAGATGAATGGATGAAGAAAATATGGTATATATACACAATGGAATTCTATGCCTCCATCAGAAATAATGACATTGCCCCATTTGTTAGGAAATGGAAAGACTTGGAAAACACTATATTAAGTGAAGTAAGCCAGGCCCAAAGAAACAAAGGTCCCATGGTTTCCCTTATTTGGAATAAGTAATGTGTTTCTGAGTCAAGCTGAAAAGGTGAGATAAGTTGAAGTTAGGGAAATGAACCCTAAGATATGTATTCAAATGTTTTTTTCTTTCATGCGATTGTTTCTAACACATTTATAAGATTCTTTCTTTGTTGATTTGCATGTCCCTTCTCCACGGTATAACTCCTGCTTTCACTGTATTTGATGTTGACATAGTTTGTGGAGGGGAAGGTAAAAAGCAAATCGTTTCAATAGGGATACAGTTGGACCCATTGCAACAATGAGAAGTACAGGTCGTTAAGTGGAAAACGAACTTTAAAACTTTGGTGGGGGACAAGGGGAGGAGCGTTGGGTGGAGCTGAGGATGAGATGGGAAGAGGAAACAAAGGAGTCTACAATGCTTGATAAGAAATGCATTCATTATCTTGCCCATGTAATCATAATCCCTCTGTACAGTATTTTCACAATAAAAAATGAATTATAATTTTAGAAAGAAAAATCTGTATAAAACCAGTTTATATGAGCAACGAAAGACTTTATGTGCAATACAAGTAGGACTTAATGAGTGTGCTCATTTGTAAAATTGATTTCTAAAATTGGTAAAACCTTGGATAACATTTGCTTATGCCACAATGGTTCTTTCAAAATGTGCAAGAAGTAGTGATCTTAGCATTTATCTTAAGTATATAACAGAAGATTGTAATTTAACTTTGACTCAAGTAAGAGAAAAAGTCATCAACATTATTATTCTACATTTCTTCTGAAGAACCATTTTTGAAAACACAAGTTCTCATTGATCTCAAGCCAACTGATGTTAAATGTTTTTGCTTACCATCACTCTTTCAAAGTATAATGATAGCAAGACTTCCTCTAATCACTTTCTTCTGCATATTCCATGCATTTTATATATTGGCTTTAAGCAATTTCAATCTCCTCATAATTTTATTACTAGGATAGTGGAAATCTGAAAGCATTAGCCATTTTGACTTTCTTCTGAAATTAAGCATAATAAATGATATTTGAAAGGACAATTTGAGCTGTCAATTTAAATCCCTAAATTTGAATTTTTGCCAGTTATTACATTTTCAAATTCATTATCTAATATTACATTGAATCAAACACTCTTGTGTCCAGTTAGTCAATTACTATTGAACCACACAGATTTGAACAAACGTTCCGGTCTTCAGTTTTAATAATCAGCAAAGAAAAGGAAACAACAGATATCAAAATTCATAAAATTATGTGAAATGAATTGTCTTGCAATGTTCACCCAACTTACATGATGGTTGTAATGGGGTAGGTAATAATTTTATGTGAGGTAATTATGCCTGAGCAGCATATAGTGAATGCATTTCTCAAGGCAGGTTTTCACTCTTCTTAGTGAACTGGTGTAGTAAGTGTCAAAATCCTGTCTGTGTCCCTTTTGTTCAGCTTATTTGGAGTGTGGCTTCTAAATCATCTAGAGAATTAGTATGTATTTAATATAACCTGCCAGATGATCAGCAAATCGCCAAAGCTCTACATACATACATATACATACACACATATATATATATATATACACACACACACACACACACACACTAATATATATAAACATATATGTATACCAATACATAAGCATGTAAATACATGTATAAATATATAAGTATAAAATACGCTGACAAGCGAAATTAACCCAAAGATATTGACACAAGATTGTTATCTTTGATCTTGCTTTTCCTGTGCTATGTGAGGTTTTTTATTTCTATTTCATTTTCCTCCTCCTATATTAGATCCCTGTTGTCACTGTATTTGATTTTGATATCTGCCATATTATATATAAATTTTCTTTAAATTGGGGTGTGGAAGGGTTATAACAAAATCCTGAAAGAACACAGAATGACCCATTCAATGATATGAGGCACTATATTGGAAATGAACTTTAAAACTTACGGTGGCAGAAGAGTGGTTGTCATGCAGGAGGGAAAGAATAGCAGGAGGAATGAAAAGGAAGGCATAACAATATTTCTCAAGCATTTTACACATTACATTAATGTTTTAACTGTAATTCCTCTACATTGTACATTTACAAGAAAAATACTTTTAAGAAGAGTCTAAAAACAAAAGAGAACCCCACAGAACGGATCATGGTATCTAAATGTCCTATTAATATGTATGTCATAGAGGTAGGTGTAGCACAAATAACAATGTTTGCATTGTTATATATTTGTGTTTTGAAGTTCTCAAAAAAATAAGGTTTCATGGATATTGAAAATATGAATAGAATGTAAGAATAGATATATACACTATACTCTTTGACTTTCGACTCTATTACTTCCTAAATGCCAATTCGAAAACACTTTGTTAAAGAATTATGAATTTTTTTTCTGGTCTCAAGGGTGAAATTCGATTGAATTAAGCAAAAAAGTGAAAAGCAATTAAACTGAAATCAAATATAATGTTTACCACATATGTATGGATATTGAGAATGACTTTATCTCCTAAGAAATTATTGTAGTATAAATATTTATTTGAAATGAGAATGAGATGACAAACGTCATGTAACCACATTGTGGTTTCAAAATGTAATATTGCTAAGGTAATAAGGATTATAAAAAGAAAAGAACTACAAAAACTTCCAAAGATCACACTATGGTTTAAAATCCAGCCATGTTAAGGGATAATTTATCAACTTTAATATAAGTGGTAAATACTTCAAGTGACAAGAAAAATAGAGAGAGTATCTTAGGGATATAGATTGTTGAAAGTGGGATCACTTCTTGGCTAAGTGAACGTCTCAGCAATTTTGCATTGTGTACCATTATTTTGCTTGGTGTAGGGGAGGAAGATGTAACTTGCCATCAGTTGCAAAAATCTGTGGAATATTTTCTAAAATGTATGAATTTCACCATCTCAACACATAGTATAATTTTATGTATTCCTAGGTTCAATAGAGATTTTAACACATCACACTCATAAATATTTAGCATGTGTTTTCTCTCTTTGTAGTGCCTTCGTCGATACCAGTAACTACTACAAACTAAAGCTTTCATACTACTTCAATTAATTAACTCACTGGGTAAAGAATGATTTTGTCAGAATTCTGTACTGTAGTGTATTTATGTCTAAATATTTCGTAGAAATTTCTTGTTGAATTGTGAGTGTGAAACCTTGTTTGTGGAGCATCTATATTCATATGAAATTTCTGTGCTACCAAATTTTAAAATGACTTATTTGGTAATAACAAAGAGAATATTAATTAAACGAAATTATTCACTGATAAAAGATGATCTAGTGGCAACACTAGGATGATTTTGGTCATTTTGAAAGGCATACATGTATTGTGGTAATGTTATCGAACATTTCTTACCCTTACATTAAAATATCTATGAACAATGATGTGACTTGTGAGGAAAATATAAAAACAAAACCCTTTTCTGGCTCCCTTGAAATGAGAAACATACCTTTTCACAAATTGTTCTCATTTAATGAATAGGAAACATAAAACATTTTTCCTTTTTTTTAGCTTTTTATTTAGAAATGTTTTACAGAGGCGTTACAGTTATATGATTAAGGTAATGATTACATTTCATAGCGAGCATTATTACCTCCTCCTTTATTTTCTACATAGCATCACTTCCCTCCCAAGCTCCCCAACTTCTTCAGCCCCGCACTCCAACATTGTTAAACTCATTATCAGTATAATGGCCTGTATATCTCATTGTCAAAATGGATCAGTCTGCATCCTCATTTAAGCATGCTACAATATCCTTCCCAGTCCCCAAATTACAGAAATAAATACACAAGGTGCAGAGCAGCAGCATTAAATCTGTTGAAAACAACAGTTACCATGGGAGAAGAAGATAAAATAGAAATTAAAAAATCACATAGTTTATTGTAAGTACAGTAAAAACACAAGCAAGCAAGAAAAAAAATCAAAAACTTCTTGTGTCCCTGTCTCGGGGAACATTTTGTTTAACATTATTTCATATAGTCATATTTACATAGTCTTTGACCTACTCTGCTTTTCCTTAAAAATGTACTAGTCACGGCAAACAAAGGAAACCATCGGACCCATTTCTTTGGGCTAGTTTACTTCACTTAATATGATTTTTTTCCAAGTCTTTCCATTTCCAGACAAAAAAGGCAGTCTCATTTTTTTCTAACGGTGGCATAGAATATAGATAGATAGATAGATGGATGGATGGATGGATAGATGTGTGTGTTGTGTATTTATACACATATATACATATATACACATCTATATATACATATATATGTGTGTATTTACACACACACACATACACACACACACACACACACACACACACACACACACACACACACACACACACATATATATATATATATATATATATATATATATATATATATATATATCACATTTTCTTGATCCATTCATCTACTGATGGGTATTTGGTTTAGTTCCCTATCTTAGCTATGTTAAATAATGCTTCAATAAACGTGGTTGTACTGGTGGCATTCATATGACTTTATTAGTAATCTTTTGGGTAAATGCCCAAAAGTAGGAATGCTGGGTCATAAGGGAGCTCTATGAGAAGTCATTTAGGGAATCTCCATACTGCTTTCTACAGTGTTTAAACAAGTTTACACCCCCACCAACAATGCAGTAGGGTGACCTTCTGGACACCTCCGCTCCAGCAACTGTTGTTATTAGAGTTCTTGATTATAGCCATTCTAACAGAGGGTAGTTGGACTCTTAGTATTATCTTGATTTTCATTTCTTGTATTCCTAGTGAGGTTGGACATGTCTTCGTGTGTCTATTGACCATTCTTATTTCCTCTTCAGAGAAGTCTCTCTTTCGGTCTTTAGCCCATTTGTTAATTGGGCACTTGTTTCTCTGAGGATTTGATGTTGGGGGAATTAATTTTTGAGTTTTTAAATATATTTTAGATATTAGATCCTTGTCCATTGTGTGGCTAGTGAAGAACTTCTCCAAGTCTGTGGGATTTCTTGCTAGCTATGTCCTTCATCTTGCAGAAGCTTTGCAGTTTCATGCAATCCCATTTGTCCAAGATTTATTTGATTTGTTGTTCTTCTGGTTCTCTATTGAGAAAAATTTGTACTGAGCTAGAAGGCCTAGAGTTTCAACTATTCCATCCTGTAATGTTTTCCTTGAGTATGCTTTTATTTCGAAGTCTTTGATCCATTTGGAATTGATTCTGGTGTACGAGATATATACGGATCTAGTTTTAATTTTCTACAAGTTGTTTACCAATTTTTCCAGCACCATTTACTGAAAAGGCTTTCATTCTTCCATTCTATTTGTTTTGCTCCCTTATCAAAGATTATGTGGCTATAGCCTTGTGGGTTCATTTCTGAGTCTTCTGTCCTATTCCATTGATCCTCAGGTCTGGTCTTGTGTCACTACCAAGCTGTTTTGATGACTATAGCCTTGTAGTAGAGTTTGAAGATTGAAATTGTTATTCCTTCAGGGCTGTTATTGATAAGTTGACAACAATTTTTAAATAAGAGTCGTTCTTTAGAGTCATCATATTCCGCAGTTCAATTGTATTATTCACACGAATGGGTGACATTAATATATTTATGAAAATAAACTAATTCTACATCATTCTATATCTTGGCCTATTATCACTACCTCATTTGATTACTATTACTTTTGCATGTTTCACACTTCTTGATGGAAACAAGAATGACACATCTTTTAAATTATATTGAAGTTTAAAATCTATCGATTTTTGTTATAATTCTTGAATGAAATTATCTTATTTCATCAAAGAATATACATTGTTTCACACTGATGTGTAAGAATTTAAGAACCAAAGAGTATGCATGAGTACAAATAATGAGTATACATCAGTACAGAGGTACATAAAATCATGGAAAAAGACTTCCAAAGATAGTAAAATTCTAGTGGATTTCTTTATCACATCCTGATATGATTGGTGAATGTGTATAATACCTGACAAAGTTTTATAAAACTTTGAGGAAGCTTGTGTGTCCATCATGACACAAAGTTTGAAAAGTTAGACCTAAACCATACAATTTATGCAATTATGCAATTCAAAAATAAAATTATAAGACAAATGACAACAAATGTAACAGCAATACTCACAAGAAAATATTTTGGTTATGATCCTTACGACATTGGGTGTTAAAGGGTAATGGGAATGAGAAAGACAAAAATGAGGAAGAGGTAAAAATTTCAATAAGGTTTGTACTCACTACTTCTGTAACTATACACCTGCTCCAGTTCACTATGAAAATAAAGTAAAAATAACAAAGAAAATAATAAATCATAGATGGAAAGACTCATGTTACGTATCACATATTCAACTCACTTTCAAACAGATGATAATGACAATATCTATTAATAAGTCTTTTAATTCTAATTTTGTAATTAGCTTCTTTTTGTATATACAAGAGAAGAAAAGAATTTTACACTGAATAGTGAAGGTCGGTCTTTACAACTCTAGTATCTATAACAATATCTATGAATATTCTTGTCAATTATTTCCAGATGAGAGAATGCATATTAAAGCCTTTTGCACAGAAAATATATTAATATCATTTTATTAACAGTGAGTAGTATTCTTCCATTTATGTATTGCTTTTTAGTACCAAATAAATCATTATAATTTTGATATTTCACAGAAATTTCATATGGATAGGAATGCCCCACACATAGGGATGCACGTTGATAATGGAACAAGGAGTTCAACACAATTTTTAAACATGAATACATTACTGCCTGAATTTTGAGAGAATCATTCTATCACAGGTGATCACTGTGTAGATTGGTGAAAGTAGCATATAGGCTTTAGATTGCAGTAGTTACTTGTACTGAAGAAGAAGCTACAAAAAGATAGAACACATGCAGATTGCTATAGAATGTGATTTGTCAAAGATTTTATTGACCTTGCAATAAATATAATTATATTATGTAGTGAAATTCATAAATTTTAGAAAATATTCCACAGCCTGTTGCAACTGTGTGCAAGTTACACCTCGATTCTTCCACATCACCCAAAAATATGGAACACAAAGCAAAGTAATTGAGAAGTTTAGTCACATATGAATCCTAATTTTAACTCTGATTCTCTCTGTTACTTCCTGTCATTCTCTTGTAACTTGAAATAATTACTGTTTGTATTAGAGTTAGTAACCTGTAACTTCTTTTGGAACATAGCAGAATAATAAAAGAGTGTTGTTGTTGTTATTATTTTTTGTTTTTGTTTTATGTTGCCTTAGGGCAGTTGGATTTAGAAACCACAATGAAAGCATCTTATTTCATGACATTTGTTTTCTTATTTCAAATCAAATTGTATTCGAGAAGATATTTTCTGGATACTAAGTCACTCTGAATATCAATAATTGTGAAATTAATATTACATATACTTCAGTTTAATTGCTTTTATGCATCAGTAACTTAAATTCCATTCTTGAGAATAGAAAGATAGATGATGATAATTTAAGCCAGTTTATTCAACTTAGTATTTAGGAAGTAATGCAGTTTAATGTTAAACATTATATTGTCTCTAGCGACTTTACATCCTTCTCATATTTTTAGTATCCTTAAGGCAATGCTATTTTTCTTTGAGAGCTTAAAAAGAGCAAAAAACTCACAATGACATCAAAGTCACATGTGATAAATCTACCTTCACCACAAACAGAATAATAGGGCATGTGGGTTCCATAATCAGGTTGTTTTTGTTTTCTATTCATACTTTTAGCCTCATTTTTTCAAAATTTATTTTCTGCAAAAGATGCTGTATGGAGAAATTACATTTAAATCAGGATTGAGAACAGTTCTTGTCGAGTATTGTTATCCCCTCTTTATTTCCTATTTTCCTTTCTTCCTGAACTTCATCACTCCTCCTCCAAACCAAAGATGCAATGTTCATTTCCCACAAAGTGCCTTATGAGTATCAATATACCATTGGGCAAGTCTCCTGCCCCTCTCCAAAGTAGACAAATTGATGTACAAAATGGAACCAAGATCAAACACAGTGACAACAGGAATATAGCATAGGAAGAAAAAAATATAGAAACAACAAATAATATAGCATATTAAAATCAAGAAAAACACAAAGAAAACATTTCTGTTTTTGTCTCAGGTTTCATTTCCTGTAGCATCACTTTATATAGTAATATATTATCTACATCTTTATAAATCTATTTATCTATACAAAGCTATATAGCTTTTGAGCTTTTCTGCTTATCTGATAGAATTACCATAGACATATGCTAAATATAGCTAATAAATGTTTTGTGTTAATCTGTTTGAAGGGACAATCCAAATAAGTCTGAACCCAGGTAATGCAAACAGGATTCTCAAACTTACTGCACAAGTCACACTATAAAGGGATAAAAGTTATCTCAAGAAGTACATTCGATAGATACTTCTAACATTAGTAAAATAAAATGATTACCTTCTCAATTATAACCATCATATAATTTGTTTGAAAAATGTAAATTCATACATTTCGAACTATTTTCATGTATTTTGATGTCATTTGTCTCCTGTCCTTTGGGAATGATGAAATTGGAGGTCTGAACATTTTTTCAAGACCAGTTGACTAAAGGGACACAAACATTTTTTGACTGACTGATTGTATTATGAATTACTGAATTCGACAATGTAATTACTGGCACAAATTCAAACCAACAATCTATATTAGGAGTTAAATTTCTCATTTTAAATACACTTAAATATGCTTGTTTTCTGATGATAGTAATCATGTCAATACTTTGAGATTTCAATTACCATAATAATAAAAACAAAAAGAAGACATGGAAATTGCTTATTGAATATTAACGAAATCTTCCAACAAAAAAATGCATGAACTATGCAGAAAGGGATTCAGAAGGTTCTGTACCTTTTTTTTTTTTTCAGAGAGCAACGTGTGGTTTTTCAAAAATATTTGTGAGAATTTTAGAAAAATGCTTTTGTAAATTTTTTCTCACTTAAGTCAAAAAAATTACAATTTTCTGTACACAATTTGGTTAAATGCTTAAAACTATTAGCTGAGCGTTTTGAAAGTACTGATTGCAAAAAGTACAAGCTATAAAAGCTCACATCAGTTTTAACACATTTACACCTGAGTTCAATCACTAATACTTCTTTTTCATAGTCTTTCATTGTTCATATAAATCAGTGTTGTGCTTACTTCGTTTCTGAAAATATAATTTATTTTCAGAAAGATTTGCACATGAATAAATAATACACTGAAAACATTCCTGTTGGTAATTGACCTGCTTCTTCAAGAATATTTTCTGAATATCTACCTTGTGAAAAAACTTGGAACAGTGTAGTTAGGGTAGAGGTTATATATGGAAATTCAAAAGATGATCAACAGACATGGTGGTTTTGAAGTAGGTTGTTTCCAGTGATGTGCATATTTACAGAGCCATAATTTCCCTCTTGAATTATATCAAATATTGGCTACAACAGTTGAAGCAATCGTTGACCATGAATACAATTCTTGGGATTGATTCAACAATACTTACATGAAATCCTGGAAAAGATCCATCTCCTCCTCCTGTTTCTTCTCCTCATGTTCCCATCCTTTCCCTTAACTTCACCTTCTTTTCCTCCTCCCTCTCTTCTCCCATTCATTCCTCCTCCTGTTCTCCTCTTCTTCCAATCCTCCTACTTTCTCTCTTCTTTTCTTCGTAATTTTTAATTTTCCCTTTCCTTTCTTACCTTCCTCCTTTTTTTCCTTGCCTCCTTCTTTACTTTTCTCCATCCTACCCCTCTTTCCTTCCTCCTTCCCTCCCTTCCTCCCTCCTTCCCTCCCTCCCTCCCTTCCTTCCTTCTTTCCTTCCTTCCTTCCTTCCTTCTTTCTTCCTCACTTCCATCCTCCCTTACTTTCCTCCCTTTTCCTACTTCATTTTTATTCCCACTTGTATTTACCATCCATTTCCTAGCATAAATCCTCACAACATTTCCTGTTTCATTTCTCCTTCCCCTCAGTGTGCCACCCATGCATGGAAACCTCAACTTCAACTCATGCCCCCAGACTTGAAATTGGGGCTGGGATTAGAATTATTTTCTTGGGTCTTTAATCCAAAATCTAGGATTTGATTTCTCGAGCTCTATTTTGAACTCATATCCTGGGTTGGGTACTCTGGGCCTGAGACTTGAACTCACAACCTGGGCTTTGAACTCAGAGCAAGAATTTTATTTTGGGGGCTGGGGATAGAATACACGGCCTGATCCTAGAACTAGCTCTTAGGTCATGAGGTCTGATCCAAGGCATTTAATTTATAGCCAGGTTTTGAGGTCAGGTGTGGGTATTAAACTCCCAACCTGGCCATTGAATTCATGTTTGATATTTTAACTTCAGATCTACGATTGAATTGGCCTGGACTCTGACTGTGGGGCCAGGGATTGAACTCACAGCCTGGGCCTTTAACTAGGGGCCTCTGCCTTGAATACAGGTCCTGGGCCTTGAATTTGGAAAATGAACAATGTTGCTCTAGATTATGTGTGCTCAAGGCTAGTGTGCATCCATTCTAGACATGGCTGTTTTTGTGAATGTTCCACAGTGGGAGAAGAATAATTATTTTTAGTTTTGATTTTTGAATCACAAATTCACTTTTTTCCAAGAGAGAAATTTCATCCGGCTTTGTGTTTCTCACATTTTATTTGTTTGTTTATTTGCCCTTTATATTTTAATAATTCCTTTTATCTGAAAATGGAGGGGCTGGACTGGAAGACAGGTAGTGTGTAATCTGTGTGGGGCAAAGCTGTCTACCATGGTATGCTTTTATGCAAAAACAGGAGTGGGATTATGTGGGTTACCAGCCAGTTAGGGTACAAGTAGGTGGGCAGAACACCAAGGTAGGTTTGCACACAAAAGAAAGAGAGGCAGGGACATAGTACAAACCACACAGGCACACAGGTACACACATATGCACACAAACAGAGCTGAGAAAGTTTCTAGAACCAGGCCCTGATTTGCATAAAGTATTCACTACCATGAAAACTCCTTTATCCTCCGGGTTTGGTTTGGGGACTTGAAATTACTGCAGATCTCTTCCACGTAATCCTCACAAACCCCACAATCCCCTTCTCCTTGTTCAGAGGGCTGGCTTGCCCAGCTGTAGGAACATGGAACAGCTCTACAGGATGAAAATACTCGACAGGATTTGTTCTGTTGTTGCAGCTTACTTGTTTGTTCTTTCGTAAGAAAGAGCAAGTATTTTAGTGACAAGCCTTTTGTGAAGCGGAAGAATCTCCTTCTTTGCTTCTTTTTCACCTTCTTCCTCTTTTTCTTTCACTTTCTCCTCCTCCTGCTCCTCTTTCTTCTCCTCCTCTTTTTCTCCCTCTTCTTTTCTCTGTCCTCCTGCTCTCTCTATGGCAATCCTCAAAATGATTGTTGTTTGCTTGTTTAGAACTGTTTCCTAAGGGTTTTTTTGTGAAAATACTGTACAGAGGGGTTACAATTACATGGGCAAGATAGTGAGTACATTTCTTATCAAGCATTGTAGCCTCCACCTTTGTTTACCATTCCCATCTCTTCCCATCCTCCCTCACCCCTCACCCAATCCTCCCCCCACCAATGTTGTAAAGTTTGTTTTCGACATGACAACTTGAACTTCTCATTGTTGCAAGAGGTCCACCTGTATCCTTATTTAAACGACTTGTTTTTCCCCTTCCCCTCCACAAATTATACCTACATCAAATACAATGAAAGCAGGGGTTATACTGTGGGGGAGGGACATACAAAGCAACAAAGAAATAATCTTATAATTGCATTAGAAACAAATGTATGAAAGAAAAAAACATTTCAAATACATATCTTAGGGTTCATTTTCCTAACATCACATTATCTGACCTTTTCTGCTTGACTCATACACATACTAGATATTGCAAATAAGGGAAATCATGGGACCTATATTTCTTTGGGCTTGGCTTACTTTACTTAATATATTTTTTTCCAAGTCTTTCCATTTCCTAACAAATGGGGCAATGTCATTCTTTCTGATGGAGGCATAGAATTCCATTGTGTATATATACCACATTTTCTTGATCCATTCATCTACTGAGGAGCATCTGGGTTGGTTCCAGATCTTAGCTATGGTAAATAATGCTGTTGCAATAAACATAGTTGTGCTGGTAGCTTTAGTGTGGTCTTCTGGACCATCCAGATTCCTACCTTGGGGAATCTGAGTGCATAGAGAAAACTGATGGTGGCTGCGCAGTTTATTCTTGGAGGTTCCCTTCCATGGAATGTGCCAGGCCTGGCTGGGTTGTCTCCACTTTGCCTAGTGGAATGGAGCCTCAGGGAGATGGGATGAAAAACCCAGTCAAGAAGAAGAAAGGGAGAGAATAAATCAGGAACAAATTGGGGAGGGAAGATGAAGGAAGAAAGTTGTAGAGCAGGGAAGGAGGGAGGAATATGGAGAGGGATAGAAAGAGGGAGGGGATCCAGGAGGGTGAGAAGAAAGCAGAGAGGAAGGGAAAGGAAAAGGAAGCAAGTCTAGAAGGAAGGAGGGAAGGAGAGGGGGACAGAAAGACGGAAGATAAAAGGAAGGAGAGACCAGCTAGCATGGAGGAGGGAGCAAAGGGATAGGGAAGGAAGGAAGGAAGAGAGGATGAATAAAGGGAAAGAGAAAAAAAGGGCGGAGGAGAAAGTGTGGGAAGAAGGAAAGAGGGAAGAAAGGAAGAGATGAAGGAAGGAGGGAAGGGAGAAAAGAAGGAAGAAGTGAAGACAGAAAATGGAAGGAGGGATGGAAGGGAGAAAGAAGAAAGAGAGGAAGGAGGGAAAGAAGGAAGAGAGGAAGGAAAAAGACAAGAAGAAAGTGAGGAAAGTAGGGAATTAGAAGGGTAGACAGGAGGAAGAAGGGAATAAAATGAGGAAGGAGAGAAAGAAGAAAGAAGGACAGGTGGGAGGAAGTGAGAGAGGAAAGAGGGAAGGAGAAAAGGAAAGGTAGAAGGAGAGTAATAAAGGAAGAAGGATAGTGTCCAGGAAGGAGGAAATTAAAATGAGTGTGAGGAAGAAAAGAAGAAAGAAATTGAGGAAGAAAGGGAAGAAGAAGCATAAGCTGGAAGGAAGGAAGGAATATAAGGAAGGAAGGAGAATTTGATAATGGCACACTGTGGAAGGAGCATTTTGGTTCAGAGCCCTTAAATGTCCCTTTACTGTGAGTTGTCTGAACTGACTTGGAATCCCTCTTAAGTCTCGCTGGCCATACGGATGTCCAAGAACCTGGATTCTGACCTTGGCATCGGAGAGGCTAATGCCTGGAATATATCCGTTATCTTGTCCCTGTATAAGTGATGGGGAATTTGAAGGCAAATGGATCTCAAGTTCGACTCCATACTATTCTGGATTGCCATTTCATGCCCAGCCAGGGTTGATACAGACCATGACTCCATTTGGGGCAGGGGCTAGGCAGGAATAAATTTTCACAAATGACAAGAAGAAGGAAGGGGAAACAGACGCTGCTGGTGGCCAGCATTTGTTGGTTATCTTCTCCACAGCGTGCTCTGGGCCTTATATGACTTATCCCCAGTGTCCCGAGAAGGAGTGGGTGAGGGGAGAACATGGGGCAGCTGAACTCCTCCTCCTTGTTCTTCTCTTCCTCCTTTACCTCCATTGTCTCCAACGTGGACATGACTCCCACTGGATTACAATTGTGGAAAGGCATAGTGCCATACTGTTTCCAGTTCAGCCAAAGGAGGCTAGCAGAAAGCCCTGGACCAGTATCAGAATGCCCTACTCGGGAAGGTGAGAGATACTTGTCAGTCACAGGAATGGAACGAGATTTAGGACTTTGGGCCTCATCAGAGGCAAAATTCCATTTGTGATGATCACTAATGATCTGAAATCACTCAGAAAAGATGGCTTGGTCGACTGGTCAGTTTGTGTGTTATTTAGTGGTTGGTGGGTTGATTGGGTGGTTGGTGGATGACTTTATAGTTTGGTTAATTAGCCAGAGCAACATTCTTTTCTCATTTAAGAGCTCATATAAGAGTCTCTGCGACATCTGTGTCCAGGCTCTATGAATAAAATGATACTCAGATCTCAATCTCCTTCGTCGATATGATTTCACACATGAAGAACTAGTACGTCTTTCCATGATTTTTTTAAATCAAACTTTAGAAACAAACATATAGTCAGAATTTTGACCTCTGTTTACTCAAATAATGTTTACTTATATATACTTGATGAATGAATACAAAGGGTGATAGAAAAGGATATTTGAAAACATCCCAAATGTAGCAACACAGGGTCTTCTTTACAAAAGACAAAGGCAGAAACTGTATCTGTCCTACAGCTCTAGAATTTATTGTAGCAGTATTAAATTAAGAAAAAAAACAATTTCCTACACAAAGTTCTGTCAACCTTCAAATATTTTGGGGTTTTTGATCAAAGAGGAATTTTGTAATCAATACCATATATACAGTGAATCTCTCCATGTTATCAGTTTATAACCACCGCTGAAACCTAAATGATACAAGCTGAATTCAGGTCATATGATAATAAAGTGCATGTAATAATATATTAAAAATTAAACTTTAAAAATGTCAGTAACTTCCATTTTCGCCTTTTGGTAATGTTGAGTAAAAGGATAACCATCTCCAAAGTTTGTGGTATCTGGCAAATACAGTATAAAATACTTGTCCATCCCAAAACATCTTGCCTGTGCTCTGCTCTAGAAATACACAAATTGAAAATTTTGTCATTGTTTATTTTACATTCTGCTGAGATTTCAGAAGAAATACAAAAGTCTCTCCAAGACATTTCTTCCCAACAACTCTCACATCATTCACATACTTTTCAAACATTTACCTTAACAATATACCCAAATTTATCTATGAACAGAAGACTTCATGTGGTACCAACATTTTCCACTGAATCATGAACTTTCTGCATTTCAGCAGATGGTATGGGAACCTACATGACCTGGTTTTATGATTTTTATCATAGGTACTCTGCAATAAAATCTCAAGATCCACAGACTCCTCTGAAAAGGAAAAAAAAACCACATTAGGTAAAAAGCAATATATTTGGGGAAAATAAAAAAAAATATTTGCTCTTATTCCTTGTAAAACCTACACAGTATCTTAGGAATCTATAATACTAGGGGAATGAAGATTCAAAATATGACAAAGGTATTACTGTGAGAATTACCTTCTGATATACTCTCACTTCTCTTTACATGGTAATTACTTTTTATATTATGAATATATACATTCTAGTTTTATTGAGTCAATTGGCATTGCTTCCCTATATTATCTTCTGAGGGAATATATTCTCCTAGAAGGCTCATGACTTCTCTGCAGTTTTGCAGTTCAATTAATAAGTTCCTATAATTTATTTGCATTCTTATATTTCAATCTGGCATATAAAAACTCAAAGTAATAATTATCAGCATGTCTACATTTTCAGAATCTATCAGGAGTAGTGCTGTTTACCTTGTTCTTTCAGCACCTGTGAATATACCTTCTGTGATACAATAAATGAAGTAAGTAAGGTGGACTCAGGCTGCAGTAAATTTCTACTGGCCATGAAGCAGAAACAGATGACATTTAAATATAGGACCCACATAAATGTGACGGGAATAGAAGTAAGTTTCAACATCACCAGAATGGAAATTGTTATTTTATGAAGTGTGGAGAAGTAGAGTATTTTGATTCTTTTATCCAATGAACAATAGCACCCTCTTGGAAAAAAATTTTTTAGTAAGTACATCTTGGGATATCAGGAGTGGGAAGAAAAAAGCATAATGGGTAGCATGTGGAAGAAGGAAATGAGTGCAAGGAACCTGTCTCCTAAGTTAACTGGATTCATCAATTTCAGTATCCCTTCCTCCCCACGATGTTTAATATCCCACAGCAATCGATACTTCTGTGCAGAATCTTAACTGGGTGGGGCCATGGTTACTGTAATGTAGCCAATAATCCTCACTTCTGTTTAACAAACTGAGGAAAGTCAGCCCTAATTCCATATATAAAACTAGAAATGATAACTGCTGGCTGATATGGGAAGACAACATCTAACTTTCATTTCCAATTTGTTTCCTTGATTTGTTGTGTTTCTGGGTCTTTACTAAGAAAAATTTGGCCTGTCCCAAGAAGCCTTAGACTTTCTCGTATTGCATCCTGTAATTTTTTCAGTGTGTCTTCTTTGACTTAGAGATTATTGATCCATTTGGAGTTGATTCTGGTGCAGAGTGATATATAAATATATAGCTTTAGTTTTGTACCAGTGTTTAACAAATTTTGCAAGCACCATGTATTGAAGAGTCTGTTATTCCTCTATTCTACTTTTTTTGACTCCCTGATCGAAGATTAGGTAGCTATAGGTCTGTGGATTCATTTTTGTGTCTTCAGTTTTATTCTGTTTGTACTCAGATCTGTTCAAGTACCAGTACCAAGCTGATTTGATTAATGTAGTAGAGTTTGAGGCTTGGTGTTGGTATTCTTCAAGCTCTGTTCTTTCTTCTAAAGATATTTTTGCTATTTGGGTTTTTTTGTTGTTGTTCCATAAGAATATTTGGATTAATTCTTCTATTTTCTTGAGGAATGAGGATGGGAAATTAATAGGTATCACATTGAATTAGCCCTTTTCACGATATTACTCCTTCCAATTGTGCAGAAGGGGAGACTTTCCACTTCCTTCCTTTTGCTTTAATTTCCTTTTTAAGGTTTTTAAAGTTTTCATCATTGACGTCCGTCACTTCTTTAATTAACCCTAGGATTTTGTTTTTGTCCCACTATTTTCATCTAGACCTTAACTACTCCTTCAATGTAAGTGGTTCTGCCTAAATGGCAACATTTTATCAATGGTCCTTGCAGCTTCAATGAATCAAAATTTAAACCATATTAATTCTTCACTTCCTTACTTTCATTATTTTTAAGTAATAACGAGGAAAAAGTTGAAAATTAATTTTTGAGTCACAATCAGGCAGATTTTCTACTCCAAATTGACTTGGGATATATTTGTATACTGTTTCTACATAAAAATTTCATGCACATTCTCGGTTACCATTCTGACACAAAGTTGACAATCTTGTTGAAGCATTGTTATCTCCTCTTTAGTTTTCAACATAGTGGTTTATACATCTCATTGTTACAATGGTTTAACTTCTATCCCTATTTAAATAATTTGTTTTGTCCTTTGTCCTCCCAAAATTACACCAACATCAAATAAAGTGAAAAGAGGGGTTTCAAAGCAATAAAAACAACCCATGGTACCTTAGAAAAAAATAGCAAGAAAAGAAAAACCACTTGTCACCATATATTGGGGTTCATTTTGCTTAACCTCATATTTTCTGAACTTTTCTGCTTCTCCTAGACATATATTATTTCTTTCAAATAAGGGAAACCCGGAGACCTATTTTTCTTTGGGCCTAGATTACTTCACTTAATATAATGTGGTAAGAAATGTACTGATAACCTTGCTCATGTAACTGTAATCCTTCTGTACAGTACTTTCAGAATAAAAAAAAACATTAAAGAAAAAGAAGTTGACAACCTTGTACTAAGGAAAAATTATGTCAGAATAACAGTGATTATTTATTTTCCAGACTGTCAAGTATTTATATGTTTATGAGGGAGTACTTTCAAAGCAAGGTTTTTTTTTTTTACAAGTTATTCAATTTCTGACACAAATATTCCTTTGCCCCCTTATAGATATGCTTTATTTGTGTATATCTTCATAATTCATATCTTAAATTCATCTGATACAAAGTAACAGTAAAATGGGCTAAAATTTTTCAAAGCAAGTACTAGCAAATGTTAAATGAAAAGAACATGAAAGAGAAAGTCTCCCATATATTTTTATTACACAAAGAGTAATGTTAATATATAATGTAAATATAAACATAATATATAGAGACATATCAGTGAATGTGCGGTTTTATGTATATACATACAGGCTTTTGTATTGAAGTTACATTATATCAACAATTATATAAATTACTTACAAATGTGTAGAACAAAAATAATAATTGCATAAATATATATATTAAAAATGTTGTACGGAGGGATTACAGATGCATGAGGAGAGTAATGAGTTCAATTCGTAGATATCATTGTTAACTTCTCCTTTGTTTTCCCCCTACCATAACTTTCCTCCCCACATCCCCAACACATCCAATCACCCCAAACCCTCACATTGTAACATTTGGTTTATCATAGTGTATTGTGCATCTCATCATCACAATGGGTCATGCTGTATCCCTGTTTAAGTATTCCCCAATATTCCGTCCCCTCTCCCAAATACAAAGATGTATATGCAAGTTGCAATCGAGCATCAAATCCAGCGAAAACAGGGGTTATACCATGGGTCAGTTACATAAAAAACACAACCTGTCCTGGTGTACATTTTGAATAACGTTACTTCATGTCGTCATAGGTACACATCCTTTGACCTTCTCTGCTAGTCCTACACATACACTAGCCATGGCAAACAAGGGAAAGCATGGGATCTATGTTTCTCTGGGCCTGACTTATTTCATTTAATATAATTCATTCAAAGGCTTTCCATTTCCTAACAAATGAGGCAATGTCATTCTTTCTGACATAGGCATAGAAATACATTATATATGTGTATATAGAGTTCCATTATGTGTGTGTGTGTGTGTGTGTGTGTGTGTGTGTGTGTGTGTGCACGCTATGGTAAATAATGCTGCAATAAACGTGGTTGTGTTTGTAGATTTGGTATGACTTTGTTTTGATGGTTTTGTTAAATGCATAAAAATGGGATTGCTGGGTCATAAGGGAGCTCTATGTGCAGAATTTTGAAGAACCTCCATACTGCTTTCCAAAGTGGTTGAACAAGTTTGCACCCTTAACAACAATGCAGTAGGTTTCCCTTTTGGCCACATTCCCTACAGCATCTTTTGTTACTAGATTTTTGATTATAGCCATTCTAACTAGAGTGAGGTCTAATCTCAAGTTGTCTTGATTTCCATTTCTTCCATGGCTAGAAAAGTTGAACATTTCTTCATGGGACTATTGGACATTCTTATTACCTTTTCAGAGAACTGTCTCTTTAGCCAATATATTATTCGGGAAGTTGTTTCTTTGAAGATTTGTTGTTCGGGATTTAGTTTTTGAGTTTTAAGTATATTTTACCTATGAGACCCTTGTTTGTTGTGTGGATGGTAAAGCTCTTCTCCCAGTCTGTGGGCTTTCTGTTGATCTTACTAGCTATGTCCTTTGCTATGAAGAAGTTCTGCAGTTTCATTCAATTCTCTTTGTCCAACCTCTCTGATTTGTTGTGCTTCTGGGTCTCTATTAAGAAAATTTCTGCCTGTTCCAAGGAATTCACAGTTTGTCCTATTCCTTTCTGTGATGTGTCCAGGGAATCTGCTTTCATTTCTATGTCTTTGATCCATTTGGAGTCAATTCTGTTCCAGCGTGACTTATACGGATATAATTTTAGTTTTCTAAAAGTGGTAAACCAATTTTGCCCAGACCATTTACTGAAAAGGCTGTCATTCTTCCATTCTACTTTTTAAATCCCTTGTCAAATATAAGGTGGCTATAGGTCTGTGGATTCATTTCTGGGTCTCCAGTCATATTACATTTGTGCTCAGGTCGGTTTTTGTGCCAAGCTATGGCTTTTTAGTAGAGTTTGAAGTTTGGAATTGATATTCCTCCAGAGCTATTCTTTCTACTACGATCTGTTTTTGCCATTTGGGATCTTTTTTTTTTTTTTTTTGTCCCATTGTCATTGTGGGGTTGCTTCTTCTATTTCATTGAAGAATGAGGTTGGCATATTTATAGCTGTCACATTAAATTGGTAGATAGCATTTGGCAGTATTTTCACAATGTTAATTTCCCCAATCCAGAAGCATAGGACTTTTTTGCACTTGTTTAGTTCTCTTTAATTTCCTTTTTCAGGTTTTTAATGTTTTCATACAGAATCTTCACCTATATTGTTAAGTTAATTTCTAAGTATTTTATCTTTTGTGGGGCTATTACATATTGGGTTGGTTTCCTAATTTCACTCATGCTCTTCTCATTATTTGCATACAGGAAAGCCATTCATTTCTGAGGGTTAATTTTATACCCTGCTCCTATGCCAAAGTTTCCGATCGGCTCATGTAACTGGGAAGTGTAGCCCATGGAGTTCTTTAAACAGAAAATCATGTCATCTGCTAAGAGGGAGATTTTTAATTCATCTTTCCCTGTTTGGTTCTTCTTTATGTTTGCATCTTGACTTAGTGCCCTAGCTAGGCTTCAAATACTAGTTTGAAGAGGAGTGGACATCCTTCTCTCATTCCTGCATTTAGAGAAAATGGCCTTGTATTTTCACCATTAAGTATAATGCTGGATGTAGGTTTGTCATAAATAGCCTTTATTATATTGAGGAATGTTCAATGGATTCTTGCTAATGTTTTCAATGTACTTGCAATACACTACGTGATTCTTTTGTTTCAATTGTATTCTTCCCCAATGGTATAACCCCTCTTTTCAATATATTTGATGCTGCATCTCTGCACAATGTATATATAGTTTATTTTTTAATTTGGGGAGGAGAAGGTATATAGCAGAATACTTAAATGAGGATGTAGGCTGCCCCGTTGTGATGAGATGTACAGGAAACTATATTGAAAAAAGAACTTTACAATGTAGAGGAATAATGGAGATGTGGAGGGTAGGGGTAAAATAAAGGAGGAGGAAACAATGCTCGCTATGCAATGCACTAATTCCCCTACTAATGTAACTGCAACCACTCTGTTAACATTTTTACAACAAAAAATTAATATTAAAAAATTTAATTAACAGAGCACACTGTCTGAGTAACAGACAAAATGATTTAATGAAAAAATTCCTTTGTGGCAATACTAGAGTCGAAATGACAGGCCACTATCTGAATCACTATCCCAAAATCGATCCTCACAAGACAAAGTTATCTGATGTAACTATCCATAAACTGATATGTTATAGGGAATACGTGCACCCTCTAAAATCAAGAAGATCATCTTTTTCTTAATAATTGCACTGACATTCAATTTCTTGTATAGGTGTTTTATGCCAGGACAAAATTGTAGCACATAATCTGAAAATGTACTCATTGAAAACTGGTCTACTCACCACAAATAGGCTTCCATTTCTTGCCATGAACACTTGTCGAAAAGTGTAGAAATCTATGAGAAAGAATCTGTTTCTTCGTTTATGTTGGTTATTGTCTGCAAGGGCAGAAATACTGAATGTCTTTATATTCTCACATCTTTCCATTTAAATATGCCATGTGAGATGTTTCTCCTTATATTGGTTGCTTCAGATATCGATATTCACTACACAATCCAATATGAATACAAAAAGTTTAGGTTCACCTGCAAACTCTCAGTTGAGGATTTATTAAGTATTAGGAATAAATCAGTCACAAAAATTGAACTCATTTTCAATGGTTTCTGCAAAAAGTACACCCAGTATTTTCTATTATTCAATAAGAAAAATAATGCTGCATGAATATGTACATCACCAGAAGCCACCTGTTTCAAAACGACCATATCTGGTAATCATCTGAACTCACATATATTACCTGTATTTCAATTTTTCAACTTTCTTTCACAATGTAGATATTCATAAAGAACTGGTTCTAAAGAACCAGGCCAATTAGCAACAGGAATGCTTTTAGTGTATTTTTATTCATGTCTAAAAGTGTCTAAAAATAAATTTTACTTTTAGAAAAAAAAATCTGTAACATTAGTTGAAATGAACAATGAAAACTTTATGTACAACACAAGTAGTACATAATGATTGCACTTATTAGTAAAATCGATTTCAGAAATCGGTAAGACCTTGGATAGCATTTGCTTTCGGCACATCATTACTTTCAAAAGGTGCAGGAAGTAGAGATTTTAGCATTTATCCTAATTGTATAATAGATGATTGTAACTTAACTTTGAATCAAGTAAGAAAAATAGAATAATTATTCTACAATTCCCTTGAATAAGTATTTTTGAAAATCCAACATTGAATTGATCTCAAATAAAATGATATTGGATATTTGTGCTTCCCATCGCTCTGACAAAGAGGTAGGAAAATAGAGGACCTTTCTCGACTCACTTTCTTCTGCATATTTCAAGCATATTTGTTGGCTCAATTTTGTTAATATTCAAAAAATTCCATATCTTCCTCATCATTTTATTACTAGGGGATTGGAAATCTGAAAGCATATGGCCAAGATGATTTTCACCTGAAATGAAACATAATAAATGATATTTGAAAGAGAATTTGATCTATGGATATAGATCTTTAATTTTGAATTCATGACTGTTATTACATTTCTGGATTCTCTATCTCATATTAAAATGAATCAGTCAAACACTTTACATGCCCATTTAGTCCACTAGTTTTGAACCAAACAGATTGGAACAAAGATTTACATCTTCAATTTTAATCATCACCATAGTAGAGGAAACAAATCATATCAAAGCTACCTAAAAATACATAAAATGAATGATTGTGTAATATTCACCTAACTTACCTCATGGTTATAATTGCACAGGTAAATTTATGTGAGGTACTTATGACTGGGCAGTATATATTGAATGTATCTCTCCAGGCAAGATTTAAGTCTTATTAGTTGACTTGCATAGTAAGTTTCAAAATCCTCTTTGTGTCCCTTGTGTTCAGATGTATTTGGATCATCATTTGTAAAACATCAAAAGAATAGTGAGTATTCATTTGCAAAAAAATGTATGTGTTTAGGATATCCTCTTTAGGTGAACAGAAAAGCTCTAAAACACTAAATACATACATATATACATATACATGTACTCACATATATACATATACGTGTACATATGTATAGATACACATCTATATAAAATATGCATCTACATTTATATATAAAACTACCAAATATGATCGTAAGCAAAACTAACCCAAAGACATTCCTACAAGGGGTTTATCTTTTTTTATATATTTGTTGTTCTTCTTAATTTTATTGTACTATTTAAAATTTTATTCATATGTTATTGTCTTCCTTCTATTGCAGATCCCTGTTGTCACTCTATTTTATTTTGATACCTAACAAGGATATTCATGGGAATTGGTATAGAAACTTGAAATTAAAAATAACTCGTGGATAATTCGCTTAAAATTATTTTGTACTTTCTTAGCCTTGTTTATCAAATAAGTAGCTATTTATAATTAAAAGAATTATTCCTATATACTGACATTCTCATTACTATAAAAATGAGCTGTGTATGTGATACGTAATACTAGGCTTTCCATCCTTGAATGATTTAGGTCTACCTTTGGTAGACTTTTAATTTTATTCTCAAGGTGAGATACAATGAGGATATCATTAAATCACTAAGGGACTGGGAAACATTCTTGTGATACCTGATATACCCTTCCTTTTTCTCTCGGTTTCCATCCACAATATCCCATCTCCCAAGTTGTAAGGATGCTATCCAACATACTATCTTGTGAGTATTGATGTTAATATATGCTGTTTCCCTTTTGTTGTAACACTAATTGTTGCATGAGTTCTATTGGTTAGGTCTACTTTTCAAAGTTAGTGTTATGGTGAACACAAAAGCCTCCTCTAAATTTCGTAGCACTTTTCAAATACATCTTATTCTTTTTTTTTGTTTTAGCACTGTTTATTTTAATTTTTTTATTGTGAAAATAATGTACACAGAGGTTACAATTACATGAGCAAGATAATGAGTACATTTCTTATCAAGCATTGTTGCCTCCTCTTTTGTTTACCCTTACCATCCCTTCTCATCTCCCCCACCTCCCACCCCCCCTTGCTAACGTTGTAAAGTTTGTTTTACGACATAACTTCTTGTACATCTCATTGTTGCAATGGGTCCATCTGTGTCCCTATTTAAACAATTTGTTTTTTCCCTTCCCCTCCACAAATTTCACTAACATCAAATACCATGAGAACAGGCATTATAGCTGTGGGGGAGGGACATGCCAAGCAACAAAGAAATAAATATGTTAGAAACAATAGCAAGCAAGAAAACAAACAAAAAAAAACATTTGAATCCATATCTTGGGGTTCATTTTGCCTAACATCAACTTATCTGACCTTTTCTGCTTGTCTCCGACATACATTACTTATTGCAAATAAGGGAAACCATGGGACCTATGTTTCTTTGGGCCTGGCTTACTTCACTTAATATAATTTTTGCCAAGTCTTTCCATTTCCTAACAAATGTGTCAATGTCATTCTTTCTGATGGAGGCATAGAATTCCATTGTGTATATATACCACATTTTCTTGGTCCATTCATCTACTGAAGGGCATCTGGGTTGGTTCCATCTCTTAGCTATGGTAAATAATACTGCAATAAATATAGTTGTGCTAGTAACTGTAGTATGGTCTTGTTTGTGATCGTTTGGGTAAATGCCCAAAGTGGGATTGCTGGGTCATAGAGGAGCTCTATATGGAGTCTTTCGAAGAAACTCCATCCTGCTTTCCAAAGTTGTTGAACAAGTTTACACTTCCACCAACAATGCAGTAAGGTTCCCTTCTGTCCACATCCCCTCCAGCATGTGTTGTTATTAGAGTTCTTGATTATAGCCATTCTAACTGAGATGAGGTGTATCTCAATATTGTTTTGATTTGCACTTTTATTTTATGGCGAGGGAGGTTGAGCATTTCTTCATGTGTCTATTGGCCATTATTCTTTCCTCTTCAGAGAAGGTTCTCTATAAGTCTTTAGCCCACTTATTTCTTGGGCAGTTGTTTCTTTGAGGATTTGTTGTTGGGGGATATAATTTTTTGAGTTCCAAGTATATTTTATATATGAGACCCTTGTCCATTGTATGGCTAGTAAAGACCTTCTCCCAATCTATTGATATTGCTAGCTATGTCCTTTGCCATGCAGAAGCTCTTATGCCCAAGTGTACTATCAGTAATTACACAAGTTGAACATTTATGTCAGTATGTAAGTATTATTGCAAGGTGTTATACTTCACATTTATATGCTTGGGTTATTCCTCTTAAACCATTGATGCTTCTTTAATTTAAGCAAAATTTTGTTTTTGAAACTCAGGAATTATAGGTTAAGAAAAGGTTGCATGATGTCTAATCAAATAGTTCAAAAACCTGCATAAGAAAGAATTGCACAAAAAATTAATACGAACATGGACATACACATATTAACAGAGTTCATCACAAAAAATTAAAATATTGATGTAAACCATATGAGACAAAATGGAAAGAATCAGTTTGGCTTCCACATTTTCACAGGTTCTCTCAACACAAATCTCCGGATTATTTCTATTCTTCCTTCCACTAAAAATTATAATTTAAACAGCCAACGATCTTCCGTATGAAGTTAAGATATTTGAATTATCACGGAGTCAATCCTTCAGAATGACTTAAATTTCTGAGAAGAGTTTTACATGAACGGGTATGGTATCATAAACCTGGATATCATATATTATGGCAAAGATTTTAAATACTTTTTTATATGTCACACAGTGTAAAATATTTTCTAACTAAAGATATCTTTATTCAGACGTTTAAATTTGTTAGCACATACTTCATTCCTGGCTCAATAAATTTCGTTAATTGGAAAAGTATACTGTGCCCCATTCGCCCTATGTCAGGGCCTGATATATAACAATCCAGTTTTTTTTTTTCTGGAAATGTTGTTAGGGAAGAGAATAATTAATTCCCTAGAACAAATGAACCATAGGAAGTAAGAATAATATAAAACACTTTATGTAGCTATAAACACTATGAACTTATTTCAAATGAGTTACAGGTTAAGAAAACACCAGCATCACACTTCAAGCCTAGCCGAATTCCGTGAATTTAATGATAAAAATTATAGCACTTAGAAATGGAATCTTCACTTCTGTCTCTAGGCCAGAGTGGGTATTTCCTTTGAGGTAGGCAGGCTTGCTGATGACAGACTGATATCATGAGCAAGAAAAATGATTATGTCAGTACAACAATAATTGGCATCCCACATACAGGAGGCACTGGAATTGACCACAGAAATTAAAATGTGTATTTGATGGAAAAGTTTCCTGCTATCATTGCTGAGTCTACTTATGTTTACGAGAAAACTTATTGTGCTCATATCAGTCAGTTATCAATCTTACCATATATACCTGATTATGTCATTCATTTTGTTCTTGAATTAAAATATTACTCATATTCAGAGCTTTTCTGAATATTGGCTGTTGTTTCCGTAAAAGTTCATTTACACATCCGATTTTCTAGGTTTGATTGAAATACCAGTCCACTATACACTGAATTATAATATTGATACAATTATGGAATTATAACAATAATATCTAAATTTCTAAGCTGATTTTCTGTCAACTCTCCAAATTTAAACATTAATCCTTGCTAGTAGGCTCTTTAGAAATATTTCCTAGCAGTTTTTTATACCTGGCAGATAATTATCAAATTATACTTTGGAAAAATGGTATTATTGAAACACATGTATATTCCTTTAACTATACATTTTCAGTACTGTCCTGACACTCTTCAGGCATAATATAAACAGTGATCCACAATGTAGAAATGATTAATGAAATTCATTAAAAAGGTACAATTTGAGAAATATTTTATGAGAAACTAATTTGTAAAAGACATCAGAATATTTCCGTGAAATTGGCTCCTTATCCTTCATATGCTCTGCACCAATTAATACCACTGGAGTAATTGAGCAAACATTGCTAAATTTTATGGTCAAAATTTATGTTGAATTAATATTGGGAAATATTCATATCTAAAACAGGATTTCAAAAAAATTAATACTCATATATATGTACTATGCCTGTCAAAATATTTTATTTTCTTCATGTCAAGAGTTCCCAAACATGGACCGAGTAAAGACATAGTAATGCCCTTGATTTGAGGAAAACAGGAAAGCATTTAAACATCTTCTGAAATAATCAATCCTACCAAGTTGTAGCAACTATGGGGATAGAAATACAGTAGGTAAGACTTTCTATTTCCTAACAAATGGGGCAATGCCATTCTATGGAGGCATAGAATTCCATTTTGTATATATACCACATTTTATTGATCCATTCATCTACTGAGGGGCATCTGGGTTGGTTCCATACGTTAGCTATAGTAAATAGTGCTGCAATAAACATAGTCGTGCTGGTACCTTTAGTGTGGTCTTGTTTGTAAACATTTGGGTAAATGCCCAAAAGTGGGATTGCTTGGTCATAGGGGAGCTCTATGTGGAGTCTTTTGAGGAACCTCCATACTACTTTCCAAAGTGTTTGAACAAGTTTACACTCGCACCAACAATGCAGTAAGGATCCCTTCTGTCCAAATCCTCTTCAGCATCTGTCGTTTAATTAGAGTTCTTGATTTTTGCCATTCTAACTGGAGTGTAGTGGTATCTCAATGTTGTTTTGATTTGCATTTCTTTTATGGCTAGGGAGGTTGAGCATTTCTTCATGTGTCTATTGGCCATCCTTATTTAAGCCAGACCCATGAAACCTAGGTCCCATGGTTTCCCTTATTTCCAATATATAGTATATGTCTGAGTCAAGCAGAAAAGCTCAGATAAGCTGATGTTAGGGAAATGAACCCTAAGATATGTATTCAAATGTTTTTTTTTTCTTTCATGCAATTGTTTCTAACAGATTTATAAGATTATTTTTTGTTGATTTGTATGTGCCTCCCCCACAGTATAACCCCGGCTTTCACTGTATTTGATGTCAGTATAATTTGTGGAGGGGAAGGGGAAAAACAAATCGTTTAAATAGGGGTACAGTTGGACCCATTGCAACAATGAGATGTACAAGTCCTTATGTTGAAAACGAACTTTACATCTTTGTTCTGGGGGGTAGTGGGGCGAGGGGGATCAGGGAGAGTTGGGTGGCGGGCAGGGGGAGGATGGAAACTGATGGGAAGGGGAAACAAAGGAGGAGGCTACAATGCTTGATAAGAATTGTATTCATTATCTTGCCCATGTAATTGTAACCCCTCTGTACAGTATTGTCACAATTAAAAAAAAAAGAAATACAGTAGGTAAGCACATTTTCTTTTTTTTTTTTTTGTCGGCCGTGGGGTTTGAACTCTAGGCCTGGGCGCTGTCCCTCAGCTCTTCAGCTCAAGGCAAGTGCTCTACCACTTGAACTACAGCGCCACTTCCGGTTTTCTGGTGGTTTATTGGAGATAGGAGTCTCACAGTCTTTCCTGCCTGAGCTGGCTTTGAACCGCGATCCTTAGATCTCAGCCTCCTGAGTAGCTAGGATTACAGGCATGAGCCACCAGCGCCCGGCTAAGCACATTTTCTGAGAATCGTGAGGTAAATAAAGTGGAAAATGAAAAAGTAGCACAGAAGAAACAGTAATAATAAAAAAAATCAATCAGGGTTGATACTAAGGATTCACAATCACTTATTTTGTAAAAACCTATTTAATTCTCTCAATAACCATATAGTCATTGACAATTCTCAGAAAAAAAAAACATATTTCATGAATAAATACTATTTGAGAAACAACTCCCAAAATAATCTTGTGTTAACAGAATATTGGAAAATTAGTGACACTTTACATTTAGATCTGTACTATTTGGAATTGCCTTATTTATTCATTTAATTTATGTATTGCATGGGAGGGGACAATGATTAACTAGATGTCCTCTAATGTAAGTGCCCTGGGAGAACACACAGACTATTCAGCTCACATTCCATAGGATCTACGTTTCCTACAGTTAATAGAAATTATACTCATATATTTGGTTGTCCATGTAATCTGCATCTGACCTAACAAGAACATCACTATGTGAGTGGATTTAAAATATTCTCGATTTTCTCTCTGAATTTCCTGGAAGGATAATCCCAAAGTCAGTTTACTTGGGGATTTTATATGTGTGTGTGTTGGTATAATTATATATTACATATTGCTATATAATCTGTAGGTATATATATAATTGATATTATTTCCCAATTTTAAACATATCCCAAACTGTTTCATATGACTCATCTATATTCAAATATTTTAACCTCATACTGAATTGCATTTAAATTGTAATTCTTTCAGGAGGGAAGAATATCAGCTGTCTTAATTGTTGAGAGTTTGTGGAAAATACAGTGGCCAAATTAATACTTACCTTCTTTTTCAATTATGGTTTCAATCATTGATTTGCTCCTTTGTGATCTGTGTTAATGTATGTATACGTAACAATTTCTTTGTTTGTTTCAATTTCGTCGTGTAATTCTCTTTTATGCATGTTTCTGAAGTATTTGGTTTGACATTGTGCAATCTTGTTTGAATTTCTGCCACCTCATTTGCAAAACAATATTTTTCTTACATTACTTATGGAAGCATCCATTTTACCATTATTGTTATATGATTAACCTAAACATTCATATATGCAGTATGGATCCTTGCAATAATATTTAAAATATACCATTTTTATCTGACACTTGCCTTCACTCCTCTCTTTTTATCATGCAATTAGAATAGCCACTAATTTCCCTAAAACCTAGAGGATTCAAAATATTGATGTTTCCTTTCACTACAGTTCTGAAGATACAGATAAGCTAAAAAGATTTTAACTTGTACTAGTGTGCAGTTCAATTGCTGCGAAGTTCACGTGAACTGTGATATTAATATTTTTATGAAAAAATGGTTCTATGTCTTCTTATGTTTTCCCCATTATCACTATATACCGTGACTATTTTTACTTTACAAACATTAGCATGTTTCACACTTCTTGGTGGAAACAGCATTTATCTGAGTAAACAGAGGGGCAGTGTTAAATATGACACATCTTTTGTAATTACGTTGAAGATTTTTGTAATACACAACTTGAAAAAATTTTAAATGTTGACATAATTCTTAAATGAATTCATCTTTGTCTTCCCATCAAAGAATATACATACTTCATAGATTGATGTGCAGGAATTTAGGAAATGAGCAAAGGAGTACAGAAGTCACATAAAATAATGAATAATGTACTTCTAAAGTTAGTAAAGTTCTATTTTATTTCTTTATCACAATCTGACATGAGTTTTGAATGCCTGTACTTCCTGATAGTACACTCGTGTTTATCATTGTGATGTATTTCCAAAAGTTTTATAAAACTTTGGGGAATTTTGTGTGTTCACCATGAATCAAGGCTTGAAAAGTTAGATGTAAACCATAGATTTTATGCAATGAGTATTGTTACAATAAAATGGTATAGGGGATCCTATGTAAAACGAACACTCACAAGACAATATGTTATATATGATATCTAAAACATTGGAGGAGAATGGGGATTGGGAAAGGGAGACAAAAATGAGGAAGGGCAACAATTTCAATAAGGAATTTAGTCACTACTTTTGTAATTATACGCCTGCTCTAGGTCCCTATGACAATGACATTTAAATAACAAAGGAAAAGTAAACCTACATGATAGAACTGATGCAATGATTAGAGTTAAATATCACATATTCAACTCAATTTGAAACAGATGATAATGACAATATCTATGAATAATTCTTTGAATTCCTTTTTTTATCAATTAGCTCCTTTTTTGATATACATAACAGAAAGAGCAGAAAACAATTTTATGCTAGTTAGATGACTACAATTTTTACAATTATGGTATCTGTAGCAATCTCTATGAATACCCTTGTTAGTTATATCCAGATTAGAGAGTGTATGTTAAGCTCGTTTGCACAGAAATTGCTTAAATATGGTAATAAGAATTAATAGTATTCTTCCATTTCTGTATTGCTTATTAGTATGAAATGAATCAATACAAAATTTAATATTCTACAAAAAGTTCATATGAATAACTATGCCCCACAATGAGTGATGCACACTCACAATGGTACAAGAACTTTCAACACAATTTTTAGAGATGAATACACTACTACCAGATTTTTGAGAGGATCATTCTATCAAATAATCACTGAATAAGATGATTAATGAAGTATGAAAGCTTTAGAATGCAGTAGTTACTGATATTGAAGAAGTCCTACAAAAGGAGAGAACACTTGTCGAATATTTTAAGAATGTGATTTGCCTAGCAATACATATAATTATATTATGAGGTGAAATATATAAATTTTAGAAAATATTCCACAGCCTGATACAATGATAGGCAAGTTACACTTGTCACCCACACACACCACCATCACACCGCCAATAAAAAAGGATATACAAACAAATTGCCGAAAAGTTCACTTACGAAGTACGAATCCCAATTTTAACTCTAATTCTGTCTAATTTACTTCTTTTCAATTTCATTTAACTTGAATTGCTGCTTATATTAAAGTTGATAAACTATACCTTGTTTTGGATGTACATTATACTATAATAAATTGTTGTGTTATTTTTTCTTTTCTTTACCTTTTGCCTTAAAGCGCTTTCATTTCAAAACCATCGTAAAGCTTATTTCATTATATTTGTTTTCTCTTTTGAAATCAGAATATATTTAACAAGAATTTTTTAGGGGATTACATCATTCTGAATATCATATATGTGAAGTTAATATTATATATGATGTCAGTTTAATTGCTTTCCTCTTTCTGAATAAATCAATGGAATTCTATCCTTGAGAATAGAGAACAAGATGATCATTCTTTAATATAGTTTGTTTTACTTAGCATTTAGTACTAACAGAGTTTTATGTAAAAAATTATATTGTCTATATCAACTTTACATCCTGCTCATATGTTCTGTTTCCTTCAGGGAACATTATTTTCTTTTGAGATTTTATAAGAGCAACAAAAATCTCATAATGAAAAAATAGTCATATGTGATAAATCAGCCTCAGAGCAATGGGAAATTTGAATGCCATAATCACTTCGTTTCTGTTTTCTGATGGTACAATTTAGCCTCATAGTTTTTAAAATGCTTTTCTTCAAAAGATACTGTATGCAGAATTTATATTTATGTCAGTAATGAGTACATTTCTTGTTAAGCATTGTTACCCTCTCATTTTTTACCCTAATATCATTTCCCTCCTTCATCTTCATCAGTTCTCCTCCAACCCAAAGCTGCAATGTTCATTTCCAACATAGTATCATTATTCCAATGGGTCATCTTGTGTTCTTAATTCAGGAATTTGTTACTCTCCTTTCCCTTCCCAAATTACACAAATTGATATATGAAATGGTACCAAAATCAAATAAAACAGGAATATGCAATAGGAGGAACAACATCAAATAGAAACAAGTAGTATATTAAAATCAAGAATAACAACAACAACAAAAACTCTTCTGCACTTAATTTGAGTTTCAGTTCACATAGCATCTCTTTATGTTTTATGTTTTTTATAGTAAAAATAGTGTCCATAGGTGTTAAAGTTACTTGAGTAAGGTAAGGAGTATATTTCCTATTGAGCATTGTTATCTCCTTCTTTGTTTTTCGCCTACCATCCCGTCCCTCCATACAACTACATCTCCCCCTATTCCCCCAAATTGTAAAACTTGTTTTCTACATAATGTCTTGTACATATCATCATTACATTGAGTCATCCTGTATTCTTCTTCCAGCGTTTTGTTGAGAGTTTGTGTGAAAATAATATTATTTTTGGTTGCTTTATATTTCCTTCCCCCAGGGTATAACACCAGTTTTCACTATATTTGAAGTTGGCATAATTTGTGGAAAGGAAGGGAAAAAAAACAAATTGCTTAAATAGGGATACTGGTGGACCCATTGCAAAAATGAGATGTACAAATGTTATGGAGAAAAATGAACTTTACCACTTTGGTGGGGAGGAGAGGTGGGAGGGGAGGGAGGTGGAGGAACAAAAAAGGAGGCAACAATGGTTGGTAGAGAAATATACTAATTACCTTGCTCATATATATATATATAATTGTGAAAATACCAGAGGGGTTACAATTACATGAGCAAGGTAATTAGTATATATATAATTCAAAGTTAATTATCAGTCTATGGAAAATTTCAGAGTCCATCAGGAGTGAACTTGATCTAGTTCATAATTTCTAAAAATGTATGTATTCTCTTCCATTGTGACAGGCAGTTAAATGCCAACAAATCTATGGGAAGAAAATTCCCAGAGAAAACTATGATGAAATACTTCAAAATCAGATATCTTAAATGTGATTTCTTCAGACATAAAAAATAGCTAGATGCACAAGAACTGAAATACATATTTCTCTGTCTATTTCACAAATTAGGGTCACTTATAACAACCAGTACAAATGTAGAACTTTTGCTCTCAATAAATTCCACAATTTTCAGGCAATTTTTTTCTATATCGAAGAAAACCAGAAGAGGAAATCATGTGGTGACAAATTTTGAGTGAATTTGTCAAATGTATTCTGAATTATGGATGATGAATTAGCCAATTCCATATACCCTTTTAAAAATATCAATCACCAATTAAAATATACACTCAACAGTAGGAGGATTTGTCATTATGTTTCATCGATGTTGATTCCTATTAGGATTATAAGATCAGCAGGAAATATCATTCAGATAACTGCTTCTTAGAGAAGATATGCACCATGTGAATCATGAGAACCAAAGTTTGAGATTGTACTGTTGTTCAAAAGGTAGTAAATTTCAATAGAACGGTGTCCAGTGGCCAAGAAGCAAAGCCAGAAGACATTTAACCATCAGACAAACATAAAAGTGATGGAAAGACAAGTAAATTTCAAGATCACCAGAAAGGAAATTGTGATATTCTGAAGTATGGGGAAGTAAAGAATTTTGAGTCTGTTATGCATTGAAAAATAGTGCCTACTTGGAGAAAATGTTAGTAAATACATCTTGGGATGTCAGAGATAGAAAGAAGATAAAGCTATTAAGAGAGAAATGTCCCAGTCCTGTCCAAGAGCCAAATAGATAACATGTATATAGAAGATGTGGAGAAAGGAAATGAGGCCAAGGAACTGTTACCTTTCCTAAAGTTAACTGAATTCACCAAACAAGTTCAGTATCCCTTCCTACCTAAGATGGAAGATATCTCACTCCTAGGTTGTGCACAGCAATTGAAACTTCTATGTAGAGTATTATTTGGGTGGGACCATGGTTACTGTGATGTAGCCAATAATCCTCACTACTGTTTAACTAACTGAAGGAGTCAGCCCTACTTCCTTAGAATAAAACGGAATGCTTTGTGCCATCTGAAACCAGAAGACATCACACATTCTCTCATTATGCATTGTTGTACTATAATTTTTTGTAAGAGAAATGCATGAGCATTCAGTAGTCGAATACTAACTTGATTTTCCACTTTTCTTATATGTGTGTGTGAGTGAAGTAAGCATAGTATACTGAGGGCTTACTGTTACATGAGCAAGTAATGAATCCATTTCTATCAACATTGTTAAACTTTCTTGTTTTACTCCTATTATCACTTCCCTGCAAACCTCCACAACTCTTCCCTCCCACACCCAAAATTGAAAATTCGTTTTCAATAAAGTGTCTTATGTTTTTCATCATGAAAACAAGTTATTTACAATTTTGTTATTTCCCTTCCCCTCCCGAAATTAGGAATAATGTATATACAAGTTACAAAATACCGAAATCAAATACAGTGACAACTGGGTGTATGCCATTGGGGAAGAACCTATAAAGAAAGAAAATAAAACCACATAGTACATTATAAATACCTTAAATAGAACAGCAAATAAGATAAAATCTCTTGTGTCCCTATCTTGAGGTTCATCTCGCTTAGTATCAGCATATCATCATATATACATATATTTTTACCTCTTGTGCTTATCCTAGTCATATAGTAGTTATTGTGGATAAGGGAAACCATGGGGCATATGTGTCACTTTATCTAATTTACATCACTTAAAATATTTTTTTGTCTTTCCATTTCCTAAGAAATGGGACTGTTTCAGTCTTTCTAATGGAGGCATATAATTCCTGAATTCATAGATAGATAGATAGATAGATAGATAGATAGATAGATAGATAGATAGATAGATAGATAGATATGTGTATAAATGTGTGTGGGTGTGTGTCTGTCTGTATGTATGACATTTTCTTGATCAATTTATCTACTATGGGTTTTTTGGGCTGATGGTTCCATATCTTAACTAGGGTGAATAATGCTGCAATAAAGAGAGATAGGCTGAAAGCTGTAGTATGGCCTTCTTTGTGATTATTGCGGAAAATGCCTAACAGTGGGATTGCTGTGTCATAGGGAAGCTATATGTGTATTCTTTTGAGGAACCTACATACTTGTTCCAAAGTGTTGGAACAAGATTATAATCCCACCAACAATGCAGTAGTGCTCCCTTTGGCTACATCCTCTCCAGAATCAGTTCATATGAGATATTTTGATTATAGTATAGCCATTCTAACTGGGGTAAGGGAAAATCTCATTGTTGTTTCTTTTCCTTTTTTTTCTATTTTCTTTCAATATATACTTATTATTGAAAAGATATTATACAGAGGGAATATAGTTACATAAGCAAATAATAAGTCCATTTTATATCGATCATAGTTAACCTCTTCTTTTTCCACAACCATTCCTTCCCTCCTACACCCCAACTCATTTAAATACTCCACTGCTGTGGTTACTCTTCTACCACTTCCAGGTCTTGGATCCATTTGGAGTTGATTCTGGTGGAGGGTGATATATAAAGAACTAGCTTTAGTTTTCTACAGGTTTTTAACCAGTATTTCCACCACCATTTACTGAAAAGGCATTTTTTTCCATTTTATTTTAAGTTCCCTTATGGAAGATAGGATGGCTGTAGGTCTGTGTCTTCAATTTTGTTATATTGGTCCTCACATTGGTTCTTGTGCCTGTACAAAGCTGTTTTGATTACTATGAATTTGAAGTGGAGTTTGAAATTCAGTATTGGTATTCTTCCAGCACTGCTCTTTCTACAAAGTATTGTTTGTGCTACTGGGGTTCATTTATTTTTTCATATAAATTTTTGGGATACTCCTATTTCGTTGACGGTTGAGGTTGGAATATTGATAAGTATCATGTTTAATTTGTAATTAGCCATTTTCATGATGATAATCATCATAATCCAGGAGCATAGAAGGTTTTCTACCTCCTTAGGCTTTCATTTCCTTTTTCAGATTTTTAAAGTTTTCATCATAAAGGACCCTCGCTTCTCTAATTAACTCTTAAGTATGTTACTTTTTGTCCCACACTTTTCATCTAGATATCAACTATTGTTCCTTTGTAAGTATTATTCATATTTATCAGCATTCTTTCCAGGGTCCATCCAGCTGGAATAAATTAGTCTTTTTTTGGGGGGGGGTCCAGCCGTGGGGGCTGAACTCTGGGCCTGAGCACTGTCCCTCAGCTCTTCAGCTCAAGGCTAGTGTGCTCTACCACTATGAGCCACAGCACCACTTCTGGCTTTTTTCTTTTTGCTTATGTGGTGCTGAGGAATCGAACCCAGGGCCTCAGATATGCAAAGCAAGCACTCTACCACTGAGCCACCTTCCTAGCCCCGAATAAATTAGTCTTTAATTATTATTGTCTTCGCTTCTTTAGTGTATTTCCTAGTGATAGCTGGGAAAAGTTGAGAACTGTTTCCTGGGGAAAGAAACAGGTTTCATTATTTAGGCTTTTGGAAAATTCTTGTGTTCATAAATGTTGCCTTCTAAAAAATGATGCAAACACATCAAAAATATAAATCTTTCTAGTGCAAATTTTCTATTCCAAATTAATTCAGGTTTCGTTTGTAAAACTTTCATTCCCATTCTTGTTCACCATTCTGACACAAAGTTGACAACATTGTATTAAGGAGGAGTTTTGTCTCTAAATGAGTATTTATTTTGCTGTAGGGCTGACATGTTTATTAGAGGGTAATTTCAAACAAGGCACTTGCACAAGTTATTCAATTTCTGTTCAGGTGTTTCATTGCTTCCTTGTAGATATGCTTGATCTTTGTATATATCTTCTTAATTCACACCTTAAATTTATATTGATTCAAAGTAAGAGTAAAACGGGCTAGGCGTTCTCAAAAAATATACTAGCAAAAATTAAATAAAAAGAGAAGTAACAAAAAATTTTCGCAGAAGATTTTAAGTATATATCTCAAATCTTAATTACACACATATTAATGTTTCTCTCTAATGTAAAAACTAAACATAGAATATATAGAGACATTATATATATATATATATATGTATATATATATATATACGTATATATATATATATATATATATATATATGGGTTTTTGCATGGACATTATATTTAATCAACAATTATAGAAATGAACTTATATAATAATGACAATTTTAAGTGAAAACTGTTGACAGATTTATGTGGAAAATATGAAAGTCAATTAGGTATTAAAATATTAGGTATTAAAATTAGGTATTAAAATTAAGTATTAAAAAAGATATACTTATTCAACCTTTCAATATTGGGAGTAAAATATGTATGTATAGCAGGTGTTGTCTATTATATGTCACTCTTCTAGTACAAGGTACATTGCCTAACATTATTTTTTATAAGTACAAAGCAATTTTATTTAAAAATCTCCAACCAAAACTCTTTGGGTTCATAAGGAGGAATCTTTGGGAATATGGAGAGTTAAATATGGATATTGGAGGTATGTATTACTCAGTGGCCAATTCCTTCATGAAATAGCTAGTGTATTTGAACAAAGAAATGAAAACAAAATTATTTGTTTTTACAATAATAATGACAGGATATTGTGGGCTTACAAATCTGCCTGTTTGGAATTACTGTTTTAAGAATCATGAGAAATGAACCATTTCAATTTTGTTTTGCCTAGTTAAACAGAACATGATTTGAAACCAATTTAACCAGACCGATATGGGAGAGAAAAACTAGAAGCTTGTGTACTCTTTCAATGGAGAATCTGGCAACATCTCTAAGCTATCCTAATAACATGGAGACTTAGGTACTGATAAAAGAAGGGATAGAATGGCAGTGATTGATATCCTATGAAATTATTCAGACACAAAAGCGGAATAGGAAAACTCTCTGAAGTACAAAAAAGGTTTACATCAGAAAGCTTTTCAGAAGCAATGATCAGGTTTTGTAACTCTCTGTTTTGAGTGTGTTCATCATTTTTGTGATATAACAAATGCAGCTCAGGTAAGAATCAGGATCTCTGGAAAATGAATCCAACGTCTGCTTTGGTCAATTGAATTAAATTATAACACAATGCCCAGCTCTTTCTCCTAATGATGAGATGAACTGCAATTCATTTCAAATGTACTCAAATTCAGTTCATTTGATCACTAGATGCAATTCTCCCTGTTATTGGCAATCCTGAAATCTTTTCCCCATTCTCTTTCCTTTTGCTAAGCAAGCACTGTTTACTCTGTCTTCTATTGTGTTCCATTAGTGTATTACATTCATTATTTTGTTAACACTATTTTCCAAACAAGTAACAGAGATAAATTTAGAAAGAATTCAGCACATTGTTGAGGTGGAGTAGAATTACACTGGTTTACTATATAGAAGTTGCATACTGATAGGAAGTATTAGAAATGATTAGTTCATATTATATTTGTTGGGAAAATATAACTTGATATGAGAGTTTGACTAATGAAGAAACAGCAAACAATAACTGAAGTATTCTATTGATGTCTTTATGAACATTTGGAATTTGTATGAAGAACATTCTGTCAAAAGTTGCACACAGGCTGAATAACTGAAAAAATGATTTAATAAAGCCTTTCCTTTCTGTCAATAACAGAATCAGAATGACAGGCTATTATATGAATCATTGTCATAAAATGGATTCTCACAAATCATAGTTTTCTGAGATAAACATCCATAAACTGATTGGCAACAGGGAATATTCGGACCCTTTAAAATCTAGAAGTTCATCTATTTCTTAATGATTACACTGGCTTTCCATTCCTTGTATGGCTGTTTATGTCTGGAAAAACATCTACAACTGTCTGAAAATGAAGTCATTGATAATTGGTCTCCACACAAGAAACAGTATTCCATTATCTGCCATGACAACTTATGGAAAACTGTAGAAATATATGAGAAAGTAACTCTTCCTTAGTTTATGTTGGACACTGTCTGGAAAGGCTGAAATACTCAATCTCTTTATATTCTCTCATCTTTCCATTGTTGCATGCCTTGTGAAAGTTTCTCCTTATGTTGATTCCCTCTATCGACTCTACACAATCCAAAATATGTACAAAATGCTTCGGTTAACCTGTAGACTCTATTTGGAGGATTTCATTAAGTATTAGCATTGAATCATCCACAAGAATTGTACTCATTTTCAAAGGTTTCTGAAAAGCATGCATCCTTTATGTTATAATATTGAATAGGAAAAATAATGTTTTCTGAATATGCATATCACCAGAAACAACCTGTTTTTAACATTACCACATTTCCTGATCATGATCTGAACTCAAATATCTAACCTATATGCTAACTAAAGTTTTCCAACTTTCTTTCACAATGTAGAGCTTCACAAAATACGTCTGAAAAACCAGTCCAATTAACAACAGGAAGATTTCAGTTTACTATTTATTCATGTGTAATAATGTCTAGAAATAAAGCATAATTTTAAAAGAAGATTCCGTATAACATCAGGTTATATGAACAATGAAAATTTTTATGTGAAATATAAGTAGTACTTATATTGCACTATTTGTAAAGTTGGTTTTAAAATTCGTAAAACCTGGGATAGCCTTGGCTTACAGCACATCACTACTTTCCAAATGTGCTGGAAATATAGACCTTAGCATTTATTTTAATTCTATAATTGAAGATTATAATTTAACTTCGACTCAAGTAGAAAAAATGGTTAAAATTATCAGTCTACAATTCTCTTAAATATGTGTTTTTTAAAACCCAGTATTACATTGATCTCAAGAAAACTGATGTTGGATATTTGTGCTGGCCATCACTCTTTCAAAGAAGTACAACAATAGAGGATTTCCTTGAATCACTTTCTTCTATTTATTTCATGACTTTGTTGTTTTAATTTCTTAATATTCAATAAGGAATTTCTGTCTTTTCCTCATCATTTTACTGGGGTAATAGAAATATCAAAGCATTGGCCATGATGTCTTTCACATAAAAATTAATCATTAAAAATGATATTTGAAAGGAGAATTTGAGCTATGAATATAGATTCTTAATTTTGAATTTGTGCTTATGATTACATTTGCAAATTCATTATGTCATACTACAATGTATCAGTCACACACTTTTTGAGTGCATTTATTCAATTATTGTTAAACAAATTTGAACAAAAGTTAAGGTCTTTAGTAATCAAAGAACAGGAAACAAAGGATATCAAAATATATAAATTCATGTAAAATGCATGATCTTGCAATATTCACCCTACTTACATGATGTTTGAAATTGGGCAGGTAATAATTTTATATGAGGTAATTATGCCTGAGCAGCATAAACTGAATGCATTTCTTGAGGCAGGTTTTAATGCTTCATAGTGGACTGGTGCAGTAAGTTTCAAAATACTGTTTGTGTCCCTTGTGTTCAGGCATATTTGGAGTGTCACTTCTAAACCATCAAGACACTTCTGATGATTTATTTTCAAAAATTAGTATATGTTTTCAGTGCTGACTAACTTTGATCAACTTGTAGAAGTTTGGATAAAGTTTCAGAAATAAATTTCTCTTCATCTGAACGATACTTGCTGGGGAATTTATATGTACTAATACTGTGTTGTTCTTGTAAGGCCAGAAACACATAACACATCCACCTGAAGACAAAAACATGTGAGTAAAATTAATATTAACAACATGAAACTTAGGTTCTGTGGAATTACTTCTGAATAGTCTGTATACTCTCTGAGGAGACATACATTGGAAGATTTCCAATTAATTATCAATTTATTCCGTGCAAAATTTAAGTAAATTCAAAATATGTAACATGTAAAAAAATCACTAATTTTTAAATAGTTAGTGAACATAAGATTATTTTGGGATTTTGTTTCTCAAATGTGTTTATTCATTAAATATTATCCCTTATTCAGAACAGTCAATGAATATTTGCTTATTGATGATTAAGAAGTTTTCCACCAATTAGGTGATTGAAATCCTTCCTGATTACCAAATGTGATTATTTTTTCTTCCGTACTGGTTTCTGTATGCTAATTTCCCATTGTCTATCTTATATCCCCTATAACTCTGAGTAATATGATTGCTTTATGGATTTTGATCTACAGAGATGCTTTCTGAATGGTAGCACTAATTATTACAGAAGACATTAAAATCCATTCGCAAATCAAGGACATAATCAAGGACATTGCATTGTCTCCCATAGGTCCATCTTTAGAAACAATCCTATGAAGAAAATAGAAAATTTACATTAGGACATAGTACCTATGTATAAATTCTAAATTTATTTGAATTCCTCTTTAGGAAAAGAAGATTTCCCATAGTAACTTCTATATATTTTGACCTAAAAGGTTACTATTTTTGTGGAATTATTCCAGTGCTATTAATTGTTGTATATGAAGGAAACGTAGCCAAGTTCCCAGAATTGTTCAGATGAATTTTACAACTAACTTTTTAATATAAAATTTATTTCAAACCATATGTGTGTGTACTCAGTTTGTAGAGCATTTCCACTTTGTAGATCACCATTGAAAACTATGCCTAAAAATTCTTAGAAGCTACTGAAAATATAGTCATAGTAAACTTTGCCTACTTGATATGATGATTTTACCTCTTGGATAATATCATTTTTTTCAAAATATACAGATATTAAGCTGTTTGCTACAAATAACTGCTAGGAAATATTGCTAAATAGCTTCCTCTCAATGATTAACCTTTAGAGCTTGAGAGTTGAGAGAAAATCGGAATAAAAACTTAGGCATGGTTGCTACAATTCCATGATAGAAACAATATTTCCTTTCAGTATTCTGGAATTTCATTCAAACCTAAAAAGTATGATGTGAGAATGTACTTCTAGGAATAAAACAGGTGAACCTCAGAAAAGCTCTGAATATGAGCAATGTATAGATCTGAGGGTAAAATGAATAAAAATAAATAGCTACACATGGTATGATAACTGGTGTGGGTACAATAAGATGTCTAATGAAAATAAGAAGGCTCACCAAAAAAATCAGGAAGCCCTTCCATCAAATAGACATTTCATTGGCAGTGTTCACTTCCACTGCCTCTTCTGTATATGCCCACAAATACTGTATTACTGATATAATCAGTTTCTTGTTCATGATCTCGAGTACTTCATCAACAAGGAAACATGTCAAGTGAAATGCTTCTTTCTGGCACAAAAAACAGAAGGGAGTTTTCATTTCTGAGTGCTGTGTTTTCCATCATAAAACTCACTAATACCTTTCTGTAGAAGTGTGCTACTGGTGTCTTCTTAACTTTTAACTCACAGGAACTACAATCCTACAGTTCATACATTTCATAGACATGCTTTTACAGCACTTTTGTTTCAATGGTCTGTTGCTTCAAGAGAAGTATTTATCATGTGCCATAAATATATTCATAGCAAAACAGGATAACTAGATTGTTATACATCACCCACTGAAACAGGCTGACGGAAGCACAGTATACTTTTCTCTTTAATGATATTTATCCAACAAGAAGAGAAGTACTGGTTTGCAAATATGAATATCTTAAAAAAGGAGACATTAGTGTGAAAAGATGGTTAAACCGTGTAAGGTATAAAACATTGTGTAAAATGTGTGACTTAGAATATGAAATGGAGGTAAATGAAATAAAACTCTTAACAAATAATAAAGGACTTAATCATTAGGGAAAAATATATTAATTACTAATATACTGCTAAACTCACCTTCACCATCCCTTTGCCCAGAATTTTCTCAAAGATGCAACTAATAAAGCATATTTTAAAAAGCAAGACACAGAGAAGTACTCAATGTAGGTTTTTATATTAAGTAATTCAAAAAATTGATATGAACGGGCAGTCTTTATATCTTCGCAGGCCTACAATATGTTACTTATATTTTGTACAGCTTCTCTTGATAGCACAAGACAAATGGAAACAATTCACAATGCTTTTTTAAATTATCTGAAAATTTCTGAAATGTTTAGTGATAAGCAAGCAACAGCCATTGGAGTTAATGTCATCCTTTCTGTTTTAACTTTTTTGAAACTGGAATCTACTGACACATATCAGATAGGACATTCTGTAGGTCATTTTGCTTGAACTCAGGGCCCTTCATATATCTCTAAGGTCTTGTTGTTCAAGGCTACACTCTGTCTGTAACACTTTGATAATTCCATTGTTCTTGTGGAAGATGAAATTCTAATTTCTAATATAATTTCATTCCCCTGGTGACCCACCATCCAAATCTCTCAGCCTCCTGAGTACTTGTGTTTGGAGATGTCAAGCACAGTTTAAACAGAGTACTTATACCATGGGGAGGAACATAGGTAGCAAAAAAAATCACATGTTATCTTATAAATATGTTAGAAAAAGTAGCAAGAAAGAAAAAAAATACTTGTGTCTCCATCTTAGGGTTCATTTCGCTTAACAACATATTATCTGATCATATGTACATACATTTGATCTTTTCTGCTTGTACCAGACATATAGTAGTTATTGCAACTATGAGAAACCATAGGACCTATGTTTCTTGGGCCTGGAAAGAACAACATTGTCCCATTTGCTAGGAAGTGGGGAGACTTGGAAAGAGGATTACAGTTTGTTGATCAGCACCCCAACTTTTGGCATGAGAATGGCTCCCTTTTAACAAATTTCCAAAGTGAAAATTCCTCAGCATTAACAATATTTTTAGTCATCCTGAGAACCCTGCTGTTCTTCAGTAGAACTGAACTCTTGATAGAATTGTTACCCTTTTAACTCCAATAGAAAAAGATCCTACTACTTATATTTATTTGCCTGTGCCTGCCCAACCTATAGGTTTGATAGGCCTATGAAATTCATTCATTTTGAGGATAGTATGCACGAGAATAGGAAATCAGAAATTTGTACATTGCACAATCACGGTGACTATCGAAAACCCTTCTTCATAATGACACCTCAAACTTCTCTATCACATACTGAAGATATGAACACATATGAGGAAGATGTTACCACTATCATGCCATTTATCCAAATCTTACCATACCCTTTCAGCAAGACTTAAGAGCTAGCAGTTATTACTTCAGAGTTTCTTCAGGAGGATTAGAAAGATGAGTGTGGAGATAGTGAGGGATAGTAAAATTGTGAAATAGTGTTTTTCCACTTTTGACTAAAATAATTGCTTACAAAATAATTGTCTTCACAAAGGCAATAGAGCTGAGAAATATTTCACTGTGTACATAGGAAATAGGCTGTAGAAATTGTTATAACCAAGAGGAAAATGATACACATTTAGAGATAAATCTGTACTTGTAGTGCTAGGGTTAAAAATGAAAAACACTGGATTCAAAAAAATCTTACTTCATGAATGAATACAGGTCAACTCAAAAGAAGAAATTCATACATGGTTTCTCTCTATATTTTTCTGAAAATTTTCATTTCACTTCATAATTAATATCTGGGTTTCCTCTTAAGGTGGAATCAACATGGAAGTTCGAAGGAAAACTTCAATACAAATCTTCTCTCTGTAAATCATGTGAAATTTCTGCAGGTTGTGTAAATATTTGAGAATGATTTCAAAATTACTATTCTGATATTAAATTGTGAAAAAATAAGAAGAGATATTCGCTGGAAGCTCATGCCAGTAGTCCTAGCTATTGGGGAGGCTGACATCTTAAGATTGTGGATGAAAACCAGCCTGGACAGGAAATTCCATGGGAAGCTAATCTCCAAATAACCACCAGAAAACCGAAAACGGTCCTCTGGCTCAACCTGCAGAACTCTGGACTTGACATGAAGAGCAAAAGGAAAACCTCGAAAACCAGAACAAATACCATAACAGGCAAGGAAAGAATAAAAAGAGCAAGAAGAAAAGCATTTACATTTCTCTGTAGCATTGAGCATCCACAAACACTGTGATATGCAGAAGTATTTCAAAATACTTACTGCCTTATAATGAGAAGCCATCTTTTGATGACATTATACAGAAAGCTTTGCCAAATTACAGAGTTCAAAATATATCCATTCAAACATTTCCTTCAACTGTTCCCCAACACATATTACAAAGTTGTTTCCCTATGAAGGAGAAAGTGAGAGATCTATGACTTTTTCTTACATATAACTAGATTCTTGCAAGTATAATATATACTCTGAAGACCCTTCTATGAATGACTTATTGATAGCAGATACTTATTTCCTGTAGAAGAAAGAAATCTTTCAGGTTATTGAGACTCCCAGATGGAGTATGGAATTCTCTCTCTTCTGATAGTACTGAGAGCCCATTAATCAGCATGCCCAGCTTGATCCGTTAAGAAAGAAAGGACTACTTCCTAGATTCTAAGTGTGCGGGGACCCTTCAAAGAAGTTATGTTTGTCGAGGAATAGCTGTATTTTCACAGTAAAAAAAAATAAATTCAATCCTGCAGTAAATCCAAAACCTTTTGAAATTACAAACTAAGAGGAACATTTATATGAACATTGATATGAACATTGCCGTTAATTTAGATTAGCATTTCTTTAATTAAAAGTACTTTCTCACATATGTATCCCTTCCAGAATTCTACTCAACAGGCACACCAATACTGGGAAAACATGCCTAGGATAGAGACAACTGAAAGATGTTTTAATATCAATGGCATAATCATGATTTCAATCCTCATGACCAAGGGAGATATACAAGAAATAAAATCAAGAACATCCCATGATTAAAACTTACCAAAATTGACTATAATCTAGAATTTAAGGAGGAAAAAATCACCTCAGTTATAAATTGCAAAAACACAATAATGTGCCCTGATGTACTTTATGAGAGTTGAAATGCAGTAAGGAAAAAATATAACACAATTTGTTTCTTCAAACACACACACACACACACACACACACACACACACACACACACACACACACACGTTATTGCATCTACAAATGGATAGGTAACAGCAATGTATGATACCACACAGAAATCTGCTCATATAGGCATCATGACAAAGTACGGTTTGCTGAAGCTTAGCATAGTACGAGACAAATCAGGAAATAATAGTGCAGTCTCCTAAATTGTCACAAACTAATCAATTCACAGCTTCTCTAGTACCATATTGTTCTTAGTAGCCAAAATACTTATGATTCCATAAGTAAGATATATTACATAAGGGAACAAGATTAGTATTACCACAGAGTCACATTAAGTGATCTAACAATTCTTGAAGTTAGGGAAATATCACTATTGCTTCACACATTACTCTGTTGATGTCAAAGAGAAAATGTAAGATGTTCCATATAGGGAGTGAATGAAACTAAATGGCTGTTATGTGGAGAAAAATAATTCTGATATTTTTTTCCAAAGTGAGTATAAGAGTCAGTATAGGGCATAACTGACGAATATTGTATTACTTTTTCCAGTTGTTGTTGGACATTGGCCTTGAACTCTGAGCCTAGTGCAATCCTTAAGCTCTTCAGCTCTAGGATAATCCTCTACCACTTAAGCAACAGTGCCACTTCCAGTTTTGAGGTTTTAATTGGTGATCAGAGCCTCATGGAAACTCCTGCTGGGCTGCATTGAAACCTGATCTTCATATACGAAGCTTCCTGCGTTGGGAGGATTACAAGATTTTAAGCCACCCATTTTATGCTGTTTTTGTTTTTCCTTAGTGTGTTTGTGATTTCTTGTGCTTGTTTGTTCAGGACTTTCATCCACACTGGAGTTCTACATGTTAACTATGATTTTTCTCAAGGAAATTTTCCACTATAGTATTGGATTTTGAGGGGATTCATTCTAGAAATGAATCTCAGAAAAATCCTTCAGTTTATGAATCTGTAAAGAGATCAGCATATGTGAAATGCATGAAATACTAGAATTACAAGGATGATCACCAGACCTGACTCAAGTGTGGTTTCAACACCCTAAAATCATTTCCAATGTCCTATTCATTTTCTTCTGCTTGGAGGATGAGCAACTCCCTAACCACAAGCATAAACATGTATTGTTGATCAAATGCGGCATTGATCCATACAGTTTGAAAGCAGTATAAGTTTTAGTCCTCCCTATAATCTCTATGAATTAGACTAATTAGACTATGAATGACTAATTATTCATTGGAAGGAAGGGTAAATTTCCAATTATTCCTAGTGAAATTATGTTTGACTTTTGTCACCAGTCACAGAGTCACCAGATCTGAGAGCAATTCAAATCTTCATTTGCTGTGAACAAAATTTATGGATATATAGAACAGAAATTTCTTTGTTCATTTGTCCTATTTTCTTACCTTCAATTTTGATTTTTTTTGGGGGGGTGGCAGGTCGTGGGGCCTGAACTCTGGGCCTGGGCACTGTCCCTCAACTCTCCAGCTCAAGTCTAGTACTCTATCACTTGAACCACAGCGCCACTTCTGGCTTTTTTCTTTTTTGCTTATGTGGACTGAGGAATCGAACCCAGGGCCTCAGGCATGCAAGGCAAGCGCTTTACCACTGAGCCACCTTCCTACATCTTCAATATTGAAAAATAATAGTTTGTCATAGGAAAACAACAGTTTCTTTGCCTGTTGTTGCCATAGGATTTAATTGTGCCTCAAAAAAATCTGATCTTAGTATGTTCCAAAGATTCTGTCAAAGGGAGAAACACATACTTGTTTGAGGTGATAGATTATAGTGGCTCTAACATTATACATCACTTAAAAAAAAAGACAAAAAGATTGACCGACTGAAGAGCCTACTGTGGTTTGTGTTCAGTGCTATTGTATCGTTTTTCTAAGAATTCGGGCATAGCACATCTTCTGACTTTTCTCATTTGATAGTGGACATAACGGTCCCTAGGGCTGAAAAAATTTAATACAGATCTCAAACACAGATATGATTTCTTGCCTGAACAAAGAGTGCTAGGAACTATGAAAATTTTTAACACAGTTTAGAAACATATATATATAAAATTCTGGCCTCTGTTCAAATATTGATTACTAATATAGAATTGATGAAGGTATACAAGGCATGAATGAAAAGGATATTTGAAATCACCCAAAATTTTGGATCATCTAAGACTTGTGGGATTAAATTAGGAGGAACTTAATTTTCTACCCACTATTCTGTCAACCTTCAAAAATTGTGGTTTTTCATCAAAATGAGGAACAACCAATACCCTAAATATAAAACAGGGACACATTGAATCTCTCCATGTAATCAGTTTATTACTACGGCATGAAAGTTCAAAGATTCAAGCTGAATTCCAGGTCCTAAGATAATACAGGAGATGTCTTAATATATTAAGTTAATGTTTAATCATAAAATTAATTTACATTTTGTCCATTAGGCACTAGTGAATAACAGGAAACCACCTTTAACATATGGGAAATATGGCACACACAGTTTGACATAATTGGCCACACAAAACTTTTTAATCTAGGCTTTGCTTGGAATAGAGTTCTATAAACACTACTCTAGAAATATACAAGTTGGACTGTCACTGTCATAGTTTCCATGACATGCTGGTTAGATTTCCGAAGGAATACAAAAACCTGTCCATGGCATTTCTGCCCATACACTCTCTCAGATCATTTGCTTAGTTAAAAAAAAAAAATTACCTTGCAAGCCATACACAAATTTATCCATGAATAATAGAAGTTTTGTAGTACCAACATTTTCCAATGAAAGATTATTTTTCTGTATTTCACCCTAGGTATGGGAACCTGCATTATATGATCTTGTGATTTTTATCATAGGGATATTGCAATAACCTCTCATAATCCACAGAATTCTGAAAAAGGAATTACCTCTTTAAGAAGCAATATACTAGGGAATATATGTCTATGCTGTTATTCCTTTATGACCAATACATTACCTGAGGAAACTGTATTGGGAGAATGAAAACATAAAATATGAGAGTATTACTATGGAACTTACGTTCTGAAATACTTCCACTTCCCATTAGATGGTTCGTATTTTTTGAATTATAAAAAATGTTCCTTCTTGTTAAAGAATTTTTAATTTGGTTACATTGTAATACATAGCCTCTGTTATCAGTTATAACATCCATTGAAGGTCCATGATTTACCTGGTTTCTGACATTTCAATCTAGAAAGGGCCCATGATTTACTTGCAGGCTTACATGTCAATGTAATGTATCTAAACTTAGGTGTTGGGAAGGTAGTTCAGTACTAAAGTAACTAACTAGCTTGCATAAGGCTCTGCATTCAATTCCTCAGCACCCCATAGATAAATGAAGCTGTAAATGGCACTTGTCTCAAGTGGTATAGCACTTGCCATGAGCTGAAGGGTTGAAGAACACCACCCAATCTAAGTGTTCAGGACCAAAGGCCAAAACCCACCATTACAAAAACAACAACAAAAATCAAAATTATCAGCATGTCTAAAATTTCAGACTCAGTCAAGAGAAATCCTGTCTACCGTGTTCTGTGTGCTTTTGTCAATATCAAATACGCCAAACTAGAAAAGTTGAGATATTTCTCAAAACAAATGTGTAACAAGTGTATGTTCTTCCATTGTGAGAGCAGGTAAATATCAGCATTCTTGTTGGGAGAAAAACTCTCAGAAAAAAGATGATTAAATGTTTCAAAATCAGACATGTAAAATGTTGTGATTTCTTCAGTGAAATGAAAAGCAACTGGGTAGAAAATATTAATTTCTACAACTTTTTGTACCCAGACACCCTTGCATTGAAATACATTGCTATCTCTAATTCACAGATTAGGGTAATTTATCGAAAGCAAATAAATATATAGCTTTGAGCTCAACAAATTATATATTTTTAAGCATTTCTCCTTCCTCATTAACAACTAAGAGAATGGGTTGTCATGAAAATTATTGAGCAAATTTGGAAAAATTTTTCTATTATGGATGTCTGAATTAACCAGTTCAAAATAAATTTTACAATATCAAACACCGGTTGAAAATACAAACTCTTCTAGAGGATTTGTCATTCTCATAAATATGACTTGCTTTTTACTAGGAGTATAAGATCATTAGGAAGACTCATGAAGGGAACTGCTTAATAGAGAACATATATTCGCATATGCACATCTGTGATTCAATAGGTAGTATGTTTTAGTAGAATGGTGCCTAGTGGCCATGAAGCAGAAACAGAAGACTTTAAACATATGATTGCTTTGACACACATAAAAGGGATGGGAATAAAATAAATTACAAGTTAACCAGAATGTATATAATGGGGAAGTAAAGTATTTTGATTCTTTTATCCATTGAACAACTATCCAACTTGGAGAACATTTTAGGAATGATTCCTTGGGATGTGAGTAGTAGAAAGCAAAAACAAAAAAAAAATTAGGAAAGACCCCAGTCATATCGAAAGCCAAATAGAAAATCTGCATATATAAAAGGTGGAAGAACAGAACTATGACAAGAGACTGCCTCCTATACTCAAGTATTTCAATAAACAAGTTTACGATCACTTTTTTCCCTACGTTGGAAGATATCCCACCTATAGGTTTTTCAGAGGGACAGCTATTGTTATGTAGTGTCCTTTCAGGGGCTGGGAGCACCATTATTGTGAAGTAGCTAATAATCCTTACTTTCATTTACCTGAGGTCACTCAGCCCCACCTTCGCATAAGAGAAGGCAAATGCTCACTTCCGGAATGAAAGTGGAGGACAATTTCCATTTTTGGCCTAAAATTCAGTCCATTAGAAAGGTGTGAATATTCAGTGAGGGAATACTATGAATAGATTTCCCAAAGTATTCCTCTAGACATCAAGTACTGATTCTTTGTAACTTCTGGCTAGACATAAGTATTTTTTCCTAGAATCCAAGCAGCCCCAATACATCATGTCATTCTTCTTATCCATCAGCACACTTTCTCTGGTCTATGCATCAAATCAATCTTTCAATTTGGTGGTCTTGGGGCCTGAACTCTGGTCCTTGGAGCTGTTCATCAGCTCTTAAGCTCAAAGCTACTGTTCTACCATTTGAGTTACAGCAGAACTTCTGACTTTTCTTGCTTATGTAATGCTAATTAATCCAACTCAGGGCTTCATGAATACAAGGCAAGCACTCTACTGCTCAGTCACATTCACAGCTCCTAAATCAATCTTCAATTATTATTATTTTCTTCATTACTTTACTATTTATAACTTCTTAGTGATAGATATAAATAACTTAAAATGCTATTTTTCAGAAAAAAACAGGCTGAATCATTTGGGCATTAGAAAAAGTCCATGGTAATGAATGATGCCTACTGAAAAATGATACTAACATATCACAAAAATAAATCTTAGTACTGCAAATGTACTAATGCAAATACATTCAGGATATGTAAGTAGGATGTTTCTACATAAAAAAAAATATTAAATCCTCTTTCTCCATTCTGACACCATATTGACATCGTAGTTGAACACAGTTTGCCTCAGAATGATAGTTTACATAGACAGGAATGTCAAGTAATAATATGTATGTTACAGGGTAGTTGCAAATCAAGATATTTTAGATGTTATTCACTTTCTGCAAAAATATTATTTTGCCTTCCATATATATAAGCTTGATCTTTGTAATTATTTCCTCAATTCGCATAGTAGATTCGTAGTCAGAGAAAGTAAGAATAAATGGCCAAGGATTTTTCAAAGCAACTAGTTGCAAATGTTAAATAAAAACAGCAGGAGAGAAAAACTTTTCAGAACATTTTTTCCTTCATATAAAATATATTATTAATTATACAAATTTTAATGTTAATTTACATTATGAAATATCAATATAGAATATAGAGAGAAATATTTGTGACTGTGTGGGTATATAATTATATAGTATATATTATATGTATTATATTACTATATATAATATATAATGCATATAATTATATACATATAATTACATATATAATTATATGTAAATATATAATGTATGTATTATGTATAATATACTGCGTGTATAATTATACATAAGTTATATATATATTTAAATTATATATGTTTATATATAATTTAAACATATATAAATATATATTTAAATTATATATACATTTATACATATAATTTTATATATGATTATACATATAACTATATAATTATATATACTATATACATAATTATACATATAATTATATATAGTTTTATATATATAAATATACATATAAATATATATGTGTGTATATATATATTTCTTATATATATATTTCTTATACATTCTTATACATTCATGTTAAATTTGACCAACACTAAAATGAACTGGAAGCTATCTTTTCATCAAAGAATTTTTAACTAAAGTCCGTGCTGACAAGTTCACATAGAATTCATGAAATTCAATTCAGTATAATTAAGTGTATGAGATTGTTCAATATTTGAAAGGCCTGATTAAAATGTGTACTGAGATAGGAATGGTTTTGTCGAGTATGTATCATTTCTGTAGTATTTAGTCGAATAACTGTCATTGCTTTGAAAATTCCATGGAATTTAAAAATCTTCACCCAAAGATGTTTGGTTATATGCTCAGGAATCTTTTGGAATATTGAGACTTCAATATTGATATTGGATTTGTGTATTAATCAGTAGAAAGTTCCTATGTTGAAGTATCTACTGCATATGAACAAAGTACAGGAAATGAAAATAGCTGGAATTAAGATAATAAGGAGAGGCTGATGTGGGCTTTTAATTTGCCCTTATTAGAATTACTGAGGAGTTGAAGCATTTCAATATTGCTCTGGGTAGAATTAGAGTAGAGAACGTTGTTTGAGTCAAATTTTAACAATACCATTATTGGAAAGAATTATTAAAAGGCCCTGACTTATTTACAAGTGGAAAAATCTTACAACAGCACAGAGATACCAGGAACATGGACACTTAGGTACTGATAAAAAGAGATGATGCTGGATTTTGTCAAGATGGTGGAGGAGAAGCTGGAGGCTACACAAGCTCTCATATTGAAAGCAGTTTTAGTATTCCAGTGAACAGTCCTAAGCCAGAAAATCACACCAAGTGTGTCATCACAGGACAGAGAATTAGGCAAGAGAGGGAAAATCTAGGCAAGGAGACAGATCTGAGCACTTGCCAGCAGCCAAGGCTGCCATGGCAGTGGCAGCGGCAGCCGTACGAACCATACCTGCAACACAGAGAGGCGGGGACAAAGGGACCAGACTGGGCAGATGAGCGGATTCTACTCAACTCCAGCAAGAACTGACAAGGAGCAGACATCTTCATCCTGCAGTTCACAGACCAGAGATAATCCAGGAACCAAGACTCCGGCATGAGTAGAAGCCTGACATCCTCACTCCTTCTCAGGGAGCAGAGGAGGGAAGGTCATCCCTTTCCCTCCCACTACCAGAGATCTCCATCTTTGATACTGACAAAGGCCTGGCTGAGCAGCTAGCTGCAACTCAGGCCTTGGAAGAAAATCACAGTCATTTAGGAGTTCACAAGAACCTACCCTAACCTGACCTGCCAGGCTCAGCTCCACCCAGGGAAAAGTCACCCTGCCCAGGCCACCAGCCCCAGCAGTGGCTTTCTTCACTGGGTAAACAGAGCCAGAGGCCGCACCTCCCTATAGCAGCCTTGACAATCAATTGAAATTCAGTAAACAAAAACCCTGAGAACAGCTCCAGACGGGGCTCTGTGAGTTTCTCAGAAACTAACTCCTCAGGTAAAAGCTGCTGTTTGCTTAAAGGCTTCAACTCTATCCATAACCTCGCATCATCACAGCATCTCCATACTAGAGGAAGCAGTTATCTCCCTCTTCTGTGATACTCAAAGCAGATCTCCCTCACATTGAACTAACCTGGGAGGAGGATCACAAAATCCTGGGTAAAGCAAAGCACTTTTCTGCCTGCTCAAACTAACCGATTTAAGAAACCAGCCAAGCCACAGGAAATTCAAACACCACATGCAGACCAGAGACTCCAACAAGAAACTGATTACAGACACAAGGGAGATACAGGATCTTTCCATCCGCTCCCAAAAAAATTAAAAAAGACTTCTTTTTCTGTATCTTTTATAAATTTTTTTAAACTTTTTAAATTTTTAACTTAAAAATTTTTTTGGTTTTGTATTAACTTTTTTTTTCTTCCTCTAATAATTTTTTAGGGGTATATGTGTGTGTACTTTTTTTCTTTTATTTTCTTTTTTTTTTTTTTTTTGTTTAGCTCTACAGACCTTTGGATACATTTTTTTCTTCTCATTCTTTTCACTTTTTCTTCTCTTTCATTCTTCTTTGCATGACTTAATTGCTGTTCTGCTTATTCTCAGATATACCCATAGTCGATTATTAGAGCTTAGTCCAAAGCTGGGAAGGTGGCTCAGTGGTAGAGTGCTTGCCTTGCATGCCTGAGGCCCTGGGTTCGATTCCTCAGCACCACATAAGCAAAAAGAAAAAAGAATTCAAAGAAGTAGAGCTTAGCCCCCATTGTGTACACAGTTAATCTAGAAAATTATTACTCAATTTAAAACCGCTTAGATTTAAATTCCTTAATAGCAGTACGACCTCTTTACAACTTTATGATGTTTTAAGAACTTTTATTTATGTTTTTCACGTCTCCTTTCTACCCTTCTTCTTCTGTAATTCTATCCAGTTCTTCTCTCCATTTTACGTTTACAAATTTGCATAATTTTTAAGTGTTTCACTTTTTAATTTTTAATTTTTGTTTCTCTATTTTTTCTAGTCTTTTTTGTTCTTTCACTTTCTTCTTTTTTTCTCTCTCTCTACTATCATTCTATCTAACCTATTCCCCGCTTTGAGATTAGGACTTCGTTAAGGTAAATCTCCCTCTGCCGTTCCAAATCACACTATTCCAATTTTTACACACTTCTCTCTCTAAACCAAATAATTTCTGTTTGTCAAATTCTTCTTTGACGTTCATAGCCCATTGATACGTAGTTGTTTGATGTTGAATAGATATGGCTGTTGAACTAGATTGTATCTGCAGGTTTTTACTGTGCAACCTCAGACTTTGGTTGATGCTTCCCTTAAAATAGTGTTCTAGCACAAAACTGGTGTTACTTTCATCCCAAATGGGTAGAGCAACACAGAAAAACACAAGAAAAATGGCAAGTCAGGGTATCTCAACTCCCACTCATGATAATCAGGGAAAAGAGCAGATAATAAATAATCTGGAGGAAAGTTATCAAAAAGCTCTACAAACGCTACTCGTAGATATGGTAAATGAAAAGATTGAAAATCTTCAAAGTACTCTTTATGAGTATGATATGGACAGGAGGCAAAACAAAGTTCAATACAGGAATATCATATGTGTGAGGAAACTACTCAAAGATTGATACAGGAATTGGGTTTGCAGTTTGAGAACACTCAAAGACAAATAAAGGAATGGTGTGAGCAGGCTGAGAGCAGTCAAAGACAAAGTAAAGAATCGCGTGAGCAGGCTGAAAACACTCAAAGAGAACTACAGGAATTGTGTGAACGTGAGGAATCTAATCAAAGAGTAAAACAGGAATTGAAAGAGTGGGATGAGAATACAGAAAAGTCACTAAAGGCATTCATGGAATCCATAAACAGATAGCTGAAAGAAGTCAGAGAGAACATAAAGGGAATGCTGAATGGAACCCAACAGAAGAAATGGGAGTCAAAGGAAACCATAACCAATCAACTAAGTGATTTGAGAATAAACACAAAACCAAATTAAGGAGATAAAGAAGTTCATACAAGATCTAAAACAAAGCTCCAACAACGAATTTGAAGCCATCAAATCTGACTAATTAGAAGGAAAAGAAATTCTTTTAAAAAAGTAGAAAGTCTTGATAGTAGGTTAGACCATGCAGAAGATCGAAATTCGGGGATTGAAGACAGCCTAGATATCATAGAGAAAGAATACACAACCATCCAAGACAAATCCAAGAAATATGATAGATTTATTCAACATTTGGAAGACACCATCAGAAGGCCTAATCTGAGGATAATGGGTGTAGAAGAGTACTTAGAGACAGAAGTTAATGGTCTAGGAAATTGTTTTTTTTGAGTCCAGTCGTGGGGCCTGAACTCTGGGCCTGGGCTCTGTCCCTCAGCTCTTCAGCTACCACTTGAGCCACAGTGCCACTTCTGGCTTTTTTCTTTTTGCTTATGTGGTGCTGAGGAATCGAACCCAGGGCCTCATGCATGCAAGGCAAGCGCTCTACCACTGAGCCACCTTCCCAGCCCCTAGGAAATTTTTTTCACAGCATCCTATCAGAAGATTTCCCAAATGTAAAAAGGTAGGCCTATTCAGATACAAGAAGCTTTTAGAACTCAAATAAACCAAACCAGTATAGGACATCCCACCATCACATTATAATCCACAGGATCAATTCAGACCAAGGAAAAGATCCTTAAAGCTGTCAAGGAGGAAAGATTAATCACCTATAAAGGAAAACCAATTAGAATCACCTCAGATTTCTCAGCAGAGACAATCAATGCAATGGAATAATGTATGCCATGCCCTAAAGTCAAACAACTATCAACCAAGAATTCTGTATCCAGCTAAACTGTCCTTCATAACTGAAGGTCAAATAAAAACCTTCCATAGCAAAGAAAATTTGAAACAATATACACTCCACCAACCAGCCCTACAAAAGATTCTTAAAGATGTCCTACAAATAGAAAACCAACAAGACCATAATAAAAGCCAAGAAACCACACTCAAACTGAGAATCCAAGAACCATGGGAAAAACCCAATTGTCACAGCCCCCAAGAAGGTGGATAAAATGGCAGGAACTCCCAAATATCTCTCAGTCCTATCTCACAACATTAACAGACTTAACTCTCCAATTAAGCCACATAGACTGTCTAGTTGGATTAAAAAGCAAGATCCTTCTACCTGCTGCTTTCAGGAGTCAAATGTTGCCCATAAAAACAAGCACTTTTTCAATGTGAAAGGCTGGAACAAAATCTACTAAGTAAATGGTCCCCATATACGGACAGGAGTTGCAATCTTAATATCAGATCAAATAGACTTCAAATTAAAATTAGTGAGAAGAGATAAAGCATGTCGCTACAGGACCTGGGAAGGTGGCTTAGTGGTAGAGCGCTTGCCTTGCATGCATGAGGCCCTGGGTTCAATTCCTCAGCACCACACAAGCAAAAAGAAAGAATCCAGAAGTGGCTCTGTGGCTCAAGTGAAAGCATGCTAGCCTTGAGCTGAAGAGCTGAGGGACAGCACACAAGCCCAGAGTGCAGGCCTCACAAGCAGACCAAAAAAAAAAAAAAAAAAAAAGAAAGAAAGAAAAGAAAGAAAGAAAGAAAAAAAGAAAGTCTCTACATACTAATTAAAGGATCTCTCTTTCAGGAGAATATTACAATTATAAATATCTATTCACCAAATAACAGAGCATCCGAATTTACCCAAGAACCACTACTTTCCCTCAAATCCCACATAGACATTAATTGTTGGGGTCCTTAACACCACTTTCCCCACTAGATAGCTCAACTCGGCAAAAACTCAACAGAGAAACCACAGATCTAAACAACTGCATAGATAAAGTATACTTAACAGATATCAACCGAATATTACACCCAGGAGCATCAGAATGCATGTTTTTTTTTTGAGGAGCACAGGGAACATTTTCCAAAGTAGACCACATTTTAGGTCACAAAGCAAACTTGTCCAAATCCAGAAACATTGAATTTATACTTGCATTCTCTCCAACCACAGGGAATAAAATTAGAACTCAACACGAAAATCAAGGAAAGAAAATCCTGTAACATATGGAGGCTGAACAACACACTTCTGAATCACATGTGGGTCATGGGAGAGATTAGAAAGGAAATGCAAATATTCATGATATTCAACACAAATGAACACACATATTACCAGCTCCTCTGGGACACAGCAAAGGCAGTAATAAGTAGCTCTGAGTTACTATATCAACAAATTGGAGAGATCTGAAAAAAAAAACAAATTAATGAGACAAATGAGCCTCCTTGAAAAAGAGCAGCAAGATAAACCCCAATCCAGTAGACTGAAAGAAATAATTAAAGTTAAATCAGAATTAAATGAATTAGAATCCAAAAAAAAATAGAATGAATCAACAAAACAAAGAGTTGGTTCTTTGAAAAAATTAACAATATTGACAGACCCTTAGCAAATCTTATCAGAAAACACCATAAATAAACTCAGAGATGAGAATCGAAACATAAACACAGAAACAACCAAGATTCAGGATATTATAAGGGAATACTTCTCAAACCTTTATGCTAATAAGTTTGAAAACTTGGCAGAAATGGACATTTTCCTAGCAAACATTGACATGTTGAAACTAAACCAAGATGAGTTAAACATTTTTAACAGGCCCATATCAAGCACTGAAATAGAAACAGTAATAAGATACCTCACATCTAAGAAAAGCCCAGGACCAGTTGGTTTTACACTGGAATTCTACAAGGCATTCGAAGCACAGCTCACACCTCAAACTCTTCAATGAAATTGAAAGAGAAAGTTCACTTCCAAACTCATTGTATGGAGGCATCATGGCCCTTATCCCAAAACCAGGCAGGCCCTTATCCCAAAACTCATCAAAGAAAGAGAACTATAGACCCATTTCTTTGATGAATATTGATGCAAATTTCACAACAAAATTTTGGCCATTAGACTTCAATAATTCATCCAAAAAATCATACCATGATCAAACAGGGTTCATTTCAGGAGTGCAATCCTGGTTCACTATACACAAATCAATTAATATAATTCATCACATCAACAGGAGCAAGGATAAGAACCACATGGTTATCTCAATTGATGCAGAAAAAGTATTTGACAAGATCCAACCCCCTTTATGATGAATGTCTTGGAAAAATTAGGAATCCATGGAAATTCCTCAATACAATAAAGGCTGTATATGTCAAACCTACAGCCAGCAGGATTATACTAAATGGTGAAAAACTAAAGTCATTTCCTCTTAACTCAGGAACGAGACAAGGATGTTCACTCTCTTCACTTCTCTTCAAACTAGTATTAGAATGCCTAGCTGGAGCGACAAGATGAAAACATAAAGTGGTCCAAATATGGAAAGAAGAAGTAAAACTCTCCCTCTTTGCAGATGACATGGTCTTGTTTTTAAAGAATCCCATAGACTCCACTCCCAAACTACTTAAACTGATTCAAAATTTTGGCAAAGTAGCAGGTATAAAATTATCCCTCAAAAATCAATGGCTTTTCTGTATGCCAACAATGAGAAAATTGTGGCTGAAATTAGGAAAGCAACTCCATTTGTAATAGCCCCACAAAAATAAAATACTTAGGAATTAACTTAACCAAAGAAGTGTAGGATGTCTATGATGAAAACTTTAAAATCTTGAAACGGTAAAACTAAACAGAACTTAGAAAATGGCAAAAACTCCCATGCTCCTGGATTGGAAAGATGAACATCATGAAAATGGCAATATTCCCAAGGCTATCTATAAATTCAATGCGATACCTACCAATATTCTAACCTCTACAAGGAAATAGAAGAGGCAATCCAAAAATTCATATGGAACAATAACAGACTCTGAATAGCAAAAACAATCCTCAACATAAAGAACAGTGCTGAAGGAATATCAATACCAAATTTAAAACTCTAATATAAAGCCATAGTAATCAAAACAGCTTGGTACTAGAACAGTAAGAGACCACAGGACCAATAGAATAGAATTGAAAACCTAGAAATGAACCTACAGACCCATAGCCATCTAATCTTCATTAAGGGAGCTAAAAAAAATAGAATTGAAGAAAGACAGACTCTTCAGTAAATGGTGCTGCCAAAATTGGTTATCTACTTGTAGAATACTAAAGCTACATCTTTATATATCACCTTGCACCAGAATCAACTTAAATAGATCAAAGTTCTAGGAGTCAAAGCAGACACTCTGAAAAGATTGCAGGGTGGAATTGGAGAAACTCTAGGTCTCCTTGGCACAGGCCGAAATTTTCTTAGTAGAGACGCAGAAACACAACAAATCAAAGGAAGTTTGGACAAATGGGATTGCATGAAGTTGCCCACGGATTACAAGAATATCTTCACTAGCCATACAACGGACAAGGGTCTCATATCTAAAATATACTTGGAACTCAAAAAATTAAATCCTCCAATAACAAATCTTCAAAGAAACAACTGCCCAATAAATAAATGGGCTAAGGACTTAAAGAAAAACTTTTCAAAAGAGGAAAGAAGGATGGCCAATAGACACATGAAGAAATGCTCAACCTCTCTAGCCATAAAAGAATGAAAATCATCACAACCTTGAGATACCACCTCACCAAGTTAAAATGGCTATAATCAAGAACTCTAATAACAACAGTTGCTGGAGGGGATGTGGACAGAAGGGAACCTTACTTCATTATTTGTTGGTGGGAGTGTAAAATTGTTCAACCACTTTGGAAAGTAGTATGGAGGTTCCTCAAAAGACTCCACATAGAGCTCCCCTATAACTCAGCAATCCCACTTTTGGTCATTTACCCAAATGATCACAAGCAAGACCACACTAAAGCTACCAGCACGACTATGTTTAATGCAGCATTATTTACCATAGCTAAGATACCCCTCAGTAGATGAATGCCGCAAGAAAATGTGGTGTATATACATGATGGAATTCTATGCCTCCATCAGAAAGAATGGCATTGCCCCATTTGTTAAGAAATGGGAAGACTTGAAAAAATTATATTAAGTGAAGTAAGCCAGGCTCAAAGAAACATAGTTCCCATGGTTTCCCTTATTTGCAATAACTAGTATACTTCTGAGTCAAGTAGAAAAGTTCAGATAAGTTTATGTTAGGCAAATGAACCCTAAGGTGTGTATTCAAATGATTTTTTTTCTTTCATGGCATTGTTTCCAACACATTTTAAAGATTATTTCTTTGTTGCTTTGTATGTTCCTCCCCCACGGTCATACCCCTGCTTTCACTGTATTTAATGTTGGTATAATTTGTGGAGGGGAAGGGAAAAACCAAACTGTTTAAGTAGGGATACAGGTGGACCCATTGAATCAATGAGATGTACAAGTCTTTATGACGAAAAACGAACTAAACAACTTTAGTAGGGGTTGGGGATCAGCTGGGAAGAGGGGAAGAGTACAGGAAGAGATGGGAAGGGTAAACATCAAGGAGACAACAATGCTTGATAAGAAGTGTACTCCCTATCTTGCTCATGTAATTGTAACTCCTCTGTACGGTATTCTCACAATAAAAAAAAAAATAAAAGAAAAAAAAATCCTTAACAGAAAGAACCATACTGGAGGAATATCAATATGAAATTTCAAATGCTACTATAAAGCCATATAATCAAAACAGCTTGGTACTTGCTCAAGAACAGATATGAGGACCAATGGAATAGAACTGAAAATCCAGAAATTAACCTGAAGACCAAAAGCCACCTAATCTTCTATAAGGGAGCTAAAAACAAGAGAATGGAAAAAGAGAGCCTCTTCAGTAAATGGTGCTGGCAAAATTGGTTAATCACCTGTAGAAAAATTAGGCTAGACTCTGATACATCACCCTGCAACCGCATCAACTCCAAACTGATCAAAGACCTTGGATTCAAAGCAGACACCCTGAAAATATTACAAGAAGAAATAGGAGAAACACTAGGGCTCCTGAAACAAGGCAAAGTTTTCTTAATACAGACCCAGAAACACAACAAATCAAAGAAAATTTGGACAAATGGAATTACATAAAGCTTCAGAGCTTCTGCATGACAAAGGACATAGCTAGCAAGATCAATAGAAAACCCAAAGGAGTGGAAGAAGATCTTCATTAGCTATACAATGGACAAAATATACTTGGGTTCTCCCAAAAAGTATATCCCAAAATATCTAAAATATACTTGGTTCTCCAAAAAGTATATCCCCCAACAACAAATCCTCAAAGAAATGACTGCATGATAAACAAGTGAGCTAATAAAGACTTACAGAGAAACTTCTCTGAAAAAGAAATAAGAATGTCCAATATACACAGGAAGAAATGCTCAACCTCTCTAGCAATGAAAGAAATGTAAATCAAAACATTGAGATTCCACCTCACCCCTTTAGGATAGGTATAATCAAGAAATCTAATATCAACAGATACTGGAAGGGATGTGATACTGCAATAGACACAGGAAGAAATGCTGAACCTCTCCAGCCATAAAAGAAATACAAATCAAAACATTGAATTCCACCTCACCCCCATTAGGATAGGTAAAATCAAGAAATCTCATTTCAACACATACTGGAGGTGATGTGGCACAAATTGCTGGGAGTGTAAACTTGTTCAACCACGTTGGAAAACAGTATGGCGATTCCTCATAAAGCAATAGTTGTATATTTTTTTCTGTTGCTAGTTCCAATAGACTTTTTCCCAACAGACTCTATGTACAGCTCTCCAATGACACAGAAATCCCACTTTTGGACATTTACCCAAACACCACCATACTAAGGCTACCAGCACAGCTATGTTTATTGCAGCATTTTTTTACTATAGAAAGATACAGAACCAACCTAGGTGCCCAAAGTAGAAGAATGGACCAAGAAAATATGGTATATATAAAATATGGAATTGTATGCCACCATCAGACAAAATGTCATTGTTCCATTTGTGAGGAAGTGGAAAAACATGGAAAAAATGCATTAAATGAATTCAGCCATGCCCTAAGGATCATATGTCCCATGGTTTTCCTTATTTGCAATAACTTGTGCTTATTTAGGACAAGCAGAAAATGACAAGAGCTATGTACATATAACCATATATGATGATAATCTAAATTAACCCTAAATAGGGACACAAATACGTTTTTCTTTCTTGCTATTGGTATTAACATATTTATAAGATACTAGGTAACCTTTTTTGTGATTTTTTTTTGTTCTTCCCCCAAGGTGCAAATCTATTTTCCCTCTAATTGATGTCATTGCCCTGCGTCTTGTATATACTCTCCTCTAATACTGGGAGGGGAAAGAAAAAAAAAGTTTAAGTAGGATAAAGGATGAGCCATTGTAATAATGAGATGTACAAAACACTATGTTGAAAACAAACTTTGAAAATTTGGCATGGATGGGGTAGAGGGTTCAGGGGTAGTTGTGGAGTTAGGAGGAAAGGGATAGTAGGATTAAAACAAAGGAGAAGGCAACAATACTCAAAAGGAAATATACTCATTACGTTACTCATGCAAGTGTAACTCCTCTATGCAGTATTTTTTAAAAATAATATAGGTAGCGAACAAAAATTAAAAAAGTATAGAATGTGAGCTACCTCAAAAATAACAATTGAAAAAGAGGCTGACGACATGACTGAGCATATACCTTGGAAGGGAGAGTGGTAGAGTACTTACTAAGTGTGAGGCTCTAATTCCAGACCACAGAAGCACCAAAACCAAACAAAAGAAATCAGAGACATGATGTGGAATATTTTATAAAATTATTGAATTTCACCACTTACATCATAGTATAATTGTATTGTTAGTTCCAATTGCCTTTTAAATAATCACATCATTAAATTTTTCAGCATGCGTTCCATTTTTATGTAGGTCCTTCAAGATGAATAACTACTAGAAAACAAACCATCATACAACTTGTCAATTTATTCAAAGATCACCACTTAACGAATGATTCTGTCAAAAACCTGGACAGTAGTATATACAGGTCTAAAAATTTTAATGTTCACTTTTTGTTCATTTTGAGTTTAGACCATATAAATATCAATATACATATGTATGTATGTATATATGTATATACATATAAGTATATATAAGAATATATATATACATATATACATATATATTTGTTTATATGTATATATATATAAGTGTGTATACATATATGTGGAAAATCTAGAGAATGTCAAATATTGCAATTGTTTATTTGGCATTAAAAAAGTAATATGTAAATAGAAGAATACTAATCACTGGTAAAAACTAATCTAGTAACAACACTATGATGATATTTACCGTAGAGGAAAGCATACACATATTGCACTAATTTTATTTTATTCTATTTTTGCACTAAATTTATTAAAAATGTTTACTCTTACATTACCTTTCCTATGAACATTGAATTAAGTTATTCTGAGAAAAACAAAAGAAACTTGGTTTTTTCGTTGAAGAAATTTTGAAGTACCATTGTCTGGTTCCCTGAAAATGAGAAGCATGCCTTTTCAAAAAATTCTTCAGATTTAACAGGTGGAAAATTATTATTCTGTTTTAGTCATCACCTATTAATTAAACCTAAGTTTTGTAAATGAGAAACGATTAAAAATATCGTGGAACTTTTGGACTGGAGTGATTTTTGGAAAGGAATATGACAGAATATTTTCTATGCAAAAGTCCTTAACATACCTTCTGTAATCTGGAAATAACTAACAAGGATACTCATACAGATATTCGAATTTTAAAGATAGCATTTGGCTAAGTAGACTAAAATTATTTTGTTCTCGCTTTGTGTTGCATATCAAAAAACGTGCTAATTGCAAAATTAGTATTCAAAGAAATATTAGTAGATATAATTTTCATCCATTTCTAAATGATTTGAATATGTAAAATGGAACACTAGTCATTCCACCATGTCTATGACTTAGGTCAACCTTTTATTTTTTGTTTTCATATTATTGTCATGGTGAGATACAGGGTGGGTATAGTTAAATAAGAAAGGTAGTGAGTATAATCGTTGGTACACATGTTACACACTTCTTCATTTTTCTCTATCTTTCCCATCCATAATCCCTTCTCAAGTATTACAGTAATTATTGTTGCCGTCTACTTTTGCCAATTTAATATTATGGTGAAAGCACAGTGTTTGCAAATTTTTATAATACTTTTGAAAGTACATGTCATTCATCTCTCATAAATCTCATACATCTCATAAACATTTCCAGAATTCCAGAATTTTATATATTCAAGAACATACAAAACTTACGACAGGAATATGATATAAAAATACAATAAAATTTACTAACTTTGGAATTAAATAATTCTTTATTTTATACATATGCATTAAATGCTGTTTCCATTGCTCTTTTCCGAATCACCTGCATAACTCAATGTGGTGTGATATTCATTGTTTTGATGAGAAAACTAATATGAATTGATTCAAGAATTCTAGGCACATTTGCAAAATATTGAAGTAATGTAATAAAAAAATCTTCAATTCAATAACTAAAGAATTGTCATACATAATGCTGCCCTTATGTTCAAATCAAGATTAGTTTGATTCTATTAGAAAATGTGACAAATGCAAATGTTTGTAAAGTAATAATAGTCACAGTATGTAGTGTTATTAGGGAAAGTTTCAGAACAATGTCATATAATTATCTGTATTTTCATAAATATATGTGTCACATGTCTGAGTGAATAGTTCAATTCTACAGGTCAATCACTAACGACTGACTCCTGTTAAAAATTGTTTTATCCTATCTGTACCTTGACAACTCTAGAGAATGGGGAAATTGATATTTGCCAAACGTGCAGATGATGAGCTTTTAGTGGCTATCCAAATGAGGTGATAGGAAGGCAATAGCGTAGGAAGGAGTCAGGTAAAGAATAATTTATTGTAGGTATTATTCCAAGGTACCATACGCATTTTTCTGTGTTTGGGTTAATGTCATTAAAATAATGGGATCATCCATGATTCCCTAATTACTATAAGAAAAGTTTTTGTTTTTGCAAGTGAGAAGGCATAAGTTTTAATAAGATTGCACGATATCAAAACAAATATTTCAGACACATGCATAAAAGAGATTTACATAACTAAATTGCATGAACATAGAAAGGCTTAAGCATACATACATTTACACAGTTCATCACTAAGAAGCAAAATACTGATTTAAACAGTATTTGGACCGAAAACAGACAGGATTGATTTGACCTCTATGTTTTCAAATGTTCTCTCAACACAATTATCTAGATTACTGTTATTCTTCACTCAGAGAAATATAATAGCTTAAACAGCAAATCATTTTCAGTATGACGTTTAAATTTTGAGTTATCATGGAGTAATTAAACAGCGTTGCCTAAGTTTATAACTTGGAAATATTCTATGTTGACATGAATTAAACAGGAATGATATCTGAGGATATAGTACATGAGTATAACTATTAATTTATTTGAAGTCCTACTTTAGATATGAAGATTTCCCAGAATTACTAGAATAAAAATTTTGACCTTAAAACTCAGTACTCTTTCTGGAATTAATCCCATGCTGTTAATTGGGTATGTGAAGGAGAAGCAGACAAAATCACATAAATATAGATGACATTTACAACCAAATTTTTAAATAAAAATTTACTTCAATATAGATATATTTGACATGAAATTTCATAGATTCTTTATACATGTGGATCACAGTTCAAAATTTTGTCTGAATATCGTCTGGAAGCCACTGAAAGTATATTGTATTAGTAAAGTTCATCCGACCAGATAATATCAATTTTCCTAAGTATAATTTATTACCTGCCTTCTATTAATCACTAATAGGAAATATGCCTACAGATCTTCCTAGTAAATATAACAATGTAACATTGGGGATTTGATGGAATACTAGGATAGAAATTTAGTGTTTCATGCTATCATTCCATGATTGTAACAATGCTTCAGAGTGTCGTGTTCTGGCACTTCAATTAAACCAAAAAACTTGACATGACCAAAACTTGTAGGAAGACATCCGCTGATATTTGGGAAAGCTCTGAATATAAGTAGTGTTTAGATCTAAGAATAAAATGAATAACAAACGGTTAGAGTTGGGAAAAGTGAAAATTAAAGTGTGTATTAAGATATTTGCTAAAGTAGACTCACCAAAGACAACAGGAAGCCCTTTCATCAAATAGACATTTCATTTCATACATACTTAATGTAAAAATCGCTTAATAATTTCGCATTTAGGAGTTTGGGTCCTTCATTACCACACGAGTTGTGTCAACTGAAATGTGGCGCCTGGCGCAAAGACCGAAGGGAAGTTTCCATTCTTGAGTGGAATGATTTTCATCATACAATTCACTGGAATTTTGCTAGGATTTGATAGAAGTGTGCTGCGGAATCTTCTTTGCATCTAACTCACTTGAATTACGTTCCCACTGTTTACACCTACATAGAAGTTACATTATATCACTCTTGTTTTGAATTTATCTACGGAATTATTTATCTCTGCACTGAAAATATTTCCAGCAAAAATATTCACTGGATTATAGTTCAGCTACTGGAGGGCAGTGTACTTTTATCCTCAATGAAGTTTTTCTAGTAAGAAATGGGGTAATTGCTTGCAAATATAAATATCTTAATAAACTAATCTTTACTTACCAAGCATTTTACATCATGTAATATATAAAACAAAGTATATAAAACCTATGTCTTAGAATATGACATGAGGAAAATGATATCAGACCTGCGGATGTAAAACTCTGTTCTGAAACAGTGCTAATCCCTGTGGGATTTTCAGAAAACTACTAAGGAATAATAATATTTAAAAACTCCAAAATGTGGGAAGTCAGAATTATAGATTTTTATAATATAGTACATTTAACAAAATAGTTTTTGTCATGGCAGTTACTTTTTATAAATTTCCAGGCCTAGAAAGTGTTACCATTAATTTTTAGACCTTCCCTTGATACTATATTACAGGAGGAATAAATTCACAATCATATCTCAAATTGTTGAAAACACAATTTGTCAAATTTTTACTGATATGTGATAGCTGGTAGCAGTTAATGTCATCTTTTATTATTCCTGTTTTTGCAACTGGCATCTGCTGATAAATACCAGAAAAAATTTTGTGTAGGTCCTTTTGCCTGAACTCATGGCCTTTTCTATATCTCTAAGGTCTTCTTGTTCAAAGCCAGCTCTCTAGTAGTTTTAATCACTGTGATGTTTCTGGTGTATTGATGGTTAGTTGCAGAGAAGATGTTAAAATCCTTTACTTCCTTTGGTGGATTTGACCAAGCACCCAACAGTCTCAGCCACCTAAGTAGCTAGGATTCTAGGTTTCAGGCACCAACACTCAGCTATGAAATTTTGCACAAGAATAACAATATTTGCTTGTGTTAAAAACTATAACATGAATATCAGTGCCTTTTGTATTTAAAATTGATTGACAATGTAGTTTTCTAAACTGATAGGAACAGAAGCATACTGATGCTGCTGCACCTATGATGAAAGTTGCAATTTTGAGAAATTACGAGGAAAGCAGATATGGAAAATTGAGATAGAATGATAATATATGTTCATTATTGCATAATCTAGAAATATCCACATCCACAAAAATAACCTACAGAAATAATGTTTGGGAGGTGAAAATATGGTATATCTTGGTTGATATCTCGTAAAGTAAATCGGAGTCCTTAAAGTAAAGGAGGAGCTCTTCCATAAGAAGGAAGAAATCATCGTCACTAGTTGAGTTTTTAACCAAAAATTGTCACCTTTCAGACTGTCTCCCTTGAGAGAGGACTTTGTTATTGTTATAGGGCAAAGAATGCGTAATTCCAGTTCCTGACACCAGTACTCTCATATCAATGCAAACTAGTGTCAACTGAACCATACTGATGGCACGGAATATGTGACAGGGTTTAATATCCTTTACTATTCTTTTATATAATAAATTTTATGATAATTATACTAGTATTAGAATACATGTGCTTTGGTGTAATTTTCTGTATTCTGCAAACTCTCCAAATGGATTTTGCATGGGCATATTACACACTTTTATTCTCTTCCATTTTATGTGTAGTTATAAAATTGGAGGAAATTTTTCAGTCTGTTAAAGTTTTTCTCACAGCAAGAAATATAAAATAAGAGTCCAAAAGAGTGTATGGAGATTGACAATCAATAAACACATCTTTTATGAGAATTGCCAAATTACAGTGTCAAAATATAATAGGCCTAAAGTTTTAGTTACTCTGGATGCTGTTTGAAGTTGTGAAATTCTCTAATGTGAATTCAAATCTGATTGCTTCAATACCGATTGACCAAAGGGACAAAAACATTGTTTGATTGATTGTAGTAAGAAATAATGACTTCAACAATGTAATAATAGGCAGGAATTTGAATATAAGCATCTATACTAATATTTCAAATTCTCCTGTCAGATGTTCTTCTTTTTGCTTAATTTGAGGTGAGAATTTTTTTTAAAAACTACTAATTAAATCATAAAGTATGGAAATTGCTTATTGAATATTAAAATATGCCAACACAAAAAAATGATGACATATGATGGAGAAAGGGAGCCAGGGAGGGCTCTTTATCATTTTATGTCTTTAAAAGTGGGATGGGAAACAAAAATATATGATATTATTTTACTTCATATAAATGCAACGATGCAATTCCAAAAATCCATCTTCATTAGTCTTTTTTTGGCAATTGATCCACAGAAATGGAAGCAAAAATCCTTTCTTTTAATTTCTACATTTTTAAAAAGGGTTCATGGCAGGAAAATGGGAATCTATATAACATGAGAAGAGGAATTATCAATGAATACATTTTGTGACTCTGCTACGTTCTTGTTCAGGAAAAAAACTACAAGAATCTGGATGTGATTAGAGTCATTGAGAATTATATGCACACCTCGATTGTAAGGCACCATCATTTCTCTATCATCAATCCATTCATGGATGTTTATCTCAGAAAATTGTAATTGGTGAGAATAGTTTTGGACAGTGTCATAGAGAGTTCCCTGTCATTCTAAGTATGGTATTGCCACAAAGGAAAAGGGTGATAAAATTATTGTCCCTGCTTTTAGGCGTGTATGCACATTTTGCCCAAATGTTCTTCATTCAAATTGTAAATGTTCATAAATGTTTAAATGTCCACTTCTAGAATACAACTTCAGTGACATTTTCCTATTTCTTGATGAGCCATACTACAATATTGTTATATTTTGCAAATGTATGCAATGTTTACTATTTGTAATTGTCTCTATCATTAGGCAAATTCTATGAACAAAACCAGTTAAAGTCTACTCCATCTCTTCTAAGTACTTAATTCCTTCATATCTCATGCCTAAATTTATCTCTATTATTTGTACTTGAATATGTTAAAAAAATATCTTCTATATAGTAGCCTACTGGAACTCAATGGAAGGCAGAGAAAACACTGCTGTTTTAATAGAAGGAATGTGAATCAGGATCAGTATGCATGCTGAGGAATAATAGGAAGAATTCCAAGAAGAAATCAAATGTACTGAATGTTAGTATAATTGAAATGAATTGTAGTTTATTTAGGTGTCAGAAGGACTTGAATAGTATCCTATAGGTTGATTCAATTGACAGAAACACAAGTTTTCCTAAGAGTCTTACGGTCATGAATCCTACATGAGCACTATTTGTCATTTCCCAAGCGTGATGAACACACACATAATAAATACTTAGAAAGCCTGATCATTACTTTTCAAAAGTCTTCTGATGGAAATCGTTTCTACTACTTCAGAAAGTATACCTGCTCTGCTTTGGTGTGCCTGATTAACTTCATGACATATCAAGCACTTCCATATTATAGTTTCTTTTATCTCTACCTCCATGTTCTCTGTTTCACTTGTGAATATTGCCAGATACCCCATTTAAAGACTTCTATTCCCCATTTATGGAGTTCTATTTTTTCTTTCCCATATCAGTTTGATGCAATTTTCTCAAACCACGTTCTATTATTCTATCCATAGAAATATTAAAGTGCCTCAGTTCCTCAGGATTCATAAATCAGCAACTGTAAGCAAACAAAATTGTCAACACAAAGTATCCTGTGCCTCATTGTTGTATCACCAAATACTTTAATTTATACTGTTTTGTATTTATACACTAGTTATATAAGAAGAATGTTGCAACTGAGATTACATAATGTCAGCATCCATAGTTAAGTCTCAATACTCTCAAAGTTTCCTGAATGTATACCCATAAATCTTTGGTATTTTCTCAATTTATTTTGTATTTCTGAAAAATAATGATATGCACTATACATAATACTAAAAAGTGATAGATACCATGTCCCACATTTTATATATCGGTACACACCAACTCAGCGTTTTAACAGTTTGTGTAATTACTTAATATTTTATTAAAACCTAATTGAATTTCATATGTACTACATAAACCTTTCAGACACTTGAGTTAAAAATTATATAATCATGTTATAATACAGGAATTTTGCATATAGCTTACATTATTGTTCATTAAATAACACTTATGTACATATCTATGTCATTAAATAATGCACATATATATATATATATATACATACATGAAGCCACAGACATTTCTCTATATCTTTTAGGATTGCATTTTATAGTATATTATAAATTTAATATTTGTATCAGTAGAAATGTATGTTATATAAATTAAAAAAAAATCCCCCTGGGAAATTGTCTCTCTCTTGCTCTTTTTATTTAATATCTGCAACTAGTTTATTTGAAAAATCTTAGGATATAATAATCTTAGTTTACATGATATTAATAAAAAATGTGAATTAGAAAATATATACAAAGATCAAGCATTTCTACCAGGAAAGCGAAGTTACATTTTGGGCAGATGGTGAATAAGTTCTAAAAATATCTTTGTTAAACTCTATCCTAATCTAAATATTGATGAGTAAGGAAACTAAAGAAGTGAATGAAGAACCATAATACTTAAGGATATAATTATTTTGGCTATATAGACCATAGAAAGTTTCTTGTTGCCTAGGGAGTACAACTTACAAAGAATCAATACTTGATGACAATATGAAAAATGTGAGATATGCATTCACATTATTCCCCTACTGAATAGTTGCACATTTCTAATCTCCTGAATTGTAGTCCACCAATGCATACTAAAAGCAAGTGGGACTTTGTCCCGGAAATCAGCATTTTCATTGTCATATGCAGAAGTGGGGCAGAGTATCCTCAGTTCCCTTTATCCGCTACATAACAATAACGGTGGCCCCACCCAGAGAAGACACTATACAGAAGGAGCTGTTGCTGCAGAAATCCTATTACTGGGAACTGGTCCATTGTGGGGAAGAAGAGATCCTGGACTTGTTTGGTGAATCCAGTTAACTAACACAGACAGGTGACAGTCCTTTGTGCTCTTTTCATTCTTCTACCTCTTATTCATGTAAATTATCTCTTTGGCTCTTGTCTGTGACTGAGACATTTCTTGCTTTCTACTCCTGACATGTTCTCCAAGTAGGCAGTGTTATTTCATGTGTAAAGAATGAATTTCTTTAATTCCTCAGACTTGAGTAAATAGCTAGTTACATTCTAGTGAATTTGAAATTCACTTATTTTACTTTGAATATTATGTGGGTCAAGCAATCTTCTGGCTTGGCTTCATGGTCACTAGACACTCTAGTACTGACATGTACTACCTATTGGACCACTGCCTTAATGTCAAACATTGACTCTTATGGGTCTCAATGATTCCTTTTATTTGTGATACTTATCTTCTCAACACATATCTATAAGAAGACAAATCCTCCTTCAGATGACTGTATATTTTCAATAGGCATAGGAGATTTGTAAAGGGGAGTTCAGCATTTCTTAATTTAGATATCCATAATTTAGCAAACCTTTTCCAAACTCGCTCAAAATTTGCCATGATACATCATGCTCTAATTATTTTTATGGTAAAGAAACAAATGCCTGAAAAACATTCCATTTTTTGAGTCCAAAAGTTAAATGTTGCTATTGCTCTCTAAAAGTGACTCTAATCTGTGATGTAGAGAGACTTCAATTCCTTTCATTTCACGTGTGTCTAGCAAAACAAGTATTAGAATTGCATAGGTTCTACTGGGTTGTTTTTCATACCACTGAGGCAATGACAACATTTACGACATGCGACTTTTATGTGTATATTCATGTTTTCTCTCAGAGAAATATTCTGTTTGCAGGCCCTGCTGATATTTACCTGCCTGTCACAATGGAAGGAGGTAAACCTGTTTATTCATTTGTTTGGGAAATTAATTTAAATAGTCGAGTTCACTTTAATTTTTTTTTTTTTTGAATCACAAAATATATATTGACAAGAGCAGAGACAAAAGGATAGTGGGGTTTCTCCAGATGGACTCTGAAAGTTTAGACATGATGGTAATTAAACTTGCCAATTTGATTTGCTAGATTGAAAATGAAAAGCATGTAAAATATAGTTACTTTCTAGATTGACATCTAAGGAAGTAATCAAATCAGGGGCCCTCAATATATGTGTGGTCTCAGAAGATAACACAAAGTAATAGTTGCATTTGACTCAATAATTATGTGACTAGAATTAATAGTTTTCAAAATACTAAAAAGTAAGAACTACCTAATAGGCACTGAGAATAGATCATAATTTATATTCCAGATTAATAGACATGGTTTGAATCTACCTACTCCAAATTGGAGTAGGTAGATTCAAACCATGTCTATTAATCCTGACTTAAGGTATAGTTCATAAGGAAATAACACTGAAGATTTGTATTTTCCCCAATAGATTGTTTTTTCCTGAGGTATTTTTCTTTTCCAGAGGAATCTGTGGATCGTGAGAGGTATTGCAATGTCCCTATGGTAAATATCACAAATTCAGGTCATGCAGATTACCATACCATGAAATGTAGCAAGATTCGTATTACATAACTTCTTTAGTTCATGGATCCATTTGCATATTGTTTTTAAGATAAATTGTTGGAAATGTATGTGATAGATGTGAGAGGGAATGGGGGCAGAACTGTCATGGAGATCATTTTATATTTCCTGAAATATCTGCAGCATATAATGGAAAGTAAGACAATGGAAGTTCAACTTTTGTATTTCTAGTTATATTGCTAGAGTTCTATTCAAAGCAGAACATAGACAAGATGTTTAGTTTGGGCAATTACATCAAATTATGTGTGCCACATTTCACAAATATTACAGGTGGTTGCCGTTTCCTACTCACTGCATAATGGCCAAAATCTAAGTTAATCACATTCTTAAATGTTAAAGTATTTTGTTGATACCCACTATATAATTGTATGGCTAGAATTCAGTTTGGATATCTCATTTTTCAGTCTCTGTTCATAAACTTATATCATGGAAGATGAATTGTGACTCTTTTTTATATTTTGGCTATTGGTTAACCTCTTATTTTGAAAAAAAAATCACAATATTTGAAAGTTGACATAATTGTTAGTAGTAAATTACAGTTTTCTTAACATAACAATACTAGAGTAAGTTCTAGAGCTGTATGGGCAAGACACTTTCTGGTGTTGTGTTTTTGTAAAGAAGACACATGTGATGACCTATTATTTTTGATATTTTCAAATATTTTATCAATCACCATTTATATGTGTTTATAAATTAGATATAAGTTATCCATGTTTGAGTAAACATTGGCCAAAATTAAGTATGTTGTACCTTACTAAAATTTGATATAAAATTTTATGGAGGATGGCTGTGGTTCCTCATGAATGAAATCATGTCAAACCGAGAGTTTGAGATCTCTGTGTTATTTTTGATACCAGTCCAGGCTGGGAATCACAGAGACAGTTATTTCACTATCAAGTGAGAACAGACAGGAGGTGCTATAGCTAAAATTGCAGAAGTCTAGTGCTCTGAAAAAGGAGGCAATATCATAGCATGTTGAAAAGTCCTACAGTAGGCATTCTGCCCAAAGTAATCTTAAAAAATTAAATTTGAATATATTTTTCAAATTCGAAATTTTGTTACAAAGAATCATCCTGATATTGCTTCCAAATTTGTCCCATGTCCCTTCAATGCTCACCAACTGGTTCCATGAGATCAACTCCATAAACATATCACAACTTGTATGGAAAAAACTTCCCTTGAGGATGATGTTGGTACGGCTGATATCTAAAATACAATCTAAATCAATGTAGGCCACTTACACTGGAATTGTACTCTGATGGTATATTTCTGTTTGCTTATAGTGAACATCACTTGGAACCAGAGAGAAGATAAGAGTTCTGAAAATGCATGGCAATATGTTTCCTCTGAGGAAGACTGCGATAAAGGTAAAGAGTTTGTTGGTTTGTCTGCATTTTCTGTGATTTAATCCCGACTTATCTCGTCCTGATATGTGATATCTTCCTTTAGGAGTGAAATTAAAAATCTGTGTTCAACTTGGATTGTGTAGTATTCTAATATCAAAAACGTATATGAGATATGCAGCCCTAAATGAGTAAAATCCATGTCAAACATCTAAATGATTTGTTTTTTGCATAATGGCTAAGAATCCTTTTTTTCAATGTTTTTTGATCGACTTAAATCTTTCTTGTAAGGCTTTTACGTCCTTGAAACTTTTTATTATTCTTATTAATGTATAATATTAGAGACCATCTAATATAGCATGCCAACCAAGTATGTGTTTGGCGGAATCGTTGGAACATCCTAGCCTAAGTGTTGTTTGGTGAACAATCAAATCTTCTGGCAACAACAAGTAATGAAAATGCTTGATTTCTTATGATGCAATCTTGTGTATCAAAATTGAAAGTAAGGAAATAGGATTAATGAATATCAGTCTTTCTGTTCTATATACCCATATAATTTGCTTGCTATAAATGAAGTTTAGATTGTTCTCTTACCTGGTCACCCTGTGATTGGTGGTAAAAGTCAAGTTTAGGTTCCCTAAGACCAATAATATATGAAATCACCCAAACTACTTCAAATCATAATTCCTCATCTGAATGTTGTTCTCATTCTCTTATGATCAACTTAAATCAGGAAATACATAGATAATAGTGTTTGCCTAGACCCAAACTTTTATTTCCATTTTCAGTGTTTCAGGATTTACTTGTCTCATCAGTTATGGTTTTGTAATTGGGGGTTCCTTCTACTAATATTTGATAAATGTATAATGTATACACCTGTGGGTGATTTCATATCTTCATTCTGAAATTGATGAATGAATATTGTAGGAATAACTACGTGGTTTGAATTGTCTCCCTGCATTAGTTTAAAATTGTTTGAGAGATCCTTGAGATGAATTACACTTTGCATTTTGGGAAGATATATATTAATGAAATGTATATCCTGCTATATTTTAACCAGCAATACATACATGGAGTTCAAATTTCACATTCCTTTATAAAGTATGAAAACACATTAGATATGGTATAGATAGGAAAATGAAAATATGATGTGTAACTACAAAATTTATTCTATCCCTTAATGCGTGTTTATGAGATTCAGGACAGAATTGTATGAACTTGTCCTTCTATCATCACAAAATAGATTGTACTTTTGATTTTATGAAATGGGAAAACAACAAGGCTTTGTTACTGACATTGTAAGGTGGCAAATAGAACAAGTGAACAGCAAATGGGCTTGCTTGGAATTGTTCCTAAGCATTTATTCCATTTGGAATCATATCTTTTGTGTTGCATGGCAATATGGACATCTTCCCTTTTATAAGTGAGACAATGGATTCTAGATGTATCGATATCTTCAAGTATTTTCCTCAATGATCAGTCCTGACAAAAACAAGCTCATTTAACAAAAGACCAAGATGTATTTACGTGAGCCTCCCATCACACTCCGGCCTCATATTCTTCTTGTGAAAAGGAATATGTCAAACATATTACAATGTTATGTGAAGGATATATTGGAAATTTATATAGTGAAGATAGTCTGATGACAATTTTCTAATTCATGAAGATTATAGAGAAGACTAAAATTCGTACCGCTTTCAAACTGAACAGTATTTGATCAAAAGAAAACCTTTATTCTGGTGGTTAGGGAATTTTGCATCCTCTGTCATGCAGAAGAAAATGAATAGGTCAAAACGATTTTGGGGGATGAAAATTAAACGAGCCAGGTCAGGTGATAATGCTGTTAATTCTAGCATATCACACGTTTCACAGATGAGGATCTCATTACAAATTAATAAAGTCAATTATTTTTCTCAGATTCATTTCTGGAAATAATCCCTTCAAAATCGAATAGTATAGAGCAGTATCTTTAATGAAAATCATGGTTACTCAGAGACCTGAAATGTGCAAAAATGTCAGGAACAAAACAGTAGAAAAATCATGAACACACTCTGGATAACAGAAAAGAATCTTGGTACATGTCGCTTAGGAACGTGTCGGAGGCTGAGATCTGAGAAAAGGTTTAAGGCAGCCCTGAAGGAGCCATGGTCACACTCTCTTCACCAATTAAACTCGTCGAAATGAGAAGAAGCAGTGGTGATCAAGTTTTAGAGCATTAGAGCTCTGAAGTGATCAGGAACTTTGTCCAAGCTCAGAATTCAATCTGAGCGACCAACAACAATAACCAAAGACAGGGATGTAATGCAATATTCATCAATAATGTCTATACTCACAGGTATTTCCAATATCTTCGAACTATTTTCATCCACATAATAGCCAATTAGATTTCTTTCACCCTTAACTTGTACTATCTTGCATATTCCCTTAAAATTCACAGAGTAATGTTTGATGGGTCAGTGATATTTCCCTAACTTAATCGGTTATTAAAATACTTAATGCAATTTCATGATAGTACTAATCCTTTTCCTTTATGCTATTAAGACTTAGTTATGGTATCAAATTTTTTTCTGGCTTCCAAATGTGAATGATAGCAGAGAACCTGTGAATTGAGGAGGGAGTGTGTGACAAAGTAGGATATTAAGTTACTTGCTTATTTGTCTCTTAAAATTTATCGAGCCCTATTTCTCTCATACTCTGTGTGTGTGTGTGTGTGTGTGTGTGTGTGTGGTGTATGTGTATGTGTGTGTGTATGAGAGAGACAGAGAGAAAGAGACAGAGAAAGCAGATTCATGTGTCTGATAAGATATTTCTTTTAACTGTCCATGAGTAGATGCAAATTTTGTAGCTGTGTGCGTACAAACTAAAATGGTGTTATATTTTTTTTCCCTACATTGTATCAAAACGCCTAAGGTGAATCAGGGTATATTATTTTGATTTTTGGAATGTAAAACTGAGGAGATTTTTGCCTGCTTTCAATTCTTGATTTTACTCAATCATGATAAACATTTATCTCAGGTCTTCCTTGGTAATGAGGATTGAATGCTTGATTGGATCATAGTCAATTCTGTTACCCTGGGCTTTATCCTAGACATGTATTCCAAATGTTTGTGTGTCTCTGGCATAGAATTGTCATAACCATACATATTTGAGAAAGTAAGTTATTGGCAATTTTCAATGTTCATTTAACTCCAATATTTCAGTGTTCTTACTGACAGGTGACATGCATAAGTTTCTAAAATTCTAATTATTTCCTTGGACTGCTGAACACATTTAGCACTCCACAATGTGACTATCACTACAAAATGGCATGTGTTTATGCACACAAAAATGTGGAAAAGCAATTTATTTGTTTGATCCATGGCATAGTTCTTGTAATTGTACTTGAAGATATTTGCATTTTATACCTTCCTATTTTACTTGCTTACCATAAAGCATGTGTCCTTTCATAGGATACATCTCATGAAATAATTACTCTTTGTGCTTTGTTTTTATGCATCCCTTCAAAAATTTTGAAATGGAGATAAAATTTTCCTGCTGATTTAAGTTGATTGCAATAACGTTATATACTAATTCCACTATAGATTTTCTTTTCTATACAACTAGGTGACCTATTTCATCTTATTTTCCTGATGCATGGTATAACCATGAATATTTTATGAGACATATTTCAGAACCTATGCCCATACATAGCTGTGACTACCTGGGTGACATAGATTAAGATTTGCAGAACTGAACCATAATTGTTAAAACAATAGATTGACTAGGGTCACATTTCAAAGGTTCAATGAACTTTGAATGTGTTAAGCGAATGTGCAAGCTTAATTTGTGGGACGGTTTGTATACAATGATGAAGTTTGAATGGAAATAGAAGTGGAAACAAGCATGATATTTTTTGAAAATAACTGACAATGTACTTTTGTTAGTTTTTGTATATCTCAAGAAATCCTGGTGAAGTTTCTTATTTATATGCAGGAAACAGAAAAATATATTCGGGTCTTTTCCACAGAATATAAAATAATATTGTTTTTTTTTTATTTCTTTGCAGGAATCATTCAGTGAACAAATCATGAGTTCAACTGATTTCTCATTGTAGTTACATCTTATATTTATAAATATATTCTGACTCTCACTCACCTAAATTAATTCATTTTGATTTCTACTACCTGCTTAAAGTTACCTTGAATCCAGACATAAACCCAGGTTTTTAATGTCTTCATTGCAATTCACCATGTAACTTTCCAGGTAGACATGGTAAGGTTGGAATATGGAAGTTTCCGTCATCACTTCTACATTTGTTTCCCTTCGGAGAAAAAAATCACACATCTGTTTTTGCTGTCCATTTCATATATTGTTATAATTTTAGAGCCTGATAAATACATAACAAAACTGCAATGATATTAGATTTCATATACAAATCCTACATCAACTAAATATTCCACACAGAATGGTCTTGAAAATTTCAAAAAAATTAACCAATATTCTGAACTATATTTCTTAGTATATGTCTTTGTGAATTTTCATCTTTAGAAATTATGAGAGTATTTTCCAAAACCTGTTGCATGGCAAAACAAGGTTCTTCTGTGTGTACACAAAATAACATTCCAAATGTATTCTTTTGAGAGAGGAAAATGCAATTTGTGAAGATAGCATAATTTTGTGTCTCATTATAATTACTCTATATATCACCTTGACAATAAGTCTTAAATAGGTATTGATACTAACACTTATTTTAAATTTCCTACGTTTACACATTGATGCATATGTACGTCATAGTCTATAAACAGACAAGTGTTTTTACATATGTTTTTTTCCCATCCATACCAGACAACATTTTGGAGAAAGGTCTTCTGCCTTATATTCACCCAGGTTTAGGTCTAATTTAGAATATATTAATTTAAGCAAACTCTCATTAAAAAATAATATTTTCGATGATCATTAGTGCACCAATCAAAGAAGAGAGAAGCATAGACACAAGCACATCGATATAATCAGTAAGATCTTTTATATGTGAGTCCAAGAGCGTACAAAATCCACCAAGTTTTCAATTCTATTGAAAAATAACAGTTTTCAGGAAATCTAAAAGGGAAAAGATAGAACATGTGAATCTAGAAGTAAGTGAGATACCTACTTGACATTATCTAGTCTTTCTTCAGCGGGCAAGGGTTCCTGCTCTGCTTGGTGTGCACTTTACTTTGACAAACATCCAAAATTCTCAATTTATTTTCAATCTTCTATCATGTAATGGGTTATGTTCTTCATCACTTTCTTGTGCATAAATAACATCCTTTATCCTCAGTTTCTCTAAAGTCAGTGGTTTGGAGCCCCACAAGTTTAGTTTCCTAAAGTATTTCCTATATTACACTGTAATTCCAAGTCAGAACACACTTAAGATGTTTTCTACCTGTGGAACTACACTTGAAATTTCTGAAAGGGATTCTCAATATTCCCTCACTTTTCCCACATTTATACTTTTAATTTTTTGTAAGAAACATTTAACAGAAGTCCCTTTTCTTGCTGTTAATCAACTTACAAATATGTGGTATAATTTGGGAAAATACACCTTGATAGATGTACTGGTCTACAGTGGGTGATTGAGAATTTTGGGGGGTAATTTTCAATTGTTTAATGCTTTTATGCATAATCTAGAAATGTTCTACAAAATTCTGTTATCAGAATATAAAGTGTTCAGTTTTTCACCTATATGTGAAAATTAGTTGCATATAATCATGTTGTCATTTTTATCAATATTGCTGTTTATCCTCTCAATATTCATCAATGAATTCCATGGAATCAAACAAATAAGCATATAATTCATTCTATGGAAAAATGTTTCATTTGTAGCACAAGGCCTACAACAAGGTAGTCCCTTTAGATCTTTTTAATACTTGATGTACTGTTTCATTGCTCATGTAGTCAACAGTACTTGGTACTATGACAATGTGTTTTCTCTTAGGATGACTGAGTTTAGTATAAAGAACTCCTTTAGTTTTCCATTTTTTCGTGTATAAATCTTCATTAAAGTTGACATCTTTAGTGAACCATCGAATACTTAGTTAAAAAATTTTATCCGTACGAGTGCAGTTCTTTAAATCCTATCCAGCCTATTACTTGAAGTCTGGAAATTCAAACCAAAGTGAACAAAAGATGTTTAAAGGACACAGTTTTTTTTCTTCTTCTTTATGCTTCACAACAATTTGTAATTATAGTTAGCTTTTACATTTCTTTAATGTAACTGTCTTTTTATTGTTCAAAATAAAATGTGACAGTGAAAATCAGGATCTCAGACCTCATCTAACACTTAAAAATGTGTATCTGTATCTCACATGGGAATTATGGTTGGGTATATATTAGCTTCCAAATTTGGAGTCACAATCAAATACTGTCACAACAACAAACACCCGAAATGAAGTTTTCATCTGGAATTGATTTATTGTCTGAAAAGAAAATAAACAAAGGATAGGCAATGTCTAATAAGCATACTATTCACACTAAAGAGTTTCCTTACTTCCTATAAACCCCATATTGTATAGAATTCTGATACTAATTGAAGAAAAAATTACATATGAGGTGATAATCACTACCACCAGAAGATTTTAAATGGAATGAGTAGACCAAATATCCTTCTCATTCTTGTTTGAATAATTTCTATTATGAAGATAGAATATGGATATACTCGTACATTTTACACTCTATGCTTTTAAATTTTACTTAATCTACTCATGCCTATCACAAAATGTGTATATCCAAGTAAACATGGAAATATTTTTTTTATTTTCTCTGATGAATACTTTTATCCTACCAGAATCAATGCAATGTTGACATGAATCACTGTATATTTCAATTAACAAATTTCAACGCCTTCAAATGTAAATGATAAAAGAATTGCATTGAATGAGAAAATGTTCACAAGAACATGATCAAATTAAAGGAATACACTATTTTCAATATTGTAATGTGAGAAAAAGATTCTCAGTGGAACTATATTATTGAAACAATGGAAGAAACACCCTGGAAACTGTGGAGGAAGATAATGTCATTTTCCCTATTTGGCAATTATCAACCTTCCATGGATCAATAAGTTGCGCAGAGGATATAATTCTCTGAGGATATTTGAGAGTGTCATTTTCAAATTTCACATACCTTTAGGTCTACCCATAAATATATGGGTTATTTTTTTCCAACTAGAGAAATGCATTTGACATTATTTAAGCAAAATCTTAAATTAGGACATAATTGAATTCCTTTCTGGAAAGGCAGCTATTTGAAAACTTTATCCCTGATTTTAACATGTTTCCTAATTGCTTCAAATACAATTTAAATCAGTATATGCTGAATGCAATCAGAAGAATTTTTTTTTCATTTTCACCACTAACTCCATCCAATTTAGAATGAACTTATATCATTTTATATGTAAGTATACAGGTATTCTTAAATAGTTCTTATAGGCACAAACACCTGCACATATTTCTTTGTCAAAATCAACAATTTCAGCTTTGCATGCATGGTTTAATATGTTAGGAATTGCTAAAAGAATCATCAAAATGTATGCACGATTTGCCATAGGGTAAACTCTATTCCATTCATTGTATTAAGTTTTGTCCGTGATAAGGATGCTTAAATTTGTGTATGCATCCATCCTATAATATGAAATAAATAATTAGGATATTCGATACCTCATTAGAATTTCCTATGGACCTATATGTTCCATAGAGAACAATATACAGTGGCTGTTGCATGGTAATTTTCATAACAAGTTCTTTTGTACAAAAATAATTTAACAAAAATGATGAGAGAACTGACATATGTTTGCTAATGGTAGTCTACACTGTCCAATTACACCATGACACCTCTGAAACCCGGCTGAACCTAAATCAAAATTCTTTCAAAGGGACAAGATTTACAATCAGCTTCAGTCTACATTGGATTTGGAATACAGTAAGATTGTATTGCCTTAAATATATGCCTAATTTTATTACATCAAAATTTTACAACATCTCAAAAGGAATCAAGGTGTACGTTTTTTTTTTTTAAGGTTTCTTCATGATCACTGGTGTCCTAGAGTTGAGTAAGATTAGTGTAAAATATTCAAGGTACAAGAGGATGTTAGAGAGTGAATAAAATACTCCTCAAGGTCGGATTCCTTCCTGGAACAACTTGTGTTCCTAACACCCTGCATATTCTATTTATAGGTTTAGTGTGTGTTTTTGGTGGGGCAATGTGAGTTCATGCACGCACGCACCTTCCCACACCTGTGTGTATGACTAACATTTTCCAGTCATAAACTAGTAGTGAAACTATACTAAAATCTGTAAACAGCATAATTTATCATTTGGTATAATTCTTTATATGTTGGCCTTAAGAATAGACATTTGAGACTGGAAAGGTGACTCAGTTGTTGAATGCTTGCAAAGCATGCATGAATCTCTGGTTCTGATTCCTTAGCACCACAGAAGCCGAAAAAGCTGAAAAAGTGATGCAATGGCTTTGAGTTAAAGAACTGAAGAACAGTGCACCGGCCCAGAGTTCCGGCAAAAATTAGTTTGTTTGTTTGTTTGTTTTAAACCAAAAAGGCTGTCAAATTCCAGCATTAAGTACCAGTCTTTTTAATAATTTCATCATTGTCATTACCCACGCTAATTCATTTGGCTTCAGATAGCTTTATCCAATTTACAAGATGTAAAAATTTTGAGACATGGTTCCATGGAGTATGCCAAAATGTACTTACCTAGCAGGGTTGTTTCTATGACTTAGCTATAGTAAATAATGAGACAATGACCATAGTCATGTTAGCAGGTTTATTGTGTTCTACAATGTGATCATTTGGGTCCGTGCAAAGGAAGTGGATTACTTGATGATAGTGGAATTCTCTTTTTAATATATAGTTACTCAAGAATGTTTGCAATGGTGGTTGAAACTTGTCTACATTCATACTGCAGAGCAATGTTCCCATTTGGTCACATACATGCCAGCTTCTGATATGATTTCTTGTCAAAGTATGTCTATTTTAACAGGAGTAAGTAGGCATCTCAGTGTAGTTTTCATTTGCATTTCTTTTCTAAATGGAAATTGTTTCAAATTTGTAGAAAAAAATGGATCTTAATAGAAGGAAGCTCCTTTATTAGCAGTCTTTTCAATTAGGCATGATTCATCTGCTACATGAGCAAGCTAATATCCAACCATTGCTAAAAGCAACATTGATTCTTTTTTTTTCTTTATTAGGCATTTGTGTATTAAGAGCCACATTCAAAATAACAGAATACATCAACAGATAGGCTCATACATTAAAAATTTAAAAGAGAATATTAATATTAAAAATATAAAATTCAAAAAAGACGCATCAAATAGGACAAATAAAGTACTCGTGTATTCACAAAGCATCAAGTGTGAGGATCAAATAATTGTTAGCCATTTTTTTATTTTAATACTTTTTTATTGCAAAAAAAACTTTACAGAAGGGTCACAGTTATATGAGCAAGGTAATGAGAACATTTCTTTTTTTATTGTGAGAATACTTTACAGAGGAGTTAAAATTACCTGGGCAAGATAACCCGTACATTTCTTATCAAGCATTTTTGCCTCCTCTTGGTTTCCCCTTCCCATCTCTTCCCATACTCTCACCACACCTCCACATCCTACCAATATTATAAAGTTCATTTTTCGACATAACGACTTGTACATCTCATTGTTGCAATGGGTCCAATTGTATCCCTCTTTAAACGATTTGTTTTTTCCTTCCCCTCCACAAATTATACCAACATCAAATACAGTGAAAGCAGGGGTTATACCGTGGGGGAGGGACATACAAAGCAACAAAGAAATCATATTATAAATGTGTTAGAAACAATCACATCAAAGGAAAAGAAAACAACAACAACAAAAAATTTTGAATACTTATCTTGGGGATCATTCCCCTAACATCAACTTATCTGACCTTTTCTGCTTGACTCAGACATATACTAGTTATTGCAAATAAGGGTAACCATGGGACCTATGTTTCTTTGGGCCTAGCTTACTTAATGTAATTTTTTCAAGTCTTTCCATTTCCTAAAAAATGAAGCAATGTCATTCTTTCTGACGAAGGCATAGAATTCCATTGTGTATATACACCACATTTTCTTGATGCATTCATCTACTGAGGGGCATCTGCGTTGGTTCCATATCTTAGCTATGGGATATAATGCTGCAATAAATATAGTCTTGCTAGGAGCTTTAGTGAGGTCTTTTTTGTGATCATTTCGGTAAATGCCCAAATGTGGGATTGCTGGGTCATAGGGGATCTCTATGTGGATTCTTTTGAGGAACCTCCATACTGCTTTCCAGAGTGGTAGAATAAGACTAGAAGAGATTTCTCTGGTATGCAGTAAGAATGACGAATACATGCATGAAGGAATATTCAATATTTCTTGTTAGCCATTTTATTGTTTTTAATTTTTATTGTAAAGATACTATACAGAGGGTTACAGTTACATGAGCAAGATAATGCGTACACTTCCTATTGAGCATTGTTACACCCTCCATTGTTTTCCCCCTACCATCCCTTCCCTCCCTACCTTCTCCGAGGTTCTTTTTTTTTTATGGTGATTGATTACATAATTTCCCAAATTTCACAGTATTGTGGGATAATGATGCTCATTTAAAGTCACAAGTTCATTCTAATTTTCATGGAGCAAATTGTCTATCACAGTCTATAACATATAACAGTGTACACATATATACCATACATGTGATCAGCAACACGGGGATACTTAATAATAGTTTGACCAGATGAGTGGGAGTTCTTTGTTTCTTAAGTCCTGTTAATTTTGTCGTATCACCTAACATTTTGGATTTAGCATCCACTTATCAGGGAGACCATGTACTGTTTGTCTCTTTGTTTGTGGCTTACCTCGCTCAACATGATTCCTTCTATCTCCATCCATTTCCCTGCAAATGCCATTATTTTGTCATTTCTAATGGCTGCATAATATTCCAAATATACCACAATTTTTGGATCCATTCATCTCTATTGGGGCATCTAGCTTGTTTCCATATCCTAGCTATTGTGAACAGTGCTTCAATAAACATGGAGGTGCATGTGTCCTTGTATATTGGTTCCTGTTGTTCAGGGTAGATGCCTAGAAGTGGTATGACTGGGTCGTAAGGGAGGTCAATCTTTAGCTTTCTAAGGACCCTCCAGACTGCTTTCCAAAGTGGTTGTATAAGTGTACATTCCCACCAGCAGTGTAATAGGGTTCCTCTTTCTCCACATCCCCTCCAGCATTTGTCAGCTGATTTGTGGATGTGGGACATTCTGACTGGGGTAAGGTGGTATCTCAGGGTTGTCTTTATTTGCATTTCCTTCACTGCCAGGGATGATGAACATTTCCTCATGTGTTTCATTGTCATTTTTACTTCTTCATCTGAGATGTCCTTCTTTAGTTCCCTTGCCCATTTAGTAATTGGTTTGGTAGGTTTGGGAGGGATTAGTTTCTTGAGTTCTCTGTATATACAGGATGTAAACCCTTTGTCTGATATATTGCTGGTAAATATTTTTTCCCAATAAGTTGGTTGTCTTCTAGCTTGGTTGCGATAGATTTTGCTGTGTAGAAGCCTTTTATTTTAAGGTAGTCCCCTTTGTTGAGTCTCTCTCCAATTTGTTGTGACCCTGGGACTCTGTTCAGGAAGTTCCTTCCTGTGCCTATTAGTTCAAGTGTCTCTCCTACTCTGTCCTGCAGTAGTTTCAGAGATTCAGGTTTAAGGTTAAGGTCTTTAATCCATTTTGAGTTGATGTTGGTGCATGGTGATAGGCTGGGGTCCACTTTTAGTTTTCTGCATGTGGCCGCCCTGTTGTCCCAGCTACAGTGGTTGATGAGGGTGTGTTTCTTCCATTGTATGTCTTTGGCTCCTTTGTTGAATATCAGCTGGCTGTAGGCCTGTGGATTTATTTCTGGATCTTCTATTCTGTTCCTTTGGTCTTCGGGTCTGTTTTTGTGCCAGTACCATGCTGTCTTTGCTATTATAGCTCTGTAGTAGAGTTTGAAGTGTGGTATGAAAATCCCTCCCATGTTGTCTTTATTCCCTAGGATTGTTTTGGCTACTCTAGGTCTTTTGTTGTTCCATATGAATTTTTGGACTGTATTCTGTATTTCAGTGATGTATGTCATTGGGATTTTAATAGGAATTGCATTAAGTTTGTGTATTAATTTTGGCAGTATTACCATCTTTACTACATTAAGTCGGTCTTTCCAAGAGCATGGGAGTTCTTTCCATTTCCTAGTGTCTTCTGCAATTTCTTTCTTTAACTTTTTATAATTTTAATTAAATAGTTCTTTTACATCTTTGGTTAGGTTAATTCCTAAATATTTTATTTTTTGGTAGGTTATTGTGAATGGATTGCTTCCTTTATTTTTCTCTCTTCTTGTACATTGTCAGCGTACAGGAAGGCAACTGATTTTTATGGGTTTATTTTGTATTCTGCTACTCTGCTGAAGTGATTTATGATTTCTAAGAGTTTGGGGATGGAGTTTTTGGGATCGTGAAGGTATAGTATAATGTCGTCTGCAAAAAAGGATAGTTTAACTTCTTTTTTCCCTATGTGGATCTCTTTAATGTATTTTTCTTGCCTTATTGCCCTGGCTAAGGGTTCCAGGACTATATTGAAGAGGAGTGGAGACAGTGGGCAGCCTTGCCTTATTCCTGATTTTAGGAGAATTGGTTGTAGCTTTCCCCCATTAAGTATAATATTGGCTATTGGTCTGTCATAAATGGCTTTTATTGTTTTTAGAAATGTTCCTTCTATTCCTATTTTCTCCAGAACTTTTAGCATGAATGAATGTTGATTATCAAAGGCCTTTTCTGCATCTGTGGCGATAATCATGTGATTTTTAACCTTGGCTTTGTTGATGTGTTGGATTACATTTATTGACTTACATATGTTAAACTTTCCCTGCATCTCTGGGATGAAGCCTACCTGGTCATAGTGTATGATTTTTTTATGTGTTTCTAGCTTCTGTTAGCTATAATCTTGTTAAGGATTGTTTCATCTGTGCTTATCAAGGAAATTGGCCTGTAATTCTCCTTTTTGGTTGGGTCTTTGCCTGGTTTGGGGATGAGTGTGATATTGGCTTCATAGAATGAGTTTGGGATAGCTCCCTCCTTCTCTGTTTCTCTGAAGAGCTTGAGGAGTATGGGTATTAATTGTTCTTTAAAGGTGTTATAGAATTCTGCTTGAATCCATCTGGTCCTGGGATTTTTTTTGTTGGATGACTTTTGATAGCTTCCTGTATTTCATTATAGGATATTGGCTTATTTAATTGGTTTACTTCTTTTTTGCTCAGTTTGGGCAACTTGTATTTCTCTAAAAATGCATCCATTTCTGCCAGATTTTCTTCCTTTAGAGAGTATAACTTTTGAAAGTAGTCCATTAGGATTGTTTGGATATTTTGGGTACGTGTTGTGATTTTCCCATAGCATCCCTAATCCTGTTAATATCAGTTTCCTCACTTCTTTTTTTAATTAATCTTGCCAAAGGGCCATCAATTTTGTTCATTTTTCAAAGAACCTGCTTTTTGTTTGGTTAATTTTGGCTATAATTTTCTGGTTTTCTAATTGGTTAATCTCTGCTCTTAATTTGGTTATCTGGTTTTGTCTAGTACCTTTAGGTTCCATTTTTTTCTTGTTTTTCTAGCTGTTTGAATTGCAACATGAGATTATTTACTTGGTCGGTCGCCATTCTCTTGATGTGGGCACTGAGGGCAATAAATTTGCCCCTCAGGACTGTTTTTGCTGTGTCCCACAAGTTTTCTTTGCAAGGTGTTTTCATTTTCGTTGAGTTGTAGGAAATTTTTTATTTCTTCTCTGATCTCCTCCGTTACCCAGGCATTGCTAAGAAGTGTGATGTTCAATTTCCATGTATTAGAGAAATTTCTGCTGTGGGCTTTGTTATTGAGAACTAGCTTGATTCCACTGTGGTCAGATAGGATACAGGAGATTATGTTGATCCCTTTGTATTTGCTTAAGTTCCTTGCATGAACTATTATATGGTCTATTTTGGACAAATTTCCATGAGCTGCTGAGAAGAATGTGTATTGTGTTGTTTTAGGATGAAATACTCGGTAGATGTCAGTTAATTCCGCTTGAAATATGGTCTCACTTACTTCGGTAGCTTCTTTTCCAATTCTCTGGTTGGTAGACCTGTCCTTTGGTGAGAGTGGTGTGTTAAAGTCTCCTAGTATTAATGTATTGGGATCTGTTTTATTCTGTAAGTTTGAGAGTATTTGTTTAACATATCTGGGTAGACCAATATTTGGGGCATATAAGTTGATGATGGTAATATCCTGTTCCCTGTATTAATATGTAGTGTCCGTCCTTGTCTTTCTGTACTGATTTTAATGAAAAGTTTACTTTGTCAGATATCAGGATAGCTACACCTGCTTTCTTACTGGGGGCATTTGATTGGTAGATCCTTTTTCAACCCTTTACTCTGAATTTGTTTGTATGTTTGGCTAAGAGGTGGGTCTCCTGAAGGCAACAGATGGGTGGGTCATGTTTTCTGATCTAATCTGCAGTTCTTTTTCTTTTATTGGTGAATTAAGCCCATTAATATTTAGAGAAATTATAGAGAGATGCATTGTTGTCCCTGTTATTCCCTGTTTTCCTAAGTTTTTCTTCTTTCCTTTCCTCCTGTGCTTGCTCAGTTAGACTTTGATTAATGCCTGTCTGGGTGGAGGTCCAAGTTCCTGGTTGCTTTCTTCTGGTTGTGTCCCCCCTCTTAGTATTCTTTGTAATGCTGGCTTAATCTTGATGTATTCATTTAGTTTTTCTTTGCTATTAAAAATTTTCAGTTCTCCATCAAACGTGAATGCTATCAGTCTGGGTTGGCAGTTATTGGCTCTCAGGGCTCGTATGGTATTTTCCCAGGCCTTTCTTGCGTTCAGTGTTTGTTTGGAGAGAACTGCAGTGATTCTAATTATTTTCTCTTTGTAGTATAGCTCCGTCTTCATTTTTGCTGCATGCAAGATTGTTTCCTTATTATTCAGATCTATCATTTTTACTAAAATGTGTCTAGAAGTGTTTCTCCTTGGATCTTGCCTGTTTGGAGTTCTATATGGTTCTGTTATGTAGATAGTATATTCTTTTTTGAGGTTCGGAAAATTTTCACTGATTATCTTGTTGAATAGGTGTTGCTTTCCCGTGCTCTGAAATTCCTCACCTTTGTCGACTCCAATTATACAAAGGTTAAATTTCTTGGCATTATCTGCTTGCTATTGAATTTCCCCTTGGCTTGATTTGAGTGATTTTTCCATATCTGTCACTTTTTGGTCCAGTTGGTGTATTCTGTCTTCTGTATCTGACACTCTACATTCCATTTCGTTCACTGTTTTGACTGTGGCTTCTATTGTGGTTTGCATGGAGGAAATGGATTCCTTTATGGATTCGATGTTGGTTCTCAAAGTACTGATCTCACCTCTTAATGAGGTATGTACTACCTCTAATTTGGCATTCATCTCACTTCTTACTGAGGTTTGTGCAGCCTCTATTTTTGCATGCATCTCCTGTTTGATATCCTGTATCTCTTTCGATAGTTCATTCTTGTGCTCTTTCCATTTCTGATCTATTTCTCGCTTTATTTCTTGAGTCATTGCCTCCAGCAACCCTTGGATGTAGCTTTTGTCTTCCATTCCTGCTTTGCTCCCACTGGGGCTCTTCCCTGCGTGGCTGTTGGCTATTGAGGATAGCTTGCTATTCTGGGTGGTGATAAAGTAATTTTTCTCTGTGATTTTCGCATGGGGGTTCTTTTGATGTGACTGTCTTTGCTTGCTTGCTGATTCTGTATTGGTAAAGCGAGTCTGTGCCTGATCTGGGTTCTGTTGAGGGGCCTACCTCCAGCTGCTGGTCTAACCTACATAGGATTCTCGGCTCTCTGCTGTAGATCACTGGCAATTCCCACCTTTGGACTGAGCAGCATAGAGCAGCATAGACTGCTCGTGTTTGCTCCTATGGGTGCTCTTGATCAGATGCTCTGGATGCACTCTCCCAGATGCTGGAGTCTGCTATGGGCTCCTGATTTTTTTTTGTGTTTTTGTTTTTTTGGGGGGGGCTGGTTGTGGGCTTGAACTCTAGATTTGGGTGCTGTCCCTCAGCTCTTCAGCTCAAGGCTGGTACCCTATCATTTGAGCCACGGCACCACTTCTGACGCTTTCTGTTTATGTGATGCTGAGGAATCATATCCAGGGCTTCATGCATTCAAGACTATCACTCTACTGCTGAGTTACCTTATCAGCCTGAGCTCCTGCCTACTATCAGGTGCTGGCGGCCTGTGTTGCCCTTTTCCCAGCTTAGAGTATATGGGTTGGGTTTTGATTGGGTTTGGGCTTCTCTTGTCCTGAGCCTCCAAGTCTTTTGTTGTCACAGGTGTGCTTCTCAGGGGCTGCAGTTCCCTGCTTTTCTCCCCACTGCTGAGGCCTATGCTCAGCTTTTGACTTCAGTTGGGAGGAGTTGGTTGTGTTGTTAAGGCGCTGGATCCCTAGGCCTGGTTCAGGCCTCCCGCCTGGGGCACACTGGTAGGGCCTGTGCTGCTGTGTATACCACCTAGGTTATGCAGCCTGGGGTACACAGTTCAAATTTCTTCTACTGTTGGTTGTCTTGATCCAGGGGCGCTGTTCCTGGCTTGGGCATTTAAACTCCCTTCCAGGGGTGCTCTTGCTCTAGCCTGGCCACTGAAGTGTGCTCCATGGGATGGTGGAGCTCTGGAACAGTTCTCAGTTTTAGTGGGTCCTGTAGTCTGGGTGTTGGGGTAGGGAGTCTGGGTCAGGGTCTTGGAATTCCCTCCAGCTCTGGTCTCCCTTGAGGGATACACTGTCCCCTGTGGGGTACTCACCCTGGAGCTAGTTGTTTCTGTGTGGTGTAGGTCATCAGTTGCTGTTGCAATCGAGTTCAGTTTGGGTGGTTGCTGGCTGGGCTGGGTGGTGGTGGCTCTGTGTGATTCTCTTCTGTCTCTACCTCTGTCGAAGCTGTTGGGTCCACAGTGTCCATGCTCAGGCAGTTTCTGCACGAGTTATCTGCGTTCAGCTCCCTGTGTCTCTGGGACATCTTGCAGCCCCTGCCAGGTCGTCGCAATTGTCAGGTCTGACACCGGTACCTCACGCAGCTTCGGTGTGGGTGATCTGAAGGCAGCCCCCTGTGTCTCTGGGACCCCGGCGGCCCCCATCAGTTCATCACAATCGGCAGGTCTGACACCGGTACCTCAGGCAGCTTCTGCGCTATCTGCAGACAGCTCCCTTTGTGGCGCTGCTAGTGCCTGTGGCTTTGGCGGGATGGAGCCACTCTGCTCAGATGGAGAGTGAGGTTTGGGAGTAGGATCTTTGTGGAGACTCCAGGCTGGTAAGTTTCTCTGTTTGTGGCGATCAGTGGGTCTGCAAACCAGTACCTCAGGTGGCTTCTGTGTGGGTGATCTGCAGGCAGCCCCCTGTGTCTCTGGGACTCTGGCAGCCCCTGCTGGGCCCGCTGGCCACTGGCTTGGCACACTACCGCGTGGCAGTGAAGGTTGAGGGAGGGGGTCTTCTCTCTTCTCTGTTCTTAAATTATTCTTTTCCTCTCTTTCTTTTTGTTATTTTCCACCTCCTGTTTTTCTTTGAGTGTTCGTCTTTTTGTTGTCAGTCTCTTGGGGAGATTAAGTGTTGGAACTCGAACTCTCTTTTTGGTTGGGCAGAGCTGTGGCGTTTCCCTACTGTCCCGTCGCCATCTTGGTTCCCCCTCCTTGTTAGCCATTTTATTCCAGAAAAATGCACTGGAATTTTGGGTTGAGCAAATATATTACCAAAATTCAAAAAAATTACCCAAAGAAACTAAACGATGCCTCACTATAGCCAGGTGTCTGAAAGCCTTAAAACAAACTCATATTTTTCTCCATTTTCTGTATAGAAATTCATGTTGCTGATAAATATAAACATTTTATTGTGCACAGGAGTTGCTTTCATTACTCTTATGGCAAGAAATATTTTGTATTCCCTTATGCATGTATTAGTCATTCTTATTTCATATCCAGAGAAATCTCTTGATAATTTAGCCCTCATATAATTGGGGTGGTTGTTTCTCGGTAAATTTGACTTTGTGGTGATTTAATTTTGTGAGCTCTGTGGCACATGCATGTTATTGTTAGAACTTCAATAGATGGGGCTGGGATGTAGCTCAGTGGCAAAGCCCTTGCCTAGCAAGTGCAACGTCCTGGGTTCGATCCCCAGTACGAAAAAAGAAAAGACAAAAAAAATACAGTTAAAAAAAAAAAAAGAACTTCAATAGATGGTCTCCCAAGCTAGATTTTGTACTTCTATTTATCTTGTTACCTCCCACTATTGCCAATCAAAAGTGCTCTTATTGAATGAAATCTCACAAATTCAGCCCTCCTTTGATTCACTCTGAATGGATTTTTATTTAGTATGTTTTCCCCTGAAAATCCAAATCAACAGGGCCTCCCCAATTCCTTACAATCATATTTCCTGATACTTACATCTATTTTGAGGTCTTTAATCCATGTGGACTTGGTTCTGGCCCAAGTTCAAATATAATGATTTTGTTCTATTACTCACACACACATACCTATTTTTATGTGCAACGTATTGAAGAGAGTCTCCTTTTCCTCTATCTCATGATTTCAGCACCTTTATCAAAGTTCAGGTAGCCATTTGCCTCAAGGATGATTTCTGTGTATTTTGTTTTGTTTTGTTTTTTTGTATTTTTGTTTTTTGTCAGTCGTAGGGCTTGGACTCTGGGCCTATGAGCTGTCCCTCAGCTCTTCAGCTCAAGGCAAGCGCTCTACCACTTGAGCCACAGGGCCACTTCCTGATTGTTGTGTCTTTAAATGATTTTCCTTCAGACACTAAGTCTATGTATATGCAAATACTAATTAACTGATTAACAATCTAACTTACTGTGTGTGTGGTTTTGTTGTTGTTATTATTCAATTTTCCACCTAAACACATCTTTTTATATTGTGAAAATACCGTACAAAGGGGTTACAATTACATGGGCAAGATAATGAGTTTGGAGTGCAGTATTACTTTCTTGCTCTGTTTTTCCTGTTATGGGTTGCTTTCCGTTTCTTCTATATTTCCCTGTGTCTTTTTTGATTACTTTTTTCTTTCATTAAATAATGTTTTAGGGACATTGTTCAGTACCACTTGAATTTAGACTTAGCTCTGGTTACTATTCCAAATTTCTCGATGTCAATACTTCCAATTCAGCAGCGTATGCGGCATTAAATTAAATTAATGTATATTTTAATTTCTACTTTCATATGATTAATATGTTCTTGGTAGAGTACCTTCACTTCTTATGTGAAGTCCTTGTTATTTTCTTTTGGAGGGTATCAGGAAAGAAGTTGTTTTGTGGTTAAAGTATCATTCTTTTCATTTTGGGAATAAATAAATGCTGCTGATTTCTGTGAGTACACTGTAAACTGTTATTTGTCAAAAGTTTATTACAGCCACAAGAAATTAGGATTGGAGACTATAAGACTACTTTCAATACAGGATCAAGTTCTTTGCCAAGAAGTAGAGATTCATTTCTCCCTTCCCTATTTGTCTCTCATTTTGGTTAGCCTTACCATATTAATTCAGCTAGCAATTCCAATTCTATAGTGAAGATAAATACCTAGAAGGGATTCATTCTCTCCTCCCTAATTGTAGTGGAAATGGTTTTCTTTCTTCAGCATTAATTGTAAGGTAATAGTAGGATTGTCATATGCAATGTTTATTTTATTGAGGACTAGTCTGTGGGTTTCTATTTTCTCCAGAGTTCATGGAATAATGAGGCATGGATATTATGTGATTGATGGGCTTCTTCCTATTGATGTATTGAATTACATGGATTGACTTGCATACATTGAACCAACTTTACCCTCTGGTATGATTCCCATTTGGTGAGAGTTTGTGGTTATTTTATTAATTTTTTTATCAGTGCTCCAGAAATTATTGAGAAGTTTGCACGGATGGTCAAGCAAAAAAATTTTCTACAGCTCTTTCACTGATGAATCCATAGCAGGTTTTGTTTGGGCAGTAGGATGAGTTTGTATAGCAAGTTCACTGTGAACATTCCTTATCTGTTTCATTAAAGATTTTAGTATTATTAGAGAGGATTGTACTTTGAAGGATTTCCAGAAATGACCTATGAACATCTTCTTTTTTTCCTGAGCTCTATTTTGTTGGGTTTTCCCATCATTCCCTTATCCTTATGAATCTTGACTCTGTCATGAGGTTAATTATCTCATCTCTGGCTTCACTCATTTGGGTGCATTCTCTCTCTCCATCTCTCCTCTGTAACTATCTCCTCTCAAATTTGGTAAAAGTCTATCAATTAGTATTTATATTTTCACATAACCAAAGATTGTTTATTCAATCCATGTGTGGTTTTTAGGATTGCATTTTTATGTATATTTTAATTATTTTCTCTTCTATCCATGAGACACTTAGGTGTGTAAATTTTCTGTTCTATTGCTATTAATCTAGACCACAGTACTAGAGTAGATATAAACAAGATCATTCTAAAATGTCATTTGATTTCTTCTCTGTATACTTTATTAGGTTTTGCTATTGCATATTGTAAATGAACCTTCTGAAGAAGAGCTTGGAATCACACAACATGCATTATTATTTCTTTTGCTATGACTGAACGGTGCTGCAATTGTCCATTGGGCACAAGAATGAATTGGTTGATTTTTTCTAAATTCATGACATAGTAATTTCTAAATTGTTTGTTCCCAAAAACACCTGTGATATATGCTGTCATTGTACATCACAAGGTAGTCATATTTCTTATCTCTAAAGTGATTAGTTACTTCTAAGATACATTTCCACTAAGAAGGGTTCTCCAACTTGACATAAAGTTCCATTGTCAACATATTAATTTCAACAGTTCACATTACCCTCCATGATTTTGATGAAAATTCTTTGTAATTAGCTCTAACATATAATCCCTTTCAATTCCTCACAGAACCATGCGATGAAGTAAAGATATAGATAGGAGAGTGGCACCAAACTAACAAATCCTCCTATCTATGAGTACATATTCTCAGTAGGATTTCAGAAATTATTGGGTACTTTTCAACCTGTACCGTTTCTTCTATTCTTGATGAAGAAGTTAGATGTTCTTGTCAAAAGAATCTAGGCTTCATATTTGTTGGTTTTATAATTTCAAGAAACTATGCAACAAAGTCTACACATTTTTATATAAATCAATGTGTGGTATGATTAAGTCCATTTTTGTTTCTTATTACATTTCAATATGACATCAGAATAAGACTACTAAGACTACTACTACTTCTATTTTAAGGACACAAGAACATTGACATCATTTCACATGAAAAAATTATGATTCAGTATGAATAGTGATTGTTATTCCCTATAGGATATTATTCCATGATATAAATTAGGATGAGTAATAAAATGATATATAAGGAATGAGAGCACACCCCTAGGAATTTATTGTTGAAAAAATGATTTTATTCTAGAATAGTTTTTCAAGAAATATGGTTCATTGCTGGAAAGGAGAATGACATGTGCAGTGTGAAACAATAAAGCACTATTATATGCTTGCCCACTTTACATTCAACCAGTGCCATTTATATTCTGTCAGAATAGAAGACATTTTTATACGTTTTTCCTTTTCTCTTTCAACCACATTAGAGATTTTGAGGACTTCGAGTATCATCCAGAGAACATAAAGCTTGAGGCCTAATTGTTCTTTGGCATTGTTGGTGAGCAACTTTCATATAAAACCTGTCTACTGATTGTCTATCTCCACCACGATTTTGGATTCCAAACTATACTGCTGAAGATTATTTTATATTACTTGCTGTGCTGTGGTAAATGATAGTAACACACTGTAAAATTTCCTAAGATTTTATTGGTAGACAAATAATGGAAGATAATTAAAGGGTGTTATAAATACATAAGTAATAAATAATAAAAAAAGGTGTAGTATACATTTGGAGATATTTGTACAAAATACAGAAAATTCTAACAAGATAAATGTCTCCTAATACTAGTATTGTTGTAATGAAACTCAATATATAAAAGAATAGCAACTGGACTCATTAATTTGTCGGGTATAAAGCCGTGCCATTTTTATGTTTCAGTTGACAAAAGCACAAGTTGATCTGAGAGCCCTGAAATCATGAAATGGAAATGAGCTTTCTTTGTTCTAACACTATGAAAAAGACAAATCTCATGGGAGATAGTATAAAAGGTGACAATTTAAAAAAAAAAAACATATACAAAATATTGGAGATATTTTCTTCTTTCATACAGAAGGGATCCTGCCTTACTGACTCAGATTTACATTCTCATTTATGAGAAATGAATGATATATAAAATTATATCATTTTGTGCACTTTCCACATACTATTTCTATAGGTCATTTGGCTCTTGTTTTTTTCTAGAATATCATATAATGAACAGATACTATCCTTCTATTTCCACATTCCCATGTCTGTTTCGATAGTATTGTCTCAATTGAAGCTTTCATCCTATGAGCAGAAAATCACAGTGCTTCACTTCCTATTAGTTTAGAAAACTGAATTTTCAAACCCATATAAATTGAAAAGTTACTGATATTCATGTTATAGTTTTGAAAACAAGAAGGTATTCGTATTTCTTTCATGTGCAGTTCAGGGTCCCTGCAATTGTGGTATCAGAAAGATTGCTACAATTTAAAGAAGGTTCAAAAAAGAACTTTTAAGTATAATATTCCCAATTTTTCCTTTTCCTTTACTTCAGAATCTTCATTTATGTATTCTTGTGTAAAATTTTGTAGCTGAAGCCTAATGGTTTTCACCTCCAAATCTAGATAGTCAGGCGACTGACTATATAGGTGGGTCAAAGACAGCATGTTAAGGCAAGAATATCAGAATCTCATTTCAAATGAACCACCAGCACACAGGAAGAATTACATTGTTTCAAAGTAATAGAATGTTGAACATGTACAAAAAGATCTTAGAGATACTGGAAGGGCCCTGAGATCAAGCACAATGACCTATACAAATCCTATCTGCCATGTATCAGAAGAGACCAGTTGCAGAAAAAGAATTTTTTTAAATGACGTTTGTGCTAAGGGCGATTATACATCAATAAGCATTTTACAAGGACTTTCACAGAATTTTAAATGTGGCTGTGAAATGTTTTCTTCTGTTACATGTTATATTGGAAAGATCCACAAAATATCAGTCACACATTTAGGCCAGGAAAGTCATAAGAACTAAATGCCACTTCATATTTTTTTTGACACCTACATTGAGTATTTCCCACATTCCTGCTCTTACTCAGCAGCAGCATTGGGAAAATGTCAGAGGGGTTAACTTTCCATCATAACATGAAAGTATTTTCCCTTCACATTTATTCATTATTTTTTCTTTTTTAATTGTAAAAATGCTGTACAGAGGGGTTACATATTTTGTTAAATTTTTGAGTACACTGCACATCAATCATCCTGATACAGTGCCTGAAATATAACAATCCATTTACAGTTGTCTGGGAATATATTTAAGAAAGAGAATCATTATGCTCTAGAACAAATATACTATCGAAACAAGAGTAATGAGAAAGCACGTCTATGTAGGTTTAAGTAGTTTGATCATAGTTCAGATGAGTACATCAGTAGCACCCATCTATTGAAGCTTAGCAGAATTCCAGTGTATTTTATGGTCATATCATAACACTCAGAACTGGAAATTTTCCTTTGGGCCAGAAAGAAGCATTTTCCTTGACATAGGTAGCTTGGTGATGAAAGATCTGAGATCATGAACTGGAAAATTAATATGTCAATACACAGTAATTGGGGTCCCACACAGAGGAGACATTGGAATTGACCATTGAAAATGAAATGAGCATGTGATAGTAGAGCTTTGTGTTGTCTTTGGCCAGGCTAGTTAACTTTACATAAGTAGCAGACCCCTTAATGTGCTCACAATTATCAATCTCCCCAAATAACTGTTTACATTTTCCTTTTATTCTCTGTTATCAACATTACTCATTTTCAGAGCTTTTTTGAATATCAGCTGTTTTCTTCCAATAAGTTTGTTCTCACGTCATATTCTCTAGTTTTGATTGAAATGCCAGGACACTACATTCCTAATGGCAGTTTGTTTCTATCAAAAAATTATAGCATAACTCTATAACTTTCTTGCCAATATACCACCAACCCACGAAATTTAAACCTATATCTATGCTAGGAATCTTTTTAACATTATTTCCTAACAGTTATTAATATCATGCAGATAATTATCAAAGTATAGCTTCAAAACTTACTGCCCAGGCACATGAACTTTTTGACTATACATTTTTCAATTGCTTCCTGAGAATTTGCCAGCATCATTTAAACTGTAACCCACAATGTAGAAATGCTGTATGATATTTACTAAAACAAAATGTGTATTTTAAAATAAAATTTTATTAAACATTTTTGTTAATATCATCTGCATATTTCTGTGATTATGGATGCTTATCCTTCATACGCTATGCACCTAATAATAGCACAGGATTAATTCAACAATCATTACTAAAATTTAAATTTAAGGTATATTTGAATAAATATTGAGAAATCATCATATTTCAAACAGTACTTCAAATGAATTTAGTACTTACTCATATGTATTAGGTCCAGTAACAGTATTTCTATTTTTTCATGTCAACATAGTTTCTCAAGATTGACCTACAGGAGATGTCGCAATGTAGCCAGAGGCTACCAAAAAGAAATAGTGTAACTACAAGGGAGAAACACCAAGGAAAATAAATTTTGGAAAGCAACAAAAATAACGTTTTCATAATATTTCTAGGAAAACAATTACAGTGATAAAATCCACTTTTTCCATATTTTGGGGTTCATTTTGCTTATCCTAATCTTTTATATTCTTATGTACCTAGCTATTAAGCTATTGAAATCTACTTCTAGGATGAAACATTTACTAAATATTGCAATAAGGGAAACAATGATACTCATATTTTAAGTGTCACCTGTCAAGGAAAATGTATGTGTCTTCACTGGGTAAGTTCAAATTTAAGCCTGAAACATGCAGTAAAATGAGCAAGCATATTCAATACACAATGCCGGCAAAATTGCTTAACTATTTTAAATATTACAGTTACATCCTTAAATTGCACCCCGTGTCAGAATAAAATCCAAATGAATCAAAGACCTCAAGGTTAAAGAAAATGATCTGAATGAAAGAATGAAAATACTAGGGCTCCTTAGAACAGGTTGAAACTTCCTTATTAAATACATATAAAAAATCAAGTAAAACAAAGGCTGGACAAATGTCATTGCTTCAACAGCAGGAACAGGATATAATTAACAAGGTACATATAATGCCAAAGGCTGGGAGTAGCTATGAAACTAGCCATGAAACAGCAAGGTTTTTTATATCTGAACTATATTGAAATTCAAAAATTTAAATCCCCCCCTCAACATTTTTTAGGCTAAGAAGCCTAAATAATGAGGAGGAAATGAGAATGGCTAAAGGACATATGAAGAAATGCTGAACATCTCTCTCAATAAAATCAAGGCAAATCAAATCAACATTGAGATTCCACCACATGCAATTAGAATGGCAAAGACATGTTCATTGTAACATTATTTACCATAAGGAAAAAAGGAACCACCCCAGATGCTTGAAAGAAAATGGATCCAGAAAATATGAGTATATGCACTATGGATTTCTAGGTTTCCATAAGAAAGAATGAAATTGTCTCAAGTGTAAGGCATGGAAAGACTTGGAAACAATCTTATGAAGTGAATTAGGACAGACCCAGACAAACATAGTTTCTCTTATTTGTAAAAGTTGGTATATGTCCATTTCAATCCTAGAAGTAGATCAAAATAGCTTCATATTAATGTACATATAACAAAAGAAGATTAGGCTAAATTGAACTCAGATAAAAAATCAACAGGTTTCTCTTCCTTTGTGTTTTATTTTTAATGTACTCTCTGAAGCTATTTCTTTTTACTGGCATTACAATTTTGGTACCTTGTGGATTACATGTAAATTAATGAGAGTTAGGCTTTGAGAAAAGGACATAGGTGAACCAAAGAAGAACAACCCCAACAAAACAACACGTTGGAAATAAACTTTACAAATGTTGGGAGGGGATGGAGGCTTTACACAGAACAAAATTATGGGAGAAATGAACATCGGGTAAGGACATATGATCAGAAAAGTGCTCACTCACACATTACATATGTAAATGTAATCGTTCTGTACATCACAATGAAAATAGGGTTCCATTAAAAAGTGTATTCTCAATTCTCAAAAATTACCACATAATTATTTATATTGATGGGTTTGGAGTACACGTACAGACGTGGGAATGGTTGTCTTCTCTTTACAGTCCAAAAGCATAGAAAAGATAAAGCTTTCCCTAAGTCAACAGGATCTGAGCCAACATTGACAAATTTATGTTGAAATAATTTTTGGCAAATATTTCTCTAGGAATTTCAATAATCACCAAGAGAAATCTTGGTGATGAACTGTGTCCCAAATCAGAAATCCTCACATTTTAACACCATACATACATGTGAGGAAAATGATCGCATATGAAACTTCCTCTTCTGTAGTAACATACTTCATCTCTATTGATTGCATAGGATTCCTTACCACTAATAAATGTTTTTTGCAAGGGAGATCTTCCTAATATGTACTTCAAAAGCTATTCCATTAAGCATAGCATGGGCCAGAAATGCCAAATGAACTATAAAATTTTAGTGGTGGGGTACATAAATATGAGCTACTGGTGATATACATGTTGAAATCAAAGTTAGATTTATCAGATAAGGTTTTGTGAAGTAGCCTTGAATTAAAGTCCAGAGGTACAGAATAATTGTCTGTGAACATTTTAGCAATATACAGTACAATTCTTTTTTTTTTTAATTGTGAAAATACTGTACAGAGGGGTTACAATTACATGGGCAAGATAATGGGTACATTTCTTATCAAGCATTGTAGCCTCTTCCTTTGTTTCCCCTTCCCATCCCTTCCCATCCATTCCCATCCTCCTCCTGGCCTCCCACCCAATCCCAACCCCCCACTCCCGCACCAAAATTGTAAAGTTCGTTTTTGACATAACGACTTGTACATCTCATTGTTGCAATGGGTCCACCTGTATCCCTATTTAAATGATTTGTTTTTCCCCTTCCTCTCCACAAATTATACCGACATCAACTACAGTGAAAGCAGGAATTATACTGTGGGGGAGGGATATACAAAGCAACAAAGAAATAATCTTATAAATGGACGATTCTTGAATGATGCTTGTATTCTTACCAGATAGGTATCAGATTCTCTGTACAAAATGAGATGTTAAATAAAAAAACACTGAACTGCTTTAGAATCTTTTATCTTAAGAAATTGTTGCAAAATTATTTGGTTTAATAATCTCTGGCCAAGCATTTTTGGCTCATGCTTGTAATCCTAGCTAGCAAGAGGCTGAGATCTGAGGATCATATTTCAAAGCCAGCCCGTGACGGAAAGTAAGAGAAATTCTTATCTCCAATAACAAACCTCCAGAAAACCAGAAGTGACGTGATAGCTGAAGTGATAGAGTTATCGTCTGCAGCTGAAGAACTGACGGACAGCGCTCAGGCCCAGAGTTCAAGACCAATGACTGACCAAGAGAGAGAGAGAGAGAGAGAGAGAGAGAGAGAGAGAGAGAACCTCTCTGAATAACAGAATTGGATACAAAATTTGTATAAGGGTCATTATCATTATACTTGTCTTATATTTTCAATATGTTGAACAGCAATAATAAATGAAATGTAACATATCATTCTATGTAACATGTGACTGTTTTGATGGGTCCACTTACATTATACATTTGGAAAAGCCTTTCCTCAGATTTCTCTCTTCATCCAAAAATTTGGGCATGACAATTAATGGGCATTTGGCTAGGTCCAAAGTATCCCTGACAGACCCGCGTTTGGCTTGCATGCTGTTCAATCCCACCTTTTGTTTGTTTAATTGTTCTCCAATTAGACCCAATCATTCACTGGGTTCAATTATCAAGATTCTTGACTCCCTGTTACATCAGAAAAAAAGAAGATTTCTTTCTATCTGACTTGGAAATTCTCTGTAACTCCTGTCACTCACTTTCACTGTGTCAGAACAGTTGTATAAATTTTCTGTTCTCCAGACAGAATTGCAAATTCCATGTTGGTGTCTCAATATTCCCATAGTCCTTTGTACATTGGTAAATAACAAGGCTCAGTGAGTCATTCATGGAAGACTCTTGATAGTACATAGCACCCACTACTAAAATTATGCGTATATATATTCACACACACATATGTTATATAAATTCCCAATTATAAATTAGGCAACAACTTTCATGTGCCATCATGAATATTCAAATAATTTAACCTCATACTGAAAATAATTAGCAGGTTAAATTATAATTCTTTTAGGAGGGAAGAATAACAATATGCTAGATATCTGTGTTGAGACATTTTGTGAAATTATAGTGTCCAAATTAATACTTTCCTTTTCATTCAAATATTGGTTAAATCATTGATTTGCTTCCTTGTGATGAACCATGTCCATGTTGGTGCCAGTGTTTTGTGGAATTCTCTCTTATGCATGTTTCTGAATTATTTGGTTTGACATGGTGCAACCTTGTTTCAAATTTTGACTCCTCAGTTGCAAAAACAATATTTTTCTTACATTACTTAGGAAAGCATCAATGTTCCCATTATTGTAACATGATTAACCCAAACGTACATATGTTCAATAAGGCACCTTGCAATAAAATAAACCATCTTTTAACCTGACTCCTGAGTACACTCCCTCTTATTATCATGCATTTAGGATAACCACAAAGTTCTCTAACACCTACAGTGTTCAAATACAGTAATGTTCCCTTTCAATAAAGTACTGAAGATACAATTTCAAAATGATTTTAACAGGAATAAGTATTCAGGATCTCCTATTATTGCAGTGTTCAATTGCTGCAATATTTATGTGAACAGATTATATTAATATTTTACAGGTACCAACACTTTTAAAAATGATTTTCTATAGTAAAAATAGTGTACAGAGGCATTACAATTACATGTGTAAGGTAATGCATACAGTTCCTATCAAGCATTGTTACCTTTTTGTTTTTCCCCTACCATTCCTCCTCCTTTTCCCAAATCTCCCCTTCCCAAGTTGTAAAGTTCGTTTTCTGCTTGGTATCTTGTACATCTCGTTGTTACAATGTGTGATTCTTTATCCTTCTTCCAGCGTTTTTGGTTTTTCCCTTCCCTTCACCACATTAAAATAATTGATATTAAAGTGTAGTCAAAAGACTCCACATAGAGCTCCCTTTGACCCAGCAATCCCACTTTTGGGCATTTTACTAGATGATCACAAACAAGTCTATACTAAAGCTACAAGCAAAACTATGTTTATTGCAGCATTATTTATCATACCTAAGAATATGGAGCCAACCCTGATGCCCCTCAGTAGTTGAATAGAACAAGAATTTTGATATATTTGTATATATATTTATATGTATATATATATAAGGTATATGAATTCTATTCCTCCATCAGAAAAAATGACATTACCCTACTTGTTAAGAAATGGAAAGACTTGAATAAAAATTATATTAGGTATAACATCACTTTATATTATAATTTAATATCTATCTACCTATACCAATCCATACATTTTTAAGTTTTCTGCTCATCTGATAAAATTAACATAGACATATACTAATTGTACCAAATAAATTACCACTTTTGTATAGATAAATCTGAACACGAAGGATATAAACAGGATTTTAGAGCATACTATACATTTCACACTAAGAAGAAATTAAAGTTTTCTTGAGAAATACATTCAATAGATACTGCTAAAGCTTAGTGAAATAAAATTATTACCTGTTCAATTAAAACCATCATATAATTTGGATGAAAAATGCAAAATCATAGGTTTCGACATATTATCATTATTTCAATATCATTCATCTCTTGTCCGTTTGGGGTGATTAAAATTGGAGATCTGAACATTTATTCAAAACCAGTTGACTAAAGGGACATAAATATTGTTTGATTATATTATGAGATACTGAATTCAACACTATTAACTGGCATGAATTCAAATCTAAAAATCTGCATTAACTTTTCAAATTCTCATTTCAACTACACTTATTTTCCGATGCATATTTTCCAATGATAATCCTCAGAGCCAATGCTTGGAGATTTCCTCTAATGTAGTAATAAAAGCATGAAATAAAGATGGAAATTTTTTGTTGAATATTAACAAAATAAAACAAAATGGATGCACTATGAAGAAAAAAGGGCTTCAAAGAAGGCTCTATCTTTCTATATCTTCGAGAGAATCAGGAAAAAATGAATATCCAATGATATTTTCCTTAAGTTCAATGCAATGTTGGTTTTCAAAAATGTTTCTTCATGAGATTTTTAGAAATATTCTTTTGTTCAATCTTTTCTTACTTGAGTAAAAGAAAAATTACTATCTTCTTGTGTACAATTTGGATGAATAATATTAGCTAAGCATAGTGAAATTACTGCTGTGTAATAAGCACAAGCTACCCAAAGCCATATAAATTTTAAAAATTTTACACATGTGTTTAATCACTAATGAACACTTCTGTTCCACATAAAATTTTTCATTGTTCATACAAACGTATGTTATGCTAATCTTTCTTTCGGGAAATATAATTTGTTTTCATATAGTATTACACATGAATAAATTATACACTGAAAACATTCCTCTTGTTAATGGATTGATTCTTCTAGCATATTTTCTGAAGATCTACCTTGTGAAATAAATTTTGAACAATCTAGTTAGGTTAGAGATTAGGTCAGATATGTGAATTCAGAAGATGAGCAAAAGAGATGGTGGTTTTGAAGCAGTTTTTCTGTTGGAGTGCATATTTAGCATTATTTTACCAATTGCATGATATCAAATATTCACGATAATATTTGAAGTAAATGTTGAACATGAATAAAATGTTGGAATTGATTCAACACTAGTACATGAAATCCTGGGGGAAAAATCCTCTTTTCCTGCTCCTCCTCCCTCACCACATTTTTCTTTCTTTGTTTTCTTTTTGGAGGGGAGTCCAGTCATGGTGAGGGAATTCTGGGCCTGGGCACTGTCCCTCAGCTCTTCAGCTCAAGGCTATCACTCTATCACTTGAGCCATAGTGCCATTTCCGGATTTTTCTTTTTGCTTATGTGGTGCTGAGGAATCGAACCTAGGGCCTCATGTATGCAAGGCAAGCACTGTACCACTGAGCTAGATTTCCAGACCCACCACCCACACTTTTCTTACCCCCCTTTCTTTCTCTTCCTCCTCTTTCTTTTCTTCCTGTTCTTCTTCTTCCTCCTTGCCTCCTTTTCCCTGACTTCTTTCCATCCTTGCCTTTTCTCTTCTTTCCTTCCTCATTTTCTATTTTGCTTCCCTCTTTTCCTCTCTACCTTCCTACTTTCTGCCCTGCCTTCCTCCAACCTTCCCTCCCTTCTTCAATTTCTTCCTTCCTTCCTTCCTTTCTTCCTTCCTTCCTTCCTTCCTTCCTTCCTTTTTCCTTCCTTCCTTCTTTCCTTCCTTCCTTTTCTTTCTTTTAAACCTTCATCTTTTCTTCCTATTCTTGTTTTCATCTATTTCCTAGCATCCATGTCCACATAATTTCCTTATTTTGTTTTCCCTGCCCCTCCCTGCCCCACCAGAGCATGAAGTTCTGAACTTCCACTCATTGTCTGGAACTTGAAATTGGGTCTGGAATTGAAAATAATGGCCTAGGTCTTTAACTCAAAGGCTGAAACTTGAACTATCCAGCTGGGATTTGAACACATATCTTGAGCATGAAATTCTGGGCCAGAGCCTTAAACTAACACCCTGGGCTTTTAACTCAGGGCCTGCACTTGATTGCAAGGCCTGGGAATAGAATTCACTGCCTGTTCCTAGAACTAGCTCTTAGGACTTGAGCTCTGATCCTAGATATTTAACTCACAGCCAGGCATTAAAATCAGGTGTGGGACTTAATTTCACAACCTTGGCCTTGGATTCATGTCTTGACACTTCAAACTGTGACTTGGGATTGAACTGTTGGCCTGGCGTGCATGCCTTGAATTCAGGCCCAGGGATAGAATTCATAGCCTGAGCCTTTAACTCCAAGCTGTGTCCTTGAACTAAATGCCTATGCCTTGATCATGGGGAAAGGGCCTTGAACTCTTTTCTGGGCCTTGAATTCATGGATGGGGCTCTGACCATGAGCCCTGAAAATTGAATTCACAGTCTGGGTCTCGAACTAGCAGCCTGGGGCTTGACCTCAGTTCGGGAGCTTGAATTCGGTGACAAGGCAATGAATTGGGAGACTGGAGAATGTTCCTCAGCTTCTCTGTGCTCAGGACTGGTGTTCAACCACTCCAGACACGACTGTCTTTCTGTGTTTATTCCACAGTGGTAGAGAATTTTTATTTTTATTTTGGATTTTAAATAACAAATCTACTTTTCCTCCAAGAGAAGAAATTCCATCCGCCTTCATGTTTCTTGCATTTTTTGTGTTTGTTGGTTTGTTTCCCCTTTATATGATAGCATTTGTCTTTGTCTGAAAATGGGGGGGGGTAGGCTAGAAGACAGGGAGTACATAATGTGTGGGAGGAGGCTTTCTACACTTGTATGCTTTCTAATATAAAGCAGGAGTGGAGGGTTTTCAGGCTTTCCAGCCATCGGGGAATAAGTAGGTGACTCATACCCAGGACAGTGTTCACAATAAATGTAAAAGAGGGAGGGCCAATGTATGAGCCACGTACAGGCATAGAGGCATTGTGTGTGTGCACACACAAAGTGCAGAGAGAAATTTCTAGAATCAGGCCCGGCTTTGCTACCATGCCAGCTTCTTTTTGCTCTGAGTTTGGGTTGTGGGATTTAAATCGATCCCAGAACTTATCCTGGTACACTTCACAAACTACCTTCCCCATGTATAGAGCCTGGCTACCCTGCTGTGGGAAGATCAATCAGCTCCCAAAATACACCACGTTTTCTTTTTTTTTGTTGTGGTTTAGCTGTTTGTTCTTTATCAAGAAAGACCATGGATTCCAGCAACACACTCTTCATAAAGTGTGAGAATCTCCTTCTTTCATTGCTTCTTTTTTGTGATCCTTGTCCTCCTCTTGCCATTCTCCCCTTTGCATCAGTGTTGTCTGTTCTCTCTTTGGGAAAGCCTCAACATGATTGTTGTTGCTTTGTTTATTTGGAACCGTTTTCATAAGGATTTTCTTCTTGCATGGGGTATCCAGTTTCCTCAGTTGGAGAAGCTAAGTGCATAGAGGGTGCCCATAGAGGCAGTCCAGGTTTATTCTTGTAGGTTCCCTTCCATCTTGGGCCAGGCCTCTCTGGGTATTATCTCTTTTCTTCAAGAGGGAATGGAAAATCAGGTATAGGTAATAATAAAACACAGTCAAGAAAAAGAAATGAAGTGAAGGAAGGATAGGGAGGGAAGAAAAGGAGGAGCAAAGGGGGGAAGGAAGATGAAGAAAGAAGGGACGGAGGGCACGGAAGGAAGGTAGAAGTTCAAAATGGAAGGGAAGGAAGGAGGGATGGGAGCCAGGAGGTTGGGGAGAAAGCATGGTGGCAGGGAAAAAAAGCAAGGAAGGAGAGAAGGATGGTAGGAAGGAAGGGGGAGTGAAAGATGAAAGACGAAAGGAAAGAGGGACTAAGCTAGGAAGGAGAAGGATGCAAACCGGAAGGAAATGAGGGAAGGAAGGTAGGAAGTACAAAGGGAAATAAAAAGAACAAATGAAGGAAGGGAGGTGGAATTTATTAAAGGAGAGAGGAAGGAAAGAAGGAAGAGATGAAGAAAGAGGGAAGGGAGAAAAAAGAAGGGAAGTTTAGAAGAAAGAAGGACAGAAGGTGGAGGAAGAAGGAAAAAGGGAACTACAAGAGGGAGGAAGGAGGGAATGAAGAGGAGGAAGCAAGAATTCAGGAAGGCATAAAAAAGGGGAATGGAGGAGGGAAGACATGAAAGAACAACGGAATGAAAGGAGGGAGGAGAGAAAAAGGAAGGAAGAAGGAAAGAAGTAAAGATGGGAGGAAGAAAGGAAGGAAACAAGGAAGGAGGAAGAGAGAGTAGAAAGTAAAGGAAGGTGGAAGTTGGTAGAGAAAAGAAGGAGGAACGTAAAGGAATACTATGGTAGTAAGCAAAGGAGGCTAGTGGGAAGGGAGGAATGAATAAAAATGAGAAGGAGGAAGAAAAGAAGAAAAAAAGGAGGGGAGGAAGAAGGATAAGAAGAAGGGTATGCTGGAAGAAGGGAAGAAGGGAAGTAATGAAAGAGGGAACAACTTTGATCATGGCGTACTCTGGAGGGAGCTGTTTGGTTCACAGCCCTTATATGCCTCTCTGGGCTGGGGATGTCTGAACTGACTTGGTTTCTCTTCTGGGTCTACTTGCCTTGTGGATTTCCAGAGAACTTGATTCTGACCTTGGGGTTGGGGGCTAGTATCTGGAAAATCCGTGATTTCCCACCAGTGTATTTGTGGTGGGGAACTTAAGGCTAAATGATCACAAGTTCGACTCCGTGCTATTTTGCATTAATATTTCTAGGCCATCCAGTGCTTGATGTAGCCCTGGACTTCTTCTGGGTCTGGGGCAGTGTGGAGGGCTGGGAAAAAATGTGCACAAATGATAAGGAGATTGAAGGGGAAATAGAGGCTGCTGGTGACCAGCGTTTGTTGGTTATTTTTCCACAATGTGCTCAGGGCCTTGTCTGATATCCCCAGTGCCATAGGTAGGATACAGAGGGGAGAAGTGGGTAGGGGGCAGCTGCCTTACTCCTCCTTGTCCTCCTCATTCTCCTTCACCTCCATGGTCCTCAACATGGCCATGGACACCCACTGGATGACTATCTGGTAACGATTAAGAACCATGCTGCAGTCAGTTCAGCCAGAGTAGTCCAGTGACAGCAGGATGTGCCAGGATCAAAATGCCCAGGGAGAGAGGGAAGAGGTAGGTTGGAGGAAGTAAGTAGGGTAAAAGATATATCACTCAGAAAAGCTGGGTTGGTCGACTGGTTGGAGGGTGGGTTATTTGGTTGATGGGTTGATTGGGTGGTTGAGGTGTGGCTTGATAGGCTGGTTAATTCACTAGAGACTTATTCTTTTCTTATTTGATAAATAATTTGAGTCTCTATTACCCGTTGTCCAGGCTCTATCAAAAAATGATTCAAAGATTTCAAACACTTTCATTGATATGGTTTCATACATGAAGAACTAGTGCAAGACTCCGTGAAATATTTTATCAAACTTTATAAACATAATATATTCATAATTTTTGCCTCTGTTTACTCAAATAATATTTAGTTATATATACTCGATGAATGTATTCAAAGGGTGACAGAAAAGAATATTTAAAAACATCCCAAAAGCTGAGCCATCACAAGTGTCTTCTTTAACAAGAAGATACACGAAACTGTCTGTCCTAAACCTACGGAACTTACTGTAGCAGTGATAACTTAGGAAAAATTCATTTTCTTTTAATTTTAATTTTTATTTTTTGTGAACATAATGTACAGAGGGGTTACAATTACATGGGCAAGATAATGAGTACATTTCTTATCAAGCATTGCAGCCTCCTCCTTTGTTTACCCTTCACATCCTTCCCAACCTCCACCCCACCAATCAGCCCCACCTCACCGCGCACCAAAGTTGTAAAGTTCGTTTTTGACATGACAACTTGTACTTCTCACAGTTGCATTGGGTCCACCTGTATCCTTAAATGACTTGTTTTTCCCCATCTCCTCCAGAAATTATACCGACATCAAATATAGTGAAATCAGGGGTTATACTGTGGGGGAGGGACATACAAAGCTACAAAGAAATAATCTTGTAAATAAGTTAGAAACAAATGCATGCAAGAAAAAACATTTAAATACTTATCTAAGGGTTCACTTTCCTAACATCACAATATCTGAACTACTTGCTTGACTCATACATATACTAGATACTGTGAATAAGGGAAACCATGGAACCTTTGTTTATTTGGGCTTGGCTTACTTCACTTAGTATAATTTTTTCCAAGCCTTGCCATTTCCTAACAAATGGGGCAATGTCATTCTTTCTGATGGAGGCATAGAATTCCATTGTGTATATATACCACATTTTCTTGATCCATTCATCTACTGAGGGGCATCTGGGTTGGTTCTATATCTTATCTATGGTAAATAATGCTGCAATAAACATAGTTGTGCTGGTAGCTTTAATGTGGTCTTGTTTGTAAACATTTGGGTAGATGCCCAAAAGTGGGATTGCTGGGTCATAGGGGAGCTCTATGTGAAGTCTTTTCAGGAACCTCCATACTGCTTTCCGAAGAAGTTGAACAAGTTTACACTCCCACCAACAATGAAGTAAGGTTCCCTTCTGTCCACATCCCCTCCAACATCTGTTGTTAGAGTTCTTGATTATAGCCATTCTTGGTGGGGTGAGGTGGTATCTGAGTGTTGTTTTGATTTGCATTTCTTTTATGGCTAGGGAGATTGAGCATTTCTTCATGTGTCTGTTGGCCATCCTTCTTTCTTCTTCAGAGAAGTCTCTCTTCAAGTCTTTAGCCTACTTATTTATTGGGCAGTCATTTCTTTGAGGATTTGTTGGGGGATTTAATTTTTTGAGCTCCAAGTATATTTTAGATATGAGACCCTTGTCCGTTGTATCGCTAGTGAAGATCTTTTCCTGGCTAGTGAAGATCTTTTCCCAATCTGTGGGCTTTCTATTGATCTTGCTAGCTATGTCCTTTGCCATGCAGAAGCTCTGCAACTTCATGCAATCCCATTTGTCCAACCTTTCTTTGATTTGTTGTGTTTCCCGGTCTATATTAAGAAAATTTCGGCCTGAGCCAAGAAGGCCTAGGGTTTCTCTTATTCCATCCTGTAATGTTTTCAGAGTGTCTGCTTTGACTCCGAGTTCTTTGATCCATTTGGAGTTGATTCTGGTGCAGGGTGATATATAAGGATCTAGTTTTAGTTTTCTACAAGTAGTTAACCAATTTTGCCAGCACCATGTACTGAAGAGGCTGTCTTTCTTCCATTCTATTTTTTTAGCTCCCTTATCGAAGATTAGATGGCTATAGGTCTGTAGGTTCATTTCTGGGTTTTCAATTCTATTCCATTGGTCCTGAGGTTTGGTCTTATGCCAGTACCAAGCTCTTTTGATTACTGTGGCTTTATAGCAGAGTTTGAAATTTGGTATTGATAAGGAAAAATTCATTTTCTACACATAGTTCTATTAACCTTCAAATATCTTGAGGTTTTAATCAAACTTAGAGCAATTTTGTAATCAAAACCATAGACATAGAAAAAATTAATATCTGCATGATATCAGTTAAAAAGCAATGACTGGAACCTAAATGATTCAAGCTGAATTCAACTCATATGATATTCGAGTGGAGGTTTTAACATTTTAGAATTTAACCTTTAAGAATATTGTAAATTACATTTGAGCTATTAGGCAATGTTGAGTAAAAGAAACCACCTCCAAAGTTTGTGAAATCTTGCAAACACACTTTAAAATAATTGTCCAACACAAAACATCTTCCGTAGTTTGTGCTCTGCAAATATACAAGTTGAACTTCCACTGTCATGGTTTCCATTACATTTTGCTGAGATTTCATTAGAATTGCTAATGTCTCTACATAAGATGTCTTCCCACACACTCTCACATACTTTTATAATTTAAAATTAAAAAGAAACCATAATTTATCCATAAACTGAAGACTGTATGAGGAACCAAGATTTTACACTGCTTCTTAGAGAAGATAAATGATTCTTAATAAAGATATGTACCACAAAGCAAAGAAATCATTGTGAGTTATAAGAATCAAAATTTGAGATTGGGACTAGTGTTGAATATTTTTTTTGGGGGGGTCTGTTCTTAGGGCCTGAACTCTGGGCCTGGGCCACAGCACCTCTTCCAGCTTTTCTCTTTCTGCTTATGTTGTGCTGAGGAATCAAACCCAGGGCCTCAGGCATGCAAGGCAAGCGCTCTACCACTCAGCCACCTTCACAGCCCCTTCTTCAATTATTGAATCATAGATGGTATCAACGCAGGAGTAGACAGAAGGGGGTAGATAGTATTACTCCTGATTCAATCTGAAATTTTAGACATCTTGATCATTATAACTTTGAGTTTTTATATAACAGACTGAGATGTAACAAAGAGTAAATTATGGGCCTTTTTTTATTGAATTGTAAAAATGCAGGTAAATAATGCCCCGCGCCATAGATGTAAACTCTCAGAGAATAATATAGGGTAACAATGCCAATTGACTCAAACAACAATTATTTCAATACGATGAATATTTTCATAATAAAAATGAGAACAACTATCTGAAGGAAAGTGAGAGTACATCAGAAGGTAATTTTCACAGTAATAGAGTTTGTTCTATTTTGAATATTCATTCTCCTAAGGGCGATTCCTAAGGTATTTTATAGTTGTTAAAGGAAAAACAGTGAAGATTTGTATTTCCCCAATATATTGCTTTTTACCCCAATGTATTTTTTCATTTTCAGAGAAATCTGAGGATCCTGAGAGGTTATTGCAGTGTCACTATAATAGAAAAGACAAAATTAGGTCTTGCAAGTTCCCATACTATCTGGTAAAAGCTGTTTCAGTGTAAAATGCCCACTGGTCACTGTTCTAGTGAAACTTACTATCTATTGAATAAAAGTCCCATTCTTAAATTTTGATTCTTATAACTCACAATGATTCCTTTGCTTTGTGGTACATATCTTTATTAAGAATCATTTATCGTCTCTAAGAAGCAGTGTAAAATGTTGTTTCCTCATATAGTCTTCAGTTTAGGGATAAATTATGCTTTCTTTTTAATTTTAAATTAGAAAAGTACGTGCATGATGTGAGAGAGTGTATGGAAAGACATAAAGACTTGGAAAAAATTATTTAAAGTGAATTAAGCCAAGCCCAAAGAAACATAGGTCCCATGGTTTCCCTTATTTGCAATATTTAGTATAAGTAGGAGTCAAGCATAAAAGGTCAGATAAGGTGATGTTAGGAAAATGAACCCTAAGATATGTATTAATTTTTTTTTCTTTCATGCATTTCTTTCTAACGCATTTATAAGACTATTTCTTTGTTGCTTTGTATGTCCCTCCCCCACAGTATAACTCCTGCTTTCACTGTATTTGATGTCGGTATAATTTTTGGAGGGGAAGGGGAAAAACAAGTCGTTTAAATAAGGATACAAGTGGACCCATTTCAACAATGAAAATTACAAGTTGTCATGTCAAAAACGAACTTTACAACTTTGGTGGGGGAGGACGATTGGGTAGGGGACGGGGGAAGGCTTGAAAGGAATGGGAAGGGTAATCAAAGGAGGAGGCTAAAATGCTTGATAAGAAATGTACTCATTATCTTGCCTATGTAATTGTAACCCCTCTGTAGGGTATTTTCCCAAAAAAATGGAAGAAAATAAGGTGAACTCAACAAAGTAAATAATTTCTAAAAACTTGTCTAACTTCTTCCATTGTGATAGGTAAATGTCAGCAGTCCTGGGGAACAAAATACTCAGACAATACTCCTGACTAAATACATCAAAATGAGATGCCTTAAATGCTGTGATTTCTTTAATAAAAAGTATGGTAAACAGGTAGAACATATTCATCTCTAATATTGTAGCTAGACACACATGAAATGAAATAACTTGAGTTCTCTGTCTACCTCACAGATTAAGGTCACTTATAGCAAGCTATACAAATGTATAACTTTTGAAGTCAACACATTCCCTAGTTTTGTCATTTTTTTCTTCATCATAAACAAAATGTAGAGGAAAATATGTTGTGACACTTTTGAATGAAGTTGCAAATAGTTTTCTAAATTATGAATGTCTTAATTACCCATTTCCACATAACCTTTTACAAATATCAAACACCTATTAAAAATTTACACTCATCTTAAAAAGGATTTGCCATTCTTCTACATCTATCTTGAGCCTTACTAGAAAAGATCAGTAGGAAGAATCGTTCAGATAATTGCCACAGATATCGTTCAGATATGTACCACAAAGAAAAGGAATCATTGTGAATCATGAGAATCAAAATTTGATATAGGGGCTATTGTTGAATAGGTAGTAAATTTCAGTAGAACAGTTTCCAGTAGCCATGAAGCCAAGAAGACAATTAACGATAGGATCCACATGAAAGTGATGGGAATGGAAGTCAATATCAAGGTCACTAGAAAGGACATTGTAATTTTCTGAAGTGTGGGGAAGCAAAGTATTTTGATTCTTTTATCAATTGAACAATAGTGCCTAACTGTAGAAAATTTTATTGAATATATCTTGTGTTGTCAATAGTAGAAAGAAAAAAAAGTCATTACAAGCGAGTGTCCCAGTCAAGTACAAGAGCCAAGTAGACAGCATTTATTTGTAAGATATGGAGGAAGGAAATGTTATCTGCCTCCTAAAAATAACTGAATTCACCAAAAACGTTCAGTCTCCCTTCCTCCCCACGATGGAAGATTCTCACTATTAGGTTGTCCAAAGCAATTGATACTTCTGTGAAGACTCTTATCTGGATGGGGCCATGGTTATATTGATGTAGCCAATAGTATCATTTCTACTTAATGAACTGAGAAAATTCAGCCATATTTCCCTATATGAAAACGTAAGTACTGGCCTCGAAATCTGGAAGGCATCACACTTTCTCTAACCATGCATTGCTAGACTATAATTTTGTGGATGAGAAATTCGTGAGCATTCAATAGTCAAATATTGTGAATGGATATCCCAAACATTTCATATGAGCATGTGTGTGTGTGTGTGTGTGTGTGTGTGTGTGTCTGTGTGTGTCTGTGTCTGTGTGTCTGTGTGTGTGTATGTTTGTAACAAAAATACTGTACAGAAGGTTTACTGTTAATTAAGCAAGGTAATGAGTCCATTTCCTATTCAGCATTGTTACTCTTCCTGGTTTTGTCACGACCAACCCTTTCCTCCCCAAATTCTCCATCTCTCACCCAAAATTGTAAAATTTGTTTTCAACATACTGTCTTATATATCTCATTGTTTAAATGGGTTATTTACCAGTTTGTTGTTTCCCTTACGCTCCCTAAATTAGGAAAAAAGTATATACAAGATACAGCACACCAAAATCAAATACAGTGACAACAGGGGTTATACCATGGGGGAAGAACATACAAAGAAACAAAATAAAATCATATAGTACATTATAAGTACATCAAATACATTATAAGAATATTAGAACAGCAAGAAAGATAAAATCTCTTGAGTCCATATCTTGGGTTCATATGGCTTAGTTTCAGCTTATATGGTCATAGGTACATAGCTTTGACCTCTTGTGGTTGTCCTAGTTGTTGTAGATAAGGGAAATTGTGGGACTATGACTCTTTAGTTCTGACTTACATAACAATATAATTTTTTCCAAATCTTTCCATTTCCTAAGAAATGGGATCGAGGTAGTCTTTCAATGGAGGCATAGTCCCAATTCATATATAATATATATATACATATATATAGAGAGAAAGAGACACACACACACAAAGACAGAGAGACAGAGACAGAGAGACAGAGAGACAGAGAGACAGAGGGAGAGAGTTTTATCAGTTTATCTACTGTGGGGTATCTGGGTTTGTTCTACATCTTAGCTATGGTGAATAATGACATTATAAACAGAAGTAGGCTGGTAGTTTTACTATGGACTTATTTGTAATTATTGGGTTAATGTTTAAAGTGTGATTGCTGGGTCATAGTGGAACTCCATGTGTAATCTTTTGAGGAACCTCCATACTGCTTTCCAAACTGGTTGAATAAGTTTACACTCCAACCTACAATTCATAAGTTTTCCCTTTTGCCCACATCTCTCAAGCATGTGTTGATATTAGATTTGTTTATATTAGGCATTCTAACTGAGATAAGGTTGTTTTTTAATTTTAAATATATTATGTCTATTGAAAAGATACTGTACAGAGGGTTTAGAGTAACATAAGCCAGGTAAAAATCCATTTTGTCTCTATGATTGTTTGCTTTGTTTTTTCCCTTCTATCCCTTAACTCCCCATGGCCCCAGTGGATCCCCCAAGGTTGTTCAGTTCGTTTTCCACATAGTGTCTTTTAGATCTTGGGTTTGCAGTGGGTCATCCTGTATATTTAATTCAGCATTTTTTATTTCCCTTAACCTCCTCAAATTTGAAAAATATTTGTACAAGTTTCAGGAGAGCAGAATCAAATTCACTGACATCAGTGGTTGCAATTCATTTATGGATAGAGAACGTGACCATTTCTTTATTTGTCTATTGCCCATTTTTACTTCCTCTTCAGAGAAGTCTCTCTTTACTCCTAGTCCAGTTATGAAAGGGGCAGTTCTTTCTTTGAGGATTTGTTTTGAGGAATTTAATAATTTGAGTTCTAAATATACTATAGGTTTGAGACCATTGCTCATTTTGTGGCTAGTGAAGATCTCCCACTCAATGGGCTTTCTATGGATGTTGCTTGCTATGTTCTTTGCCATGCAGAAGCTCTGCAGTTTCAGACAATCCCATTTGTCCAAAATTTCTTTGATTGGTTGTGTGTCTGTGTCTTTATTGAGAAAATTTTGGCCTGTACAAACAGCCTTAAAATATCTCCTTTTTCTTCCTATAAAGTAATCAGGGTGTTTTCTTTCATTTCCAGGTCTTTAACCGATTTGGAGTGGATTCTGGTATAGGGTGATATATAAAGATTTAGCTTATGTGCCCTACACTTTTTAAACCAGTTTTCCAGTACTATTTACTAAAAAGAGTTTCTTCCATTCCATTTTTTAGATCCCTTATTGAAGGTCTGTGGGTTCATTTATCTGTCTTCAGTTCTATCCATTAGTCCTCCCATCTGTTTTTGTGCCAGTACCAAGCTGTTTTGATTAAAATGGCTTTGTAGTAGTTTAAGTTTGGTAATGGTTGTTTTCCAGCAATGCTCTGTCTGCTAAGAATTGTGCTATTCAGTCTTTTATTGTTCTATATGAATTTTTGAAGACTTCTATTTCCTTGAATAATGAGATTGGGATATTCATAGTTATCACATTTAAGTTGTAAATAGACATTTTCACAATGATAAATTTCTCAATCCATGAGCATGGGAGGTTTTTCCACTTCCTTACTTGGTCTTTAATTTCATGTCTTAATGTTTTCATTATAGAGGCTCCTCACTTCTCTAGTTCACTCCTAGGGATTTTATTTTTTCCCACTTTTCATCTAGACATCCACTACTCCTTCTTTGTATGTTGTTATGCCTATATATCAGCATTCTGTCTATGGTCCAAGCAGCTTCAATAAATCAAGCTTTAAGTATTGTTACTGTCTTCATTTCTTTATTATGTTTTCTATTGATAGCTAGTGAAAGTTAGAAACTATTTCTTTGGGAAAGAAACAGGCTTCACTATTTTTTTTCATTATGTTTTTTGAAAATGGTCATGCTCATGAAAAGTGCCTTGTGACAAAGATGAAAATACGTGAAAATATAAATTTAGTGCAAATTTTTTACCCCAAGTTGATTTGGCTTATGTTTGTACGATGTTTTTATACGAAGTATTCATGCACATTTCTGATCAATATTCTGAAATGAAGTTGACAGGTTTTTACTTGGGATAAATTCTGTCTCTGAATGAGTGTTTATATTTTTCAGAACTATCAAGAAATTATGTTTACTTGAGGGTAATGTCAAAAGAAGGCCATTTTACAAGTTATTTATTTCTGACATACATGTATCTTTGCCTTCTTTTCATATATGCTTTATTTTTTAATATATCTTCTTAATCACAACTCAAGTTCACTATTGATTCAAATTAAGAATAAAATGGTTTAGGATTTTTCAAAAAAAGTACTCACAATAATTAAATTAAAAGAGCAGGGAACAGAGGTTGCCAGAGTATTTAAGTATATATCATATTTTTATTACACAAATATTAATGTTACATTAATTCTACATTTATTTTTACATTATAGACTAAAAATAAATGTAGAATATATAGAGACATCAGTGAATGTGTGCTTTATAAATATACATACAGGCTTTTGCATTGATTATACACTTAATCAACAATTATATAAATTACTTACAAATATCCTGGAACATAAATAATGATTGCTTATTTTTTTTTAATTTTTATTTATTTTTTATTGTGAAAATACAATACAGAGGGGTTACAATTATATGGGCAATATAATGAGTACATTTCTTATCAAGCATTGTAGCCTCTTCCTTTGTTTACCCTTCCTATCCCTTCCCATCCTCCATCCATCCCCCCATCCAATCATCCCCGCCCCCCCCCCCACCAAAGTTGTAAAGTTCGTTTTCGACATAAAGACGTGTATTTCTCATTGTTGCAACCGGTCCACCTGTATCCATATTTAAACGAATTGTTTTTCCCCTTCCCCTCTACAAATTATACTGACATCAAATACAGTGAAAGCAGGGGTTATACTGTGGGGGAGGAACATACAAAGCAACAAAGAAATAATCTTATAAATGCTTTAAAGACAGTCGAATGAAAGAAAAAAAAAACTTTTGAATACATATCTTAGGTTCATTTTCCTAACATCCCCTTATCTGACCTTTTCTGCTTGACTCAAGCATATCCTAGATATTGCAAATAAGGGAAGCCATGGGACCTATGATTCTTTGGCCTTGGCTAACTGCAGTTAGCATAATTTTTTCCAAAGCTTTCCATTTCCTAACAAATGGGGCAAAGTCATTCTTTCTGATGGAGGCATAGAATTCCATTGTGTATATATATCACATTTCTTGATCCATTCATCTACTGAAGGGCTTCTGGGTTGGTTCCATATCTTATCTATGGTAAATAATGCTGCAATAAACATAGTTGTGCTGGTAGCTTTAGTGTGGTCTTGTTTGTAAACATTTGGGTAAATGCCCCAAAGTGGGATTGCTGCATCATAGGGGAGCTCTATGTGGAGTCTTTTGAGGAACCTCCATACTACTTTCCAAAGTGGTTGAACAAGTTTACATTCCCACCAACAATGACGTAAGGTTCCCTTTTGTCCACATCCCCTACAGCATCTGTTGTGGTTAGAGTTCTTGATTTTTGCCATTCTAACTGGATTGAGGTGGTATTTCAATGTTGTTTTGACTTGCATTTCTTTTATGGCTAGAGAGCTTGAGCATTTCTTCATATGTCTATTGGCCATCCTTCTTTCTTCTTCAGAGAAGTTTCTCTTTAAGTCTTTGGCCCACTTGTTTATTGAGCAGTTGTTTCTTTGAGGATTTGTTGTTGGGGGATTTAATTTTTTAATCTCCAAGTATATTTTAGATATGAGACCCTTGTCTGTTGTATGGCTAGTGAAGATCTTCTCCCAATCTGTGGGTTTTCTATTGATCATGCTAGCTATGTCCTTTGCCAGGCAGAAGCTCTGCAACTTCATGCAATCTCATTTGTCCAAACTGTCTTTGATTTGTTGTGTTTCAGGGTCTCTATTCAGAAAATTTCGGCCTGAGCCAAGGAGACCTAGGTTTTCTCCTATTCCATCCTGTTATGTGTTCAGTGTGTCTGCTTTGACTTTGAGGTCTTTGATTCATTTGGAGTTGATTCTGGTGCAGGGTGATATATAAGGATCTATTTTTAGTTTTCTACAAGTAGTTAACCAATTTTGCCAGCACCATTTACTGAAGAGGCTGTCTTTCTTCCATTCTATTGTTTTAGCTGCCTTATAGAAGATTAGATGGTTATAGGTCTGTAGGTTCATTTCTGGGTTTTCAATTCTATTCCATTGGTCCTGAGATTTGTTCTTATGCCAGAACCAAGCTGTTTTGATTACTATGGCTTCATAGTAGAGTTTGAAATTTGGTATTGATATTCCTCCAGCAGTGTTCTTTCCATTGAGGAGCGTTTTTGCTATTCAGGGTCTTTTGTTGTTCCATATGAATTTTTGGATTGCCTCTTCTATTTCCTTGAAGAATGAGTTTGGAATTTTGATAGTTATCCCGTTGAATTTGTAGATAGCTTGAGGCCTGTTCTTGTGCCAGTAGCAAGCTCTTTTGATTACTATGGCTTTATAGTAGAATTTGAAATTTGATATTGATATTCCTGCAACAGTGTTTTTCCGTTGAGGAGAGTTTTTGCTATTCGGGGTCTTTTATTGTTCCATATGAATTTTTGCATTGCCTCTTCTAGTTCCCTGAAGAAGGAGGTTGGAATTATGATAGGTATCGCATTGAATTTGTAGATAGCCTTGGGAAGTATTGCCATTTTCCTTTTCACGATGTTGATTTTTCCAATCCAGGACCATGGGAGTTTTTGCCATTTTCTAAGTTCTGTTTTGATTTCCTTTTTCAAGCTTTTAAAGTTTTCATCATAGAGGACCTTCATTTCTTTGGTTAAGTTAATTGCTAGGAATTTTGTTTTTTGAGGGGCTATTACAAATGGGGTTGCTTTACTAATTTCAGCCACACTTTTCTCATTGTTGGCATACAGCCATTGATTTTGGGGAGTTAATTTTATACCCTGCTACTTTGCCAAAGTTTTGAATCAGCTTGAGTAATTTGGGAGTGGAGTCTATGGGATTCTTTAAATATAAGATCATGTCATCTGCAAAGAGGGAGAGTTTTATTTCTTCTTTCCCTATTTGGGTCCCGTTTATGTTTGCATCTTTTCTTATTGCTGTAGCTAGGCATTCTAATACTAGATTGAAGAGAAGTGGAGAGAGTGGACATCCTTGTCTTGTTCCTGGGTTAAGAGGAAATGGCTTTAGTTTTTCACCATTAAGTATAATGCTGGCTGTTAGTTTGTCATATACAGCCTTAATTATATTGAGAAATATTACATGGATTATTAATTTTCCCAAAACCTTCATCATAAAGATGTGTTGGATCTTGTCAAATGCTTTTTCTGCATCTATGGAGATAACCATGTGGTTTTTATCCTTGCTCCTGTTGATGTGATGAATTATATTAATTGATTTGCATATATTAAACCAGCTTTGATACCTGAATTGAATCCTGTTTGATCGTGGTGTATGATTTTTTGGATGAATTGTTGAAGTCGATTGGCCAAAATTTTGTTGAGAATTTTGCATTATTGTTCATCAAAGAAATGGGTCCATAATCCTCTTCCTTTGATGAGTCCCTGCCTGGTTTACAGATGAGGGTTATGATGGCTTCATACAATGTACTCGGTAGTGAAATTTCACTTTCAATTTCATTGAAGAATTGGAGGAGTATTGGTATGAGGTCTACTTTGAAGGTCTTGTAGAATTCCGATGTAAAACCATCTGGTCCTGGACTTTTCTTAGCTGGGAAGTCTCTCATTGCTGTTTCTATTTCAATGCTTGATATGGGCCTGTTAAGATGGTTTAACTCATCTTGGTTTAGTTTTGGCAGATCAATATTTGCTAGGAAAAGGTCCATTTCTGACAAGTTCTCAAATGTATTAGCATAAAATTTTGAGAAATATTCCCTTAAAATATTCGGAATCCTGGTTGTTTCTTTGGTGATGTTTCTAGTCTCATCTCTGTGTTTATTTATTTGGGTGTGTTCTCTTCTTTTTCTGATAAGATTTCTAAAGGTCTGTCAATTTTATCAATTTTTTCATAGAACCAACTCTTTGTTTTGTTGATTCTTTCTATAGATTTTTGGAATCTAATTCATTAAATTCTGATTTAATTTTAATTATTTCTTTCCATATACTGGATTGGGGTTTATCTTGCTGTTCTTTTTCAAGGAGGTTCAGATGTGTTATTAAATTGTTGGTTTCAGATCTCTCCACTTTGTTGATGTAGGAACTCAGAACTATAAACTTGCCCCTGAGTACTGCCTTTGGTGTGTCCCAGAGGAGCTGATGATTTGTGTGCTCATTTTTTTTGAATATCATGAACATTTGAATTTCCTTTTCAATCTCTTCCATGACCCACTCATGATTCAACAGAGTGTTGTTCAGCCTCCATGTGTTACCAGACTTTCTTTGGTGGCTTTTGGTGTTGAGTTCTAATTTTATTCCCTTCTTGCCCGAGAGAGTGCAAGGTACAACTTCAATGTTTCTGAATTGGGACGTTTGCTTTGTGGTCTAAAATGTGGTCTATTTTAGAAAATGTTCCATGTGCTGATGAGAAAAATGTGTATTCTGCTGCTGCTGGGAGAAATATTCGGTAGATGTCTGTTAAATCTAGTTGTTCTATGCAGTTGTTTAGATCTGCGGTTTCTCAGTTGAATTTTTGCCGAGGTGATCTATCTAGTGGGGCGAGTGGTGTGTGAAAATCCCCAACAATTTATGTCTTTGTATCTATGTGGGATTTGAAGGAAAATACTGTTTCTTGGATAAATGTGGGCGCTCTGGTGTTTGGCAAATAGATATTTAAACTTTTAATATCCTCCTTAAGGAGAGATCCCTTAATTAGTACGTAGCGACCTTCTTTATCTCTTCTCACAAATTTTAATTTGAAGTCTAGTTTATTTGGTATTAGGATTGCAACTCCCATCTGTTTATGGGGGCCGTTTGAGGATTTTGCTTTTTAATCCAACTAGACAGTCTATGACGTTTAGTTGATAGGATTGCGATGTATTTTGCAGTTCCTGTCATGTTTTCCACCTTCTTTGGGGCTGTGAAACCTGGGCTCTTTCTATGGTTCTTGGGTTCTCAGTTTGGGTGCAGTTTCTTGGCCTTTATTGTGTTCTTGTTGGTTTTCTATGTGTAGGACATCTTTAACAATCTTTTGTAGGACTGGTTTGGTGGAGATATATTGTTTCAATTTTTCTTTGCTATGGAAGTTTTTTATTTGGCCTTCAGTTAATAAGGAGAGTTTAGCTGGTACAGTATTCTTGGTTGATAGTTTTTTTGTCTTTAGGACATGGCATACATCATTCCAGGCTCTTCTTGCTTTGATTGTCTCTGCTGAGAAATCTGAGGTGATTCTAATTGGTTTTCCTTTATAGGTGATTAATCTTTTCTCCTTGAGTGCTTTAAGGATCTTTCCTTGGTCTGAATGGATTCTGTGTGGATTATAATGTGACGGTGGGATGTCCTATCCTGGTTGGGTGTATTTGGCTTCCAAAAGATTCTTGTATCTGAATAGGCCTTTTTTTTTTTTTTTTTTTTTTTGCATATTTGGGAAGTTCTCTGCTAGGATGCTGTTAAACAAATTTCCTAGACCATTAACTTCTGTTTCTATGTGCTCCTCTACACTCATTATCCTTAGATTAGGCCTTCTGAAGGAGTCTTCCAAGTGTTGGATAGAGCTATCATATTTCTTGAACTTGGATGGTTGTATGTTCTTTCTCTATAATATCTTGGCTGTCTTCAATCCCTGAGATTTAATTTCTGCATGGTTCTAACCTATTCTCAAGATTTTCTACTTTTTTTTTTTATTTATTTTCCTTCTAATTGGTCAGCTTTGATGGCTTCACATTCTTTTTTGAAGCTTTGTTTTAGATCTTGTATGAACTTTACTTCCTTAATTTGGTGTTCACTGTTTATTCTCAAATCACTTAGTTGATTAGTTATGGTTTCCTTGGACTCCCATTCCTTCTGTTGGTTTCCTTTCAGCATTCCCTTTTTGTTCTCCCTGACTTCCTTCAGCTCTTTGTTAATGAATTCTATGAATGGCTTTAGTAATCTTTGTGGATTCTCATACTGGTCTCTCAATTCCTGTATTACTCTTTGATTAGCTTCCTCCAGTTTGTGCGATTCCTGTAGTTCTCTTTGAGTGTTCTCAGTCTGCTCATGCCATTCCTAACTTTCTCTTTGAGTATTCTCAAGCTGCTCACGCAATTCCTGTATCAGTTTTTGAGTAGCTTCCTCATGCACATGATATTCCTGTATAACACTTTGGTTTGCCTCCTGTCTCTCCCTATCATGCTCATACTTAGTCCTTTGTAGGTTTTCAGTCTTTTCCTGTATTGATCTTTTGTTTGCCTCAATTGAACTTTTGTTTGCCTCTTCTGTCTCCCTATCACTGTCATACAGAATCCTTTGTATGCTTTCAATCTTTATCATGTTTGCCAGCAGTGTTTGTAGACATATTTGGGAACTCTCCTCTGAATTGTTCATTATGTGTTTTGTCCCTTGATTATCATGAGTGGGAGTTGAGATACCTGGACTTACCATTTTTCTGGTGTATTTTTGGCTTACTCTGCCCATTTGGGATGAAAATAACACCAGTATTTTGCTAGAACCCTAACTTAAGGCAAGCATCAACCAAAGTCTGTATTTGCTCTGTCAATAGTCTGGAGATACAATCTAGTTCAACAGATACATCTATTCAACATCAACCAACTATATATTAATGGGCTACGAACCACAAAGAATTGGGCAAACCAGAAATTATTAGGTTTAGGGAGAGATGTGGGTAAAAATAGGAATAGAGAGATGTAGGAAGGCACAGAGAGAGTTCATTTAACTAAGTCCTAATCTCAAAGCAGGAAATAGGTTGGATACGACGAAAGCAGAGAGAGAGAAAAAAAGAAGAAAGAGAAAGGGAAAAAAGAGAACAGAAAAAAATAGAAAAGTAAAAATTAAAAATATTATGTAGACCGAAAACGAAATATTCAGAGAAGAACGTGGATATAATGAGAGAAAGGGAGAGATATAAAGGAGATGTGAAAAACTTAAAAATAAACATACTTAAAATATTATATGGGTATTCGTTGAAATAAGGGTACAGGTGGACCCAGTGGAACAATCAGATTTACAAGTTGTCATGTCGAAAACGAACTTTACAACTTTGGGGGGGGAACTTAGTGGGAGAGTTGGGTAGGGTAGGAAGGGATGGGAAGGGGAAACAAAGGAGGACGCTGCAATTCTTGATAAGAAATGTACTCTTTATCTTGCCCATGTAATTGTAACCCCCCCTGTTCAGTATTTTCACAATAAAAAATAAATAAAAATAAATAAATAAATAAATAATAAATAATAAATAAATAAAAAATAAATAAAAATTAAAAAAATAAAAATTAAAAAAATAAATAAAAAAAAAATTAAAAAATGTATAAAGAGGTAGTACCTCTTGTTGGGGTCTCTGGTCTGCTTGTGGTGTTTGATTTTCCTGTGGCTTGGTTGATTTCTTAAGTCAGTTTGTTTGAAAGGCAGAAAAATTCTCTGCTTTACCCAGGATTTTGTTATCCTCTTCCCAGGCTAGTTCAATGGAAGGGAGATCTGCTTTGAGAATCACAAAAGAGAGAGATGGCTTTTTCCTCAAGTTTGGAGATGCTGTGATGAGGCTAGGTTCTGGGTAGAGTTGAGGCCTTTCAGCAAACAGTAGCATTTCCAGGGGGTTAGTTTGTGAGAAACTCACAGAACCCAGACTTGAGGCACTCTCAGGGTTTATGTTTACTGAATTTCAATTGATTGTCAATGCTGTTATAGAGAGGGGCGCCTCTGGCTCTGATTACCCAGTGAAGAAAGCCACTGCTAGGGCTGATGGCCTGGGCTGTGTGACTTTTCCCTGGGTGGAGCTGAGTCTCGCAGGTCAGTTAGGTTCTTGTGACCTGCTAAATTACTCTAGTTTTCTTCCAAGGCCTGAGTTGGAGCTATCAGCACCGCCGAGCTTTGTCACTATCAAAGATGGAGATCTCCGGTAGTGGGGGATGAAGGGTTGCCTTTCCTCCTCTGCTCCTGGAGGAGTAAGGCTTCAATTTACGCTGAGTCTTGGTTCCTGGGTCGTCTCTGTTCTGCGAAGTGAAGGATGAAGATGTCTGCTCCTTGTCGATTCTTGCTGGTGTTGAGTATAATCCTCATGCCCGCCGTGTCTGGCTCCTTCGTCCCGTCTCTCTTTGTTGCAGGTATGGTGCCTATGGCTGCTGCCACCACTGGTGCCACTGCAGCGGTAGCTGCTGGCAAGAGCTCAGATGTGTCTCCTTGCCTGGATTTTCCCTCTCTGGCCTGACTCTCTGTCCTGTGATGGCACACAGTTGGTGTGATTCTCTGGCTTAGGACTGTTCACTGGAACTCTAAAACTGCTTTCTATGTGAGAGCTTGGTTTGATTGCTTAATTTTTAAGTGAAGACTGTTGGCAGATTTATGTAGAAAATATGAAATTCTGTCAGGGATTAATAAAAATACGATATAATTATTCAATCTTTCAAGAGTGGGAGTAAAATATGAACTGACATATAGAATGTGTTATCTAATATATATGACTGTTTTAGTAGTACGTATGTTAGCTATCATAATTTTCATAAGTACAAAGCAATTTTATTTAAAAATTTCATATTGAGGAAACTTTAAGACTATGGAGAATTAAATGTGGATGTCAGTGGCCAATTCCTTAAATAAATATCTATTGCATTTTGATAAACAAAAATAGTAATAAAGAATTTGATATTATAATAATAAGGACAGAATATTGTGAGTTTACAAATCTGGCTTTTTGGAATTACTCTTTTAAGTGTCGTAATGAACTGAAGCATTCCAATTTTGTTTTGTGTAGAAAAACCAAACATGCTTTGGGACGATTTTAACAAGACTGACCTGGAAGAGAAAATTTAGAAGCCTTTAAATTAATAATCTGGCAACACGTCTGAGCAATCCAAATAACATGGACACGTAGGCTGACAAATAAGGTGTAGTTTGGCAGGGCTTGATATCTCTTGAAATTAATCAGACACACCAAAGCAGATCAAAAACCCTCTCTGAAGTACAGATAAATGATTTCCATCAGAAAGCTTCTCAGAAGCAATGATCAGATTTGCAACTTTCTAATGGGGTGTGTGATACGACAAATATAGCTCAGGTAAAGAATCAGAAATTTAGGAAATTCAGTCCAACATATGATGAAATTAATTGAGGCAAAGTATATCACCTTGGCCAGATACTTCTTCTCATGGTGGGATGAACTACAATTCATTTCAAATATACTAAAATTCATCCCATTTGATCACTAGATGGAATTCTCCCTGTTATTCACAAGCCTGCACTCTGAATCTCATTCTCATTCCTTCAACTAAGCCAGCCCTGGTTTTTTTTCTGTCAATTGTATTCCAGTAGGCTACTAAATACAAGACACTTTTCTTATTATTATTTTCCAAACAAGTAATATAGATAAATTTAAAAGCAACATTTGAAAGAATTCAGCATATTGTATAGATGGAATAAATTTGCACTGGTTTTATTCATAGTAGTTACCTACTGATAGCACCAATTAGAAAAAAGTTATATGCATGGTATATGTTAGAAAAATATTAATTGACATGACAGTGTGAATCATGAAAGAGGAAACAATCACTGAAGTTGTGTTTTAGTCAGTAATATTGATGTATTTATGAAAATTTGGAATTTGTAAGAAGAACATTCAGTCAAAACATGCACACAGCCTGAGTACGAGGTCAAATGATTTAATAGATTTTCCTTTTTGGCAATAATAGAATTGGAATGACAGGCAACTATCTGAATCACAGTCCTATAGTGGATACTCACAAATCATAGTTCTCAGAGATAAACGTCCATGAACTGATTAGCAATAGGGAATAGTAAGACCCTCTAAAATGAAGAAGTGCATCTATTTCTTAAGAGTACACGGGCTTCCCATTCCTTGTATCATTGCTTGTGTCTGGACAAAAGTCTACTATAGAGTGTGAAAATGTAATCATTGATAATTGCTCTACCCATCACAAACAGGATTCCATTTCCTGCCATGAACACTTATGGAAAAATATAGAAATGTATGAGAAATTATTTGTTTCTTAGATTAAATTCGTCACTGGAAGGGCAGAAATAATCTCTTTATAGTCTCACATCTTTCCATTGTAATTTGCCTTGTGAGCAGTTTCTCCTTATACTGATTCCTTGAGAAATCTACCGTCCCTGGACAATCCAAATTGAATAGAAAATGCTTCAGTTTATCTGTAGACTCTCTTTGCAGGATTTCATTATGTATTAGGATTGAAATAGTCACAAGTATTGTTCTCATCATCAAATGTTTCTACAAAGGGAGGAACCATCATTTCATATAATTCAATAGGAAAAATAATGTTGTCTGTTCTTGCACATCACCAGAAACATCTGTTCTCCAAAGTACTACTGTACGAAAGACGGACAGGGTCCTAGGAAAGTTAAGTGAGGTGCTTGCCTATTCTCCAGCCTCCCTCAAACCGGGAGACAATCAGATGCAGTGGGGAATAACTCAAACAGAAAGAAAACTAGTTTTTTTTTTTTTTTTTTAACACAGAGCAGCCCTTTTTAAGGCAAAAAGGAGCGGGTGGCATGGCAGGGACGAAGAGGAACCAATCACTTTCAAGATCACACCCTATCATGGAACTAAGCTTCCGCTGGTTACGCACTGAATGTAAAGCAAATTGGGTTCTGTCCAATCTACTCTCTCAGTGCCATCTTTGCTGCCTATGTTCTCTACATTAAATCAGGTTCTGCCCACTCAACTCCCTATCAGCGCCTTCTTTGCTGCCCATGTGCTCTGCAGCACCACATCTGAAATAAATAAATAAAGAACATATAATTAAATGAATTACCATATCTAGTATTCATCTTCTGGTATTCATTCATCTAATCGATATCTGAACTCACATATCTTGCCTATTTCCTAAGTCAATTTTCCAGATTTCTTTCACAATGCAGATATTCAAAAACTATACCTAAACATGCAGTCCAATTAGCAACAGGAACATTTTAGTGTATTATTTATTCAAGTGTAATATTGTCCAAAAATGAATTGTAATTTTAGCAAGAATAATCAGTATAACACCATTTTATATGAGCAACGAAAGACTTTGTGTGTAACACAAGTAGTACTTAATGAATGCACTCATTTGTAAAACTGATTTCTAAAATTGGTAAAAACTTGGATAGCATTTGCTTATGTCACATCAGTACTTTCAAAATGTGAAAAAAGTAGTCATCTTAGACTTTATCTTAGGTATGTAACAGAAGATGGAAATTTAACTTTGACTAGTCAAAATTATTCTACAATTCTCCTGAACAAGCATTTTTCAAAACACAACTTCTCATTGATCTCAAGCAAAATGATGTTGGATATTTGTGCTTACCATCACTCTTTCAACTTCTAATGATAGCAAGCCTTCTTCGACACACTTTCTTTTGCATATTTCATGCATTTTTTTATGTTGGCTTTAAGTAATTTCAATGTCTTCTTCATAATTTTATCCCTTGGTAGTGGAAATCTCAAAGCATTGGCCATGATGAATTTCCCCTGAAATTAAGAATAACAAATGATATTTGAAAGAAAAATTTGAGCTGTCAGTTTAAAACCTTAATTTTGAATTTATGACGGTTATTACATTTTCAAATTCATTATCTCATATTACAATGAATCAAACACTTTTGTGTCCATTTAGTCAATTGGTTTTGAACCAAACATATTTGAACAAAGTCTTTATTTTTAATGATTATCAAAGAATAGGAAACAATGGATATCAAAATCCATAAAATTATGTAAAGTGAATGATCTTCCAGTCTTCACCCAAGTTATTCAATGGTTGTAATTGGTCAGGTAATAATTTTATGCGAGGTAATTATGCCTGAGCAACATATACTGAATGCCGTACTCAAGGCTCGTTTTCACTGATCTCAATGGACTTCTGTAGTAAGTTTCAAAATCCTGTCTGTGTCCCAATTGTTCATATTATTTGAAGTATGGCTTCTAAACCATCCAGAGAATCTTGATAATTTATTTGTAAAAATTAGTATGTGTTTAAAATAACCTGTCAGATGAATAGAAAAATGCTAAAGCTCTACATACCTATTTATATACATATATGCATATATGTATACTACTATATACATATTCACATATATACATGTATAAATATATAAATATAACATATGCTGGTAAATGAATTAACAAAAGATATTGACACAAGTGGGTTACCTTCGTTATTCTTGCTTTTACTGTGCTATATGAGTGTTTTTTTTGTTTCTATTTCATTTTCCTCCTCCTATTTTTGATCCCTGTTGTCACTGTATTTGATTTTGATATATGTCATCTTGTATATAAATTTTCTTTAATTTGGGGAGTGAAAGGGAATATCAAAATCCTGAAAGAACACAGGATGACCCATTCAATTATATGAGGCACTATATTGGTAATGAACTTTAGAACTTTATGGTTGCAGAAGTATGGGTGAGATGGAAGAGGGAAAGAATACTAGGAGAAAAACAAAAGAAGGCATAACAATGTTTGAGAAACATGTTACACATTACAGTAATGTTCTAACTGTAATTCCTCTACATAGTATATTTACAAGAAAATATATTTTTAAGAAGAGTCTAAAAATCAGAAGAGAACCCCACAGAAATGATCATGGTATCCAAATGTCCTATTAATATGTATATGGTAGAGGTAGGTGTAGCACAAATAACAATTTTTGCATTGTGATATATTTCTCTTTTAAAGATCTCCAAAAGAAAATAAAATTTCATGAAAGATATTTAAAATATGTAAGAATCGATATATATAATACACTCTTTGACTTTAGACTCTATTACTTCCTAAATGCCAGTTCAAAAACAGTTTATTACAGAATGATGACTTTTTTTGGTCTCAAGGGTGAAATTCGATTGAATTAAGCAAAAAAGTGAAAAGCAATTAAACTAAAATAAAATATAATGTTTACCACATATTTATGGATATAAAGAATGAATTATCGGGGCTGGAAAGGTGGCTCAGTGGTAGAGTGCTTGCCTTGCATGCATGAGGCTCTGGGTTCGATTCCTCAGCATCACATAAGCAAAAAGAAAAAAGGCCAGAAGTGGCGCTTTGGCTCAAGTGGTAGAGTGGTAGCCTTAAGATGAAGAGCTGAGGGACAGTGCCCCGGCCCAGAGTTCAGGGCCCATCACCGGAACTTAAAAAAAAAAAAAAAAGAATGACTTTACCCATTAAAATTTTTTTGTCATATACATGGGTTTGAAATGAGATAAATGTCATGTAACCACATTATGGTTTCAAATGAAATATTGCTAAGGTAATAAGGATAACAGAAAAACAAAAAAGAACTCCAAAAATATCCAAAGATCACACTATGGTTTACTATACAACCATGATAAGGGATGATTTATCCCTTAAAACAAGTGGTAAATACTTCAAGTGACAAGAAAAGGAAAGAGAGTAACATGGAGAAAGAGAGTTGAAAGTGCAATCACTTCTTGGCGAAGCAAACTTCTCAGCAAGTTTGCTTTGTGTACCATTGTTTTGGTTGGTGGAGGGGGGCGATGAGGTGTAACTTGCCATGAGTTGAAAAAATCTGTGGAATAGTTTCTAAAATGTATGAATTTCACCATATCAAATATAGTATAATTTTATGTATTGCTAGGTCCAATGGAGATTTTAACACCTCACAATCATAAATATTTAGCATGTGTTTTTTCTATTTGTAGCTCCTTTATCAATACCAGTAACAACTCCAAACTAAAGCTTTCACACTATTTTAATCAATTAACTCACCGGGTAAAGAATGATTTTGTCACAACTCTGTATTGTAGTATATTTATGTGTAGAAATTCCTCGTTGAATTGTGTTTGTGTAGCCTTGTTCGTGGAGCACATATATATTCATATGAAATTTCTTTGCTACCAAATTTTGAAATGGCTTATTTGGTAATCAAAAGAAGAACATTGATTAAGCCAAATTATTTACTGATAATAGATAATCTAGTGGCAACACTGGGATGATTTTGGCCATATGGCAAAGCATACATCTATTGTGGTAATGTTATCGAACATTCTTTACCCTTACATTAAAATATCACTAAACAATGAAGTGACTTCTGATGAAAATATATGAAAACCCTTGACTGTCCCCCTGGAAGTGAGAAGCATGCCTTTACACAAATTGTTCACATTTAATGAACAGGAAACATAAAATAATTTTTCTTTTTTTAGCTTTTTACCATAAAAATATAGTACAGAGATGTTACAGTTACATGAGTAGGGTAATGATTACATTTCATAGAGAGCATTTTACCTCCTCCTTTATTTTTTACATACCATCACTTCCCTCCCCAGCTCCCCAACTTGTCGTGGCCCCTCACCCCAACATTGTCAAGTTAATTTTCAATAGTGTCTCGTATATCTCACTGTCACAATGTTTGAGTCTACATCCTCATTTAAGCATGCTTCCCATCCTCAAATTACAGAAATGAATACAGCAGTTACCACGGGGGAAGAAGATATAATAAAAACAAAATAATCACATAGTATATAGTAAGTACAGTAAAAAAAAAAAAAAAAAAGAAACTAGCAAGAAAGAAAAAATCAAAACCTTTTGTGTCCCTGGCTTTGGGAACATTTTGCTTAACATTATCTCCTATGGTCATATGTACATAGCCTTTGACCTACTCTGCTTTTCCTAAAAATGTACTAGTCACTGCAAATAAAGGAAACCATGGGTCCCGTTTCTTTGGGGCTGGCTTACTTCACTTAATATGATTTTTTCCATGACTTTCCATTTCCAAACAAAAAAGGCAGTCTCATTTTTATGCCTTATGAGGGAGGCATATGCCTATACACTCATATGTCTATACACATATATGTCTATGCACATATGTATATATACAGATATGTATGTATATATATGTGTGTATATATACATATATATATATTATATTTTCTTGATTTATTATCTACTGAAGTGTAGATTATGGGTTGGTTCCCTATCTTAGCTATGTTAAATAATGTTGCCATAAACATGGTTGTACTGGTGACATTCATATGACATTGTTTGTGATCATTTTTTAATGCCCAGAAGTAGGATTGCTTGGTCAAAACGGAGCTCTATGTGGAGTCATTTAGGGAATCTCCATACTGTTTTCTACAGTTTTTGAACAAGTTTACAATCCCACCAAAAATGCAGTATGGTTACAATTTGGCCCCCTCCCTTCCCACATCTGTTGTCATTAGACTTATGATTATAGCCATTCTGGCAGTGGGTGAGGTGAAATTTTAATATTATCTTGATTTTCATATCTTGTCTTGCTAGTGAGTTTGAACATGTTTTTGTGTGTGTGTTGGCCATTCTCATTTCCTCTTCAGAGAAGTCTCTCTTTCAGTCTTTAGCCCATTTGTTATTCAGGCAGTTGTTTCTTTGAGGATTTGTTGTTGGGGAATTAGTTTTTTGAGTTTTAAATATGTTTCAGATATTAGACCCTTGTCCATTGAATTGCTAGTGAAGATCTTCTCCTACTCTGTGGGCTTTCTGTTGATCTTGCTAGCTATGTCTTTACCTTGCAGAAGCTTTGAAGTTTCATGCAATCCCATTTGTCCAACTTTTCTTTGATATATTGTTCTCCCAACTCTCTATTCAGAAAATTTTGGCCTGTGCAAGAAGGCCTAGAGTTTCTCCTATTCCTTCCTGTAATTTTTTCATTGAGTTTGCTTTTAGTTTGAGGTCTTTGATCCATGTGGATTTGATTCTGTTGTACATGATATATACGGATCTAGTTTTTGTTTTCTACAAGTTGATAACCAATTTTAGCAGCACCATTTACTGAAAAGTCTGTCATTCTTCTATTCTGTTTGTTTAGCTCCCTCATAAAATATTGTATGACGATAGTCTTGCGGGTTAATTTCTGGGTCTTCAGTCCTATTCCATTGGTCCTCAGGTCTTAACTTCTGCCAGTACTAAGCTGTTTTGATGACTACGGCTTTGAAGTAGAGTTTGAAGATCGAAATTGATATACCTCCAGGGTTGTTATTGATAAGTTAACAATTTTTCAAATGAGTCGGTTTTTACAACGACATAATATTCCGCAGTTCAATTATAATATACAAATGAATGGTGATATTAATGTATTTATGAAAAGAAACACATTCTACATCACTCTATATCTTGCCCTATTATCACTACCCGATTTGACTGTTATTACTATTGCATGTTTAACACTTCTTGATGTAAACAAAGAGATTCTTTGATTAAACATAGGGGCAGTGTTATGTGTGACACATCTTTTGTAATTATATTGAAGTTCAAAAATCTATAGATTGTTGTTATAATTCTTGAATGAAATCATCTTATTTCATCCAAGAATATACATTGTTTCATACTGATGTGTAAGAGTTCAGGAAATAAAGAGTACAGATGAGCACAAGTAATGAGTACAAATGAGTACAGAGTACATAAAATCATGGAAATAGAACTTCCAAGGGTAGTAAACTTCTATTGGATTTCTTTATCACATCCTTACATAATTGGTGAATCTGTGTAATTCCTAACAGTGCACTGAGATTTATGAATGAGATGTATTTCCAAAAGTTTTAAAAAACGTTGAGGAAGCTTGTGTGTCCACCATGGCAAAAAGTTTGAAAAGTTACATGTAAACCATAAAACTCATGCAATGGCTAGTGTGAAAATAAAATGATAAGACAAATGACAACAAATGGAACAGCAGTACTTACAAGAAAATATGTTGGATATGATACAACATTGGGTGTTAATGGGGAATGGGAAAGAGAAATAGCAAAATGAGGAAGGGGTAACAATTTTAATAACGATTGTACTCACTACTTATGTAACTATACACCTGCTCCAGGTCACTATGAAAATAAAGTAAAAATAACAAAGAAAATAATAAATCATAGAACTGATGGAATGACTTATGTTACTTTTCACATATTCAAGTCACTTTGAAATAGATGATAATGACAATATGTATTAATAATTCTTTGAATTCTAATTTTGCAATAGCTCCTTTTTGTATATACAATATTAACAGTACAGAAAAGAATTTTAGGCTAAATAGAGAAGTTCTGTATTTACAATTCTTATATCTATAGTAATTTCTATGAATATCCTTGTCAGTTATTTCCAAATGATAGAATGTATTTTAAAGCCTTTTGCACAGAAAAATATAAATATTCTTTTATTAACAGTGAATACTATTGTTCCATTTATGTATTACTTTTTAGTACCAAATAAATCATTACAAAATTTGATATTTCATAGAAATTTCATATGGATAGGTATACTCCACACAGAGATGCACACTGATAATGGATCAAGAAGTTTCAACACAATTTTTAGACATGAATACACTACTGCCAGAATTTTGGGAGACTCATTCTATCACAATTGATCACTGAGAAAATTGGTGAAAATAGCATGAAGGCACTAGATATCAGTAGTTAGTCAGACTGAAGAAGAAGCTACAAAGAGATAGAACACATGCAGATTAGTTTAGAATGTGATTTGTCAAAGATTTTATTGACCTTACAATATATATAATTATATTTTGTGGGGAAATTCATGACTTTTAGAAAATATTCCATAGCCTGTTGCAACTGTGGGCAAGTTACATCTCCACCTCCCACACCACCAAAAATATGAAACACAAAGCAAAGTTGTTGAGAACATGGTTAGCCACGTATGAATCCTAATTTTAACTCTTATTCTCTCTGTTACTTCCTCTCATTCTCTTGTAACTTGAAAGAATTACTGCTTATATTAAAGTTGATAAACTATGCCTCTTTTAGTTGAACAGACCAGCATAATAAAAGAGTGCTGTTGTTTTTATTATATTTTGATTTTGTTTTTGTTTTGCCTTAGGGCACTTTCATTTGGAAGTCGCAATGAAAGCTTCTTATTTCATGATATTTGTTTTCTTATTTCAAATCAAATTGTATTTTAGTAGAAACTTTCTGGGGACTAAATCACTCTGAATATCAGTAAGTGTGACATTAACATTATATATACTTCAGTTTAATTGCTTTTCTTTTTTCTGCATAAATCACTTAAATTCCATTCTTGAAAATAGAATGATAGATGATGATTCTTTATCCCAGCTTGTTCAACTTAGCATTTAGGAAGTATGCAGTTTAATGTCAAACATTATATTGTCTATATCAACTTCATATCCTGCTTATATTTTTAGTACCATTAAGGCAACATTACTTTTCCTTGAGAACTTAAAAAGAGCAAAAAACTCACAATGACATCAAAGTCACATTTGATAAAACTACCTTCAGCACAAACAGTATAATAGGGCATTTGGCTTCCATAATCAGGTTGTTTTTATTTTCTATTCGTACTTTGTAGGCTCTTTTTTTTCAAAAATTATTTTCTCTAAAAGATGCTCTATGGAGAATTTACAGTTACATCAGTATTGATTACATTTGTTGTCGAGTATTGTTATCCACCGCTTTTTTCCCCATACTTTCTCTTCCTTCCTGAACTTCATCACTCCTCCTCTACACAAAAGCTGCAACATTCATTTCACACATAGTGTCTTGTGAGTATCAATATACCAATGGACAGGTCTCCTGCACCTCCCCAAAGTAGACAAATTGATGAACAAAATGGTACCAAAATCAAACACAGTGACAACAGGAATATAGTATAGGAAGAAAAACATAAAGTAGAAACAAAATTTAATACAGTATATTAAAATCAAGAAAAACACAAGGAAAACACTTCTGTTTTTATGGTGGGATTTATTTCATGTGGCATCACTTTCTATAGTAATATATTATCAATATCATCCATCTACCTATCTATATCAAAATATATAGATTTTGAGCTTTTCTGCTTATCTTATAGAATTACCATAGACAAACACTAATTATAGCAAATTAATAATCAGTTTTGTGTTAATCTGTTTGAAGGGACAATCCAGTTAATTATGAACAGAAGGGACACAAAGAGGCTTTTCAATCTTACTACACAAGTCATATTATGAAGAGATAAAAGTTATCTCGAGAAATACATTCAACATATACTTCTAAGGCTCAGCGAGATAAAATGATTACCTACTCAATTACAACCATTATATAATTTTTTTGAAAAATGCAAACTCATACATTTTAACCCATTTTCATGTATTTTGATATAATTTGTCTCCTGTCTTTTTGGGATGATTAAAATTGGAGGTCTGAACAATTTTCAAAATCAGTTGACTAAAGGGACACAAGCATTGTTTGTTTGATTGATTGTATTATGAGATACTGAATTCGACAATGGAATTACTGGCATAAATTCAAATAAAACAATATCTATTAGAAGTTCAAATTCTCATTTCAACTACACTTAGTTATGCTTGTTTTCACGTGAAAGTCATCAGGCCAATACTTTCAGATTTCCACTACCATGGTAATAAAAGCATAAAGAAGAGACGGAAATTGCTTATTGAATACTAACAAAATCTGCCAACAAATAAAATGCATGAACTATACACAAAGGGAGTCACAGAAGGTTCTATATCTTTCTTTTTCAGAGAGCAATGTTTGGTTTTTCAAAAATATTTGGGAGAATTTTAGAAAAATGCTTTTGTAAACTTTTTCTCATCAGTCAAAGAAAAATTACAATATTTTGTCTACAATTTGGGTAAATGCTTAAAACTTAGCTAAGCCCTTTGAAAGTACTGATGTGCAATAAGTACGAAGTACTAAAGCTAACATCAATTTTAACACATTTATACATGAATTCAATCACTAGATAATTCTTTTTCATATAGTCTTTCATTGTTTATATAAATCAGTGTTATGCTTATCTTTCTGAAAATATAACTCATTTTCAGAGAGATTTGCACATGAATAAATAATACACTGAAAATATGCCTGTTGGTAATTGGCCTGCTTCATCAAGAATATTTTCTGAAGATCTACCTTGTGAAAGAATGTTGGAACAGTGTAATTGGAGGAGAGGTTATATAGGTAAATTCAAAATATGATTATCAGACATGACGGCTTGAAAACAGATTGTTTTTGGTGATCTGCTTATTTAGAGAGCCGTATTTTCCCCCTTGAATTATATCAAATATTGGTTACAATATTTGAAGCAATCTTTGGACATGCATACAATTCTTGGGATTGATTCAACAATAATTACATAAAATCCTGGAAAAGATCCCTCTCCTCTTGCTGTTTCTTGTCCTAATTTTCCCATTCTTTTCCTGACCTTCATCTTTTCCTCCTGTTCCTACTCTAATTCCCCATCATCCTACTTCTTCCTTCTTTCCTCCCTTCTTTCTTTTTTTGTCAGTCATGGGGCTTGAACTCTGGGCCTGAGCGCTGTCCGTCAGCTCTTCATCTCAAGGCGAGTGCTCTATCACTTGAGCTACAGCTCCACTTCCGGTTTTCTGGTGGTTTATTGGAGATAAGAATTTCAAGGGCTTTCCTGCACTGACTGGCTTTGAACCTCGATCCTCAGACCTCACTCTTCTGCGTAGCTAGATTTACAGGCATGAGCCACTGGTGCCCGCCTCCTTCCTTCTTTCTATCCTTCCCTTTCCCTTCTTACTTTCCTCCTTTCCTTTTACCTTCCCTCCTTCTCTACTTTTCTCCTTGCTGCCCTTCTTTCCTCCTTCCTTCCCTCCCTTTCTCTCACCATTCCTTCCTTTCTTCCTCCTTCCCTTTCTTCCTTCTTTTCTTCCTTCTTTCCTTCCTTCCTTCCTTCCATTCTTCCTTCCTTCCTTCCTTCCTTCCTTTCCTCCTTGCTTGGTTCCTTCCTTCCTTTCCTCCTTCATTGGTTCCTTCCTTCCTTCCCTCCCTTTTTATACTTTGTTTATCTTCTCACTCTTATTTACCATTTATACCCTGGCATCCATCCTCACAACATTTCCTGTTTCATTACCCCTTCCTCTCAGTGAGCCACCCATGCATGAAGACCTGTACTTCAACTCATGCCCTCGGACTTAAATTGGGGCTGGGATTAGAACTATTGGCTGGGCCTTTAACTCAAAAGCTAGGACTTGATCTCTTGAGTTGGAATTTGAACTCATATCCTGGGTCAAGAACTCTGGGCCTGAGCTTTGAACTCACAACCTGGGCTTTGAAGTCAGGGCCTGCATTTGATTTGGGGGGCTGGGAATAGAATTCACGTCCTCATCCTAGAACTAGCTCTTAGGACCTGAGGTCTGATCCAAGGTATTTAAATCATAGCCAGGTTTTGAAGCCAAGTGTGGGTATGAACCTCAGCTTGGGCATCAAATACACGGTTCTGGCATTTTAACTTCATATCAGGAATTGAATAGGGGTCTGGGATTTGATCTGGAGTCTTGCCTTGAATTCAGTGCATGTGACTTCAACTCACAGGCTTGGCCTTGAATTAGGTGGATTTGAACTGACAGCCTAGAAATTAATTTCCAAGCCAGGTCCTTGAACTAACTTCCTTTGCCTTGATCTTGGGACCAGGGCCTTGAACTCATTTCTGGGCCTTGAATTGTCCTTGATCCTGACTGTGGGGTCAAGGATTGATCTCATAACCTGGGCCTTGAACTAGGGGCCTGTTGCTTGAACTGAGTTCTGGGACTTGAACTAGGTGCCTTGCCTTGAAAACGGGTCCTGGGCCTTGAATTTGGTAACTAGTCATGTTGCTCTATGTACTGTGCTCAAGGCTACTGTTCATCCTTTTAATACTTTTTTTTGTGGTGTTTGTTCCACAGCAGGAGAAGAATTATTATTTTGATTTTTGATTTTTGAATCATTAATACACTTTTTTTCCAAGAGAGAAATTGCATCTGGCTTCATGTTTCTCACATTTTGTTTGTTTATTTACCCTTTATATGATAATACTTCCTTTTATCTGAAAATGGAGGGGCTGGGCTGTAAGACAGGTAGTGTACTGTGTGTGGGATGAAGCTGTGTAACATGATAGGCTTCTTATGGAAAGCCAGGAGAAGGATTATGAGGGTTACCAGCCAGTCAGTGTAGAAGTATGTGGACAGAGTGCAGAGGAAGTTTTCACACAATAAAAGAGGCAGGGCCAAAATATAAACCCCACAGGCACACAGGTGCACACATATGCACACACACAGGGCTTACAGAATGTTCTAGAACCAGGCCCAGCTTTGCACAAAGTATTCAATACCATGCCAACTCCTTTATACTCCGGGTTCGGGTTGGGGGATTGAAATTACTACAGACCGTTCCACGTAATCCTCACAAACCCTACAAACCCCCTTCCCCTTGTTCAGAGGATTGCTTGCTCAGCTGTGGGAACAAAAAACATCTCCACAGGATGAAAATCCTTTACAGTATTTTTTCTGTCGTTACAGTTTTCCTGTTTGTTCTTTCTCAAGAAAGACCAGGATGACATGCAGCATGAAAAACAAGATGTAAATACTCCACAGGATTTATTCTGTTGTTATAGTTAACCTGCTTGTTCTTTCTCAAGAAAGACCATGTATTCCAACGACAAGCCCTTTGTGAAGTGGAAGAATCTCTTTCTTTGCTTCTTTTTCAGCTTTTTCCTCTTTTTCTTTCTCTTTCTCCTGCTCCTGCTCCTCCTCTTCGTCCTCCTCCTCTTCTTTTTCTCACTCTGTTTTTCTCTGTCCTCCTGCTCTCTGTGTGGGAAAGCCTCAAAATTATTGTTGGTTTGTTTGTTTAGAACTATTTCCTAAGGTTTTGATTCTTGTATGGAGCATCAAGATTCCTCCCTTGGGGAAACTGAGTGCATAGAGAAAGCCAATGGTGGCAGAATAATTTTATTCATGGGGGTTTCCTTTCATGGAATGGACAGGCCTGGCTGCGTTGTCTCTCCCATGCCTAGTGGAAGGGAGCCTCAGAGAGAGGTCAAGAAGATGAAAGTACGTGAAAGGAAACAAGAAAAGCCGGAAAAATATTAGGGAGGGAAGATGAAGCAATAGAGATGTAGGGCAGGGAAAGAGAGAGGAAGATGGACAGGGAGGGGCGAAGGAGGGAAGGGATCCAGGAAGGTGAGGAGAAAGGGAAAGGAAAAGGAAGGAAGGATAGAAGGAAGGAGGGAAGGGAAGGGGAACAGAAAGATGGAACACAAAAGGAAGGAGGGACCAGCTAGCAAGGATGAGGGAGGTATGGGGTAGGGAAGGAAGTAAGTAAGAGAGGAAGTATAAAGGGGAAAGAAAAGAAAAAAGAAAAAAAGGGTGGAGGAAAGATTGTGGGAAGAAGGAAAGAAAGAAAGAAGAGATGAAGGAAGGAGGGAAGGGAGAAAATAAGGAAGAAGTGAAGGAGAGAAGAAGGAAGGAGGGATGGAAGGGAGAAAGAAGGAAGAGTGTTGGGAAGAAAGGAAGCAAGGAGGGAAAAAAGGAAGAGAGAAAGGAAAAAGGCAGGCAGAAAGTAAGGAAGGTAGGGAAGCAGGAAAGTAGACAGGAGGAAGAAGGGCATAAAATGAGGGAGGAGAAAAGGAAGGAAGAGTGAAGGAAGGGAGGAAGGGAGAGAGGTAAAAGGAAGGAGAAAAGGAAAGGAAGAAGGAAAGTAATAAAGGGGGAAGGATAGTGGACCGGAAAGAGGGAATTAAAATGAGAGTGAGGACAGAAACAAGAAAGAAAAAAGAAAGGGAGGAGGAAAGGGAAGAAGAAGGGTAAACTGGAAATAAGGAAAGAATATAAGGATGGAGGGAGGATTTGATAATTGCTCACTGAGGAGGGAGCATTTCAGTTCAGAGCCCTCACATTTCCCTCTAAGGTAGGTTGGCTGAACAGACTTGAAATCCCTCCTAAGTCTCTCTGGCCATATGGATGTCCAGGGATCTGGATTCTGACTTGGTATAAGAGAGGCTAATGCCTGTAATACCTGTAATCCTGTTTAAGTAATGGGGAATTTGTAGACAAATGGATCTCAAGTTCGACTCCATCCTATTCTCATTGCCTGTTCAAGGCAGCCAGTGCTTAATCCAACCTGGCACCCTTTCTGGGCCAGGGTTAGGCAGGAATAAATTTACACAAATGACAAGGAGAAGGAAGGGGAAAGAGAGGCTGCTGGTGCTATAGGCCTTATCTAACTTATCCCCAGTGCCCTGGGTAGGAGTAGGGGAGGGGAGGACATGGGGCAGCCGCCCTTCTCCTCCTTGTCCTTCTCCTCTCCTCTACTTCCATTGCCTCCAATGTGGCCATGACTCCCACTGGATTACCATTATAGAAAGGCCTAATACCATGCTGCAGACTGTTCAGCCAAAGGAGGCCAGCAGGAAGCCCTGCGCTGGGATCAGGATGCCTTGGAGAAGAGGGGGTGAAAGCAGGAGGGAGGGAGTAGGGAAGGGAAGAGATGCTTGTCATTCATAGGAATGGAACAAGATTTAGGACTTTGGGTCCCATTACAGGCAAAATTCCATTTGTGATGATAACTGGTGATCTGAAATCATTCAGAAAAGATGGGTTGGTCAACTGGTCGTTTTTGTGTGTTATTTGGGTGGTTGGTGGGTTGATTGGGTGGTTGGTGGGTGACTTTATACTATAGTTAATTAGCCAGAGCAAAACTTCTTTTCTCTGTGTCCAGGATCTATGAAAAAAATGATACTCAGATCTCATCTCCTTCCTTGATATGATTTCATACATGAAGAACTAGTATGACTTCCATGATTTTTTAAAATCAAACCTTTAGAAACATACATGTATTCAGAATTTTGGCCTCTGTTTACTCAAATCATGTTTACTTATATATACTTGATGAATGAATACAAAGGATGATAGAAAAGGATATTTGTAAACATCCCAAATATGGCATCACAGGGTCTTCTTTACCAAAGACAAAGGCAGAAACTGTTTCTGTCCAACAGCTGTAGAACTTATTGTAGCAGTATTAAATTAAGAAGAAAAACAATTTTCTACCCAAAATTCTCTCAACCTTCAAATATTGTGAGGTTTTTGATCAAAGAAGAATTTTATAATCAATACTGTAGTTACAGAAAAAGACAGTGAATCTTCCCTTGTTATCAGCTTATAACCACCATTATGTAATGCTGAGTAAAAGGATAACTATCTCTGAAGTTTGTGGAATCTGGCAAATACAGTATAAAATACTTTTCTATCCCAAAGCATCTTGCCTATGCTCTGCTCTAGAAATTGAAAATTCTGTCATAATTTCCTTACATTCTGCTGAGATTTCAGAAGAAATACAGAAGTCTCTCAAAGACATTTCTTCCCAACAGCTCTCACATCCTTCACATATTTTTCAACATTTACCTTTAAAATATAACCAACTTTATCTATGAACAGAAGCGTTCATGTGGTACCAACTTTTTCCACTGAAACATTAAATTTCTTCATTTCACTAGATGGTATGGGAACCGGCACAGCCTGGTTTTATGATTTTATCATAGGTACTCTGCAATAAGATCTCAAGATCCACAGACTCCTCTGAAAATGAAAAAAAAAAACACATTAGGAAAATGCAATATATTGAGGAAAATAAAAATCTTTGCTATTTTTCCTTTTAAGACCTACACACTGTCTTAAAAATCCATAGTAGGATTGAATGAATGAAGATTCAAATATGACAAGAGTATTACTGTGGGAATTACCTTCTGATGTACTCTCACTTCTCTTTATATAGTAATTACTTTTTTATATTATGAATATATATATTCTAGTTATATTGAGTCAATTGGCATTGTAACCCTATATTATCTTCTGAGAGTTTCGATTCTCCATAGAGGGCTCATGACTTATCTGCCTTTTTACAATTCAATTAATAAGTTCCCATAACTTACTTGCTTTCTTATATTTCAATCCAGCATATAAAAACTCAAAGTTAAAATTATCAGCATGTCTAAATTTTCAGACACCATCAGGAGTAATGCTATCTACCTTGTTCTTTCAGCACCTGAGAACTTATCTTCTGTGATACAACCAATGAAGTATATAAGGTGAACTCGTCCAGGTAATAATTTCTAAAAGCATGTACCTTCTTCCGTTTTGATAGGCATGTAAATGTCAGCAATTCATTTGCTGAGAAAAATTATCAGAGAAAAGTCATGACTAAATATTTGAAAATCAGATGTCTTAAATATTATGATTTTTTATTGAAATGAAAAGCAAACAGGTCGAACATATTCACCTCTAAATTTTGTAAATAGACAGATGTCAACTGATGTACATTGATTTCTCTGTCTACCCAACACATTAGGTTCAGTTATATTCAGAAATACAATTGTACAAGTTTTGAAGTCAACAAATTCCATAATTTTCCATCATATTTGTCTTCATCATACAGAACCAGTAGAGGAAAATATGTCATGACAATTTTTGAGCGCATTTGAAAAAGATTTTCTGATTTATGGCTGTCTGAATTAACAAATTCCATGTACCCATTTCAATTATCACACACCTATTAAAATACCCACTCATCTGTAGGAGGACTTGCCATTCTTCTACATTTATCTTGATTCCTACTAAGATTAGAAAGAATGGTTCAGATAACTGCTTCTTAGAGAAAATACGTACCAAAACCCAAAGTAATCATTGTGAAACATGAGTTAAATCTAATATTTGGACTGTAGTACATTTCTAGTGGCCATGAAGCAGAAACAGAAGACATTTTAATATAGGACCCACATAAATGTGACAGGAATTGAAGTAAGTTTCAACATCACCAGAATGGAAATAGTTGTTTTCTGAAGTGTGTAGAGATAAATATTTAGATTCTTTTATCCAATGCACAATAGCACCCACTTGGAAAAAAATTTAGTAAATATATCTTGGGATATCAGGAGTAGAAAGAAAAAAAGCCATTGAGAGACATATCCCAATTTTGTCCAAGAGTCAACTGTATAGGGTATATATATAAGATGTTGAAGAAGGAAATGAGCGAAAGGAAATAATCTTCTAAGTTAACTGGATTCAATTTCAGTATACCTTTCTCCCCACGATGTTTAATATGCCACATCAATCAATAACTTCTGTGGAGAGTCTTAACTTGGTGGGGACATGGTTACTGTAATATAGCCAGTAATCCTCAATTCTGTTTAACGAACTGAGGAAAGTCAACCCTACTTCCATATATGAAAATAGAAATGATAACTGTTAGCCAGTTACTGAAAAACATCTCACTTTCTCTTACTGTGCTTTGTTGTATTATAATTGTGTGCAATAGAAATGAGTGAGGATTTAGGAGTCTAGTACTGTGAATAGATTGCACACACACACATACACACACACTCAAGTGTGTGTGACTATGTGTGTATTATAAAGATACTGTTACAGTTACATGAGCAAGGCAATGAGTCCATTTCCTATTAAACAATGTTATCCATCCTTGTTTTTACCCTACCCTTCCTTTCCTCTCCCAACACCTACCTCCCACATCCAAACTTGTAAAGTTCCTTTTGAACATAATTTCTAATACATCTTGTTTTTAATATGGATATTTGACCATTTTGTTATTTTCTTCCTCGCCCTAAATTTGACAAATATATCTACAAGGTGCAGGACACCGAAATCAAGTACAGTGATAACAGGAGATAGGCCATTGGGAAACAATTGCAAAGAAACAACAACAACAAAATCACGTGCTATATACTTAAAAAGAAGAGCAAGATTGACATAATCTCTAGTGTCCCTGTTTTCGGGATCATTTCACTTAGCATCTACTTATTTGGTCATATTTACATAGGTTTTGACCTCTTGTTCTTGTCCTAGACGTATTATAGGGAAAACATGGGACCTGTGTTTCCTTGAGTCTGACATACTTGATTTAATATAGTTTTCTCCTAATATTTCCTTTCCTAAAAATGGTACCGTTCCATTCTTTCTGATGGAGGCATACAATTCCCATATATATATATGTATACACATATGTATGCTTGTATGGATGAATGTATCAAATTTTTGATTGATTCATCTGCTGAGGGGCATGTGCGTTGGTTCCATATCTTAGATATGGTAAATAACGTAGTTGTGCTGGTAGCTTTTTTTTTTTTTTTTTGTCAGTCGTGGGGCTTGAACTCTGGGCCTGGCGCTGTCCCTCAGCTCTTCAGCTCAAGGCGAGCGCTCTACCACTTGAGCTACAGCGCCACTTCCGGTTTTCTGGTGGTTTATTGGAGATAGGAGTCTCACGGTCTCTCCTGACCGGGCTGGCTTTGAACCGCGATCCTCAGATCTCAGCCTCCTGAGTAGCTAGGATTACAGGCGTGAGCCACCAGCACCCGGCGCTGGTAGCTTTATTATGACCTTGTTTGTATATTTGAGAAAATGTCTAAATGTGGGATTGTTGAGTGATAGGGGAGCTCTATTTGTAGTATTTTGAGGAGCCCCCATACTGTTTTCCAAAGTGGTTGAGCATGTTTACACTCCAACCAACAATGCAGGAGTGTTCCCTTTGGGCTCATCCAATCCAGCACCTGTTTATATCAGATTTCTTAATTATAGCCTTTCTTACGGGGGATAAGATGAAATCTCATTGTTGCTTTTTCTGTTTCATGTTTAATTAATTGTAGATACATTGCTTTTATTGATAAAAAAAAAAACTGTAAAGAGTGGTTACTGCTAAATTACCAAGGTAATAAGTCCATTTTGTATCTATCATTATTAGCCCACGTGTTGTTCAATTACCATTCCTCCCCACCCACTAACTCATATCTCTCCACCCACACCCTGCAAAGTTGGTAAGTTCTTTTTTGCCATAGGGTCCTCTACATTTCTATGTTACAATGTGTCTTCCTCAATACTTATTTTAGCATTCTGTTATTTCTCTTCCCTTCCCGAAATTAGAAAAAATCATATAGACGTTTCAGGACACCAGTATAAAATACAGTGCCATCAGTGTTGAGATTTTTTTATGGCTAACAAAATGGACCAATTCTTTATGTATCTATTAGCCATTCTTATTTCCCCTTCAGAGAAGTCTCTTTTTAAATCTTTAGCCCACTTATTAATCAGATGATTGTTTCTTTGAGGATTTGTTGTGGGGAGATTTAATTTTTGAATTCTAAATACATTTTATATATGAGAACCTTGTCCATTATATGGCTACTGGAGATCTTCTCCCAATCCGTGGCCTTTTTATTGCTCTTGCTTACTATGTCCTTTGCCATTCAGAAGCTCTGCAGTTTCACACAATCCCATTTGTTCAACCTTTCCTTGATTTGTGGTGTTTCTGGGTATTTACTAAGAAAATTTGGCCTGTGCCAAGAAGCCTTAGAGTTTCTCATATTGCTTCCCGTAATGTTTAGGGTGTCTTTTTTGAACTCGAGGTTATTGATCCATTTGGAGTTGATTCTGGTGCAGGGTGATATATAAATATGTGGCATCAATTTCTTACAGGTGTTTAAGAAATTTTGCCAGCACCATTTACTAAAATAGTTGTTCTTCCTCTATTCTTCTTTTTTTGATTCTCTGATCGAAGGTTAGGTGGCTATAGGACTGTGTGATCATTTTTGTGTCTTCAGTTTTATTCTATTTGTCCTCAGATCTGTTCATGTACCTATAGCAAGCTGATTTGATTACTATATCTTTTAGTAGGGTTTGAAGTTTGCTATTAGTATTCTTCCAGCACTGTTCTTTCTTCTAAAGATGTTTTTGCTATTTGGGTTTTGTTGTTGTTGTTGTTCCATAAGAATATTTGGATTACTTTTTCTATTTTCTTGAGGAATGAGGATGGGAAATTAATAGGTCTCACATTGAATTAGTACATAGGAATTTTCATGATATTAATCTTTCCAATTGAATAAAAGGGGAGAGTTTTCCATTTCCTAAGTTATGTTTTAAGTTCCTTTTCATGTTTTTAGGTTTCATCATCGAGGTCCATCAATTCTTTAGATAATTCCTAGGATTTTGGGTTTTTTTCCTCAGAATTTTAATCTAGACATCACCTACTCCTTCATTGTAAGTGGTTCCGCCTAAATATCAACATTCTTTCAATGGTCCATACTGCTGCAATAAATCAAATTTTTTATGCCGTATTATTTTTTTCACTACCTTACTTTCATTATTTTCTAGTAATAGCTAAAAAAAAGTTGAAAATTGATATGTGAGTCACAATCAGACAGATTTTCGACTCTAAATTGATTTGGGTTTATTTGTACACTGTTTCTACATAAAAAGTTTCATGCACATTCTCGGTCACCGTTCTGACACGAAGGTGACAACCTTGTTCAAACATTGTTGTCTCCTTTTTAGTTTTCAACATAGTGTCTTGTATATCTCATTTTTCAATGGGTTAATCTGTATAACTATTTAAACAATTTGTTTTGTCTCTTGCCCTCCCCTGATTATATCAACATCAAATACAGTGAAAAGAGGGGTTATACAAAGCAATAAAAAAAAATCACATAGTATCTTAGAAACAATAGCAAGAAAGGAAAAACCACTTGTCTCCATATATTGGAATTCATTTTGCTTAACGTTTTGTTTTCTGAAATTTTCTGCTTCTCACAGACATATACTAGTTATTGCAAATAAGGGAAGATAGGCAACTTATTTGTGTTTGGGCGTAGTTTACCTCACTTAATATAATGTGATAAGAGATGTACTGATTACCTTGCTCACGTAACTGTATCCCTATGCACAGTACTTTCACAATAAAAAAAAACTTATTAAAGAAAAAAGAGGTTGACAACTTTGTACTAAGGAAAGATTATGTCAGAATAATAGTGATCATTTATTTTCCAGACTGTCAATATGTATATGTATATGAGAGAATACTTTTAAAGCAAGTTTTTTACAAGTTATTCAATTTTTAACACAAATATTCCTTTGACTCCGTGTAGATATGCTTTATTTGTATATATCTTCATAATTCATATCTTAAATTCATATGATACAAAGTAACAATAAAACGGTCGAAAATTTTTCAAAACAAGTACTAGAAAATGTTAAATAAACAAAAACATGAAAGAGAAAGTCTCCCAGAAGGATTTTTATGTATATATCATATATTTTTATTACACAAATAGTAATGTTACTATATAATGTAAATATAAATATAGAATATATAGAGATATATGTGACTGTGTGGTTTTATGTATATACATACACGCTTTTGCATTGAAGTTACATTATATCAAAATTATATAAATTATTTACAAATATGTAGAACATAAATAATTGCTTTATTATATATAATATTATATATAGCATATATAATATTATATAGTATATATATATTATATAAATTATATATATATATATATATATAATATTGTGCAGTGGAATTACTCATTCATGAGGGGGGTAATGAGTCCATTTCATAGAGATGATTGTCACCTCCTCCTTTGTTTTCCCCCTACCATCACTTTCTTCCCCACTTCCCCAACTCCTCCCATCATCCCAAATTCCAACATTGTAATGTTCGTTTTTATCATAGGATATTGTACATCTTGTCATCACATTGTGTCAAGCTGCATTCTGGTTTAAGCGTTCCCCAATATTCCTTCCCCTTCCCAAATTACAAAAATATGTATGCAAGGTGCAGAACACCAGCATCAAATCCAATGAAAACAGCAGTTATACTATGGGGCAAGTATATACAAAAGAAAGAAAAAAATTACATACTGCATTGTCAGTACATGAAAAAAAAACAACCACTTGTCATGGAGTACATTTTGCTTAGCATTAACTCATGAGGTCATAGGTACATAGCCTTTGACCTTCTCTGCTTGTCCTACACAAATACTAGTCATTGCTAACAAGAGAAAGCATGGAATCTGTGTTTCTCTGGGCCTGGGTTACTTCATTTAAAATAATTTATTCAAAGTCTTTCCATTGCTTAACAAATTAGGCAAAGTCATTCTTTCTGACAGAGACATAGAAATACATTATATATGTCTATATAGATTTACATTATGTGTGTACATAATATATACATATATATGTGCATATATATGTACATGTATATATATGCATATATATGTATATATATATCGAGGTTGGTTCCATATTTTAGCTACGGTAAATAAGGCTACAATAAACAAGGCTGTGTTGCTAGCTTTGGTATGACTTTTTTTTGATAGTTTGGGTAAATGCACAAATATGGGATTGCTGGGTCATAAGGGAGCTCTGTGTGCAGACTTTTGAAGAACCTCCATACTGCTTTCCAAAGTGGTTGAACAAGTTTACACTTTCAACAACAATGCAGTAGGTTTCCTTTTTTTTTTTTTTAGTTTTAAGTATATTTTACATATGAAACCCTTGTCGGTTTTATGGCTAGTGAAGATCTTCTCCCACTCTGTGGGCTTTCTGTTTATTTTGCTAGCTATGTAGAAGAACTGCAGCTTCATTCAATTCCCTTTATCCGACCTCTCTTTGATTTGTTGTGCTTCTGGGTCTCTGTTAGGAAAATTTCCCCCTACGCCAAGGAGCCCATAGTTTGCCCTAATCCTTCCTGTAATGTGTTCATGGAGTCTGCTTTCATTTCTAGGTCTTTGATCCATATGGAGTCGATTCTGCTTCAGCCTCACTTATAAGGGTCTAGTTTTAATTTTCTCCAAATGTATCCACACCAATTGTACCCACACCATTTACTGAAAAGGCTGCATTCTTCCATTCTACTTCTTTAGATCCCTTGTCAAATATTAGGTGGCTATAGATCTGTGGGTTTATTTCAGGGTCTTCAGTCGTATTCCATTGGTCCTCAGGTGTGTTCTTGTGCCAAGGTATGGCTGTTTTGTAGAGTTTGAAATTTGGAATTGATATACCTCCAGAGCTGTTTTTTCTACCATGGACTGTTTTTGGTATTCGGGAACTTTTTTTTTTGTCCCATTGGATTGTTGGATTGCTTCTTCTATTTCCAAAGAATGGGGTTGGTATATTGATAGCTACCACATTGAATTGGTTTAGAGCATTTGGCAGTATTGTGATTTTCATGATGTTAATTTCCCCAATCCAGGAGCATGAGAGGTTTTACCACTTGCTTAGCTCTCTTTAAATTCCTTTTTTAAAGTTTTCATTATACATGTCCTTCACCTAGATTGTTAATTTCTATGTGTTCTATTTTTTGTGGGGCTATTACAAGCAGGGTTGCTTTCCTAATTTCACTCACGCTCTTCTGATTATTTGCACACAGGAAAGCCGTTAATTTCCGATGGTTAATTTAATACCCTGCTCCTATGCCAAAGTTTCCGATCAGTTCAAGTAACTTGGGAGTGTAGTCCAAGGTGTTCTTTAAATACAATATCATGTAATCTGCTAAGAGGGAGAGTTTAACTTCATCTTTCCCTGTTTGGTTCTTCTTTATGTTTGCATCTTGTTTTATTGCCCTAGATAGGCATTTGGATACTAGTTTGAAGAGGAGTGGAAAGAGTGGTCATCCTCTCACTCCTGAATTTAGAGGAAATGGCCTTACCTTTTCACCATTAAGTATAATGCTGGATGTAGGTTTTTCACAAATAGCCTTTATTATATTGAGGAATGTTCAATGGATTCTTGCTAGTGTTTTGAATGTACTTTCAATGCACTAGGTGATTCTTTTGTTTCTATTGTATGTTCTTCCCCCATGGTATAACTCCTGTTTTCACTGGATTTGCTGCTGCTGCTCCGCACAATGTATATATAGTTTTTTTTAATTTGGGGAGGGAAGTGATATAGCAGAATGTTTAAATGAGGATGTAGGCTGAACCATTGTGATGATGAGATGTACAGGAAATTATATTGAAAATGAACTTTACAATGTAGAGGTGAGGGAGGCGACACGCATAAGGAAGATATGGAGGGAAGTGATGGGAGGGGAAAATTAAGGAGGAGGAAGCAATGCTCGCTATGAAATGCACTTATTACCCTACTCATGTAATTGCAACCACTTTGTTCAATATTTTTACAATAAAAAATTAATGTTAAAAATTTTAAAAAGGTGTACACAGGCTGAGTACCAGGAAAACTGATTTAACAAAAAATTTTCTTTGTGGCAATACTAGAGTTGAAATGACAGGCCACTATCTGAATCACTATACCAAAATTGATCCTCACAAATCACAGTTATCTGATGTAAATATCCATAAACTGATACGTTAAAGGGAATCCGTGGACCCTCTAAAATCAAGAAGTTCATCTATTTCTTAACAATTGCTCTGGCATTCAGTTTCTTGTACAGGTGTTTTGTACCTGAACAAAATTTTAGCACAGAATCTGAAAATGTAGTCATTGATAACTGGTCTACGCAACACAAAAGACTTCAATTTCTTGCCATGAACACTTGTGGAAAAATGTGGAAATCTATGAGAAAGTGTCTGTTTCTAACTTTATGTTGGTTATTGTCTGGAAGGGCATAATGTTAGCCTTTCCATCTGTTCTATGATTTAGGTCAACCTTTGGTTGAATTTTAATTTTACAAAGGGTGTATCATTAAATCAGTAAGGGACTAAGTAAAATTCTTTTTTTTGTTGTTGTTGGTTGTGGGACTTCAACTCTGGGCTTGGCGCTGTCCCTGTGCTCTTCAGCTCAAGGCAAGCCCTCTACCGCTTGAGCCACAGCACCACTTCCAGTTTTCTAGTGTTTTATTGGAGATAAGAGTCTCACAAACTTTCATGCGCGGGCTGGCTTTGAACCATGATCCTCAGATCTCAGCCTCCTGAGTGGCTAGGTTTACAGGCATGAGCGACGAGCGCCCGGCCTGAGTAACTTTCTTGTGATACCTGTTACAAACTTCCACATTTTTCTCTCTGTTACCATCCCCAATATCCCACCTCCCAAGTTGTAAGAATCATAGCCAAAATATTGTCTTGTGAGTTCTGCAATTACGTATACACTTTCTATATTGTTGTAACAATTATTGTTGCATGAGTTCTATTGTTTAGGTCTACTTTTCAAAGTTAGTGTTATGGTGAACACAAAAGCCTCCTCAAAAGTTCATAATATTTTACAAATACATTTCATTAATATACCTAAGTGTACTATCAGTAATTACAGACTTTGGAAAAATATGTCAGGATGTGATATAAAAATAAAATGGAACATTGCTAAATTTGGAAGTCCTTTATTCACGATTTTATGCCTATTCTCCTTTCACCATTTCTTTTTTTTTTTTTTTGTCGGTCGTGGGGCTTGAACTCTAGGCCTGGGCGCTGTCCCTCAGCTCTTCAGGTCAAGGTGAGTGCTCTACCACTTGAGCTACAGCGCCACTTCCGTTTTCTGGTGGTTTATTGGAGATAGGAGTCTCACAGTCTCTCCTGCCCGGGCTGGCTTTGAACTGCGATCCTCAGATCTCAGCCTCCTGAGTAGCTAGGATTACAGGCGTGCGCAACCAGCGCCTGGCTCTCCTTTCACAATTTCTTAAACTCTTGCATATCAAAGTGTGGAGCGATATAGATTCTTTTGTGAGAAGAGTGACATGAATTGACTCAAAAATTATACAACCTAATGCAAAATTTTGAAATGACAGAATACAAAGATCTTCTGTATATTTACAACAGATACGTCATGCATAACGCTGCCTATATTTTATCACAGCTTTTTTTTTCCTTTAGGAAGTGTGAAAATGCAAATGTATGTAGTCACAGTCATAATACTAAGTGATAATAGGGAGGATATACACTGATATAAAATTAGCTATATTTTCATAAGTGTATGAATGTCACCTGTCATTGGAAATATTGTAATGCAACATGTCAATCTGAGGAGTTTCTGAAAACTTATTTCTGAAAGGCAACATCGATATTCACAAAAACTGCAGATGTTTGAGGACATAGTGGTCATCTAAGTGTATGAAAGGAAGACAGTAATTTAGGGAGCAGTTAGGTAAAAATATAACTTATTTTGAATATTATTGAAGGTACCATACTTCGCATATGCATGCTTAGGTTATTCCTATTACACTAAGGAGAACATTGATGCTTCTCTAATTAATGTAAGCAAAATTTTCTTTTTGAAAACAAGGAGTGACAGGATGGAAAAAGATTGCATGATGTCCAATCAAATATTTCAAAATATAAACATAGACATAAAAATATGAACAGAGTTTATCAGAAAGAATTAAAACATTGAGTTAAACAGTATTGGTGACAAAACAGAAAGTTTCAGTTTGTCTTCGATATTTACAGAGGTTCTCTCAACAAAAATCTTAATTTTTATTCTTTCTTCCTAGAAGAATTATAATTTAAACAGCCAATGATGTTCCGTATGTAGTTAAGATATTTGAATTATCATGGAGTCATTCTCTTAAGACTGACTTAAATATCTGAGAAGCGTTTTGCATGAACAGGTATGATATCATATGCATCGATGTCATATATTATAGCAGAGATTTTACATATTTTATTATATGTCACACTGTGTAAAAAATTTCCTAACTAAACATATATTTATTAAGACATTTATGTATTTTTTAAATTTTTTTTGAGAAAATACCATACAGAGAGGTTACAATTACATGGGCAAGGTAATGAGTACGTTTCTTAATAAGCATTGTTGCCTCCTCCTTTGGTTCCCCTTCCCATCCCTTCCTATCTTCCCCCACACTCCTTCCACTCCACCTTCCTTCCTTCCTCCCTCCCTCCCTCCCTTCCTTCTTTCCTTCCTTCCTTCTTCCTTCTCCTTCCTTGTCTCTACACTCTTTTCATTCCCTTCTTCTTCCTTGTTTTCCCGCCTGTCTCAGTACCTTCTTTTCTTCCTACTTGCCTTCTTGATTCCTCCCTCTCTTCATTCCTTCCATCCTCCCCCTTATCCTTCCATCTTCCTTCATCTTCCCTTCCTCCCCTCCTTCCTTCTTCCATTGTTACTACTTTCTTCATTTCCCTCCTTTCTTCTTTTCTTCCTCCCTTCTTTCTTTCCTTCTTCCTCCCTTCCTTCCTTCTGTCCTCTCTCCCTTCCTTCTTTGTCCTTTATATTTCCCTTTGTACTTTTTTTTAATTTTAATTTTTTGTCAACATACTGTACAGAGGGGTTACAATTACATGGGCAAGATAATGACTACCTTTCTTATCAAGCATTGCAGCCTCCTCCTTTGTTACCCTTCACATCCCTTCCCAGCCTGCCCCACCCCCCCATTCATTCCCCCCCCGCACCAAAACTGTAAAGTTCATTTTTCACATGACCACTTGTACTTCTCATAGTTGCATCGGATCCACCTGTATCCTTAAACGACTTGTTTTTCCCCATCTCCTCCACAAATTATACTGACAACAAATATAGGGAAAGCAGGGGTTAAACTGTGAGGGAGGGACATACAAAGCTACAAAGAAATAATCTTATAAATGAGTTAGAAAGAAATGCATAAAAGAAAAAAAAAACATCACATTATCTGACCATTCCTGCTTGACTCATACATATACTAGATATTGCAAATAAGAGAAACCATGGGCCTTTGTTTCTTTGAGCTTGGCTTACTTCACTTAATTTAATTTTATCCAAGCCTTTCCATTTCCTAACAAATGGGGAAATGTCATTCTTTCTGATGAAGGCATAGAATTCCATTGCATATATATACCACATTTTCTTGATCCATTCATCTACTGAGGGGCATCTGGGTTGGTTCCATATCTTAGCTATGGTAAATAATGCTGCCATAAACATAGTTGTGCTGGTAGCTTTAGTGTGGTCTTGTTTGTAGACATTGGGTAAATGACCAAAAGTGGGATTGCTGGGTCATAGGGGAGCTCTATGTGAAGTCTTTTCAGGAACCTCCATACTGCTTTCCGAAGGCATTGAACAAGTTTACACTCCCACCAACAATGAACTAAGGTTCCCTTCTGTACACATCCTCTCCAGCATCTGTTGTTATTAGAGTTCTTGATCATAGCCATTCTAATTGGGGTGAGGTAGTATCTCAATGTTGTTTTGATTTGCATTTCTTTTATGGCTAGGGAGGTTGAGCATTTCTAAACGCTCCTCAATGGAAAGGACACTGCTGGTGGAATATCAATACCAAATTTCAAACTCTACGATAAAGCCATAGTAATCAAAAATGCTTGGTACTAGCATAAGAACAGACCTCAGGACCAATGGAATAGAATTGAAAACCCAGAGATGAACCTACGGACCTACAGCCAACTAATCTTTGATAATGGAGCAAAAATAATAGAATGGAAGAAAGATAGCCTCTTCAGTAAATGGTGCTGGCAAAATTGGTTAACTACTTGTAGAAAAATAAAAATAGATCCTTATATATCACCCTGCACCAGAATCAACTCCAAATGGATCAAAGGCCTTGGAGTCAAAGCAGACACTCTGAAAACATTACAGGATGGAATAGGAGAAACCCTAGGTCTCCTTGGCTCAGGCCAAAATTTTCTTAATAGATACCCGGAAACACTACAAATCAAAGAAAGGTTGGACAAATGGGATTGCATGAAGTTGCAGAGCTTCTGCATGGCAAAGGACATAGCTAGCAAGATCAATAGAAAGCCCACAGATTGGGAAAAGGTCTTCACTAGCCATACAACGGACAAGGGTCTCATATCTAAAATATACTTGGAGATTAAAAAATTAAATCCCCCAACAACAAATCCTCAATGAAACAACTGCCGAATAAATAAGTGAGCTAAAGTCTTGAAGAGAAACTTCTCTGAAAAAGAAAGAAGGATTCCTTTGTACTTTTTCCCATAACATTGTCAGTGTGCATCCCTCTATGTGGGGCATACATATGCATGTGAAATTTTTGTAGAATAATAAATTTTGAAATGATTTACTTGGTACTAAAATGTATTACATAATGGAAGAACACTACTAACTGTTAACAATAATGTATTTATTGTTTTTCTCTGTGCAAAAAACCTTAATGTAAATTCTGCAATCTCTATATTACTGACAAGCATATAAATAGAGATTTTATAGATACTAGAATTGTAAAAATTGCATTTGCCTTATTAGCCTAAAATTATTTTCTTCTCTTTACATCATGTATATGAAAAAAAAAGAGCTAACTGCAATAATGGAATTCAAAGTATTACTAATGCTATTATCACTATCATCTGTTTCACAGTTAGTTGAATATGTGATATGTAACAATAGTCATTCCATCATTTCTAACATTTAGATCTGCCTTTCCTTTGTTATTTAAATTTTAATGCCATAAGGATCTAGAGCAGGGGTATAATTACACAAGCAGTGAGTACAATCCTTATTGAAACTGTTGCCCACTTCCTCACATTTGTCTCTTTCCCAATCTCCAATGTTCAACATAATTACAAATGTTATGTCATGTAAAACACTTCCCCTATATTTAGAGAATCGCTGTTTCCATGAAGAATTGTAAAATATGCAAATGTTTTTAAAGAAATAATCACAGTATGTATTGATAATGGAGCAAGATATAGAATGAGATATTTCATAAAATATTAATATCACCTGTTTACATGAATATTGCAGCAATTGAATAGCGCAATAGTAGTTTGTATAGACTGACTGCTGTTAAAAATAGTTTTAAACTTGTATCTTTAGAACTGTAGTTAAGGGGAACAGCCGAAAACATGAGCCCTTCTTCCCTCCTAAAATAATTATGGAAGACAAAGTAAGGAGACACAAGGATAGGAAAGAGGAGGATGCAAAGAGAAAGGAAAGAAAGGAAAGAAAGAAGGGTGGAAGGATGGAAGGAAGGAAGGAAGGAAGGAAGGAAGGAAGGAAGGAAGGAAGGAAGGAAGGAAGGAAGGTGGGAACAAGGAAAGTAGGAGAAAGAAAGGAAGGAAATGTGGGAGAGGAAACAGTGAAGGAGAGAAAAGAATGGGGAAGGAAGGGAAAAAAGAAGGATTGAATGTAGGAAAGAAGGTAAGAAGGGGAGTTCCGGGAAGATGGCCAAGAAGAAACATGAAGCTAAACAAGTTATCACATAGAAAGCAGTTTTAGTGTTTCAGTGAGGAGTCCTAGGACAGAGAATTACATCATGTGTGCCATCACAGTACAGAGTTTGGGCAGAGAGGAAAATCCAGGAAAAAAGACAGATCTGAGCACTTGACAGCAGCCATGGCTGGGGCTGCATTGGTGGCGGCATCAGCGGCCATAGCCGCCATACTTACAACACAGAAAGTCTGGGACAAAGGTGGCAGATGCAGTGGGTGAGCAGATTCTACTCAACAAGAGAAAGAACTGAGATCTGCAGACCAGAGACAACCCACTAACCAACATTCCGGTGAGAGTAGAACACCGGCATCCTCACTCCTTCTGAGGGAACAGAAGAGGGAAAACCACCCCTTCCCTTAACACACTACGGGAGATCTCCATATTTGATTTTGACAAAGGCCCAGCTGAGCAGCTAGCTCCAACTCAGGCCTTAGAAGAAAACAAAAGTCATTTAGCAGGTCACTGGAACCTGACCTGACCTGCCAGGCTCAGCATCACTCAGGTGAAAGTTACCCAGCCCAAGCAGAGAAAGCTCTGCCCCCAGGAGTGCCTTTCTTCACTGGGTAAACAGAGCCAGATGCTGACCCTCCCTACAGCAGCTTAGTCAATCAATTGAAATTCAGTAAAAATAAACCTGAGAATGGCCGCAGGCTTGGCTTTTCCCTCTGAGGAAGCTACTGTTTGCTGAAACTACCCCGAATATAGCCTCATCACAACATCTCCAAACTAGAGGCCATATCCATCTCCTTCTTTTGTGATACTCAGAGCAGTTCTCCCTCCACTGAACTAGCCTGAGAGGGCATCACAAAATACTGGATAAAGTAGAGCATATTTCTGTCTGCCCAAACACACTGACTTAAAAAACTAATCAATCCACAAAGAGCCTCCACCAAGAGCCTCCACCAAGAGCCTCGTTACAGAAACAAGGGAGACATAGGTCCTTCCCATCCACTCCCCCCCCCCAAAAAAAAAAGTCAAAGAACTCTTTCGTGTACCTTTTTTAAATTTTTAATTAAAAATTTTTTTTTATTGTGAAAATACTGAACAGAGGGGTTACAATTACATGGGCAAGATAATGAGAACATTTCTTATCAAGCATTGTAGCTTCTCCTTTGTTTCCCCTTCCCATGCTTCCCATTCTCCCCCTGATTCCCCACCAAAATCTCCTCACTACCTCTCTCCCCTACCCCCACACCAAAGCTGTAAAGTTCGTTTTTGACATAATGTCTTGTACATCTCATTGTTGCAATGGGTCCAAATGTATCCCTATTTAAAGGATTTGTTTTTCCCCTTCCCCTCCACATCAAATACAATGAAAACAGGGGTTATACTGTGGGGAAGGGACATACAAAGCAATAAAAAAATAATCTTATAAATGTGTTAGAAACAATCTCATGAAAGAAAAAAAAAAACTTTTGAATACATATCTAGGGTTCATTTCCCTTACGTCACCTTATCTGACCTTTTCTGCTTAACTCAGACATATACTAGATGTTGCAAATAAGAGAAACCATGGGGCCTATGATTCTTTGGCCTGACTTACTTCACTTAATATAATTGTTTCCAAGACTTTCCATCTTTTTTCTTCCTCTTATAATTTAAATTTTAGATATATATGCGTGTGGGTGCTATTATATTATCTGTACTGAACTTTTGGTCCTTTTTTTCTTCTTTCTTTCTCATTCTTTTTACTTTTTCTTTTCTTTCCTTGTTTTTTATGAGACTTAATTGCAGTTGTGCTCTTCCTCAGGTATACTCATCATCAATTATTAGACCTTATTCCCCACTGTATACACACTTAATCCAGAAATTTATTACTTACTAATAAAACTCTTAGGCTTAAATTCCTTAATAGCAGTATTCTCTCTTTTTACTGATATGTTTTATATAGTATTTTTTTTTAGTTTTTCATGGTTCCTTTCTATCCCTCTCCTCATCTCATCCTATCCACGAACTTCTCTCAATATTACCTTTTTAAATTGCATAGCATTTAGGTATTTCCTTTTTAAAATTCAATTTTAAGTCTTCCACTTTTTTCTTGTCTCTTTTTTTCTCTTCTCTCTCACATACCATTCTGTCCAAACCATTTTCCATCTTGAGATTAGGACTTGGTTAATTTCACTCTCCTTTTGCGTTTCAACAAACCAATAATGCTATTTTCCCCCACATTTCTCCCTAAAACTAATAATTTCTGGTTTGCCAAATTCCTCTTTGCTATACGTAGCCCATTAATAGCTGCATGATATTGAATAAATTGAATCTGTTGAACTAGTTTGTATCTGTAGACTTTTGATTTTGCAACTACAGGACTTTGGTTGATGCTTGCCTTTAAATAGTGTTCTAGAGTTACTTTTATACCAAATGGACAGAACAAGCCAGAAAAACACAAGAAAAATGACAAGTCTGGGTATCTCAATTCCCACTCATGATAATCAGGTGAAAAAACAGATAATGAAAAATCCAAAGGAGAGTTCCCAAAAAGCTGTACAAACACTACTGGTAAACATGGTGAATGAAAAAATTGAAAATATGCAAAGGACTCAGTGTGAATGTGATAGGGAGATAGAGGAGGCAAACCAAAGGTCAGTAGAAGAATATCATGATGGTGATGAAACTACTCAAAGTTTGAAACAGGAATTACATGAGCAGGTTGAGGACACTCAAAGAGAAATAAAGGAATTGTGTAAGAAGGCTGATAACTGGAAAAGCGATATGAATTACCTGAGCAGGCTAAGCAAGGACAAAGAGAAAGTCAGGAATATCGTGAGCAGGCTGAAAACAGTCAAAGAGAACTACAGGAATTGCATAAACATGAGGAAGCTAATCAAAGATTAATACAGGAATAGACAGAATGGGATGAAAATACACAAGGATCAGTAGAGACATTCATGGAATCCATAAACAGACAGCTGAAAGAAGTCAGGGAATGCTGAATGGAGCCCCACAGAAAGAATGGGAGTCCAAGGAAACTGTAACCAATAAACTAAGTGATTTGAGAATAAACACTGAGCACCAAATTAAGGAAGTAAAGTAATTCATACAAGATCTAGAACAAAGCTACCACAAAGAATTTGGTAGTATCAAAGCCGACTAATTAGAAGGAAAAGAAATCAACAAAGTAGAAAGTCTTGACAGTAGGTTAGGCCATGCAGAAGGTCGAATCTCAGGGATTGAAGACAGACTAGATATTATAATGATAGAACATACATCTATCCAAGACAAACCCAAGAATTATGACCGATCTATTCAACATCTGGAAGACACCATCAGAAGGCCTAATCTGAGGATAATGGATGTAGAGGAGCACCTTGAGACAGAAATTAGTGGTCTAGGAATTTTCTTTAAAACGATCCTAGCAGAGAACTTCACAAACAAGCAAAATAGATAGACCTATTCAGATTGAAGAAGTTTTGAGCATCCCAAATAGACCAGACAAGAACCTGACATAACACCGCCACATTATAATCCACACAGGATCAATACAGACAAAGGAAAAGTTCCTTAAACATGTCAAGGAGAAAAGATCAATCACCTATAATGGAAAACGAATTAGAATCACCTCAGATTTCTTAGCACAGACAATGAAAGCAAGAAGCGCCTGGAATTATGTCTGCCATAACCAAAAGCAAAAAACTATCAACCAAGAATACTGTACCCAGCTAAACTATACTTCATAACCGAAGATCAAATAAAAACCTTCCATAGCAAACAAAAACAAATAATACATCTCCAGCCAAACCAGCCCTAAAAAAATACTTCAAGATGTCCTACATACAAAAAACCAATAAGACCATAAAGAAAGGCCATGAAACTGCAACCAAATTGAGAATTCAAGAACCATAGGAAAAACCCAGTTGCTGCAGCCCCCAAAAGGTGGATAAAATGGCAAGATCTCCCAAATACCTCTCAGTCCTATCTCTAACATTAACAGAATTAACTCTTCAATTAAGCAACATAGACTGTATAGTTGGATTAAAAAGCAAGATCCTTCTATCTGCTGCATTCAGGAGTCACACTTTGCCCATAAAAACAAACACATTTTGAAAGTGAAAGGCTGGAAAAAAATCTACCAAGCAAATGGTCCCCATAAACAGGAAGGAGTTGTAATCCTAATATCAGATAATATAGACTCCATATTAAAATTCGTGAGAAGAGATAAAAAGGTCGCTACATACTAATTAAGAGATCTTTCCTCCAGAAGGATATTACAATTTTAAATATCTCTTTGCCAAACAATGGAGCACCCAAATTTATCAAAAAAACACTACTTTCACTCGACTCTCACATAGATCCAAAGACATTAATTGTTGGGGCCTTTAACACACCACTCTCACCACTAGATAGATCAACTCGGCAAAAACTCAACAGAGAAACAGCACATCTAAACAACTGCATAGATCAACTAGATTTAACAGACATTTACCGAATATTTCTCCCAGCAGCATCAGGATACACGTTTTTTTCAGCAGCACATGGAACATTTTCTAAAATTTACCACATTTTAGGTCACAAAGCAAACGTTCAAATTCAGAAACATTGAAATTATACCTTGCATTGTCTCAGACAACAAGGGAATAAAATTAGAACTCAATACCAAAAGCCACCAAAGAAAGTCCTGTAACATATGGAGGATGCACAAGAGGATGCACAACACACTGTGGAATCACCAGTGGGTCATGGAAGAGATTAGAAAAGAAACTCAAATTTTCATGATATTCAACAAAAAAGAGTACACACATTACCAGCTCCTCTGGGACACAGCAAAGGCAGTACTCAGAGGCAAGTTTATAGCTCTGAATTCCTCCATTAACAAGTTGGAGAGATCTGTAACCAACAATTTAATGAGATATCTCAACCTCTTTGAAAAAGAGCAGCATGGGCTGGGAAGGTCGCTCAGTGGTAGACTGCTTGCCTTGCATGCCGGAGGCCCTGGGTTAAATTCCTTAGCACCAAAAAAAAAACAAAAAGAAAAAAGCCGGAAGTGTCACTGGGGCTCAATTTGTAGAGTGCTAGCCTTGACCTGAAGAGTTGGGGGACAGCACCCAGGCCCAGAGTTCAGGCCCCACGACCGGACCACCCACTCCCCCCACAAAAAAGAAAAAGAGCAGCAATATAAACCACAATCCACTAGACAGAAAGAAATAATTAACATTAAATCAGAATTAAATGCATTAGAATCCAAAAATAAACCCATAGAAAGAATCAATAAAACAAACTGCTCTTCAAAAATTTAACAAAATTTACAGACCCTTAACAAATCTTATCAGAATAACAACACACCCGAATATTTAAACTCGGAGATGAGAATGGAAACATCACCACAGAAACAACCAAGAATCAGAACATTGTATTGGAATAATTCTCAAAAAATTTATGCAAATAAGTTTGAGAATTTGGCAGACATGGTCCTTTACCTAGCATATATCGACATGCCGAAACTAACCCAAGATGAGTTAAACCATCATAACAGGCCCATATCAAGCATTGAAATATAAACTGCAATAAGATACCTCCCATCTAAGAAAAGCCCAGGAGCAGATGGATTTATAGTGTAATTCTCCAAGGCCTTCAAAGCAGTGTTCACGTCAATACTCAACCAACGCTTCAATGAAACTGAAAGAGAAAGGTTACTACCGCGCTCATTCTATGAAGCCATCATAACCCCAAACCAGGCAGGGACTCATCAAAGAAAGAGAACTATACACCCATTTCTTTGCTGAACATTGATGCAAAACTTCTCAACAGGATTTTGGTCAATCTACTTGAACATTTCATCCACAAAATCATACAACACGATCAAACATGATTAATTTCAGGGATGCTAAGCTTGGTCAATATACGCAAAAAAATTGATATAATTCATCACATCAACAAGAGCAAAGATAAGAACCACATGTTTATCTCAATAGATGCAGACAAAGCATTTGACAAGATCCAACACCATATATGATGAAGGTTCCGGAAAAACTAGGAATCTACAGAACATTCTTCAATACAAGAAAGGCTGTATATTACAAACCTAAAGCCAGCATTATTCTTCATGGTGAAAAACTAAACCCATTTCCTCTTAACTGAGGAACCAGACAAGGATGTCCACTCTCTCTATTTCTCTTCAATCTAGTTTTAGAATACCTAGCTACAGCAATATGAAAATATACAAACATAAAAATGATCCAAATAGGGAAAGATATAAAGAAATAAAACTCCCTATTTTGCAATTGATATGATTTTGTATTTAAAGAATCCCACGGCCTCCACTCCCAAATTAGTCAAGTTGATTTAAAATGTTGGCAAAATAGCAGAGTATAAAATTAACCCTCAAAAATGAAGGGCTTTTCTGCATGCCAACAATGAGCAAAGAGTGGCTGAAATCAGGTAAGCAAATACATTTGTAATAACCACAAAAAATAAAATACTTAGGAATTAACCAAAGAAGTGAAGGGACTTGATGATGAAAACTTTAAAAACCTGAAAAAGTAAATCAAAACAGAACTTAGAAAGTGGCAAGACCTGCCATGCTCCTGGACTGGATGGATCACTATCATGAAAATGGGAATATTTCCCAAGGCTATATCCAAATTCAATGGAATACCTATCAATATTCCAACCTCATTCTTCAAGGAAATAGAATCAAAGACCTCTGAATCACAGCAAACACTCAGAAAATATTACAGGATGAAAAATGAGAGGCCATAGGTCTCCTTGGCACAGGCCGAAACGTTAATAGAGACCCAGAAACACAATAAATCAAAGAAAGGCTGGACAATGGATTGCGTGAAATTGCAGAGCTTCTCTATGGCAAAGGACATAGATAGCAAGATCAATAGAAATCCCACGGATTAGGAGAAGATTTTCACTAGCCAGATAACGGACAAGCGTCTCAGATCTAAAATATACCTGGAACTCAAAATATTACATACCCCAACAAGAAATCCTCAAAGATAAAACAGCCCAATAAATATGTGGGCTAAAAACTTAAAGAGAAACTTATCTGAAGAGGAAAGGATGGCCAATAGACACATGAAGTAATGCTCACCAATTCTAACCATAAAAGAAATGCAAATCAAAACAACATTGAGATACCAGCTCACCACAGATAGAAAGACTATAATCAAGAACTCTAATAACAACAGATGCTGGAGGGGACGGGGACAGAAGGGAACCTCCATGCATTGTTGGTGGGAGTCTAAACTTGTTCAACCACTTTGGAAAGTAGTACGGAGTTTCCTCAAAAGTGTCCACATAGAGCTCTCCTGTGACCCAGCAATCCCACTTTTAGGCATTTAAGCGAATGATCACAAATAAGACCACACTAAAACTACCAGGACCACTATGTTTTTTGCAGCATTATTTACCGTAGCTAAGATATGGAACCAACCCAGATGCCCCTCAGTAGATGAATGGATCAAGAAAATGTGGTGTATATACATATTGGAATTCTATGCCTCCATCAGAAAGAATGACATGGCCCCATTTGTTAGGAAATGGAAAGATTTGAAAAAAAATTATGTTAAGTTATGTAAGCCAGGTCCAAAGAAGCGTAGGTCCAACGGTTTCCCTTGTTTGCAAGAACTAGCATATGTCTGAGTAAAGCAGAAAAGGTCAGATAGGTTGATGTTACGGAAATGAAGCCTAAGATATGTTTTCAAATGTTTTATTTTCCTTTCATGCGATTTTTTCTAACACATTTATAAGATTATTTCTTTGTTCCTCCACAGTATAACCCCTGCTTTCACTGTATTTGATATTGGTATAATTTGTGCAGGGGAAGGGAAAAAAAACAAATCGTTTAAATAGGGATACAGGTGGACCCAATGCAATAATAATACAAGCCGTTAGGTTGAAAACGAACTTTACTACATAGGGGGGGGGGGGGCGGGGAAGGCTGGAGGAGTGCGGGGGAGGACGAGATGGAAAGGAGAAACAAAGGAGGAGGCTACAATACTTGATAAGATATGTACTCATTATCTTGCCCATGTAATTGTAAACCACCTGTACAGTAATTTCTACTGAAACATTATCTTTCTGGAATTCAGCAGTAGGTTTGGGAATCTTCAGGACCTGATTTTGTGAGTTTTATCATAGGGACACTACAAAAATCTCTCAGGATCCACAGATTCCTCTGAAAAGGAGGGGAGGGGGAAGAACTATATTGGGAAAAATACAAATCTTCACTGTTTTTCCCTTTTATATCTATGCAATAGCTTAGGAATCCCTATTAGGAAAATGAAGGTTCAAAATAGGACAAATGTATTACCACGGAAATCACTTTCTGATGTACTCTAAGTCCTTTAGATATTTCTTACTTTTTCCATTATGAAAATATTCATTTTAGTTAAATAATGTTTGAGTCAACTGGCAAGGAGAGAATACAATCATGGAGGGCTCATGATTTACCTGAAGTTTTAAAATTCAACCAAGAAAAGGCCCATAATTTACTTGCTTTCTTCCATCTGAATCTGGTATATAAAAATATGATGTTTATTATTACCATATGTAAAATTTCAGTGTCGATCAGGAGTAATGGTAACTACCCTTTTCTGTCTATTCCTGTGTTTACACCTTCTGTGATACAATCAAAGCAGAAAATAAGGTAAACTCAATCCAGTAAATAATTTCTAAAAACATGTGTACCCTCTTCCATTGTGACAGGCAGGTAAATGTCATCAAGGCTGTTTGAACAAACATTCTCAGAGAAAAAAACATGACAAAATACTTCAAAATCAGGTCTTAAATTTCTTCAGTGAAATAAAAACTAAACAAATAGAACATATTCATTTTTAAAACCTTCTGTTGTTAGATACACATGAACTGAAATACATCGATTTCTCTCTCTACTTCACAGAATAGGGTCACCTAGCAACCAGTACAACCAGTACTTCATAGAATAGGGTCACGTAGCAACTCAACAAATTCTATATTTTTCAGACATTTTTTTTATCGTAGAAAAACAGAAGTAGTAAATATATCATGACAACTTTTGAGCAAAATGGCAAAATGTTTTCTAAATTATGGATTGTGAATTAACCAATTGCACATACCTTTTACAATTATCAAATGCCAATTAAAAATATACACTCATCTGTGGAAGGATTTGCTATTATTCTACATCTATCTTGATTCCTATTAAGATTATAAGATCAGTAGGAAGAATGATTCAGATAACAGCTTCTTAGAGAAGATATGCACCACAAAGCAAAGGAATCACTTTGAATCATGAGAATCAAAGTTTGAGATCGGGGTTGTTGTTCAATAAGTAGTAAATTTCAATAGAACAATGGCCAGTGACCATGAAGCAAAGCCAGAAGACATTTAAAAATAGGACCCACATAAAAGTGATGGGAAGAGAAGTAAATTTCAAGATCACCAGAATGAAAATTGTGATTTTCTAAAGTGTGGAGAAGTAATGTGTTTTGATTCTGTTATCCATTGAATAGTAGTGCCTGCTTGGAGAAAATGTAAGTAAATACATCTTGGGATGTCAGAGATAGAAAGAAGAAAAAGCCATTAAGTGAGAATGTCCCAATCCTGTCCAAGAGCCAAATACATAACATGTATATAGAAGACTTGAAGAAAGGAAAAGAGATCAAGGAACTGTTACCTATACTATAGTTAACTGAAATCACCAAACAAGTTCAATATCCGTTCCTTCTTAAGTTGGAAGATATCTCACTCGTACATTGGGGCACAGCACTTGAAATTTCTTTGTATAGTCTTATCTGAGTGGGACCATGGTTACTGTGATGTAGCCAATAATCCTCACTTTTGTTTAACGAACTGAGGGAAACTCAGCCTTAATTCCCTAGATGAAAACGGAATGCTGAGTGCCTATCTGAAAACAGAAGACATCACACTTTCTCTTACTATGCCTTGTTGGTCTATAATTTTGTGGAAGAGAAATGTGTGAGTATTCAGTAGTCGAATCCTGACTTGATTTCCCATAATTTTATTATGTGTGTGTGCATTAAGTAGTAGTAGTAGTAAAGATAGTATAGTGAGGTTTTACTGTTACATGAGCAAGTAATGAATCCATTTCCTATCGAGCATTGTTATCCCTACTTCTTTTACCCTTTTTATTCCTTCTGTCTAAACCTCCACAACTCTTAGTTCCCCCAATCAATATTGAAAGTTCATTTTCAACATAGTGTCTTACACTTCTCATTGTTTTGCATTTCTCTTCCCTTCCCAAAATTAGAAAAAACATGTATTAACTTCTGGGAAGATGTTGAAGGAGAAGCTGGAGGCTAAACAAGCTCTCTCATAGAAAGCAGTTTTAGAGTTCCAGTGAACAGTCCTAAGCCAGAGAATCACACCAAGTGTGCCATCATAGGACAGAAAGTTAGGCCAGAGAGGGAAAATCCAGGCAAAGAGTAGATTTGAGCACTTGCCAGCAGCCACCACAGCTGCAGCAGCAGCAGTGGCCGAAGCCGCCATACCTGCAAAACAGAGAGTACAGGAAGAAGGAGCCAGACACTGCGGGGAGCGGATTCTACTCAACACCAGCAAGAACCGACAAGGAGCAGACATCTTCATTCTGTAGTTGGCAGACCAGAGACGACCCAGGAACCAAGACTCGGCATGAGTAGAAGCCTAACGTCCTCACTCCTTCTCAGGGAGCAGAGGAGGGAAGGCCACCTTCACCCCCGAGTACCGGAGATCTCCATCTTGGATACTGAAAAAGCTGTGTTGAGCTGCTAGTCCAACTCAAGCCTTGGAAGTAAACTAGAGTCATTTAGCAGGTCACAAGAACCTAACCTGAGCTGCTAGACTCAGCTCCACCCAGGGAAACGTCACCCAGTTCAGGCACCAGCTCCAGGAGTGGCTTTTTTCACTGGGTAATCAGAGCCAGAGGCTGCCCCTCCCTATAGCAGCATCGACAATCAATTGAAATTCAGTAAACATAAACCCCGAGAGTGGCTCCAGGCTGAGCACTGTGAGTTTCTCACAAACTAGCCCCCTGGAAAAGTTACTGTTTGCTGAAAGTCCTCAACTCTAAAAAGAAATCTAGCCTCATCACAGCATCTCCAAACTTGAGAAAAAGCCATCTCCCTCTTTTGTGATACTCAAAGCAGATCTCCCTCCCATTGAACTAGCCTGGGAAGAGGATCTCAAAATCTTGGGTTAAGGAGAGCATTATTCTACCTGTTCAAACAAACTGACTTAAGAAACCAACCAAGCCACAGGAAAAACAGACACCAAAAGCAGACCAGAGACTCCAACAAGAGGCTGGTTATGGACACAAGGGAGATCCAGGATTTTTCCCACCCCTCCCCAAAAAATTAAAAAGAAAACATTTTTTTATTTTTTTGCATCCTTTATAAAAAAAAGTTTTCTAAATCTTTATTTTTAATTTTTATCTGTTTTTGAAAAAAATTGTTTTCTAGTAACTTTTATCCTCTTATAATTTTTATTTCAGGGGTATATGTGTGTGTGCGATTTGCTTTCTTTCTTTTTTTCCTTTTTCAAAATTATTTTTTTAATTTTTTTTTTTGTGTGTCTGGTTGTGGGGACTGAACTCTGGGCCTGGGCACTGTCCCTCAGCACTTCAGCTCAAGGTTAGCTCTGTTCCACTAGAGCCACAGCGCCATTTCCGACTTTTTTCCTTTTGCTGATGTGGTGCTGAGGAATCGAACCCAGGGCCTCAGGCATGCAAGGCAAGCACTCTACCACTGAGCCACCTTCTCAGCCCCTCAAAATGTTTTTTTTTGTTGTTGTTTTTTGTTAAGTTTTACTGAACTTCTGATCTTTTTTTCTTTGTTTCTTATCCTTTTCATCTTTTCTTCTCTTTCGTTCTTCTTTGTGTGACTTAATTGTTGTTCTGCACATCCTCAGATAAACCCGTAGTCGATTATTAGGACTTATCCCTCATTGTGTACACACTTAATCCACAAATTTATTACTCGATTCAAAACCTCTGAGACTTAAATGCCTTAATAACAGTACTACATCTTTAGACCTATATAATATTTTAAATATTTTTTCTTTTTTTATTGTAAAAATACTGTACAGAGGGGTTACAATTACATGGGCAAGATAGTGAGTCCATTTCTTATCAAGCATTGTAGCCTCCTCCTTTGTTTACCCTTCCCATCCCTTCCCATCCTCCTCCCCCTACACTTACTCCTCCCCCACCCCCAAGTTGTATAGTTCGTTTTTGACATGAAAACTTGCACTTCTCATTGTTGCAACGGGTCCACCTGTATCCTTATTTAAACGACTTGTTTTTCCCCATTCCCTCCACAAATTATACCGACATCAAATACAGTGAAAGCAGGGGTTATATTGTGGGGGAAGGACATACAAAACAACAAAGAAATAATCTTATAAATGCGTTAGAAACAAATGCATAAAAAAACATTTAAATACATATCTTAGGGTTCATTTTCCTAACATCACCTTATCTGACCTTTTCTGCTTGACTCATACATATACTAAATATTGCAAATAAGGGAAACCATGGGACCTATATTTTTTGGGCTTGGCTTACTTCACTTAATTTAATTTTTTCCAAGTCTTTCCATTTCCTAACAAATGGGGCAATGTCATTCTTTCTGATGGAGGCATAGAATTCCATTGTGTATATATACCACATTTTCTTGATCCATTCGTCTACTGAGGGGCATTTGGGTTGGTTCATTTCATACCTATAGTAAATAATACTGCAAAAAACATAGTTGTGCTGGTAGCTTTCGTGTAGTCTTGTTTGTAAACATTTGATTAAATGCCCAAAAGTGGGACTGCTGGGTCATAGGGGAGCTCTATGTGGAGTCATTTGAGGAACCTCCATACTACTTTGCAAAGTGGTTGAACACGTTTACACTAAATTAAGTTTCCCTTCTGTCCACATCCCCTCCAGCATCTGTTGTTATTAGAGTTCTTGATTTTTGCATTTCTATGTGGGGTGAGTTCGTATCTCAATGTTGTTTTCATTTGCATTTCTTTTATGGCTAGGGAGGTTGAACATTTCTTCATGTGTCTATTGGCCATCCTTCTTTCTTCTTCAGAGAAGTTTCCCTTTAATCTTTAGCCCACTTATTTATTGGGCAGTTGTTTCTTTGAGGATTTGTTGTTGGGGGATTTAATTTTTTGAGTTCCAAGTATATTGTAGATATGAGACCCTTGTCCGTTGTATGGATAGTGAAGCTCTTCTCCCAATCCGTAGGCTTTCTATTGATCTTGATAGCTATGTCCTTTGCCATTTTTGCCATTTCCAATCCCAGTTTTACAACCTTTCTTTGATTTATTGTGTTTCTGGGTCTCTATTAAGAAAATTTAGGCCTGCGCCAAGCAGACATAGGGATTCTCCTATTCCATTCTGTAATGTTTTCAGAGTGTCTGCTTTGACTCCAAGGTCTTTGATCTTTTTGGAGTTGATTCTGGTGCAGGGAGATATATAAGGACCTAGCTTTAGTTTTCTATGTGCAGTTAACCAATTTTTCCAGCACCATTTACTGAAGAGGCTGTCTTTCTTCCATTCATTTTTTTTAGCTCCCTTATCAATGATTAGATGGCTATAGGTCTGTAGGGTTTTCAGTTCTATTCCATTGATCCTGAGGTCTGTTCTTGTGCCAGTACCAAGGTCTTTTGATTAATATGGCTTTAAAGGAGAGATTGAAATTTGGTATAGATATTCCTCCAGCAATGTTCTTTCCACTGAGGAGCATTTTTGCTATTCGGGGTCTGTAACTGTTCCATATGAATTTTTGGATTGCCTCTTCTAGTTCCTTGAATAATGAGGTTGGAATTTTGATAGGTATCACATTAAATTGGCAGATAGCCTTGGTAATTATTGCCATTTTCAAGATGTTAATCTTTCCAATCCAGGAGCATGGGAGTTTTTGCCATTTTCTAAGTTCGGTTTTGAACTTTCTAAGTTCGGCTTTTTCAAGTTTTTAAAGTTTTCATCATAGAGGTCCTTCACTTCTTTAGTTAAGATCATTTCTAGATATTTTATTTTTTGTGGGGCTATTCCAAATGGAGTTGCTTTCCTAATTTCAGCCACACTTTTCCCATTGTTGGCATACAGAATACCCATTGATTTTGGGGGTTAAAAATTTTATACCCTGCTACTTTGCCAAAGTTTTAAATAAGATTGAGTAATTTGGGAGTGGAGTCTATGGGATTCTTTAAATACAAGATCATGTCATCTGCAAAGAGGGAGAGTTTTATTTCTTCTTTCCCTTTTTAGATACATTTATGTTTGCATCTTTTCTTATTGCTGTAGCTAGGCATTCTAATACTAGAATGAAGAGAAGTGGAGAGAGTTGACATGCTTGTCTTGTTCCTGAGTTAAGAGGAAATGGCTTTAGTTTTTTAACATTAAGTATAATGCTGGCTGTAGGTTTGTCAAATACAGCCTTTATTGTATTGAGGAATGTTCCATGGATTCGTAATTTTTCCAAAACCTTCATCATAAAGGGGTGTTGGATCTTTTCAAATGCTTTTTCTGCATCTATTGAGATAACCATGTGGTTCTTATCCTTGCTCCTGTTGATGTGATGAATAATATTAACTGATTTGCATATATTGTACCAGCTTTGCATCCCTGAAATGAATCCTGTTTGATCGTGGTGTATAATTTTTTGGACGAATTTTTGAAGTGGATTGGACAAAATTTTGTTGAGAAGTTTTGCATCAATGTTCATCAAAGAAATGGGTCTATAGTTCTCTTTCTTTGATGAGTCCCTGCCTGGTTTTGGGATGAGGCTTATGTTGGCTTCATAGAATGTGTTCGGTAGTGAACTTTCTCTTTCAATTTCATTGAAGAGTTGGAGGAGTATTGGTGTGAGCTCTGCTTTGAATGCCTTGTAGAATTCCACTGTAAAACCATCTGGTCCTGGACTTTTCTTAGCTGAGTGGTCTCTTATTGCTGTTTCTATTTCAGTGCTTGACATGGGCCACTTAAGCTTGTTTAACTCATCTTGGTTTAGTTTTGGCATGTCAATATTTGTTAGGATAAGACACATTTCTGCCAAGTTCTCAAATCTATTAGCATAAAGTTTTGACAAATATTCCCTTATAATGATCTGAATCTTGGATGTTTCCATGGTGATGTTTCCATTCTCATCTCTGAGTTTATTTATTTGGGTGTGTTCTCTTCTTTTTCTAATAAGATTTGCTAAGTGTCTGTCACTTTTTTTAATTTTTTCGAAGAACCAACTCTTTTTTTTTTATTCTTCCTATAGTTTTTTTTGGATTCTAATTCATTTAATTCTGATTGGGGTTTATCTTGCTGCTGTTTTTCAAGGAGCTTCAGATGTCTCCTTAAATTGTTAGTTGCAGATCTCTCAAATTTGTTGATGTAGGAACTCAGAGCTATAACCTTGCCTCTGAGTACTGCCTTTGCTGTGTCCCAGAGGAGCTGGTGATATGTGTGTGCATTTTTGTTGAATATCATCAACATTTCAATTTCCTTTCTAATGTCTTCCATGACCCACTCGTGATTCAGCAGAGTGTTGTTCAACCTCCATGAGTTACCGGACTTTCTTTGGTGGCTTTTGGTGTTGAGTTGTAATTTTATTCCCTTCTTGTCCGAGAGAGTGCAAGGTATAACTTCAATGTTTCTGAATTTGGACGTTTGCTTTGTGGCCTAAAATGTGGTCTATTTTAGAAAATGTTCCATGTGCTGCTGAGAAAAATGTGTAATCTGATGCTGCTGGGTGAAATATTCGGTAGATGTCTATTAAATCTAGTTGATCTATGCAGCTGTTTACATCTGCGGTTTCTCTGTTGAGTTTTTGCCGAGTTGATCTACCTAGTGGGGAGAGTGGTGTGTTAAAATCCCCAACAATTAATGTCTTTGGATATAGGTAGCATTTGAGGAAAAGTAGTGTTTTTTGGATCAATTTGGGTGCTCCGTTGTTTGGCGAATAGATATGTAGAATTGCAATATCCTCCCGAAGGAGAGATCCCTTAATTTGTATATAGCGACCTTCTTTATCTCTTCTCATGAATTTTAATTTGAAGTCTATTTTATCTGATATTAGGATTGCAACTCTTGCCTATTTATGGGGTCTGTTTGCTTGGTAGATTTTGTTTCAGCCTTTAATATTGAAAATGTGTTTGTTTTTACAGACAAGATGTCACTCCTGAAGGCAGGAGTATCTTCATAAAGTTACTTTTCTCTGGGTGGAGCGGAGTCTGGCAGTTCAGTTTAGTTTCTTGTGACCTGCTCAATGACTCTAGTTTTGTTTCAAGGCATGAGTTGGAGCTAGCAACTCCGCCGATCTTTGTCGGTATCCAAGATGAAGATCTCCGGTACTGGGGGGGGGGGGGAATAAGTGGCCTTCCCTCCTCTGCTCCCTGAGAAGGAGTGAGGATGTTAGGCTTCTACTGACGCTGAGTTTTGGCTTGTGGGTTGTCTCTGGTCTGTGTACTGCAGGATGAAAATGTCCGCTCCTTCTAGTTTCTTGCTGGTGTTGAGTAGAATCCGCTCACTCGCCTTGTCTGGCTCCTTCGTCAAAGAATCTCTGTTTTGTTGGTATGGAAATTGCGGCCGCCACCACCACCACCACTGCTGCCAGAGCGGCAGCTGCTGGCAAGTGTTCAGATCTGTCTCCTTGCCTGGATTTTCCCTCTCTGGTCTAACTCTTTGTCTTGTGATGCCACACTTGGTGTGATTCTTTGTCTTAGGACTGTTGACTGGAACTCTAAAACTGCTTTCTATGCGAGAGCTTGTTTAGCCTCCATCTTCTCCTCCATCATCTTCCCAGAACTCTACTTAAGATGTTTTTATCTGTGGAACTACACTGAAATTTCTGAAAGTGATTCTCAATATTCCCTCATTTCTTCCACACTTATTCTTTAATTCTTTTGAAAGAAGCATTTAACAGAAGTCATTTTTCTTGCTATTTATCAAGTTACAAGTGTGTAGTATAATTTGGGTAAATGACATGAAACTGTTAAAGGCAACTTCATGAATGTACTGGTCCACAGTGGGTGATTGAGAATTTGGGGGTGTGGGTAATTTTCAGTTGTTTAATCTTTCATCCTTGATCTAGAAATGTTCTACAAACTTGTTATCAGAATATAAAGTGTTCAGTTTTTCATCTGTATGAGAAAATTAGTTGCATAGAATCATGTTGACATTTCTATCCATATGACTGTTTGTCCTCTCAGTATTCACCAATGAGATCCATGGAATCAAACAAATAAGCATATACTATGTTCTATGGAAAACTGTAATTAGGAAGGTATAGGCAAGCATCATTTGTAGCACAAGGCCTACAACTAGATAGGCCCTTTAGACCTGTGGGATGTCACCCAGGCCCAGAGTGCAGGCCAATGACTGGACCCCCACCCTCAGAAAAAATCAAGTAAAAAAAAGGTTGGACAAATAACATTGCTTCAACCTGCAGAGCAGGTTCTTCTTGGCAGAGCATATAATTAAGGAGGTAAGTAGAACTACAAAGACTGGTATAGCCATGAAAGTCGTCATGAAATAGCAAAGATTTTTGTACCTGAAATATATTCTAAATTCAAAAATTTAAATCCCCCCTCAACATCCCAAACAATAAAGCCACCCACTGATAAAGAGAGGTTTCACTGAGGGGGAAATGAGAATGGTCAAAGGACATATGAAGATATGCTGAACATCTCTCAATAAAATCAATGTAAATCAAGTCAATATTGAGATTCCACCTCATACAATTTGAATGACAAATTCATGTTCATTGTATCATTTGTCATAATGAAAAAAGAAAGCACCCCTGATAGGTGAAAGAAGATTAACAGTTGAAGAAAATGTAGAGTATATACACAATGGATTTCTAGGTTTTCATAAGAAGGAATGAATTTGTCCCAATTGTAAGGAATGGAAAGTCTTGAAAACAATCTTATGAAGTGAAGTAGGCAGGACTCTAACAAACATAAGCTCAATGCTTTCTCTTATTTGTAAAAGTTGGTATATGTCCATTTTAGTGCTAGAAGTAGATCCAACTAGCTTCATATTAATATACACATGACAATAGAAGATTAGGCTAAATAAACTGAACTCTCAGGTAAAAAAAAATAGTTTTCTCTTTCTTTGTGTTTGTTTTTAATGTACTCTGTGAAGCTATTTCTTTTCACTGGCAACACAATTTTCGAATCCTGTATATTACAAGCAAATTAATGTGAATTAGGCACCTCAGAAAAGGAAATATGTGAACCAAAGAAGAACAACCCCTATAAAACAACACGTTGGAAATAAACTTTACAATCTTGGGAGATGATTGAGCCTCAACGCAGAAGAAAAATATTGGAGAAATGAACATTGCGTGAAGACATATGATCAGAAAATTGCTCACTCACAGATTTCATATGTAATTGTAATTGCTCTGTACATTACCTTGAAAATAGGGTTCCATTAAAAAGACAGTATTCTCAACGCTCAGAAATTACCACATAGGTATTGATATTGATGTGTTTGTAGTACATGTACAGACGTGGAAATAATTGTCTTCTCTTTACAGTCTTAAAAGCATAGAAAAGTTAAAGCTTTCTCTAAGTCAACAGGATCTAAGTCAACATTGACAAATTAATGTTGAAATAATTTTTGTGCCAATATTTCTGTAGGAATTTCAATACTCATTTGAAATTGCAAACCAGGAGAAATCCTGGTGATGAACTGTATCCCAAATCAGAAACCCTTACATTTTAACATGTTTCATACATGTGTGGAAAATGCTCACATGTGAAACTTCCTCTTCTGTAGTAAATACTTCAACTCTTTTGATTGCATAGCATTCCTAACCACTAACAAGTATATTTTACAAGGGAGATCTTCCTAATATACACTTCAAAAGTTATTCCATTAAGCAATAACAACGTATTGGACCAGAAGTGCCAAATCAACTATAAAATTTTGGTGATGGTGTGCATAAATATGAGCAGTTGGTGACATACATGTTCAAAACAAAGATTCATGAGATATGATTTAGTGAAGTAGCCTTGAATTACAGTCCAGAGGTAAAGAATAATCTTCTATGAACATATTAGCACTATACAGCAAAATTATCAAATGATTCCTGTATTATTGTCTGATAAATGTCACATTCTCCATACAAAACTATGGTATTTTCATAAAGTGAACATTATCTCCTGAAACTAACAAAAGTTGGCTGATACTTTATGGACACATGAAACTATCCGTTTTATCCCTGCCACTGGCATTGGGAAGAAGTCACAGAGTACTTATACAGATGAGATGACACATAAAAAACACTGAAATGCTTTAGAATCTTTATCTTGAGAAATCATTGCAAAATTATTTGGTATAAAAATCTCTCTGGCCAGGCACCGGTGGCTCATGCCTGTAATCCTCGCTAGGCAGGATCCTGAGATCTGAGGATCATGTTTCAAAGCCAGCCTGGACAGAAAAGTCCGTGAAATTCTTATGTCCAATAAAAAACCTCCAGAAAACCCGAAGTTGCGCGGTAGCTCAGGTGGTAGAGTGCTCGCCTTGAGCTGAAGAGCTGACTGATAGCACGCAGGCCCAGAGTTCAAGTCCAATGACTGACAAAAAAACAAAAAACAAACTTTCTGAATAACAGAATTGAATAGGAAATTTGTATGAGGGATCAGTATCTGTATAATTTTCTTATATTTTTATTATGTTGAACAGCAATAATAAATGAAATGTAACATATTATTCCAAGGTAAATGTTACTGTTTTGATGGGTCCACTTACATTTAGAAGTTTGGAAAAAGCCTTTCCTCAGGTTTCTATCTTCATCCACCAACTTGGGCATGTTAATTAAGGGGCACTTGGCTATGTCCAAGGTATCCCTGAGAGACCCGCTTTTTGCTTTCATGCCTTTCAATCCCATATTTAGTTTGTTTGAATGTTCCCTAATTAGGCACAATCATTCACTGGGTTCAATAATCAAGATTCTTGACTCCCTGTCACTACAGGAAAAAAGCGGAGTCCTTTCCATCTGACTTGGATATTCTCTGAAACGCCTGTCACATTCATTGCGGGGGAGAAAAGTCATATAAAATTTTGTGTTCTCCAGTCAGAATTCCAAAGTCCATGTGGTGTCTCAATATTCCCAGATTCCTTTGTACATTAGTAAATATCAACAGTCAAAATCATTCATAGAAGAGCCTTGATGGTACATAGCACCCACTACTAAAAATCTGGATATATATATATATATATATATATAGACATAGATATAGATATAATTTATATTATTTCCCTATTATAAATTAGGCAACAACGTTTCATGTGCCGCCATGAATATTCAAATAATTTAACCTCATCCTGAATATAATTAGCAGTTTAATTATAATTATTTTAGGAGGGAAGAATAACAATAGTTTAGATACTTGTGTTGAGACATTGTTTGAAATCAAAATGTCCAAATTAATACTTTCCTTTTTATTCAAATACTGTTTAAATCGTTGATTTGCTTCTTTGTGATGAACCCTGTCTATCTTTGTGCCAATTTCTTTGTGGAATTCTCTCTTATGCATGTTTCTAAAATATTTGGTTTGACCTGGTGTAATCTTGTTTCAAATTTTGGCTCCTCGGTTGCAAAAACAATATTTTTCTTACATTACTTAGGGAAGCACCAATATTTCCATTATTGTAACATGATTTACCCAAACTTACATATGCGCAGTATGGCAACTCACAATAAAAAAATCATCTTTTAACCTTTCTCCTGCCAACACTCCTCTCTTATTATCATGAATTTAGGATAACCACGAATTTCTCTAACAACTAGAGGGTTCAAATATAGTAATGTTCCTTTCACTAAAATTCTGAAGATACAATTTCAAAATGATTTTTAACAGGAATCTTCAGGAACTCCTATTATTACACTGTTCAATTGCTTCAATATTCACATGAGCAGGTGATATCGATATTTTATGTGTACCAACACTTTTAAAAATTATTTTCTATAGTAAAATAGTATACAGAAGGGTTACAGTTATATGACTAAGTTAATGAGTACATTTCCTATCAAGCATTGTTACCTCTTTGTTTTTCCCCTACCATCCCTTCCACTCTCCCTAATTCCCACTCCACCTCCTAAGATGTAAAGTTCATTTTCTACATTGTGTCTTGTACATCTCATTGTTACAATGTGTGATCCTTTATCTTCCTTCCAGCATTTTGTTATTTCCCCTCCCCCCCAAATTAGAAAAATTTACATAAAAGATGTAGTCAAAAGACTCCAAGTAGAGATCCGTGATGACCCAACAATCCCACTTTTAGGCATTTAACCAGATGATCACAAACAAGGCTCTATTAAATCTACAAGCACAACTATGTTTATTGCAGCATTATTTATCATACCTAAGAATATGAAACCAACCCAGATTAGTTGAATAGAACAAGTAGTTGTGTTATATATGTATATATATATATATACTACATATACATATGTAGATATACCATATATAATACACATATACGTATATTTATGTATATATTTAAACATATATATATATATATATATATATAATTCCTCCATCAGAAAGAATGCCTTTGCCCCACTTGTTAGGAAATGGAAAGACTTGGAAAACATTATATTAATCATAACATTACTATATATTTTAATTTAATACCCATCTATCTATACCTATCCATATATTTTAAAACTTTTCTGCTTATCTGATATAATTAACATAGACATATACTAATTATACCGAAGAAATGATCAATTTTGCTTTGAAAAATCTGAACACAAAAGATATAAACATGATTTTAAAGCATACTGTAAAAATCACACTAAGAAGAGATTAAAGTTTTCTTGAGAAATATATTCAATAGGTACTGTTAAAGCTTAGTGATACAAAATTATTACCTGTTCAATTAAAACCATTATACAATTTGGTTGAAAATGCAAAATCATAGGTTTCAACATATTATAAAGTTTGATATCATTCATCTCTTGTGCATTTAGGGTGATTAAAATTGGAGATCTTAATATTTGTTCAAAACCAGTTGACTAAAGGGACACAAACATTGTTTGTTTGATTGATTATTTTATGAGATACTGAATTCGACAATGTAATAACTGGCATGAATTCAAATCTAGCAGTCTGTATTTACAGTTCAGATTCTCATTATACTATTCTCATTTCCTCTATTGTAGTAATAAAACATGAAGATGGAAATTGCTTATTGAATATTCACAAAATAAAACAAAATGAATACATTATCAAAAAGAAAGGGAGTCATAGACGGCTCTCTCTTTCTATATCTTTAAGAGTGCGTCAGGAAAAAATGAATATCCAGTGTCACTTTCCTTCAGTTCAATGCAAAGTTGGATTTCAGAAATGTTTCTTCATGATATTTTTAGAAAAATTCTTTTGTTCAAACTTTTCTTACTTGATTCAAAGAAATATTACAATCTTCTTGTGTACAATTTGGATAAATTTTATTAGCAGTGCATTGTGAAATTACTGATGTGTAATAAACACAAGCTACCCAAAGTCATATACATTTTAAGAATTTTACACATGTGTTTAATCATTAATGAACACTTCTTTTCACCATAAAGTCTTTCATTGTTCATACAAAACTATGTTATGCTTATCTTTTCTTTCTGGAAATATAATTTGTTTTCAGACAGTATTACATATGAATAAATTATACACTGAAAACATTCCTGCTGCTAACTGATCTGATTTTTCTAGCATATTTTCTGATGATCTACCTTGTGAAATAAATTTGAAACAATCTAGTTAGGGTATAGGTTAGAATAGTTATGTGAATTCAGAAGATGAGCAGCAGAGATGGTGGTTTAGAAGCAGGTTTTCTGTTGGAGTGAATATTTAGACAGCACTACTTTACCAATTGCATGATATCAAATATTCACTACAATATTTGAAGTAAATTTTGAACATGAATAAAATTTTGGAATTGATTCAACACTAGTACGTGAAATCCTGGAAAAAATCCCTCTCCTGTTCCTCCTCCCCCACCACACTTTTTTCTTCACTCCTTTCTTCCTCCTCCTCCTCTTTCTGTTCTTCCTCAACTTCTCTCTCCTCCTCCTTGCCTCCTTTTTTCCTTACTTCCTTCCATCCTTGCCTTTTCCCTTCTTCCCATCCTCATTTTCTTTCTTCCTTCCGTCCTTCCCTCACTACCTTCCTAGCTCTTACAATTCCTTCCTCCAACATACCCTCTCTTCCTTACTTTCTTCCTTCCTTCCTTTCTTCTTTCCTTCCTTCCTTCCTTCCTTCCTTCCTTCCTTCCTTCCTTTCTTCCTTCCTTCCCTCTTTCCTTCCTTCCTTCCCTCTTTCCTTCATTCCTTTTCTTGCTATTTATGCTTCCCATTTTCTTTCTATTCTTATTTACATCTGTTTCCTAGTGTCCATGTCCCCATCATTTCCTTATTTTGTTTTCCCTATCCCTCCCTGCCAGCCCAGCATGAAGATCTGAACTTGCACTCATAGACCGGGTCTTGAATTTGGGGTTAGCATTGGAAATAATGGCCTAGGTCTTTAACTCAAAGACTGAGACTTGAACTCCCCAGCTGAGATTTGAACACATATCCTTGGCATAAAACTCTGGAACAGAGCCTTAAACTAACAACATGGGCTTTTAACTCATGGCCTGCACTTGATTACAGGGCCTGGGAATAGAATTCACTGCCTGTTCCTAGAACTAGCTCTTAGGACCTGAGTTCTGATCCTAGGCATTTAACTCACAGCCAGGCATTTAATTCAGGTGTGGGTCTTAAATTCACAACCTACACCATGAATTCATGTCTTGACACTTCAAACTATGAACTGGGATTGAACTTGTGGCTTGGGACTTGAACTGGGGTGCTTGCCTTAAATTTAGGCTTAGGGATTGAACTCATAGCCTGACACTTTAACACCAAGCTGGGTCCTTGAACTAACTACTTATGCCTTGAACATGGGGAAAGGGCCTTGAACACTTTCTTGCCTTGAATTCATGAACTGGGCTCTGACCATGGGCCCTGAAAATTGAATTCACAGTCTGGGCCTCAAACTAGGTGCCTGGTGTTTGAACTCAGTCCGGGATCTTGAAATCTGGGAATTCAAGGCAGCAAGCCTTGAATTTGGAGACTGGACAATATTCCTGAACTTCTCTGTGCTCAGGGCTGTTGTTCAACGACTCCAGACACAGCTGTTTTTCTATGTTTGTTCCACGCTGGGATAGGATTTTTATTTTTATTTTGGATTTTGAATGATGAATCTACTTTTCCTCCAAGAGAAGAAATTCCATCTGCCTTCATGTTTCATGAATTTTGTTTGTTGGTTGGTTTTTTTCCCCTTTATATGTTAGTAATTTCTCTTTATCTGAAAGTGGATGGGCTAGGCTAGAAGACAGGGAGTATGGAATGTGTGGGAGGAGGCTTTCAATATTTCTATGGCTTTCTAATGAAAGGCAGGAGGGGGGATTATCAGGCTTTCCAGCCCATCGGGAAATAAGTAGGTGACCTGATACAGAAGGCAGTGTGCACAAAAAAAGTAAAAGAGGCAGGGCCAATGTATGAATCAAACAGAGGCATAGAGATACACTTGTGTGCACACACACACAGGGCAGAGAGAACTTTCTAGAACAAGGACCAGCTTTGCTACCTGATATCTTCTTTTTGCTCTGGGTTTGTGTTGGGGGATTTAAATTAACCCAGACCTTGTCCTGGTACACCTCACAAACGACCTTCCCCATGTGTAGAGGCTGGCCTTCCCTGCTGTGGGAAGATCAATCTTCCAAAAACACACGACGTGCTTTGTTGTGTTGTTGTTGTGGTTTATCTGTTTGTTCTTTCTCAAGAAAGATCATGGATTCCAGTATCATGCTCTTTGTGAAGTGGGAGAATCTCCTTCTTTCATTGATTCTTTGTTGTGCTCCTTCTCCTCCTCTTGCCCATCTGCCCTCTACATCAATGTCCTCCTGCTCTCTGTGTGGAAAGTCTCAACGTGGTTGTTGTTGCTTCATTTATTTGGTACAGTTTTCCTAAGGATTTTCATCTTCCACAGGGCATCCAGATTCCTCACTTGAAGAAGCTGAGTGCATAGAGGAGGCCGATGGGGGCATGGCAGGTTTATTCTTTTTTTTCTCTTGATTTTCTTTCTTTCTTCTTTTTTATTTGTGTCCAGTCGTGGGACCTCATTTCTGGGCCTGGGCGCTGTCCCTCAGCTCTTCAATTCAATGCTAGCACTCTAGGATTTGAGCCACAGTGCCACTTCTGGCTTTTTAAATTTTGCTTATGTGGTTCGGAGGAATCAAACCCAGGGCCTCATGCATGCAAGGCAAGCGCTCTACCACTAAGCCACCTTCCCTGCCCAGGGCAGGTTTATTCTTGTGGGTAACCTTCTATGAATGTGACAGGCCTGGCTGGTAGTCTCTCTTTCTTTCAAGAGCCGCAGGTAGAGCTGATGAAAAACTCAGTCTAGAAGAAGAAAGGAAGTGAAGGAAGGATAGAGAGGGAAGAAAAGTAGGAGTGAAGGGGAAAGGAAGATGAAGAAAGAAAGGATGGAGGGCGCGGAAGGAGGGTGGAACGTCGAAATGGGACAGAATGAAGGAAGGATGGGAGCAAGGAGATTGGAAAGAAAAAGCGGTGGAAGGGAAAAGAAAATCAAGGAAGGATAGAAAGAGGGATGGAGCCAAGGGGGAGTGAAAGATGGAAGAGCAAAGGAAAGAGGGCCCAGGCTAGGAAGGGGGAGGGTGCAAATAGGAAGGAAATGAGGGAAGGAAAGTAGGAAGTACAAGGGGAAATAAAAAGGACAAAGGAATGAAGAGAAGTGGAGTTTAAAAAAAGGAGGGAGGAATGAAAGAAGAAAGGTAGACGGGATATAAGGATGGAAGGGTGAAAAAAGAAGGGAAGGATAAAAGAAAGAAGGAAGGGAGGGAGGAAGAAGGAAGAAGGGAACTTCAAGGGGGAGGAAGGAGGGAATGAAGAGAGGGAGGAAGCAAGAAGGCAGGAAGGCAAAGAAAAATGGGCAGAGAGGCGGAAAGACATGAAAGAATAAGGGAATGAAGGAGGGTGGAGAGTAAAAGGAAGGAAGAAGGAAAGATGGGAGGAAAAAGGGATGGAAGGAAAGAAGGAAGGAAGGTGGAAGAGACAGTAGAAATGGAGAAGAAAGAATGGAAGGGGTAGCGAAAAGGAGGAAGGAAAAGGAACAAGGAAGGTAGTAAGCCAGGGATGCAAGTGGGAAGAAAGGAGTGAATAAAAAATGAGAGGGAGGAAGAAAAGAAGAAAGAAAAGAGGGGAGAAAGAAGGGTAAGAAAAAGTGAAGGTGGAAGTAAGGAAGAAGCAAAGTAAGGAAAGAGGGAGCAATTGTGATTATGGCATACTGTGGAGGGAGCTCTTGGGTTTACAGCACTCACATGTCCCTCTGGGCTGGGGGTATCTGAGCTGAGTTGTTTTCCCTTCTGGGTCCGCTTGCCTTGTGCATGTCCAGAGAACTTGATTCTAAACTTAGAGGTGGGGGCCCTAGTATCTGGAAAGTTCCTGATTCCCTCCCCACCCCCGCCCCCTGTATTTGTGGTGGGTAATTTAAAGGCTAAATGATCACAAGTTCGACTCCATGCCATTTTGCATTAATACTTCTAGGTCAGCCAGTGCTTGATGCAGCCCTTACTCTTTCTGGGGTTTGTGCAGGGGGGCAGAGGGAGGAGGACGGCTGAGAACAAATTTACACAAATGATAAGGAGGTGGAAGGGGAAATAGAGGCTGCTGGTGATCAGCATTTATTAGTTATTTCTCCACAATGTGCTCAGGGCCTTGTCTGACATCCCCAGAGCCATAGGTAAGATACAGAGGGGAGGAGTGGTTAGGAGGCAGCTGCCTTCTTCCTCCATGTCCTCCTCATCCTCCTTCACCTCCATCGTCCTCAAAATGGCCATGGACTCCCACTGCATGACGATCTGGGAAAGGTTAAGTGCCATGCTGCAGTCAGTTCTGCCAGAGGAGTCCAGTGACAGCAGGATGTGCTAGGATTATAATGCCCACGGGGAGAGGGGAAGGAGGGAGTTCGAAGGAAGTAGGTCGGTAAGTTAAACATCAATCAGAAAAGATGAATTTGTCGATTGGTTGGAGGTTGGTTTATTTTGGTAATGGGTTGATTGGGTGGTTGAGGGATGGCTTGGTAGGCTGGTTAATTAAACAGAACAATTCTTCTTTTCTCACTTAATAGATCATTTAAGAGTCTCTGAACACTATGTCCAGGTTCTATCAAAAAATGATTCTCAGATCTCAAACTCTTTCTTTGATATGATTTCATACATGAAGAACCAGTGCAAGGCTCTGTGAAATATTTAATCAAAATTTAAAAACATACATATATTCAGTATTTTGGCCTCTGTGTACTCAAATAATGTTTAGTTATATATATTCGATGAATGTATACAAAAAGTAATAGAAAACGATATGTAAAAAACATCCCAAAAGCTGAGCCATCACCAGTGTCTTCTTAAAAAGAAGACATCTGAAACTGTCTGTCTTACACCTCTAGAACTTATTGTGGTAGTGATAACTTAGGAAAAATTCATTTTCTGCACATAGTTCTGTTAACCTTCAAAAAAGAGCAACTTTTTAAACAATACCCTAGACATAGGAAGAGAAACAGTGAATCTCTCCATGATAGCAGTAAAAAAGCACGGTCTGACACCTAAATAATTCAAGGTGAATTCAGCTCCTATGATATTCGAGTGGACGGTTTAAGATTTTAGAATTTAACCTGTAAGAGTACTGTAAATTACATTTGAGGTATTGGGCAATGTAGCATAAAAGGAAACAACCTCCAAAGTTTGTGAAATCTGGCAAAAGTAGTTTAAAATAATTGTCCAACACAAAACATCTTCCATAGTCTCTGTTCTGCAAATACACAAGTTGAACTTCCACTGTCAGGATTTCCATTACATTTTGCTGAGATTTCAGTAGAAATGTAAAAATCTCTACATGACATATGTTCCCACAGACTCTCTCATGTGATTCACATACTTTTACAATTTAAACTTAAAAAGTAACCATAATTTATCCATGAGCTGAAGACTGTAGGATGGACCAACATTTTACACTGCTTTGTAGGGAAAATAACTGATTCTTATAAAGGGTATGTACCAGAAAGCAAAAGATTCATTGCGAGTTATGAGAATCAAAATTTTAGATTGGGACTGTTGTCTTATAGGTACTAAATTTCAGTAGAACAGTGTCCAGTGGGCATTATAATGTGAAACAGCTTTTACCAGATAATATGGGAACTTGCACGACCTGATTTTGTTTTTTGTGTCATAATGACACTGCAATAACGTCTTAGGATCCACAGATTCCTCTGAAAATGAAAAAAATACATTGGGAGGGGGGAAATGAACATATTGGGGGAACTACAAATCTTTGCTGGTTTTCCCTTTAACAACTACACAATACCTTGGGAATCCCTATTTGGAGAATGAACATTCAAAATGGAACAAAGATTATTACTGTGGAAATTACCTTCTGATGTTCTCTCAACTCCCTTCAGATAGTTGTTATCATTTCTATTATGAAAATATTCATTCTAGTTAAATAATTATTGTTTGAGTCAATTGGCATTGTTACCCTCTATTATCCTATGAGAGTTTATATCCATAAGTGGCTCATGACTTACCTGCATTTTCACAATTCAATAAAGAAAAGGGCCATGATTTACATTCTTTCTTACATCCCAATCTGTCATATAAAAAGTCAAAGTTATAATGAACAATATTTCAATTTCAGAGTCGATCAGGAATAATACTATCTACCCTATTCTGTCTACTCCTGCATTGATATCACCTGTGATTCAATCAATGAAGAAAATAAGGTGAACTCAACCACGTAAATAATTTCTAAATCATGTGTACCTTCTTGCATTGTGATAGGCAGATATATGTCAGCATTTCTGGGGGAAGAAAAACACTCAGAGAATAATCCTGAATAAATGATATGTCTTAAATATGGTGATTTCTTTAATGAAATGAACAGGCAGAACATATTCATCTCAATCTTGTAGCTAGACATGAACTGAAATACATTGATTTCTCTGACTATTTCACAGATTAGGGTCACTAATAGCAAGATATACAAATGTATAACTTTTGAACTCAACATATTCCATAGATTTCAGTCATTTTTTTCTTCATCAGAGACAAACAGTAGAGGAAAATATGTCGTGATAACATTTGAACGAATTTGAAAAATGTTTTCTAAATTATGGATGTCTTAATTACCCATTTCCATATAACATTTTAAAAATATCAAACACCTATTAAAAATTTACGAATTTAAAAATTTACCTATAAAAGTTCTGAAGGAGGATTTGCTATCCTTCTCCATCTATCTTAATCCCTATAGGATGATAAGATCAGTAGGAAGAATCAATCCCTGTAACTGTTTCTAGATAAGATATGTACCATAAAGCAAAGTAAACATGGTGAATCATGAGAATCAAAATTTGAGATTGGGGCTGTTGCTGAATAGGTAGTAAACTTCAGTAGAACAGTGTCCAGTAGCCATGAATCGAGCCAGAAGAACTTTAACCATAGGATCCATATGAAAATGATGGGAATAGAAATAAATATCAAGGTCACTATAAAGGAAATTGTTGATTTTCTGAAGTGTGGGGAAGGAAAGTATTTTGATTCTTTTATCTTTTGAACAATAGTGCCTAATTGAAGAAAGTTTAAGTAAATTCAATCTTGGTTGTCAAGGGTAGAAAGAAAAAAAAATGCCATTATGAGAGAGTGTCCCAGTCACATCCAAGAGCCAAATAAACACCATGTATACGTAAGATATGGAGGAAAGAACTGTGATCTGTCTCCTAAAGTTTACTGAATTCATCAAAAACGTTCAATATACCTTCCTACCTAAGATGGAAGATTTCTCACTCATAGGTTTGCACAGCAATTGAAAATTCTGGGTAGAGTCTTTCCTGGGTGGGAACATGGTTACTGTGATGTAGGCAATAATCCTCACTTCCATTTAACCAACTGAGGAAATTCAGCCCTACTTCCCTATATGAAATCTGAAGTGCTGACTTCTGGCCTTAATCTGGAAGACATCACACTTTCTCTTACTATGCATTGTTGGACTATAATTTTGTGGAATAGAAATGTCTGAGCATTCAGTAGTCGAATACTGTGAATGGATTTCCCAAACTTTTCATACGTGTATGTGTGTATTTGTAACAACAATAGTGTACAGAGGGTTTACTGTTAAATGAGGAAGGCAATGAGTCCATTTCCTATTCAGCATTGTTACTACTCCTTGTTTTGCCACTACCATCTCTTTTCTCCCAACTCCCCAAGATACTGTACAGAGGGCTTACAGTTATATAAGCAAGGTAAAAATGCATTTTGATTCTATGATTGTTCCCTTTGTTTTTTCCCCTATGATCCCTTCACACTCCATGGCCCCAATCCATCCCCCACGTGTGTTAAATTCCTTTTCAACATAGCGTCTTTTAGAGCTAGGTTTTACAATGGGCCCCCTGTATACTTACTTCATCATTTTTTATTTCCCTTCATCTCCTCAAATTTGAAAAAAATGCTTTTACAAGGTTCAGGACACCGGAATCAAATTCACTAACATCAGGGGTTGCAATTCATTTATGGCTAGAGAACGTGACCATTTCTTTATTTGTCTATTGGCTATTTTTATTTCCTCTTCAGAGAAGTTTCTCTATAACCTTTAGCTCACTTCCATAAGGGGAAGTTGGTTTTTTTGAGGATTTGTTGTTGAGGGATTTAATAATTTGAGTTTTAAATATATTTTAGATTTGAGACTGTTGTTCATTTTGTGGCTAGTGAAGATCTCGCACTCTGTGGGCTTCCTATTGATCTTGCTTGCTTTGTTCTTTGCCATGCAGAAGCTCTGCAGTTTCATACAATCCTATATATCCAAACTTTCTTTGATTGGTTGGGTGTCTGTGTCTTTATTGAGAAAATTTTAGCCTGTCCATATCTCCTATTCCTTACTGTAAAGTAGTCGAGGTGTCTTCTTTCTCTTCCAGGTCTTCGATCGATTTGAAGTTGATTCTGGTACAGGGTGATATATAAAGTTCTAGCTTAAGTTTCCTACACTTTTTAAACCACTTTTCCAGTAAAATTTACCGAAAAGGGTTTCTTCCATTCTACATTTTTTGATCCGTTATTGAAGTTCTGTGCGTTCATTTCTCTGTATTTAGTTCTATCCATTGGTCCTCACATCTGTTCTTGAGCCAGTACCAAGCTGATTTGATTACTATGCCTTTGTTGTAGAGTTTGAAGTTTAGTATTGTTCTTCTTCCAGTACTGCTCTTTCTGCTAAGGATAGTTCATGCTATTCAGTCTTTTATTGTTCTATATGAATTTCTGAAGGCTTCTATTTCCAAGTATCCTGGAACCTAAATAATTATTGCATAATTTTTAAGTGAACACTGTTTACAGATTTATGTAGAAAATATGAATTTCAGTTAAGTATTAATAAAAATGCAATATAGTTATTCAATCTTTCAAAAGTATGAGTAAAATGTATACTGACATATAGAAGCTGTCTTACTTATAAATTTCCATATCTGGTATTCCTCATTTGAACTCCTAAATCTAACCAATATCTGAACTTACATATCTAACTTATATCCTGTCAATTTTCTAGCTTTCATTCACAATGCAGGTAGTCATAACCTATGTTTAAACAAGCAGGCCCAAAGAAACATAGGTGCCATGATTTCCCTTATTTACAATATCTAGTATATGAATGAGTCAAGCAGAAAAGTTCAGATAAGGTGATGTTAGGGAAACGAACCCTAAGATAAGTATTCAAATGTTTTTTTTTCTTCCATGCGATTATTTCTAACGCATTTATAAGATTATTTTTTGTTGCTTTGTATGTTCCTTCCCCACAGTGTAACTGCTGCTTTCACTGTCTTTGATGTCGGTATAATTTGTGGAGGGGAAGGGGAAAAACAAATCGTTTAAATAGAGATACAGTTGGACCCATTGCAACAATAGGATGTACAAGTCGTTATGTCAAAAGCAAACTTTACACCTTTGGTGTGGGGGAAGGGTTGGGATTGGGGAGGATTGGGTGGGGGGACGGGGGGGAGCATGGGAAGGGATGGGAAGGAGAAACAAAGGAGGAGGCTACAATGCTTGATAAGTAATGTACTCATCTTGCCTATGTAATTGTAACCCCTCTGTACACTATTTTCACAATGAAAAAAACTTGACAAAAGAAAGTTAAAAAAATGAAGCAGTCCAATTACCAATACAAACATTTTCGTGTATTATTGATTCTTGTGTAATATTGTGCAAAAATGAATTGCAATTTTAGAAAGAAAAATCTGTATAACACCAGTTTATATGAGCAACGAAAGACTTTATGTGCAACACAAGTAGTATTTACTGAATGCACTCCTTTGTAAAATGGATTTCTAAAACTGATAAAACCTTGGATAGCATTTGCTTATGGCACAACAGTACTTTCAAAATGTGCAAGATGTAGTGATCTTAGCATTTATCTTAAGTATATAACAAGATTGTAATTTAACTTTGACTCATGTAAGAAAAAATCGTCAAATTCATTATTCTTAAATTCTTCTGAAGACACATTTTTGAAAACACAACTTCTCATTGATCTCAAGCAAAATGATGTTGGATATTTGTGCTTGCCATCACTCTTTCAAAGTATAACGATAGCAAGCCTTCCTCAATTCACTTTCTTCTGCATATTTCATGCATTTTGTATTTTGGCTTTAAGCAATTCAATCTCTTCTTCATAATTTTATTACTAGGTAGTGGAAATCTCAAAGCATTGCTCATGATGACTTTTCCCTGAAATTAAACATAACAAATGATATTTGAAAGGATAATTTGAGCTACCAATTCAAATTCTTAATTTTGAATTCGTGCCAGTTATTACATTTTCGAATTCATTATCTCATATTATAATATATCAAACAATTTTGTGTCCATTCAGTCTATTAGTTTTGAACCAAACATATTTGAACAAACGTTCAGGTCTTCAATTTAATGATCACTAAACAATAGGAAACAACAGATATCAAAATTCATAAAATTATGTAAAATGCATGCTCTTGTAATCTTCACCCAGCTTACATGATGGTTGTAATTGGTTAAGTAATAATTTTATGTGAGGTAATTATGACTGAGCAGCATATACTGAGTGCATTTCTCGAGTCAGATTTTCACTCTTCTTAGTGAACTGGTGTAGTTGTTTCAAAATCGTGTCTTTGTCCCTTTGTTCAGATTATATGGAGTGTGGCTGCTAAACCATCCAGAGAATTTTGATCATTTATTTGCAAAAAATAGTATGTGTTTAAGATAACATGTCAGATGAACAGAAAAGCACTAAAGCTCTACATACTTAGTTATATACATATATATGTCTATATGTATACTAATATGTATACATGTACATACATGTATAAATATATATATATGTATAATGTATGTTGGTAAGCGAAATTAACCCAAACATATAGATACAAGAGGATTACCTTTGTTGTTCTTGCTTTTACTGTGCAATGTCAGTTTTTTGTTTCTATTTCATTTTCCTCCTCCTATTTTTGATCCCTGTTGTCACTGTATTTGAATTTGTATCTGCCAGGTTGTATATAAATTATCTTTAATTTGGGGAGTGAAAGGGTTGTAACAAAGAGGAAAACAGGATGATCTATTCAATGATATGAGGCACTATATTGGAAATGAACTTAAAACTTATGGTGGCAGAAGAGTGGTTGAGATGGAGGAGGGAAAGAATAGCAGGAGGAAGGCAAAGAAAGGCATAACAATGTTTGACAATCATTTTACACATTACATTAATGTTTTAATTGTAACTCCTGTAGATTTTATATTTACAAGAAAATATGTTTTTAAGAAGAGGCTAAATATCAGAAGAGAACCCCACAGAACTGGTCATGGTTTCCAAATGTCCTATTAATATGTATGTCATAGAGGTAGGTGTAGCACAAATAACAATTTTTGCATTGTGATATATTCCTCTTTTCAAGTTTTCAAAAAGAAAATAACGTTTCATGAAGGATATTGAAAATATGAGTAGGATGTAGGAATCGATATATACAATATACTCTTTGACTTTAAACACTATTACTTCCTAAATGCCAATTCAAACACACTTTGTTAAAGAATGATGACATTTTTTTGCTCTCAAGGGTGAAAGTCGATTGAATTAAGCACAAAAGTGAAAAGCAATTAACCTGAAATCAAATATACTGTTTACCACATATTTATGGATACAGAGAATGACTTTATCGGGGCTGGAAAGGTGGCTCTGTGGTAGAGCACTTGCCTTGAATGCATGAGGCCCTAGGTTTGATTCCTCAGCACCACATAAGCAAAAAGAAAAAAAGGCAAGAAGTGGTGCAGTGGTTCAAGTGGTAGAATGCTAGCCTTGAGCTGAAGAGCTGAGGGACAGTGCCCAGGCCCGGAATTCAGGCCCAATGACCAGAACCAAAATAATAATAAGAAGAATGACTTTACCTACTAAAAAATTCTTTGTCATATATATTGATATGAAATAAGACGACCAGTGTCTTGTAACCACATTATGATTTCAAAATGAAATATTGCTAAGTAATAATGATAACACACCAAAAAAGAACTGCAAAAATATCCAAAGATCACACTATGGCTTATTATCCAGCCATGATAAGGGATGATATATCCCTTAATATAAGTGGTAAATACTTCATGTGACAAAATAAGGAAAGTGAGTAACAGGGAGAAAGAGAGTTGAAAGTGGGATCACTTCTTGGCTAAGCGAACTTCTCAGCAGCTTTGCTTTGTGTACCATTGTTTTGGTTGATGGGGCCGGGGGGATGAGGTGTAACTTGCCATCAGTTGAAAAAAGCTGTAGAATAGTTTCTAAAATGTATGAATTTCACCATATCAACAAATAGTATAATTTTATGTATTGCTAGGTCCAATAGAGATTTTAACACCTCACACTCATAAATATTTAGCATGTGTTTTCTCTCTTTGTAGCTTCTTCTTCAATAACAGTAACTACTCCAAACTAAAGTCTCATACTACTTTAATCAATTAACTCACCTGGTAAAGAATGAGTTTGTCACAATTCTGTACTGTAGTGTGTTTATGTGTAAAATTTCCTAGAAATTTCTTATTTAATTGTGAGTGCAGTATTGTTCATGGAGCATATATATTCATATGAAATTTTTATGTTACCAACTTTTGAAATGACTTATTTGGTAATCAAAAGAAGAACATTAATTAAACGAAATTATTTGCTGATAATAATCTAGTGGCAACACTAGGATGATTTTGGTCATATGGCAAAGCATACATGTATTGTGGTAATGTTATCGAACATTCCTTACCCTTACATTAAAATATCTCTAAACAATGAAGTGACTTCTGAGGAAAATATAAAAAATTACCCTTGTCTGTTCCCCTTGAAGTGAGAACATGCCTTTACACAATTGTTCACATATAAGGAATAGGAAATACAAAACATTTTTTTTCTTTTTTTAGCTTTTTATTGTAAAAATATTGTACAGAGGTGTTACAGTTACATGAGTAAGGTATGATTACATTTCATAGAGAGCATTTTACCTCCTCCTTTATTTTACACATACCATCAATTTCCTCCCCAGCTCCCCAACTTGTCGCAGCCCTCACCTCAACATTGTCAAGCTCATTTTCAATATAGTGCTCTGTTAATCTCATTGTCACAATGGGTCAGTCTGCATCCTCATTTAAGCATACTGAAATATCTCTTCCCATCCTCAGATTACAGAAATAAATATACAAGGTGCAGAGCATCAACATGAAATCTGTTTAAAACAGCAGTTATACCATCGGGGAAGAAGATACAATAGAAACAAAAGAATTACACAGAGTATTGTAAATACAGTAAAAAATAATAGGAAGAAAACAAAATTTAAAAAAAACCCTCTTGTGTTCCTGTCTTGGGGAACATTTTGCTTTACATTATCTCCTATGGTCATGTGTACATAGCCTTTGACCTATTCTGCTTTTCCTAAAAATGTACTAGTCACTGCATACAAAAGACCCATTTCTTTGGGGCTGGCTTACTTCCCTTAATATGATTTTTTCCAAGTCTCTCCATTTGCAAACAAAAAAGGCAGTCTCATTTTTTTTCTGACCGAGGCATTATATATCTCACATTTTCTTGATACATTCATCGATCCTTTGGGTAAATGCCCAAAAGTCGGAATGCTGGGTCATAAGGGAGCTCTATGTGGAGTCATTTTCGAAATTTCCATACTGCTTTCTACAGTGGATGAACAATTTTACACTCCCAATAACATTGTAGTAGGGTGACATTTGGGCTACACCCCTTCCAGCATCTGCTGTTATTGGAGTTCTGGATTATAGCCATTCTAGTACAGGGTGAGGTGTCTTAATTTGCATTTCTTGTATTGCTAGTGAGGTTGACCATGTCTTAGTGTGTCTTTTGTCTATTCTTATTTCCTCTTCAGTGAAGTTTTTCTTTCAGTCTTTAGCCCATTTCTTAATCAAGCTGTTCTGAATTGTTTGTGAGGGATTTAGTTTTTTTGAGTTATAAGTATAATTTAGATATTAGAACTTTGTCTATTTTGTAGCTAGTGAAGACCTTCTCCAAGTGTGTGTGCTTTGTGTTGATCTTTTTAGCTATGCCCTTTGCCTTGCAATAGCTTTGCAGTTGTACAATCCCACTTCTTTGATTTGTTGTTCTTTTGGTTCTCTATTGAGAAAATTTTGGCCTGCGCAAGAAGGCCTAGAGTTGCTCCTATTCCTTCCTATAATGTTTTCATTAAGTCTTCTTTCATTTCGAGGTCTTTGATCCAATTGGGATTGATATTAGCGTACATGATGTATATGAATCTACTTTTAGTTTTCTACAAATGGTTAACCAATTTTTCCAGCAGTATTTACTGAAAATGCTGTAATTCTTCCATTCTGTTTGTTTAGCTCCCTTATCAAAGATTATGTGGCGATAGTCCTCTGGATTAATTTCTGGGTATTCAGTCCTATTCTATTAGTCCTCAGGTCTGTTCTTGTGCCAGTACCAAGCTGTTTTAATGACTATGGCATTGTAGTAGATTTTGAAGACTGAAATTGTTATTCCTGCAGATTATTATTGTTATTCCTGTTATTCATGCAGATTATTTTAGAATGTGATTTGTCAAAGATTCTATTGATCTTGCAATACATATAATTTTTTATGTGGTGAAATTCATAAATTTATAAATTATTCCACAGCCTGTTGCAACTGTGGGCAACTTATACCTCCACCCTCCCACACCACTCAAAAATATGGAGCACAATGGAAAGTACTTGAGAAGCTGGTTTAGACACATATGAATCCTAATTTTAATTATCATTCTCTCTGTTACTTTCTGTCATTCTCTTGTAAATTGATAGAATTATTCCTTATATTAAAATTGATAAAATATGCCTTCTTTAGAATGAACATAGCTGCATAATAAAAGAATCTTGTTTTTATTAATTTTTAATTTTGTTTTTGTTTTGCCTTAGGGCACTTTCATTTAGAAACCACAATGAAAGCTTCTTATTTAATGATATTTGTTTTCTTACTTCAAATCAAAATGTTTTTGAGAAGATATTTTCTGGGGACTAAATCACTCTGAATATCAATAGATGTGAAATTAACATTACATACAGTCCAGTTTAATTGTTTTTCACTTTTCTGCATGAATCACTTGAATTATATTCTTGAGAATAGAAAGATAGTTGATGATTCTTTAACCCAGTTTGTTTAACTTAGCATTTACAAGTAATGCAGTTCAATGGCAAACACTATATTGTCTATATCAACTTTACATCCTGCTCATTTTTTAGTGTCCATAAGGCAACACTACATTTGAGAGCTTAAAAAGAGCAAAAAACTCACAATGGCATCAAAGTCACATGTGATAAAGCTATCTTCACCACAAACAGAATAATAGAGCATTTGGGTTCCACAATCAGGTTGTTTTTGTTTTCTATTCATACTTTATAGCCTTTTTTTTTGTTTTCTGCAAAAAAATGTTGTATGGAAAAATTACACTTACATCAGGATTGAGTACATTTCTTTTTGTGTATTGTTATCCCCTCCTTTTTTTCCTCTACTTTCCTTTCCTTCCTGAACTTCATCACTCCTCTTCCACACCAAAGCTGAAACGTTCATTTCCCACATAGTGTCTTGTGAGTATCAATATACCAATGGGAAGGTCTCCTCCCCCTCTCCACAGTAGATAAATTGATGTGCAAAATGGTACCTAAAAGAAACACAGTTAAAACAGGAATATAGTATAGGAAGAAAAACATAAAGTAGAAACAAAAAATAATATAACATATTAAAATCAAGAAAAAACACAGAGAAACTTCTTTATTTACCTTGCGTTTTATTTCACGTTGCATCGCTTTATATAGTAATCTATTGTCTCTGTATATATCCATCTATCTATCTATATGAAAAAATATAGCTTTTGAGCTTTTCAGCTTATCTGATAGAATTACCATAGACATATTCTAATTATAGCAAATAAATGATGTTTTGTGTTAATCTGTTTGAAGGGACAATTCAAAACCGTGTGAACACAAGGGACACGAACAGGATTTTCAAACTTACTACACAAAACATACTATGAACTGAAAACTTTATGAACTGAAAACTTCATATGGTACCAACATTTTCCACTGAAATATGAAATTTCTGCATTTCACCAGATGGTATGGGAATCTGTACGACCTGGTTTTATGATTTTATCATAGTGACTTTGCAATAATATCACAGGATCCACCGATTCTTCTGAAAATGAAAACAAAGAAAACACATTGGGAAAAAAGCAATATATTGGGGAAAATACAAATCTTTGCTGTTATTCCTTTTAAGACCTACACACTATCTTAGGAATCCACACTAGGGGAATGAAGATTCAAAATATGATGAAAATTACCTTTTGATGTACTCTCACTTCTCTTTACATAGTAATTAATTTTTTATATCATGAATACATACATTCTAACAATTGGCATTGTTAACCAATATTATCTTCTGAAAGTTTCTGTTCTCCATAGAGGACTCATGGTTTATCTGTATTTTTACAATTCAATTAATAAATTTCCATAATTTGCTTGCTTTTTTATATTTCCATCTAGCATATAAAAATGCAAAATTACAATTACCAGCATGTCTAAAATTTCAGAGTCCGTAAGATATAATGCTATCTTCCTAGCTCTTTCAGCACCTGTGAGTATATCTTCTGTGATACAATAAGTGAAGTAAATAAGGTGAACTCGACCAGGTAAATAATTACTAAAAATGTGTACCTTCTTCCATTGTGACAGGCAGGTAAATGTCAGCAATTCCTACGCTGAGAAAAATTATCTTAGAAAAATCATGACTAAAAACTTCAAAATCAGATGTTTTAAATGTTGTGACTTTGTTGTGATTTTTTTTTGTATTGTGAAAATATTGTACAGAGGGGTGACAATGACATGGGCAATATAATGAGTTCATTTCTTTCTTTGTTTTTTTTTTTTTTTTTTTTTTGATCCGGTCGTGGGCCTGAACTCTGGGCCTGGGCGCTGTCCCTCAGCTCTTCAGCTCAAGGCTAGCGCTCTACCACTTGAGCCACAGGACCACTTCCAGCTTTTTTCTTTTTACTTATGTGGTGCTGAGGAATTGAACCCAGGGCCTCAAGCATGCAATTCACCCGCTCTACCACTTAGCCACCTTGCCAGCCCCTAATGAGTACATTTCTTATCAAGCATTGTAGCCTCCTCCTTTGTTTCCCTTTCCCAACCCTTCTCATCTTCCTTCCGCCCCCCACACCTAAACCTCCTCACACCCCCACTAAAGTTGTAAAATTCGTTTTCATCATAGCAACTTGTATATGTCATTGTTGCAATTGGCCCACTTCTATACCTATTTAAATGATTTGGTTTTTTTCCCCTTTCCTTCCACAAATTATACCAAAATCAAATACAGTGAAAGCAGGGCTTATGCTGTGGGGGAGGGACATTCAAAGCAACAAAGAAATATAAATGTGTTAGAAACAATCTCATGAAAGAAAAAAAAAACATTTGAATACATATTTTAGGGTTCATTTCCCTAACATCAACTTATCTGACTTTTTCTGCTTGACTATATGAAAAGAAACAGGCCGAACATATTCAACTCTAAATTTTGTAATTAGACACATGTGAACTGATATTCATTTATTTCTCTGTCTATTCCACATATTAGATTCACTTATAGTAAGCAATACAATTGGCGAATTTCGAAGTCAACAAATTCCATAACTTTCTGTCATTTTTTCTTCATCATACACAACCAGTAGAGGTAAATATTTCATGACAATTTTTTAGCGCATTTGCAAAAGTTTTTCTGAATTATAGATGTCTGAATTCACCAATTGATGTACCCATTTTCAAATATAAAACACCTATTATAAATACACACTCATCTGTTGAAGGATTTTCCATTCTTCTACATCTTACTTGATTCCTACTAGGATTAGAAGGATTAGAAAGAATCATTCAGAAAACTGCTTCTTAGAGAAAATACGTAGCAAAAAGTAAAGAAATCATTGTGAAACATAAGAATCCAATCTGATATTCAGGCTGTAGTAAATTTCCAGTGGCCATGAAGCAGAAACAGAAGACTTTTAAATATAGGATTGACATAAATTGATGGGAATAGAAGTAAATTTCAAGATCACCAGAATGGAAATTTTTATTTTCTGAAGTGTGAAGTAAAGTATTTTGATTCTTTTATCCAATGAACAATAGCACTCACTTAGAGAAAATTTTAGAAAATATATCTTGGAATATCAGGGGTAAGAAGAAAAAAGGAGAAATTAAAGAAGAAATATCCCAATCTTGTCCAAGAGCCAAATGTATATATAAGATGTGGAAGAAGGAAATGAGGGAAAGGAACCTGTCTCCTAAGCTAACTGGATTCACCAATTTCATTATCACTTCCTCCCCACAATGTTTAATATCCCAAAGCAATCGATACTTCTGTGCAGTCTTAACTGGGTGGGGCTATGATTACTGTAATGAAGCCAATATTCCTCACTTCTGTATAACGAGCTTAAGGAAAGTCAGCCCTACTTCCATATCTGAAAATAGAAATGATAACTGCTGTATTGATACGGGGAGGCAACATCTCACTTTCCCTTATTGTGCATTGTTGTATTACAATCCTGGGGAATAGAAATGATTGAGGATTCAGGAGTGAAATACTGTAAATAGATTGCACACACACACACATACACACCTCGGTATGTATGTGCGTGTATTATAAAGATACTGTACAGAGGGATTACAGTTACATAAGCAAGGTAATGAGTTCATTTCCTATTGAACATTGTTACCCATCCTTGTTTTTCCTCTATCATCCCTTTCCTCCCCAGCTCCCCAACACCCACCTCCCGCACACACACACACACACACACACACACACACACACACACATATATATGTATACATACATATATATATATGTATACATACATACATATATATATATATATATATATATATACACACACACACATACACATATGTATGCTTGTATGTATGTATGTATCATCTGGTTCCATATCTAAGATATGGCAAATAATGCTGTGAAAAACAAAGTTGTGCTGGTAGCTGTGATATGGCCTTATTTGTGTTTATTTGGAAAAATGCCTAAATGTGAGATTGCTGGGTTACAGGGACGCTCTACTTGTAGTATATTGAGGAACCTCCATACTGCTTTCTAAAGTGGTTTAGCAAGTTTACACTCCCATCAACAATGCAGGAGTATTCCCTTTTGTCAACATCCAATCCAGCATCTGTTTATGTTAGGTTTCTTGATTAGAGCCATTGTTACTGGGATAAGGTGAAATCTCATTGTGGCTTTTCCTGTTTTATTTTTAATTAATTTTAGATATATACTTTTTATTGGAAAGAAACTGTACAGAGTGGTTGCTGTTAGCAGGGTAATAAGTCCATTTCATATGTATCATTGTTACCCCCCACCTTTGTTTTTCAAATACCATCCCTTTCCTTGCATCCCCTAAGTCATCCCTCTCTACACACACCCTGCAAATTTGGTAAGTTCGTTTTTACCATAATGTCATTACATCTCTTTGTTAGAATGGGTCATCCTCTATACTTATTTTAGCAATTTGTTATTTTTCTTTCCTTCTGCTTAGAAAAAATCATGTACAAAGTTCAGGACACCAGAATCAAATACAGTGCCATCAATATTGAGATTTTTTATGGCTAAAGACATGGACCAATTCTTTATGTATCTCTTAGCCATTCTTATTTCCTCTTCAGAGAAGTCCCTTTTCAAGTCTTTAGCCCACTTATTAATCAGATGATTGTTTCTTTGAGGATTTGTTGTGGGGAGATTTAATTTTTTAAGTTCTAAATACATTTTATATGAGGCCCTTTTCCATTGTGTGGCTAGTGGAGATCTCGCAATCCCTGGCCTTTTTATTGATCTTGCTTGCTATGTCCTTTGACATGCAGAAGCACTGCAGCTTCACACAATCCCATTTGTCCAACCTTTCCTTGCTTGTGGTGTGTCTGGGTCTTTTCTAAGAAAAATTTAGCCTGTGCCAAGAAGCATTAGACTTTCTTGTATTGCTTCCTGTCATGTTTTCAGTGTGTCTTCTTTGACCTTGACGTCATTGATCCATTTGGAGTTGATTCTTGTGCAGGGTGATATATAAATATCTAGCTTTAGTTTTGTACAGGTGTTTAACAAATTTTTCTAGCACAATTTACTGAAGAAGCTGTTATTCCTCTATTCTACTTTTTTGACTCCTTTATTGAAGATTAGGTGCCTATAGGTCTATGTGTTCATTTTTGTGTCTTCAGTTTCATTCTATTTGTCCTCAGATCTGTTCATGTACCAGTACCAAGCTAATTTTATTACTTATAGCATGGTGGTATAGCTTGAAATTAGGTTTTGGTATTCTTCCAGCACTGTTCTTCCTTATAAAGATGTTTTTGCTATTTGGGTGTTGTTGTTAAGGTTATTCCATGACAATATTTGGACTACTACTATTTTCTTGAGGAACGAGGATGGGATAATTTCATGACGTTAATACTTCCAATCGAGTAGAAGGAGTTTTCCACTTCCTTAATTATGCTTTAGGTTCTTTTTGCAGGTTTTTAAAGTTTTCAACATCTAGGTCCCCCAATTCTTTAGTTAATGCATAAGATTTTGTATTTGTCCCACAATTTCCATCTAGACATCAACTATTCCTTCATTGTATGTGGTTCTGCCTAAATATCAACATTATTTCAAAGGTATATGCAACTGCAATAAGTCAAAATTTAAGCCACATTATTTTCTTCACATCCTTACTTTCATTATTTTCTAGTCATAGCTAGTAAAAAGTTTAAAATGGATTTTTGGCACACGATCAGGCAGATTTTCTACTCCAAATTGACTTGTGTTATGTTTGTACACTGTTTCTACATAAAGTTTCCTTTTCTTTAAAATTTTATTGTGAAAAAACTGTACAGAGGGGTTACAATTACATGGGCAAGATAATGAGTACATTTCTTATCAAGCATTGTAGCCTCCTCCTTTGTTTCCCCTTCCCATCCCTTACAAGCCTCCCCCTACCCCCTGAGGCAAGCCTTCCCCCCCACCAAAGATGTAAAGTTCGTTTTCTACATGACAACTCGTACTTCTCATTGTTGCAATGAGTGCACCTGTATCCTTATTTAAACGACTAGTTTTTCCCCATTCCCTCTACAAAGTATACCAACATCAAATACAGTGAAAGCAGGGGTTATACTGTGGGGGAGGGACATACAAAGCAAAAAGGAAATAATCTAAAAATGCGTTAGAAACAAATGCATGAAAGAAAAAAAACATTTAAATACATATCTCAGGGTTCATTTTCTTAACATCATCTTATCTGACCTTTTCTGCTTGACTCATACATATACTAACTATTGCAAATAAGGGAAACCATGGGACCTATGTTTCTTTGGGCTTGGCTTACTTCACTTAATATAATTTTTTTCCACATCTTTCCATTTCCTAACAAATGGGGCAATGTCATTCTTTCTGATGAATGCATAGAATTCCATCGTGTATATATACCACATTTTCTTGATCCATTCATCTACTGAGGGGCATCTGGATTGGTTCCATATCTTAGCGATAGTAGAAAATGCTGCAATAAGCATAGTTGTGCTGGTAGCTTTAGTGTGGTCTTGTTTGTAAACATTTGAGTAAATGGCCAAAAGTGGGATTGCTGGGTCATAGGGGAGATCTATGTGGAGTCTTTTGAGGAACCTCAATACTACTTTCCAAAGTGGTTGAACAAGTTTACACTCCAACCAACTATGAAGTAAGGTTCTCTTCTGTCCACATCCCCTCCAGCATCTGTCGTTATTCGAGTTCTTGATTTTTGCCATTCTAACAGGGGTGAGGTGGTAACTCAATGTTGTTTTGATTTGTATTTATTTTATGGCTAGGGAGGTTGAGCATTTCTTCATGTGTCTATTGGTCATCCTCTTTCTTCCTCAGAGAAGTTTCTCTTTAAGTCTTTAACTCACTTATTTACTGGGCAGTTGTTTCTTTGAGGATTTTTGTTGGGGGATTTAATTTTTTGAGTTTCAAGTATATTTTACATATGAGACCCTTGTCCAATGTATGACTAGTGAAAATTTTCTCCCAATCCATGTGTTTTCTATTGATCTTGCTAGCTATGTCCTTTGCCATGCAGAAGCTCTGCAAATTCATGCAATCCCATTTGTCCAACCTTTCTTTGATTTTTGTGTTACTGGGTCTTTATTAAGAAAATTTCGGCCTGCCTCAAGGAGACCCAGGGTTTCTCCTATTCCATCCTGAAATGTTTTCAGAGTGTCTGCTTTCACGCCAAGGCCTTTGATCCATTTGGAGTTGATTCTGGTGCCGGGTGATATATAAGGATCTAGCTTTAGTTTTCTACATGTTTAACCAATTTGGCCAGCACCAAATACTGAAGAGGCGGTCTTTCTTCCATTCTATTTTTTTTAGCTCCTTTATCAAAGATTAGGTGGCTATAGGTCTGTAAGTTCATGTCTGGGTTCTCAATTCTATTCCATTGGTCCTGAGGTCTGTTCTTGTGCCAGTACCAAGATGCTTTGATTACTATGGCTTTAAAGTAGAGTTTGAAATTTGGTATTGTTATTCCGGCAGCAGCGTTCTTTTCTTTGAGGAGCGTTTTTGTTCTTCAGGGTCTTTTATTGTTCCATATGAATTTTTGCATTGCCTCTTCTATTTCCTTGAAGAATAAGTTTTGAATTTTGATAAGTATCGTATTGAATTTGTAGATAGTCTTGGGAAGTATTGCCATTTTCACGAGGTTAATCTTTCCAATCCAGGAGCATGGAGTTTTTGCCACTTTACTAAGTTCTGTTTTGATTTCCTTTTTCAAGTTTTTAAAGTTTTCATCATAGAGGTCGTTCACTTCTTTGGTTAAGATAATTCCTAGGTATTTTATTTTTGTAGGGCTATTACAAATGGAGTTGCTTTCCTAATTTCAGACACACTTTTCTCATTGTTGGCATACAGAAGAGTCATTGATTTCGGGAGTTTAATTTTATGCCCTGCTACTTTGCCAAAGTTTTGAATAAGATTGAGTAATTTGGGAGTGGAGTCTATGTGATTCTTTAAATACAAGATCATGTCATCTGCAAAGAGGGAGAGTTTTTATTTCTTCATTCCCTATTTGGATCCCATTTATGTTTGCATCTTGTCTTATTGCTGTAGCTAGGCATTCTAATACTAGATGGAAGAGAAGTGGAGAGAGTGGACATCCTTGTCTTGTTCCTGAGTTAAGAGGAAATGGCTTTAGTTTTTTAACATTAAGTATAATGCTGGCTGTAGGTTTGTCACATACAGCCTTTATTGTATTGAGCAATGTTCCATAGATTCTTAAGTTTTCTTGTCGAATGCCTTTTCTGCATCTATTGACATAACCATGTGGTTCTTATCCTTGCTCCTGTTGTTGTGATGAATAATATTAATTGATTTGTGTATATTGAACCAGCTTTGCATCCCTGAAATGAATCCTGTTTGATCGTGGTGTATAATTTTTTGGACGAATTTTTGAAGTGGATTGGACAAAATTTTGTTGAGAAGTTTTACATCAATGTTCATCAAAGAAATGGGTCTATAGTTCTCTTTCTTTGATGAGTCCCTACCTGGTTTTGGGATGAGGCTTATGTTGGCTTCATAGAATGTGTTCAATAGTGAACTTTCTCTTTCAATTTCATTGAATAGTTGGAGGAGAATTGGTGTGAGTGCTGCTTTGAAGGCCTTGTAGAATTCCGCTGTAAAACCATCTGGTCCTGGACTTTTCTTAGCTGGGATGTCTCTCATTGCTGTTTCTATTTTAATGCTTGATATTGGCCTTTTAAGATTTTTTAGCTCATCTTGGTTTAGTTTTGACCTGTCAATATTTGGTAGGAAAAGGTCCATTTCTGTCAACTTCTCAAACGTATTAGCATAAACTTTTGAGAAGTATTCCCTTATAATGTTCTGAATCTTGGTTGTTTCTGTGGTGATGTTTCCATTTGCATCTCTGAGTTTATTTATTTGGGTGTGTTCTCTTCTTTTTCTGATAAGATTTGCTAAGGGTCTGTCATTTTTGTTAATTTTTTCGAAGAACCAACTCTTTGTTTTGTTGATTCTTTCTATAGCTTTTTTGGATTCTAGTTCAATTAATTCTGATTTAATTTGAATTATTTCTTTCCATCTACTGTATTGGGGTTTATCCTGCTGCTTTTTTCAAGGAGGTTCAGATGTCTCATTAAATTTTTGGTTTCAGATCTCTCCAATTTGTTGATGTAGGAAGTCAGCGCTATAACCTTGCCTTGGAGTACTGCCTTTGCTGTGTCCCAGAGCAGCTGGATATTTATGTGCGCATTTTTGTTGAATATCATCAACATGTGAATTTCCTTTCTAATGTCTTCTATGACCCACTCATGGTTCAGCAGTGTGTTGTTCAGCCTCAATGTGTTACCGGACTTTATTGGGTGGCTTTTGGTTTTGACTTCTAATTTTATTCCCTTGGGGTCAGAGAGAGTACAAGGTATAAATTCAATGTTTCTGAATTTGGACAAGTTTGCTTTGTGGCCTAAAATGTTGTCTATTTTAGAAAATGTTCCATGTGCTGCTAAGAACAACGTGTAATCTGATACTGCTTGGTGAAATATTCGGTAGCTGTCTGTTAAATCTAGTTGATGTATGCAGCTGTTTAGATCTGTGGTTTCTCTGTTGAGTTTTTGCCGAGTTGATCTATCTAGTGCGGAGAGAGGTGTGTTAAAATCCCCAACAATTAATGTCTTTGTATCTATGTGGGATTTGAGGGAAAATAGTGTTTTTTGGATAAATTTGGGTGCTCGTTGTTTCGCAAATAGATATTTAGAATTGCAATATTCTCCCAAAGGCGAGATCCCTTAATTTGTATGTAGAGACCTTCTTTATCTCTTCTCACGAATTTTAATTTGAAGTCTATTATATCTGATATTAGGATTGCAACTCCTGCCTGTTTATGGGGGCCGTTTGCTTGGTAGATTTTGCTCCAGCACTTAATTTTGAAAATGTGTTTGTTTTTACGGCCAAGATGTCACTCCTGAAGGCAGCAGATAGAAGGATCCTGTGTTTTAATCCAACTAGACAGTCTATGTGGCTTAATTGGAGTGTTAAGTCTGTAATGTTGAGAGATAGGTCTGAGAGGTATTTGGGAGTTCCTGCCATGATATCCACCTTCTTGGGGCTTCGAAAACTGGATTCTTCCTACGATTCTTGGATTCTCAGTTTTGCGTGCACTTTCTTGGCCTTTATTTTGGTCTTGTTGGTTCTCTATGTGTAGGACATCTTTAACAATCTTTTGTAGGGCTGGTTTTCTGTAGTGTAGTTGTATTCTTTCAATTTTTCTTTGCTATGCAAGGTTTTTATTTGGCCTTCAGTTATGGATATTTTAGCTGGGTACAGTATTCTTGGTTGATAGTTGTTTGTTTTTAGGGCATGACATACATCATTCCAGGCTCTTCTTACTTTGATTGTCTCTGCTGAGAAATCTGAGGTGATTCAAATTGGTTTTCCTTTATAGGTGATTAATCTTTTCTCCTTGATAGCTTTAAGGATCTTTTCCTTTGTCTGGGTTGATCCTTTGTGGATTATAATGTGAACGTTGGATGTCCTATTCTGGTCTGTTCTACTTGGAGTTCTAAAAGCTTTTTGTATCTAAATAGGCCTATCTTTTTGCATGTTTGGGAAGTTCTCTGTGAGGATCCTGTTAAATTTCCTAGACCATTAACTTCTGTTTCTAGGTGCTCATCTACACCCATTATCCTTAGATTAGGCCTTCTGATGGTGTCTTCCAAGTTTTGGATAAATCTATCATATTTCTTGGACTTGTCTTGGATGGGTGTATGTTCTTTCTCTATAACATCTAGGCTGTCTTCAATCCCCGAGATTCGATCTTCTGCATGGTCTAACCTGCTGTCAAGAACTTCTAATTTGTTTTATATTTCTTTTCCTTCTAATTGGTCAGCTTTGATGGCTTCAAATTCTTTGTTGAAGCTTTGTGTTAGGTCTTGTATTAACTTCTTTACTTCCTTAATTTGGTGTTCAGTGTTTATTCTCAAATCACTTAGTTGATTGATTATAGTTTCCTTGGATTCCCATCCCTTGTGTTTGGTTCCATTCTGCATTCACTTTCTGGTCTCCCTGACTTCCTTCAGCTCTTTGTTAATGGATCCCAAGAATGCCTTTAGTGATCTTTGTGTATTCTCATCCTGCTCTCTCAATTCCTATATTACTCTTTGCTTGGCTTCCTCACGTTCATGCTATTCCTGTAGTTCTCTTTGAGCGTTCTCAGCCTGTTCACACCATTCCTGCCTTTCTCTTTGAGTATTCTCAAGCTGCTTACACAAATCCTGTATCAGTTTTGAGTAGCTTCCTCACAGTCACGATATTCCTGTATAAACCTTTGGATTGCCACCTCTCTTGCCCTATCACACTCATAGAGAGTCATTTGTATGTTTTCAATCTTTTCATTTATCATATTTGCCAGCAGTGTTTGTAGAGCTATTTGGGAACTTTCCTCTGGATTATTCATTATCTTTTCTGTCCCCTGATTATCATTAGTGGGAGTTGAGATACCCAGACTTGCCATTTTTCTTGTGTTTTTTCGGCTTAATCTGCCCATTAGGGATGAAAATAACACTTTTGTGCTAGAACGCTATATTAAGGCAATCATCAACCAAAGTCTGTATTTTCACTGTCAATAGTCTGCAGATACAATCTAATTCAACAGATACATCTATTCAACATCAAACAACTATATATTAATGGGCTATGACGCACAAAGAAGAATTTGGTAAACCAGAAATTATTAGCTTTAAGGAGAGATGTGTGTAAAAAATAGGACTAGTGTGATGTGGGAAGGCACAGGAAGAGTTAACTTAACTAAGTCCTAATCTCAAAGCAGGAAATAGGTTGGATAGGAGGAAAGTAGAGGGAGAGTAAAAAAGAAGAAAGAGAAAGGGAAAAAAGAGGTGAGAAAAAATAGAAAAGTGAAGATTAAAAATATTATGTAGATTTGAAAACAAACTATTCAGAGAAGAACGTGAATATAATGAGAGAATGGGAGGGATATCAAGGATATATGAAATATTTAAAAATAAACATACTTAAAATATTATATAGGTATAAAGAGGTAGTACTGCTATTAAGGAATTTAAGTTTAAGAGGTTTTGAATTGAGTAATAAATTTGTGGGTTAGGTGTGCACACAATTGGGAAAGGGTCAATTAATCAACTACGGGTTTATCTGAGGATGTGCATAACAACAATTAAGTCACATAAAAAAGAACGAAAGAGAAGAAAAGGTGAAAAGGATAAGAAAGAAAGAAGAAATGATCAGAAGTTCAGTAGAGCTAAAAACAAAACAAAAAGAATTTTTTTAAAAAAGAAACACACACACACACACACATATACGCCTAAAATAAAAATTACAAGAGGTAAAAAAAAGTTCCTAGAAAACATTTTTTTTTCCAAAAAGGTAAAAAATAAAAATTTTAAAAAAGTTTTAGAAAAAAAAATTTTTTTATAAAAGGTACAAAGAAAAAAAAAAAGAAAAAAAAATATGTTCTTTAAGTTTTTTGGGTGGTGTGGGAATAATCCTGGATCTCCCTTGTGTCCATAATCAGCCTCTTGTTGGAGTCTCTGGTATGCTAGTGGTGTTTGATTTTCCTATGGCTTGATTGGTTTCTTAAGTCAGTTTGTTTGAACAGGCAGAAAAATGCTCTGCTTTACCCAGGATATTGTGATCCTCCTCCCAGGCTAGTTCAATGGGAGGGAGATCTGCTTTGAGTATCACAAAAGAGGAAGATGGCTTTTTCCTCAAGTTTGAAGATGCTGTGATGAGGCTAGGTTCTGGGTAGAGTTGAGGCCTTTCAGCAAACAGTAGCTTTTCCCCTGGGCTAGTTTGTGAGAAACTCACATAGCCCAGCCTGGAGCCATTCTCAGGGTTTAAGTTTAATGAATTTCAATTGATTGTCAAGTCTGTTAGTGGGAAGAACAACCTCTGGCTCTGATTACCGAGTGAAGAAAGCCACTCCTGGGGCTGGTTCCCAAGCTGGGTAACTTTTCCATTGGTGGAGCTGAGTCTGGCAGTTCAGTTTAGGTTTTTGTGACCTGCTAAATGACTCTAGTTTTCTTCCATGGCCTGAGTTGGAGCTAGCAGCTCTGCCGAGCCTTGTCGGTATCCAAGATGGAGATCTCCAGTACTGGGGGAGGGGGTGGCCTTCCTTCCTCTGCTCCGTGAGAAGGAGTGAGGACGTTAGGCTTCAATTCACGCTGAGTCTTGGTTCCTGGGTCATCTCTGGTCTGCGAACTGCAGGATGAAGATGTCTGCTCCTTTTCGGTTCTTGCTGGTGTTGAGTAGAATCCGCTCACCCACCTCCTCTGGCTCCTTCATCCCAGACTCTCTGTTTTGCAGGTATGGTGAGTGTGGCCGCCCCTGTCATCGCTTCTACATAAAATTTTCATGCACATTCTAGGTCACCATTCTGATAAGTTGAAAACATTGGTCAAGCATTGTTGTCTCCTCTTCTCTTTTCAACTTAGTGCCTTGTACATCTCATTGTTACAATGGATTAACCTGTATCCCTATTTAAACAATTTGTTTTGTCCCTTGCCCTTCAGAAATTATATCAGTATCCAATAGAGTGAAAAGAGGGATTATACAAAACAATAGAAAATCACATGGTACTTTAGAAACAATAGCAAGAATGGAAAAACCAGTTGTTTCCATATATTGGCGTTCATTTTGCTTAATGTCATGTTTTCTGAACTTTTCTGCTTCTCCCAGTCAAATACTTGTTATTGCAAATAAGGGAAACCAGGTGTCCTATTTTTCTTTGGGCCTTCACTTAATATAATGTGATAAGAAATGTACTAATTACCTTGTTCATTTAACTGTAATCCCTCTGTACAGTACTTTCACAATTAAAAAAATTAAAGAAAAAGGAAAAATTATGTCAGAATAACAGTGTATACTTATTTTCCAGACTGTGAAGGCACTTTTTACAAGTTATTCAATTTCAGACACTAATATTCATTTGCCCTCTTGTAGATATGCTTTATTTTTATATATCTTCATAATTTATGTCTAAAATTGATATTGATACCAAGTAACAGTAAAACGGGCTAAAATTTCTCAAAGCAAGTGTTAGCAAATGTTAAATGAAAAGAACATGAAAAAGAAAGTCTCCCAGAAGGATTTTTAGGAAAATATCATATTTTTTTAATTACACAAATACTAATGTTACAATATGATGTAAATATATATATAGAATATACAGATATATCTGTGAATGTGTAGTTTTATGTATATACTACAGGCTTTTACATTGAAGTACATTTTATCAACAATTATATAAATTACTTACAAATATATGGAAAATAATTACTAATTGCATAATTATATAAATATTAAAAATGTTGTACAGAGAGATTACAGATACATTAGGAGGGTAATGACTCCATTTCATAGAGATCATTGTTGCCGCCTCCATTGTTTTCTCCCACCATCATTTCCCTCCCCACTTTCCCAACTCCTGCCACCCTGAACCCCGACATTGCAACGTTCATTTTTATATTAATGTATTGCAGATCTCATCATCACAATGGGTCAAGCAGCATCCAGGTTTAAACATTCCCCAATATTTCTTCCCCTCCACAAATTACAAAAATGTATATGTAAGGTGCATAACACCAGCACCAAATCCAGTGAAAACTTGGGTTATATCATGGGGGAAGAATATACAAAAGAAACAAAAAATCACATACTGCATTGTCAGTATATAAAAAACACTAACTACCTGTCCTGGTGTACATTTTGCTTACCATTACCTCATGTAGCCATAGGTACATAGCCTTTAACCTTCTCTGTTTGTCGTACACAGATACTAGTCATTGTAAAGAAGGGAAAGCATGGGACCTATGCTTCTCTGGGCCTGGCTTACTTAATATAATTTATTCATATGTTTTCCATTTCCAAACAAATGAGGCAATGTCATTCTTTCTGACAGGGGCATAGAAGTACATTATATATGAGTATATAGATTCCATTATGTTTGTATGTGTGTGTGTGTATATATATAGTATTATATATATGTATATTATATATATGTATATACTTATACATACATATATAGATGTGTATGTATATATATATATATGTGTGTGTGTGTGTGTGTGTGTGTGTGTGTGTGTATATATATATATATATATCACCTTTTCTTGATCCATTCATCTACTGAGGGACATCAAAGTTGGTTCAATATCTTAGCTATGGTAAATAATACTGCAATAAACATGGTTCTGTTGGTATGACTTTGTTTTGATGTTTTGGGTAAATGCACAAAAATGGGATTGCTGGGTCATAAGGGAGATCCATGTGAAAACTTTTGAAGCACCTCCATACTGCTTTCCAAAGTGGTTGAACAAGTTTACACTCCCAAAAACAATGTAGTAAAGTTCCCTTTGGCCACATTCCCTACAGCATCTGTTGTTACTAGATTTCTTGATTATAGCCATTCTAACTAAGGTGAGGTGAAATCTGCACGCTGTCTTGATTTGCATTCCTTCCACGGCTAAATAAATTGAGCATTTCTTCATGTGCCTATTGTCATTCTTACTTTCTTTTCAGAGAAGTATCTCTAGTCGTTAGCCAATATATTATTCACGCTGTTGTTTCTTTGAGAATTTGTGATTGGGATTGAGTTTTTGAGTTTTAAGTATATTTTAGATATGAGACAATTGTCTGTTGTAGGGCTAATGAATGTCTCTCCCAGTCTGTGTGCTTTCTGTTGATTTTGCTACCTAAGCCCTTTGCTATGCACAAGTTCTGCATCTTCATTCAATTCCCTTTGTCCAAACTATCTTTGATTTGTTGTGCTTCTGGGTCTCTATTAAGAAAAATTCGGCCTGTGCCAAGGAGCCCAAGGAATAGGAGTTTCTCCTATTCCTTCCTGTAATCTGTTCATGGAGTCAGCTTTCATTTCTAGGTCTTTGATCCATTTGGAGTCGATTCTGTTCCAGGATGATTTATACAGATCTAGTTTTAGTTTTCTACAAGTGGTTAACCAATTGTGCCCACACCATTTACTGAAAAGGCTGGCATTCTTCCATTCTACTTCTTTAGATCTCTTGTAAAATATTAGATGGCTATAGGTCTGTGGGTTCATTTCTGGGTCTTCAGTCATATTCCATTGGTCCTCAGGTCTGTTCTTATGCCAAGCTATGGCTTTTTAGTAGAGTTTGAAATTTGGAATTGATATTCCTCCAGAACTGTTCTTTCTACCACAGTCTCTTTTTGCTCTTCGGTGTCTTTTTATTGTCCCACTGAAGAATGAGGTTGGGATATTGATAGTTATCACATTGAATTGGTAGGTAACATTTGGCAGTATTGTCATATTCATGATTTTAATTTCCCCCATTCAGGAACCTGGGAGGTTTTTCCACTTGCTTAGTTCTCTTTAATTTCCTTTTTTAGGTTTTTTAAAGTTTTCATCATACATATCCTTCACTTAGATTGCTAAGTTAATTTCTAAGTATTTTATTTTTTGTGGGGCCATTACAAACGGGGTTGCTTTCCTACACTCACTCTCACTCTTCTCATTATTTGCATACAGGGAAGCCATTCATTTCTGAGAGTTAATTTTATACCCTGCTCCTATGCCAAAGTTTCCGATCAGCTGAAGTAACTTGGGAATGTAGTCCATGGGGTTCTTTAAATACAAGATCATGTCATCTGCTAAGAGGGAGAGCTTTGCTTCATCTTTCCATGTTTGGATTCTCTTTATGTCTGCATCTTGACTTATTGCCCTAGCTAGGCCTTCTAATACTGAAGAGGAGTGGAGAGTGGACATACTTCTCTTATTCCCGAATTTAGAGGAAATGGCCTTATCTTTTCACCATTAAGTATAATGCTGGATGTAGGTTTGTCACAAATAGCCTTTATTATATTGAAGAATGTTCAATGGATTCTTGGTAGTGTTTTGAATGTACTTTCAATGCAATAGGTGATTTTTTTTTCTATTGTATGTTCTATCCCCATAGTATAACCCCTGTTTTCATTGAATTTGATGCTGCTGCTTTGCACAATGTATATATCATGTTTTTAATTTGGGGAGGGGAATTGATATAGCAGAATGCTTAAATGAGGATGCAGGCTGACTCATTGTGATGACAAGATTTACAGGAAACTATACTGAAAATAAACTTTACAATGTAGATGTGAGGGACAAGGTGAATAAGGGAGGTGTGATACAATAAGGAATAAGTGATGGTAGGGGGAAAATAAAGGAGGAGATAACAATGCTCGCTTTGAAATGTACTCATTACCCTACTCATGTAATTGTAAGGACTCTGTACAACATTTTTACGATAAAATTAATATTAAAAATCTTAAAAGGTGCATACAGTCTGAGTAACAGGCAAAATGATTTAATGAAAAATTTCCGCTGTGGCAATACTAGAGTTGAAATGGCAGGCCACTATCTGAAACACTATCTCAAAATTGATCCTCACAAGGCAAAGTTATCTGATGTAACTATCCATAAACTGATATGTTATAGGGAATATGTGGTGCACTTCTATTCTTAAAAATTGCTGTGTCATTTATTGTCTTATACAGCTGTTTTATGCCTGGACAAAATTGAAGCACAGAGTCTGAAAATGTAGTCATTGATAACTGGTATACCCACCACCAATAGGCATCCATTTCTTGCATGAACACTTGGAAAAACATAGAAATCTATGAGAAAGGATCTGTTTTTTAGTTTATGTTGGTCATTGTCTGGAAGGACAGAAATACTCAATCTCTTTATATTCTCACATCTTTCCATTTTAATATACCTTGGGAGTGGTTTTTCCTTATATTGGTTCTTTGAGACATAGATAGTCAATACACAATTCAATATGAAGAGAAAATGTTTATTTTCACACACAAACTCTCTTTTTATGATTCCATTAAGTATTAGGATTGAATCAGTCACAAGAGTTGTACTCATTCTTAAAGGTTTCTGCAAAGAAAACCTCGAGTATTTTCTATTATTCAATAAGAAAAATAACGCTTCCTGAATATGTACATCACCAGAAACCACCTGTTTCAAAACGACCATATCTGATGATCATCAAAACTCACATATATAATCTATATTTTAATTTTCCAACTTTCTTTCACAATGTAGATCTTCATAAAATATACCTAAAGAACCAGTCCAATTAGCAACAGGAATGTTTTTAGTGTATTATTTATTCATGTGTAAGCTGGAATTGAGGAAGAAGGTAAGTAAGAAGGGAGGGTGCAGTTGTTATTATGGCACACTACAGAGGGAACTCTTTGGTTCACAGCCCTCATATGTCCCTCTGGGCCTGGGCATCTGTACTGACTTGTTTTCTTCCTGGTTCCCACTGGCCTCGTGGATATCCAGGGAACTGGATTTTGTCTTTAGGGTGGGGGCCTAGTATCTGGCAAATTCCTGCAATGCAGGGCCTGTATTTGTCCTGGGGAATTTAAAGGCTGAAGGGTGACAAGTTTGAATCCAGCCTATTTAGCATTAACGCTTCAAGGCCAGCCAGAGCTTGATGTAGTCCCAGACACTTTGTGTGCCAGGGGTTGGCTGGGAACAAATTTACAGAAATGATAAGGAGATGGAAAGGGAAATAGAGGCTGCTGGTTGTCAGCATTTGTTGCTCAGGGCCTTGTCTGGCATCCCCAGTGCCACAAGTAGGATATCTTCAACATGGCCATGGACTCCCACTGGATGACCATCTGGGAAAGGTTCAATGCCATGTGACAGCCAGTTCAGCCATAGGAGCCCAGCAACAACAGGATGCCATGTGCCAGGATCAGGATGCCCAAGGGGAGAGGGGGAGAAGGGAGTTTGATAGATAGTTGGGAGGGTAAGGATACACGGCAGTCACAGGAATGGCACAAGATTTAGTGCTTTGGGTTTCATCACAAACAAGATTCCAATAGTGATGAACCCTGGTGCAGATCCATTCTCACTCAGAAAAGATGGGTTGTTCAATTTGTTGGGCAGTAGGTTATTTGGTTATTTGTTGGGTTGATTGGGTGGTTGGTAGCTGGCTTTGTAGGTTGGGTAATTAGCCAGACAACTCTTCTTCTGTCATTTAATTACTCATATTAGAGTCTTTATGAATCTTATGTCCATGTTCTATCAAAAAAATGATACTCAGAACTCAAACTCCTTTGTTATTATGAATTCATTCAAGAAAAACCAGTACGAGGCTCCATGAAGTTTTCTTTTTAACATACTTTAGAAACCAACATATCTTTAGAATATTTGCCCATGTTTAATCTCTCTCTCTACGTATATATATATATATATATATATATTTGATGAATGTATACAAAGCGTGATAGAAAAGTATATTTGAAAACATCCCTAGTAGGGTGCGGATGGCTCATGCCTGTAATCCTAGTTACTCAGGAGGCTGAGATCTGATGATTATGTTTTAAAGCCAGCCTGGGCAGAAAATTCTATTACATACTTTTTTTTTCTTTTTTTTTTAATTGTGAAAATACTGTACAGAGGGGTTACAATTACTTGAGGAAGGTAATGAGTACATTTCTTATCAAGCATTGTTGCCTCCTCCTTTTTTCCCCTTCCCATCCCTTCACCTCTCCCCACACATTCCACTCACTCCTTGTGCCCCACGATCGATAAAAATAGAAAAAAAAAAGAAAGAAAAGAAAACATCCCTAATGATGGGTCATCATTGGTGCTTTCGTTATAAAAGTCAACATGTACATCTCTAGAACTTTTTTAGCAGTGTTAAATTAGGGGAAAAATTTTTCTTTCAAACGTCAATATTGTGAAATTTTTGATCAAGCTAAGAGCAATTTTGTAATCAATACTCTAGGTATAGAAACAGAAACAATGAATCTCTCAATGATATCCGTTTAAAAGCATGGCCTGAAATCTAAAGGATTCATGCTGAATTCCGGTCATATGATAATAGGCTTAACATAATAAAATTTTACCTTTAAGAATGTCAGTAATGCCAAGTGCCGATGGCTCATGCCTGTAATCCTAGCTACTCAGGAAAGTGAGATCTGAGGATCACGGTTCAAAGCCAGCCCAGGCTGGAAAATCAGTGAGAATCTTTTTTTTTTTTTTTTTGGTCGGTCGTAGGGCTTGAACTCTGAGCCTGGGCGCTGTCCCTCAGCTCTTCAGCTCAAGGAGAGAGCTCTACCACTTGAGCTACAGCACCACTCCTGGTTTTCTGGTGGTTTATTGGAGATAAGAGTCTCACAGTCTTTCCTACCCAGACGCTTTGAACCATGATCCTCAGATCTCAGACTCCTGAGTAGCTAGGATTACAGGCATGAGCCAACAGCTTCCAGCATCAGTGAGAATCTTATCTCCAATAAAGCATTAGAAAACCGGGAGTGGTGCTGTGGCTCAAGCACTAGATCAGTCACCTTGAGCTGAAGAGCCCTGAGTTTAAGCCCTAGGGCCAAAAAAAAAAAAAAAATAGAATGCCATTAATTTGCATTTTCACCATTAGGCAAGGTGAGTAATAGGAAACAACCTAAAAAGTTAGTGAAATATGACAAACATAATAATTGTCCGACACAAACATCTTATCTATGCTCTGTTCTTGAAACAATCAAGTTGAACTTCCATAAGTTGAACTTCCAGAGTTTCCCTTATATTCTGATGAGATTTCAGAAGAAATAAAGGTCTCTCCATGACATTTCTTCCACACACTCTCTCACACCATTCGCATACTTTTCCAAAATTTACCATAAGAAAGATAACCTAATTTAGCCATGAACTTAAGACTATGTGGAACCAACCTTTTCCATTTCACCAGATCGTTTGGGAATGTGCAGAACCTGATTTTGTGATTTTTATCATAGAAACACTGCAAAACCCTCTGAGGTTACCCAGATTCCTCTGAAAATGAAAAAAATACATTGGGGGGAAAAACGAATATATTGGGGAAAATAAAAATCTTTGCTGTTTTTCTTTTTAGGACCTATACAATACCTTAGGTATCCCAATTAGGAGAATGAAGACTCAAAATAGTACAAAGAGTATTAATGTGGAAACCACTTTGATGTACTCTCACTTCATTTAGATATTTCTTACTATTTTTATATTATGAAAATATTCATTCTAGTTAAATAATTATTGTTTGAGTAAATTGGATTTGTTACCTTGTATTATCTTCTGAGAGTATACATCCATGAAGGGCTCATGATTTACCAGCATTTTTAATATTCAATCAAGAAAAGGCCCATGATGTACTTGCTTTCTTATATCTGAATCTGGTATACAAAAATTTAAAGTTAAGAATAAACATTTGAGTCCTTACAAGGACTTTCTTTCTTTTTCTTTAATTGCGAAAATAGAGTATAGAGGGGTTAAAATTACATGGGCAAGATAATGAGTACATTTCTTATCAAGCATTGTTGTCTACTCCTTTGTTTCCTCTTCCCATCCATTCCCATCTCCCTCTATCCCCCACAGCCCTTCTCCCCAGACAAAGTTGTAAAGTTAATTATCAGTCTATCTAAAATTTCAGAGACCACAAGGTGTAATGCTACCTATCCTGTTCTATCTGCTCCTGTGTTTATATTTCTGTGATTCAATCAATGAAGAAAATAAGGTAAACTCGATCCAGTACATAATTTCTAAAAATGTGGGTACTGTCTTAAATTGTGACAGGCAGTAAGTAAAATGTCAGCAAGTCTATGGGAATAAAAATTCTCAGAGAAAAATTATGATGAAATACTTCAAACTCAAATGTCTTAAATGTTGGGATTTTCTTAGTGACATAAAAACTAAACAGGTAGAACATATTCATTTCCAAAAAATCTATAGCTAGATATGAAATAACTGAAATACATTCATTTCTCTGACTACTTCACAGATTGGGGTCACTTATAGCACCCAGTAAAAATGTGGAGCTTTTGATTTTATCAAATTCTACAATTTCCAGGCAATTTTTCCTATATGGAGGAAAACCAGAAGAGGAAATCACGTAGTGACAAGTTTTGAGTGAATTTGCAAAAGGTAAATTATTGACGTTGAATTAACCAAATCCACATACCCTTTTACAAATATTAAACAATTTAAAAATATACACTCATTTGTAGGAGGATTTTCCATTAGTATACATCTACCATGATTCCTACTAGGATTATAAGATTGGCATGAAAAATCACTCAGATAACTGCTTCTTAGAGAAGATGTTCACTATGTGAATCATGAGAATCAAAGTTTGAGGTTGGTGCTATTGTTCAATAGATACTAAATTTCAATAGAACAGTGGCAGTGGCCATGAGGCAGAACCAGAACACATTTAACTAAAGGACATACAAAAAAATTGATGAGAAAAGAAGTAAATATCAAGATCACCAGGATGGAAATTGTGATTTTCCGAAGTGTGGGAAAGTAAAGTATTTTGATCCTGTTATCCATTGAACATATTTTGATTCTGTTATCCATTGAACAATAGTGCCTATTTGGAGAAAATGTTAGTAAATTCATCCTGGGATGTCAGAGATAGAAAGAAGAAAAAGCCATTAAGTGAGAAATATCCCAGTCCTGTTCAAGAGCCAAACAGATAATATATATATAGAAGATGTGGAGAAAGGAATGAGGTCAAGGAACTGTTACTTATCCTAAAGTTAACTGAATTCACCAAACAAGTTCAGTAGCCTTTCCTACCTAAGATGGAAGATATCTCACACGTTGGTTGTGCACAGCACTTGAAACTTCTGTTGAAACTTCAAGTCTTATTTGGTGGGACCATGGTTACTCTGATGTAGCCAATAATCCTCACAACTGTTTAATGAACTAAGTAAAATTCAGTCTTACTCCCCTATATAAAAACGGATTCCTTTATGCCGACATGAAAGGAAAAGATATCACACTTTCTTTTACTATATATATTTTGGACTATAACTTTGTGGGAGAGAAATTCGTGAGCATTCACTATCGAATACTGACTTGATTTCCCACACTTTTCTCATATGTGTGTGAGTGTGTAGTAATGATATTATACTGAGGGCTGACTGTTACAAGAGCAAGGAATGAATCCATTTCCTATCAAGCATTGTTACCCCTCCTTGTTTGACCCATATTATCCCTTCTCTGCAAAACTCCACAACTCTTCGCTTCTCCATCCAAAGTTGAAAGTTTGTTTTCAACATAGTGTCTTATACTTCTCATTGTGAAAACAAGTTATTTACATTTTTGTTATTTTCCTTCCTCTACCCAAATTAGGATTAACGTATATACAAGTTGCAAAATACCGAAGTCAAATACAGTGACAACAGGGGATATGCAATGGTGGAAGAACATAAAAAGAAACCAAATAAAATCACTTAGTACATTATAAATATATTGAATAAAAGAGCAGGTAAGATAAAATCCCTTGTGTCCCTATCTTGAGGTTCATATCACATAGTATCAGCATTATGAACAAAGATTTTTACCTCTTGTTCTTATCCTTGTCATATAACAGTTATTGTGGATAAAATGCATGAACTTGCAATCTTTACACTACTTACATGATGGTTATAATTGGGCAGGTAATAATTTTATATGAGATAATCATGCCTGAGCAGCATAAACTGAATGCATTTCTTGAGGCAGGTTTTAACTCTTCTTAGTAGGCTGGTGCAGTAAGTTTCAAAATCCTGTTTGTGTCCCTTGTGTACAGGCTTATTTGGAGTGTCGCTTTTAAACCATCAAGACACTCCTGATGATTTATTTTCAAAAATTAGTATATGTGTTTAATTCTGACTTTTACCAACTGGTATAAGTTTGGATAAAGTTTCATAAGTAAATTTCTCTTCATCTGAAGGATACTTGCAAGAGAATTTATATGCATGAATACTGGGTTGTTCTTGGAAAGCCAGAAACACAAAAAAATGTGAGTAAAATTGACGTTAACAACATGAAACCTAGGACCTGTAGAATGTCTTCTGAATAGTTGTATACTTTCTGAGGAGACTTAAGTTGGAAGACTTCCAATTAGTTATCCCTTTATTCCATGCAAAATTTAAGTAAATAAATAATTCAAAATATGTTACAGGTAAAGAAAAATATCGCTAATTTCTGAATAGTTAACATAAGACTATTGTGGGATTTCTCAAATATTTTTATTCATGAAATATGATCCCTTATTCAGAAAAATCAATTGAAAATCTTCCTGATTACCAAATGTGATTATTTTTTTCTTCTATACTGGTTTCTGTATGCTAATTTCTCATTTTTTATTTTATATCCAATATAACTCTGAGTAAATATATTTGCCATATGGATTTCTATCTACAGAGATGCTTCCTGAATGGTAGCACTGATTATTACAGAAGACATTTAAATATATTCATGATTTTTGCATATCAAGAGCATTGCTATGTCTCCCCTAGGTCCATGTTTAGAAACAATGTTGACATGAAGAAAATAGTAATTTTAGCTTACGAATAAGTACCTAGTACAAGTACTAAATTTATTTGAAGTCCTGTTTTAGAAAAAAGATTTCCCAGAGTTGCTTCTATAAATTTTGACCTTAAATGTTACTATGTTTTGTGGAATTAATCCACTGTGATTAATTGGAGCATATGAAAGAAACCCACCACGTTTCCAGAAATGTTCAGATGAATTTTACAATGAACTTTTTAAGACAAAATTTATTTCAAAATATATATTGTGTGTACTCATTTTCGTAGAGCATTTCCATTGTAGATCAAAATTGAAAATTATGACTAAAAATTCTCAGAAGCTACTGAAAATATGGTAAACTTCGCCTACTTGATACTATGATTTTACCTATTAGATAATACCATTTTTTAAAAATATACTGATATTAAGCTGTTTGCTACAAATAACTTCTAGGAAATATTGCTAAATAGCTTCCACTCAAGGATTAACTTTTACATTTGGGGAATTGAGAGAAAATCAGAATAAAACTTACGCATGGTTGCTACCATTCCATTATAGAAACAATAGCTCCCTTCAGAGTATAGTATTCTGGAATTTCAATGAAACCTAGAAACTAGTATGTGAGGATGTACTTCTAGGAATAAAACAGGTGATACTCAGAAATACTCTGAATATGAGTAATGCATAGATCCGAGGGCAAAATGAATAACATAAATGGATACCCATGGTCTGATAACTGGTGTGGGTACATTAAGTTATGTAATGAAAATAAGAAGACTCACCAAAAACATCAAGAAGCCCTTCCATCAAATAAACATTTCATTGGCAGTTTTCACCTCCACTGACTCTTCTGTGGAAGAGTATTTCTGTGGAAGTATTTATGTGACCATAAATACTGTATTATGATCTAATCCGTTTCCTGTTCATGATGTTGAGTACTTCATCAACAAGGAAACACGTCAAGTGAAATGCTTCCTTCTGGCACAAAAACAGAAGGGAGGTTTACATTTCTGAGTGCTGTGTTTTCCATCATAAAACACTGAAATTGTGCTACATTTCTGTAGAAGTGTGCTGCTGGTGACTTCTTAATTTCGAATTCACTGGAATTACAATCCTACTGTACATAACTTACATAGAAACGCTTTTACATCACTCTTGTTTCAATGGTCTGTTTGTTCTAGAGAAGTATGTATCATGTGCCCTAAAAATATTCACAGGAAAATATGATGACTAGATTGTTATGCTTCACCCACTGAAACAGGCTGACTGGAACACAGTATACTTTTTCTCTTTGATGATATTTAGCCAACAAGGAGGGAAGTAATGGCTTGCAAGTATGAATATCTTAAAAAAGGAGACTTTATTGTGAAAAGATTGTTAACTGTGTAAGGTATAAAACATTATGTAATAGATGTGTCTTAGAATATGACATGGAGATAAATGAAATAAATCTCTTAGTTAATAAAGGATTAATTGTTAGGGAAAATGATGTTAATTACTGATATACTGCTAACTTCATCCTCACTGCCCCCCTTGGCCCAGGATTTTATCATAGATAAAAGTAATCAAGCATATTTAAACAAAGCAAGACACAGGGAAGTACTCAATATAGGTTTTTATATTATAGTAATTCAAAAAAATTGATATGAACTGGAAGTCTTTATATGTTCCAAGGCCTAGAATATGTTACCCATATTTTGTACAGCTTCCTTTGATAACACAAGGCAACAGGAAATAATTCACAATGGTTTTTTTAAATTATCTGAAATTCTCTGAAATGTTTAGTGATAAATAACAGCCATTGGGTATAATGTCATCCTTTCAGTTTTACCTTTTTTGCAACTAGAAACTTCAGGCACATATCAAATAAGACATTCGTTAGGTCATTTGGTTTGAACTCAGGGCCCTTCATATATCTCTAACGTGTTTTTGTTCAAGGCCACACTCTGTAACACTGTGAGGATTCTGTTCTTCCTGTGGAAGATGAAATTCTAATATAATTTCCTTCCCCTGGTGACTTTGACCCACCATCCAAATCTCTCAGCCTCCTGAGTACTTGTGTTTGGAAATGTTAAATACAGTGAAAACAGGGTACTTATAATGTTACCTTATAAATATATTAAACACAATAACAAGGAAGGAAAAAATACTTGTGTCCCCATCTTGGGGTTCATTTTGCTTAACAATATTTTATCTGGTCATAAATATATACATTTGACCTTTTTTGCTTGTCCCAAACATATACTAGTTGTTCCAGGTGTGGGAAACCGTAGGACCTATGTTTGTTTGGGCATGGAAAAAATAACATTGCCCCAATTGCTAGGAAATGGAAAGACTTGGAATAATGATTACTGTGTGTTGATCATCACCCAAACTTATGGGATGTGACTGGTTTCCTTAAGAAACAAATTTCAAAAGGAAAAATCCCACAGTATTACCACAGTATTACCTATGTTATTTTCTTTTAGTCTTCCTGAGATCTGTGTTGTTGTACAGGAGAACTAAACCCTTGATTGAATTATTATCCTTTTTAACTCACATAGAAAAAGATCCTACTTCCCATATTTATTTGCCTTTGCCTACCCAATATCTAGGTTTGATTGGCACTCATTACCTATGAACTTTTTATTCGTTTTGAGGATAGTATGCATGAGAATAGGAAATCAGAAATCCCGTGGGATTTCCAGAAAACCAAAAGTGGTACTCTGGCTCACAGGGCAGAATTCAGGCGATGACATGAGCAAAAGAACAACCTCCAAAACCAGAACAAAACCCATTACAGGCAAGCAAGGAATAAAAAGAGCAAGAAGAAAAGCATTTACATTTCATTTACAATATTTCTCTGTAGCATTGAACATCCACAAACATTGTGATAGGCAGAAGTGCTTCAAAATACTCACTGACTTAAAATGAGAAGCCATCTGTTCATGACATTATACAGAGATCATTGCCAAATTACAGAGTTCAAAATTTATCAATTCAAAAATTTCCTTCAACTGTTTCCCAACACATATTACAAAGAAGTGATTATGTTGAAAATGAAATTTACAACTTTGGGGGGGTAGGAGGAGGATTGGGTGGGGGTGCCAGGGATGATGGGAAAGAATGGGGAGGGGAAACAAAGGAGGAGGCTACAATGCTTGATAAGAAATGCACTCATTATCTTGCCCTCTATACAGTAATTGTATAATTGTAACTCCTCTATATGGTATTTTCATAATTTTTTTAAAAGGAGAAAGTGAGAGATCAATGTCCTTTTCATACATACAACTAGATTTTTACCAGTATGATATATACTCTCAAGAGCCTTCTGTGAATGAGTTACTGACAGCAGATATTTATTTCCTATAGTAGAAAGAAATCTTTTGGATTATTGACTCTCCAAGATGGAGTATGGCATTGTCTCTCTTCTGATAATACCGAGAGCCCATTAATTAGCATGCCCAGGTTGATCAGTCAAGAAAGAAAGGATGGATTACTTCCTAGCTTCTAAGTGTAAGTGCACCCTTCAAAATAAGTATGTTTGCCTAGGAATAACATGGTCCAATTAATTTCTTATGGCTGTGGTCCAAAATAAAACTATGAGAATAGTATAATGGAAGTAGAACCCTCATACAAAGATCCCATCAACTACTGTGTTCCAAACAGAATAGGTAGGACATTTTTACGTCTTATATTCAGCCAAATAATTTTGCAACACATTTTCAAGGTAGAAGATTCTCATATATCTCAATTTTTCTCACGTGTTCCCTAATCTGCAGAAGGATTCTATGACCTCTTCATAATGCCTGTGGCATCGCAAACAAGATTTGTGCATGTATACCTAAAACATCAGCCAAATTTTATTTGTTTAGAGGGTGTTAATGTACACTATATGAAGATACATTAGTTTTGAATAGAGAATCTGACATTTATGAGGCAAGAACACATGAATGATTTGAGAATGTATCGTGATATTGCTGAAATGTTCAAATATTAAGCTATAACTTCGACTAGAATTCACGAATCTTTCATGAAACCATATCCCATGAAACTAAAATGTTTCCAAGTGGTGGATAATTTGTCCTGCATATTTATGATCCAAACCGTCATTCAATAATTAATTGGGCATTCTTTGTTGACAACGTCCCTACTACTAAATGAAATAACTTTTGCAGCATATTTTACAAAATACACCTTGCAAAAAATACATCAATTTTTTGATTCCTAGTTTATGAATAGAGTTGAAGAATTAGACTACAGAATAGAAAGTTTTACATGTGATATGAGGTATGAGAGGTATGGAAAGATGAAGGTTTCTGATTATGGACATATTTGGGCATGAAGATTTCTCCTACTATGTGATTTTAATAATCATCAAGATTTCTACAGAAATATTTGAAGGAAAAATGATTTCAACATTGATTTGAAAATGATGGCATGGAACCTCGAACTTATGGAAACCTATGTCTTTTGTATTGATGTAGGGATATAAAGAGAAGAAAACTATTTCCACAAGTCTGGATATGTAATGCAAACCCAGTCAAATAAATGTCAATATGTAAACTTATAACAGTTGTGAAGATTGTATTTATAAATACTTTTTTTATTAATTGAATCTTCTTGTCAAGGTGACATAGAGTTTCATATGTATGGCAGTGATTATATTTCTGATCATATCTGTCCACACATTCCTCATTTTTCACACATTATTTCTTCTGCTTCAAATTTCCATCCCTTCCCACAAGGTATAAAAGTTTATTCCAACATGTTGTTAGCGAGGATTTCTGTTGCAATTGTTAAACCTTAGTCCTTTGTCTCAAATTTTGTTTTTCCCATGCTTTTCCTTACCTTCCCTCCCTAATTTAGATTCAAGTACATGTAATACACAGGATAAGAATATCAAATAGAGTGACTTTGGATAAGATGTAGGAAAAAAATGAAAAATACAAGAAAGAGATTCGCATAGCACATTTGATGTACTATATCATTTTCCCTTCCCTTCCCTTATTTAGATTCATGTACATGTAATACACAGGATAAGAATTTCAAATACAGTGACCTTGGATAAGACATAGGGAAAAAATGAAAAATACAAGAAAGTGCTTCACATAGTACATTTGATGTACTATGTCATTATTTATTTACTTTTGGGGAGGGTCGGTCATGGGGCTTGTACTCCAGGCCTGAGCAATGTCCCTCAGCTCTACAGCTCAAGACTACTGTTCTACCAGTTGAGCTACAGCACCACTTCCGGTTTTCTGGTGGTTTATTGGAGATAAGAGTTTCTCGGACTTTCCTGGCCTGACTGGCTTTGAACCTTGGGATCTCAGCCTCCAATGTAGCTAGGATTACAGTTGTGAGCCACCGACACCTGGCTTGAACTATGTAATTTTAAGTGGAAACACTTAAAATGTAGGCACATGCAGAGCACAGGGGCAGCAAATATGGCGCTGAGAGGGAGTTGAGTGGGCAGAGCCCAATTTGCTTTACGTTCAGTGCATTACCAGCCCGTGGAAGCTTAGGTACAGGATAGGTTGTGCCCTTGACAGTGATTGGTTCCTCTTCCTCTCCTGCCATGACACCCACTCCTTTTTGGCTTTAAAAGGGGCTGCTCTCTGTTAATAAATGAGTTTCTTCCTGCTTGACTTGACTCCCCATTGTGTCTGAGTGTCTCCCAGGCTGAGGGAGGCTGGGAACAGGCTAGTGCTGCACTTACCTTTCCTTCGACCCCATCTATCTTTCGTGGGATGGACAAAGACCCAACACTTGGTGCCCAACGTGGGGCATGAAAGGAAAAGATACCAGCCAAGGCTAAGCGGTCTGTCAGGGTAAGTGAAACCCTTAGTATGGGTAATGCTATATCACAAAGAAGGAGGAGGAGGCAACATTAGGCCTAGAAGGAGTACAGGATGACTTGGGAAGTGAGAAGTAAAAGGAATGGGTCAAATTTGACTGAGAATGCACTGAAACATGCACAGTGGAAGTCAAAAAGAGGGTGAAAGTACCCCCTCTGACTCAGGTGATCCTGACAGTCCTAGGCTCTCTCCCTATTTCCCCAATTGGAGGGGAGGTATGGCAACTTCACACAAATTACTTTTGTTAACAGCAGTTTTCAGTGCAAATAATAGAGATGAGTTTAGATGATAGATTTGAAAGAATTAAGCACATTGTCCACATGGAGAATACTTTGATTTTCTTCTTACTTGTGAGAAGGATTTGCAAGACCCGGACTCCTATCAACCTTCCATGGAGGGGCCGAGGGCTGGGGAAGTAATTTACTCGGAGGGCTACCCTGGAAGGGTAGGGCCACCTGAGAGCCTGGACCCTAGGCCACAGGATTCGCTTCCCCACACCTATGTAGTCAATCTGGCACTGGGGGATAACAGGCCATTGGAATGGTATCCATGGCAAGCTAAGGATATTAAAGAGCTCCTCAAGGCAGTGGCGGAGGATGGCCCAAAACCTCCTTGGGCCCAGACGCTATTACAGGACATTGCTTGTCACCCGTGTGTCCCTAAGGACTGGCTGGATGTGGCCAAAGCTCTCCTTACTAATTCTCAGTTTATTAAAAGGTGTGCTTTCTTTAAGGAAGAATGCAGAGTGTGAGCAGAAAATAACTGGCAGGCTCAACCTGCAATACCAATTACTTATGCCATGTTAACAGGGACAGGGAAGGGTACTCCACTGGCGTCCAACAGGTTGCCATACCTGGCCTATACTGTGGCCAATGCCACAAGAATATCATGTGTAAAAAGATAAGCAAGCCTCTCTATATTTATGTATATCTTGCTTGACATATTACATTTCACCAAAATGAAAAAAATGGCAGTCTGGAGTTTAATTTCACACTGGAGATTGTGGATTGGTGGGTAGAATTTAAATGGCTTGAATACCAGGAGATTAAAAGTTCTGATTACAATGAAAATTAATTTTAAGAATGCAACAGCAGGACTTTAAACTATTTAGAAGAAAACATCCTGCTTCCTATTGTGGAAGAAGGTATAATTACGAAAGTCTATCAGTAGTCTGGAGGGTCACAGCTACTTTGTACCCTGAAGTACATTCCTTGTTATTATCTTTAGGACTTGAAGCTCAATTAACATTAACACCATAAGAAAAAGGGTTACTATGCCTTCTGGTGTGAGAAATTATCTCATGATGTAAATTAAACCCCATTTGAGAATCAAATGAGATTGAGTGTTGAAACTATTCATGTATATTTTCAAATGACAAAGTATAATGGTAGAAAGGGAAGAAAGGTTTTCCACTTTTAAATATACTTCAAATACTTTATGTGCACAGAATATGTTTTGAAAAATATATCAGAAGCCAGGCTCCGGTGGCTTACGCTTTTAATCCTAGCTCCTCTGAGATTTGAGGATTGCGGTTCAGAGCCAGCATGGGCAGGAAACTTCTATAAACCACCAGAAAACCAGAAATGGACTGTGGCTCAAGTATTATAGTGCTGGCTTTGAGCTGAATAGCTGAGGGACAGTGCCCAGACCCCAAGTTCAACCCGCATGACAAAAAACAAACAAACAAACAAAACCAAAAAAAATCAGAGGCAGAAAATTGAAGCCATTAATAGAAAACTCAATGATATTTTCATCCTTTCCCCAAAGATTTTCAGCTCTCAGACAGTACTAAATGAGCCAACACTAAGTAAGCCTGAAATAATATAACGAGTCTGCAAAATTGCAGCTACCTACAGCTCAGATATTCAATCAAGTAATTGTTAAAAATTCACTAGGAGGAGGAACAAATATGTTCTCAGTTGAACTCGCACAATAATTTTCAACTTATTGTCAAAGGAAAGGAGTCATAATTAACATAGTACCCTGCATGAGGCAAACAGCAACACAACTGCACCTTCCTGATGATTAATGTATCCCCGAGGTGCTCTCTTTTGTGTATCAAGATATCTTTATGTCTGGGTGGAAGCCTGTGCCTGATGACACACAATCACCAACTGCCATTCTTGGGTAATGTTCAATTATTTAAAAGTTGTGAAAAGGTACTTTTGTTGAAGTAATTAATTCTCTTCTGTAAGCAATATAAAGCCTGCAACCACATGTTCTCTGTCACACTAGACTGTGGAGGACCAGGGGCCTAGGGACCCAGGGACCCAAAGACTTACGTTTTAGAGTGGCTATTCTTTGTAAAGGACACTTAAGTCATGGTTTCTCAATTACAACATGATTGACATTTAGAACCATAATTTTTTTGAAGTGTGTGCTCTGAATTGCAGTATGTGCAATAGTATACTTATCATTAACTAAGTTAATTTAGCGTTAATCCCTCCCCTCAGCTGTGCAAACACACTTATCTTCTTTCATTGCCAAAAAATCCATTAGAAGGCAAAATTACTCCCACTAGGAAACTGCTGGTAGAAAAGCCGTTGGAAATATTTTTCCATAATTAGACCTATAGCTATAGCTGAATTTATGTACAGACATAAACAGACAAGTACAAATTTACATACACAGATATATACTTAGTCTTTTCTACATCTACTTTTATAGAGCTACTTTTCTGTGTTTACATTCCTTATTGTATAATACACTCTTACATATACTACGTGTAGATTTAAATATAAATGTATAAAAGTACACAAATACATATATGAATCAGTTATATATATCATTATTTTCATATGGGATTTATAGTATGTTTTCCATTCTAGTCCATGCAAAATGAATGATACTTGTAAATGAGCAACATGTATACAAATATATCTGTATACATACACATGATATGTTTGTATAATGACTGTATATTTGGTGGAGTTGGTTCCCAATACAAACAAATAAAAGTACCAATGACTGCTTAAGTCCGAAATATAAAATATAATAGTATTTGCTTATAGTCTATACCAGTATTTGCTGGGTATTTTAAGTCATCTCTAGATTAGTAGATTACTAAAGCAATAAATACAACATAAATTGTTGAACTACAGTACTTAGTAAATAACAAGAAGAGTCCATCCATGTTTAGTTTAGATGTATTTTTAGCACAATGTCAATTTATAGTTTTATTACAGTGAACAACAAGAATAAAGGACCATTGGAGTAAGAAGATTCACTGGCACAACGTGCAAAACTCCGAATTTGCAGCAACTTGAAATTATAGAACAAAGGTATAAAGCAATAGGAAAGCTGATTATTAAAAAGATGCTATCCTAGTTATAAATGGAAAGAAGCCATCTATCATGAATAGCAAGGCAGAACTTTTAGATTTGTAAAATGACATTCTACCTATTGATGCCAGGAAAACAAAACAAAAAAAAAAACCTAAATTAAGTATATGTCAAGCACCTTCTATAAAAATTTTTATACATATAAAATAAGGGACATTTGTTGCACGAAACCGGGAAGATCAAAATCTTGAAGGAAGGGAGAAAGAAAGAAAGAATTAAAGAAGAAATGAGGAAGAGAAGCAATGAGAACCAGATCCAGATGATGATGGTTCACACATATAAGTTATGTGAAAGTAACAACAACAACAAACCATTAAAAAGGTAGGCATAGTGGTGCATTCCTATAATCCCAGAACTTGGGAATAGGCAGAAGAATATTGTGTTTAAAGGACTCCAGGCTACTTGAAAATTTTAAGATGAACCATGAAATGAAGACCTTGTCACCCACAGTTACACATGAGTACCACTGGATGGTACCTATAATCCAAGTTTTGTTGTTGTTGTTGTTGAGGTTTGTCGGTCGCTGGGCCTGGGCGCTGTTCCTCAGCTCTTCATCTCAAGGTTAGCACTCCACCACTTGAGCTACAGCTACAGCGCTACTTCCAGTTTTCTGGAAGTTTTCACCGACTTTCCCGCCCCGGATGGCTTTGAACGGCAATCCTCAGATCTTAGCCTCCTGAGTAGCTAGAATTACAAGCGTGACCCACCGGCGCGCAGCTCCAAGTTTTTTTGGAGGCATAGAAGAAGAATCAAAGCTCAATGCCAACCCAGACAGAAAATTCCATGGAACACTATCTTGACCAAGGTCAACTAGAAGTATTGACCTGAGACTGTCATCCCAGCAACAACAGGAAGCATATAAAATATGAAATTCTGGTCTCTATGTGTGCCAGATAGCAAGCAGATTCTTCTCAAAAATAAATAGCAAAGCATAGAGTGAGATCTACCTCAAAAATAACCAGTGGAAAAAGCGGCTAAAGGCGTGACTGAGCACACACCTAGGAAGGGAGAATGGTACAGTAATTACCAAGTAAGTGAGAGGCTCTAATTTCAGATCCAGAAGCACCAAAACAACACAACAGAAAGCTCATACAGGCTTTGGAATACTTTATAAAATTGATGAATTTCACCATTTCACAATGTAGTATAATTTTTGTATTGCCACTTCCAATAGAGATTTGAACAATCACGTTCTTAAAATGTTCGGGATGTGTTCTTTTATGTAGGACCTTCGATATAAGTAACTACTGGAAAATAACCCTTTATACTATTTCATTCACTTTATTCTTATAGAAAATTCTGTCACAACACTGGCCAGTAGTGTATCCATGTCTAAAATTTTTCTTGAAATGATAATTCAATTGTCAGTGTGCATCTTGGGTGTGGAGTATATATATGTATGCTGAAAATTCTGTCTGAAAATTCTATATAATATCAAAATTGTAATAATTTATTTGGTATTCCAAAATCATACATAAATTGAATCATACTAATCAGTGGTAAAGGCTAATCTAGAGAAACACTACAATGATTTTTACCATACAGTAAAGCGTATATATTTATTGCAGTAATTTTATTGAAGATTCCTGACCCTTACATTACAATTCCTATGAACAATGAATTAACTTGTGAGAAAAACAAAAAGAACTTGATTTTTGCTTTGAAGACATTATGAAGAACCATTGTCTCTGCAAATGAAAAACATGCCCTTTCAAAACTTGTTCAGATTGAATGGGTGGGAAAAATAAAACTATTCTGATTTGTCATCACCTATTTATTTTGGAATATCCAGTTTTGATCATGAGAAATCCTACATTTTGTGTACCTTTTGGACTGGAGTGGTTTTTGCAAAGGAATATAAAAAAAATTGTATTGATATATTTTCTGTGCAAAAGATCTTAACATACATTCTGTAATCTGGAAATAACAAGGATTTTATATGAATTTATTAAACATTCTGTTCTCTGTTTCTCCTCTCCTAAACTCTTGCATATCACAGTGTGAAGTGATATGCATCATAGTGATAAGAATAATATAAATTAACTCAAGAATTATAACCACACAATCAAAATATTGACGTGATGTAATCAATAATCTTCAATATAATTAAAAAGAAGTGTCATACATCATGCTGCCCCTATGTTCAAATAGAATAATTTTGATTCCATTAGTAAGTGTAAAAACTGCAAACGCTTTTTAAAGTAATAACAGTCACAGTATGTAGTGTTATTAGGGAAAGATTCAGAATGATGGCGAATAGTTAGCTATATTTTCATAAAAATATGAATGTCACATGTCAGTGTGAAAAGTTCAATTTTACAGGTCAATCTTAGAAGTTTCTAAAGACAGACACCTCTTAAAAATTGTCTTGTCATATCTGAGTCTTGAGAAATCTAGTGAAGGGGGACATCAATATCTGCCAAATGCTCAAATGATAGAGCACATAGTGATTATCCAAATTAGGTGATAGGAAGGAAATAGGGTAGGAGAGAATCAGGTATAAAAAAATCATTTTAAACATTATTCCAAGGTTCCATATTGCACTTATCTGTGTTTGGGTTAGTTCTGTCTAAATAATGGGACCATCGATGATTCCATAAATAATATAAGAAAATTTTAGTGTTTGAAAATGAGGAGGTATAGGTTGAAGCAAAATTGCATAATGTCAAAACAAATATTTCAGACGCATGCATAAGAGAGTCTTACACAAATAAATTGGCATGAACATAGGAAGGATTAAACATACACACATTAACACAGTTCATCACTAAGAAGCAAAACAACAATTTTTACAGTATTTGGAGACAAAATGGAAATAATTGATTTGACCTCTATGTTGTTAAATGTTCTCTATAGACAAATCTCTAGAATATTGTAATTCTTCCATCCCAGAAGAATTCTAATTTAAACAGCAAAACATATTCAGTAGGAGGTTTAAAGGTTTGAGTTACCATGTAATTTAACGAGTAATTAAACAGTGTTGCTTAAGTTCATAACTTGGAAATAACGTATGTTGACAAGAAGAAAATTGGAATATTATCTCAGAATATAGTACATGAGTATAACTACTAAATATATTAGGAGTTGGATTTTAGGAATGAAGAATTCCCAGAAATTCCGGGGTGGGTGGTGGGGGGAGGATCGGAAGGGATGGGAAGGGGAAACAAAGGAGGCTATAATGCTTGATAAGAAATGTACACATTATCTTGTCCATGTAATTTTAACCCCTCTGTACAGTATTTTCACAATAAAAAATATATAAAAAGTGAAAAAAATAAATTTTGACCTTAAAAATGAGTACTGTTTCCGGAATTACTTCAGTGTTAATTATTAAGTACATGAAGGATTAGCAGACAATTCAACAGGCATATTCAAATGGGTTTTACAACCAACTTTTTAAAATAAAATTATATTATAGAGTTTTTGTACAATGTCGATCACAGTTCAGTATTATTCCTGAAAATTCTCCGGAAGCTACTAAAAATAATATTGTCATAGCAAAGTTCATCGGACCGGATAATGTCATTTTTCCAATGCATAGTATAATACTTCCCTGCTTTTATTAAAAACTGCCGGGAAATATTGCTAAAGAGATTCCTAGCAAAGATTACAACATAAATTTGGGGAGTTAGGACAGAAATTTAGTGATTGGTGCTATCATTCTGTGATCGGAAAAATCCTTCAGAATGTAGTGTCCTGGCATTTCAATTAAACTTAGATAACTTGAAATGACAAAGAACTTGTAGGAAGACAACACCTAATATTCAGAAAAGCTCCGAATATGAGTAATATTTAGATGTAACAATAAAAGGAATAACATACATGGGTAGAGTTGGGAAGAACGAAAAGTAATGTGTGCACACTAAGGTATTTGCTAAAGATAAGTAGACTCACCAAAAACAATAAGAAAGCCCTTCCATCTCATAGACATTTCACTTGCAGTGTTCATTTCCTAAGTCTCCTTTGTTTGAGATCATACTTAATGTAACAATGACCCAATAATTTCGTGTACAGGATCTCGGGTCCTTCATCTTTGTTCACCTCAGCTTTATTAATTGAAAAGCTCCCTTCAGGCCAAACACAGAAGGGAAGATTCCATTTCCATTTTTGTCATAAAATTCACAGAAATTGTGCTAAGCTTTGGTAGACATGTGCTGCTGGTGTCTTCTTAGCATCTAACTCACCAGAACTATGATCCTACTCTTAATACCTACATAGAAATTACTTTATATAAGTCTTGTTTCAATAATCTGTCTGTTTGATCTAGGGAAATATAAAACCTGTGGTAAAAATATTCCTTTAAAAAATAGTACTTGGACTATATTTTAGGAAGTGAAAAAGGGTTAATGATGGGCACTGTACTTTTCTCCTCAATGAAGTATATCCAGCAAGAAATGAAGTAACTGTTGACAAATATAAATATCTTAAAGTTTCCTTTACCAGGGAAATATTTTACACCATGTGATGTATTGAACAAAGTATATGAAACCTGTGTCTTAGAATATAACATGAGGAAAATGGTATCAGAGTTTTGGATGTAAAACTGTGTTCTGAAACAGTGCTAACCCCTCTGGGATTTTTCAAAGCTACTAGTGAATAAGCATAATTAAAAACAGCCTGAAAGACAGATGTACTCAATATAGGTTTTTATAAGATCGTAAATCAAAGAAAAATAGATATGATGTGGCAGTTACTTTTTATATATTTCCAAGTCTGGAATGTGTTGCCCATATTTTATAGTGCTTCTCTTGATAACATATGACAGAAGGAAACAATTCACAATCCTATTTCAAATCGTCAGAAACATTTTGTGAAATATTTACTATTGTGAAATAGGTGTTATCAGTTAATGTCATCTTTTATTATTCCCATTTTTGCAACTGGCATTTTCTAATACATATCAGAAAATCTTTTGGATAGGTCAATTTGCTTGAACTCAAGAGATCTTCCTATATCTCTGAGGACTTTTTCTTTGAACCACTGTTCAGCTGTTGATGTACTGGTTGTGACTTGGAGAGAAGCTTCTAAAATAATTGACTTCCCTGGTTGGATTTGACCAACCACTCAAAAGTCTCCACTACCTACATAACTAGGATCAGAGGTATGAGCCACCAGCACCCAACTACAAAATACTGCACAAGAATCTCTTGTCAAAAATTGTTAAAGTAACAAAAAGAAAAGTTTGGGAAACATAACGCTGAAAACTGTTCTTCAAACTCTGTCTAAATGGAAGCAAATTCCTAAAATACATCTGCAGTGATTATTAACCATAAAAGAGAAGAAATGTGAATATTTTCTGGTGTTCAAAACTATAACATGAATATCAGTGGCATTTGCATTTATACTTGCTTGATAAAGTAGTTCTCTAGACGGATAGGAACAGCAGCATTCTGCTGCTGCACATACAATAAAATTTGCAATTTTGAGAAAACAGAGATGGGAAAATGGAGATAAAATGATAGTATCTGTTCATTATTGCATAATCTAGAAACATCCAAGAGCCAAACATAATCTACAGAAGTAGTATTTGTAAAGTGGAAAAAATGGTATGTCTTGGTTGATAACTCCTAAAGTAAATCAGGATCAGTGAAATAAAGCAGGAAGCCTTCCATTAGAAGGCCCCCCCCCAAAAAAAAATCCCACTATTTGTGTTTTTAACCCATGTTTTAGACTGCCTCCCTTGGATAAATCTTTGTTATGGTGATAGGGCAAAGAATACTCAATTCCAGCTCCTGACCCAAGACTTCCAGATCAACTTGTACTTGAGTCAACTGAAACACATAATAATGGCATGGGCTACTAAATAAATAAATAAATGGAAAACTACTTCTGAAAATTTTTTAGATTAGTAATCCTCAGAGTTCTTATATATAGCATAAACAAATGTGTAAGCTTTTCATGCACAGTTTGATAGAATGTAGAATCTGAAAACAGAATGGGTAATACAGTAAGGATCACCTCCATTTCCAGTCCCTTTCTCAATTTTATTTGGAATCAGCAGTTTCATCCAAGATAAAAGCATACAGAAATATTCTTTATAGACATGCATTGCTACTATAACAGTGAAGTTAGAATTAAATAATAATCCAGATTATTTTAAGTAACATGTTATGGGTAATCATTAATGAAGCAAAATATCTAAGTAATCCATACTTAAATATTTTGCATAACATGCATGCATTCTATATTTAAATTGCTTTGGTTGAGAAAACGTTTTATTTGAATTATGTTCAAGCATAAGTAATATAAATTGATCAAGGTACTGGTGGCTCATGCCTATATGCAGTTAGTGCAAGGAAGAAATTCTCTGAGACTCATGTTTTCAGGTAGCAAAGAAAGAGCTGGATGTGTACAGTTGGTTCAAGTACTAGGGACCAACCTTGAGCAATAACACTAAGCAAGAGCACAGTCTTGAGTCAAGCCCCATTATGTGCACAAAAGAAAAAAAAAAGAGGAGGAATCTAAGCTAAATGGAGAATACCTACTATGGATCTACTTAGAGCATTTTACAGATTGAAGTATAAGAATGATAATTGATCATGGGTGTATTTTTGTATGATAGAAAGCAATGATTAAGTTGAACATCCTAATGTGGCTGGGATTAGGAAATTTAAAGGGGAAAGAGAAGGGTGCTAACCGAATTCATATACCATTATTTGTAACAAGGGAGAATTTTCTCTTCGGGATGTCAGCTTACTCTCAGAAAAGTTTCCTTTGCAAAAGTCAATACCTCCCAGGAAGGTGGATTGCATATAGGTAGAACACTCTGGTATCCTTTATGTAAGTTCTTCCTAAAACTAATAAGATTGTCTGTGCCTTTTATCCTTCCCTTTCCAAGTAGTCTGAGACCCCTTACTTTTAAAAATGTTCACTGTAGTCTATGTGCAAAAACTATCATCCTTTCTCTTTCTAAGTAGTAAGTTAAAATTTTGAACAAAAATATTTTGTATCTGAGAGTATTGGATTTAAAAGGACAACTTTCATTTTGTAATTCGGCTTCTTTTCATTCCAGCTGGAAAAGCACAAGGGGCACACAAGCAGAGGGAGGCAGGGCGATAAAACACTGTCATTATATTCAATGCACTACATGTATGAATTGAACTATATAAATTGATGGTAAGATGGGAGGAGGGAAATGGGGGAGAAAATGGAAACAGTAATGTTGATCCCGTGCATTGAAGTCATGAGTTGTGCAACTACATAATAATAATTTTTTAAATAAAAAATTTTGATTAAAAAGAGAGAGGGAAAGTACAGATACAATAGTACCATTGATCTTTTATTATAATGTAGACTGCATAAATTACCACAAAATAATCAGTCTTTTTGCAAAGTAAATGAGATACCAGTAAGGCACTGTATTGTAGTAGGCACTCAGTTCCTATGTGGGTGCTGTCCCTGGTCACTGGTCAGGGGATAACTAGGGAGCTAACAGTATGAGGTACTGGTTTTTGGACTACATTCACTATCAAAAGTGGCCTGTTGAGGGGTTAAAATCTATGTGTTACTTTTTTGTTTGTTGTCAAGTAAAACATTAAATGACATTAAATCATCCTCGAAATATTACTTGAGACAAAATCTCATTGGAGTTGAACATACAGCCTTACAAAAGACAAAGATATTTTTGTGTGTGAGTAGTTATTGACACTGGGAAAATGAGGTTCATCTAGGGATTATGCAGGTTCGTATCACAGATAAAATATAGAGGAAGACAGCAAAAGTTGAAATTCATTTTTTAAGTGAAAATATTAAAAAAGAAAATATCAAGATATACTTTAACTTAAGAATATCACACTGAGTGATAGAAAGTGGACTGTTGTCAGACACTGCTCAAAACCATAAGGGAGTATTGTCTGCTAAACTTTTGATACAATACTGAAATGTTCAAGTATAATTTTAACAGATGAAAACTATTTTGAATTCTACATCATGGTTAGTTTTAACATTATTTTGGAAGCAAGTTCTTTCTAGATCTTTAAGTTCTTTTTTGGCATTTCTAATATTTCAGTCACATTTTCAGATTTTAACTTTTTGATCATTAACTTAAGTCTTTTTATTTTTGCTTTTTATTGCTATTATAAAAGTGATGTACAGAGTGGGTAAAGTTACATAAGTCAGGTTAAAAAAGTTCATTTCTTTGTGGACAACGTCACCCTTACCCTCACGCTCTCCCTGTTTTTCTCTCCCTTTCCCTATCCCCACGGTTGTATAGTTCATTTTCCACATAGTCTCTAGTGATTACCACTGCTGCATTTTCACCATATTTCCTTCCATTTCTTTGCCCCCCTTACCACTGCAAAGAGAGATAAATGAACAAACAAGACAAAAGGAAAACAAAGAAAAAACCAAAGAAATAAATATTAACATTTCTTGGAATTGAGTTTGATAAATATTATTTCATCTGATCAGATGCACATAGGCATTTTGCTTTTGTGTTTCTCACCTACGAGTATCTTCCTTTGATTTTGCTAAGTGTATAATTGCTTAGAGTCCTCTATAATTTATCATGACCCAGTGTATTTTAGATCTAGCTTCTGCATATGAGAGAAAACATGAGCCATTTTTTATCTCTGTGATTGCCTCACTTAATATGATTTGTTCTAGATTAAAATGCTAATTTAACAACATCTTTATTGCTACACTCCCAATTTTACCATGTGGAGAAACAAGAAGATATTAACTCTCAAATTAGCCATAGTGCTCAAATCTGTAGTACTAGGTACTTGCTGGTGGATGCAAGAAAATGGTGGATGAAGATCAGCCAGGCTAAAAAATTAGAGGCACCCTTCTCAATGAAAACACTGGTGATGGCTGCTCAATCCTGTATTCATAGTTACAGGAGCTTCTGGGCGAGGCTAGTTTAAGGGAAAAAAAGTACCTAAGACATTTCTCAAAAAAAAAAAAATGACTAGCAGGGCTGTATGCTTGTCTGAAGTACTAGAATACTTGTCTCATTAGTCCATAAATACAGTCATTTTTCAAGATGCAGCTTCACTATGTTGCATAGCCTGGGATTCAGTTATTGGGCTCAAGAAATCCTAGCCTTAGCCACCTGACTGGCTGGGACTATAATCATGCCCCAACAGAAATAGACAAAATGTTTATTCTTAAAACACTACATACCCAACAGAAAACATAAGGATGTGAAATCTCCCAATCTAATTTCCCAGAACCCAGCTTGTTAACACTTGATTTTATATAATGTTATTTAGATTTTTTCTTTAGCCAGTCCTCGTGCTTTAACTCAGGGTCTGGGCACTGTCTGATTATCTTGCTCTAGGCTAGCACTCTATCACTTGGACCACAGTGCCACTTCTGGGTTTTTCTCTTTATGTGGTACTGAGGAATGAAACCCAGGAATTAATGTATGTTAGCCACGCACTCTATTACTAAGCCACACTTCCTAGCCCAATTTTAACATTTTAAATAAAATCTAAAACAGACTAAACAGTTTATAATCTCCTCTATGACTATTTTGTGGGATTAATATCACTTTTTCTGTATATCATATCTGTTATGGCTATGATAGTTTTAAAGCAATACCAGGATTTGAACTAAGACTTAAATACTTGCTAGGCATGTGTTCTGCTAGGAAGACAACTTTACACTTTTCTGGTAGTGTTTACTTTTGGGCTGGGGTCTTAATCTTTGACTAGGCATATGTCGAGAGTATGATCGATCTATTTTATGCGTCCTATAATTGGGAGATTAAAGAAACATACAATCTTGTCCCAATATTTCTATTGAGATGAAGACTTGCAAACTTGGACTGACAAACTGCAAACGACTCAAATTTCAGCTTCCTGACCATCCATGTTAGCAAACACACTTGATGCTGGAGTTTGTAAACTGCTCTAACTCTAGATTTGTATAAACAATATTATAAGAGGCAGTATTCTCACATTTTCTTTCCCTGTCCTTTTGTTAAGTCTTTAGGAAAATGTGTAAGTGGCCGGTAGAACTTGAGGGGTAACCCAGTCCTGACAAGTGAATTGTTCAGGCGGAGCAGCAAGTGGTGACTGGCTTGCTGGCATTAGTAAACTATTGGTTTTGATTTTGTTTCAGTTTGACTTTTTGATTTTTAATGCCAGGCTAGTCTGCAATCTGAATGGATCTCTAAAACAGTACATATTGTTTGAAACATTTGTTGTATTTCTATTGGCACACTCATCATTTATATATTTTAGTCACTGCTACAAAATTTCTCATGCTGAGCTTTGTGAAACAAAAACAGATCAACAAGATTTTCAGTTTTCAAAAACCAGTCATGTAATTAACTGAATTAAAAGTTACTTGGGAACAATCATTATGGATGGTCATATTAACCTGCAATGATATAATGATTTATGCATTAGTATACTTAGTAAAATAAATTATAACATTTAAATGTTCAAAAGAGTGGTTTTGGAGATCATGCTTGCATAACATTATAATCAAAATCAACCACAGACAGGAAGAAATATAGTAATACCATAGACTAAACTCTAAAATTATAGTTAATAATACACTATAGATAGAAGTACTCAACTTTCCAGATATATCTGAGTTTAGAATAAAAAAATAAGTATTTAATTCCTGAATAAGTGTTTCCTTTTTCCCATGTTAATACTAACAATACCAGTGATCAGGTACTTTTGATAAATACTTGGCTTAAGACCCGATTTTCTAAAAGTTTTCTCTTTTTTTGAGTAGAGTGGCGATAATCATCTGTACTCATTTTGCCTTTGCTCTGTGATAGAGTATTTTTTCAAAATAAGTAAGCAATAATTTTTTTTAATTTAATTTAATTTAGCAATAAATTTTTATCCTGTTGAACTTGATCCTCTACAGACTCATGTTAATTTAGTTCTGCAGGTTTTCACTGCTAGTGTAAAATATAATACTCTGTTCTTGTTTGACTGTTTTTATTTTTCTGATATTGCTTCATAAGATCTGCTTCTATACCTTAAACACATATTTGTATATTTTACATTTTCATGTGGTTATTCAACATGTATTAAGTATCTAATAAATGTCAATAAAGAAAGTGCAAATATGATGGGTTGTTGCATAATGGATCTTGCATTCTAAGTGGAGAAAGAAAATTACACAAAAATGCTAAATACATTAGGTAGTATATGTAGTAATATATATGGGGGAAGAAAAATAAATGAGAGAAAAACTAGTGTCTCAATATATTTATATACATTTTCTTCAAGTAAAATATTTATTTCTGATCATTGATTTTAATTTGAAGTCTATTTTATCTGATATTAGGATTGCAACTCCCACCTGTTTATAGGGGCCCTTTACTTGGTAGATTTTATTCCAGCCTTTCACTTTGAGATTACATTCATGTTTGTGTGCAAGGCATGTCTCTTGAAGAGAGAAAATAGAAAGATCTTACTTTTTGATCCAAGTGGACAATCTTTGTCATTTAATTGTAGTTTTAAGTCCATTAATATTCAGGGTTAGGATTGAGAGATATTTATCTCTCCTTACTTTTTATCCATTTGGGGGGCGGGCAGGAGAGAGCTGTGTCTTGGCTGTTCTTTGTGTGATTAGGTAGTTCTCTGTTTGTGGCCTGTTTCATTGCCTATATTCTGTTCTTGTTGGTTTCCTATATGTAGAACGTCTTTGAGGATGTTTTGAAAAGCTGATTTGATAGCTTTGATATATTGCTTCAGATTTTCCTTTTTGTGCAAGATTTCTATTTTTTCTTCTATGAATGAGAGCTTACTTGGGCAGATTATTGTTTCTTGGTAACTATTTGACTTAAGGACAGGGCATACCTCTTTCCAGGCCATCTTTGCTTTTATGTGTCTACTGAGAAGTCTGAAGTAATTCTGATAGGGTTACTTTTACATGTAATTGTTCTCTCCCTGGAAGATTTAAGAATTCTTTCCTTAGTGGCTATGATTCCTTAGTAACTATGGATTATAATGTGATGATGTGAAGACCTGTTCTGGTCTGGTCTATTTGGGGTTTTAAAAGTTTCTTGTATATGGATGGGTCTGTCCTTTTTTATATTTGGGAAGTTCTCCACTAGGATTCTGAGGAATATATTTCCTGATCTTTGGCTTTCTTCTCCCGTACCTCTTGTGTTCCTATGTATCTCGAATTAGGCTTTCTAAATATATCCCTTATTTCCTGTAGTGATCTGTCATGCTTCTTAGTTTGTTATGAATGTGTGTGATCTTTCTCTAGGGAGTCTAAAATTTCTTCTTCTTTCTTCTTCTTCTTCTTCTTCTTCTTCTTCTTCTTCTTCTTCTTCTTCTTCTTCTTCTTCTTCTTCTTCTTCTTCTTCTTCTTCTTCTCTTCTTCTTCTTCTTCTTCTTCTTCTTCTTCTTCTTCTTCTTCTTCTTCTTCTTTCTTCTTCTTCTTCTTCTTCTTCTTCTTCTTCTTCTTCTTCTTCTTCTTCTTCTTCTTCTTCTTCTTCTTCCTTCTTCTTCTTCTTCTTCTTTCTTCTTCTTCTTCTTCTTCTTCTTCTTCTTCTTCTTCTTCTCTTCTTCTTCTTCTTCTTCTTCTTCTTCTTCTTCTTCTTCTTCTTCTTCTTCTTCTTCTTCTTCTTCTTTCTTCCTTCTTCTTCTTCTTCTTCTTCTTCTTCTTCTTCTTCTTCTTCTTCTTCTTCTTCTTCTTCTTCTTCTTCTTCTTCTTCTTCTTCTTCTTCTTCTTCTTCTTCTCCTTCTTCTCCTTCTTCTCCTTCTTCTCCTTCTTCTCCTTCTTCTCCTTCTTCTTCTCTTCTTCTCCTTCTTCTCCTTCTTCTCCTTCTTCTCCTTCTTCTTCTTCTTCTCCTTCTTCTCCTTCTTCTCCTTCTTCTCCTTCTTCTCCTTCTTCTCCTTCTTCTTCTTCTTCTTCTTCTTCTTCTTCTTCTTCTTCTTCTTCTTCTTCTTCTTCTTCTTCTTCTTCTTCTTCTTCTCCTTCTTCTTCTCCTCCTTCTTCTCCTCCTTCTTCTCCTCCTTCTTCTCCTCCTTCTTCTCCTCCTTCTTCTCCTCCTTCTTCTCCTCCTTCTCCTCCTCCTTCTCCTCCTCCTTCTCCTCCTCCTTCTCCTTCTCCTTCTCCTTCTCCTTCTCCTTCTCCTTCTCCTTCTCCTTCTCCTTCTCCTTCTCCTTCTTCTTCTCCTTCTTCTTCTCCTTCTTCTTCTTCTTCATTTTTCCTCTTGGTTGTGGGGCTTGAACTCTAGGCCTGTGCTCTGTTCCTCAGCTCTTCAGCTCAAAATCTACTTCTGGCTTTTTCTGTTTAATTGATGCTGAGGAATCGAACCCAGGCCTCATACATGAGAGGCAAAATCTCTACTACTGAGACGCCTTCGCAGCCCCTCTAAACTGTCTTCTGCTTCCAATATTCCTTCTTCCACCTCCTCCATTCTGCTTTCAAGGCTTTTTATTTTGCTGTTTATCTCTTTTCCTTCTTTCTGGTCTTTCTTAATAGTGGCCAGCTCTTTCTTAAGGTTTTCTTTTAAGACTGAAGTAGATTGCCTTACCTCCTGCAGTTGGTGTTCAGAATTCTCTTTCTACTCCTTTATCTGGGTTTCTAATTTTTCATTAGATTCTTTTTCATTCTGCAAGAGTTCCTTGATACTTTTATTTGTGGATGTCAGGAAGTCATCTATTAGCTTCTGGTTGGCCTCAATATGTACTCAATATGTCCAATTTTTCATTCAGCAGATTTACCAGCATATTTATATTTTCTCATCCCAGTTTCATTTACTTTTTTTTTGCTATTAAAGAGAATTCATTTTATTTAATTGCAAGCACAGTTCTTTGTTTGGGTCCATTTACTTTTTCTTTTGTTTTATGTTTAAATAGTTGTTTAAAAAATTCCCATTCAATGACATATTACATGAATACACTGAATCTTCAACATTCTTTCACCATTCTGCCCTTCTATCCCTCATTATTATAGGTTAGTAGAATATGTGAGGATATAAAAATGGAAAAACATAGACATAAGATGCAAATTTATGTCCATGTTCTAGAGTTCAAAAATTACTTAATTTATTGGAACTATAAGATAAAATTTTCCTGTATTTTAATTACATGAATTCCATGTGGCTAATTCCAAATCATAGTTCAGAAAATCAGTCAATATAATCATTTTATATACTAAAGAAAATTAACCATTTGTCTGTATAGCATACTCTCAAATTACATTGGCTAATTCCATATTCTCTAGGTAGCCAATAAACACATAATTCAAAACAACAATCTACTTCAGAGACTGAACATGTCTTCCCAAACACCTTAGAGAGAACAGAGACGTGCCTCCAGGAGGCATTTGAAAAATACCTGAGATTGAGAAAATATTTATTTGTACTATTTTCCTCTTTGTAAATATATATCTATGTCACTTTAAACCATTTTATGTAAGATAACACTAAAGACATGAATACTCAATGATCCTTTGGAAACGTACTCATTACCTTACTCATGTAACTGTAACCCTTCTGTACAGTAACTTTACAATAAAAAAGATAGGCTCTCAAAGTAAACGAGAAAGCCTCAAAAGTTTTCATTGATTCTTATATTTTATTTTTCTTCATTACTATTTTCTTCTGTAAAGATATCAAGAGCAGTGAAGCAGATGGTGATACCAAATCACCAGGGCCACAATCACCATTAACTGAAAATAGTTTATAAAATATCTTTCAGGCCTGACCCAGTTTACTTCTGTGGGCATAAAGACACCTGCTATTATCCACACCTGCTCTAAGTATAAAATTATCTGAGAGTATTTACATTGAGCTTAGTTTTCTAAAGACGGACTTTAAGTTTCTCTTTCACTATTGATAGATAAATAGCTAGCTGTATAGATATAAAAATAACGTGGTAACTTTTTTAATTTTTTATTATGAAAATATCATACAGAGGAGTATGCATATAAAATATGATTTTATTTTTCAAGATTAATGAAATTCTGTAATTCAAATGTGCATTTTTATATTACAATATTATCTAGGAAAAAATTTTAAAAAAATGAAATGTCTGTGTAGGAGTAAGCAGGAATAGGCAATCCTTATCTGGTACCAATCCTACTGTGGTTCAAGATTGTGTTTTAAGTGTCTACTTTTAACTAACTTCTATTCCTATCATATCTAATAAAATTGGATATGATTTTGAATCTCAATTCTCTCACTTAAAATACATCATTCATCTTGCTTGAGTTTAATGATGCATGCCTATAAACCCAGGTATGTGGAAGGTGGAAGTAGAGGAATATTTGACTAAGCCAGCTCTCCCACAACTAAGAAACACTGGATGGAAAACAAATTTGATAGCCTGGAAATTTATCTCAAGTAGTAGTAAAGAAAATTTCTCATAACAGTTATGTGTTGGCATAAAGCAATTTATTTAGTTTTAACAGTTTGTAGAATAAATATTCCCTTGCCAACTATCATTTATACCCAATAGTCATTATTCATCTGTATTTTTAGATATGATTAATATCTAGATATGCAATGAATAATAAATGGAATTCTGACTTTTGCTTGCTCAATTGTTTAGTAGGTGGATAGAACAACTCAATTTGTTCTTTATTTGTAGTATTATACTGATCAATTTCTGAAAATAGTAATATTATTCATATAATAGATCATGTTTCAAACACGTATCTCTCTCTATATTTTTGTCAGTCATCAGGCTTGAAATTTGGGTCTGGGCACTGTCCCTCAGCTCTTCAGCTCTAGGCTAGCACTCTACTACTTGAGCCACAGCACCCCTTCTGGCTTTTTCTACTTATGTAGAAAACCAGGGCCTAATACATGCAAGGCAAGCACTCTACCAATGAGCCACCTTCCCAGCCTCACCTTTGTCTTTTAGTATACATTACTTCTAACCTTTCATCAACCTTGAAATGAGATCTAATTGTTGCAGCATTCCAATCTTTCTGAATAAGCAAAATTAAAACACATTGAGTAGTACCCTAAAATATATAGCATATTATTTACCCAGAATATGCTGAGCTTTGAAAGAAAAGATAAATTAGCACTTCACAACGTTGAGATTTCTCTATTATAGTGTTACTCAATTTCCATTAGCATAAGGATTCTCAATGCCCTAGCAGTAGAAGTGGGCTAAAGAGAGACTTCTCTGAAGAGGAAATAAGAATGGCCAGTAGACACATGAAGAAATGCTCAACTTCTCTAACCATATAAGAAATGCTCACTTTCTCCAGCCATAAAATCAAAACAAAATTAAGATTCCACCTCACTCCAGTTAGAATGGCTATAATCAAGAAATCTTGTATCAAGAGATGCAGGAGGGGATGGAGACAAAAGGGAACCCTACTGCATTGTTCGTGGGAGTATAAACTTATTCAGCCCCTCTGGAAAGCAATATGGAGTTTCCTCAAAACACTCCACCTAGAGCTCCCCTATGACCCAGCAATCACAAATTTGGGCATTTACCCAAATGATTAAAAACAAGGTCATACTAAGGCTACCAGTACAACTATTGCAGCATTATTCACTTTAGCTAAGATATAGAGTTAATCTAGATGCTCCTCAGTAGATGAATAGTTGAACAATGGAATGCTATTCTTCTATCAGAAAGAATGGCATTGCCTCATTTATTAGGAAATGGAAAGAATTGGAAAAAATATATATCAAGTGAAATAAGCCAGGCACAAAGAAACATAGGTCCCATGATTTCCTTTGTTGGCCATGGCTAGTACATGTCTAGGACAACTAGAGTAGGTCAAAGTCTATGTACATATGACCATATGAGATAATGTTAAGCAAAATGTACCCTAAGACAGGGACAGAAGTGTTTTTTTTTTTCCTTGCTAGAGTTTTTAATATACTTACATGCACTGTATGATTCTTTTGTTTCTTTGGTATGTTCTTCCTCCATCATATAAACCCTGTCTTCACTGCATTTGAAGCTGGTGTTCTGCAACTTTTATATAAAATTATGTAATTTGGGGAGGGGAAGGGGTAGTGGGGAACACTTAAATGTGGGTGCAGGCTGACCCTTTGTGGTGACCAGATGTACAGAAAACTATGTTGAAAACAAACTTTACAAAGTCGGGATGGGGTGGGGTGGGAGAAGTTGGTGAAGTGGGGAGGGAAGTGATGGTAGGGGGAAAAAAGAGGATGTAACAATGCTCACTACGAGATGTACACATTACCATAATAATGTAACTGTAACCCCTCTATACAACACTTTCTCTCTCTCTCTCTCTTTATATATATATATATATTTATATATATATATATATATATATATATACACACATGTATATAGGTAAATACATTATATGTATCATTAAGAGACCTCATGAAAATTCCAGAGTAACTAATTGCAAAATTATGAATTTTGTGCACATAAATCAATAAGTAAAATGAATAATTTGCCTTTACTCATTTTGCTTTCTGTATATTTGTGTAACCTATTTACATATCTAGCCATAATTACGTATACATAATTTATAAAGAGAGTATAATAACTGTACTGCATATGCATTTTCATGTGTACATATGTAATCTTTAGCACTGAGGTAAACATAAATAGGTACTGTTTTTATTTTTTTATTTATTTTTATTTCTATTATCTGTAAGTAGCTGTACAAAGAAGTTGCCATTCAACAAAATAGCTTACAAACACAGTGAGCCTTGATCAATGTCACCCCTTGTACTATTCTCAGCCATCCTTCCCAGCCCACCCCTTACCTCACTATTCTTAGTTTTGTAGCATAGTTATTGAATTTTTTTTCCATTTACAGTAGTAGTTTACCTTTTGACATTGTGACCCAATTCCACAATGATACTCACAAGATAGTATTTTGCAAATGAACTTTACATGTTTGGGAGGGGGCAACTGTGGAGCTAGGGGATAGTGTGAGTACAGTACAATGGATAACAATGATCGAGAAGAATTACAATTATTACCTTATTTATGTAACTATAAACCCTCTGTACAACATCTTTATAACAAAATAACATATAATAAAAAATAAAAAGTAGCTTATGAGATTCTCTTCTTTAAATATTAGAATCAAGTAGTGATATAGCAATGATAATTAGAGTGGTTCTATGCTAGTTGTTTTATTAAGGATTCCAAGGAAGAATGTTTCCTCTAGACATGCTGACCAAAGCTAAACAGATCAATTTTAAAAGAAAACTAATACTTGTCACAGCAATATTGATTTTTAAGTAGTTTCTATATCATATAGACTTAACTGAATAGAGATTTATTTGCAAATAATGTCACTGGAGCCCACATAAGTTTCACTATTTATCTTAAAAGAAACATGCAGTCCTATTTATAGTTTTGTGTTTGGCCTGCAGACTATGACACTTTTTTTCTTTTTCCTTTTCACAAAACTAACCTATTATCTAGGCAATTGGATTTAAGATATGTGTAAAATTTAAATTTAATTCCTTTTGTGTATTCATTAAATTCATGAAGACATACCAGATGTTCACTAGTATAATTGTTTATGTGTTTATAAGGAAAATCAAATCAGAGTACCACTCTGAATTTTTACCTTTTTCTTACTTAAATTCTCATAAACAAAATGATTGATAGAATCCTCTTTTGGCACTTGCAAACTCTTACACTTGTGGGTAGGCTGAGAAATCATCACACTATTAAAGTAGCAAGAAAAGCAGAATGGAGCTTAGGGGACTGGTAGACCTTGGGAAAGCAAAACATTGTTGTACTCTCTGAAGAAACTCTCACCTGCCATTAACCATGAAGGGAGGATTCGTTCAGCGGTGTTGAGTGAAGAAAGCATTTATTGGTTGGACTGCATTAATTGTGATAGGAAATTCTTTCGGATACATGCAGGGAAGCATTCTTTTTGTATTTGTTTTTAATTTTATGAAAGTTGGTCTAATATTAAATTGTCTGTAATCAAGGATCATGGAAACAGGAAGCAGGCAGTTGTTATTTGGAGGAAGCTTCGCCTTGAAACTAGTTGAATTTTCAATTCGTCTCTTGTTTTATTCAGGAACAATTTTGTTTTGTTTTCTCTTAAATGTTAATTGTCACCAACATATATTTTCACTACATTTGCTACTTTATTTTTTTTTCAATACTGGGGCTTGAATTCAAGGCTTTGTGTTCTTTTTCAGTTTTTGCTTTCAAGACTGGCACTATATCACTTGAGCCACACCATCACCTTTTTTTTTTTTTCTGGTAAAAATGATAAAATTTTCTTCTGGGTCTGTCTGATGAGTATGGTTTGAATGGTGATCATCAGTTCTGAGCATCCTTAGTAACTATGATTAAAGGTATGATCAACTTGTGTCAGGTTTCTGCAAGTACTTTTAAATGAAAGAAAATAAGTCCTATATAGAATATAATTCCTGATAATTTCACTAGGTCTAATATGTAAGCATTTAAGAGACAAAAAACATGAAGTATTATCACATCTGCTGTTTAACTCAACTAGAAGCAGGTAAACCACTCTTACTCTGTTCTATCATTACAAACTATTTTATCATTACATTTGTGGTAAACTCAGCTTCACCAAGCACTATTTTAAATTAAATATATTTTTATTGTCATGATAATGTACAGAGGGGTTACAGTTAATGAGTAATATAATGAGTACATTTCCTATCAAGCATTGTTTCACTCTCATAACCTCCTTTGTTTTTATCCTACCATCCCTTCCCTCCCCACCTCCTCACCTGGCCACCCATGAAGTGACAAAGTTCATTTTAAACATAGTGTCTTGTACATCTCATTGTTACAATGGGTCATCCTGTATTCTTAATTCAGCATTTTCTTATTTCCCTTTCCCTCTCCAAATTAGAAAATTGTAGATACAGGGAACCTGAATCAAGTAGAGTGAAAACAGGGATTATATCACGGGGAAGAACATAAAAAAGAAGCAAAAAATCATATAGAGCCTTATAAGTAAACTTAAAACCCCTACCTTGGGGTTCATTTCTGTTAACATCATCTTATATGGTCATCTGTACATAGCTTTTCAGGTTGGCCTAGACAAATATAGCTATTGTAAATAAGGGAAACCGTGGGACCTATGTTTCTTTCAGCATGACCTCATTTAATATAGTTTTTCCAAGTCTTTCCATTTCCTAACAAATGGTGAAATTTAATTCTTTGTTATGGAGGCATAGAATTTCTTTATCTCTCTATTTCTCTCTCTCTCTTTCTCTCTCTCTCTATCTATCTACCTGTCTACCTGTCTGTCTGTCTGTCTATATATCTATGGCGTGTTCTTAATCCATTCTTCTACTGAGGGGCATATAGTTTGGTTCCATAACTTAGCTGAAGTGAATAATTCTGCGATAAACATAGCTGTGCTGATAGCTTTGGTATGACCTTGTTTGTGATCGTTTGGATAAATAACCAAAATTGGGATTGCTGGGTCATAAGGGAGCTCTAGATGGAGTGTTTTCACTCCATACTGCTTTCCAAAGTGGTTGAACAAGTTTTACACTCCCACCAACAACTCCATATGGTTCCCTTTTTCCACATCCACTCCTGAATCTGTTTTTATTAGATTTCTTGATTATAGCCATTCTAACTGGAGTGAGGTGGAATCTTAATTTAGTTTTCATTTGCATTTCTTTTATGGCTAGAAAAGTTGAGCATTTCTTTATGTGTTGATTTGCCATTCTTATTTCCTCTTCAGCAGTTGTTCCTTTGAGGATTTGTTGTTGGGGGATTTAGTTTGTTGAATTCTAAATATATTTTAAATATGAGTCCCTGGTCAGTTGTATGGCTAGTGAAGATCTACTCTAAGTCTTTGGGCTTTCTGTTGATCTTGCTAGCTATGTCCTTTGCTTGCAGAAGCTCTGCTGTTTCATGCAATTCCATTTGTCCAACGTTTGATTTGTTGTGCTTCTGGATCTCTATGAAGAATATTTCGGCCTGTGACAAGGAGCCCTAGAGATTCTCCTATTCCTTCCTGTGTTGTTTTCATTTCATTATTTTGAACTGTACTATATGTGCACGCAAAATGGGGTAACTTAAGGAAATAACATTTAACTGAAATAATCGAGTAATGGACAAGAGTGTAAGGAAGAAACTATAGTTAATCTTCAGGCTAAGGACTGAAAAAAGTGATACTCTCCAATTACAGAACTGTTATTTTTTGTTTGTTTGTTGGTTTGTGTTTTGTTTTTTAATAAAGACAAAAATGTCTTCTAACATAGGCAAAATATTGAATATCAAGTTATTACAACATAAAAATATTTTTTTCCAATTTTTATGTAAGCACAAAAGTTTAAAACCATTTGCACGATTATTTTTAAAAATACAAAATGAAATAAAAAATAGTGGATATTTTACAGAAGACATAGAATATTGGGTTTACATCTGCAGAATAATCTTGGAGTATTGAAAAAATACGTTCTACTCAGGAATTCTGAGTTTCCTTCAGTCCTTATTTTTCAATTATTAACTAAGTGGATAATTCTCCTACACAAATAATCCCAAATTCATTTCACTGAGTACCTTTGATTTTTTTTCATTATTTTCCTTTTTGTGTATGTGTGTGTTGGTCGTGGGGCTTGGATGATGCCCCTGAGCTTTTCAGCTCAAGGCAAGCACTCTAATGCTTGAGCCACAGCGCCATTTCTGGTTTTCTAGTGGTATATTGGAGATAAGAGTCTCATGTACTTTCCTAGCTGGGCTGACTTTGAACTGTGATCCTCAGATCTCAGCCTTCTGAGCAGCTTGGATTACAGGCATGAACCTCCGGCACCCAGTGTCCGTTTTTTAATTTTTTTTTTTTTTGGTCCAGTTGTCGGGCCTGAACTCTGGGCTTGGGTGCTGTCCCTCAGCTCTTCAGCTCAAGGCTAGCACTCTACCACTTGAGCCACAGCACCACTTCCAGCTTTTTTCTTTTTGCTTATGTGGTGCTGAGGAATCGAACCCAGGGCCTCATGCTTGCAAGGCAAGCGCTCTACCACTGAGCCACCTTCCAAGCCCCTTTAATTTTTTTTAATATAAAAAGCCTGAATGGGAATAAACATTCATTGTTTCACATATGTAACAAGGTGGGGTCTATATCCATGCAAAGAGCAAAACAATGAAACAGACAGAGAATATCAGTGACCTGAAATATTCTCAGTTCTGAGGCAATGGGAATACAAATTCTCTTATGTCTAAATTGATAAGGTAACAAAAGAGGATGTCAAATATTTCTTCTGAATGCTCACATCCATACTGATGTCTAATGATATTGAATACTGCTGAGGAAATAAAAATGCGCACAAAAACCTCTTCATGTATAAACAGGGATTTTTTCCCTAAATTATCTTAACTGTCATTCATTTCATCACCTCCCCATTGCCTTTTCCATTTCTTTCACCTAAAATAATTCTTGGCCAGAGTATAATACATGTCAGTTGACTCATAAATTGAGGAAACTATAAACTAAAGAAGGCAACTAAGTTTGTTGTTGTATTGCTTCCTTTATCTTTAAGACATATTCCTGTAGTTCTTTCTATGAAGATCTTCATCTGCCCACCACCAGAGTCATAGAGGCCTTCCAAGGAAAGTCCATATCCCAGTTCTACTCTCTGCCCTGAGTACAAATGGTTAAGGACTTTGAACTCTTTCATCTAGCCTTTCCTCAGAACAGCATTCTCATGTAAACATTTTTATTTCAATGACTGTTTGCCAGATGAAAGGATTTTTACCAAATTCATCATAAAATAGAGTGGTAACAAAGAAAAAGATGAAAGTGTACCTTTGCTTTTCAACTACAATATTATGTTTCTTTTCTATTTATCTTCAGTAATTTGGCATCGATTATTTTGTGAAAAAAATTTAATATCCTTTTAATGTCCTCCCTTGTCCAGTCTGCCACCTTTCCTTCCTTATAGGATCAGCATATGCCTTTGGGGGAGACATTTGCCTTATATTGGATTCTATTTTTCCTCTGTCAGTATAGTGGTTGTCTTGCTAGTTTTCCCATCTCTGTTGAGATAACTTGGAGCATTTGAAAATGTCTCTCCAATATTTGGTACAACACATGACATATATTTAAGTGTTTGGTATATTTTTATATAAAAACCAGATTTTTCAGCATAAAACCCACACCCAAAAGAGTTTTGTGGCTTCAACCTATAATTCTGGATGTAGAAAACAAGGGATATGAAATACAGAACAGTCTAGCATATCTCAACTAAGAAGGTTGTCCAATACTTGCTTTTCCAGTTATGAGCAAAGCACAATGGCTAGGTACAGTGGCACTGTCCTGTCATTCCCACTGAATAACCCAAGGAGGAATGTCCAGGCCAACCTGGAATGAAACTCATGACTTTACCTTGAAAATCACCAATGCAAAAGGGACTCAAGGTATGGACCAAGTGACTAAACACCTGGCTCACAAGTAATTTCAATACCCACTATCACAATACCCAGTACCTCAAGTCCAATATCCAGTACCACAGAAAGAAAAAAAATGTCGTACACTCTTTGCCCTAAGCAATTTTACTACCAAGTTTAATTGTTAATCGGGAAAATGATGTTCAAAGTAATTTTGTTACGTTTTGTTTTCTTGATCTTTTAAGATCAGTTAATATAGCTGTTTATTTGAGGAACTTCATCTGCCCTGTTTATTTTCTATCTATGCGACTTTGAGAAAGCAGTGTCAGCGTCATGTATCATATGTTAATTGTGGAAATAACTATAGTTTAGAATTTGTCATAAGCATTTCTCCAAAGGAATTATTGATTTGCCAGTTATTTATCTTTGGAAGGCTGCTTCACGTCTTGCAACACAACTGACAACCTGTTCTTTTTGTAAATAAGCTTAATTATGTGTAGATTCGTAGTGATGCACAACACATTAGCTGTTGTATTCATTTTTTTTTTGGTCGGTCCTGGATCTCAGCCTGGTGAATAGCTAGGATTACAGGCATGAGCCACCGGTGCTGGGTTACTTCTGACAAACTCTATAAAGGGTGTGTCAAGAAAGCTCAGGAGTAAAAGATTCAATTTCTCAGTATAGCCACACTATTACACAAGGACATTGTAATGATTGGATTCATTTTAGCATACCACAGACCTCCTTTTATAATTTTGCATTGATTTCTCATGTTCACAGTTATCTTTATCCTGTTTATAAAGGTAATAAACGGTAGAGAATGCTTTTTATTGAAATTCACACATCTCTCCACCATTCATCACTGTGACTTCTGTCTGTGGCAAGATATTCAAATATGGTGTTCCATCTTCAATTTCTCTGACTGTCAACAATGTAATTTCATTCATGTGCTATGTATTTTTTAAAATGAATTATTCTTACAACCAGTTAGGAGAAAAAGTCATTATTCTAGCTCATTATCTGTTTAACTGAGAGGCAGAAATGTGAATTTGTGTCTTGACTCTCCAATTCTGTTATTTGGCACTGTCAAGAAAAGGATAATTGTGTGATATCATGATAAGGAGAACGAGTGCACAAAATACACTTCTTTTCCTGTATTTCATTTGAATGATAGAAATTTCTAGAAATGTTTTGCAACATTTAAACACTTAACTTCTATAGTTGAGACACGACAAAATGCATATGTTTTATTTTCATAATAGTATATGAAGCTACTTGAGTATGCCTTCTGGATTTCAGATCGAGTAATCACTAGAAATGTTTGCCTGTTTGATTGTTATGTGTGTGCATATGCTGATATTCTTCAAGAGAAACATTAATGAGTGACAGAAACAATATCAGAATACCAGTTTATTGGATTATGTAACTTCCTTCTTACTTTCTGTCCTGCCTTCCTGACTGAACACTATCCCCCTTTTTTGGCTACTGTCGGCTCGGTATATGTTTTATCTCAAGTGCTCGAGTTCGTGATTGGTGATTTGTCACATATTTATATTCAAAACTGCTTCTATCCTCAGGTCTTCCTTTCTTTGTCCACTTTTCATATCTTCTTTTCTTTTCTATGATATGTTTCACGTTGTAGCTCAGTAGCTTCCTAATTTTCATAGTTCATCATCTTTATAATAATGTAGCACCTAATTGGTGGCTCTCCTTTTTGACTAGGTCCCACTAGAGCTATGTTCTGACCGCTGATTTGTTTCCAAAACAACACTGTGCCTTATAACATACTCTTTCTTTATCCTTGAACGCACGTTTCTCTCCACCATCCTGTCACCCACTTCCCTATGTAGTACCTGCATTTGATCCCCCACCCCTGCTATTATGGGTTAGCGCACAGTAAGTATTCTACATAGCACTGTTTAAAGGGCCATTACACACACACACACACACACACACACACACACACACAGAGCACACACACAATCCCGTCTCTCTGCGCGGGGAGGGTGAGAGACAGAATCATCACACTTAGCACCTAGATTGATGCAGGGTTTCACTGTATTTCCAAAAGTTTCCCAGTACTCCAAAGTTCTCTGGTTCTTACCCTCCCATACAGAGAGTCCGTGTTCATTCTTTCACCGAGTTAAAAGTTCTGAAAAGCTGTGGCTTACAGTGAAGACATCACATTAGATCAGAGGCTATTTCAGGTGAATTGGGCTACTAAGCATTTTCAACAGCTCAACAAATTGAGACTTTGAGTTGACCTCTGTGTCCTTTACTTTCCATTTGGCTCAGACTAGAATACATCACATGTCTTCTATCTTTTCATGTCTAAGGCCATGTTTCACTACCTTTAACACAGATAGACAATCCAGGCTTATTTTCCTGTATCAAATTCCTTAACTTATTCACAATTGAGAGAATTATTTTTATGCAAAGTCAGGTACCATATTTGTATTTTTCCTGTCATGCATAGACATCTTCGTCTGTCTTTGTACTAGACAATTAGAATGTGTTTTAATGAATGATGTACTTTAGTTTGGTGGTGTGACTCATGTGGTAGAATAACTGCTTGACAAACACAAGAACTTCAGTACAAACCTCAAAACCATCAGTACTTGAACTCATCTACTCTTATAAGGGCTTGAATTTCATTAGAAACCAGATAATCTAAATTCTATAACTTCTTTTTGTAGGTAGTGGGGTCTGAACACTGGGCCTGGGCGATATCCCGCAGGTATTCATTTCAAGGCTAGCCTTTTCTGCTTTTTTGGTGCTGGGGAATCAAACCCAGGGCCTCATGCATGCCGGGCAAGCGTTCTACCACTGAGCCACCTTCCCAGCCCTCTTTACCTTTTATACTACATACATATCTTCACATTGAGAACAGACCATATTCATGAAAAGAAAAATAAAATAAAGACAAGATAATAATGTAGCCTCTAACTCTCCTGAATAAGTGGAAATCATACCCTACTCCAAAAACTTCATGATATTGTAAACTACCATATTCTTACTAAAATTTGTATATGATTTGCATTTATCACTTTGTATTCATTTTGCCAAAGTTTACATTCTCTCTCTCTCTCTCCCTCTCTCTCTCTCTCTCTCTCTCTCTCTCTCTCTCTCTCTCTCTCTCTCTCTCTCTCTCTTTATATATTGGAGTGGAACAAAATAAAGCCAGGAAATTTTTTCTTGAAGCATGGCAAGAGAGTCTGAAATGATTCACAACTAAAATTTTTCAGATTACAATACCACTTGTCAGAGTGAAAGATGAAAAATTCTGCAAGACCACATTACAAGTTAGATAGATCAAGTTCTAATGTGTTATTCTATTACCTGTAAAATATAGATATATTGAAAAATAAATGGAGATTTTGCAAGGTATCATCTATATCTCTGCAATTAATATTGTACCTCCTGAAGGAAAAAGGAGAGACATGAAATAAATGGGTATGAAAATGAGTGCTGCTTATTAGCAGCCTTAGAGTTGGTCCCTTGAAGACTGAGTTAAAGTAATTGTTTCCACACTTATCATTTTCTTCTCAGGGAAAGATTTTAAGATTTTTGTTTCCAGTACATTTTCTAGAAATAATGATAGAAATTCACCAGAGTTTGCTCCATATGTAAGTATCCTTTAATGAATATAGTAAAATGTGTTTGCATTTTTGCATATAGAATTCATTTCTAAATTGGGCATAACTTTCAGTTTTACTGAAGATCATATATATGCATGTACATTTACTTCATTTTTATTTGTCTGATTTTTTTGTATTTCATTACAGATATCAAGTTACTATTACTTTTTTTCAGCAGGGAATAACAAATACCAAGATTTCTGACGCTACAATATGGTATACTGTTTCCAACAAATAGAAATATAATCCCTGATATTGCAATTCTATTAATTTCAGTTGTGTTATGTAGATAGTTGTGTATAAGAGGGTTGGCTATTCATAGATATGTTCTTTCCATGTATTGTCTATCCCCTTATATTGATGCTGAACATTGCAAATTGAGTTATCCTTCTCTTTTGTATCCATTTCCTTTTTGATATTACACACCACACACACACACACACACAGACACACACACACACACACACACACACACACACACACGTTCATTCTAAAGAGCAACAACTATGCATCAATCTTTCCCGAATAGGGCAGCCCAAACAGAGCCTTCTCATTATTACAAAATGGTCTACTAATGATTACTCTAGAATATATTTTTTGGTTATATCCCATTGTCCTTCATCAAAGCTCTCATTCCACATATGGGAGTTCTAATTCCTTCTTGTGCCTACAATGCCTGATGAACAGAATGCTGCTGAAGTTTTTTAATAAGTATATTAATAAGAGAATGATCTTACACCACTTTACTGGTTTTTTCATTCCCAACATTCTCCTCCTTTCCTTCTTCTCTATTTTATATTTTTAGCTCTAGGAGCAAGATTATAACAAAGTCATACTATTGCATACAAATATAAAATTTGTGTGTTTGTGTGCACTCAACCTGTGATCAATTTGGCTTCAAGTAACAGTGCTACTGAAATTGACAAAAATATGCTGCAGTTTAAAAAGAATTGAGGCAAAATGTTGAGAATTTTATAATTATAAACTTGCATTCTTTTGTTGAATCTAATCACCATGTCTCCTTTTTGATTTCACTCTACAAATAGGATCTTTCTGACCACAGTACTAATCAATATCACATCAGTAGTTCTACTGAAACAGTGACCCTAGTTTAGAAGAGTGACAACTCCAAAACTCGTTTTTCTGCAGAAATCTCACTGTTCTGCTCTCACCATAAGCCTGAGGTCATGCTTCTATCTCTTATTTTGTTCTTACATATTTAATGTTTTCCTCATACATAGAGTTGGGCTTTTCTTTTCTAATCTGATTCTATGAATCCCTGTTCTCAATTTTTTTTGTTTTGTTTTCTGCAATTTTGGTGGGGTGGAAAGAGCATTTAATCAAACATCTTGGCATACCCTGGTTCTGTCAAGGTGATAGAGACTAGTAAACATTGTGGATAAGCTTTGTGAAAATACTGTACAGAGGGGTTACAATCGCATGAGCAAGGTATTGAGTACATCTCTTATCAAGCATTGTTGCCTCCTCCTTAGTTTTTCCCCCTAGCATTCCACATTGCCCTGCAACCCCCCACCTAAATTCTAAATTTTAAAGTTGATTTTTCAACATAGAGTTTGTACATCTCTCTTATTGTTGCAATGGGTCAACCTGTATCCCTATTTAAAGAAGTTGCTTTTTCCCTTCTCCCCCATATTATACCAACATCAATAAACAGTGAAAACGGATTAGACCGTGGGGGAGAGACATAAAAAACAACAAAAATCACGTGGTACCTTATAAATACGTTAGAAATAATAGCAAGAAAGAAAAATCCTCTTGTGTCCTTATCTTGGTGTTCATTTAGCTTAACATTATCTTATCTGAACTTTTCTATGTGTCTCAAATACATACTAGTTATTGCAAATAAGGGAAACTATAGGACCTATGCTACTATGGGCCTGGCTTAGTTTACTTAATGTAATTTTTTCCAAGTCTTTCCATTTGCTAACAAATGGGGCAATGTCATTCTTTCTGATGGAGGCATAAAATTCCAGTGTGTGTGTGTGTGTGTGTGTGTGTGTGTGTGTGTGTGTATCACAATCTCTTGATCCATTCCTCTACTGAGGGGCCTCTGGGTTGGTTCCATATCTTAATTATGGTCAATAATGCTGCAATAAATATAGTTGTGCTGGTCTCTTTAGTATGGTTTTGCTTGTTATCATTCGGGTTAATGCCTAAAAGTGGGATCCCTGGATCTTAGCGGATTTCTACGTGGAGTCTTTTGAGGAACCTCCATACTACTTTCCCAAGTGGTTGAACAAGGTTTATCTAATTTTCCACTGAAACAAACATACAGAAAATTACATTTCACAAGGACAAAATAAATGTGTTTCCAATTTGGGCTCAGGAAATAATCTGTATGTAAAGTTTGATCTTTACTAGGGTCAGAGTTGCAAATTAATTACAAGCATTTTAAGGAGTAAAGACTTCTATTGGAAATAACTAGTATATGTCTGAGTCAAGCAGAAAAGTTCAGATAAGTTGATGTTGGGGGAATGAACCCCAGGATAAATATTCAAATATTTTTTTTGTTTTTTGTTTCCTTTCATGCAACTGTTTCTAACATATTTATAAGATGAATTCTATTTGCTTTGTAGGTCCCTCCCCCATGGTATAACCCCTGCTTTCACTCTATTTGATGTTGGTATAATTTGTGGAGGGGAAGGGAAAAAACAAATCATTTAACTAGGGATATAGGTGGACCCATTGCAATAATGAAATGTACAAGTCATTATGTCGAAAAACGAAATTTACACCTTTGGTGGGGGCTGGGAGGAAGATTGGGTAGTGGGAGGGGAATATGAGAAGGGATGGGAAGGGGAAACAAAGAGGAGGCAATTATGCTTGATAAGAAATGTACTCGTTATCTTGTCCATGTAATTGTAACTACTCTGTGCGGTATTCTCACAATAAAAAAATAAATAAAAATAAAGACTTCTAGTTGACAGAATAATATATATTGCTAAATTTTCTTATTTAAATAGTTTATTGTTTTGTCAGTCATGACTATTGCTTTATTTGCTAATCAAAATGTTTGTTTTGCAGTGCTTTATAAAACCATTTGTGCAGAAATTAAATGTCTAACGGGGACTTTTATGACTATTTCTGAGCACAAGTTTAGTTTAGCTCAGTAGTTTGGAGTTATCATAATTTAATATTTTAAATAAATAAATTATAGATCTCTTCTTAGATTTGCATGAGACTCATATCACAATGGAATATTTTTACTTCAAATGTAACAGATTTCACATTCCTTAGGACCCACTTGTAAACGTATGAATAAAATCCTCCTTTTCTATCTTTCTGTTTAGGTTAGTTCGTTAAGGCGAATTACTCAGGTCAACTAGAAATCAAGTAGAATATTGAAATTTTAATAAGAGGAATGGGAAGGGAGAAAGTAATATATATTGAACAACTACTACACACCAGTCTCTACATAGAGTATCTCAAATCCTCTTTTCTATGTTCCATGGTAACTCACAAATGTTCCCTTATTTACAAGTGATAGAAAAAAAATTAAGTTTCCTGAGAAGGATTGTTTTAATCTATTCTTTGTCAAATGAATGGTAAAACTAGGTTCTCACAAACCATTCCTTTTCTTCTTTTCAACTGCCTCAAAATTTACAACTGCATAAATCCACCCAATACCTTGACTTGCCTATACAATGTCCAACAGCAATTCACAAGACAGTATGGTGTCACATGTCTATCATCCTAGCATTCAGGTGTCAGATACCAGAGAATTTTCTGACACAATTGCAGATCATCTATAATCCGTGTAATATAAGCTTTATTCATAAAAGATCAAGCAATGCTTCCATCAGAAAATATTGATTGATAGTCTTGCAGACTATAGTATTTCACCAATTCTAAAATTAGGAACACAGATAATTCCATTAACAAGTACCAGAAATCCACATGGAACATCAAATTGTAAACATTTTGAGGGGAGACATTTTTAAAAGTTATTTGAATAGATTGTGCATATTCTGCTAAATTCTTTCATGTACAGGCTTGCTCTCTCACTTGTATCCTTGATCCACCAATATTCCTTTAGTTCATAGAACAGTAAATTGAGATGTGAAAAACTAATTACCTGGCAATAATGAAAGGGCCAAGAATAGATCTCAGGTTTCTAGGATATCTATAATAAAGTTTTTTGATGTTGTGGGCAATAGTAAGAATTAGGGGTGGAAAGAGATGGCTCCATTTTTTTTAAGCAACGTTAAGTTCTATTGCTTTTATAATAATGAAAGGGCTCTGCTTTTTTTTATATATAAAATCTTATAAATCTCCATTAGTGTGGACTTTAACTTCTTGGCAGCAACTTCCATGAATGTCAGAGATAATTTGCTCAAACTACATAACTTTGTAATGCAATGCTCTACATAATCTTTTTCCTTGTAAAGAGCCAACATCTGTCATTTCCTGTTTGGATTCTTTTATTCAGAGATTAATTTTCTTGACAAGGAATCTGCAAATAGTAGCCTATGATTATATGATCTATAGATTGTGCTTGGATTCTGGAGCTAAGAATAATTTTCTAAGGTTTTAAATGATGGAAAAATTAATAGACAAATAACTGTACTAATAATTGTAAACTCTAGGGAATCCTATATCTCTAAATATATTTTACACAGCCATCTCCATCCTATTACCTGTTTTCTGTAGGTGCTTTAGACAGAGCTGCGGACAAGGAAGTATGTGGCCTACAAACTCTAGAACTTTTACTGTCTGCCTCCTTCTATGAAAAGTTCATTTTCTCTGCACTTAGTTCTCTTCTGTTTTTCACACCGTGCAATGCCAGAATAACCACTTGAACCAGGGCTCTGTTTTCTATATATATGATTGCTTAAGTTTTCTCTTAGAACCTTCACCAATAGAAGTCTAGGAGAATAGATCAAGATTTTGCTTAAGCCTTTTACATACATGAAATTCTATCTCCAAATATATCTTCTCTCTGTGTCTATAACTTCTAGAAAGAAAAATCACACGATTCTAGAAATCAAGGCAACCTAGATGCTTTTATTTTCTCATACCTCACATCGTAGTAGACTCTAAGGACAAAGAATTTCTTTCATCTGTTGCTTTTAAAATTACCCTGATCAGCACTAGCCCCAGTGTCTCCAGTGGATCAACTGTTTCTTAATGAAGACGCAACTCCCTTTTGCTGTGTTTATACTAGCTTCCCTCCAATCAAATGATCATTTTGAAGTACAATTTTGATCTTATCACCACTTCATTTCTTTCCCTTCAGTGATTCATATTGCCCTTAATATAAATTCCTCACTTTATTCATTATTTCAAGCATCTCTGATTCCTATTTAAAATCTGGGTTTTGAATAAATATGCTCTTAGAACCTATTTGCTTCAAGCGATGTATCATGGCTTCTCAAACTAAACTTTCAAACAGTAGAGAGTTTCTACCCTTCCAAGCTTAGATACTTGTACTTTTCTATGCACTTTTCCTTCTTTCCCACCTTCATCCTGGAATCTATCTATGTATCTATCTAACCGTCTGAGGGCAAAGTTTCTATTTTTTCATCTTAATCAGAACATTGTTAGACCTTGAAAAATGTTTGCCTATGGGGATCAAGTGAATATATTTTAAATAGAACTGAGTCAAATGTCACACATATGTTTGATGCATACTATAGCCAAATCATTAACATAAAAGCAAAAATTACTCTTAAAATTCTTTTTTCATGAGGAAAAGTTGGGTAAAATTTTTTTTTATTTTTTAGCTGTGAAACTTTTCTAGAAAAATATCAGCAGTAACTTAAGACAATAATCTCAGTGAGAATGTTTCATTATTTCCTTGGGAAATATCCTACAAATCAGAGATGCCCTCAAATTCAGCACAAGGTAAAGCTGATTTTCTCTGACTAATAAATTTTTTTTTTTTATAAAATCAGTGAAACTAATAGCTTTATTTTTCCATACATAAAATATTATACAGGAAGCATAATCAGAATGGGTGATTAGCAAATAAAATACAATATCTTTGGTATATGTAGGTAAAATCTACATGCTCATTTTTTAAAACATGTTTATTTATTTTTATTATATGTATTTATTGTAAAGATATTGTACAGAGGGTTTATAGTTACATGAGTAAAGTAATGAGTACATTTCCTATCGAGCATTGTTACCCCAACCTTTGATTTTCCTCTACTATCCAATACCTCCACATCTCCTCCATTCCCCTCCTAACCACTCCTCCCAAACATATAAAGTTCATTTTCAACATATTGTCTTTTACATACCATTGTATCCCTTGCTGCAGACCGGCTCTGTCGGGACAATGGAGGACACCTAGTGGAGGAACTGGAAAAGGTGAGGAGATGGCAAACAGACAATTCACACACAAGAGGAGTGGATGCTGAATGCGATTTAATGCAGAGGATAAGAAACTTTTATAGCAAAAGTCCCCATAAGAAAGGGCAAAAGGTTACAGAATCTTGCTGCAGGGCTTCATTCTTGGGTGGTCACTAGCTGGTCGCCTGATAGGCACTTATTTCCCGCTTTACCTCTATTTTTAAGAAATACAATGGGTTTCGATGTTTAACCATTTCTTTTTCTATAGAGGCCTTAACTGTCCCATAAGATCTTTCCTGTTCCTTCTTTAATAGTAAGCACCAAGGAGGCCTAGATCTAGCAAGTCTCTTAGTAAATGAAAGAGAGTAACAGGAAGTTCTTTCTCCTAAGTAGTTATCCCAGCAATTGCCATACATTCTTTCTGTTCTAGCCGTGCCTACAGCTTCTTGTAAATCTCTTACAAACAATTCCTTTTGCTGAAATGACGTCATGAAACCCCCAATACTTTTATGTTTACTTATGACTTGTCTACTAGCCTCCATAAGAGGGGCTTTCAGGGTAGCACTTAACTCTGGTGAGTTAGTCATATTTTTAAGACACTCATCAGATGTTGGAGTCATCAACACTCTTAAGAAAGAGCCTTGAATAAAGGAACGTTGAGCATGAGTAAGTACAATGAGCAGCAGAAACAGTAAAAGATTAATATACACTCCTATACAGTGAAGAAAAGAAAAACAGGAACAGAAACACATCTTTCCCAGGGGCTTGCCAGCCTTTCCAGGAGGTAGGCCTCTTTGAAGCCCCATTCTCTGAGGTAGCCTTCGGTGAAGTCCCATTCTCAGAGATAGGTCTCTGTGAAGCCCCATTCTCAGGTCTGAAAGCAGGTTTCCCATGCTAAGCAGACTCCACTGGAGTAGGCGTGGCAATCCCTATTTAAGCATTTTGGTTTTTTTTTTCGCCTTCCCCTCCACAAATTAGAAAAACATACAAGATGGAAGGCACTGAATTCAAATACATTGAAAACAGTGGTTATACTATGGGAGAGGAACTTACCAAAGAAGGTAGAAAAATCACCTAGTACATTATAGATACGTTTAAAAAAAAGAATAAGAAAGATAAAACCATATGTGTCTCTTTTTGGGAGGAGGAGGGGTCAGTCATGGGGCATGAACTCTTGGCCTGAGTGCTGTCCCTCAGATCTTCAGTTCAAGGTCGTGCTCTACCACTTAGGTTACAATGCCAGTTCTGGTTTACTGGAGATATGACTTTCATGGACTTTCATGCCCGGCCTGGCTTTAAACCGTGATCCTCAGATCTCAGCCTCCTGAGTAGCTAGGATTACAGTCGTGAGCCACTGGAATCCGGCATGTGTCTCTATCTTGGGGTTCATTTCGCTTAACATCAATATTTTTATGGTCATATGTACATAGCTTGTCCTAGACATATACTAGTTACTGCAAATAAGGGAAACTATAGGACTTGGGTTTTTTTTTTTTTTTGGATCTTACATATTACCCTACAACAGAATCAACTCCAAATGGCTCAAAGATCTCAAAGTCAAAGCACACACCCTGAAAACATTACAGGAAGGAATAGGAGAGACTCTAGAACTCCTTGGTACAGGCTGAAATATTCTTAAGAGAGACCCAGAAAACCAACAAATAACAGAAAAACTGGACAAATGGGATTGCATGAAACTGCAGAAATTCTGCATGGCAAAGGGCATAGCTAGCAAGATGAATAGAAAGCCCAGGTATTTCACAAGTTCTGTTATTCAGAAAACAGTCCATATCCTTTGTTATTTTATAACTTTCACCCATTACAAAGATATTGTCTTTACATCTATCTTCTTTATTATTTTTAATAAGTTGTTTTATTGTGCATATAGCATACAGATGGGTTACAATTACATGAGCAAGGTATTGCGTACATTTCTTTGTTTGTGTGTGTCTCTGTGTGTGTGTGTGTATGTGTGTGTGTGTCCAGTCGTGGGGCCTGAACTCTGGGTCTGGGCACTGTCCCTCAGCTCTTCAGCTCAAGGATAATGCTCTACCACTTGAGCCACAGCGCCACTTCCGGCTTTTTTTCTTTTTGCTTATGTGGTGCTGAGGAATGGAACCCAGGGCCTCAGGCATGCAAGGCAAACGCTCTAACACTGAGTCGTCTTCCCAGCCCCATGAGTACATTTCTTATCAATTATTGTGGCCTCCTCCTTCGTTTTTCCCCAACCATTCATATCCTCCCATCTCCACGTATACACACTCCCCCCTGCCCATCCTTCCACCTCCGCCAAACTTGTAAAGTTCATTTTTCAACGTAGCATTTTGTACATCTCATTGTTGCAATGGATCCACCTGTATCCCTATTTAAACAATTTCCTTTTTTCCCTTCCTCTCCCCAAATTATACCAACATCAATTTCAGTGAAAACAGAAGTTGTAACAAGAAAACAATTAACTTATAAATATGTTAGGAACAATAGCAAGCAAGATAAAAATCACTTGTGTCCTTATCTTGGGGTTCATTTTGCCTAACATCTTATCTGACCTTTTCTGCTTTTCTCAGACATGTACTAGTTATTGCATTAAGGAAAATCATGGGACCTATGTTTCTGTGGGCCTGCCTTACTTCACATAATATAATTTTCCCCAGTCTTTCCATTTCCTAACAAATGGGGCAATGTCATTATTTCTGATGGAGAGATAGAATTTCATTATACACACACACACACACACACACACACACACACACACACACACACACACACACATATGACACATGGGTAAAGTAAAGAACGAGTATACAAATGTGGCAGTAATTTTATATTAGCTGTCTAATTTTAAAAGAGTGATTTATTTGTGTCAACTGTAATTTATTACTTGTTTCATGAAATGTGATATATTCCATAAAGTGTCATTTTGATAGTTGAAATTTTGCTAACACAAGAGGACATAAAAGCTTAGTTCCTTTTTTTTGTCGGTTGTGGGGCTTGAACTTTGGGCTTGGGCACTGTCCTTCAGCTCTTCAGCTCCAGGCGAGTGCTCTACCACTTGAGCCACAGCTCCATTTCCACATAAAAGCTTATAAATGAGTTATAGACATATTATGCTTCATAGGTGCACTTTTACAGAATACCATGTAAAATCAGAATTTATTGTAGTTCTAAAACTAGTTTGTTAATTTTTTTAAAAAGATTAACCTGAATAGCAAAAAAATATAAATAAATAAATAAAAACAGATTGAAGTAGGGGGATGGTCAAGAGAAAGGGAGCAGATAAATGGAGAGAAACGGACTGGGTGAATACAGGCATAATATTCAATGTACATAGGCAAAAATGCAATAAGGTAACTTGAGGGGATGGGAAGAGATTGTGGAGAATGATGGAAGGGTTGACATTGATTAAGATGCACTATACTCATAAAATGATACGTTGAATAGAAACACTTTTGTACGACTGCTTGAAGATGATAAAATTCTAAAAGGAAAATACAAACAAAAGAAAGCCTATGTATTGGGAAAGATCTTCACTAACCTTACAACAGATAAGGTTCTCATATCCAAAATAGACTTGCAATTCAAAAAATTTAATCCCGTAACACCAAATCCTCAAGGAATCAACTGCCTGATAATTAAGTTGGCTAAAGAGAAACTTCTCTGAAGAGAAAATAAGAATTGCCAATGGACAAACCAAGAAATGCTATTCTTCTCTACCCATAAAAGAAATGCAACTCAAAACATATTGAGATTCACCTAAGCCTAGATAGAATGGCTATAATCAAGAAATCTAATAATTGCAAATGCTCGAGGTGATATGGCCAAAAGGGAAACCTACATGCTCAATTTTAATCAAGGTGCAGTTGGTGCCAGCCATAGAACATAGAGATTACACATAAATGTGTAAAAAATATGTTATAAAAATCTTACCTAGTTCTGTCTTTTTTTTTGGGGGGGGGGGCTGTGGTCGTGAGGCATGAACTCTGGGCCAGCGTGCTTTCCCCCAGCTCTTCAGCTCAAGGCTAGTGCTCTACCAATTGAGCCACAGCACTACTTCCAGCTTTTTTCTTTTTGCTCATGTGGTGCTGAGAAATAGAACCCACGGCCTCATTCATGCAAGGCAAGTGCTCTGCCACTGAGCCACCTTCCCAGCCCTAACCTATTTCTCTCTTAATTCTTCGATTAATAAAGTATAAAATCTTGAAAATGTGGACATATTTGTTACTACAAAGTGATAGGATCCGACCAACAAATTTTTGATATATTCATCATTCCCTATTACAAAGATTCACTTGTCTATTTGCAAAGCAATTGTTTATTTTATTGCGTTTGGTTCTTATACATTAGTATTCACGGTCTATCACATCTGTCTGCTTTTGTTTTCTTTCCAGTTCTGAGGATCAAAACCAGGGTCTATGCTTTCTGGGCATGGACATATATCCTTAGGCCCTCCACTTAACTTTATGAAAATTACATTATGTTAAACAAATTACATGCAATATATCATAACTATTTTCTTTATTCTGGAAACTTTCTTGTCTCTCCTTTATCATCAAGCATTCAACAAGGGGATTTCTCTTCCCTGGTAAAAGTTTATCACTTTTGAAATTCAGTGAATCTTCCCACCAAACTACTTCATTCTGTATCTTCCTCTGCTGGGGTCCACGTTTTTTTTTCTGCTCCTTCTTATTTCCCTTATTTATTATAATGCTGTCCTGCTATTAACTTTTAAGTTCCCATAATTTTTCCTCCTTGATCTGGTACATGTGAGTTTCTGGAGAAGTGGAAAACATAACTTGGCTCATCATTCACTTCTATTAAAATGGTTTTTTAATCTTTACTTAAGATCATTTCTACTACTAGTCATTTCCTGTTTTGCTTCAACCTCTATGTAGATACATTTCCTCAGCTGAAAAAGCACTCTTGCTTCAGGTTTCTTTACTCTCCATATCCTGTTATTATTTGATTATTGCTAGTCTCCTACTCAGCCTACTCAAATATTCAGGGTTATTTTAGCTTCAACTCCCTTGATCTTGAACTCAGTAGACTGCTAATGATATTAATTTTACTTGGGAGTAAAATTATTGGTTAGTTATTAATCTAATTTATTTCTACACATTCCCCCATCTACTAACCAGTATGATAGTTTATCACATATATCTTTGTTATGCCACTTGAAATGCCATCTGTTACCTAATCTTTCTCCCATAATATATATTAAATACAACAACCAGATTTAATTTTCTGAATCACAAATGTCACTATATCACAAACAATTTCAACTATCTGTTTGTAAATTAGGCAAATAACATAACTTTTCATGATTATGAAAGTTTTTAAAGTAACATCTATTTTGAAAGTATTTAATAACACTCAAAAATTACCTGTGTGTCTTAGCCATTCAATGTCTAAGGGGAATTTACTGTGCCTTTGAGGATATGTAATTCTGCTGTGCAAGATAAGATATATAAGTAGGGCATAGAGTTAAGGTGATGAAAGTAAAATTCACAGGATATATTAGCCATACTGATCAGGAGGCATAGATAATTTGACATATAGAATTAAGATGGGTGAATAAATAATCCTGTAAATCTTGTAAGCCATGCCAAGGCAAGAAGGAAAAAATGGAAAAAATGATAAAGTAAATAAAAATTAAAATAATAATTGAAAGGACAGTAATCAAAGGATAATTATTCAAAGGTTAAGAAGATTGACTCAGTATCATGTGACATCTGAACTGATACTATATCCTCTCTTAGTTTGCCTAGTGATGCTTATTGTGGACTGAATAAATATAAGGTGTCTGAAAGACAATTTGGCAGCATGTCATAACAACCTCCTACAGAAACATCATAATTTTCAGATAAGTAGATTAACTGGTTTCCTAGATAAGCATTTCCCTTACATAATATCTGGCATGGTAAATTAAAAAAAAAAAAAAACATATCTTTTGGAACTTGTGAAGAGTTAAAATCCTGAACTTTCCTTCTTCCTGATAACTTCTCTCTTCTCATTAATCCAAAAGTTACTAAAATTGAGGATTTACCTTTGGGAAGTTCAGGCAAGAAGAAAACAGCTTGGATTTCAATCATTATCAGACCTCATGAGAATCTACTTGTAAGCCCATAGAGGCTTGACTAAGAAAATTGTCCGACTCAAATTTCAGGCTGAACAGTGCCCCTTGGTACTTCCCTATAGATTTCAATTAAGGGTTTAATTCTCTCCTCAGTGTTGAAAATCCTATCTAGTCACAGTGAGGTATTCTTAACCAGAGCCCCTCCCACATAATTACTCACAATAATAACATTTCACAGCATGGTCATTAAGTGATGACAGGTTTGTACAATAAAATGTGACCTTTTGTGTTAAAAATTGTTCTATGACATTGGACAAACCATTTTCTTAATAGGAAGATATATATCGTATTGATGATTTAAAATACAGTCTAAGTTTTTGAACACATGAACCACATTTTCCAAAGAGGAAAATATTATTTATGTGTATATGCATTTAGAAATAATGATAAATCATAATTATCAAAGATAAAGTACTATTCACACCAATACCATCCTCAAAGAAAATGCCAGGCAGACTTATCCATATAGAGGAATTTTCTACATGCTGTAGAAACGTCCATGAATTGAGAATAATCAAATCTTAATATTGCATGCTAAGACAAATTTGAGAAAAAAGCACCAAAGAAGAAAATGTTTTAAATTAACATTTACTAGCATAATATGTCTTGAATTCATCCATCTCCTCCTTTAAGAGGTAGTAGAGTCCTCATTAAAATCACAGAACATAATTTGAAAGTCAAAGAAAGATAACAAAAAGGCCTAAAAGAAATTACAATACTAGGTTTTAAATAGCTTCTTTTGCTTTAAAGTAGAACAAGAGAACATTCACTAATAGAGAGTTTTGTTGAACTTCATCACAGGAATTTTGATCAAAGGAGTTTAAAATCCCCAAAGAGGAGTCTTTGGAGGGTCTCTGTAATATTTCTCTTAATATTTATAATGAAAACCTTCAAATACATTTGAAAGACAAAAATGAACATTATCAGTCGATAATAATGATGTGCAGTTTTTAAGTGTCTTAGATATATTCTAAAATAGACATACACAATTTTTGGGGTATAATCATAAAACACCATTTAGTGAATCATCGTATCAACACACTATGCAGTAGTGCAAAATAAAATTTCTATAGGGTTTTTTTTTTTGGCTTTCTTTTTGTACTGTTTCATTATTCCCCCTCCCCTTTGGTTTATTCCCCTTTGTCAATGTTTTCTTTTATTTTTAAGTGTTTGTTGTTTGTTTGTTTTTGTAATTTCTGTCTTCCGTGAGTGTACCTGGTTTGTTTAGGGAAAGGGGAAACCACAGAAACTGTGGAACAAATGGTCAACCAATTCAACAGCAATATTAACTAGCCACTATGTTGGAAGTGATCTATACAACACGCAGAGAAGGGGAGTCAGGAGGTGAAAAACTGGGGAAAAATGAGGGAGGGGATACTAGTATTCCAAAAGAAATATACTCATAACCTTACATATGCAACTGTCCCCTTTTGAACAATTTTACAAGTTAATTTAAGTTAAAAAACCATAATGTATTAAATTTTTGTCTGCACTTAATACATTTTCCTTTTGTATTTAGAGGAAGAATTTATGTATATGAACACAAACTGTTTATAGTAAGAACAAAGCCAGCATTCTCAATGCAGAATAATGATACCATAATTTTCTGGGGGACTTTACAAACAAGGTTGCAGGAGTTATCATTGAGGGTTTCAATTTTTTTCTGGAAGTGATAAGAGACAGCCAATGATAATCCTACTCTGGTGGGAGAATGTTTGGGAGTATAGTTTTCTTGGTTCCCTGCAGGATTTTACAAATTGCTCTCTGAAAGGAATTTGTCTTCCCCTATATATCTTCTATTTCATCTGTCCAAAGGCTTCAGAAGTGCTTTATTGCTGGTAGTAGATCATAGATTATAGAAAAACTGAATTAATATGGTGATGAAACAAAACACATTTGGCCAAAGTCTCCTTACCAGACCATATTATTTGAATATTTAAACAGAATAATAATGCAGTGTTTCAAGTAACATTTTCAGTAGATAATCATCCTGGAAATTCTCATTGTGTCTTACCTGACTCAATAGTGATGAACATGTCTTATTTTTGCAACATGTATTCAAATTATACCCTGCACTTTTTTCTCCATCTCTTGCCATGAGTATCTGTGATACAATACTCACTCCTCACAATCCTTATAGGTTTGCCCTGGTGCTAAGCACTCTCCAAAATAAGATTGACAAGTACATTTCCTCTACATCTTTTATTTTTAATTTAAGAAACTATATAACAATGAACAGTTCTCTGCCATCATTTATTATTAGAAATTTCCCTACTTTTGCTAAAGCTTCAGTCCCTGTCTGTCCAAGATAATCTCTCTTCCTACTTCAAAAAGCTGGCTAGCCTTCCAAGGTCATTTTTGTCAAGATATAACCAATTTACACTTTCCCAACCATTGGACACCACCATAATTATTCTATTAGTTGATGAATGAATTCATTGAAATAAATTTGAGGTAAGCAAACTTGAATGTGTACTCCTGTTATGTACTTGATAAGTGTTTAACCCTATGAAATATTTTAAACTATTACTTAGCTTCCTCCTCAAATAAATTACATGTAACTCTACCTATGGCATCAATCTAATTTTTAAAGAGACAGAGAAAACCCTAACACAAATGTTCGCTGTAGTCAGTGCCCTATTTTTTTTCTTTCTTGACATACTATTTGTTTTCACAGAAATCTAAAAGGTCTGAAGAACCTACTTTTATCAAGTCAGTATCAAGAAAATTAAAGCTCGGTGACAGAATCTGTGTGTGTGTGTGTGTGTGTGTGTGTGTGAGTGAGTGAGTGTGAGTTTGTGTCTGTGTGAGAAAGAGAGAGACAGAGAGAGAGAGAAAGAGAGAGAGATCTACATAGGACCTCTCATGAAGTGTATTGCAACTGAACCAGCACTAAGTAGTAACTATGTCAGTATAATTCTGATATTCTAGTAAAAACGATAGTGGTATGTAATAAATATTCTACATTGTTTATAAACTGTACAGTAAGTAGGCCTGACTTGTCAATTGCAGTGTTTTAGTAACATCTTAAAATCAGCAATAATAACAAATTCCAATTTATACTCAAATATGAAATATTTTAACTGATTTAAATTTAGAATTATATTTCAACTAATGCTCAGATAACTTACTTTTACAAAGTAGAAATTGACACTAGATTCCATGAAATTAGAAACAATCTACCTGATGTAAACTAGCCTACTGAAAATATGCAAGAGATTCATTTTTTTTGGGGGGGGTCCAGTCGTGGGGCCTGAACTCTGGGCCTGGGCGCTGTCCCTCAGCTCTTCAGCTCAAGGCTAGCACTCTACCACTAGAGTCACAGCGCCACTTCTGGCTTTTTTCTTTTTGCTCATGTGGTGCTGAGGAATTGAACCCAGGGCCTCATGCATGCAAGGCAAACGCTCTACCACTGAGCCACCTTCCCAGCCCGAAGAGATTCATTTTTATATAAAATAAATATACATATATACTAAATTTTCCACACTCAATATACATTTGATATTAGCGGTTCTCTACTATTTTTGAAATTTGAAATTTGGTATGTCATAGTTTAGTGGAACTAACTACAGGCTTAATTCTAGATCACAAACACAATTTAGTAGTAACTCCAAAGTCTCCTTCTTTACCAGTAAGTTCACATTTTCATATTTGGAAATCATAATATATCCAAAGAGTGATATTTTTCCTCTGTATTCCACATTTTTTTTTCAATTTTAATGGATGTTATAAGCAGATTTCATCTATGTTTTTGTATTTCTAAACAACGGAGCTCTGAATTTACAAATTCCTCACCAAAGAGTAAATCAACTGGTATTTCTTCTCTAGAGAAAATTCAGAATTAAGAAGTAGCAGAACACTATGGAATTAATTTCAGTTTAATTCCTTTTTTTCCAACTGTAAATTTTGCCTTACAATATCACAAAGATTTAACATTCCGATCTGTATTTGAGAGAAAGGTGTGTCAGAATTAACTGCAACTTGCTTGAAAACAAACAGAAGATGAAAAAAAAGAAGAGAAAGAAAGAAAGAGAGGGAAAGAGAGGAAGAAAGAAAGGAAGGAAATTAACACATGAATTCACCAAAAGATCTCCACATGTGTCAAATAAAGACTTGGTCAGAGAAAATTAACTTCTATGTAACTTCCAGATCATAGTTGTGGTTACACCTAGTGTTTTAAATCTGCCCTGTCCTTTTGGGAATTAAAAGTTACTATTAAATGAATCGCCTCTTCTTAGTGTGTTCAAGTGTGTTTGGCAACAATAATTGTCTGAGTCTTAGAGTCAGTTTTATGTGTTTCTATGGAAACCTAAAAGATATTGTAGGGATTTCAATGCAATATTATCCACATTTAGTCTTTTTCTTTAAATAACCAATAATGAGTATTAGGGAATGTAAATAAAAGGATTGGGTTTGTAACAAATCTCTTTGAAAATTGAATTATGAATTTTGAAATATTCAACTAATTTAGTAAAAATTTAGTAAAAGAATTCTCTTTCCTGTGTAAAGTATAGTAGCTACTTTGCAAGTAAAATGTGCTTCCCATAAAAATATATGCCGTTATAGTGTATGATTCAGAAGTCTGTGTTGGGCTGGGAGCTGACTTTATCTTCTCTTGTTCTAACTTTGTGCACCTATTTCTTGACAGACTTCTTAGCATGGATGAAACAATTATTTGGTTGTCGGTGACATCTAGTATAAACTGCATTTAAAATTAGGGGTAAGCTTGTTGATGTTGCCTTCCCTGTCTTAAATTCCTGAGGAAATTCCTCTAGGAATTTCAAGAGATGAAGAGAGAAACTGGTTGATGGGAGAATGCTGAAACAAGCCCTCAAAAAGGTTGCTTTCCTTAACTGGGGAATCTTAATTAATGTGTGCAATTTCCTCTATTAATTTAACCAGTTCTGAAATTCACAAATTCACAAAATTTGGGAATTGAAGAATTAAACATAATAAGCTATTGTAAAATTATATTGATTACATATTTGGTATTTCCATTCATCAGTTTACAAACAGGCACTCAATAGGCTAAAGGTATGTGGATATTTAGAACAATAACACAAAAAAATCCAGAATGGACAGGTATTTTATGAAACATGAAAGATGTAAAACCAAAATAGGAGTGTACATATTTTAGTTATAAGAAAGAATATTATTTATGTCGAGGTAAACCTTTATTATAGATCCATGTGATAACAAAATTTGAGTGTTCCTAAAAATAAAATGTAATCACAAAATAGTCTGTGCTCTCAGAGGTTTTACAGTTAATAAGAAATCCTATAAACTGATTATTGTTTTGAACCTGTGTTATGGATCAAAGGGGGTATGGATAAAGAAGAGACAGAAATAGAGAGACAGAAAAGGGAGAAAATTGAGGGAAAAGAGACAAGACAATAGCGAGAAAAGAGAGTTGAGAAGGAGAGGTACAAAGAATGTACTAATTTGCAGATAATTAGAAACTAGTTCAAATCAAATTTATGATTACTACTGAAAGATAATAATCTATTTTCATTTTAACAGTTTTCTACAGCTAACAGAATATTGCTTTGGGAAATCCAAGCACTTCATAGCCCAAACCAGCAGGTCAAGCTATGAGTACCATTTTTCAGAAAATATAAATTGAAATCCAGACATGTAGACTAATTTACACTAGCTAGTAAGTGGTAGAGATCCGAATTTTGAAGATTTAATTTCAGAATTCCTGTTGTATATCACCATAAGATACTTCATTGTCAACAAAGTAATCACATTCAGGCTTTAATTAATGTAATCTGTTTTTGCCACAAATAACTTTGTAACTTGGAAATATACACTATGAAACTGTATATTTTTCAAAAATTTTCAAACATTTTCCATGGCCATCAAGTTTTTAAAAGTAATATGGAAGATGGTAAATGAAAGTGCCAGTACTATAACGCATTTAGGATATCAGCAATGTTTTATTATGAACAAAGTGATACTATGTGATACATTATCAAACACAGAAAAGGTCAGTGAAATATGGCTTTTCTTTTCTTGCTATAAAGTTGCTTTTCCAAAAAGCTTACTAAATATTACAAGTAGCATGATTCAGGATAAAAATGCAAACGGATTAATACATTCTGAATTGGTGAGAGCAGATCTAGCCAGAGGCATCTTGGCCGCATGGTGGATGTAGGGTCTGGCATCTTGTCTTCATGGTGGAGGAAGGTGAAGCCCTTGACGCCCAGATGATTAGCAACCTGAATTCCTGGAGGCAAGGGTTTCGACCTGAATGATAGGTTACTAAACCTGTCAGTCTTATCCCTGGGAATAGGAGTTTCCTGTGACTCTGCTACTTGACCTGGACCAGCTCATGTACCATTATGCCATGCCTCTGTGCTTGTGTCCTTGTCCTTGTTCCTGGCTCCTCACTGGTCACCATGGAGTACCTCTTCAGCTCCAAGTTAGAGCTGAATTTCTTTGATGGTATTGTTTTTGTTCTTTTGTTCCACTCCAGCCTTCAAGACGCAGTTTCCCAGCAGTGGTAAGTATATTTGCTGGCAGCGGGACTGTGAGACAGTAGTCCACCATTCAATCTCTAGCCTTTTAATAAAGATAAAGATTCAATCTTTCAAAATATGGCTTCTCAGGCAGGCGCCCGTGGATCATGCCTGTCATTCTAGCTACTCAGGAGGCTGAGATCTGAGGATCGTGGTTCAAAGCCAGCCCGGGCAGGAAACTCCGTGAAACTCTTATCACCTATAATCCATCAGAAAATTGGAAGTGGTGCTGTAGCTCAAGTGGTAGAGCGCTAGCCTTGAGATGAAGAGCTGATGGTCAGTGCTCAGGCAGAGAGTTCAAGCCCCACGACTGAAAAAAAAAATGACTTCTCTGTTTACTCACTGTATAAAAGTTCTTAAGAGGGAATAAGCATTCACTCTATATTTGTGATTCAGCAAATGCAAAATTGGAAGCTCAGTCAACCTGAAGATGAGGGAAAGCAATCACTTGCAGAATTTCTTGCTTTGGAAATCAACACTGGCTAACTCAAATTCATGCCCAAGAAGTCTAGCCCCAAACAACCCTATCTATCATGGGCGTTCTGTGATTAAAAGCATCTTCTGGGCAGTAGAGATGCATGAGGGAAAGTAATGAGATGCCAGAAAGGCAAGTCATTTATTCCTTACTTTTTCTTTACAATGAATGGAATCATCAAGTCATGGTAAACATATTATGTGAAATATCAAAATCATGGGTTTATATTCAAAATAGGCTTAGTTATGCTACTATTGGAAAGAAATAAGCTAATGTAAGAAATATAAAACATTCAGTATTTTAAAACTATTTGTTTGAGCCACCGAAAAGAACTTGACTAGCAAGCCATATAATATGGCTTAGATCAGGCTCTCAACCATATTCTCCTTAGACACATCCAAAATTTTGTCTAGTATACATTACAATTTATGCCTCTGAAGTACTTTGTGACTGAAGTCACTAGATTGTTTCTAGTTCAACCAGAGCCATTGTTTGACCATTTGAGATGTATCCTGGAAGTCATACTTTCTTGGATTCTTTTTAGCATTCTGCATAGGATCTGAGTCCTATGCAGCATAAAAAGGAGAGGGGAACCCAGGGTAGGTAAAGCAGGAGAACACGAGGGTAGGGGTAATACTGACAAGAAATATATTCGTTTCTTTACACTATTTTTAAAAAATACATGAAAATATGAAAGATGCTTTATTCAACTAAAAGGGACATAATGTGTTGACAAGTATCTAATCAAAAGAAATAAGTAACATTGTGTCCAAAGTTAAAATTGTAATGGAAGAAATGGATGATCATTTTTCCTTTGTCAGTATTGGGGATTGATCTCTGGGCTTGGGCGCTAACCCCGACCTCTCCAGTTCAAGGCAATCACTCCACACAGATATCTGTACACACATACATCTAAACAATCATATATAATCTAGAACAACTGGGAATATTTATTATATTACTAAAAAATTTAATCAGTAAGCAAAAAAAAACACATCAACAACATACATTGAGAATTAGACAATTAGCTTACCAATAAACAAAAGCTGCAGGACAATGAAATTTTACAAGGTTTGTATTTTATTGTTTTGTATTTATGCATCAGCTGTAGTAGAGATTGAACTCTAGGTTTATACTTTTGCTTGTGTTTACAACAAAATATTCCTTATGAAAACACTTTCAATTTTTCTTTTCTAGTTATCACATCCAAACAGAATTAAATTGTTCAGAATATGTTTCTGCTTCATTTCTCTTGATAGCCATGATTTTCTTCTGGTATATTGTAGTCAGTAAATATTCTTTACATGAACAATGCATTCTTACTTATGACTTCAAAAATGAGGGCCCGATTTAACTGATTGTATCCTCCAAAGATTCTTGACAGTTATGAAACATAGAGAGTTGAATGAAAATACATGAGTTCAGAATTAGCAAGACACATCCTCTCTCTCACATCTACTTTGTTGATGGAGACCCCTGAGAGGGGAAGCAAAGCCATTAATAAGTGCAGAAAGAAGGAGAGGAAGGTAGTGGTACTGTGGCTCAAGCGGTAGAGCACTTGCCTTGAGCTGAAGAGCACAGGGACTGCGCCCAGGCCCAGAGTTCAAGACCCAAGACCGAAAAAAAAAATATATATATAATCATGTCCATGAAGTAAAATATGACTTGCTAATAAAACACAAAGAATTTTATAAAAAAGAATGAGAGGGAGATGGAGAGGAAAGGCAAGAGGGTAAAGGGGGAGAGGCAACACCAAGCCAACAGGCTCAGTTTTACCTCAGGCAGTGGTTTGGCAGGTTTGCAGTGGAGTCCTCCCACGAATTCAAAATTTGCTGACAGTGGGCAAGGGAAGTTGAAATCCCAGTAGGTCCTAATAAGTCATTTATCACCTTTGGCAATGAGCTCAAGTACTGTAGTGGGAGAAAAGAATATAATGGAGAAAAAAATATAATAGGAGAGATCATGCAACTTTTTGCACTGAAATACAGCACATGTTTTTCTGAAATATGTTGGAATGATATAGGTAAGACATTTAGATATTTCACTTTGACAAAAGGTATTTGTTTATAATGACATGTATTATTTTGTAGATGAAATACATTCTCTCAAATCAATAAGTATCAAATAAAAGTTTACAAAATATGGATGTCCAGAATCAATTAATAATGTCACATATTCTAAGAAAGCTATCTCAGGAGGTTTCTCCAGTTTAACATGAATTTTGTTGATCCTTAATTTTCCAGAAGAGTGACTTTCTGAATGTCTAAATAAATTCCGAGTGGTGATACTGCATTTGGTTCATAATAAGAAGTTGATAATATTACTCTCCTGATTTCCAAAAAAATGGGAGAGAGAGAAATGCAGTCATTAATGTATTTTCTCTGGGGCACAGACAATATTTAATAATTATAAAGAATCATGCCTAGAACTATATGTAAATTATTTCTTTATAATTGAGAAAACTAAGCTACAAAAGATGGAACAATGTCCTTTATGCTACATAGTTGAATTTCTAAAAGTTATTTTTAGTTAGGCTTCATTTGCCTTTTTCCTAACCCTAAGCCTATCTCTGGATAGAACTCCAAACTGAGTCCTATTCCTATGCCCAACCCGAAAATTAAAGAAAAATAGTGGAGTTTTATTCACTTTAGGTGATACTCATTTGTCTATCTTGAAAAGAATTAGACTAAATCTTCAAGGTTTTCTTACTCTTAACATGAAGCAAACTTGTTCTCTAACATGAACTTTACATCAAATTCCAATATCAAAAAATACTGCAGTTTCCATAGATAGTATCCCTGAACTCCTGGATCCTAATGTAAGTTTCAGATTTATTAGTTGTCTAACCCATTTTCTCATCCTAACCTGATCCCTAAACCTAACCAGGAACTACCACTAAGTGTAGCAAATTAACACCACGTGGAAAATGTAAGTAAATTCTCAACTTTCTGTTCAATGACACATTTATATTCCTTCTACTTGTTAGTGGAAAGCACAGTTTTATCCTAAAGTAATCCTTCCCTAACCCTAACACTAACGAGCATTAAAGTAACACTCGTGTAAAAGGAATGACACCAGAATGCTAAAGTAACACAAATATAATAGTTTTCACTCATCTTAACTTTGATTTAGTGTGTCCTCCTTAAAATAGATTGAAGTTTTATGCAGTATCTTACCTTTTTTTATAACCTTCACTCTAACCCTAATTAAAACACTGAGGCTCACCCAAACTATAATTATACCCAAATCCTAATATTACTACCAATACTCTACACTCATCCAAACTCTTATGTTTCTTGTAGTTCTAAATTCTACTTTTATATTGATACTTAATTTTCCATTTCCATAACCTGCACCCTGATATCAGCCAGAAAACTAACCCTAACTTTTATCCTAATGGTAGCCAATTCCTAAAATAAATAAAAACTACTCCAGTTTTAATTCATTCTAACAGATAATCATTATCATTCTTGAAATAAGTTGCAGTTGACCCTATATCTTACAGATTTACTGACTCGAGACCTGAACTATCTTGGTCCCTAACATGAACCAATCTTGACATCATGAAAAATATGAAAATTACTCTTGGTTTTAGCTATTCCTGATTTAGATTCTAAAATAAGTTTCAAATTTTCTTAACATGTAGTCAATTTCCTAATCCCAACCTTAATTCTACACCTAATTGACAACATAAATCTTCAAAGTTAAGCCAAATAAACACCGAAAAGTAAATGTAGGAAAATACTGGGAGATGGATTGAAGATGGCGGAGGAGAAGCTGGAGTCTAAGCGAGCTCTCCCATAGAAAGCAGTTTTAGACTTCCAGTGAAGAGTCCAAAGCCAGAGAATCACACCAAGTGTGCCATCACAGGACAGAGAGTTAGGCCAGAGAGGGGAAACCCAGGCAATGAGATATTTCTGAGCTCTTACCAGCAGCCGCCGTGGCAGCGGCAAGCACAGGAGCCATAACTGAGCCACAGAGAGTCCGGGACAAAGGAGCCAGACCCAGCAGGTGAGCGGATTCTACTCAACACCAGCAAGAACTGACAAGGAGCAGACATCATCATCCTGCAGTTCGCAGACCAGAGACGACCCAGGAACCAAGACTCAGTGTGAGTAGAAGCCTGACATCCTCATTCCTTCGCAGGGAGCAGAGGAGGGAAGGCCACCCCTCCCCCCCCAGCACCGGAGATCTCCATCTTGGATACTGACAAAGCTCAGAGGAGCTGCTAGCTCCAACTCCGGCCATGGAATAAAACGAGTCATTTAGCAGGTCACAAGATCTTAACGGTGGCATGACCCTCCAGACTCAGCTCCACCCAGGGAAAAGCCACCTAGTTCAGGTACCAGCCCTAGGAGTGGCTTTCTTCACTGGGTAATCAGAGCCAGAGGCTGCCCCTCCCTCTAGCAGCCTTGACAATCAATTGAAAAACAGTAAACAGAAACCCTGAGAATGGCTCCAAGCTGGGATCTGTGAGTTTTTCACAAACTAGCCCCCGGGAAAAGCTATTGTTTGTGGAAAGGCCTCTACTCAACCCAGAACCTAGCCTCATCACTGCATCCCCCTCTTTTGTGCTACTCAAAGCAGATCTGCCTCCCAATGAACTAGCCTGGAAGGAGGATCGCGAAATCCTGGGTAAAGCAGAGCATTTTTCTGCCTGTTCGAACAAACTTACTTAAGAAACCACAAGCCACAGGACCACAAGCAGACCAGAAACTCCAACAAGAGGCTGCTTACAGACACAAGGGAGATACAGGATTTTTCCCACCCTTCCCAAAAAAAAAAATCAAAGAACTCTTCTTCTTCTTCTTCTTCTTTCTTCTTCTTCTTCTCCTTCTTCTCCTTCTCCTTCTTCTTCTCCTTCTTCTCCTTCTTCTCCTTCTTCTTCTTCTTCCTTTTTTTTTTTTTGGTACCTTATATAAAATTTTTCTTTTCTTTTCTAAAACTTTTTTAATCTTTAATTTTTGCCTTTTTTGAAAAAAAATTGTTTTCCAGAAACTTTTTTTACCTCTTATAATTTTTATTTTAGGGATACCTGAGTGTGCGTTTTTCTTTCTTTTTTAGTTTTCTATTTTCTTTTTCAATTTTCTTTTTGTTGTTTGTTTTGTTCTACTGAACTTCTCATCTTTTTTTTTTCTTCCTTTGTTATCCTTTTCACCTTCTCCTCTCTTTCGTTCTTCTTTATTTGACTTAATTCTTGTCCTGCACATCCTTAAATAAACCCAAGTAGATTATTAGACCCTATCCCCCTTTGTGCACACACTTAATCCACAAATTTATTACTCATTTCAAAACCTCTGAGACTTAAATCCTTAATAGCATTACTACCTCTATATACCTATATAACATTTCAAGCATTTTTATTTTTAAGTTTTTCACATCTGCTTTATATCCCTCCCCTTCTCTCAATATATTCATGTTCTTCTCTAAATAGATTGCTTTCAATTCTCCATAATATGATGACTTTTTAATTTTCTATTTTTTTCTGGTCTCTTTTCTTTTCCCTTTCTTGTTTTTTTCTCTCTCTCTACTTTCATCCTACCCAACCTGTTTCCTGCTTTGAGATTAGGACTTACTGAACTCTCCCTGAGCCTCCCCAAATCAATCTATTCCTATATTTTACCCACATCTCTCCCTAACCCCAATAATTTCTGGTCTTCCAAATCCTTCTTTGCGGTTCATAGCCCATTAAAATATAGTTGCTTGATGTTGAATAGATGTATCTATTGAACTAGATTGCATCTGTAGACTATAGACAGTGCAAATTCAGATTTTGGTTGATGCTTGCCTTAAGATAGTGTTCTAGCAAAAAAACTGGTGTTATTTTCATCTCAAATGGGCAGAGTAAGCCGGAAAAACACTTGAAAAATGGCAAATCCGGGTATCTCAATTCCCAATCTTGATAATCAGGGGACAGAACAAATAATGAATAATCCAGAGGAGAATTCCCAAATAGCTCTACAAACACTGCTGGCAAACATGATAAATGAAAAGATTGAAAGCATACAAAGGACTCTGTATGAGCGTGATAGGGATAGAGAGGAGGCAATCCAAAAGTTTATACAGTAATATCGTAAGCATGAGGCAGCTACTCAAAAACTGATACAGGATTTACGTGAGCAGCTTGAGAATACTCAAAGAGAAAGGCAGGAATGGCGTGAGCAGGCTGAGAATACTCAAAGAGAACTACAGTAATCCCATGAACGGGAGGAAGCTATTCAAAGAGTAATACAGGAATTAAGAGAGCAGGATGAGAATACACAAAGATCACTAAAGGCATTCATGTAATCCATTAACAAAGAGCTGAAGGAAGTCAGGGAGACCACAAAGGGAATGCTGAATGGAACCCAACAGAAGGAATGGGAGTCCAAGGAAACCATAACCAATCAACTAAGTGATTTGAGAATAAACACTGAACACCAAATTAAGGAAGTAAAGAAGTTCATACAAGATCTAAAACAAAGCTTCAACAAAGAATTTGAAGCCATCAAAGCTGACCAATTAGAAGGAAAAGAGATAAAAAAACAAAGTAGAAAGTCTTGACAGCAGGTTAGACCATGCAGAAGATCGAATCTCAGGGATTGAAGACAGCCGAGATATTATAGAGAAAGAATATACAACCATCCAAGACAAGTCCAAGAAATATGATAGATCTATCCAACAATGATCAGAAGGCTTAATCTAAGGATAATGGATGTAGAGGAGCACCTAGAAAAAGAAGTTAATGGCCTAGGAAATTTGTTTAACAGGATCCTAGCAGAGAACTTCCCAAACATGCAAAAAGTTAGGCCTATTCAGATACAAGAAAGTTTTAGAACTCCAACTAGACCAGATCAGAATATGACATCCCATGGTCACATTATAATCCACACAGGATCAACTCAGACCAAGGAAAAGATCATTAAAGCTGTGAAGGAGAAAAGATTAATCACCTATAAAGGGAAACCAATTAGAATCACCTCAGATTTCTCAGCAGAGACAATTAAAGCAAGAAGAGCCTGGAATGAAGTATGCCATGCCCTAAAAACAAACAACTATCAAACAAGAATAATGTACCCAGCTAAACTCTCCTTCATAACTGAAGGCCAAATAAAAAACTTCCATAGCAAAGAAAAATTGAAACAATACATCTCCACCAAACCAGCCCTACAAAATATTCTTAAAGATGTCCTACACATAGAAAACCATCAAGACAACAATAAAGGCCAATAAACTGCACCAAAACTGAGAAGCCAAGAACCAGAGGAAGAACCCAGTTCTCGAAGCCCCCAAGAAGGTGGATATCATGGCAGGAACTCCCAAATACCTCTCAGTCCTATCTCTTAATGTTATCGGACTGAACTCTCCAATTAAGCGACATAGACTGTCTAGTTGGATTAAAAAACAAGACCCTTCTATCTGCTGACTTCAGGAGTCACATCTTGCCTGTAAAAACAAACACATTTTCAATGTTAAAGGCTGGAACAAAATCTACAAGGAAACGGCCCCAATAAACAGGCGGGAGTTGCAATCCTAATATCAGAAAAATGGACTTCAAACTAAAATTCATGAGAAGAAATAAAGAAGGTCGCTACATACTCATTATGGGATCTCTCCTTCAGGAGGATATTACAATTCTAAATATCTACTAGTCAAACAATGGAGCACCCACATTTATCCAAGAAACACTACTTTCCCTCAAATCACATATAGATCCAAAGACATTAATTGTTGGGGATTTTAACACACCACTCTCCCCACTAGATAGATCAACTCGGCAAAAACTCAACAGTGAAACCGCAGATATAAATAGCTGCATAGATCAACAAGATTTAACAGATATCTTCCGAACATTTCACTCAGCAGCATCAGAATTCATGTTTTTCTCAGCAGCACATGGAACATTTTCTAAAATAGACCACATTTTAGGCCACAAAGCAAACTTGTCTAAATTCAGAAACATTCAAGTTATACCTTGCATTCTCTCTGACCACAAGGGAATAAAATTAGAACTCAACACCAAAAATACCAAAGAAATCCGTATCACATGGAGGCTGAACAACATACTGCTGAATCACGAGTGGGTCATGGAAGAAATTAGAAAGGAAATTCATATGTTCATTCTATTCAACAAAAAGGTGCACACAAATCACCAGCTCCTCTGGGGCACAGAAAAGGCTTTACTCAAAGGCAAGTTTATATCTCTGAGATCCTACATCAACAAATTGGAGAGATCTGAAACCAACAATTTAATGACACATCTAAACGTCCTTGAAAAAGAGCAGCAAGATAAACTTAATTCCAGTAGATGGAAAGAAATAATTAAAATTAAATCAGAATTAAATAAATTAGAATCCCCCAAAAAAACTATAGAAAGAATCAACAAAACAAAGAGTTGGTTCTTCGAAAAAATTAACAAAATTGACAGATCCTTAGCAAATCTTATCAGAAAAAGAAGAGAACACACCCAAATAAATAAACTCAGAGATGAGAATGGAAACATCACCATGGAAAAAACCAAGACTCAGAACATTATAAGGGAATACTTCTCAAAACTTTATGCTAATACGTTTGAGAACTTGACAGAAATGGACCAAGATGAGTTAAACCAGCTTAACAGGCCCATATCAAGCATTGAAATAGAAAGAGCCATAAGAGACGTTCCAGCTAAGAAAAGTCTAGGACCAGATGGTTTTATAGCTGAATTCCACAAGGCCTTCAAAGTAGAGCTCACACCAATACTCCTCCAACTTTTCAATGAAATTGAAAGAGAAAGATCAATACCGAACACATTTTATGAAGCCTTCATAACCCTCTTCCCAAAACCAGGCAGCGACTCATCAAAGAAAGAGAACTATAGACCCATTTCTTTGATGAACATTGATGTAAAACTTCTCAACAAAATTTTGTCCAATCCACTTCAAAAATTCATCCAAAAAATTATACACCACGATCAAACAGGATTCATTTCAGGGATGCAAAGCTGATTCAATATACACAAATCAATTAATATTATTCATCACATCAACAGGAACAAGAATAAGAACCACATGGTTATCTCAATAGATGTAGAAAAAGTATTCAACAAGATCCAACACGACTTTATCATGAAGGTTTTGGAAAAATTAGGAATCCATGGAACATTCCTCAATACAATAAAGGCTGTATATGACAAACCTACAGCCAGTATTATACTTAATGGTGAAAAACTAAAGCCATTTCCTCTTAACTCAGGAACAAGACAAGGATGTCCACTCTCTCCAATTCTCTTCAATCTAGTATTAGAATGCCTAGCTACAGCAACAAGAGAAGATGCAGACATAAAGGGGATCCATATAGGGAAAGAAAAAATAAAACTCTCCCTCTTTGTAGATGACATGATCTTGTATTTAAAGAATCCCATAGACTCCACTCCCAAATTACTCTAGCTGATTCTAAACTTTGGCAAAGTAGCAGGGTATAAAATTAATCCCCCAAAATCAATGGCTTTTCTATATGCCAACAATGAGAAAAGTGTGTCTGAAATTAGGAAAGCAACTCCATTTGTAATAGCCCCATAAAAAATAAAATACCTAGGAATTAACTTAGCCAAAGAAGCGAAGGTCCTCTATGATGAAAACTTTAAAATCTTGAAAAAGGAAATTAAAACAGAACTTAGAAAATGGCAAAACCTCCCATGCTCCTGGATTGGAAAGATTAACATCGTGAAAATGGCAATACTTCCCAAGGCTATCTACAAATTCAACGTGATACCTATCAAAATTCCAACCTCATTCTTCAAGGAAATAGAAGAGGCAATCCAAAAATTCATATGAAACAATAAAAGAAAGACCCCGAATAGCAGAAACGCTCCTCAATGGAAAGAACACTGCTGGCGGAATATCAATACCAAATTTCAAACTCTACTATAAAGCTATAGTAATCAAAATAGCTAGATTTGGGCATGAGAACAGACCTCTGGACCAATGGAATAGAATCTAAAACCCAGAAATGAACCTACAGACCTATAGCCATCTAATCTTCAATAAGGGAGCTAAAACAATAGAATGGGAGAAAGACAGCCTCTTCAGTAAATGGTGCTGGCAAAATTGGTTAACTAATTGTAGAAAACTAAATCTAGATCTTTATATATCACCCTGCACCAGAATCAACTTCAAATGGATCAAATATCTCGAAGTCAAAGCAGATACTCTGAAAATATTACAGAATGGAATAGGAGAAACCCTAGGTCTCCTTGGCTCAGGCTGAAATTTTCTGAATAGAGAACCTGAAACACAAAAAATCAAAGAAAAGTTGGACAAATGGGATTGCATGAAGTTGCAGAGCTTCTGCTTGGCAAAGGACATAGCTAGCAAGATCAATAGAAAGCCCATGGATTGGGAGAAGATCTTCACTAGCCATACAACAGACAAATGTCTCATATCTAAAATATACTTGAGGCCAAAAAATTAAATCCCTCAACAACAAATCCTCAAATAAACAACTGCCCAACAAATAAGTGGGCTAAAGACTTAAAGAGAAACTTGTCTGAAGAAGAAAGAAGGATGGCCAGTAGACACATGAAGAAATGCTCAACATCCCTAGCCAGGAAAGAAATGCAAATCAAAACAACATTGAGATACCACCTCACTCCAGATAGAATGGCAAGAACTCTATCAACAACAGATGCTGGAGGGGATGTGGACAGAAGGGAACCTGACTTCATTGTTGGTGGGAATGTAAACTTGTTCAACCACTTTGGAAAGCAGTATGGAGGTTCCTGAAAAGACTTCACATAGAGCTCCCCTATGACCCAGCAATTCCACTTTTGGGCATGTACCCAAATGTTTACAAACAAGACCATACTAAAGCTCTAGCACAACATGTTTATTGCAGCATTATTTACCAAGCTAAGATATGGAATCAGCCCAGATGCCCTCCAGTAGATGAATGGATCAAGAAAATGTGGTATATTTACACAATGGTATTCTATGCCTCCATCAGAAAAAATTACATTGCCCCATTTGTTAGGAAATGGAAAAACTTGGAAAAAATTATAAGTGAAGTAAGCCAAGCCCAAAAAAACATAGGTCCCATGGTTTCCCTTATTTGCAATATCTAGTATATGTTAAGTCAAGCGGAAAAGGTCAGATAATGTAATGTTAACAAAATGAACCCTTAGATATGTATTTTAATATATATTTTTCCTTTCATGCATTTGTTTCTAACTCATTTATGAGATTATCTCTTTGTAGATTTGTATGTCCCTCCCCCACAGTATAACCCCTGCTTTCACTATATTTGATGTCAGTATAACTTGTAGAGGAGATGGGGAAAAACATGTCGTTTAAGGATACAGGTGGACCTGTTGCAACAATGAGAAGTACAAGTTGTCATGTCGAAAACGAGCTTTACAATGTTGGTGCGGGGTGGGGGGAAGCGGGGAGGAAGCTGGGAGGATTCTGTGGTGGGGTGTGGGGGAAGGCTGGTATGGGTTGTGAATTGTAAACAAAGGAGAAGGCTGCAACGCTTGATAAGAAATGTACGCATTAACCTGCCCATGTAATTGAACCCTTCTGTACAATGTGTTCAAAAAAATAAAAAAAGAAAATGCTTATTTCTATAATATTTCATACTTATTTTACATCTAATTGTTTGTCAAAAATAAACTCGGTTTTACTCTAAATCTTCCTATTTCATAACTCAAAATATAACATGAACTAGAAAAATGAACCTAGTCTTAGCCCCAATTATACTAGGAATGCGCTACTTTTCATTCATCCTGCCTTGGAAACAACTGTTATTGGAGAAATTGGTCATGTTTCACCTGATATCTTACTGTTTTTCTGAGGCTAACCCTAATCCTGAATCAAACACTGAAAATAACCCTAACCTAATTGCACCTGAATCTTTATATTAGTATCAGAATGCTATTTCACATTCCTATTAATATTTACTTGTCTTGTAGATCTAAAGTTTAGTTTGATTTTGACAGCAAATTTCCCATTCCATAACAGTAACTCACCCTAGACATGAATCTTAACTCTAACCTTGATGCAAATCATGGACCAATCCTAAAGTTAGCAAAAAAATACTTGAGTTTTGGTTCCGCATAGATTCAGACTCCGAATTTATCTTATTCTCATTTAGTAACCATTTTGTCTACTGACATCAAACACAACATTAAAATACATAACATAAATAATACTGTAGATTCTATGGATCCTAACTTTCCTGAACTCCCGTATCCTAAGCAATGTTTCTAATTTACTACAATATAAACTCTTAACCCTAACCTGTCGCTAAAGCTTACTGGAAACATAACTCTAAACCTAACCTAAATAATCCCTGATAGGAAATATAGGGGAAACATTATAGTTTCCATTGTATTTCACAAATACTTGACCTGTAATTATTAGTTGAAAACAGTTTTACCTTAAAGCTTACACTTCCATGACCGTAACTCTAACCTGAAGTAGAAAAGTAACCCTAACCCTAGAACTAATTAATTTTGGAATCTGAAAGCCACATCAATACATAAGGTTTTATTCATCCTAATTTGGATTGAACTCATCTTTCTGAAAATAGTTTATAGTTTTATTCAATATCTTGCCATTTTTCTAACCCTAACCCCAACTGGAACATTGACGCTAACCTAACAATAGTCATACTCTAATCCTAATATTATTAGCAGTATCCTATTTCACATTAAGATTTACTTTCAGTTTCACCCTAAATTTTCCATTTCCCTAATATTAACTCTAACCTCAGCTGGAACTGAAACCTAACTTTTACCCTAATGATAGGCCCATTCTGAGGTTTAAGAAAAAAACTGTAATTTTTGTTCATTCTAACTAATACTCTAGGTTAATTCTTGACATGAGTTTCAACTTGCCCTAATTCCCACAAATTTCCTCATTCTACATATGAAGTTATCTTGTTCCCTAACGTGAATCATTATATTCATTGTCCTCAAATTCTCATATCAGGAATACTGTAGTTTCCATTGATGCTAGTTTTACTGATTCCTGTATCCTAAAACAGTTTCAGATTTACTTAATATCTAGTCCATTACTTAACCCTCACTCTCAACCTAACCTGGCTAGAAATCTCTTCACTAACCACTATAGGTATGGTTACTGAGAAATAAATACAATGATAATACTGTAGATACTATTCAATCTCACATTTTTTGTTTTTATTTGGTAGTGAAAATTCAATTTTATACTAAAAGTTTCCTATTCATAACACTAATCATAATAAGCACAAAACACTGGCCTAATTTTAATCCAAATTATATGTAAATACTAAAATTAACACAATGTACCAATTTTCATTCATCTAATCTAGATTCTAATATGCCTCCACAAAATAGGTTTCATTTTTTCCAATATCTTAATCATTCACTAGCCCTAAACAAATTCTATCTCTTCTTTTAAGGTGGGTCATACGTCTTAAACCCTGGGCCTGTACCCTATCTTTCAGCTCTTCAGCTCATGGCTAGGACTCTACTTCTTGAGGCACAGCGCCACTTCCGGTTTTCTCAGTGTTTCATTGGAGAAAGTCTCAAGGACTTTTCAGCCCGGGCTGGTTTGAACCGCTGTCCTCAGATCTCAGCTTCCTAAGTAGGTCGGATTACAGGCATGAGCCACTGGTGCCCAACCCTAAATTTAACCTTAACCGAAATATTTAGAATAACCATAAACCTAATTGTAAGTAGATCCTAATAGTAATTGCAATACTGTACTTTACATTCATTCTAATTCATACTGGTCTTAGTCTAAAATTTACCTTCAATTTGACCCTCAATTTTTTCTCCTTAACTCTAACGCTAACTATGGCTGGTATCCTAACCACAACCTTGACTCTAATGGTATCCCAATTCTAAAATTTATGAAATATACTCGAGTTTTCTGTCATCCAAACTGAAATTACACTTGTATTTGAAATAAATCGCTGGTTGTCCTAAATCCTACAGATTTTGTCATTCATAATTCTGAACCAAGCTTGTTCCATTACATGAATCATTATATCCATTGACCTCAATTCCTGATATTATGAAAGAAAAATTATTGCCATTATCCCAGATTTTCCTGAATTCCTAGAACCTAAAATGATTTTCAGTTTTACATATCATTTAACCTATTTTTTTCTCTTTGTCAGTCATGGGGCTTGAACTCTGGGTCTGGGCATGATCCCTGAGCTCTAAGCATGGGCACTGTGCCTGAGCTCTTTAGCTCAAGGTGAGTGTTTTTAACGCTTGAGCCAAAGTAAGAAATGTAAGAAAATTTCTCTAGATTCTATTTAAGCACACATTTTTTATGCTTCTACTTATTAGTGGAAAACGAAATTTTACCATTAGGCTTACCATTCCCTAACCCTAACCCGAACAAAAAAAGGAACTCACACTTTAAACCAAATTATATATGAATGCTTAAAGTAACACAGACACTGATTTTCATTCATTCTAATTTTGATGTTATTCATTCTTCTCAAAATATGTTGCAGTTTTACACAATAACTTATTTTTTTTCTCATCCTAACCCCAACTGTACTTGGAACACCTTGCCTAATCTGAAGCCTAAATATAACCTAATCATAATATTACTAGCAATCCTCCATTTCACATTTATCCTAACTCTTACTCGGTTTATACTTCTAAATTTTACTTGCATTTTGAAAATAAATTTTTCAGTGTTTTTCTATTTCCTGTCTGGTTTTATATTTTTATTATTTTTTTAAATTTTATTTTGTTGTAAAGATGCTTTGCAAAGGGATTACAGTTACATGTGTAAGGTAATGAGTACATTTCTTGTTGAAAATTGTTACCCCATTCTTTGTTTTTCTCCCACTTTCCCTTTCTCTCTGCAACCTTCCTCACTCCTCAAACCCCCTATGTTGTAAAGTTCATTTTCAACATAGTATCTTGTGATTATCATTGTTGCAATGGGTCAGCCTGTGTTGAATCTAAATTTTCTATTTCTTAACCCTCACTCTAATTCTGTCTTAGATCCTAATAGTAACCATCATAATAAATGATAGCTCAATTCAGAACTTAATAAAAAATATTCAAGTTTTTATTAATCCTGTTGATCCATTGTACATCTTGAGTTAAGTTGCAGTTTACCTTAATTCTTCCAAATTAGATTATATGTGCATACATAAAGATGTAATTTTATGTGGAAAACAGAAGATCTTCGGAGGAAAGGGGCAATAAAAGGAAAAAGAGACTATCATTAAATACCATTAAATACTTAAAATATATTATGGAAAGAGCATAGTGAATCTGCCACTTCCAATAATTAATAACTGCTAGTAAAATAACTATAAAATAATAACTATATAACACACTGCCTTCTAGTGTTCTTTAAGAGAGCCATGGTATGTCTTGTGAAGAAAACACTTGTGTTACATAAGCTTTGTTCATGCATAATTTATACTGTTATTGGTCAATTATTTAACTTGGATAAAAAATACCAAATAAGATTCCATGACAAAAAGTATAAAGTAGATACATAGTTATTATTTGAGAAAAAATTCACAGTCATGACATTTAGGAAACAATTTCTATTTCATTACAATGCAATGATTTAGGTTTACTAATCTAGTATTTGGAGTAGTTTAGAGAAGATAATTGTACACAGGTGTACATCTTTTTACTTGAATGAGTGTTATTCTAAACGTTGACTTTTATTCAAATGAATACTTAGGTTTACTTTTTTAAATAAGCTAAATTTTATCTCTTTTCAGAATGAGCACTTATCCTGCAATAAAATATATTAATATATGCAGATATTTAAAGGCTAAATTTTCAATGTTTGATATGTAGAATGACATGATTTTTCTATTCTTAAATGTCTATCATCTTGGTTTTTGCTTCATCAATATAAATTATCTCACGAGGTTGTTCTAAAGTCTCAAGTAACCAGTATAATCAAAAATAATTCCTGAATTCTAAATTTTAAATCTAATCATTTTTAGCCTTTGATTAAATCATTTATTTTATATGCAGATAAATTAAACTAAATCAATATTACTATTTAAACAATTCACTCACATTGTAAATAATATTAACTTAGTTCACCTAGAGACTAAGAATTTCAACCTCATCATACTGATGATCTTACTTTGAAGAATGTAGAGAGTATAAGGCCCTTACACCCAATAATATTTTTGGCCAAATTAAATGAAATCATATCTTTGTATTTCTAATTCAGAGGTTAATCACAAGGAAACAGGAACATAATAAGAAAAAATAATTACTTCGGGACCATTTTTCTTATTAAAATTATGAAGCAAAAATGTCTCTAAAAATAAGATTTTTCAATAAAATGTTTACAGCCTTAGATCAAGTACATCATACTTTAATATTGAGTTTATCTCAAAATAGAAATTCTGCAACTAATCTGTTTACATGAACAAAATGCTCTGATTTCTAGTCCTGATTTTAATTATATCTTTTAGTTGTGACATGATCTCTCATTACCCTAATTACTAACTTCTGTAATTATACAAATGATGCCTGTACAGGCTAATTTACATAAGATAATATTCAAACAATATTATCTATTTTCCTGTCTCCAACAAGGAAGGATGAGGTGCTGAAGTATACTAAGTGAAAGCACTATAAAAGAGAGTCTCTATGAAATGGGAATTTGCAATATGAGGATGGGATCATGAGCACTTTCTACTTCGCTGAACAGGAATTCTTGTTTCTACAATACTTTCATAGCTTTTAATCACACAGGGAAAGCCACAAAATTTAAGTTCATATGAAGAAATTGCATTCCTAAAAGATGTGGCACCCCTGCTCAAATGCTCGATCTTATCACTAGTTCTTTGTGCTTGCTGGAAGGTCTATTTCTCTATCACATGTTTCACATTATTAAGCTGTGAGTATATTGCAGGAGACTCGGGAAAATCACAGCTATTTCTGTGTAATAATCAGAAGAAAGGAAGAAGATTATATTAATCTCTAATTACTCCCTTTCGCCTTCAATATACCAATTAATTGTTAAAACAACTGAGTAAGCTATTACTTTATATTTTCCCATTTTAATTAAAGATGAAGCAAGTGGCTTTCAAAGTGGTGACATTGGTATCAGAGCTCTGATATGAGCACATTCTCCCTAAAATGTAATGCTCTATTGGCTACACATAGGGAAGTTCCATTAAAATTCTCTCTCTCTCTCTACACACATGCACACACACACACACACACACACACACACACACATACACACACACAGCTGTCACCTAGACACATCAGAGATCATTTCATTCTTTTGTCATGATAGTTGATTGATGTTTGCTCCATTGCTTTTTTTTTTTTTTTTTTTTTTTTGCTTAAGGATCATGCCTAGACCTGTAACATTCCCAGGGATCAAGTTCCTAGTCTTTTTTTTTTTTTTTAATTTTATTCTATTTTATTTGAGAACATACTGTACAGAGGGGTTACAACTACATGGGCAGGATAATGCATACATTTCTTACCAAGCATTGCAGCCTCCTCCTTTGTTTACCCTTCACCTCCCTTCCCAGCCTCCCTCCTCCCCCCCACCCAATCATATCCCCCTCCCCCCCCACCGACATTGTAAAGCTGGTTTTGACATGACATTTTGTACTTCTCATTGTTGCAACAGGTCCACCTGAATCCTTAAACGACTTGTTTGTCCCCGTCTCCTCCACATGTTATACTGACATCAAATATAGTGAAAGCGGGGGTTACACTGTGGGGGAGGGACATACAAAGCAACAAAGAAATAATCTTATAAATGCGTTAGAAACACATGCATGAAAGAAACAAAAACATTAAAATACATATTTGAGGGTTCGTTTTCCTAACATCACATTCTCTGACTTTTTCCGCTTGACTTTTTCCGCTTGACTCATACCTATACTAGATATTGCAAATAAGGGAAACCATGGGACCTATGTTTCTTTGGGCCTGGCTTACTTCACTTAATATAATTTTTTCCAAGCCTTTCCATTTCCTAACAAATGAGTAAGTGGGCGAAAGACTTAAAGAGAAGCTTCTCTGAAGAAGAAAAAAGGATGGCCAATAGACACATGAAGAAATGTTCAACATCCCTAGCCATAAAAGAAATGCAAATCAAAACAACATTGAGATATCACCTCACTCCAGTTAGAATGGCAAAAATCAAGAACTCTAACAACAACAGATGCTGGAGGGGATGTGGACAGAAAGGAACCTTACTTCATTGTTGGTGGGAATGTAAACTTGTTCAACCACTTTGGAAAGCAGTATGGAGGTTCCTCAAAAGACTCCACATAGAGCTCCCCAATGACCCAGCAATCCCACTTTTGGGCATTTACCCAAATGATCACAAACAAGGCCACACTAAAGCTACCAGCACAACTATGTTTATTGCAGCATTATTTACCATAGCTAAGATATGGAACCAACCCAGATGCCCCTCAGTAGATGAATGGATCAAGAAGATGTGGTATATATACACAATGGAATTCTATGCCTCCATCAGAAAGTTCCTAGTCTTTAGTTTGCTGTTGTGGCTGTGTATTCATAATATTTTCCTGGCTGGTTTAGGCCAATTAACACTATCATGGAAACAGTATCCTCAAACTTGATATTCAAAACAAACTGTATGAATTTATACTACTATTTCAAAATTCTGAAATTGGATCTAGAAACCAAATAAACATCCACCCTGTTATTTTAGTAGTAATTGAGATGATGAAAGTACAAGAATATTAACCAGGAACTGAGATAAGGGAATGGGAGTATGTGGAAAAGTGTAGAATATTGGATGTGTGTTAGAGATACAAAATCAGTTTCCATATGCTCATTTATTGGAAACTTGTAATTCTGTATTGAAAGCTCAATTTACATATGCAGTTTTCCAGTTACTTTGCTTACCTATCATTTCTGATCACAAATCCTCTTATAAACTTTTATAGTATCTTTGAATAGATCACACTATTTGCATATAGTTATCATCTTAAGGATGTCTGTTTGATTAATAAATGTATTCCTGGAAACAGGTTAAATTTCAAGTATAAACTTTGTAGTAATTTTCTAAAAATGATTGATATCCAGGAACAGTAATGTTTTGGTGCCTTTAATTAGATGGAAACTTGATGTGGTAGCTCTTGTATTTTTTTGACTGAAACGTTAAACTATTCATGTATAAACCTGCTCATGGCATTTGTATTTTTATATTTAAAATAATCTCCAAGGATTTACTTTAAAGTGATAATGTGGGATTTGTCTTCATGTTTCAAGCTTTATATTTATTTCAATGAAAGCACTACAAATACATGCTATTTACTGGAGCAATATAGAAAGTGAGAACATATATTAAAGAGAATAGATTTATTGATTAAAATATAGAAAAGAGTAAATAGTCATTTCTTTTTTGAGACTGCATACATTTCATATGAATGTAGCTCAAGATGAGAATCAGAGATATATTATAATAATATTACTGAGACTTTCATCACAATATAAGTAATATAGATATTTTATGCAACTGGTCATTCAAAGCCCCAGATAACTAATGGATTAAGAATGGAATTGAAAACATCAGAGGAAAACAATTCAGCATGCAGCGATTATGATTGTAAAATACTAATAAGAAAGAATTGTAGCTTTTGCCTTTCTGAAGAAGAAAGTTTAGGCAGTAATTTCTACATAAGGCATCAGTTGTAATGAGTCTAAAGTCTTTTCCTCCAAGATATGCAAGAGTACTATATTCATCTTCTGAAGAGTAAATAAGTCCTTATTTTAATTAATTTTTCTTAATATTAATTTACTTGTAGCTAATAGGTTAAAATATCTGCTTTTTTTTCAATGTATTAACATAGATTTCATATTATTACTGTCTCTTCATACAAATCGGATATCACTATTTCAAAGTAAAATAAAACAGAAAAACCAAAAATACCTGATAAAAAAATCACAAATCCTAAATTATGTTAAAAATAAAAATATACAAAATAAATCCAAGGAAGAGGAAAAACAATGGCAGAAAAACAATAGAAAAGTACCCTCTCTCTAATAAAACTGAGATTTACAGTCCTAACATCTACTCCACTTCTAGAGAGTGACACCAAGTCAGCTATACTTATATAAAGATATACAATTCAAAAGAAGATTTTATACTGTCTTCACAAGAAAACAGAAATCTATGAAAAGGGGTACAGCCATACATGTGACTGCTGTGACTGTGTTCTCAATGTATTCAAAAGCACAGCTGTAGTATAGAAATAAAAGGGCCAAATAGTAAAAAAAAAAAAAAAAAAAAAAAAAGCAGGAACACAGTACATCAGACACATCCAGATACAGAGATAATTCACCATACCAGTGGACAGTCTAAACTGTCACTGGAACCACAGATATAAACATCACAACATCTCACCACAACTTATCTCTACTCCTACATGTAGGGCACATGGGCAGCAGAGATGGTGCTGAGAGGGAGCTGAGTGGGCAAAGCCTGAGTTTTTATGTTAAAACCTGACTGGATACCAAAACCAGGCCAAGTGACATCAGTGAATGAACAGCTCACAGACATCAGGGAAAGTATACAAACTTAGGCATATGATAGGGTGACCTCTACAGTGATTGGTTGGTTCCTTTTTCTTCCCTTCCATGCCACATGTTTTTTTGCTTTAAAAAGTGCTTGCTTTGTGGTAATAAAGGAGTTCCTGCTTGACTTGACTCCCCAATGCGTCTGACTGTCTCTGGGGCTAAGGGATGATGGGGAAAGTGTGAGCTGTACACTTACCTATCCTCAGACCCTGTCTATCTTCCATGGGATAGATGAAGAACCAATATCAGGCACCCAATATGGGGCACGAAAGGAAAAATATACCAGCTGAGGCTAATCGGTCTCTCAGGGTAAGTGAAACCCTTGGTATGAATAATGCTATCTAACAGAAGGAGGACTTGGGAAGTGAGATGGAAAAGGAATGGGTCAAATTTGACTGAGAACGAACTGCTCAGACAGAAGCATGCACAGTGGAAGTCAAAATGAGGGTGAAGGTTACCCCATTCTGACTGGGGTGCCCCTGATGTTCCTAGGTCCCCACCCTATTCCTCCAATTGGGGGTGAGGTATGATACCCTACATGGCCCTACAGAGGGACTTGCTATACCTGGACCCCTACCAACATTCCACAGAGGGGCCGAGGGCCTGGGAAGTAACCTACAGGAAGGCCTACCCTGTGAAGGAAGGGCCACCTAGGAGCCTAGACCTTGGGCCACAGGATTTGCTTCCACTAACATTTCTGCTACAGGAGATAGCAGACCCTTGGAATGGTTTCCATGGGAAGCTAAGGATCTTAATGAGCTCCGGAAGGCAGTGGTGGAGGATTGCCTGAACTCTCCTTTGGCCAAGACCCTGTTACAGTACATTGCTTATCACACTTGTGTCCCTATGGACTGGCTGGATGTGACTAAAGCCATCCTCACCAGTTCTCAGTTCATTAAATGGGGTGCCTTCTTTAACAAGGAATGCAGAGTGCGGGTGGAAAATAACTGGCAGGCTCAACCCGCCATACCTATTACTTACTCCATGTAAACAGGGACAGGGAAGGAGTACTCCATTGGTGTCCAATAGGCCACAATACCTGGCCCAAACGATGACTAGGTGAGGCAGGCAAGACTTGACATTTGCTATAAACTGGATGAAGGGCCTAGTGAGTCCCTCATAGCAGGAGTGAGACAAAAACCAGGTGAGCCTCTACTTGATTTTATAGACCAAGTCCAACAGAGTGTTCACTGCATGTTGCCACCAGGGGACCTCTGAGATCAGTTTATAACGCTACTGGTTTGGGAAGGGGTGAATGCAGACCACTGCACGGCCTGCCCAGGATTGAGAGAGAGATCCCTGAGCAGATGGGTGGTAGCCTTGCATGATGTGGGAATGCAATAGCACCAGTCCCAAACACTAGGTTTAGATTTACAGGTTTAGACATCTGCAATGACTGAGGCTATTACCCAGGCACTGTCAGCCCAGGGCCAAAGAACCCTAAGACATCAGGGAGAGGAACTTGTTTTAAATGCTGGCAGGAGGGGCACTTTAAGAGGGAGTGTTCACAGCAATCCCCCCGCCTAATGGCTCAGTGTGTACAAACCTCCCCCTACACCCTGCCCAAGGTGCAGGAAGGGATACCATTGGAAAAAGGATTGTTGATCCAAATTTGATTTAGGTGAGAAGCCCTTAAACTAAGGGAGGGGCGTCCTCCAGCCTTGTTAATTCAAGAATGAATCTCCTCTTCGGTAAGTCCCAGGCAGCATCATGGCAGGATGACACAGGCCCATTGGACCATCCCCCTGGTGGAAGTACACCACCCGAAAATGAGTATTTTCATAGGCGGGAAGACGTTTCACTGCCTAATTGACATGGGGTTAGATCAAACTGTACTCAGGGAGGAGGAAGTGCCCTCAGACTGGAAACTTGCACCCAGGACCCCAATATTGGGGGTAGGGGCAACTCCCAGTCCAAAGAGATGGTTACCCTTATGAAATGGACTAGCCCAGATGGAGCATAGGGAAAGATTCACCCTTTAGTGGTGAAAACCTCGCCACCAAATTACTAGGGAAAGACATGCTAGGACAAATGGATGCCTTTGTCACTATGAACCATCAAGCATTCTATGACAATATTCTGGATAGAGAAGAAGCACAAAGGCTTAAAGGATCTAGAGGGAAGTTAAGGAAAATGATTTTTTTTAACTTTCATAATTACAGAGAGGAACATAAGGGACCCACTTGGGTGCACCCCCAATTGTAAAGGCCACTGCCCCCCGAGTACCTCCCATTAGGTGGAAACTGGGAAGCCCTATTTGGGGGGAGCAGTGGCCATTGACTAAACCTAAACTGGTATACCTCCACCTTTTGGTGGAGGAACTGATAAACCTTGGGCACATACGCCCTTGGACATACTTATTTGTTATCCAAAAAGCATCCGGGGCCTGGTGCATGCTCCAAGATCAACATAAGGTGAATGAAAGGATGGAGCAAGTAGGAACACTCCTAAAAATTATGCCCTGGACTCCAGCTGTATCTTCAGAATATACCTTGGTTGTGATTGGTATTAAATATTTTTTATATCCCACTGCATCCAGATGACTGCAAGAAGTTTGCCTTCTCCATCCCCTCTCTTAATTTCTTCCAGCCTGATTGGAGGTTTGAATGGACGGGGATGCCATAGGGAATGGCCAATAACCTGGCCTTTTGCCAACAATAATTTGCCACACTTTTAGGGCCGGAGCTGGGTTCAGATACCTCCATTGCCTATGCGTACATGGATGATAAAATTCTGGGCATGAAGATCCGGGCTGCCTGGAGGGCTTTCTCACCCAGGTTCTCACCATATTAAAATAGGGGTTTTTTACCATAACCATTAATAAAATTCAAAATTTACCTCCTTTTAAGGTGTTCAGATCCCACCTTACCTTGACTCAGCCAGCCCCCTTAATCCCTTGCTGGATATTCTCAGTTCTCTGATCCTCACACAACTTCAAATCCTTTTAGGGGAAATCAATTGGCTGTTGCCATAGGTTCCTGTCCTTTAAGATAGTCTTGTGCCCTTATTTGCCCTACTAAAAGACAGGACGCCGCAAGAAGTTATTACAATTATCGACAACCATGGGGCAATATTTTTACAGTTCCAAAAAGCTCTGGATGAATTTCCCATGAAAAGATATTCTATTTTTGAGCCCATTTCCCTCTGGTTGTTTGCGGGTGTCACATTGATTTCTGCAGTTTTAACTCAAAGGGGGGAGCCATTAACATGGGTTCATGCTCCCCTGGGGGGCACACACTCTCAGGCAGATCAACTTTCTGATGCTATTGTCATGGGAAGGACCCAAGCCCAAAGGCAATATGGCCTCCACCCTTATTCCATTGTTTTTCCTTTTCCGATGGCAGATGTCTAGTGGCTCATTCGAACCAATGTTCATCTTGCTCTCTCCCTGGGGTGTTTCTAGGCCAAATTGACTGCCATTACGGGCTATCCAAATGGACGGTCATGTTATGGTGACTTCCCCTCAAAATCCCTTGTTTGTTCTCCTATGCCTATTGCTGGCGTCCCCCATGTTTTTACTGATGGAGGAAAAGCAGGCTTTGTGTATGCATCCTTTGAAGAGCAACAAAAGACCCCAAACCAACAAATATTTCAACCTTGTCAAGAGTCAGCACAATATAAAGAAATGCTCACCGTAATTATGGCCCTTCAAGACATTCAAAAACCCTATCAAAACTTCATGGGTTTTTATCCATGGGAAATAATTGGGTGGACCAGTTAGCTACTGGCCCACAAGCATTAACGTTACAGGAGGCCACCTGTTTACATGATTTAACCCATATTAATTGCAGAGGTCTACAACATAGATTTCCTCAGATTCTTGTAAAGGACCTCAAAAGTATAGTACATACCTGTAAAACATGCTAGCCCTTCTTAAAAGTACCCCCGTTACATCAACCAGGGGTAAATCCCAGAGGTCTCAAACCTAACATCCTTTGGCAAACAGATGTTACTCATTTTCCAGCCTTTGGTGACTTAGATATCTCTTTGGCCTGATAGATACCTATTCAGGAGCATGCTGGGCCACGGGCATGCACAGGAGAAAAAAATTAAACATTCAAAAGCACACTTTCTTCAATGCTTTGCCAGCTTGGGTCTACCACCACAAGTTAAAACTGATAATGGACGCTGTTTTGTTACAAAGCAATGTCAGAATTTTTTTGACAAATGGCATATTAATCATACTCCAGGAATTCCCTATAATCCCCAAGGCCAAGCAATTATAGAAAGAAATCACCAGTGTCTTAATGAACAATTATTAAAATGTAAAAGGGGAATTAACCCCCATATACAGTTACAGATAGTTTTATTTACCCTAATATTTTAAATTTTTCAAAAGGGGCAACTGAATCTAGATTTCAGAAGCACTCAGGACAACTAAACCCTAAGCCCCAATGGAGAGGACCTGACCCCCTAGTTATCATCAGCAGGGGATTTGGATGCATTTTTCCCATAGGGGAGACAAACCCCCTTTGGATCCCGGCCAGGAGCCTTAAGTTTTTACCCATTTCCTCTATACAGAAGGATGCTTAAGTATAAAATAACCAACAAGGGAAGAAAATGGCTATGGTGGCCAAGGCTATGTTTAAAAGAGGGAAAGCTAAAAAGATAACTACTAACTATCCCAAGGGAAACCAGCGCTTGAGAAGCTCTTCTGTTCTCTAACAATTGCAAATGGTGATACTGCAGCTGTTGGCTATCCTGACACTCCCAGTCACAGCAATGGCCCTGCAGAATCCACATCAACCTCAATGTGTAACCTGGGCAGTGATCAGCACTGGCAATGGAGAAATCATCAATAGCACCACAAGAGAAGCTGTCCCTTGGACCTGGTGGCCTGCCTTCATTTTACCTCTGTGTCCTGCTTAGATGATCCTGGGATGTTGGAGATTGGACCCCCTTTCATCAAGGATGGCCTGAGTGTGGGGGCCCATGAAGATGTACCGTGCTTCATGTGTGGGACCCCGAATACCCAGGCTGTTCCCATACTTTAAAGAGGGCAAACTTATGAGATACTGACTTTTTTTTTTGGTCCGGTTTTGGGGCTTGAACTCTGGGCCTGGGCGCTGTCCCTCAGCTCTTCAGCTCAAGGCTAGTGCTCTACCATTTGAGCCACAGCACCACTTCCGGCATTTTTCTTTTTGCTTATGTGGTGCTGAGGAATGGAACCCAGGGCCTCAGGCATGCAAGGCAAGCGCTCTACTTCTGAGCCACCTTCCCAGCCCCGAGATACTGACTTTTATATATGTCCTGAAAACTGCTTCCTTAGGCGAACCTCAGAAAGAGGAGGTGCCAATTGGGCCAACCTTGCAAGAGGTGCCCTGATCCAAACATCAGCAAAGAGGTGAGTCTGCCATTAAAAAAAAAGGGAATTTGTAGGTCATATTGGCAGCAAAAATGGCACTGGGAGGATGTTGAGTGGGCAGATTCTGAATTGTTTATGTGAAAAACTGACTGGATACCAGGATACCAGGTGAAGTGACATCAGTGCATAAATAGCTAGCGGACAGCAGGGAAAGTATAGAAAGCTTAGGTGTATGATAAAGTGACCTCTACAGTGACTAGTTGGTTCCTTTTCCTTCCCTTCAATGCCACTCAGTTTTTTGCTTTAAAAAGTGCTTGCTGTGTTGTAATAAATGAGATCCTGCTTGACTGACTCCCGACTGTGTCTGACTGTCTCCAGGGCTAAGGGAGGCTGGGGAACAGGCGAGCGGTGCACTTTCCTATTCTCAGTCCCCGACCATCTTAGGGACAGATTAAGACCCAACACCTCCACTTAATGGTCTACACAAAAATCTAATTCCATGAACACAAATCACAACAGAAGATAAAACCAAGAACTGGCAAATTAATCAAGAACTTAGAGTCACCTATTATTAAGATCATAGATCCTCCAATTTAAAGCCAAGAAGACCCCCAAATGGACAGAAAAAAATCACAAAAATACTAGAAAAGTGAAAAGTCCAAGTTGTATAATTCCCAAAGTAAATAACCAGGCACTAGAACAGACAATCACAGAACTAGAAGATCATTTTCAAAATACATTACAAATACTGCTGAAAAATGTGATTAATGAAAAGATACAAAACCTCTACAAGGCAATTTGTGAACAAGATGAGAAAAATAATTCATGGAGATAAATTCTGAGAAGCCAAGGGAGTGCAATGAAAAAAACAGATACCTAGTTAAAAGATATGAAAGAAGTCACAGTTAAAAAAACCAACCGTCTGAACCCCCTCACAAAACAAGTTGCAAAGAATATCCATACAAGACCTAAAATAGGCTTTAATAAAGAAATAGGAACCCTAAAAATGACCAAGTAAGACAGAGTAATATAAAACAAAGTAAAAAAAAAAAACAAAACTCCAAAGCAAATAGGTGACATAGAACATAACCTCAGAGCTCAAAGACAGATAAGAACTAATAGGAAAGAGAGGATAATTATTTAGAGCACATCCAATAAATAACAAAAGACCTTTTTTGGCATGTAGGTCTTTTTATTATAAAACTGTTTTGCCGATGGGTTACAGTTACATGAGTAGGCTAACAAGTACATTTCATAGTGAGCATTGGTAACTCCTTTATTTTCCCCTACCATCACTTCCCTTCCTTCGCCCCCAACGCTGCCCGCTCCACACCCCCCCCAACCCCGACATTGTAAAGTTCATTTTCAATATAGTCCTGTACATCTGGTTGTCTCTATGGGTCAGCCTGCATCCTCATTTAAGGAATCTGTCGTATCACTTTCCCTCCCCAAATTACAAAACTGTATATACAAGGTATAGCGCAGCAGCATCAAATTCAGTGAAAACAGGGATTATACCATAGGGAAGTGTATGCAATACAAACTAAAGAACCACATAGTGTATTGTAAGCACATTGAAAACACTAGCAAGAAAGAAAATAACAAACAAAAATGGAATCTGGGTCTTGAACTTCAGCTCAACAGAGGTGCTGAAGTTCATCTCTCCGGGCATCTCCCCATGTTCAAGTCTACTTGAAATTATCAGCCTTTTGTTTGAGATACTGTATGTATGTGTATACTACAGCAACTATGCTGATGCACTTCTTTGTATGTGTGTGTGTGTGTGTGTGTGTGTGTGTGTGTGTGTGTGGTATGTTTGTGTGCTGGTCCTGGGGCTTGAACTCAGGTTTGGAAATTGTCCCTGAGCTTTTCTGCTCTAGGCTGGTGCTCTCCCACTTGAGTCCCAGCTGCCTTTCCAGCTTTTCAGTACTTAGTTGGAGATCAAAATCTCAAGTACTTTCCTGCTGAGCTTGGCTTTGAACCTTCATCCTCAGATCTCTGTCTCCTGAGTAGCTAGGATTACAGCCAGTGCCTGGCTCATGTAATTTTTTTAGTAATTTTTATGTGAAAATACTATACATAGCGATTATAACCACATTAGCAAGGTAATGAGTATATTTCTTCTCAAGTATTGTTGCCTCCTCCTTTGTTTTCCATCTACCATCCCTTCACTCCCATCTCCACAAATACATCTCCTACCCCTTCCTGCCCACCTATATTTAATGAAAAGGACGTTGCCAGAACTTCATGACTCAAAAGATCAAATTTGTGACAGATAGGTACCAAGAAAAAGAAGAGCAGGACACTAAATGGATGGAAATTCTAGCAGAGAAGATTCCGAACATCCAAAGACATAGGCTGAGAGAACAGAAGCCTTAGAACACCAGAGAGTACCAAAACAGAACAACCCACCACCGCATCGTAATCTATTCTCTAATAGATTTTATAGATTATCTATAGATTATCTAATAATCATTAAATATCAAGAATTGGTTTTTAATGCAGTCGTAGGAAAAGATTGGTTGTTAATAAAGGATATATAGTCAGAATAAATACAGATTTCTTAGCTGGCATGGTAAACAGGGGAGCCTGGGATGATATATGCCAAATATTAAAGGTAAACAACTACCAACCGTGAATACGGTCCAAGGCCCAACTTTTCTTTACATTTGAGGGATATATAAAAATATTTCATGACAAAGAATACTTGAAACCATTTATCTACAGCAAGTAAGTATGATAGAAGTTTGTCAAATATATCATGTATAGAGAAAATCAAGAAGCTCAGGAACTGGTTATATAAATTGATCCGTACCTGAGAACATGGTAAATATATTAAGAATAGATGAACCAAAGGTCCTAATAGAAAGTGCATAAAATAGAGGACTTATCAGATATTTCAGTCTTAACACTCAATATCGATGGACTTAAATTTCATTTTAGAAGACATAGATTGTCGCGACCACCTCGACCAGCAAGGAAGACGCGACCCGGGATTCTTCTCAATGCAGTTTATTCAGGAACCTTATCTACAAGCTTCTCTCCCGCTGGCTTCTTCCCGCTTCTCCTTCTCCCCACCCCCGCGCTCCGGTTATAAGCCTCCTGGATGGCCAATCCTGAAGCGCCACGTGGCATATAATGATAGGGCTGCAAACACGGAAGCAAACTAGGAGCCAAGTCATAGCCATATAAGGAGTTGCTTTTCTTACAGAGAGCACTCATCACCAGGAAGACGGAAGGCGGGAGCCAGCGCCATCTTTGGTCACAGCCATGCGGCCGCGCCATTTTTAGTCGCGGCTCCCGCAGCTCTCCACAGGTCCCCCTTTTTTGTTTTATTAAGCAACAGGTAAGAGTAGAGGTTGGGCCTCTGTCTAAAACATTAATGAGAGGACATTGCACTGGTCTTTGCCTGAGGGGCGCCTTCCCCAGTGATGACCAGGCCCGTCCAATGCCTTTTTTGCAGAGTTGGGATCTTGGGCATCAACCCACTTGCAACCCAACATGTTCTTCTTGGGCTCCCACCAGGGAGGGATTCCCAAGTGCAGTGTGTTTGCCTCGCACCCTGAGCTACTCCTTTAACGTGGCAAGCCACGCGTAGGGGGACTGTCTGGCCTCAAAGGCAGTGAAGGCCTGGACCACCATAGCCATACTCCTGCGCTGCGAGCTCCTAATCCACCATATGCACCACAGGCACAGCAAGATCACCAATGCCAGGATACCAATAAGGGAGCCCATTCCTGCCCACTCCTTCAAATGATCCACAGCTGTCAAAATCCAGGAGGAAACATCTTGTAACAGGACATCATCCATACTGGTAGAGTTTATCGCGACAATGGCCGATCGTAGCTGCAACATCAATTGATCGAACTCCCCTGTCCAGTTGCCTAAAAGATAACTTGACAGTCGTTTAGACAAATTTGCTGCTTGGGTATAGTTATAATACTGAATAGCAGTAATACAAAGCCCATCATATTTTTGAACACATCCCAGCTGAGTCAACTGCCACAGGATATCAACCTGCTCCTGCACAAGGTCAAACCTTTGATTTAACAGCATCAGTTCACCTTTTAATTGTGCATTGGCCGCTTGTTGTAAATCCAGAGCTCTGGCTGTAGTATCCGACAAGTTATTTAAAGTCTGAGCCGTCTGCACAGTATGTGACATGGCGACAGCGGCAGCCGTTGCACCCGCAGCAGCCACAGCTATAGCAGTTACAATAGCCACAGTGATGCCAAAATCTCTCTTATGCCTAAACAAGGTTACAGCTTGAGAAGCATCTACTGGCACAGGCACCCAACGTGGAATGCGTGCAACCATAGCTAATGGATACTGAGAACTCCAGCAGGTAGCATAATAGCAGGTTTCATTAGTGCAAGCACACACATCATCTGAGCATACAGAGGTGTTGTTAATTACCAAAAACACAAAAGGGGAAACCACATACACGGGGGTAGGCTGATAGCTAATTACCGTATAATTTTTACTAAAACGACAATTGGCACCCACAATACAGGCAGTAGTAGTCAAATTGCAAGTCATGTTTGCTATAAAAAAGTGACCTCCTTGCAGCATAACTATAGGTTCGGCCTGCAAGCAACTTCCATTAAGACCACATAACAGCCAATTATTAAAAGGATTAATTCCAGCCCTAAATTGTACACTAGCATCGGACAAGACACTAGGGGAGAATGAAAAACACTCAGACTCATCAGCCCAAATAGTGCGTGGTGATTGGCAACCTGTCCAAGGCCAAGCCTCCCCCATACGGTCAGGCAAGCAAGAGGGGGCCATTTAGGTTGTTTTACAGGCCACAGGTCCTTGCTTAACTTTAAACTTTCATAATACCTGCCTAAGACAGTACCAACAAATCCAGTAGCATTTACCCAAACCTCAGTGGATCCCGGATTCCTATACCAATGTCTAAAATAAGCGGCCGGGGAATGAGTCAAGGCCATGCAAATACCATTAAGGGTCACATCACTTAAGCAAAAGCATAGCGTCCCCATCAAGCTAATATTTCTAGCTTCACCTATCCCTGCTATTTGTTTATCCTCTGGGTAAAAGGGAAGGTTAAGAGTCTTATTTGTGGTGAAAAATCTAGGGAAAAGAGGCGTCATGTCTCACGGGCATGGGCCTCGGGAATGCAGACAGTATTCCCCATCTCAGTACCGCCTGTCCCTGTTGGATCATCAGGAGCTGTATGATCAGCAACGCAATCTTTTGTTTCTTCCGGGTTCCGTTCATGTTGGACTCGCCGCACAAGTCATTCGGGCACCCACACTGGATCCGAGCGATTCTGAGGAAAAACACAAACAGATCCTCGTGCCCATACCAGCATGGGGTCAGGCCCGTTCCAGAGGTCCGTGAGCACATCTTTCCACAAAGCCGATCCTAAGGCCGAAGGAGTGGAACTGTTATGCCTATCCGCCTCTGAGCGACCAGCGTTATCCAAATTCAAAAAATTTAGGGTGAAAAATGTCATGGCTATTCTTTGTCTTGCTGTAGCCATCAGGGGTCCAGCTCCCCCTTTTTGTTTTATTAGCATTTCCTTCATAGTGCGATGAGCTCTTTCCACAATTCCTTGTCCTTGAGGGTTATAGGGCAGTCCATGCACCAGGGTAACACCCATTTGAGTGCAAAAGGAAACAAAGCGCTGCCCAGTATAGGCCGGACCATTATCAGCTTTTAGCTGTTTAGGCATTCCCCAGGCCGCCCATGCTTCTAAGCAGTGAGATATTACACTAATAGCTTTTTCCCCTGATAGGGGGGTGGCAAGTATTACACCCAAAAAGGTGTCAACAGAAACATGTAGATATTTTAAGTGGCCAAATTCAGGTACATGAGTTACATCCATTTGCCATACTTGTAAGGGTCTTAAACCACGTGGATTTACTCCAAAGTAGGGGCTTATGATAAATAATACATCGGGTACACTCCTTAATCACTTGACGTGCATCCGCTCTAGAAAGGGAAAAGCAGGACTTTGTAAAGTCCTGGAGTTTACATGAAATTTGGCATGACAATCTTTTGCTAAGTCAACAGAAGAAGCATGGAGCGCCCACTCAGCATGAGTGTGTGCATCAGCCAGGGCATTACCCTTTGTCAGTGGTCCTAGAAGGCCTGTATGTGCTTGAATATGCATTGGAAAAAAGGGTTCCTTGCGTTGCCATATAAGGGATTGTAGCAAGGTAAAGGGAGCTAGAACAGAACTGGTAGCCTTTATTGTACCAACCGCTTCCAATATTTTTAAAGCATTTATTACATAGGCTGAATCTGATATTAAATTAAAGGGACAGGAGAAAGCTTTAAATACTTCAATTACAATCATCAACTCAACAATCTATGGGTTACCGGGGACAAATTGATGCTGTACGGGGTCTTGGTTACCTGCAACATATACCCCGGATCCCGTTTTGGAACCATCCGTAAAAATATTTATAGCCCCTCTAATAGACTTTCGGGCAGTTACCTTTGGAAAAATTACTGGGTGTTCCTTTACAAATCTCAGTAGGGGCCCTTTGGGCAAATGATTATCAATATCTCCTGGAAACATGCATCTCAAAATGGACCAATTATCAATAGTGGCACATAAAGTCTGAACTTGGTAGGCATTGTAGGGAACAATGATGGAGTGCGGATAAACGCCAAAAAATTGTAAACTCTGTTGAACTCCTTGCAGAGCTAAGTCCGCTACAGCCTCAGGGTAATACTCCAGCGCCTTTCCGGGGGAAACATGAGAGTGTAACCACATCAACGGCCCCTTTTGCCAGAGTACCCCAGTTGGTTGGGTCTTTGTGGGAAGAATGCATAAATCAAAGGGTTGGCCATCTTGTAGCCTTTTTAAACAGGTGGCACTTAAAGCCTCCTCCACCCTTTTTGAGAGCAAATCGGGCGCTCTCAGTCAGGTCTCTTGGGGAGTTTAAATCTATATCTCCTTTTAGCATATCAAATAAGGGTTTTAATTCATAATTTGGCAATTTTAAATACCCCCTTATCCAATTAATATCCCCCAACAATTTTTGAAAATCATTTAAAGTCTTTAAGTTATCTTTTCTCAGGGTCAATTTTTGGGGCATGATCGACCTGGGATGTATCTTAGCTCCCAGATACTCCACCACTCTGCCTGTTTGTATTTTTTCTGGCGCCGGATAAAGACCCTGTTCCCTTAAGGCAAAAACTAATTCTTCATAGGCCTTTTGTAACCCAGCCTCTTCCTTATGAGCTATCAAAATGTCATCCATATAATGGACCACCCTAAGTTTAGGATGCCGTTCTTTAACAGGAGCTATAGCCCTGCCGACAAACAGCTGACACATAGTGGGGCTGTTGGCCATACCCTGAGGCAGCACGACCCACTCATATCTATGGTCAGGTTCCTCATGATTACAAGAGGGCACAGTAAAGGCAATGCACTCACAATCAGCGGAATGCAAGGGGATAGAAAAGAAACAATCTTTTATGTCTATTACCATAATAGGCCAATGGGCAGGAAGTGCGGAAAGCAAAGGTAACCCTTTTTGTACAGGGCCCATAATTTGCATCTGCGCGTTTATGGCATGCAAATCATGAAGTAATCGCCATTTACCCAACTTCTTTTTTATTACAAATATTGGAGTATTCCATGGTGAAACTGAGGGTCTCACATGGCCCAGGGCTACTTGTTCTTCTACCAGTTTATGAGCGGCTAAAAGCTTTTTGGAGGATAGAGGCTACTGAGCTACCCATACCGGTTCCTCCGTCTTCCAGGTAATGGGAACTTGATTCTCAGCGGCCCCTATGAAAAACCCAGCCCATGTCTATCAAGTTTTTAGTGGACATCAATAGGCCCTTTACGGCCTTGCAAGTTTTTTCCCAATCCTTGCCCTGGGCAGTAGCCCATTTGTAGCATCATTTCCTTTGAGGTAGTAGAATATTCATTACTAAGGCAAAACCCCATCTCTTTTAGTAAATCTCCCCACAGGGAGACAGGCAATTCTAAAACATAAGGCTGGATGTTTCCAGAGTGTCCTTCTCCATCCTTCCAGTTGAGGGGTCTTGCACTTATGTCAGGAGCTTTGGCATAGCCCAACCCTCTCAGGGTTTGTTCTGAGGCCTGTAATGGCCACCCTCTCGGCCAATCCTTTTTTGCAATAATGCTACAATCGGCCCCTGTGTCTTCTTTCAATCTGCAGTTCAAGCATGGGTCTCTGGTCTAAATCCAGGGCTAGGTACACTGACTCAATTCCGGAGGAGTCAAAACCCTTTCCACCTCTCTCAGACTGTATGGCAGGAAATTTTTCATGTAGGCTAGGCAGGAGTAACAATTGGGCAATTCTGTCTCCAGGGGAAATTGCTACAATGCCTTTTGGAGCTTCTACCATGATTTTAACTATACCTGTATAATCTGGGTCAACAACTCCTAGGTAAATTTTAAGCCCTCTAAGAGTAACAGAAGACCGGCCAATTAGTAACCCCACTGTGCCCCGTTCCAAAGGACCTTGAAAATCTGACTCTACTAACTGAACGCCCATTTGCGGGGTTAGTACGAGTCTGGTGGTAGCGCAGAGGTCCAGTCCCGCCGAGCCTGTAGTGGCTCTCCGCGGTTCTTGGGATGCCTCAGGGTAGGTCATCCTTCTTGGGAAATTTCCTCGTTTGGGGTCTCCATTGCCCCATATATTTGTGGGCCCTGGGGATGGGGGCCCCTCTGCCCGTTTTTTGGCTGTGTGATGGGGCCCATGGGCTGGCCATTAACATCTTTGACTGATCTACATTCATTGGCCCAATGCTTTCCTTTCTTACATCTGGGGCACAGCCCTGGCTGTTTACCCGTTGTAACTCCTCCAGCTCTTCCGGTTCCTTTTGTCTCTGGGCAATCTCTCTTGAAATGACCAGCCTTGCCACACTTGAAGCATGCTCCAGATGTCACTCCAGAGTTCTCCCCCCCCCCCCCACCTATTTGGATACTGGAGTACTGTGGCGGCAAGGCCTGCATTAGTTAGAGGTCCTCCCATCTCTCTACACACTTTCATCCATGCCTCCAACCCTCTATGTTTATACTGGGTAATGGCGGATTTACATTCTTTGGTGCATTGCTCATAGACTAATTGTTTTATAAGAGGCATAGCCATGTCAGGGTCCCCAAAAATTCTGCCTGCTGCTTCCACCATTCTGGCCACAAAATCTGAAAAAGGCTCGGTAGCCCCCTGCAAGATCTTGGTAAGATTGCCGCTAACTTCCCCCTTATTCGGTAGTGATTTCCACACCTTAATGCAAACATCATTTATCTGTTGATACACTTCAGGGGGATATCCTGTCTGAGCATTAGCAAAGCGGCCTTGTCCTAAGAGCATGTCTCTGTCCGTTTGCTTGATTAATGGCTGCCTGTTCATTACAAAATTCCAGCATAAATGCCCTCCAATCCAAGTATTGGCCTGGACTCAAACATGCCTGTGCCAGGCTTGCCCAATCAGAGGGGGTCATGCAGTATCTTTTTATAGCTTCCACTTGAGCTACGGTGAAAGAGGCTGTAATCCCATACGTCCGAACAGACACAGCCAGGGACTTAACTACTTTAAATTCTAGAGGCTCATGAAATCTCTGTTGATTACCGTCTTGAAAAACTGGGAAGGCTAGTTCTGCTCGAGCAGTTCGCCAAGTATCCGGGCAAAACGTGTGTCCATTGGCTCCATGTTGATATGGAGGAGGAGCTAAAGGGTTCTGACCATAAGTTCTTTCTATGTCATCATTAAGCACAGGTTGACTTAGCTTACGTTCTCCCCTTTTTATATGGCTCCTTTTCATTTGTTGAACAAGTGCTCTCACTTCTTCCTCCTCCAACTCACTGGAACTCCCTCTTTCCGATTTTAGCTCGGACAGATCTGGGTATAGTCGCCCCCTTTTGCCCTGTTCACTGTCTCCCTTTTCACTGATCGCCTTCTCTGACCTCTCCTCCTGTAACTGCTCCAGTGCTGATGGTCCATTTTCTATAACCTCACAGCAGCTCTGATCCTCCAGGCAGCCACTAATCAATCTCCAAATAGGGCGGACTCCTGCCTTTAATGTGCCCTGTTCATAGGCAAAGTCCAAATCCCTCCCTAATTTGTCCCATGAGGCTATTGTAAGGCTCCCTGTCACTATGAACAAAGGAGCTACAATGTAGCATTCATCAAGGAACGTTTGCAAAGTATCCTTCCTTAACTTTAGTCCTTTCGAGCCTAGTAGCCCTTCCAGGGCCAGAAAAATTGTATGTGATGTCGCGGCGCCCATCTTAGTTATTTTTTGTTACTTTCACTTTAGGCCTGTATTTTATCCCGCTCTCTCTTTTATTTACCGAGACAAGCCCCGTGTTATTCCCGCTTTAATCGCGGATTCCCACTTCACCTGGGAACTTACCCCCGCTCTTGTTGCGGATTCCCCCTTTTCCTGGGAACTTACTGGTGCACCACTCTGACCGCAGAGAGTTCTGAATCCCTGTACAGGCCGCCAGCTGTCGCGACCACCTCGACCAGCAAGGAAGACGCGACCCGGGGTTCTTCTCAATGTGGTTTATTCAGGAACCTTATCTACAAGCTTCTCTCCCGCTGGCTTCTTCCCGCTTCTCCTTCTCCCCCACCCCCGCGCTCCGGTTATAAGCCTCCTGGATGGCCAATCCCGAAGCGCCACATGGCATATACCCATAGGGCTGCAAACACAGAAGCAAACTAGGAGCCAAGTCATAGCCATATAAGGAGTTGTTTTTCTTACAGAGAGCACTCATCACGGGGAAGACGGAAGGCGGGAGCCAGCACCATCTTTGGTCACAGCCATATGGCTCCCGCAGCTCTCCACAATAGATTACCTAGTAGTATCAAAAAACAACACCCATCTATCTAGCTTCTACAAGAGACACATTTTATTGACAAAAACCAACACATATTCAAAGTGAAAGGCTGGAAGGAAAATTTTCAGGCAAAGGGACACCATAAATAGGCCACAGTAGAATTACTAACATAAGATAAAATAGACTTCAAAATAAAATTAATAGGAAGATACCTTACATATTAATAAATGCCACTGTCCATTAGGAGGATGTAACAATTCTAAATATCTGTACCCTGACATTTAGGGGTTCATTTCGACTAACATCAACTTATCTGACCGTTTGTGCGTGTCTCAGACATACACTAGTTATTGCAAATAATGGAAACCATGTGACCTATGTTTCTTTGGGCCTGCTTTACTTCACTTATATTTTTTTTCAAAGTTTTCCATTTCCTAACAAATGGGGCAATTCCATTCTTCTGTTGAAGGCATAGAATTCCATTGTGTATATATACTACATTTTCTTGATCTATTCATCTACTGAGAGTCATCCCTCCCCCACAATATAACCCCTGTTTTCACTGTATAGATGTTGTCATAATTTGGGGAGGGGAAGGGAAAATCAAATTGTTTAAATAGGGATACATGTGGACCCTTTTCAACAATAAGATGTATAAGACGTTATGTCGAAAAATAAACTTTTCAACTTTGACGTGGGGGGTGGAGAGTAGCAGGTGTGAGGGGACGTGGTGGGGAGGTGGAAAGGGATGGGCAGGGGAAACAAAGGAGGAGGCAACAATGCTTGATAAGAAATGTACTCATTACCTTTCTCATGGAATTGAAACCCTCTGTATGGTATTTTCAAATTTAAAAAAAGAAAGAAAAAGAAACTGCAGACCTAAATAACTACATTGAACACCTGGGCCTAACAGACATCTACGAATAAACATTAAGCTTCAGAATATTCATTCTTCGAAGCTGCTCATGGAAGGTTCTCCAAAAGAGAACATTCCCTATGTCACACCGCAATTCTGTCCAAATTGAAAGAAAAATATATTGACTTCCCATATCTTGTCAGACTAAACTTAGAATTCAACAGCAAAAGCAAAAAAAAAATTGTGAATATCATAAAATCTGAACTACATATTGCTGAATGATCAGTGGGGCAAGGAAGAGATTAGAATGTACATCTGAAAGTTTCTGGAATTTTACAAAATGAGCATATAAAATACTAGTTCCTCTGTGACACAGTAAATGCAGTATTTAGAGGAAAATTTATAGCTGTGAGTGTTTACATCAAGCAATTGAGGAAATCTCAAATCAGGATTTTAATGATAACCTCAAGCTCCTTGAAAACAGGAACAAGCCCAAACCCAAAGCAATAGACAGAAAGAAAAAATAAATCAGAACCTCAAGCTCCTTGAAAACAGGAACAAGCCCAAACCCAAAGCAATAGACAGAAAGAAAAAATAAATCAGAAATATACCTGGCAGGGCTGAGAACTTGGCTCAGTGGTAGAGTGGTGCATTTGGCCCTGGGTTCAATTCTTCAGCACCATTGAAGTAAAAGGCAGGAATTAGCACTGTGGTTCACCTGGGTAGAACACTAGCCTTGAGCTGAAGAGCTTTGGGACAGCAGCCAGGCCTAGGCACCCAATCTGGGCCTGACGACTTGCAAGAGAGAGAGAGAGAGAGAGAGAGACAGACAGACAGACAGACAGACAGACAGACAGACAGACAGAGATACCTGGCAATGTGAAGCCATTTAGTGATAAATATATTACTTTCTGTACCCTTTGTTCCACTAACAAATCTCAGATATACTGCATTTAAAAAATGTAGCCAGGTGCTGGTGGCTCAAACCTATAATGCTAGCTAATAACGAGGCTGAGATTTTAGGATCACGGTTGAATGCCAGCCATGAAAAACTTATCTCCAATAAACCACAGGAAAAACAGAATTGGTGCTATGGCTCAAGCGTAGAGTACTAGCCTTGACCTGAAGAGCAAAAGGACAGCACCCAAGGCCAGAGTTCAAGCCCCACAACTGAGTATATTTGTATCTATCTATCTGTCTATCTATCTATCTATCTATCTATCTATCTATCTATCTATCTATCTATCTATCTATCTATCTCTATCTATCTATCTATCTATCTATCTATCTATCTATCTATCTATCTATCTATCTATCTACTATATCTAGATATATGATGAGATGGCCTATGTTAAAAATATAAATATATATGAGATACATATTTAAAATATAACTAAATATATATATTTATATTATATACATATATTTACATATATAAGATGTTCATATTATATCTGCATGTTTACAAATATATTTGTAATTTATATTCAAAGTGTACAACTGAAGATTTAGGGGGGAAATGTTGATTTTCTTAAGGCTTAGCACTGATGCTTCATATTTTCAATCATTTTTTCCATTTATTACACTCTTTGGAGTACTGTTTAAATGATTATGAAATAGAATAGTTGTTTTATTCCTTATTAATTTGGATTAGAAAGATCTACTTACTTGGTATGAAATCTACCAAAATGTGGTCTTAAAATCACACTCTACAAACTGGACATATACATCAATTTAGCAAATTACAGGTCTCAAACTTTTATTTGAATCCTATATCTCATATACTTGCAGCTCCCTTGGAGTCAGCTACATATACCGTCATGCATGCATATTCATGCACATAAATATTCCCATACTCAAATGACTACTAAATGTAACAGTGTAATAAAAAATTATAGATACTGAAAAGGTCACCTTTGGAATTGTAATTAAAATTTATGTTTTTCATACAATGCATTATTAAAATACTGATGAGGAAAGTTTCAAATACTAGAGCACCTGCCTAAAAAGCACATTTTTCAGTCCAAACATCATTATTTAGATCCTTCCTTCCCCCACATAAAAAACCATGTAAATACCTACAGAATTAACGTAAGTGATTCTTAATCACTGATTGAAAAAAAATTGTAATATATATATATACATATATATATACACACACACACACATATACACACACAGAGAAAGAGTGAGAGAGAAAGAATGGTATATTATTTAGCGACACATAATTATGGATTTATATAATCTTCAAGAAAATAGAATTGTAAACCTTCATATTAAACAATAAGCCAGACTGAAAAACAAATACTAGATTTCTCATATACGGACTCTAGATTTGGAAAATAAATTAAATGACTCAGCTGTAGAAAATGGAACTGATTAGCGTTGGGAACAGGTGAGAGAGGAGGTGAAGAGAAATAGTGTTGCGGAAATATATTCAAATATTTTGGAAGTTTCTATGATGACATATAAAACATATGTATAAAAAGAGGATAACGAAATTAATAAATGTAATAAATTTTATCAAGCTACATTATATGCACAAATGTGCATGACATAATAAAATCATTGTGAAATTAATATTTGTTAATGAAAAGATGATAATTCATTATCATTGCTATAGTTTCATATCTTAATTTTCATTGTTTGTTCAGTTATTTATCTGCTAATGTAAAAGGAGAAATTGTTTTTGCTCATTTAGAAAGACAATCTTGTCCAATTAGCATTAAAATATTCTAGTTAATCACTGTCAATGTGAAACTGGTAAATCACATTATTATATTAGAACAATTTCCAAAGAATTCTTCAAAATATTATCTCTATAGGTACATACTTTTTGCTATTTGTCGAATGTGTTTTCTTTATTTAATGGTTATCTATCATTTTCTGAAGGAGGTTGGGAACTTGCCCCTAGAATATGTTATAACTGACCATGAAATCAATTATTCATCCTGTTTTTATCAAAAATGCCTATAGTGAAATAAAAATAAATAAATAAAGAGGGAAATCAAAATTATGAATATTTGAAGACATTGGTTTGTTAATCCCCTTCTCCTCACATTTCCCATCCCTTCTTGAGAATAATGTAAGGAAATCATTAGAATGTTTTGGAGAAAGAGGTTGACTTTAAACCAATGAATTACTCTACACTGCATGTTTGTTTATATCCAGAAAAGCTAAATTCTTAACAATTTCGTTAGGCTTTCCATGAGTTTTAATCTCTGATGGGTGACAGATAAAGATATAAACATTTTTAACAGTGACTAAATTTAGGCTGAGGAATCCAGGTAGACCTATCCTCATGCAGATAGGCCCCATTAGTCATGGGAACATGATATCAAAATTTTAACCAATGCTTACTGATATCATGATTATAAGATTTCGTGTATTGCAAACTGATTATGAGGATTTGTTTGTAACCAACATCATTTCATGGCTTAGGAACTGAAGTGAGACATCCTCAAAACAAAATTTAATGAGGCATTCAAATTTAGTTACCAAGATATGTATCATTTAATGCAATGTTTTTAAAATGCAGCTAAAGGAAATAATTTATGAAAAAATCATCATTTAAAATATCAGAATCGGTATGACTGATTTTTATTTAATCCAAATTTGCATTACAGGTTGCATGATGACTTTTCTGATTATATCTTTGAGTGATGTCTTGATATTTAGTTGAAGAAGTTATTTTCTTTCATATATTCATTTGTTAAATGAAGGAGGAAATGAATTCCATGCCAGAGTCAACATCCATATTAATGTTGTAGTTTCATCCTGCTTCTTTGCCAAAGTTTCAAATCAGCTCGAGTAACTTGGTTCTTTTTTGGATCTAACTAAATAGATGTGTGATTTTGTCCGTACTAGAAAGATTTTGACAACCATTCATTAAGATATTATTTTCCTGAAACTACTTCAGTTCTCTCTTCTCATGATGTTTTCCTTTAGATAACCCATATTCAGTCTTTTAAAACAGTGTAGTTTGGAATAGTTTAAATTATGTGCACTTATATATACTGCTCAGATTCTATTATTTACTTATTTTGTTCTTTTAAAGGTAGTAGTGTTTAGTTTTCAATATGAATACTATTGCATTTCTGAATTTTTAAGTATGTCATGATTTTTGTCATTTTATTCTTTTAAACATGTGTAGAACTCAGTCCACGTACAGTGAAAATTGTCTTATTTTATTATTGTGAAAATATTGTACAGAGGGGTTACAATTACATGGGCAAGACAATGAGTACATGTGTTATCAAGCATTGTAGCCTCTTCCTTTATTTACCTTTCCCATCCCTTCCGAACCCCCTGCTCCTTCCACCCAATCCTCCCCCCCGCACCAAATTTGTAAAGTTCATTCAGACATGACAACTTGTACTTCTCATTGTTGCAGCAGGTCAACCTGTATCCTTCTTTAAACGATTTGTTTTTCCCCTTCCCCTCTACAAATTATACCGACATCAAATACAGTGAAAGCAGGGGTTATACTGTGGGGGAGGGACATACAAAGCAACAAAGAAATAATCTTATAAATGCATTAGAAACAAATGCATGGAAGAAAAAAAAAACATTTAAATACATACCTCAGGGTTCATTTTCCTAACATCACCTTATCTGAACTTTTCTGCTTGACTCATACATATACTAGATATTGCAAATAAGGGAAACCATGGGACCTATGTTTCTTTGGGCTTGGCTTACCTCACTTAATATAATTTTTTCCAAGTCTTTACATTTCCTAAAAAATGGGGCAATGTCATTCTTTTTGATGGAGGCATAGAATTCCATTGTGTATATATATCACATTTTCTTGATCCATTCATCTACTGAGGGGCATCTGGTTGGTTCCATATCTTAGCTATAGTAAATAATGTTGCAATAAACATAGTTGTGCTGGTAGCTTTAGTGTGGTTTTGTTTGTAAACATTTGGGTAAATGCCCAAAAGTGGGATTGCTGGGTCATAGAGGAGCTCTATGTGAAGTCTTCTGAGGAACCTCCATACTGCTTTCCAAAGTGGTTGAACAAGTTTACACTCCCACCAACAATGAAGCATCTGTTGTTAGAGTTCTTGATTTTTGCCATTGTAACTGGGGTGAGGTGATATCTCAATGTTGTTTTGATTTGCATTTCTTTTATGGCTAGGGAAGCTGAGCATTTCTTCATGTGTATATTGGCCATCCTTCTTTCTTCTTCAGAGAAGTTTCTCTTTAAGTCTTTAGCCCACTTATTTATTGGGCAGGTGTTTCTTTGAGGATTTGTTGTTGGGGATTTAATTTTTTGAGTTCCAAGTATATTTTAGATATGAGACCCTTGTCTGTTGTATGGCTAGTGAAGATCTTCTCCCAATCTGTGGGCTTTCTATTGATCTTTCTAGCTATGTCCTTTGCCATACACAACTCTGCAACTTCATGCAATCCCATTTGTCTAACCTTTCTTTGATTTGTTGTGTTTCCGGGCCTCTATTAAGAAAATTTCAGCCTGCGGGGAAAATTGTTTTAAACAATTTGATGCGTTCAAGGAATTTGCTATATTAGGCTCATCCAGATAAATTTAGTTACAAATTAACACAACCTCATTTCTGAGAGACACTTATCCTTATGTCTCTACTCAAATTAGCATGTGTTTGATGTTTTCATACTTAAAAAAAGAAAAAAAATTGGCACAACATGTTTTTGTCCTGTGGGAATTCTATTCTGTTGGTGTCTTTAACATGTGTGTGCATTTTATTTCAATTTTTTGTGTGATATTTTGTTTCATGTAACAGAACGTAGAAAAAGAATTAGTGATGTAGAATTTTTCCAAATAGAATTCTAAGAGAAACACTTGAAATTTCATGACACCTAGGAATGTGCAGGTCTTAGTTGAGGGGTAGCAGAGTAAGACACACATTGTTTGACATGATGTTAATGCTGCCTCATTTTGCCTGACTATTCCCAATGGTATTACTTCCAAGTCTTTAGTGAAAAGAAAATAATTTTGTCTGTATGAACTCAGAATTTTCTGTTTAATTCAGACACAGTACACTTTCATATTTAACTATAACTCTAAAATCTTCTTTCCTTGGTTTAAAATCACAGATGTGAATTTATGATATTAAAATAGCATGTACTAATTCATATAAAAAAGTCCAAATTTTTTCACTTCACACTATCTGTAATATAGAGTGCAATAAGCATAGTGTTTAACATAGTATGTAATTATTGACTTTGGGTAAGGGAAACCATGGGACCTATGATTCTTTGGGCCTGTCTTACTTCACTTAATATAAATTTTTCTAATTATTTCCTTTTCCTAACAAAGGGGACAGGGTTATTCTTTCTGAAGCTCATTTCTTAACATCTGAAACTCTGTGTTAGTGATTCTATCTCATGAGGGTTCGTGTCTCACTTCTGTAATCTGAGCCATTCATAAGACTGAGAAGCAGATGATCAAGGTTGGAATCCAGAAAAATTTTTGAGACTTCCTCATCAAAGTAACCAGCAGAAACCCAGAATGGAGGCATGGTTCAAGTGGTGATGGACAGGCAAACTGAGTAAATGTTAGACCTTGAGCACAAATACCAATCCCGACAAAAGGAAATCATGATTCCTCATTTGTATCCCATCTCAAATCCTGTCATTTGCATTTCTACTTTCACCCTAGTCTAGGAGACTTGTACATGAATAATTGCTGTCACTTTGGTGACTGGTTCATTTCACTTGGCATAAACCTAATGGTGATCTTAGTCCATTCTTTGTTGCTGGAGTTGCTATAATTGAATGACATAAGCAGAGCAATTTATTAGGAATAAAGGCTTATTTATTTGTTTCATGACTTTTAGAATTGGGAAATTCAAGATCAGCAGCCTCATCTCCTAGTGTTTGAAGGGGGGAGGGGCGATCGAGGGGGCGGGAGGGTGGGAACTCGGCAGAGCACTAGGATGAACAAGTAGGTCACATGATGTCCTAGCTGCATTCTCCTCCTCTTCATATAATGCCTCAAACACCTAAGTTACCACCCAAATATCTCACCTCCAAGTATCAGAGATGACATTTCTACCTTCTTTTTTTAATATGTTTTTTATTGTAAAAATATTTTACAGAGGGGTTACAGATACATGAGCAAGGTAAGTATGTTTCCTACCTCCCACCTTCACAACTACAATCCCACACTCCCCTTTGCTCTTCTCTCTGCCTAAATTATAGAGTTCGTTTTTCTTCTAATTCAAATTTTATTGTAAAGTTGAGGTACAGAAGGATTACAGTTACATGTCAGGTAATGTATATTTTTATATATTTTTTAATTTCAAATTTTTGTTTTTGTGGAAATACCTTACAGAGGGGTTACAATTACATGAACAAGGTTATGAGTGCATTTCTTATCAAGCATTGTTGCCTCCTTCTTTGTTTCCCCTTTCTAACCCTTTCCATCTCTACTCTACCACGCCAAAGTTGTTAAATTCATTTTCGACATATCATCTTGTACATCTCATTGTGGCAATGGGTCCCCTGTTTAAACAATATTTTTTCCTTCCCCTCCACAAATTATACCAACATCAAAAACAGATTTTTTGTGTGTGTACTTGCTTATTCTATACCTATTTTTGGATTACAACTTCTATTTCTTTGAAGAATGAGGTTGGGATATTGATAGGAATCACATTCAATTTGTAGATAGCCTTTGTCAGATTGCCATTTCACAATGTTAATCTTCCCAATCCAGGGGCTTGGGAGGTTTATCTACTTTATCAGTTATCCTTTAATTTCTCTATTCTAGTGTTTTAAAATTTTCATCTGTCTTAGACATCCTTCACTTTTTTAGTTAACTGCTAATTTTTTTTTTTTGTGGGGCTATTAAAAAACAGTTGTTTTCCTGCTTTCAGCCGTGCCTTCTCCTTATTAGAATACAAGAAAGGACTTGATTATTGAGGGTAATTTTGTATCCTGCTATTTTACCAAAGTTTTGAACCAGTTCGAATAACTTGGGGGGAGAGTCCAAGGCATTCTTTAAATACAAGATCATGCATCTGCGAAGAGGGAGAGTTTAAATTCATCTTTCCATATTTGGATCCCAATATATTTGCATTTTGTCTTCTTACTCTTACAGTCTAATATTAAATTGAAGAGAAATAGAGTAAGCATTTTTCTTTTGTGTCTGAATTTAGATGAAATGGCTTTAGATATTTATCTTTAGGTATAATGCTGGCTGTAACTTTGTCATACACAGCCTTTATGATATTGAAGAATGTTCTGTGAATTCCTAGTTTTTCCAGAGCTATCATCATAAAGGTGTGTTGCTAGTTGGATGATTTTTCTGCATCTATTGAGATAATCATGCCATTCTTATACTTGTTCTTGTTGATTTGATAAATTTTATTGATTGATTTGCATAAATTGAACCATCAATGCATCCATAAAATAAAGGCCGTTTGAAAGCATTGTATCATTTTTTTGGTGAGTTTTTGAAGTCTATTGACCAGAGGTTCGTTGAGGAGATTATTTTTGATTGTCATCAACATAATGGTTCTCTTTCTTTGATGAGTCCCTGCCTTGTTTTCGGATGAGGGTTACGATGGCTTCATAGTAAACTTTCACTTGGTAATAAACTTTCACATTCGGTTTCATTGAAGAGTTGGAGTATTTCTGTAAATTTGGCTTTAAATGCCTTGTAGAATTCAGCTGTAATGTATCTGGTCCTGGATTCTCTTTGGTGGGAGAAATGTTATTTCTGTTTCTATTTTCATGCTTGATATGGGTTTGCTAAGTTGGTTTAAATCATGTTAGTTTAGTTTGGGCATGTCAATATTTTCAAGAAATTTGTCCCTTTCATCCTGATTCTCAAGCTTATTATCATAATGGTGTGAGAAATATTCCCTGAAAATGTTCTTAACACCTTTGTGTGTGTGTGTGTGTGTGTGTGTGTGTGTGTGTGTGTGTGAGAGAGAGAGAGAGAGAGAGAGAGAGAGAGAGAGACAGAGACAGAGACAGAGACAGAGAGTGAGAGGATGATGATGTTTCCATTGTCCTGTAGTATATGAGTTTGTTTATATTGTTGAGTTCTCTTGTGTTTTTGGTAAGATTTGATAAGGGTGTGTCAATTTTATTTACCTTTGGGAACCCCAACTCTTTCTTTGTTTATTCTTTGTATAGATTTTTGAACTCTACTTCATTTAATTCTGCTTAATTTTACTTATTTCTTTCCATTTACTGGATTGGGGTTTAGCTTGTTGCTCTTCTTCATGGAGTTTCAGGTGTCTTGTTAAATTATTGGTTTCAGCTCTCTCCAATTAGATGATGTAGGAACTCAGAGCTATTAATTGCCTCTGCTTTTTTGTTTCCCAAATGAGATTGGGATTTGTGTGTTGATTTTTGTTATATATCATGAACACTTGGATTTCCTTTCTAATCCTTCTTTGATCAACCTGTGGTTCAACAGTATGTTGTTCACCCTCCCTGTGTGGTTTTTGGTGTTGAATTATAATTTTATTCCCTTGTGGTCTGTGTGAAGACTGGGCAAAATTTCAATATTTCTGAATTTGATCACATTAACTTTTTGACCTAAAATGTGGTCTATTTTGGTTACTGATCCAACTGTTGCTAAGAAAACCTGTATTTTGATGCTGTTGGTAGAAATATTCGGTAGATGTCTGTTAAGACTAGTTGATCTATGGAGTTATTTAGGTCTGAGTTTTCTCTGTTGAGTTTTTGCTGGGTTAATCTATCAAGCAGGGATAATAGTTTGTTAAAGTCCCTAACAATTAATGTCTTTCTCTCTATGTGTGATTTTAGGGTAACTAGTATGTCTTTGGAAAAAATTGTGTGCTCCATTTTGGCGAATATAATTGTGATATCTTCCTGAAGGAGAGATCCCTTAATTAGCATATAGTGACCTTCTTTATTGCTTTTGGCTTATTTATCTTGAATTCTATTTTATCTGATATTAAGATCTCAACTCCATCCTGCTAATGTGGGTTCTTTCTTGGTAGATTTTCTTCTAGTGTTTCACTTTCAGAATATGTTTGTTTTTGTGGCCAAGGTGTGTCTCTTGAAGGCAAGAGTTAGAAGCCTCTTGCTTTTTGATCCAACTAAACAATATATATCACATAATTGGATATTTAAATACATTAATATTAAGAGTTAGGACTGAGAGGTGTTTGGTACTTCATATCACTTAACTCATCTTATTGGGGTCAATGGAATCTGGGATCTTCCTGTGCTTCTTGGATTCTCTGGGGGAAGTTACTTGCCTTTCATTTACGCTGTTGTGGGTTTTCTTTGTTTACGGTATCTTTAGTTACCTTTTGTAGGGATGGTTTGGTGGAGATATATTGTTTCAATTTTTATTTCTGGCGGAAGGTTTTATGTGACCCACTGTTAGGAAGACAAATTTTTCTGGGTATGACATACTTGCTTGATAGCTGTTTGTCTTTATGGCATGGTGTATATCATTCCAGGCTCTTCTTGCTTTGTCTCTGCTGAGAAATCTGAAGTTACTACGATTGTTTTCCTTTTATAGGTGATTGACCCTTTCTCCTTGATAGCTTTAAGTGTTCTTTCCTTGGTCTGAATTAATGCTGTGCAGAATATTATGTGACAGAGGGAGGGATGCAAAGCTGGGTCACCATATGGAAATCAATTAATATAATACATCACATAAACAGGAGCAAGCATAGAGCCATATGATTATCTCAACAAATGCATAAAAAGGATTTGACATGATCTAACTCCCTTTATGATGAAAGCAATGGACAAACTAGGAATCCAGGGAACATTTCTCAAAACAATAAAGGCAGTGTCTGACAAACCTACAGAAAGCATTATACATAAAGGTGTAAAGCTAATGTCATTTCCTCTAAACTCTAGAAGAATAAAGGGATATCCACTTTCTCTACTCTCTCCTATACAATATTAGACAAGATGGCAACATAAAGGGGATCCAAATAGGGAAACATGAAGTAAAATCCAACCCCTCTTTGCAGATGACATGATCTTGTATTTAAAGCAGGCAGTGTGCACCCCCAAGTTATTCTAGATGAGTTGAATTTTTATCAGACTATAAAATTAACCCTCCAAAATCAGTGGCTTTCTTTCATGCCAATAATGAGAACAGCACAGCTGAAATCAGGAAAAAAAACTCCTTTGCAATAGCCACAGAAAAAATAAAAGATCTAGGAATTACAGAAGTGTAGAATCTTTATGATGAAAAGTTAAAAACCTGAAAAAATAAATTAAAGGAGAACTAAGGAAGTGGGAAACCTCCCATCTTCCTGTATTTGGAAGATTAGCATTGTAAAAATGGCAATAATGCCAAAGACTATCTACAGATTCAATGCCCTATCCATTATTATCCCCACCTCATTCTTTAATGGATTTGAAGCCATCCAAAAATTCATATAGACCAATAAAAGATTTCAAATAGCAAAAATAATCTTTTCCAGAAAAAATAGTTCTGGAAGAATTACAAGACTCCAAACTATATGACAAGCCCATAGTAATCAAAAGAGTTTAATACTGCTAGCAGAACAAACCTGAAGAACAATGGAATGGAACTGAAGAAACAGAAGTGAACCTACAGTCCTATAGCCTAATCTTTGAAAAGGAACACAAAAAATTCGAATGGAATATAGACATTTTCTTCAGTAAATATTTATGGAAAATTGTATAAACACTGTAGAAAACTGAAATTAGAATCTTATATATTAGCCTGCACCAGAATCAACTACAAATGAACAATCGCCCTGCAAAGAAAAGCAGAACCTTTGAAAACATTACAGGAAGCAATAAGAGAAACTCCAGTCGTCCTTGTCACAGACCAAAATCTTCTTAATATAGAACCAGAAACAGAAACACAACAAATGAAAAAGAAGTTAGACGAATGAGATTGCATGAAACTCTAGAGCTTCCGTATGGCAAAGGATACAGCTAGCAAGTTCAATAGAAAATCCAAAGATTAAGATAACATTTTTAGTAGCTTCAAAACAAACAAGGGCCTCCTATACAAATTATACTTAGAATTCAAAAAATTAATTCCTCCTAAAACAAATCCTCAAAAAACAATTGGCTCACAATCAAGTGGGCTAAGACATAATGATGAAGTAAGAATGTCCAATAGATACAGGAAGAAATGCTGAAATTGCTGCCATAAACAACAAAACTGGCAAGTCAAAACAATATTGAGATTCCACCTCACCCTATTAGAATGCCTATGTCCAAGAAAATTAACAATGGTTGTGGGAGAGAATGTGGCCAACAGCAAACCCTACTGCATTATTGGTGACAGTGTAAACTGATTCAAGCAATACGCACATTTGTCAAAGACTACACATTGAGATTCCCTATCCCACTTTGGGGCATTTATCCAAATGAAAAGAAACAAGAGCATACTAAACCTACCAGCACTTCTGTATTTGTCACAGTACACTTCACCCTACGTAAAATATGATAGCAAGCATGATGTTCCTCAATAGAAAGTGGATCAAGAAAATGTTAGAGAGAGAGAGAGAAAGAGAGAGAGATTCTATGCTTCCAACAGAAAGAATGACACGGCCCATTTGTTATGAAATTGGAAGATTTGGAAAAAATCATAGTAAGTGAAGTAAGGTAGTCCCAAATAAATTTAAGTGCCATAGTTTCCCTTATTTGCAGTAATTACCTGAAAGATCAAAGACTATGAACCTATGTCTATATAAGATGTTGATAAGTGAAATATACTCCAGGATATGGACTGAACAGTTCTGTTTTATTGTTATTGTTTTTAATTTATTATGTGATTTTATTGTTTCTTTAAGTGGTTTTTCATCCTATGATATATCCTCCTTTGTCACCTTAATTGATTTTCTTCACCTGCATATTACATATAGATTTGTCTAATCTAGGAATTGGAAGGGTAATAACAAAACACTGAGAACACTGTAACAAGGACATATCATTGCAACAATGATAGCCACATGAGAGTATATAGGAGAAGAACATTTCCACTTTGGGCTGAGGAAAGAGTCGTTGGGGAAGAGTGTGGGAGGTGGAGAAGAGTGTGCTGTTGAGAAAACCATAAACGAAGAGGTAACAATTATCAACTACTAATGTACTAATTGCTTTACTACTGTATCTCTAATGTCTGTGTACAGGATCTTTAGAAGAAAATAAAATTTAGAAAAAGTAAATATGCTTAAGAACCAGTCCAATTAGCAAAAGGAAGGTTTTCAGTTTATTATATATTTATGTGCAATACAGTCTAAAAATAAATAGTATGTTCAGAAAGAAAGATGAACATGACAGCAGTTTATATGAACAATGAAAGATTTATGGAAAAACCAGTAGTAATTAATTATTATTACACACATTTGTAAAATTGATCCTCTGAAAGTTTATAGAAGAACATGCTACCCTAAAATTTGGGAAGCATGTGCTTATGGCACATCAGTATTTTCAAAATGTGCAGGTTATATAGTTATTAGCATTTCATCTAATTGTATTCTAGAAAATTGTAATTTATCTTTGACTCAAGGTAGAAAAATGAAAACAATTCTTCCCACATTCTCATGGAGAACAATTTTTGAAAAAAATTATTACATTGATTTCAAGCAAAATGGTATCAGATATTTACATTTACTATCTCTAAGCGAGATAGTTAGGTAAAGAGCCTTACTTCATTCCTTTCTTCTTCATAGTTCATGCATTTTGTTTGTTGGCATATTTTGTTAAGATTATAGAAGCAATGTACATCCCTTCTTCAAGCAAATACTTTGTTGAAATCACAAAATATTGACCCTGATGTCTATCACTGGAAATTAAGCATCACAAAGTACATTTGGAAGGAGTATGAACTTTTAATACATGTGTTTATGTTTGAAATTATGCCTGTTATTACACTGTTGTATTCATCATGTGATACTACACTCAAACAAAAAATATTTGTGTTCTGTTAGTCAATTGATTTTGATCCAAACAGATTTAAGCAAAAGTTCAGGTCTTCAATTTTTAATCATCGCAAAATACAAGAAAGAATTGATATCAAAATACAGGAAAACATGTTAGATGGATGACCTTCAATCTTCAACCAAATTACATGATGGTTGTATTTGGGCAGATAATAATTTTATGTGAGGTAATGATGTCTGAGCAGTATCTCCTGAATGTGATTCTTAAGGCAAGTCTTAACTATTGTTAGTTTGATTAGCATGGTACATTTTAAAATCCTCTTCTTTAAAATCCTATCTTCTGTGTTCAGACTTATTTGTTTTGTCCCTTCCAAACGATCACCATAAAACTGATTAAAGCTTCCAAATGTCTGGTTATTCTGTATGTGGTAGTGGTAGCTGGGAGTTATTTGTTCTAAGTTCTCGATAGCATTTCCTGAAGAATACTGAAAATATGAGTATAATGTAAGGGTCGATATATACTCTGGACATAGATTGTACTACTTCCTCAATGGTAAAATGAACACATGTTTTAAAAAAAACTATAATGTTTTCCCCCTGTCTCAAGTATGGAATTCGATTCATTTAGGCAGAAAGTGAAAAGCAATTATACTGTAATCAAACTTTAATGTTGGCCCATATTCATTGATATCCAGAAGGACTCAATCACATCCTGAAACTGTTGTCAAATATATTCTGATTAAAAATGAAAAGACAAAAGTCATGAAATGAGAAGCATACAAGAGGATTCTAAATGAAAGCGCTCTAAGGACAAAAGAAAAAGCACAAGCCCCAAAGCAAAACCAGAACCAAAATTAAAGACTATTCGTCTATTACATTGTAATGTGTCTATTGACTATTCTTCATGTGTCTATTGACTATTCTTATTTCCTCTTCAGAGACTCCCTTTAAAGCTTTAGCCCACTTGTTGATAAGGAAGTTGTTTCTTTGAAAATTTGTTCGGGGAGGGTTTATTTTTTTGAGTTTTAAATATATTACAGATATGAGGCGGTGTCTGTTGTACAGTTAGTGAATATTTTCTCCCACCCTGTGGGCTTCTGATGATCTTATTAGCTATGTCCTTTGCCATGGAGAAGATCTGCAGGTTCAGCTTCATGCAATCCCACTTGTCCAAACATTCTTTCATTTGTTGTGTTTTGACATATGCTAACAAGCCCTAGAATTTCTTTTATTCCTTCCTATTATGTTTTCAATGTTTCTGCTTTGAGTTTGAGGTGTTTGATCCACTTGATTTTGATGAAGGATGATTCATAAGCATCTAATTAGAGTTTTTACAGGTCTTTAAGCAATTTTTTTCCATTCTATGTTTTTGGCTCTTTTATTGAACATTAGATCAATTCATTTCTGGGTCTTCCGTTCTATTTCATTGGTCTTCCAAGTCCAAAACCCCAACCATGCCCAAGCTTATTCCCAGCATGTATTTCCTCATTTTGTTATTCCTCCCAATTAAAGTAACTACTGCAATTTAAAGCCGCTTTACTACTTTAATCTATTTATATTGCCATGGTACTAAGAAGTGTTGACTACATACACGGTCAGAGAGATAGTATATCCAGCATAGTAAAGGTCTAAAAGGTGTATGTTATTTTGGACTTGTGCTATGAATGAAGCTTACTTCTAACTTCCTCATTAGACTTTGGTTCCTTTGAAATTAGTATATCCTTATTGGTTTGTTTCCATGGAACTCATTAGTGAATGTTGTGAGGACACACAGCCAAATTTACAGAAAGGTCAGCTTGATTCTATGCAACCAATGTCTCATACAAAAAAACACTAAAGCATTTTAGCTTCTGATGACTAAATTTTGTAGGACATTTCTAAATTATGGATAACAGCATTAAACAACTGTAAATTACTCCACAAAATTCTCAAATCACACACTGTGGCCCAGTAGACCCATGAAGATGCCTTTATCAGTATCATGTCATTTCCCCAAAATATACCATGTTATTGCAACTTGATTAACAGCTAGGCAGTATGACTTAACACGCCCCGACAATATTTAAATTAAAAATATGAGGAAAGTGAAGGAATACTACTGAGGTTCATATTGAGAGATTTCAACTGCAGTTCCATAGGTAGAAAACATCTTAAGTGTGTATAATTGCTTTGAGTTATACTAAGTTGAGTAAAGATTGTAGAAAAATTAATTTGTCAGAAGTCAAACCACTGAATTTTACAGAAACAGAAGACAATATATGTTAGTTAGAACCAAGAGAGAAATGAAGAACATAAACTAGTACATGTTACAAGATTGAAAATAACCTATTGGATATGTGCCAATATAAACTAGACTCACCAAGCAGAGCAGGTAACCTTACCTCTGGAGAAAGTAGGGCTAACATCAAGCAGTATATCAACTGCTGTTTTCCCTTGCTTCCAGTGTGCCTCTAGAATGGGGCTATAGTTACTCTTTCATAATCTTTTGTCAAGATTACTCAGTTTATTGAGTACCACCTCACATTATGGCACATGAATAACTCCCAGAAAGAACAAATATCAAAAGTGAAGAAAGACCCGCAGCATGCCCTATGTTTTTCCTTTTAGACTTCCTGAAAACTGTGTTGTGGTTTAGTAGAATTGAATTTTGGGGGGAATTCTTACCCTTTTTAACTCACATATAAAAAGATCCTACTGCTTATATTTATTTTCCCATGCCTACCCATCATCTAGGTTTGATTGGTACACTCATTGCCTGTGCATTTTTCATTCCTTTTGATACCAGTGTGCATCTGAATAGGAAATCAGAAATTTGGACGTTATATATTAGGCTTCAATCAGGGTGCTTCTAGGGCAATATAAAACTCTTCCTCAAATGTCCCCTCAAAATTCTCAATTGCCTACTGAAGACATGTACCCATATGAAGAAGCCCTTACCACTATCATGTCATTTATCCAAATTTTTACCATATCAGCAGGTATTACTTCAGAGTTTCTTAAGGAAGATTTGAAGGATGAATGCGGAGAGAGTAAGAGATAGTAAAAATTGTATAATAGTAATATTTGTTCAGCTGTGAGTAAAAGTAAAGGTTTACAAATAATTGTCTTCTAAACTGGAATATTAGTTGAGCAATATTTTACTGTGTAGGTAGGAAATAGGCTGTAGGAACCGTGTGTAACCTTATAAAAAAGACACAAATGATATCATGCTTTTAGAGGTAAATCTCTTCTTTTAATGCAATCGTTAAAAGTGAAAAACACTGGCTTGTAAAAAAAATCTTACTTCCATGAATGAATCCAGTTCAATTCAAAAGAACTCCCTACATGATTTTTGTTCTATATGTTTCTGAAAATTTTCATTTCCCTTCCTAACTGATATCTGAGTTTGCTCTTCAGTTGGAAGCAACATGAAAGTTGGAAGGAAAACTTCAGTGCAAATCTTCTTGTTGGAAATGATTCAAAATTTCTTCCGTGTTGTTTAAATACTTCAGCATGATTTCAAATTTACTATGTGGTACTATATTTTCAAAGAGTAAGAAGTAGCACGTACTTGTGGCTCTTGCCTGTAAATCCTAGCTACTCAGGAAGCTGAGATCTGAGAAACGTAATTCAAAGCCAGCCTGGGCAGGAAAGTCCATGGGACTCTTATCTCCAAATAGCCACCAATACCAAATACCTGGAAGAGGCCTCGTGGCTCAAGAGGCAGAGAGCTCAGGCCTTGACCTGAAGAGGAAAGGGACAGCCTCCAAACCCAGAGTAAAAACCCCATGAGAGGCAACTTATGAATAAAAATAGGAAGAACAAAACATTCACAATATCTCTCTGTATCATTGGAAGTCTACAAACTTTGTGGTAGGCATAAGTACTTCAAAATACTCACTGCCTTATGAAGACAAGCGAACTTTCGATGGCATTATATAGCGAGTTATGGCAAATTAGATTTCAAAATCAATCAATTCAAATTTTCCTTCAAATATTCTCAATACATATCACAAATTTGTTTCCATGTGAAGGAAAATGTGTGAGATCAATTTCCTTTACCTACATATACCTAGATCCTTACCAGTATGCTATATACTATCAAGAGTCTTCCATGAATAACTTATTAACAGCAGTCCTTTACTAGAATACAAAGAACTCTTTGTGAATATTGAGTCTCCAAGATGGAGCATGGAATTCTTGCACTTTTGACAATAAAAAGTGCCCATTAATTACCATTCCCATTGTTCGTTGAAGAAACAAAACTGAGGAAAGGAATATTTCCTACATTCTAAGTGTAATTTGCCCCATCAAAATAGATATCTTTGCCTGGGAATATTATGCTCCATTTCATTCACTATTGCTGTAGAGCATAATAAAAATATGAGAAAAGAATAGTGATATTTGATCCCTCATACAAATTTTCCATCAATCTTTGTGTTCCAAACACAAGAATTGGTAGGAAAACTTTGCGGGATTTTTAAATCCAATAATTTTGCAATGTATTTTTCAAGATAGATGATTCTAATATATCTCAATATTTCTCATGTGTTATCTAAGCTGCAGAAAGATTCTGTGACTTCTTCACAATGCCTATGACATGGCAAAAACAGATTCTTGAATGTTTACGTATATTATTGGACAATATTTATTAGTTTTGGGGGCAAATTTACACGATATGAACATACCATACTTTTGGACATAGAATTTGACATTTATGAGGCAAGCAAACATGTATCTTTTGAGAATTTCCAGTTATATTTCTGAAATGTTCAAGGAAGATTAAGCTGTAACTTTTGGTTTTAATTTATGACACTTTAATGAAACCATATCCGATGAATCTATTTAACGTTGATTTCATCTTGCGTGTAATTTATCCCACATATTTAAGACACCAATTATGATGTTATAGCTGATTTGACAATCCTTGTCCACAACATGCCTATTACTAAATAAAATAGCTCTTTCAGTATATTTTATGAAGATATACCATGCAAAAAATATATTAAAGGTTTGGGCTCCTATTTTATCAATAGAATTGAAGTACTTGACTACAGAAGAGGAAGTTTCACATGTAAGAATCTTGCACATATTAATGATAGCTGTGAAAAGCTGAGGGTTTCTTATGACGGACATATTTGGGCACCAAGATTTCTCCTCCTTTGTAATTTCTATCTCAGGAATTTGATAGAAATATGTGAAAAAATGATTTCAATGTTGATTTATAAATAATGGTTTTGAACATGCAGACTGTGGGAAATCTGAGCCTATTCGATAAATATATTGATATAAATAAAATGGAACTATATTCACATATGTATATGTACTACAAACCTATCAACATGAGTATTCATGTGTAAACTTGAAGAATGTATTTATGATTATCCTTCTTAATCATTTAATCTTATTAATGTGATATACAGAGGTATTAGTCACATATATAAGGCCATGAGAGAATATTTTTCAAGTCATAAGTTCTTACCTCTTATTTTTCCTTCTGCATCAAATCTCCATCCACTCCCACAAGGTTTAAAGTTTGTTCCAACATGTTGATTTGTGAGGATTGCAGTTGCATTGGTTGAACCTTGGGCCTTTGTCTTAGATTTTGTTATTACCTTCCTTTCCCTAATTTAGACCAATGTACATGTAATACACTGGATAAGTAAATCAAACAGAGTGACAACACTGGATGAAACTGGGAAAATAAAGGAAAAACAGAAGAAAGAGCTTCACATTTTAAAAAAGTAGCCCAAAATAGTTACTTATTCTTCCTGTATCTTCAAGTTCATTGTTCTTGGCCTAATCTATGATTATATGTATATTGAGGTATTGTGATCCTTTCCTAGGACTGAAGAGGACATATACCAATTTTTACAAATAAGGGAAACTATGGATCCTATGTTTGTTTGTGTCTGGCCCATTTTATTTTGTATTTTTTTCTTTTTATTTGCTTACCAATAAAATGATGTCATTTTTCTTTATTGAAACACAGAATCCATTGTGCACTTACTCACATTATCTTGATCCACTAATCTACTCTCAGGCATCTGGGGTGGTGGTAAATAGTGCTGCAATGAACATTAGTTTACATTCTAATCGGTTGCAGTGGAATCTCAATGTTGAATTGATATGCATTGATTTTATTGTTACAGATGTTGAGCATTTTTTCATAGTTCCTTTGGCCCTTTTCAATTCTGCATCAGTGAAGTCTCTCTTTAAATATTTAGCCTTCTTATCATAGGGTAGTTTATAGTTTGGAATTCAGGGGGGATTAACTTTTTGAATCATCATTGTGTTACAGCTCCATGACCCTTATCTTTTGCATGGTTAGTAAAGATCTTTTTCCAGTTTGTTGGCTTTCTATTGACCTTATTATGTCCTTCAACATACAGAAACTCTGCAGGTTCACAAAATCCTATTTGTCCAACCTTTATTAGACGATGCATTCATGTGTCTGTAATAAGAAAGTATCAATCTGTTCCAAGGATCCCTAATATTTCTTCTATTCTTTCAACTGATAATCTCAGCGGAGGTCTTTATTTGGAATTGATTTTGGTATGGGGTGATACATAATTATCTAACCTCAATTTTTATTGGTGTTTAACCAATTTTTCCAGCACTGTTTATTGAATATTGCTTCTTCACCTTTATACACTTTTTCTGCTTAAATTTCAGCTGATCTAGAGGTGTCATATAATTTTTCCTCTAGAAGTGTAATTTATAATGTAGGTGCCATGGTTTTCTTTATTGCATTAATTGGTGTATGTCCAGTTTCACCCTGGAAGAGGATTGCAATAGCTTAATAGCTATGGTCATATGTACATAGAAGATTAGGCTAAGCAAAATGATCTCCAAGATATGGAAAGAAAAGGATTATCAATGTTGGTGTTTCTCTTACAATACTATGAAAACCTGTTTGTTATTTTCTTGCTGTTTTCTTTATTTTCCTATGGTATCTCCTTTTATGTTAGTTTATTTGATTTTGTTAGCTTGTGGATTGTATACATGTTAATCTGAATTAAAGCAGGGAACGGGAACAACAAAATCTTGAGACAGAGGACATACAGTGAACCAATGGCCCAACATTCCTCACAAGACACTATGTAGGAAATGAAATTGACATCTGAGCAGGGATTTGAGGCAGAATAATGGATAAGAAAAATGAGGAATAGTATAACGTGACAAAAAAATCAACTCACTGCATTATGTACATAATTATAATGACTCGGTACATCTCCATGAAAATAAGCTTAAACTAAAAAGGAAAGTATTGATACTTACACTTAGCCTATGTTTCATTAGTTTACACATGGATACATATATAGATTGATTTGTAGTCCATATATAGACATATGGAGATAGCTCTGTTTTCCCTATATCCCTACATTGATAGAAAAGGTTTCGCGGAGTTTACAAGTTCGGAAACATTCTTCACAAGTTAATATTAAATTCAATCCTGCAGGAAATCAAAAAAGTATTTGAAATTACAAACTAGGAAGAGCCTGCTGCTCCAATATATCCATAATTAGAAACTGTCCTATTTTAACACTAATAATAAATATAGGCAATATTCTCACATCTTTAACTTCCTCAACTGTACCTAAATAATTCAAAACTATTGATTGCATAGGAATCCTACCAGTAATTTTTGATATGTTGGATTAACTTAAAATATATTTTAAAGACTATTCCATTTCTCATTAGGGTTATTGTGGACCACAATGCCAAATCGACTATAAATATATGGGGAGCTTTATATGTGCGGCAAAGTACACAAAATTGTAAATGAAGATAGAGTCATCAAATATAGTTTCGTGAAAGTGTTTTGCGTTACACTTGACAGTTATACTCCACTCTTCTTTCAACATTGAGAAGTTATTAGACGATGCACATCCTCCTGCCCTATACATATCAGTTTCTCAGCAGAAAACTATGCTATATTCACAAAGTGCATGGTTTGTTTTTTTTTATGTTTTTATGATAATTTGTGTCTACATACAAAAACTGGTTTTTCTCTGCCAGAGGGACATCAAAGGAGTCACAGTGTCCTTCTGCTAAGGAGATTACACGTGAAAATTATTGAGATGTATGTGAATTTTTTGGCTGAAAAAAGCTGTCGAAATTTTCATGGCCATGTTTTATGTAACAGATAAGTTAATGTAATATTTGGATTAGGGATCTAATATCATTGTACTTTTGTTACACATTTATTAGGCTCTATCAGTATAAGAAGAAATGAAATGGAAGATGATATTTACAGGAAAACTAGTACAATGAAAAATGAAGTGTGATTTGTTTTCTTCAGGGAAACATATGTACGTTCTGATTTGATGATTGTGGTTTCCGTACTCCAAATTTAATATGTGTATATGCAACTTGACATGGTGAACTCCAATAAAGATATAAAAACATGAGTTTATTTCTGGATTGAAAGAAAACAATAAATAATATAATAAAATTAGATAGGGACATTTGGCAGTAGAAACCAAAATGAATTCATTTGGTTGAGCGAGTGTCACAATATATTTATTAGTGTAAGATATAAGAAAAACGATAAATGCTTTGAATTCATGTTGTGTCCCTAAGTGATTCCTGTAAAGAAATAAGAGAAAAAAAATATTATTTTATTTTTTCGTGGATATATTTCTGAATGGACAGGTAACAGGAATATATGATCACCTACACAATCTGCTCACATATATATAAGGATAAAGATAGGGTTTGCAAAATAGTAGCATACTATAAGAGACAAATCAAATGATTGCTTGGTCTCCTAAATTGTCACAAATTATCTAATCAAGTCACAGCCTCTCTCGTCCCATCTTCTTCTTAGAAGCCACGATACTTATGATTCAATAAGTAAGACATATTTCCATAGGGAACAGGATTACTATTATTATGTAAGTGATCTAACAACTTTTGGAATTAGGGAAATATCACTACCACTTCGAACATTACTCTGTGGATTTCAATGAGAAAATGCAAGATGTTCCATATAGGTAGTTAATAACAACATAAAGGCTCTTATGTGGGCAAAAATAAATCAGATACTTTTTCCAAAGTAGTATACAAGTGAATATGGGGCATTGTTGATGAACATTGCATAACTTTTGTGTCTATTTTTCCAATTGTTTTGGTCATTGGCCTAAATCTCTGAGGTTGGGGAAGTCCCTGAATTATTCAGCTCAAGGATAGTCCTCTCCCACTTGAGCAGCAGTGGCACTTCCACTTTTGAGGTTTTTAATTGGTAATGAGCGCCTCATAGAGACTCCTGCAGGGCTGCCTTGAAACTTGATCCTCAGATCTCAGCCTCCTGATTTGGTAGGATTCCAGGTTTCTAGCTTTTTCCCCTTTTTTTCTTGGTGTATTGATAGGTTTTTGTGTTTGTTTGTTAAGGAGTCTGATCCACACTGAAGTTCTACGAGGCAACTATGATTTTCCTCCAGTAAAATACTGTACGGAATTGGATTTTGAGGGGATTCATTATAGAAATGAATTTCAGGAAAGTCCTTCACTTTATGAATCTGTGAGTAGATTCTCCTATATCAAATTCCTAGGACACTAGGATTACCATCATGATCACCTGGCCTGAAACATTTGTGGTTTCCAAACCCAAAATTCATTTCCCATATAATAGTCATTTTCTAATGCATGGGGAGAAGAAACTTCCTATCCACCAGAATAAACATATAATGTTGATGTATATTGTATTGATCCATACAGGTTGAAATCAGTATGAGTTTTAGTCCTTCCTATAATCTTCATGAAGGAGAAAATTAGTCATAGGATGGAAGGGTGTAGTTCCCAGTTCCATTAGTTCTTCTCAGTAAGCACATTCTTCACTATATCAACTGCCAATTCATTGTTCACATATCACTGGAATATTTTTGACATGAATCAGAATTGAATTCAATTTCTCTAGTGTACTCACTATCTTTTCCGGGGTAGAATACATGAAGCCCAAACACAGTGATAGGCTAATATAAGTACAACTAGTCTGAAGTTGAATAAGCTTGTGGTTTTCAGCACTGATCCAAAAAGAAAATATTTGAACATATCAATGCATCTAGAATCCATTGTTTCACTCATAAAATGTTGAAGGCCAATATTGACAAGTAACACACATTTCATGATTCCAAATGGAATAAATGCTTACGAGAAATACGTAGGCAGACCAATTGCTGTTCATTGTTGCTGTATTTGCCATCTTACCCTGTCAATAGAGAGATTTGTTGTTTTGGCATTTCCTGAACTAGAAAGTACAATCTATTTTGTGACCCTAGATGGACAAGTTCATTCTAGCAATTACAATCCTTTAAACAATTTCCTATATACTCTCATTAGAGATGCAGTAACTTTTGAGGTTATATATCTACTTTAGATTTTCCTATCTTCATCATATTAAATGCATTTCATATTTCATTCAGAAATGTGAAATTTGAAATCCATGTATGTTTAGCTAGCTAAAAATTAGCTCTAAATACATTTCATTAATATAGATCTTCTTGATATGCTTATTGTAAATCTCAAGGATTTCAGCAAATATTTTGTTCTTGTCTTTTGTGGGGCTTGGGCATTGTCCCTGGCTTCTTCAGCTCAAGGCAAGCCACTGTGCAACTTGAGCCATAGCACCACTTCTGGTTATCTAGTGGTTAATTGAAGATCAAAGGCTCACAGACTTTCCTGCCCAATGTGGCTTTGAACTGTGGGCTCAGATCTCAGACTCCTGAGCAGCTAGGATTACAGTCATGAGCCATCACTGGACGGCTTCATCAAATATTTGTATAAAAATGATGTGAGAGAATTCAAACCAGCTAGGTATTTATGCAATATTTAATTTATAACTTTTGGAATGATGATATGGTACCCATCACAAGTGTATATATTGATCAATTACCAAGTGAAGATTTTTTCCAGTCACATTTCATTATTTATGAGGTAAGTGAACCTGAACCACTGAAATAGGAATAAAACTTTTTTATCTGGCATAACAGTGTCATTTACCCCTTTCCATGATTGAAATTGAGAATAAGAGAATGATAAGAATATTTAGATAAGATAATTCTGATTTTATGTACTTTGAGTGATGACATTTATTATTGGTCCTAGTGAATGCACACCAATCACAGTGGCACCACGTCAGAAAGCAATCATAAACTTTGTTTGTAGTTAACAAAATATATGTATGAAGACCAGACAGTTTGTTGTTCATTTATCCTATTTTTTACTTTCAGTTTGAAAGATCATAGTGTGTCATAGGAAAACAGCATTTTCCTTTACATTTTGTTACCTAGGATTTGATTGTGCTCCAAACAAATCTTAGGATAGGATGTTCCAATGATTTTGACAAAGGGAGAAATACATACTTGGTTGAAGTGCTACATTAGAGTGGTTCTAACTTCATATTTATTAAAAAAAAAAAAAAGAAGAGAATTGACCAGTGTAAGAGCAATACAGGGGTTTGTGTTCAGTGCTTAAGCATCCTTTCGCTATGGGCCATCCTTCTAAGAATTTGGCCACACCAAGACTTTTGCCTTTTGCGTTTGATAGTGGAGATAAGACTCTGACTCTTAAGCCCTGGCTAGTATCAAAGTGTTATACAGATATCAAATTCCTACATTGATATGATTTCATGAATAAAGAACAAGTGCTAGGCTCTATAAGACTATTTTATCAAAGTTTAGAAATGTACACATATTTGAAATTTTGGCCCCCGTTTACTGAAATATTGATTACACATACATAATTGATGAATGTATACAAAGGATGAGTGAAAGGATATTTGAATCATACAAAATGGAGGGTCATCATATGTGTCTTTTTCACAAAATACAACATCAGAACTATCTCTCCTACAGCACTAAAACTTACAGGGATTTAATTAGTAGAAACAATTTTCTACCCACAATTCTGTCAACCTTCAAATATTGTAAAGTTTTTCATCAATCTAAGAGGAACAATTTTGTAATCAATACCCTAACTATAGAAAAGTGACACACTGACTCTTTTCATGTTATCGGTTTATTACCAAGGCATGAAAGTTAAAAGATTCAAGCTGAATTCCAGATCATACGGTAATACAGTGGATGTCTTAATATAATAATTCGACACTTGAGAATATAATTAATTTATATTTTGGCCATAAGGCAATAGTGAGCAAAAGGAAACCTCCTCTAATGTTTGGGAAATATGGCAAACACAATGTGACATAATTGCCCACACAAAACGTCTTTCCTATGCTCTGTTTGGAATTGAAGTCTAGAAATACAACTCTATAAATATGTAAGTTGGAATTCGACTTACACAATTTCCATTATGTTCTGCTGAGACTCCGAATGAAAGAAAAAATCAGTCCATGACATTTCTGCCCACACACTCTCTTACATCATTTGATTATATTTTTAAAAATTTACCTTAAAAATGATAAGCAAGGAAGATGGCAGAGGAGACATGAGGCTAAACAAGCTCTCCCATAGAAAGCAGTTTTAGAATTCCAGTGAACAATCCTAAGCCAGAGAATCACACCAAGTTTGCCATCACAATATAGATTATTAGGCCAGAGAGGGAAAATCCAGGCAAGGAGACAGATCTGAGCACTTGCCAGCAGCCATCGCTGAGGCGGCATCAGTGGTGGCGGCGACGGCCGTATCCCCACCATACCTGTAACACAGAGAGTCCGGGACGAAGGAGCCAGAAATTGCAGATGAGCGGATTCAACTCAAACACCAGCAAGAACTGACAAGGAGCAGACATCTTCATCCTGCAGTTCACAGACCAGAGATCACCCAGGAACCAAGACTCAGAGTGAGTAGAAGCCTGACATCCTCACTCCTTCTCAGGGAGCAGAGGAGAGAAGGCCCCCACCCCTGCCCCCAGTACTGGAGATCTTCATCTTGGATACTGACAAAGCTCGGATGATCTGCTAGCTCCAACTCAGGCCTTGAAGAAAACTAGAGTCATTTAGCAGGTCACAAGAACCTAAACTGACCTTCCAGACTCAGCTCCACCCACAGAAAAGTCACCCAGATTGGGCTCCAGCCACAGGAGTGGCTTTCTTCACTGTTTAATCAGAGCCAGAGGCTACCCCTCCCTTTAACAGCCTTGACAATCAATTGAAATTCAGTAAACATAAACTTGAGAGTGGCTCCAGGCTGGGCTCTATGAGTTTCTCACAAACTAGTCCCCGGGAAAAGCTACTGTTTGCTGACAGGCCTCAACTCTACCCAGAACCTAGCCTCATCATAGTATCTCCAAACTTGAGGAAAAAGCCTTCTCCCTCTTTTGTGATACTCAAAGCAGACCTCCCTCCCATTGTACTAACCTGGGAAGAGGATCAAAAAATCCTAGGTAAAGCAGAGTATTTTTCTGCCTGTTCAAACAAACTGACTTAAGAAACCAACCAAGCCACAGAAAAATCAATCACCACAAGCAGACTAGAGACTCCAATAAGAGGCTGGTTATGGACACAAGGGAGATAACAGGATTTTCCCACTGCTCCCAAAATATCATAGAATGTTTTTTTTCTTTCTATTTTTTGTAACTTTTATAAAATTTTTTTTAACTTTTTTTTAGTTCCTAATTATTACCCTTTTTGAAAAAACATTGTTTCCTAGTAACTTTTTTTTTCTTCCTCATAATTTTTATTTTAGGGGTATATATTTCTTCTTTTTCTTCTTTTGAAAAAAATATTTTTTTTGCATTTGTTTTTTGTTTAGCTCTACTGAACTTCTGATTTTTTTCTTTCTGTCTCATTCTTTTCACCTTTTCTTGTCTTTCGTTCTTCCTTATGTGACTTTATTGTTGTTCTGTAGATCCTCAGATATACCCATAGTCGATTAATAGACCTTATCCCCCATTGTGTACACACTTCATCCACAAATTTATTACTCAATTCAAAACCTCTTGGACTTAAAATCCTTACTACATATTTATACCTATATAAAATTTTAAGTATTTTTATTTTGAACTTTTTCACATATCCTTTATATCCCTCCCCTTCTCTCATTATATCCACGTTCTTCTCTGAATATTTCGTTTTCAGTTCTGCATAATTTTTAAGCATTGCAATGTTTAATTTTTAATTTTTACTTTTCTATTTTTTCTGGTACCTTCTATTCCCCTTTATCTTTCTTCTTTTTTGATCTCTCTCTACTTTCATCCTATCCAACCTATTTCCTGCTTTGAGATTAGGACTTACTTAAGTTAACCCTCCCTGTGCCTTCCCACATCTCTCTATTCCTATTTTTATCTACATCTCTCCCTAAACTTAATAATTTCTGGTTTGCCAATTCTTCTTTGCAGTTCATAGTCCATTAATATATAGTTGTTTGAAGTTCAATAGATATATTTGTTCAACTAGATTGTATCTGCACACGATTGACTGTGCAATACAGACTTTGGTTAATGCTTGCTTTAAGATAGTGTTCTAGCACAAAACTGGTGTTATTTTTATCTCAAATGGGCAGAATAATCTGGAAAAACCCAAGAAAAATGGCAAGTCCGGGTATATCAACTCACACTGTTGATAATCAGGGGACAGAGCAGATAATGAATAATCCATAGGAGAATTCCCAAATAGTTCTACAAACACTGCTGGCAAACATGGCAAATGAAAAATTGAAAACATACAAAGGACTCTGTATGAGCGTGATAGGGAGAGAGAGGAGGCAAACCAAAGTTTTATACAGGAATATCATGAGTGTGAGGAAGCTCCTCAAAAACTGATACAGGATTTGAATGAGTAGCTTGAGAACACTCAAAGAGAAAAGAAGGAATGGCATGAGCAGGCTGAGAACATTCAAAGAGAACTATAGGAATGACATGAAAATGAGGAAGCTAAGCAAAGAGAAATACAGGAATTGATAAAGCAGGATGAGAATACACAAAGATCACTAAAGGCATTCTTGGAATCCATTAACAAAGAGCGGAAGGAAGTCAGGGAGGCCAAAAAAGGGAATGCTGATTGGAACCCAACAGGAGGAATGGGAGTCTAAGGAAACCATAACCAATCAACTAAGTGATTTGAGAATAAACACAGAACTTGAAATTAAGGAAGTAAAGCAGTTCATACAAGATCGAAAACAAAGCTTCAACAAAGAATTTGAAGCCATCAAAGCTGACCAATTAGAAGGAAAAGAAATAAAAAACAAAGTAGACAGTCTTGACAGCAGGTTAGACCATGCAGAAGATCGAATCTCGGGGATTGAAGACTGCCTAGATATTAAAGAGAAAGAACATACAACCATCCAAGACAAGTCCAAGAAATATGATAGACCTATCCAACACTTGGAAGACACCATCAGAAGGCCTAATCTGAGGATAATGGCTATAGAGGAGCACCTAGAAACAGAAGTTAATGTTCTAGGAAATTTGTTGAACAGGATCCTAGCAGAGAACTTCCCAAACATGCAAAAAGATAGGCCTATTCAGATATAAGAAACTTTTAGAACCCCAAATAGACCAGACCAGAATAGGACATCCCACTGTCACATTATAATCCACACAGGATCAATTCCAACCAAGGAACATTCCTTAAAGCTATGAAGGAAAAAAGATTAATCACCTATAAAGGGAAACCAATTAGAATCACCTCAGATTTCTGTGCAGAGACAATCAAAGCAAGAAGAGCCTGGAATGATGTATGTCATGTCCTAAAGACAAACAACTATCAACCAAGAATACTGTACCAAGCTAAACTCTGCTTCATAAATGAAGGCCAAATAAAAACCTTCCATAGCAAAGAAAGATTGAAACAATTTATCTCCACTGAAAAAGCCCTACAAAATTTCTTAAAGATGACCTACACTTAGAACACCAATAAGACCACAATAAATATCAAGAAACAACACCCAAACTAAGAATCCAAGACCCATAGGAGGAACCCAGTAGCTGCAGCTCCCAAGAAGGTGGATTAAATGACAGGAGTCCCAAATACCTCTCTGTCCTATCTATCAATATTAACAGCTTAACTCTCCAAATAAACGACAAAGACTGTCTACTTGGATTAAAAAGCATGATCCTTCTATCTAATGCCTTCCAGAGTCACATCATGCTCATAAATACGAACATATTTTCAATATTAAAGGCTTGAACAAATTCTACCAAGTAAACGGACAGGAGTTGCAATCCTAATATCAGTTAGCATAGACTTCAAATTAAAATTCGTGAGAAGAGATAAAGAAGGTCACTACATACTAATTAAGGGATCTCTTCTTCAGGAGGATATTACAATTCTAAATATCTATTCGCCAAACAATGGAGCACCCAAATTTATTTACACTAGTTTCCAAAGACACTAATTGTTGAGGATTTTAACACACCACTCACTCGACTAGATAGATCAACTCGGCAAAACTCAACAGAGAAACCGCAGATCTAAACACCTGCATAGTTCAACTAGATTTAAGAGACATATATGGAATATTTCATCCAGCACAACAGAATAGACGGTTTTCTCAGCAGCACATGGGACATTTTCAAAAATGGACCACATTTTAGGCCGCAAAGCAAACGTCCAAATTCAGAAACATTGAATTTATACCTTGCATTCTCTCAGACCACAAGGGAAGGAAATTAGAACTCAACACCAGAATTCACCAAAGAAAGTACGGTAACACATGGAGGCTGAACAACACATTGCTGAATCACGTGTGGATCATGGAAGAGATTAGAAAGGAAATTCAAATGTTCATGATATTCAAAAAAATGCCCACACAAATCACCAGCTCCTCTGGGACAGAGCAAAAGGAGTACTCAAAGGCAAGGTTATAGCTCTAAGTTCCTACATCAACAAATTGGAGAGATCTGAAACCAACAATTTAATAACACATCTGAACCTCCTTGAAAAAGAGTAGCAAGATAAACCCCAATCCAGTAGACTTAAATAAATAATTAAAATTAAATCAAAATTAAATGAATTAGAATTAAAAAAAAATAGAAAGAATCAACAAAACAAAGAGTTGGTTCTTCGAAAAAAATAAAAAAATTGACAGACCCTTAGCAAATCTTATCAAAAAAGAATAGAACACACCCAATAAATAAACTCAGAGATGAGAATGGAAACATCACCATAGAAACAACCAAGATTCAGAATATTATAAGAGAATTCTTCTCAAACTTTTATGCTAATAAGTTTGAGAACTTGGCAGAAATGGACGTTTTCCTAGCAAAGATTGACATGCCAAAACTAAACCAGGCTAAGTTAAACTACCTTAACAGGCCCATATAAAGCATTGATATAGAAACAACAATAAGAGACTTCCCATCTAAGAAAAGTCCAGGACAAGATGGTTTTACAGCAGAATTCTACAAGGCATTCAAAGCAGAGCTCACGCCAATAGTCCTCTAACTCTTCAATGAAATTGAAAGAGAAAGTTCACTACTGAACACATTCTATGAAGCCATCATAACCCTCATCCCAAAACCAGGCAGGGACTCATCAAAGAAAGAGAACTATAGACCAATTTCTTTGATGAACATTGATACAAAATTTCTCCACAAAAATTTGGCCAATCGACTCAACAATTCATTCAAAAAAATCATACACCACGATCAAACAGGATTCATTTCAGGGATGCAAAGCTGGTTCAATATACCCAAATCAAATAATATAATTCATCACATCAACAGGAGCAAGGATAAAACCAAATGGTTATCTCAATAGATGCAAAAAAGCATTTGACAAGATCCAACACCCCTTTATGATGCAGGTTTTGGAAAAATTAGGAATCCATGAAATATTCCTCAATATAAAAAAGGCTGTATATGGCATTTTACTTAATGGTGAAAAACTAAAGCCATTTCCTCTTAACTCAGGAACAAGACAAGAATGTTCACTCTCTCCACTTCTCTTCAACATATTATTAGAATGCCTACCTACAGAAATAAGACAAGATGCAAACACAAAGGGGATCCAAATAGGGAAAGAAGAAGTAAAACTCTCCCTCTTTGCAGATGACATGATCTTGTATTTAAAGAATCCCTTAGACTCTGCTCACAAATTACTCAAGCTGATTCAAAACTTTGGCAAAGGAGCAGGGTATAAAATTAACCCCCCCAAAATCAATGTCTTTTCTGTATGCCAACAATGGGAAAAGTGGGGCTGAAATAGGAAAGCAACCCCATTTGTAATAGCCCCACAAAAAATAAAATACTTAGGAAATAACTTAACCAAATAAGTGAAGGACCTCTATGATGAAAACTTTTAAAACTTGACAAAGGAAATCAAAACAGAGCTTAGAAAATAGCAAAAACTCCCATGTTCCTGAATTGGAAAGATGAACATCCTGAAATTGGCAAAATTTCCCAAGGCTATATACAAATTCAATGTGATACCTATCAAAATTCCAACCTCATTTTTCAAGGAAATAGAAGAGGCAATCCAAAAATTCATACAGTACAATAAAAGACCCCGAATAGCAAAAATGCTTCTCAACGGACCGAACTCTGCTGGTGGAATAACAATACCAAATTTCAAACTCTACTATAAAGCCATAGTAATCAAAACAGCTTGTTACTAGCACAAGAACAGACCTCAGGACCAATGGAATAAAATGGAGAACCCAGACATGAACCTACAGACCTAAAACTATCTAATCTTTGATAAGTGAACTAAAAAAATAGAATGGAAGAAAGACAGCCTCTTCAGTAAATGGTGCTGGCAAAATTGGTTAACAACATGTAGAAAACTTAAGCTAGATCTTTATATATCACCCTGCACCAGAATCAACTCCAAATGGATCAAAGACCTCGGAGTCAAAGCAGACACTGAAAACATTATAGGATAGAATTGGAGAAAACCTAGGTCTCCTTGGTGCAGGTTGAAATTTTCTTAATAGACACCTGGAAACACAACAAATCAAAGAAAGGTTGGACTAATGGGATTGCATGAAGTTACAGAGCACAGAAAGCCTATGGATTGGGAAGATCTTCACTAGCCATACATCAGACAAAGGTCTCATATCTAAAGTATACTTGGAATTCAAAAAATTCAATCCCCAACAACAAATCCTCAAAGGAACAACTGCCCAATAAATAAGTAGGCTAAAGATTTAAAGAGAAATTTTTCAGAAGAAGAAAGAAGGATGGCCAATAGACACATGAAGAAATGCTCAACCTCCCAGCCATTAAAGAAATGCAAATCAAAACAACATTAAGATACCAGTTCAACACAGTGAGAATGGCATAAATCAAGAACTTTAATAGCAATAGATGCTGGAGGGGATGTGGAGAGAAGGGAACCTTACTGCTTTGTTGGTGGGAGTGTAAACTTGTTCAACCACTTTGGAAAGTAAAATGGAGGTTCCTCAAAAGACTCCACATAGAGCTCCCTATGACCCAGCAATCTCACTTTTGGGCATTTACCCAAATGTTTAGAAACAAGACCAAACTAAAGCAACCAGCACAACGATGTTTATTGCAGCATTATTTACTGTAGCCAAGATATGGAACCAACCCAGATGCCCCTCAGTAGATGAATGGATCAAGAAAATGGGGTATATATACACAATGGAATTCTATGCCTCCATCAGAAAGAATGGCATTGCCCCAATTGTTAGGAAATGGAAAGGCTTGGAAAAAATTATATTAAGTGAGGTAAGCCAAGCCCAAAGAAATATAGGTCCCATGGTTTCCCTTATTTGCTATATCTAATATATGTCTGAGTCAAGCAGAAAAGGTCAGATAAGTTGATATTAGGGAAATGAACCCTAAGGTACGTATTCAAATGTTTTTTTTTCTTCCATGCGATTGTTTCTAATGCATGTATAAGATTATTTCTTTGATGCTTTGTGTGTCCCTCCCCCACAGTGTAACTTGTGCTTTCATTGTTTTGATGTCGGAATAATTTGTGTATGTGATGGGGAAAATCAAGTCGTTTAAATAGGGATATAGGTGGACCCATTGCAACAATGAGAAGTACAAGTCATGTCGAAAATGAACTTTATAACTTTGATGGGTTGTGGCGAGGAGGATTGGTTTGGAGGGAGTAGGGGAAAGGCTCGGACTGGATGAGAACTGGAAACAAAGCTGGAGGCTACAATGCTTGATAAGAAATGTAGTCATTATCTTTCCCATGTAATTTTAACCCCTCTGTACAGTATTTTCAAAATTAAAAAAATAAAAAAACGCCGATAGCCAAATTTATACATGAATAATGGACATGGCAGGAACATTATGTTTCTGCATTTCTGTATATGGAAACCTGCATAATATGATCTTGTGATTTTTTTGTATCCTCGGGGCACTTCAATAACCTCTCAGGATACACAGAATTATGAAAAAGAAATTACCTCTGGACAAGCAATATACTGCGGAGTAAATAAATCTTTGCTGTCCCTCCTTTATGACCTATACATTATCTTAAGAATCCCACTTGGGAGAATGAAGACACAAAATACGAAAGTTTTACTGTGGACATTACTTTCTGAAATACTCCCACTTCCCATTAGATAGCTCCCAATTTTTGGTATTATGAAAAATATTCATTCTACTTAAATAATTTTATATTTGTTTCCATTTGAACTGTTAGCCTCTGTTTTCTTTTGAGCTGATATATTCATTGAAGGGCCATGATTTATCTGCTTTCTTACATTTCAATCTAGAAAGGGCCCATAATTTCTCTGCTTGCTTACAAATCAATAATCATATTTAAACTCAGGGCTTAAAAGGTAGCTCAGTAGAAGAGTGATTAACTAGCTTGCATGAGGTTCTGAGTTTGATTCCTTAGCACCCCATATACAAAAAGTTTGGAAATGGCATTATGAGCTGATGAGGAGAGGAAGAGCTCCCAATCCCAGATTTTCGGACCCAAGAACAAATACCACCACCACCACCACCAGAACAACAAGAACAAAAAATCAATGCTATCAGCATGTCTCAAATTTCAAACTCCATCACAAGAAATCCTAGGAATATTGTTCTGTGTACTCTTATCAATACAAAATAAGGTAAACTAGACCAGTTGAAATGATTTCTCAAACCACAAGTATAAACCTGTGTACCATCTTTCTTATAACAGGCAGGTAAATGTCAGCATTCCTGTTTGGAGAAAAAGTATTTTTAGAAAAAAGATGATTAAATATCTCAAAATCAGAGGTCCTAAATGTTGTGATTTCTTCAGTGAAAGGAAAAGCGATCCATGAAGAACATATTAATATCTAAATATTTTTTATCTAGACACATTTGTATTGAAATACTTTGACTTGTTTGTCTAAATCACAGATTAAAACTTATAGAAGCATCTTTGGGTGTATTGAGACTTCAGTATTAATATTGGATTTGTAGATTAGGATAACATAGAAAGCAATAGAATGTATACCTTTTAAACTCAAATTCTATAATTTTCAGGCTTTTGTTTCTTCCTCATAGACAACCAATAGAGGATGATTTGTCATGACAAATCTTGAGCAAATTTGGAAAAGTTTTTCTAAATTATGGGTGTCTGAATTAACCAGTTCCAAATAACCATTTTTCTAGCTCTTTCTCAGCTCTTTTCTAGCTCTTTCTTAACTCTTTCTTTCTCTTCTCTTTCCCAGCTCCCTTCTCTTTCCTAGCTCTCTTTCTCACTTTTCCCAGATGCTCTCTTTTCTAGCTCTTTTCTCTCTTTTCTAGCTCTTTTCTCCCTCTTTCCCAGCTCTCTCTCTTTCCTAGACCTCTCTCTTTCCCAGCTCTCCCAACTCACTTTCCCAGGCCTTTCCCCACCGCGTGGAGGACCAAGATGGCCTCGTGCCAGCCAGAGCCATAAACCAATCCTTTATCTGAATACCCACATGCATGCTGCTGTTCTTACTCGGCTAGCTCTTTTTTTTTTAATATCCATTTACAATTTCAAACACTTAATGAAAATACACACTCCTCTAAAGGAGTCTTATTACTAGGACTGTAAAATCAGTGAGTAGAATTTTTCAGGTAAATGCTTCTTAGAGAAGATATATACCAAAAAGCAAAGGAATCAGTGAGAATCATGAGAGTCAAAGTTTGAGACTGGGGATGTTGTTTAACATATAGTAATTTTCAGTAGAACAGTGGCTAATAGCCATGAACAGGAGGATCAGAAGACCTTAAACATATGATTGCTTTGACACACATAAAAGTGATGAGATAAATTACAATTCATGAGAATGGGAATTATTTTCTCAAATGTGGAGAGTAAAATATTTTTATTCTTTTATCCATTCAACAATGGCATACTTGGAGACAATTTTAGGAACTACATGTTGGGTTGTCAGTTGTAGAAAAATAATATTAGGAAAGAAATACCCCAGTCAAGTCCAATACACAAATAGAAAATATGCATACATAAGAGGTGGAAGAAGAAAAATATGACAAGGGACTGTTTTCTACACTTAACTGGATTCAGCAAACAACTTTAGGATCACTTCTTTCCCTACGATGGAAGACGTTCCACTATTAGGTTTTCCTCAGGAATGTTTATTTCTGCTCAATATCTTCTGTGGAATGGAGACATCATTATTATGATGTAGTCCATAATCCTTATTTCTGTTTTAACTGAAGTCATGGAGCCACACTTCCACATATGACAATGGAAATTCTGACTTCCGGACTGAAACAGGAGGACAATTTCCACTTTCTCTTACTATGCATTGTTGGTCTACAATTCAATTCATTTCATACGTGCGAATAATCATGAAAGATATCCTGTGAACAGGTTTCCCACAGGATACTTCTAGACATCAATTACTCAAGTACTGATTCTCTGTAAGTTCTTCTGCTTAGACATATATATTTATTCTAGACTCCAAGCAGCTGCAATAAATAAAGATCTTCTGTCTAACCATAAGTACTCCTTCTATGGTCTATGTAGCCACAATAAATCAATCTTAAAGTATTATATTTCTTCACGTCTTTCATATTTTTTCTTTCCTAGTGATAGCTATGAAAAAGTTGAAAACGCTAGCTTTAGAAAAGTAACAAGCTGAATCAGTTGGGCATTAGGAAAATTCCATGGTAATGAATGGTACCTACTGAAAAATCATACTAGCACATCCCAAAAATAAATCTTACTACTGCAAATTTATTAATGCAAATGGATTCAGGTTATGCATATATCCTGTTTCTACATAAAAATTTTATGTACAAGGGCTGGGAAGGTGGCTCACTGGTAGATTGCTTGCCTTGCATGCTTGAGGCCCTGGATTCGATTCATCAGCAACACATAAGCCAAAAGAAAAAAGCCAGAAGTGGTGCTGTGGCTGAAGGGGTAGAGCACTAGCCTTGAGCTGAAGAGCTGAGGGACAGTGCCCAGGCCCAGAGTTCAAGCCCCACTACCGGACCCCCCCAAAAAAATTCATGTACACTCTTGTCCTCCATTCTGACACAAACCTGACAACATCTTAGAAGAATAGAATTGGTCTCAGAATGATGGTTTATTTTCATAGACAGGAAGTTAAGTGTCAATATGTTTATTGCAGGGTACTTTCAAAGCAAGAAATTATTCAACTTCTGCAAAGACGTCCCTTTGCCTTCCTTATAGATATGCTTGATTTTTGTAGATATCTTTTTAATTTAAATGTTAGGTTCATACTCATGTAAAGTAAGAGTAAAATGGTCTAGGATTTGTCAAAGCAACTAGTAGCAATTGTGATTTAAACAGCAACTTAGAACCAGTTCCCAGGATTGTTTCTTTCAGGCATCATATATTTTTATTTACACAAAAATTAATGTTACTATATAATGTGAAATACAGTAATGTACAGAGAATATACTGAGAATATACAGAGAAATATCTGTGAATGTGTGGGTTATCTTTATATATATAGGCTTACTCATTGATGTTATATTTAATCAACACTAAAATAAACTCTTTGAAATTTCCTTATACCTAAATTTTGCAGAATTGTCAATAAAGTTTTTGTTGACAGGCTCATGTAATTAATTTTGTATTACTAAATATATGACCTCATTATTCAAAAATTTAAAAGGCCTAATTAAAGTTTGTAGTGATATAGGAAAGGCCGTGGATAGTGTGTTGTGTGTGTGTGTGTGTGTGTGTGTGTGTTTGTATAAGTCTAAGTAATTTTATTAAAAGATTTCCTCCCCAAGATTTTTGAGTATATACTCAGGAATCATTGGGTGTATTGAGACAGGATTTGTGTAATTGTCAGTGGCAAGTTCATTTGTTGAAATATCTAGTGCATATGAACAAATTATGGGAAATGAAAGTAGTTGATATCTCATTAATAAACAGAGGATAATGTGTGTTTTCAAATTCCCCTTTTTGGAATTACTGAGGAGTTGAAGCATTTCAGTATTGCACTTGGTAGAACAATAGAATGTGTTTTTAGAAAATTTTAACAAGACCAACATAGGAGAGAAGAATTAGAAGTCCATGATTTGTCTGTAATGAAACAATCTGACATCTCAGAGATACAAAGAACAAGGACCCTTAGATACTGATAAAAAGAGAGGATGCTTTGATAGTGCTTGATGTCTCAGGAAATGGATCAGATACACCAAATCAGTGCAGGAAACCTATCTGAAGTAGATAGAAAGGATGGCCATCAGAAGGATGCTCAGAAGTAATGATCAGATTTTGTAAGTGCCTTCTGTGGGAGTGATTATCAATTCTTTGATATGACAATAGAGCTCATGTAACAATCATGAACTTAACACTTTCAGCGCAACTTTTGCTTCTCTCAACTGAGTCAAACTGTAGAATATCCAACTTCCCATCATTAAATGAACTACGTTTCATTTCAATTGTGCTAAAATTCAGTACATTTGATCTCTAGATAGAATTCTCCATTAATAACTAGCATGCAAACTGATCCTCATTCTCATTATTTCTGATAAGCCACTGATGTTTCCTATTTTGTGCAGTTTTCCAGTAGGCTGTGCCACACAAATTACTTGTGTTAACAATATTTTTCAATACAACTAATACATGTAGATATAGATACCAGGTTTGAAAGAATTAATCACATTGTCCTGATGAAGAATAGGTCGAATGTTTTCATCATAGTTGTTGGCTGATGATAGTGAACATTAGAAATAGTTCACATTGTATGTATTGAGAAATTAGAAGTTGATATGACAGTGTGACTCATGAAGAAATAGGGAAATAAAACACTGACGTTGTCTTCTAGAGAGTGACCTTCAAAGATTTATAAACATTTTCAATTTGTGATAAGAAAAAATAGGCAAAATGTGCACCCAGGCTTAGTTACAGGGAAAATGACTTAATGGAAATACTAGAGTCAGAATGACAGGGAACTATCTGAGTCTCTGTCTCAAAATAGATTCTCACCGATCAGTTTTCTGAAGTAAATATCCATAAACCAATTGGTGATAGAAAATTTATGGTCTCTCAAAAATCTAGTACATATATTTCTGTTATTATACTCACTGTCAGTTTCTTGTCCTTTGGTTTGTGTCTGGACACCGTCAGAATATGTATTGAAGTGATTATGACACATCAATACTTTCAAAATGTGCAGGTAATAAAGTTCTTAGCATTTATCTTAATTGTATACTAGATGATTGTAATTTATCTTTGACACAAGATAGAAAGAATGATCAAAAATATTCTAAAATTATCATGAAGAAGCATTTTTAAAAACCTGTCATTACACCAATCTTAAGCAAACCAATATAGAAAGTTAGAGGGCCTTCCTTTACAAACTTTCTTCTTCATATTTCATGTATTTTTCTTGATGTCATATTTCATTAATATTCAATAAACAATTTCCATTCCTTCTTCACCTTTTTATTACTATAGTAGTAGAATGTCAAAGTATTAGCCATGATAACTCTCACTTGAAATTAAGCATAGTAAAGAATATTTGAAATAAGAATTTGTACTACTAATAGAGGTCGTTAGATTCAAATTCATGCCCGTTTTTACATTGTAGAATTCATTATCTCAAACTACAATCAATCAGTCAGACAATATTTGTGTCCTTTTAGACAACTGGTTTTGAGCCAAACATATTTGAATGAAATTTCATGTCCTCAATATTATTCATCCAACAAAAAAGAAAGAAATGACATAAAAATACAAGAAAATATGTCCAAATGAGTGATCTTAAATCTTCAAGAAAATTGCTTGACGGTTGTATTTGGGCAGGTAATGATTTTATGTGCAGTAGCTATGCCTCAGCAGAATCTACTGAATATGTTTCTCGAGGCAAGTTTTAACCCTTCAAGTGTAGCTCGTGTAGTTTCAAAATTCTGTTCGTGTCTCCTCTGTTCAGGTTTATTCGATTGTTCCTTTTAAATAAACAATCAACACAAAGCTGCACACAAATGTCGGATTACTATGTGTGTGGGAGAGGTAGCTTTTTCACGTATAACAATTTTTGCATTGGAACTTATTTGCTCCCTTTAAATACTGAAAATTTGAGCAAGATGTGAGTCAATATGTAGACTATGTCGTTTGACATTATCCTGTGGTGCTTTGTAAATGCTAAATGAAACACCCTGTGTTAAAGAATTTTCACCTTTTTTGCTTGGGTGAAGGCTGGAATTGCATTGATTCATGCAGAAACGTGAAGAGCAATTACACTAAAATGAAATTTTATTGTTTACCTCATGTTTAGTGATATGTACAATCCCTTAATAGCACCAGAAAAATTCTTGTCAAATATATTCTGGTTTAAAAAGTGAGGACAAAGATCATGAAATCAGATGCACAGAGGAATCGGGTGGAGCATTAGCTGGGGGCTAAACAAAATCTTGCATAGAAACTATTTAAAGGTTCTAGTGAAAAGTCCAAGTCTAGAGAGTCACACCACGTGTGCCATTACAATACAGAGTTTGGCCAGAGATGAAATAACCAAGTTCTCATATCAAGATTTGAGCTCTTTGAATGTATGCAGCATCAGTGGCAGCTGCTACCTTGGCCAACATATTACATTAACTGTTAAAAGGAGTTTTACAATGGTATCTCCCATATGTATATATTGTACTTTTTTCATCTTCATTTCATATATGTCTATATAAAGACAACTATCTACAAAATATAAATTATACAATACATACATTCTATATTTATAAAATCTTGTTTGTGTTTAAAACTTGTTACATTTTTTACCAGTTTTTTCTTAAATCTCAAAGCATATACCTCCATCCTTTGGACCAAGATTATTTTTATTAATATAATTGTCTCTATATTCTCCCATTTTCCTGAAAGGACATAATTTAAGTTCTCTTATGGCTGAATGATAATATTCCGTTTTGTATATTCATCATATTCCATTGTGTTCTTCATCATTTGTAAGGTATTTAGTTTGCTTTTACAGCTTGCCTCTTGTGAATAATGCCTCACTGAACATTGATGAACAGGTGTATCCATTATATCCTGTCTTACATTCCATCAGATAGATGTCTTAGAGTGGTATCACTGAATTTTAAGTTTGTTCAATGTTTAAATTTTTGAGCATCCACCATATTGATTTCCACAATGTGTTCACTAGTATCCACTTTGCATAAGGATTTGTTTTTCCACTGCATCCTTACCAGGATTTGTTGTTGTTGTACTTGGTAAATGTTTATTCTGACTGAAGTGATATAAATTCACAATGTTACTTTGATTTTCCCTCCTTTTAGGGACAGGGATGTTAAGTGTTTCTTCTTGTATTTATTGGCCTTTTGCCTCTTCTTTTGAGAAGGCTCTCTTCTATGCCGATGGCTATTTTAATTATTAATTGAGGTATTGAATCTTTTGGGGTTTAGGTTTATAAGCTTCCTGTATATTAAGGGAAAAATATCTCTTGTTGACATAAACCTAGCGAAAATTGTCTCTCATTACATAGGCTAAACTTTTAACTTAATGATTCTGTCCTTTAAAGTGAAGAATCATTTTGGGTTGATGCAATTTCCTTTGTCAACCTTTTTGCTATTTATTGAGCTCGGAAGTGACTGTATAAGCCAACAAGTTCTTGTATTTTCCCACATGATCATGGATTGGCAAATTTAAAACTCTAAAAATGTCTATAATGCCAAAAGAACTCTACAGATTCAATGCAATATCCATGAAAATTTTGTATCATTCTTCACGGAAATAGAAAAAAAATTAATCCTAAAATTCCTATGTGACACTGACAGAGATTGAGTAGGCAAAACAATCCTAAGGTGAATAATAAATCAGTGCTAGAGATAGAACTTGCTATCAAAATATGCTAATAGTCCATAGTAAAAAAACCAGGATAGTACTCTCACAAAGCAGACACAAAGGCAAAAAGAACATATTTGAAAGGCATAAGCATATATGCACATGCCTGCAGCCATGTGACATTGCCAAAGGACCCTAATACGTAGATTAGAGGCAAGGTAGCATCTTGACAATCAGGAGATCCATAAGCAGAAGACTCAAATCAGGTCCCCACCCCCATACTACCTTTAATTAATGAATCAAAGATATTAATATATGGCTTGAACTTTAAACTACCATTGTTCAGATACTAAAGTGTAGAAATAAAAAGGAAACAGTTTGCTTCATATATTAAAGACAGATTTAAGTTTCCCCTTGTGTTACTCTGTAAATTTTAATCAACAGTAATAATAAATTCATAATTCAAAACAAACAATTGAAAACAGTATTTTTAAAGGTCAAAATAATTTCTCATCTAAGACATTTTCTCCATCACAAAACATTACTCTGAGCTGGAAATATGGAAGATATTCATACTCATAAGCCTACACAACAAATTTTGTTACTTTTAAGTCCCAAGGAAGTCACTGAAGATCCCCAGTAAAAGTGAAAGTCATGGGAGACCACTAATAGTTTAACACTTAGAGTTTAGTTTTCAAATCCATTCCATTTGTAAGAAGAACAATGTAGAAATACTATTATTTAGTAAATAATTTAAAGTGTTATAAATAGGAAAGGTGTGAATTTTATAGGCCAACTTAGGAATTAAACGCATATATTAATTGTTGGGTGTGGTTGAGTGAAACTATCATTTGAATAATCTGTATTTCATATAAACTGTAAACAATTTTTATAAATAAATAATCTTTTTTAAAAGCTGGAATTGCCAAAATTACCATATTTACAAATGATAAATTCACATGGAATTTATAGTTTGAGGACAGGAAAGTTTGATGAAATGCTCAGAAACTAAACAAATTTATTTTGGTACAGTTAAATAGTTTCAATATATGCAGCTATATTATATACAAAAAATAGAAAGAATTTCTGGAAAGACTTGGAAAAAAATTATATTAGTTGAAGTAAGCCAGGCCCAAGAATCATAAGTCTATGGTTTCCCTTATTTGCAATAACTACTATATGTCTGAGACAATCTGAAAATGACAGATAAAATGTTAAGGGAAATGAACCTTGAGATAAGGACCCAAGTGTTTTTTTTTTCTTCCTTGATATTGCTTCTAACATAATTATAAAGTATCATATGATTTTTTTTGTTGCTTCGTATGTCCCTCCCCCATGATATAACCCGTGTTTTCATTGTATTTGATGTTGGTATAATTTGGAGATGGGAAGGGAAAAAGAAAATTGTTGAAACAGGGATTCAAGTTTGCAAAAATGAGATGTTCAAAACGATATGTCAAAAAACGTACTTTACAATTTAGGTAGAGGGGTGTCATTGTGAAGATAGGAGAGAAGGGATGGTAGAGGAAAAACTAAAGAGGAGACAACAATGCTTGTTAAAAATTGTACTCATTACCTTGCTCGTGTAACGGTAACCCCTCCTCTGTACAATATTCTCACAATACAGCACTTATTAAATAAAAAGTTCTAGCTATGACAAAATGAATAGATAGAAACACTATTTTAAGTCATAAATTGTTAGATATATTAGTTTGCTACCTAGGACAGAAAGTCATTTTAACTAGAATGGGAACTAGAAATCATTTATAAGTTTCTAAACCAATATTCATGAAAATATTGTGAAATGAAAAGCAATATTATTAGGCTTTAGTATGAACCAAGATCAAGACTTCATAATGAATGAGGTGTTCTATATCCTTTCTTTTTTATCTCTATTGATAAGTATTGCTTCAATAGATTCAATTTTACCAATATTGAAATAGCATATATTTAATAATCCACCTCACTTTTTTCTTTCTCTCTTTGTTAACAGGTCCTTGTTTTGATGAAATATGTGTTGTCCAGTTTTGTATCAGTCTCCTATTCTCAAAAACAGGGAATTTCTTGTAATCATCTTTAAGTCAGCGTATTGATACATTAGCCATTAGAGTTGCATCTTAGTCAAACTGATGTGATTTAAAAAAAATAGCTGGCAATTCTATAAAATTTCTTGTCTTTAAGTAAATTCTAGGGTAATTTATTTGCGTCTGTAATTATGTCTTGCAATAAGATGAACTGATCGGGTACAACCATTTTATTGCAAACTCTGAGATGAAGAAAGTATTAAAATTGACAAAATGAAATAAGGGAAGAATTATGATGTTATCATTGAGTTGAATTAATTTACATGAAAATTGAAATGTCTTTAACTTCTAGTAGGTATCATCAGGAATGCCTTTTTTAATTAAATTTTTTGATATTATCAGCTGGAAAATTCTGAAATAACATAGGGGAGTTACCTTTCTATTAAAATATTAAATGTCAGAATATTTAAACTTGGGTTTACAAAAACTCGAGTTTGGTTTCAAATAATCATGGTGAAAATCCTGTTAGACTTTTGTGTTTCCTTGTGGGATGAAATCAAGTGCACACAAGACAGTTTTTGGGAAAGCAAGTACATAAAACACAGGCAAAGGAATAATTTTCCTTTTTATATGTAATTCAGGCTGGCCTTGCACTCTAGATGATTTTGCCTTTGCTAACTGAATGCTGAGATTACCGGTGTGTGCCACAATAACTCATCTAAAATTATTTCCTTTCAATAAAAGGGATCAAACCTTGTACTCTTGAACATAAAAGAACTGAAGTTGTCTAGGAAAACTTGGTAGATTTTTAAAGTAAGTTTATTGTACAGTAAAAGGGAATTTGGATTGTTGGTTGGAGTATTAGTTGCAAACACAGATGGGATAAGTATGTGATCATTTTGAGTAAATGCGGGATTGTTGAGTCATAGGGGAGCCCTGTGAGGAGTCTTTTAAGGAACCTCCATACTGCTTTCCAAAGTGGTTGAACAAGTTATACTCCCATCAACAATGCAGTAGGGTTCCCTCTGGCCACGTCCACTCCAGCATCTGCCATTATTAGAGTTCTTGATATCATCCATTCTAACTGGGTGAGGTGTAATTTCAATGTTGTTTGATTTGCATTTCTTTTATGGATAGAGAGGTTAAGCATTTATTCATATGTAGATTGGCCATCTTTATTTCCTCTTCGAGAAGATTCTCTAAGTCTTTAAGTTTTTAGCCCACTTATTGGGCAGTTGTTTCTTTGAAGATTTGTTGTTGGGGGATTTAATTTTTTTTAATTTAATTTAATTTTATTTGTGATCATACTGTACAGAGGAGTTACAGTTACATGGGCAGGATAATGCGTACATTTCTTACCAAGCATTGCAGCCTCCTCCTTTGTTTACCCTTCACATCCCTTCCCAGCCTCCCCCCTCCCCCCCTAATCCCAATCCTTCTCCTTCCCCCTCCCCCCCCCTCCCACACCAACGTTGTAAAGCTCGTTTTGGACATGACAACTTGTACTTCTCATTGTTGCAACAGGTCCACCTGTATCCTTAAACAACTGGTTTTTCTGGGGGATTTAATTTTTTGAATTCAAATTATATTTTAGATATGAGACCCCTGTCCATTGTGTGTCTAGTGAAGATCTTCTCCCAATCCCTGGGCTCTCTATTGATCTTCCTAGCTCTGTGCTTTACCAAGCAGAAGCTCTGTAGTTTCATGCACTCTCATTTATCCAACCTTTCTTTGATTTGTTGTGTTTTTCGGTCCCTTTTGAGAAAATTTTGCCCTGTACTGAGTATACCTCAGGTTTCTCCTATTTATAGTAAAGCTACCAGCACAACTATGTTTCTTACAGCATTATTTACCATGGCTAAGATACAGAACCAATGCAGATGTCCTTCAGTAGATGAATGGATCAAGAAAATATTATATATATATATATACATATATATGTATATTCTCTCTCCATATATATATATTTATACATATACATATATACATATGTGTGTGTGTGTATATATATATATATATATATATATATATATATATATATATGGAGAGAGAAAGAGAGAGAAATCGCAAAATGCAATTCTATGCCTCCATCAGAAAGAATGACATTGCCCTATTTGTTATGAATTGGAAAGGGTTGGGAAAAATTGTATTAAGTGAAAGAAGTAGTAAGCCAGGCCCAAAGAAACACAGGTCCTCTGATTTCTCTTATTTTAAATAACTAGTATTTGTCTGGGACAAGCAAGGTCAAAAGCAATGTACGTATGATCAGATAAGATGTTGTTAAGCGAAGTGAACCCCAAAACAGAGACACAAGTGTTTTTTTTTTCTTGCTTGCTATATTTCATAACATATTTGTAATATACATTGTTATTTATTTCTTTGTATGTTCCTCCCCCACGGTATAACTGGTGTTTACATTGTGTTTGTTGCCTATGTCCTGCATCTTGAATATATATTTCTCTAGCTTGGGGAGGGGGAGGGAAAAAACAAAATACTTAAATAGGGATTCAGGTTCACCCATTGTACAATGGGATGTACAAGACACTATGTTGAAAAATGAATATTACCACTGAGACTGGAACGGGGAGTGGAAAGGATGAGTGTATTTGTGGAAGTGGGAGGGAAGAGAGGGGAGAGGGAAAACCAAAGAGGAGGTAACAATTCTTGAAATATACTTATGACTTTGCTTGTGTAACTATAACCCCTCTATACAGTATTTTTAGAATAAAAAATATATTTACAATAGGATAAGTTAACTTTTGAAAAGTTGTATGGATTATTTAGACCTTATGGAGAAAGTAAGTTAAACAGCATAGAAGTCAAGTAGTACAATATCTTTACTACTTCTATTATTATTGAGAATTGAAATCCCATTGAAATTTGGACCTCAAAATGAGACTCCACATCATGCCAATATTATTTGCAAGTGAAAATTTTGTTAAAGGTAACAAATGTTGGCCATAGTGTGGTGTTACAGTTTCGGCAGGAAGGTGAATGGGTTCAGAGAACCACAGAAGAATAGTATGATTGTCTTAAATAAATTAATGTCAGAACTACCCTCAGCATAACTTAAACAGTGGGAAAAATATTAATAGAGGGTTCCAGTGGCTCACACCTGTAATCCAAGATACTCAGGTTGCTGATACCTTAGGATATCAGTTCGAAACAACACAGGCAAGGAAGTCCATGAGATTCCTATCTCCAATAATCTACTAAGAAAAATCAAGAAGTAGATCTTTGACTCAAGTGATAGAGCGCTAGTCTTGAGTACAAAGAAACTGAGGGACAGGGCCCTGAGTTCAGGCCTCAGGACCAGCAAAAAAATAGCAGAGGCATGTCTGGAATAACAGCAATTTTTTTTTAATGTGCATGCTAGCATCTGGGATCTTAAAATTAAATCTGATTGAAATATCGGTATTTTTTGAAAGAGTCTATAGTTAAATCTTAAACTAACCCTTAAGTGCTGAAAGAAATTGATGATGAGATTTTTTTTCTAGGCTCTCATTTCATTCATTTTATTTTCATATTGCTATGCTATGAGTCATACAAGCAGTAATGAAAAGAGTGGCTATCACACATAAAAAAGTATCCACTATAGTTTTGTACAATAAATATTAGTCAGAGATTGTAGGTGGCCCTACAGATATAAGCATAGATCTGGAATAATGACCTAAAAAGCTATTTGCCACTTAGATCAATAGCCAAAATTCATAGCTCTAACATTTCATAACATTTTCTTTGTAATCCGTGTAGGAAGATGCAGTTCTTTGTTACTGATGGTAACAATATTGCTTTGACATTACCTTCTAATTACCCCAATTTCTTTTGCTCAATCCTATATTTGAAGCAGCAAGTTCATAAAAATCTGAGCTTGACAATTATGTTATGAATTTTATCCTTAAATGCTGAGGGTTACAAAATAAAATTTAATTCAGATATGCTTTTGGAAGCATTTACCACTTTAACATTTAAAAAGCCATACATTTTATGAATCTTCAATGAGTCATATAATTTTATATCTATAAGTGGTTTTACTTAATAGGTAAGCCACAGCCATTCAATCCAACAGAAGAAGAACAGCACTAATAAGATGTATATACCACGGGAGCTTAGCTGAGGATTGGAGGGTAGATGTTAGGTTATATGAGTAGCTTTATCTGTTTCTAAAAATTCATTTTGCTGTATTATCCTAAATAATTAGCAGGGACTCTCTGGTAGAAGGCATAGAAAGACATTCAATGACCCTATAAGATGACAGTTCAAAGCAGCACATAATATCCTGTAGGCTAAGTTGCAGATTTAAAGGTAAAATGATAAAAGTATGTTTTTTTGTCCTTTTTGTCTACATTTGTTTAAAAATTATAGAAGTCACCTTACTCATGTAACTTTAAACTCTCTATACAGCATTTTTGCAACAAAATAAAATTTAAAATACTTAGAGAAGTCTCTCATATTGAGAAGCTAGATCTAAAATATACGGAGGCATAATAAGTTATTATATAATGAATTATAGTTGTCTAGACATTCATACACAGTGAGACCAAAATGCCTATGTGCATCTGATCACACAAAATAATATTTATCAAAAAATCCTCCAGGAAATGGACTACAGAGGTCTTATTTTCTCCTTTTTTTAAAAAAATTATCTTTTTGTCTTCTTGCTTTTTTCTATATATCCTAGGATTATAAGCGGAGGCACAAAGAGTAAACAAATGTATAGTTCATTGTCAACATACCATCTTCTACATTTCATTGGTTTAATGGGTCCAACTGTGTCCCTATTTAAACAATTTGCTTTTTCCCTTCCCCTCCACAAATTATAACAACAAATACAGTGAAAACTGGCGTTATACCTTGGGGGAGGGACATACAAAGGAACAAAAAAGTATCTTATAAATATTTTAGACATATCAAGCAAGAAAAATGAAACATTTGAGTCCTTAACTTGGGGTCTTTGGCGTCAGGAGGGAGTGAGGTGAAGGAGATGGGAAGGCATTGGAAGGGGAAACAAAGGAGGGGGCAACAATGCATGATAAGAAATGCACTCATTACCTGGCCCATTTAATTGTAACCCCTTGTACTTTATTTTCACAATAAAAAAGAAAAGAAATATGTAAATATAAAAAGAGTGAACAACTGCATTATCCTGCCCATGTAACTGTAACTCCTCTGTACAGTATGTTCACAAATAAAATTAAATTAAATTAAAAAAAAAAAAGAGTGAACAAATATAACCATGATGCTCAATGGACACTATGTTGAAAATGAACTAGACAATCTGTTGGTTGGGTAAGAAAGAAAATTTTGTAGAGATCAAGTAAAGGGGACATTATCCAAAAAGAAATGAGCACTTTGTCTAATTTTAGTCCTTTGTATGTAACATTATTAATAAAAATTACAAAATCAATAAATGAACATTAGAAGAAATAATATCAAATAAGATAGTCAAAATAATAAATATGTTTACAGAAGTCATCATTATAGCCTCCTGCAAAAATGAAATGTGTACTGGGAAGTCATAGATAAGTAGAATAATACTACAAAGTTGGAATTTTTATCTAAGCCTACAAACTTCATCATTTCTTATGAGAATTCTGTATCATTTTTTTTTCGGTCATGGAGCTTGAACTCTGGGTCTTTGTGATTTCCCTGTGATCTTCAGCTCAAGGCAAGTGCTCTATGGCTTGAGACACAGCACCACTTAGTTTTCTAGTGGTTACTTGGAGATAAGAGTTTCCTGACTGGGGTGGCTTTGAACCGTCATCCTCAGATCTCAGCGGCCTCCTGAGTATCTAGGATTACAGGTGTGAGCCATCAGGACCGGCTTGAAAATTGTGAATCATTTCATGGAGAGAACATGTAAATTGAATTAGAAGAGCAGGGCAAATAACTTAAGGCTGTGACAATTTAAAATAAAAGTTTCGGAATATTGGAGATTTAATGTAAGGAAAGACTTCATGAGCTTTGGCTGGGGTTTTCTGATACAGAAAGAAACAATACCAAAAGAGACAAAAATCAATAGCTGAAGAATCATACAAGGAGAAGGGACTAAATCCTGATTTAAATTCAGACACTGCTGCTTGTGATGTTTATTATCTAAAATGAGATGTATTTCCATCTCTCTTTCCTTCCTTTCTTTCCATCCTTCCTTCTGTCCTTTCTTTCTTTCTCTTTCTCTTTTCTTTTTTCCTTCCTTCTATTTCCTTCCTTCCTTCCTCCCTCCCTCGTTCTCTCCCTCCTCTCTCCCTTCCTTCCTTCCTTCCTTCCTTCCTAAGTGTACTTAAGATAGATTTAAATATTTACATACTTAATTTTTTACTGATAGTCTGGGGTATATTCTTCTTCAGGTTCATTTTCCACCATCTAAGAGAACCTCCTTGAACTGCATCACCTTGGATTTCCTGCCTTTTGAGTCCACATAGTATTTTCTGCTGATATGTAGGCAACAAGCCTGTTGTTCTCTCCGTGTTTTCTCTGTACCCTCATTGATGGGACAGAAGGCATTCTCTTCCTCTAATGGCCTTGTCATTTGGTGACTTCTCTTTGGACCTCCCTGGTTTCTGAGCTATTCTATTGAGGCAGAGCAATATTAATAGCTACAAATTATTGATTTTCCTGTCTTCTAGCCCCAGACACCTACATAAATCTTTTTAAAAATATCAATTTATTTCCAGAACAACGATATTTATCACTGCATTATTAATGATAGCTAAGGTATGAAAACAACCCAGAGGCCCCTCATAGATGAATGGATTAAGAAAATGTGACACACACACACACACACACACACACATACACACACACACACACACACACACACACACACAATGGAATTCTGTGCTTGCATCAGAATGAATGACTTCCCCATTTGTAAGGAAATGAAAAGATTTGGGAAAAATCATGTTAAGTGAAGTAAGCCAGACCCAATGAAACATAGGTCTCATGGTTTCCTTTATTTTCAATAATCGATATATTTCTAGGATAATCGTAGCAGATGAGCAGAGTAGCTCACTAGCTACACACATATGTTCATATGCCTAATGAACTCCAAGACATGGATCAAGATTTGTTGTTGTTGTTGTTGCTGCTCTTGATTTTAAAGTACTATGTGTTTTTTTTTAATTTCTGTTGTATGTTCTTCCCCCTATGATATATCTTCTGCTGTTACTGTATTTGTTTTTGGTACCCTGGTATTGTATATATATTTATTTGAATTAGGGAAGGGAAGGAGAACAACAGACAAAGGACAAGGAGGCAACAAATCTAACACCAAGATATGCAAGATAATATGTTGGAAAGAATCTGTACAAGTTGGCAGTTGTTGGGAGGAGGAAAAGTAGGAGGACCATGAGGGAAGCTGTAAAAACGTTGACAAGAACTGTACTCTTTACCTTCATTATGTAACTGAAAGAAACCCCTCTGTATAATAAAAAAAAACCCTCTGACTAAAAAAATATTAATAAATTAAAAACAGAAACAAATGTACATCAGTCAGAAGGGATAGATCAACAGAAGTATTTCTAAACATATGGGAAACAATCAGAAATGCAATGAAAAGAAAGATTCCTGTGAATCTGAGAAAATAGCTGTACTCTTAGTTTGGCATCAAGGAAGTCTCAGTCTTTGCAGACTCTATTATATCAACTAAAAGATAAATATTTACATATGTAGCATATGGATATATTTATATGTATATAATCAGTCAAATTAACCTTTTCTGTAGAAAAATGCAAGTTTTGTCTTTATGGATGATTGTTGAATGTTATTTTAGTGGAATAAAATAATTTTATTATAGTGGAGTATGCAGATCCTGAAATGTAATAATACCAAATGTTCTAACATGAGCTTATATGAGGAAAGAATGCAACCGAGAATAAACATAAACTTATTTATAGTTTTCTAATAATTCAGAGATTTGACTTGTGTCATTGAGTCCACCTTCTGTAACAATTATTTAAGGACATGTTTGATACAAAAACACAAATAGTAACAAAAAAAGGAGAATTCTCTCATAACACTCTCGGTTGTGAATACCATTTTCAAGTTTCATGAGATGTCCAATGGTAGTGACAAATTTTAATTTCTTTTTAAATCAAAATAAATCCACTTGCTTGAGACCCTTTTCATGTCAACATATCTGAAGAAAAAGTGACCTGCCTTCAGAATGAAACTGAGAAAGCAGTTTTATTTAAGATCCAATGAATATTCATGGGTGTATCATGAGCCCTTCTCTGTTTGATTTAAACCAAGGTCATGGAGGTAGGCCAAGGACATTAGATACAGAAAAATAAGTAAGTATAAGAAAGCATCTGAAAGTCTATACCCTAATATTGAAAAGAAGGAATGCTATTATTGAAAGGCATAAGTGAATTATTTGTAATGTTTGAAGCAGAATATTGGGTCTTAAATTTTTAGCAAGTTTAGCATCTTAAATTTCCTGAGTTATAACTAAGATCTAATTTAAAATTCAGATAACATTATGATCCAAATGAATGATAAAAGTTAGACTTTTATTAAACATTTACAATGCTGATAGCAAATAAGAAACTGTTACATTTTCTTAATTACTCTATATCTTAGCATTGAGTTAAAAATATGATGATTATCAGGTCAAGTCAGATTAATTTTCCATTTCCAAAGGAGGTACAATATAATTCTTAAATTAATTGGAAAGATTAAATAAAATCAGAGAAAAATGATAAAAATGTATATTCTGAGTTATTTTCATGGGGAATTATGAGATTGATGTGAAATCTTGCCTTAGTATCATTGTCAAATCCTTTCAGAAATTTCAGGTTACCTCTATATAAACCAGGTTTTTCCATCATAAAACACAAGTTCAATCAATTTCATTCATCCTACTACATGCCATAACTCTGCTCATCATGTAAAATATATATTTGCAACTTTTCTTAAGGAACCAATGGGACAGTCTTGAAATTATTTCATTTTCTTCATTATGCTGAAAAAGAACTTTTGAAATGACAGATGCCAGTCAGGACTTCTAGAAAAACTTTCTATAGCATTTTGGAATATCATAGAAACTCTACATCAAATGATGAGACTTAAAGAGTGGAAATAGCAGAAAAAGTTTATTGACCAGCTGAATAGAACATATTTACAAGAGTTAGAAACAAGGATGCTCTTTTTGTGTACGTTTTTATTGTAAAAATACTGTTACAGTTACATAATCAAGGTAATGAGGACATGTCCTATTTTTTTTTTTAATTTAATTTAATTTTATTTGTGAACATACTGTACAGAGGAGTTACAGTTACATGGGCAGGATAATGTGTACATTTCTTACCAAGCATTGCAGCCTCCTCCTTTGTTTATCCTTCACATCCCTTCCCAGCCTCCCCCCTCCCCCCCTAATCCCAATCCTTCTCCTTCCTCCCTCCCCCCAGCCCCCCCCCCCCACCAACATTGTAAAGTTCGTTTTGGACATGACAACTTGTACTTCTCATTGTTGCAACAGGTCCACCTGTATCCTTAAACAACTGGTTTTTCCCCATCTCCTCCACAAGTTATACTGACATCAAATATAGTGAAAGCAAGGGTTATACTGTGGGGGAGGGACATACAAAGCAACAAAGAGATAATCTTATAAATGTGTTAGAAACACATGCATGAAAGAAAAAAACATTAAAATACACATCTAAGGGTTCATTTTCCTGACATCACATTATCTGACCTTTTCCGCTTGACTCATACATATACTAGATATTACAAATAAGGGAAACCATGGGACCTACGTTTCTTTGGGCCTGGCTTACTTCACTTAATATAATTTTTTCCAAGTTTTTCCATTTCCTAACAAATGGGGCTATGTCATTCTTTCTGATGGAGGCATAGAATTCCATTGTGTATATATACCACATTTTCTTGATCCATTCATCTACTGAGGGGCATCTGGGTTGGTTCCATATCTTAGCTATGGTAAATAATGCTGCAATAAACATAGTTGTGCTGGTAGCTTTAGTGTGGTCTTGTTTGTAAACATTAGGGTAAATGCCCAAAAGTGGGATTGCTGGGTCATAGGGGAGCTCTATGTGGAGTCTTTTGAGGAACCTCCATACTGCTTTCCAAAGTGGTTGAACAAGTTTACATTCCCACCAACAATGAATTAAGGTTCCTTTCTGTCCACATCCCCTCCAGCATCTGTTGTTGTTAGAGTTCTTGATTTTTGCCGTTCTCACTGGAGGGAGGTGATATCTCAATGTTGTTTTGATTTGCATTTCTTTTATGGCTAGGGATGTTGAACATTTCTTCATGTGTCTATTGGCCATCCTTCTTTCTTCTTCAGAGAAGTTTCTCTTTAAGTCTTTCGCCCACTTATTTATTGGGCAGTTGTTTCTTTGAGGATTTGTTGTTGGGGGGTTTAATTTTTTGAGTTCCAAGTATATTTTAGATATGAGACCCTTGTCCGTTGTATGGCCAGTAAAGATCTTCTCCCAATCCGTGGGCTTTCTATTGATCTTGCTAGCTATGTCATTTGCCCTGCAGAAGCTCTGCAACTTTATGCAATCCCATTTGTCCAACCTTTCTTTGATTTGTTGTGTTTCCAGGTCTCTATTCAGAAAATTTCGGCCTGAGCCAAGGAGACCTAGGGTTTCTCCTATTCCATCCTGTAATGTTTTCAGAGTGTCTGCTTTGAGTTCAAGGTCTTTGATCCATTTGGAGTTGATTCTGGTGCAGGGTGATATATAAGGATCTAGCTTAAGTTTTCTACATGTAGTTAACCAATTTTGCCAGCACCATTTACTGAAGAGGTTGTCTTTCTTCCATTCTATTGTTTTAGCTCCCTTATCGAAGATTAGATGGCTATAGGTCTGTGGGTTCATTTCTGGGTTTTCAATTCTATTCCATTGGTCCTGAGGTCTGTTCTTATGCCAATACCAAGCTGTTTTGATTACTATGGCTTTATAGTAGAGTTTGAAGTTTGGTATTGATATTCCTCCAGCAGTGTTCTTTCCATTCAGGAGCGTTTTTGCTATTCGGGGTCTTTTATTGTTCCATATGAATTTTTGGATTGACTCTTCTATTTCCTTGAAGAATGAGGGTGGAATTTTGATAGGTTAGAAAGGAAATTCAAATGTTCATGCTATTCAACAAAAATGAACACACAAATTACCAGCTCCTCTGGGACACAGCAAAGGCAGTACTCAGAGGCAAGTTTATAGCTCTGAGCTCCCATATCAACAAATTGGAGAGATCTGAAACTAGCAATTTAATGACACATCTAAACCTCCTTGAAAAAGAGCAGCAAGATAAACCCCAATCCAGTAGACGGAAAGAAATAATCAAAATTAAATCAGAATTAAATGAATTAGAATCCAAAAAAACTATAGAAAGAATCAACAAAACAAAGAGTTGGTTCTTCGAGGACATGTCCTATTGAGCATTGTTGCCTCCTGCTTTGTTTTTCCCCTACAATCATTTCCCACCCACCTCCACAACTACCCCTCACAGAAGATGTAAATTGCCTTTTCAAAATAATGTTTTGTGCATCTCATTGTTATGAAGTCAAGAAATTAGTTTATAAAACCTACAATAAATAGTCTCAAAATGACTATAAATTATGTGAAATTTCCTGTCATCCACTAATTTAATGAATAATAAACAATAATTATTACAATATTTTGTAGAAAAAAAGTTATGTTATTAATTATTTTATTTTTAAATAGGTTTTTTTATTGTGAAAATGATATACAGAGGGGGCTACACTTACATGAGCAAGATAATGAATGCACTTCTTATCAAGGATTGCTGCCTGATCCTTTGATTTTCCCCTAACATCACTTCCCTCCCACCCGGCCCACCCTCTGCCTAAATTGTAAAGTTCGTTTTTCGACATAGCATCTTGTACATCTCATTGTGCAATGGGTCAATTTGTATCCCTATTTAAGCAATTTGTTTTTTCTCTTCCCCTCTCCAACATCAAATACAGTGAAAACAGTGGTTATACTGTGGGTGAGGGAAAATACAGTGAAAACAGTGGTTATACTGTGGGTGAGGGAAATACAAAGCAACAAATAATTGACATTTTACCTTAGAAATACGTTACAAACAATAGAAAAACAGAAAAAAATACTTATTTCCCTATCTTGGGGTTCATTTTCCTTAATATCATCTTACTGACCTTTTCTGCTTGAACTTTTCTCTTATTGCAAATAAGGGAAACCATGGGACCTATTTTTTGGTGGGCTCGCTTACTTCACTTAATAAAAGTTTTTCCAAGTCTTTATCTTTCCTAAAAAGTCCTTATATTTCCTTTCTAATAGAATCATAGAATTCCATTATATATTAATATCTATATATATAGATATATAAAATGAAAATATATATAATGGAATTCTATTATATATAAAATTCTATTATATATACAAAATAGAGTACTACATATATACATATTATGTATAAGTACATATTATGTACATAATATGCATATTATGTACATAATACATACATATACATAATATGAATATATACGTATATAGTATATAGTATTTATGTATTTAGTATATAACATATGTGCATAATCTGTATATATACATAATATACATAACATAATATGTATACATATAATATACATAATATGTATATTATGTATATATACATAATATAATATGTATACATATAATATACATAACATAATATGTATATTATGTATATATACATAACAATATGTATATTATGTATATATATATTATGCACATGTTATATATACTATATACATAACATACTACATACATAACATAATATGTATATTATATATATATATACATATTATGCACATATATTATGTATACTATATACATAAATATTATATACTATGTATACATATTATGTATATGTACATATTATGTACATAATATGCATATTATAAGTATATTATGTATATATACATATTATGCACATATATTATATATTCTATATACATAACATATACTATATACATAACATAATTGTATATTATGTATATATACATATTATGCACATATACATAATATGTATATATAATATTTTCTTAATCCATTAATCTACTGAGGTACATCTGCGTTATCTGCGTTGGTTCCATATATTAGCTATGGTAAAAGTAATGCTGCAATAAACATAGTTCTACTGGCTGCTTTAGTGTGGTCTTGTTTGTGATCATTTGGATAAATGTCCAAATGTGGGATGCTGGATCATAGTGAAGCTCTATGTGTAATCTATTGTGGAACCTCCATACTGCTTTCCAAAGTGATTGAACAAGTTCACACTTCCACCAACAATGTAGTAAGGATCCCTTCTGTCCACATCCCCTCCACCATCTGCTGTTATTTGAGTTCTTGATTATACCATTCTACCTGGTGTGAGGTAGAACATCAATGTTTTGATTTGCATTTCCTTTATGGCTAGAGAAGTTAAGCATTTGTTCAAGTGTGTATTCACCATTCTTATTTTCTCCTAAGAGAGGTTTGTCTTCAAGTCTTTAGCCCACTTATTTATCCAGCCTTTGTTTCTTTGAGGATTTGTTGTTCAGTATTTAATTTTTTGGGTTCCAAGTATATTTTAGAGAAGAGACCCTTGTCCTTTGTATGGTTAGTGAAGATCTCCCCGCAGGGCACTGTGGCTCACGCCGGTATTCCTAGCTACTCAGGAGGATGACATCTGAGGATCAAGGTTCAATGCCAGCCCAAGCAGTAAAGTCTGTGAGACACTTACCTCTAATAAACCTTTAAAAACCGGAAGTGGAGTTGTGGTCCAAGGGTAACAAGCTCTCCTTGACCTGAAGAGCTGAGGTACATCACCCAAGCCCAGAGTTCAAGTCCCACGACCAACAAATAATCTCCCAATTCGTGGACTTTCTATTGATCTTGCTAGCTATGTCATTTGCCATGCAAAAACTCTTCAGCTTCATGCAATCCCATTTATTCAGCCTTCCGTTGATTTGTTGTGTTTCTGGGTCTCTATTAAGAGAATTTTGGCCTATGTCTACAACACTCAGGGTTTCTCTGTTTCCATCCTGTAATGTTTTCACGGTGCCTGCTTTGACTCCATGGTCTTTCATCCATTTGAAGTTGATCTTGGTGCAGCGTGATAACTAAGGATCTAGCTTTAGTTTTCCACAGATGATTAACCAATTTTTCCAGCACCATTTAAGTGTTAAATTCCATTTGGATCTCTGTAGTTTCACAGTCCCTCAGTACGGAAATAAACAAATGGCTATATCTATTATCATTGTCCCTTTGTCCAAAATTTCCTCACTCTACATTTCTGTCCTTGCTCTGATGGATTGTACAACATATGCAAACCAGAAGCGGGTATATAGTAGACACTCGAGCAGGGATATAAACATAACAGCTTGTCCTTTTACCATCCGTTTCCTGCTTTCCTCTTCCTAAAAGTTATCCAACTCATCAAATCTCCTGGAAACCCCAATGCACTCCAAGACTGTAACACTGAATTCCACTTATCAGAAGAATGGAGCTGAGCTATGCATTCTTGATTCCACGTGTGTACCGGCCATATGGGCGTTGTAAACACTATACATATGGAATGGGGAAATTCTTTTTATTTGGGGGGGGGAATATGGTCATGGGACCAGAACTCTGGGCCTGGACGCTGTCCCTCAGGTCTTCAGCTCAAGGCTAGTGCTCTACCACTTGAGCCATAGTGCCACTTCCGGCTTTTCTATTTTTGCATATGTGGTGCTGAGGAATCAGACCCAGGGCCTCATGCATGCAAGGCAAGTGCTCTACCACAGAGCCACCATCCCAGCCCTGGATGGGGAAATTCTGACAGATTATGAGGAATTCAAAGAAACAATTCTGAAGACAGTAATAAGCTTTAAAAAGATAAGAAGAGAACACTGAATCTTGGACTCCTCTGGTTGTTGGGCAAATACTACCCTGAAACTTAACTGTCCTTTTGGAGATGAAACTCCCATAGCTCATGTATTTCGCTTTCTAAAATTGGGTCAGACATTTGTTACTTGTAAGTCAATGGAAACAGATACATATATTTTGTAAAATGTTATATTATTTCATAAGACATTTTCATCTAGTATAGACACAGTCAAAATGCCTGCTAAAGAAGAATTGTCACTATCTGAAATTTAGTAAATTAGATGAAAATCTGGCTTCAGCAACTATTTTGTCAATTTCAAAGTATAAAATATTGTAAGGGACTGAGGAATCCTCTTATTAAAGTACATATTCTGTTCATCGTCACTTTCTCTTTATTCATCGCAAAGGTAATAAAATATATGTGTAATGAAACAATTTAATGGAGTTTATTTTTTCTTTTCTGTTTTCAATTTTTTTCTTTTGGTCTGGAACTTTTGAATCATCTTGTCTTGGTTTCTGTTTTGCCTTTTCATTCTTTCCCTAATTGTTACACTCATTAACTTTTCTTCATCATCTATGTCTATAGATCCTAATCAGTGCGTAAGCTGCCTCATTTAGGTTATGATCTAAGGGTCTACTGTTAAAGTTATTAAGTCCGTAATGGAATCACACTCCTATTTTTATTACCCTCCTGCCAGACTTCTACATACTTCTGTCTCCAACTTCATCTCAGACAATTACTTGTCAATTTTGATATTTTGCTAAAATTTTGTCCAAAATATGACCGTAACTTCTCATGTTTATTTATTATCTACATTCAAATTAATAACGTTGCCCAAGTTCTCTGTCAAACCCCTTAACTTTCTACAAACTTTAGGTTACATATTCAGGGCTAACTTTGAGCCCCTTGACTACTTCTTATATGAATAGTTTACTGATGTTTTATTATTTAGTTCCAAAGTATTCCCAGGACTATCTTATTTGTTAGAAAATATCAACTTTGTGAGTAACCTGGGTTCTTATGAGCATAACATCTGGTATGTGATAAGAAATTCAATGTACTCTAACTTTTTTTTACTTAATGTTTAATACATTTTTATGTTTATTTTTAGATTTCCATTATTTAAAAAGTATGCCATTTAAGGGTCATATAAAAATTTTAATCACTTGCACTTCTTTTGCTAAAATAATTGTAATAAAATACAAGTGAGTTGAAACAAAGAAGAAAATTTTATTACATAGTAGTAAGTGACAATTTTCTGCCCTAAAAGCTTCCGGCTTCTGGCAAAGAGCTCTGGGTTAAAATGGGAAGCAAACAATTGCTCATAATTTTCATTATTATTATTGTTTTTGCCTGTCAAGAAATTTCAATTTAGGTCCTCAGTGCAGTCACTGAGCCTCTTTTTGTTTAAGGCTAGAGTTATGCTACTTGATCCATAGCACCACTTCTGGCTTTTTTGGAGTAGTTTATTGGAGATAAGAGTCTAATCAACTTTTCTTCCTAGGCTGGCTTCAAATAGAGCTCCTCAAATCTCAGCTTTCTGAGTAGCTAGGATTATAGGTGAGAGCCACTGGCACCTGGATAATTTTTTTTTTAGGAACAACAATAAAAAAGAAAAACAAACTACTTAACAATAGTAGCAATATCTTTAACCTACGTTTTGAAAACTGAGTCTCAGGTTAAAGAATATTTATGTTTAACTTTGAAAGACAGCAAGAGTATATCTCATACTGTGGCCATTTTTAGAGAAAGTGTACACTTTTCCCAACATAAGCAATTTTCTAGTTAATTATTTTTCCAAATATATTATCTGTTTAAATACACTATACTAGGTTTTACTATATGATCTTCTTTTTATGGATTGACACAATTAAAATCATGTATCTGATCACAGAACATAAAGGTAAAATTTTGCCAAAGCTTAAGGAAATAAATATAATTACTTTTCTTATTGGATACCAAACCTTTAGAATTTGGACTTATCTATTTCTTTGTGCCATTTCAAGAATAAATGTCTACATTTTTATCTCTTGTCTTGCTTCTATCTTACAACTCATTTTCTAAAATAGCTAAGACGTTATGAAAAACTTCATTGTAGAAGTCAGTGCTTCTGTAATAAAGGTTTGGATTTTTCATTTAAGCAGACATGTTTACCTGCAGTAAAGATGATATAAGACATAAAGCTTGGAACTGATTTAGAATTGTATCCCTCAAAAGAAAGATTGTTAGTAAGGTGGCTGATGTAATCCATATCTGGGAGGAAAAATTAAAGCAATAAAAGCTGAAATGTTCTCAGCAAAGTTACCTGTACATTAAAACAGTGACAGAAAGAAGAGTGAAGGTGATTAAATATTAAAAGCTCAGATATCCCTCCAGTCAGAAAAACAGTTAAAAGAAACAAGCAAATACAGAGAAAGGAATTCAAATCAATTTTCAAAATAATGACTTTATTATTCAGTATTGTTAAATGGTCTGCATCTTTGAAGAGGAATGCATCATTGTTTTCATTATTCTTCATCGAAACAGTGACATGAGAAGAAACAAATTCTTGATAATCTTGTTATAGGGACACAGGTAAGAAATACCCCCATGTACGGCAAAATGAACAAATACATTGTAAGTATAATAACAGGACTAAGATATTTTTAGATAAATTTGTTCTTACTGATTTGAATGATGCTTTTTGGCATTATGTTAAAAATTCTCCCACCACTCCCCCAAAACTCAAATGTATATACAAAATCAAGTACAGTGACAACGGAGAGAAGAACATAAAAGATAAACAAAAAATCACATAGTATATTAAAAAAATATAAACATCGAAACAAGGACACAGAATGACCCGATGCAAGAAAATACTTTATTACAAATTCGGGGATGCCTGGGGAAGAGGAAGGAGGGAAGGAAGGGATAGAGAGAGTAGAACAAAGGAGAAGGTAACAATGTTCCACAAGAAATATACTCATTACCTTGCTTGAGTAACTATAACTCCTTTGTACAGCATCTTTTCAATTAAATAAATTTAAAAAATGAAAAAAATGTGCTTGTGGGTGTTAGGATTTCGGGTATTTTATTTGTGGTAAGGGGGAAGCATTCCTGGCCATGACTTGTACTTCCTAAGAAAGGGCTCTAATACCTCAAACACAGTTCCAGCCACTTTTTGTTTTGTTTTCTTTTCATTAGTTTTCACATAAGGATGATGTTTTACCTTATGGTGGGCTTCAGGTCTCAAACCTCTTATGAGCCTGTCAGGCATGACGCCCTTCCAGCTGTTGGTTGAGATGTAGTCATAATAACTCCTTTCCACCACTGTCCTCAAAATTCTTTCCTTCACGTCGAGGGCAAGAGCTATGTTCAAATACATATTTTATACTCTGTTGCCATTTATCTCCTCAGAATTTATCAAAGAATATTTTATAAAATGTCTAGCTTAATTGACTTTGAAGGGAAATAATGTTTTCCAGTATTCTAAATGAAGAGTAGGGAATTGATAAAGAGCAGATGAAAGATGTTACTCTGTATTTAAAGGTACAGACTGAAAATGAGGACCAGTGGTCACTGCATGTGCAGTTTATTCTAGGAGTAAGATAATAAAAAATAATACCTTCTATATACATGGTTTGAGAAAAGGCAGTCGAGAAAGTGAAATTATGCAATCAAAACTCTAAAAGCAAAATAAAAGAGCGAGAGAGAGAGAGGTGGAATGATCTAGTTAGGCACAAAATCCATGCCTCTGATCAATTTATAGGGCAAACAGAATTTTCTTTTTTAAAAAGAAAAAAATGGAAATAGAATTTATGAGTTTATTTGAAATTAATAAATCGATTTTAGTAACCTACACAAATAGACATAGCTTTGACCAAATTACATACAAGAATGTAAATCCTTGATTATTCTAGTAACTAATCTGACTGAAATTAGTTGAATCACACTTTCCTGTACAATGAAGGAATAGTTCCAGGCTAGGAAAGCAGCTGGAGAAGGCAGGCTAATTTTATTTGTGAAAAAACATTGTGGAAAATGTTATCAAGGATTAAATACTGGTGATCCACTTGCACTGGAATCATGATTCTGATCTATTGCTTGCTCACATTTCACCCTTTGATCATTATATTCTCCAAGAAGAAAAAGTGAGATTTAATTGATAGCAAAGGACTACTAATTCATTTTGATTTCTCACTAATCACCTTCAATCAACGACAATAGAGAGACCTACTTGTTTTTAGATTAAAACAAGTTTCTTAAAAACAATCAGGTTAAGAAATTATTCAAAGGACTTCTATGCTACTACTGTATTACACTTTATTAATAATGTTGGGTAATAATAAATAATGGATCTATTACAAATCTCTTAAAGCTCATATTTTCAATAGTGATTTCTCTTATAATATATTGTGGAATTTTTCTGTGTTTAGTCTTAAGTTGAAATTTAAATTGGTAACGAATTTCTGACAGGATAATATTATTGTTCATTGTGCTTCTAGACTCTCAGTTTTTAATTACTATCTAAGTATGGAGGAAAAAGCAGAAGCCTCACTGATGATTCATGTCTTCAGTCCTAGCAAATCAGAAAGATTAATCTGGGTATTGTGGTTTGAAACAAGAATAGGCAAAAAAAGACCATTAGATTCTGATTTGAAAGTAACCAGCAAAAGCTAGAAATGAAGCTCCGGTACAAGTAATAAAATGGTAGCCTTGAGAAAACAAAAACAAATACAAACTCAGAAACAGAGCCAGGCCCTGAGTTCAAGCCATAGTATTAGCACCAAATAAATGAATAAATAAATTAATTAAATAAAAATAAATTGAATGGTCACATATGGAGAGACAGGTGAAATGGTAATTGGATTGTATATTACTGTGTAATAAAGCAAATTATTATTTGTACTAATCACTAATATGTTATTTGAATTTTTTTACACAATGGATCCTACATTTAGCAAGCAAACATTATGTGTGTACATGGGCACACATGTGTGTATATGTATATGGGTCTATTGTGATGTTGCATTGTTGCTTGTAAATATGTTGAGGATGAAAAGAGTTAACTATGTTGAATACTTTCGATTTATCTGTGTTCTGTCATATCATTTCAGTGGAACGCCCTTCTGTATATTTTATTTGTCAAATGATAACATCATTATAATCAAAGCATTTACAACATTTCATTAGATAAAAGAGAACACTTTCAGCTCTTATCCTATGTTAGGTAAGAAGATAGAGAAATAATTGTGTAGTAAGTTGTTGCTGGGATGAATGTAACTACAAAATCTGTATTTGATCTCTTAAATTGTTTATACTTTTGAGAAATACTCATTGAATGAGTGTGATAGACTTGATCAACCAGGTCTTACAATCTGATTATTCCTATTAAACACAAGGTGGATAAATTCTTTCTGGATTTCTGTTGAAAATAAGTTACTTTAAGCTGGGCGCTGGCGGCTCACGCCTGTAATCCTAGCTACTCAGGAGGCTGAGATCTGAGGATCCCGGTTCAAAGCCAGCCAGGGCAGGAGAGACCGTGAGACTCCTATCTCCAATAAACCACCAGAAAACCAGAAGTGGCGCTGTAGCTCAAGTGGTAGAGCACTCGCCCTGAGCTGAAGAGCTGAGGGACAGCGCCCAGGCCTAGAGTTCAAGCCCCATGACTGACCAAAAATAAAAAGAAAATAAGTTACTTTGTAAGATCATATTTATTCTTAGTAAGAGATGATCAACCCATAAACAACGTCCAATCATACCGACTCACAATTAGTATTGTTGATTTGCTTGTTAGATATTCCTTTGAAAAACAATCAAAAAAGCATCTGTCATCTTCAGATTGTGGATATATTTCAAAAAGGTATTTTCACTAATAGCATTTATGTGAGAATAACTATTGCAACTTCAACAAATAAGGCTCTTTGAATATCTATTTCAATATAAATAACATCCCAAAGCATGTCTTGCAATTTCTGATAAGATTTTGAATATTTTCATTATCATTTAAGTTAATGTTATGTGTCATATACACGACACAAATATTGACTCCAGAGCTAAAGACATTTCTGAAATAAACATTATTAAGATATGAAAATGTAAGTAGGTATATAATATTTTCCATGCATCCTTTTATGAAAATCTACTTTTTATGAAGCTAAATGGAATAGAATAAAAGAATGCAAGTGACTTTAGTAAGCTAAATATTAGTATAACATTGTTTTCTTTTAACACAGTCCTTTGAGTGAAGGTGATGCAGTTGTTTCCTTTGTGTCTCTGTACTTCAGTAATTTTTAGAATCCTTATAGTTATGAGTGAATTACAGTATAAATAAAGGTCTTTTAAAATGATTAGTGTCCTACTCCAAAGGAAGTAAATTATTTTCAAGTGTTTATAGTTTATAATTGAATCTTCAGTGTCATAGGAAATTTTAAAAATGCGGTAATATTGATGTCTTTTTAAACCAACTGTGTTCACAAGTTGAAGAATCCTTAATGAATGCCTGGGTCTTGATGTCTATGATTTTTAAGCTCTCATTCCTAACATTAATGATAAGTCATACTGCATTTTTTGGTATATGAAAGATAAAATATTTATCTGGGTTTGAAGATGATTTTTATATGTCTTGTTTTAATAGCATTTTAAAGTAGTATATTTCTCTCAAAATATTGGGTATTAAAAGCAATAAAAATTCTTCTTATGGTAAATAACTTAGGTAAGCTACAATGTGCAAATGATTGGTCCAAAAGACCTGCAGTCTGTTTCGATCAGAAATTGTGAAGGTCATTCTTTCAGTAAGACTCTATTAAACAGAGATGGAGTCCCCACGCCGTGAAGTATTGAGTCATGGAATAAAATATGATTTCTACTATTTTGAGCTAAAATTCGAGTGTTTTAGTTCAACAGTTCCTTTCACTAAGGACGTATAAATTGAGAATGAACTTGGAGTTTTCATATTACAATTACCTATTTTCTAACGAAGATAAAGGGAAATATTATTAGAGTCTACATAATAATTCTGGCAATTTTTTTCTAGAATTAGTAGACTAACTGCTGAAATTTGGTCATGAAATTGAATGAAGTGGGAGATAGGCCCCAGGCTAGCATTTACCATATGTGCAAAGTTGTACTTGTAAAAGACTTCAATGTCATCATCTGAGAATTAAAAATGGAAGCTGTTCCACTTTATGGGGATATTGTGAGGATTAAATTAAATAATGTAGGTAAAATACTTAGAAATATAATCAGCATTTGATACATTCTCCAAGTTAATCATGTAATAAATTCTAACATTTATATTATGATTTTTATATTGTTTGTCTTTATGATGTGTAATGTGATGTATTGATATTTGTTGGGTTGGTCACTTTTCTGTCACTGTGAAAAAACAATGTCTGAAAAGGAAACTATTATATTGGCTCATGGTTTAAGACAATTCAGTTTAAGATCAGATGTCTCCAGTGTTTTAAATTATATTTTTATTATCTTCAATAGTTGTACAAAGGAATTTCTATTCAACCAATCAGTTTATAAGTACAATGAATTTTTACAGCACTTTCCCACACTCTCCCAAACCTAACCCCACTTTCATTTTTCTCAGTTTCATATTATCTACATTATTATTATGACTTCACTCTCTTACTCCAGAACTCTCTTTATGCCTTCCCTTTGACTTCCCCTCACATCTTCCAAGTGATAGTATCCTGGTATTTAGTTTGTTGGATTTTGAGTACAATTTAATAAGTAATCACACATTTTAATACTCCTACGTAAATAGCAAGCTTTAGTTAATATATTTTTGTAAATATGCATCATGTTTTAGCTTCCTCATACAAAACAGAACATGTGTCCTTTGTGTCTATGGGCCTGACTTACTTTACTTAACATATTTTTAGATCTATCCATATCTTTGTAAATAATGTAACAGTCTTCATAATGGATGGGTGCAATCCCATTGTGTATATATGCCACACTTTCTACAACCATCCCTCCACCAAAGGGCATCTGGGCTATTTCTATAACTTGGCTATAGCGAATAGTGACATAATGAACATGGTTGTCAAAGTGATTTTACTGTAACCTTTTGGAAGAATTCATCACTATCTTTCTGGGAGCCATTATCTAGCCAGTTTTTCAGAATAAATGCATCCCTCACTTCATCTCCATCACAGCTTTGCCCAATTCCTCAAAAACACACTACCCCCTATATATCACAATATCACAATGAGAAAAAGCCATAATGTACTCATATTATTTCAATATAATTTTAATAATTTAGTGAGAACCTGCTATTTACTTTCATACTGTGGGAATGAGGGACACGATAATACAGTAAAAGTAAAAATACATTTTAATTAGATATCATATTTAAAAGCATTTCCAGGTCTAAATCATAGTCTCACTTATTATTAATTTAACTTTTATTTGATTACTTCAACTATCCCCTAAATTGCAACATGTGAGTTAAATACAAAGGCAAAAAATCTGCTTTGATTTTGGCACTTATGTGTGAGCATGCATATTATAGAATAATAGATGAATTGGACTTAATAGACATTATCTATTTTGGTAAGGTAAGGATAGTTTTCCCAAACTGAGTCTAGCACATCATATTCCATTCAACAACAAGAAGCATGGAAAATCCCTTTGCTTTGCTTCTTGCTAACTTTTGTATCCATTTTATTTTTTAACAAAGGATGATTTTACAAACCTACAGTATATACAAAAATATGTTAAAATATTTCTAACAATATGCATTGATATATACATACACACATATATTACACAGGTTATAACAATAATTCATAATTTCTATAACTGTGCAATTTACCAAGGTATTAAAAACATCTATGTGCTCATGGCTGGAATCCTGGTTACCAAGGTGGCTGAGATCTGAGGGAGATATGATTTGAAGCCAGCCTGGGCAGGAAAGTCCATGAGCCTCTTATCTCCAAATAACCAACACACACACAAAAAAATAATTGGAGCTGTGGCTCAAAGTAGAAGAGGGCTAGACTTTAGAGAAAAAAGCTCAGGAACATCACCCAAGCTCTGAATTCAAAAATCACAATCTCTCTCCCCCCCGAATATATTTAATTTACACCTTATTTCCATCACTCAAACGTACAGCCATGCCCATTTGCAAGGTAACTCTTCTATATCTGGAGTACCACATAACAATATCACTTAAATGTAAAGCATTACAACACAGTTCCATTCTCTTTCTTATCGATTTTTCTTCAAATACTCAAATCCTACAATTATTCCAGTTACTTTAAGGCGTAGCTTTCTTCTTTAAAGTATTGGGGTTTGAATGGAATGTCGTGTGTTTCATAAATGGGTGTTCTTACCACTTTGTCATGCGCCCAACCCAAAATTATCTGGCTTATTTTTTTAAATAATTTTTTTATTGTGAAAATACAGAGAGCTTACAGTTATATGAGTAAGGTAATGAGTACATTTCTTAACCTGCATTGTTGGCTTCTCCTTTCTTTTTCCCCTACCATCTCTTCCCTCCCACCTCCTCATCTATCCATTCCCCCACTTCCCCGCCTAAAGTGTAAAGTGCATTTTTTGATATAGCGTCTTGCATATCTCATCATTGCAGTAGGTCAATCTGTATCCTTATTTAAACAATTTGTTTTTTCCCTTTCCCTCCCCAAATTATACCAACATTAAATACAGTTAAAACAGGGGTTATACCATTGGGGAGGGACATACAAAGAAACACAAAATCACGTAGTACCTAATAAATACATTATAAATAACAGCAGGAAAGAAAAACAAACACACAAACACTTGTGCCCATATCTTCTGATTCATGTCGTTTAACATCATCTTATCTGAAATTTTCTGCTTGTCTCAGACATATACGAGTTTTTGCAAATATGGGAATCCATGGGACCTATGTTCATTTTGGCCTGGCTTACTTTACTTAATATAACTTTTTTCAAGTCTTTCTATTTCCTAACTAATGGGACACTGTCATTCTTTCTGATGGAGGCATAGAATACCACTGTGTATATATACCACACTTTTTTGATCCATTCATCTACTGAGGGGCATCTGGGTTGGTTTCATATCTTAGCTATAGTAAATAATGCTCCAATAAACATAGTTGTGCTGATAGCTTTAGTATGGTCTTGTTTGTGATCATTCTGGTAAATGACCCAAAATGGGGTTGGTGGATCATAGAGGAGCTCGAGATGGAGTCTTTTGAGAAACCTCCAGACTACTTTCCAAAGTGGTTGAACAAGTTTACACGCCTACCAACAATATAGTTGGGTTCCCTTCTGCCACATCCCCTCCAGCATCTGTGTTATTACAGTTCGTGATTATAGGACTCCTTGGCACAGATAAAATTTTCTTAATAGACACCCAGAAACACAACAAATCAAAGAAAGGTTGGGCCAAAGGGATTTCATGAAGCTTCAGAGCCTCCACATGGCAAAATACATAGCTAGCAAGATGAATAGAAAGCCCATGGATTGGGAGAAGATCTTCACTAGCCAAACAATGGACAACTGTCTCACATCTAAAATATACCTGGAACTCAAAAAATCGAATCCCCCAACAACCAACCCTCAAAGAAACAACTGTCCAATAAATAGGTGGGCTAAAGACTTACAGAGAAACTTCTGTGAAGAGGAAAGAAGGATAGCCAATAGACACATGAAGAAATTCTCAACCTCTTTAGCCATAAAAGAAATGCAAATCAAAACAACATTAAGATTCCACCTCACCCAGTTATGCTATTTTTCAGATAGAATCTAGCTTCCTACATGTGTATGATCTTGGGCTCAGTTCAATGTATGTTAGTGTTCCTGGAAGTTAGAGTAACAGATGCATGGCACTATGTCCAGATCTTTTTGTCCAGTCTGGCCTTTTACCATTATCCTAGCAATAGTCTCCCATGTAGTCAGGATTTTTGTAAGCTTGTCATACCTGATTTGTTTTTTAATCTTTGCATTTCCTGACAGTTCTTGAGTACTGAATTAATTTGTATTTTCTTGGGTTGCATTGTTTAATTTAAATATATGTGTTGGGTTGTTCCTCACATTTCCTTTTGTTTCTTTCATTCAAGTTCTGATCTAAAGTCCTGAGAAACCAATTCTGTCTATATACAGTCATTACCGGTAATATTTAAATACGTTCACATCTATTAACTGTATAAGGATGCTAAGCACTGAGTTGGGTCTTTTTATTTTCACAGCAGTCTTAGGCATACACAGACAGGTCAGAAATTATATGAAGATAATAAAAATAAAGATGCTTCTCACGAGGGAAAAACTATAATTAATTGTTTGACAGTGAAAGAAATATGCTGCTTGATTTATGATTTCACAAAATAATATTGCTTGGAAGAACCCAACGAATCGTCTAATTCTACCATGTTTAGTGAAGGTGAACTGACTTCCTGAATAACTTACTTTCAGATCAAATAAAAGCAGGCTCCCAAAAAGAGAGAAGACAGAAAAACATGATGTTGTTGACATGTATGTAAATAGGTGATTTTCTTAAGTTGTAAACTAATACAGGAAAATAAATGTGGCGCAAAGTAAATAATAGAAATCTTTGCATTGTAGTACTCATTTGTGTGTGTGAGCGCGCAAACGCAGGCGTGTGCATGTGCCCATGCAAGCATACATCATTCCTGAAGTGTGAATAAAGGGCCTGGCCACTGTCAATAAGATTCTGTTGCCCAGGCTGCTGGTCTACCACATGAACTACTGCTCCACTTCTGGCTTTTTTGGTTGTTATTAATAGATAATCTCATATATTTTGATGCCTGGGCTGGCTTTGAACAGATATCAACTTCTCTGGTACCTAGCTAAGGTTACTCAGCCACTGAGTAGCTAATTAAAATTCTGCCTGTTCTCCATGCTTTACTATTCTTTTATTCTTTTCCTGAAGTAATTACTATCCTAAGTCAAATATATGTCTTATTGCTTCCAAAACACTGTTGTTACTTGGCACCAAGGGCTCACATCTGTACTCTTTAATACCTAGGAGGTTTGAGAACAGAACCCAGGACAAAAGTTTTTTGGATATCCTTCATTGTTGTGTGCATTGGGTCATTTCCACCATCCTGCACTCTCTGACAGGCTAAGATTGGTAGTATTAAAGAATCTAGGTCAGCCATGGTAAGTAGCTAGACAATTTGGTATGCAACTTTGATGCCAGTGATGATGGGAAGGCTAACAGGAAAGATCAGGTGCAGGTTCTGGTGGAAAAAAAAAACCCTATTTGAAAATTATTTACTGATATGATGCCAGCCTAGCCAGAACAATACCCCAATTTGAAATCCCCACAATTTCCGACTGCCAAATATGTACATACTATATATATTAATATCCCAAAATTTGGAACAATCTGTTCTTTGCTATAATATCTTTGTCTGATTATCATATGATGTGCCAGAATAGTTTCTTCATTAAACCTAAAATATATTTAATAATATATAGAAAAGTCTTTCGCACATATGAAGTACAAACAAATGGCAAATTGTCTCATTTCTTACATATTTCACTACCACTATACATTCATCTTATGATCATTATGAATATATACATATTCTGATTAATTACTTTATTTTATAACAGTTTTTTTTTATAAACTTGTGCTTTTAAGCTGAAGTTTAAGTATTTAAATATTATCATCAACAAATAGTCCTTGGGTAATTAGGGTAGATATATTATAAAATTTTTAACCAATGGCTGCTAAGAATTCTTAATTGGTATATTATTTTGTTTATTTTTAAATTTAAATTAATTTTATTGTAAAGGTAATGTACAGAGAGGTTACAGTTACACAAGTAAGGTAAAGAGTACATTTCTTTTGGAACATTGTTATCCCCTGCCTCAAATTTTTTGTACACTCAAAATAAAAAAGACTCTTGTTTTTGCTGTTGCGATTGTTCAATGAATACTTTTGCTTTCTTTTTTCGTATATTTTTATTTTTCTTATAAAGTTGATATACAGAGGGTTAGTTTCTTAAGTCAGATAAAGAGAACACTTCATTTTGTTTTCTTTTTTAAATTTTATTTTATTTTATTTTTTTTGTGAACATACTGTACAGTGGGGTTACAATTACATGGGCAAGATAATGAGTACATTTGTTATCAAGCATTTCAGTCTCCTCCTTTGTTTACCTTTGACATCCCTTCCCAGCCTCCCCCCCCCCCCCCCCCGCTAAATCTTCCCTCCCTCCCCCCCCTCCCCCCCCCCCTCCCGCACCAAAGTTGTAAAGTTTGTTTTTGACATGACAACTTGTACTTCTCATTGTTGCAACGGGTCCACCTGTATCCTTAAATGACTTGTTTTTCCCCATCTCCTCCACAAATTATACAGACATCAAATATAGTGAAAGCAGGGGTTATACTGTGGGGGAGGGACATACAAAGCAACAAAGAAATAATCTTTTAAATGCGTTAGAAACAAATGCATGAAAGAAAAAAAAACATTTAAATACATTTCTAAGGGTTCACTTTCCTAACATCACATTATCTGACCTTTTCTGCTTGACTCATACACATACTAGATATTGCAAAGAAGGGAAACAATGGGACCTATGTTTCTTTGGGCTTGGCTTATTTAACTACATATAATTTTTTTCAAGCCTTTCCATTTCCTAACAAATGTGGCAATATCATTCTTTCTGATGGAGGCATAGAATTCCATTGTGTATATATACCACAATTTCTTGATCCATTCATCTACTGAGGGGCATCTGGGTTGTTTCCATATCTTAGCTATGGTAAATAATGCTGAAATAAACTTACTTGTGCTGGTAGTTTAGTGTGGTCTTGTTTGGAAATATTTGGGTAAATGCCCAAAAGTGGGAGTGCTGGGTTAAAGGGGAGCTCTATGTGAAGTTTTTGAGGAACACCCATACTGCTTTCCAAAGTGGTTGAACAAGTTTACACTCCCACCAACAATGAAGTAAGGTCCCCTTCTGTCCACATCCTCTCCAGCATCTGCTGTTATTACAGTTCTTCATTTTTGACATTCTAACTGGGGTGAGGTGGTATCTCAATGTTGTTTTTATTTGCATTTCTTTTATAGCTAGGGAGGTTGAGCATTTCTGAATGTGTCTATTGGCCATCCTTCTTTCTTCTTCAGAGAAGTTTCTCTTTAAATCTTTAGCCCACTTATTTATTGGGCAGTTGTTTCTTTGAGGATTTGTTGTTGGGGGATTTAATTTTTTGAGTTCCAAGTATATTTTAGATATGAGACCCTTGTCCATTGTATGGCTAGTGAAAAATCTTTTGCCAATCCGTGGGCTTTCTATTGATATTGCTAGCTATGTCCTTTTCCATGCTTAACCTCTGCAAGATCATACAATCCCATTTGTCCAACTTTTCTTTGATTTGTTGTGTTTCCAGGTCTCTATTAATAAAATTTCGGCCTGAGCCAAGGAGACCTAGGGTTTCTCCTAATCCATTATCTCTTCTCAAGAATTTTAATTTGAAGTCTAGTTTATCTGATATTAGGATTGCAACTCCCGCCTGTTTATGGGAGCCGTTTGCTTGGTAGATATTGCTCCAGCCTTTAACATTGAAAATGTGTTTGTTTTTATGGGCAAGATGTGACTCCTGAAGGCAGCAGATAGAAGGATCTTGTTTTTAAATTCAACTAGACAGTCTATGTCGCTTGAGAGTTAAATCCTTTAATGTTGATAGAAAGGACTGAGTGGTATTTGGGAGTTCTTGCCATGTTATCCAACTTCTTGGGGGCTGCGAAAACTGGATTTTTCCTATGGTTCTTGGATTCTCAGTTTGGGTGCAGTTTCTTGGCCTTTATTGTGGTCTTGTTGGTGTTCTATGTGTAGGACATCTTTAACGATCTTTTGTAGGGCTGGTTTGGTGGCGATGTATTGCTTCAATTTTTCTTTACTATGGAAGGTTTTTATTTGGACTTCAGTTATGAAGGATAGTTTAGCTGGGTACAGTATTCTTGGTTGATAGTTGTTTGTCTTTAGGACATGGCATACATCATTCCAGGCTCTTCTTGCTTTGATTGTCTCTGCACAGAAATCTGAGGAGATTCTAATTGGTTTCCCTTTATAGGTGACTAATCTTTTCTCCTTGACAGCTTTAAGGATCTTTTCCTACTTCTGAAATGATCCTGTGTGGATTATAATGTGACGGTGGGATGTCCTATTCTGGTCTGGTCTATTTTGGGCTCTAAAAGCTTCTTGTATCTGAATAGGCCTATCTTTTTGAATGTTTGGGAAGTTCTCTGCTAGGATCCTGTTAAACAAATTTCCTAGACCATTAACTTCTGTTTCTAGGTGCTCCTCTACACCCATTATCCTCAGATTAGGCCTTCTGATGGTGTCATCCAAGTATTGGATAGATCTATCATATTTCTTGGACTTGTTTTGGATGGTTGTATGTTCTTTCTCTATAATATCTAGGCTGTCTTCAATCCCTGAGATTCGATCTTCTGCTGTCAAGACTTTCTACTTCGTTTTTTATCACTTTTCCTTCTAATTGGTCAGCTTTGGTGGCTTCAAATTCTTTGTTGAAGCTTTGTTTTAGATCTTGTATGGACTCCTTTACTTCCTTAATTTGGTGTTCAGTGTTTATTCTCAAATCACTTAGTTGAATGGTTATGGTTTCCTTGCACTCCCATTCCTTCTGTTGGGTTCCATTCAGCATTCCCTTTGTGGTCTCCCTGACTTCCTTCAGCTCTTTGTTAATGGATTCCATGAATGCCTTTAATGATCTTTGTGTATTCTTATCTTGATCTCTCAATTCCTTTATTACTCTTTGCTTAGCTTCCTCCGCTCCTGTTCATGCCATTACTGTAGTGTGTTGAGTGTTCTCAACCTGCTTACACCATTCCTGCCTTTCTCTTTGAGTATTCTCAAGCTGCTCACGCAAATCCTGTATCAGTTTTTGATTAGCTTCCTCATGCTCATGATACTTCTGTATAAACCGTTGGATTGCCTCCTCTCTCTCCCTATTACGCTCATACAGAGTCCTTTGTAGGTTTTCAATCTTTTTCTGCATTGACCTTTTGTTTATCTTCTCTCTCTCCCTATCACGCTCATACAGGGTCCTTTGTATGTTTTCAGTCGTTTCATTTATCATTTTTGCCAGCTGTATTTGTAGATCTATTTCGGAACTCTCCTCTGGATTATCCATTATCTGTGCTGTCCACTGATTATCATGAGTGGGAGTTGAGATACTTGAACTTGCCACTTTTCTTGTGTTTTTCCTGCTTACTCTGCCCATATGGGATGAAAATAACACCAGTTTTGTGTTAGGACACTATCTTAAGGCAAGCATCAACCAAAGTCTGAATTTGCACAGTCAGTAGTCAATCTCGTTCAACAGATACCTCTATTCAACATCAAGCAACTATATATTAATGGGCTGTGAACCTGTAAGAAGAATTTGGAAAACCAGAAATAGGCTGGATAGGATGAAAGTAGAGAGAAAGAGAAGACGAAAGAGAAAGGGAAAAGAAAAGAGACCAGAAAGAATAGTAAAAATTAATAATATTATGCAAAAATGAAAACAAACTATACAGAGAAGAACGTGAATATAATGAGTGAAGGGGAGGGCTATAAAAGAGATGTGAAAAACTTAAAGATAAAAATACTTACAATATTATAGAGGTATAAAGAGGTAGTATACTGCTATTGATGAATTTATGTCTCAGAAGTTTTGAGTTGAGTAATAAATTTGTGGATTAAGTGTGTACACAATGGGGGATAGGGTCTAATATTCAACTACAGGTTTATCTGAGGATGTGCAGGATAACAATTAAGTCACATAAAGAAGAACAAAATAGAAGAAAAGGTGAAAAGGGTAAGAAAGGAAGAAAAAAGATCAGAAGTTCAGTAGAGCTAAACAAAAAACAAAAAGAAAATTTAAAAAAAAGATCGAAAAAGAAAGAAAAACGCACCCACAAATGTATCCATAAAATAAAAGTTATAAGAGGAAAAAAAGTTACTAGAAAACATTTTTTTTCAAAAATGTAAAAATTAAATAAAGTTTTAGAAAAGAAAAAAAAATTATAAAAGGTACCAAAAAAAAAAAAAAAAAAAAAAGAAGAAGAAAAAAAATTCGATTTTTTTGGGAGGGGTGGGAAAAATCCTGTATCTCCCTTGTGTCTGTAGCCAGCCTGTATTTGGAGTCTCTCCTCTGCTTGTGGTTCTGTGGCTTGGTTGGTTTTTAAGTCAGTTTGTTTGAACAAGCATAAAAATACTCTGCTTTACCCAGGATTTTGCCATCCTCCTCCCAGGTTAGTTCAATGGGAGGGAGGTCTGCTTTTAGTATCACAAAAGAGGGAGATGGCTTTTTCCTCAAGTTTGGACATGCTGTGATGAGGGTAGGTTCTGGGTAGAGTTGAGGCCTTTCAGCAAACAGTAACTTTTCCTGGGGGCTCGTTTGTGAGAAACTCACAGAGCCCAGCCTGGAACCATTCTCAGGCTTTCTGTTTATTGAATTTCAATTGATTATCAAGGCTGCTAAAGGGAGGCACAGCCTCTGGCTCTGATTACCCAGTGAAGAAAACCACTCCTAGGGCAGGCACCCGAGCTGGGTGACTTTTCCCTGGGTAGAGCTGAGTATGGCAGGTCAGGTTAGGCTCTTGTGACCTGCTAAATGACTCTAGTTTTCTTCCATGGCCTCAGATGGAGCTAGTAGCTCCGCCGAGCTTTATCAGTATCCAAGATGGAGTTTTCCGGTACTGGGGGGGGATGGATGGCCTTCCCTCCTCTGCTCCCAAAGAACGAGTGAGAACGTCAGGCTTCTACTCATGCTCAGTCTTGGTTCCTGGGTTTTCTGTGTTCTGTGAACTGCAGGATGAAGATGTCTGCTCCTTGTCAGTTCTTGCTGGTGTTGAGTAGAATCCGCTCACCCACTGTGCCTGGCTCCTTCGTTCCTGACTCTCTGTGATTTAGGGATGGCCACAGCCACCGCCACCACTGCTGCCTCCACAGTGGCAGCAGATCCTGGCAAGAGCAAAGATCTGTCTCCTTGCCTGGATTTTCCCTCTCTGGCCTAACTCTCTGTCCTGTGATGGCACACTTGGTGTGATTCTCTGGCTTAGGACTGTTCACTGGAACTCTAAAACTGATTTCTATGCGAGAGATTGTTTAGCCTCCAGCTTCTCCTCTGCCATCTTCCCAGAACTCTCCTTCATTTTGTTTTCTAAATTTCAAAATTTGTACGGATTTACTTATTTACTGTTGTTTCTTAAGGGTAATTCTTTTTTCAGAGTTGTAGTATTAATTTGATTTTGCATGATTTTTATACATGTAAATTATTCTGACACATATATTTTGCTTTCAAAATATTTAAAATGTGAATATTTTACAACTGTTTTCTTAATTTTTATGATTGGTGATTTAAATAAATTTATTTTCTTATAGTTCTAAACGTATTTGCCCAGCTAAAATGTACTGTATTTTCTTACTCTCAAGAAGCACATATTTCAATAACTTAGACTTTATGATCTGTCACTTTTTGTACCTGGATTAAAAAAATTGAGCTGGGCATGGTGATATGTTGCTTATGTTTTCTAGCTATATTGGGAAGTCCAAATAGTGATTGTGATTCAGGAGAGTCTGAGAACTATGAGAATTTATTTCAAAAATATCCAGGGTGAAATGATTAGAAATACAGTCTTCTCTTGTGAGATATAGAGGACCTAATTAAGATATTCTAAATCTTGAGATCAAACACCAGTAACATTTTTTTGTCAAAATAAAAGAATATATATTTCAAAATTTTTATTATTTATACTTGTGTGCCAAGAGTCTCATGTCTTCCAATTCTTAATTTCTAATCTACTTAATCTATAAGGATCTAAATATATTGTGACTTATTTCTATGAAACTTTAAAAAAGTACAAGCACTATTATGATTTTATATATTAGCATATTTTTAGTATATGTGATAATTATTTCTGTTTAAATATAATATCAGTATTCCAAGTGTGTATATGTAGTTCTTGTGTGTGTGTGTGTGTGTGTGTGTGTGTGTGTGTGTGTGTGTGCGCGCACATATGAAGTGTTTTGTATTTGTGATTTCTGTGTATTTTGTAATGCTGGGGAAATCCAACCATTGTTTTCCATATGCTAGGTCAATGCTTTACCACTGAGCAGTACTGTCTAGTTATTATATAATTAGTGTTTAAATTATGACTTTATTTTTTTCATTCCTAGTTTTTTTTCAAATTATATATGATAAAATGTGATCTAAATTCTATCCACATTAGCAATTTTTATTGTTATTAGAATATTTCCACTGCCTTATTCTTGTGTTTATTATTGGTAAAGGTTTTCCTTTGCTTCTTTTCTCTTCATTCTTGTTCTTTCTAAAGTTTACCTTTTCTTTATCTTATTTCTTTGGAACTTAATTATCATATTCCTATTACATTCCTATTACATTCCTATTACATATTTCTATACATTTTAACAGGTCAGTACAATGCTTCATTTCCTGTTTTATTTTTCCCATATTTTCTGATTTTCAGTCCAAACTATTAGGTGGATTAAAAAAAAAAAAACAATTCAGGTCACTTTGATTATTTTCTTCCTTCACTTCTCTGAAGTTTTTCTGTTTGTTGAAACACAATATCGATGATATACAGCTCCTATGTGTTCCATCATTCCATGTGCTTTCACTCTCCTCTCTTTTACAGCTCAAGTCTGTTACCATTCAGCTTTACTATGCTATAGCATTATCTATATCTAAACTCATTCCTAAATTAATTTTAGTTGTTTCAAGCATTTTATAAAGAAATTTTTCTATATTTAATATTTGGAGTCTTTTGTTTTCAGAAGGTTCAAAATATGAGTGACAATCAAACAACCAGATATCTCTGTAGAATATTGGTCCACCTGCTCCATAAACTCATATGTAAATTCAAGGAATACAGGTTGGTCAGAACAATCTCGTAAAATGATGTTGCTTTAGCACTCATACTAGACTGAAATATTTCACCATGTTAGTAGTGAAGACCACATAGCTCTACTACAAGAACAGACTTACAGAAAAATGTAACAGATTGTCAAAAATAATAAATTATTAGTTTCATGGTCAGTAGATATTGAAAAGGATGCCATGACTTTATGAAATAAAATAGAATCTTAAATGCCTCTCTAGATTTAAAGAATGACCATAGATTCCCACCTCAATCCTTGTAGAAAAAAATGAAATAAAAATGATCATCACCTGAATGTGAGATGTAAAACTCTATAAAACATAAATGTAAATCTTCATGTCATTGGATCAGTAAAAGTTTATAAAAATTTGACACTGAAATCATTAGTGGCTAAAGAAAAGCAAGAATAAACTGGATATTACCAACTGATAAACTTTCATATTTCAAAGGACACTATGAAAAGATATACAACAGATAGAGGACATTCGACAGATAGATGATACATATTTGTTAATATTACAATGTTAATGTTATAATAATCCTGATTCGTAAATATTTTTATATGTTCTAATTTTGTATGATTTTTTTTCTCAATAGGACATTTCTTTAAAGAATATATGTAAATTAATGGACAGTGGAAGAGGCATATGAAATAAGTCCCTCTTTAGTATGTAGGAAAAAAAACTTAGTAGTGTGACTAAAATATGAACAGGTCACACAAATTATTTGCAGAGAAGTTGATATACTCCACATAGCATATCAATATGTATAATACTGCAATCATTTTAGCAAGAAAATTTCAAAGTCTTCAAAAGGTGGAAGAGAATTTTACATGATCCAGTTATTACACTTTTATGTATGTATCAAAGAGAAGTAAAAATCTTGTTTATGACAGGGAATGCAGTTCATTAACAGTGCACTTGAATAGTATTTGGGAGACCTTGGAAATAATACCCAAAAACAAATTTTGAAAAGAAACTGTATACTGAATGTATGCTGGCCAGATTACGTAAGTGAATTTTACATCTATTTTATTGTCTGTTCTAAAGTATACAGAATTTCTATTTGAAGAAATGAAATTTTTTCAAATTTAGGCTTTGAAAACTATTAAGGTACAATTCACATGAAAACACTAAAATGTATATAATAAAAGGAGATAATATATTGCATGTGAATTACATGTCAACAAAAAGTATTGATAAAAATATTTCACGCAAAATACAGAATACCTAAAAAGATATTTTCAGTATTGACTAAAAACTCTTTGTCAACCACAGCTTTTTAAAACTTTTTATGTATTTGTTGTGAAAATTTTGTACAGAGGGGTCACAGTAGCATGAATAGAGTAATGAATATATTTTGTAGCGAGCACTACTACCTCTCCTTTCCCCCCCCCCCTACCATCATTTACCTCCCCACGGCACCACTCCCACTCTGATATTGTAAACTTCATTTACTTTTTCTTTTTTTTTTTTTTTAATCTGTTGTGGGGCTTGAGTTCTGGGCTTGGGTGCTCTCCTTGAGCTGAATAGCTGAGGTTTGGTGTCCAAGCCCCACAACCAACAAAATTAAATTAAATTAAATTGAAATTTAAAATTATCATTTGTTTCTATTCTTAGTCAAGATATATTTCCTATTGTTTCTAACGTTTGTACACAATCTAAGAGTTGTTTCACTTGTGTATGTGTGTTTTCACATATAAGTACCTCTGTGTGTATATCTATGTTTGTGTGTACGTAAGCTAAACCCTCAATTTCTTTTTTTTTATTGTGAAAATACTGTACAGAGGGTTTACAATTACATGGGCAAGATAATGAGTATATTTCTTCTCAAGTATTGTAGCCTCCTCCTTTGTTTCCCCTTCCCAACCCTTCCCATCCTCCCCCTGGCCCCATCCAATCCTCCCCGGTATCCCTCCTTCCCCTTCGCCCCCCCCACCAAAGTTGTGAAGTTCGTTTTTGACATAACTTTTTTACATCTCATTGTTGCAATGGATCCACCTGTATCCCTATTTAAATGATTTTAAACCCTCAATTTCTTATTCAGCACTTTTGCTCATGACTAGTATTCAATCACTTGAGCCATTCTTCCAATCCAGCTTTTGGCTGGTTAAATTATAGATTGATACTATCTTTAAGACTGTTCTGCCCAGGCTTGTTTCAAACTGCACTTCCCATCCTCATTTATATTCTTAGGTTTTATATGTCCATGAGTATCAACTTTTAAACTGGAAACATTTTTGTGACTGTGAAGTCCAAGCTGTAGCCCCAGATTGTTAACTCAGGAATTCATATAAATATAGGTCAACATACACATTAGATATCATGAGTGTACAGATAGAAATGTGATATTAAACCTGGTGTAAGTGGCTCATGTCTGCAATCCTAGCTACTCAGGAGGCTGAGATTTGAGGATTGCAGGTCAAAGCCAGACTGGATAGGAAAATATTTGAGACTCTTATCTCCAATTAACCACCAGAAAATTGGAAGTGGCGTTGTGGCTCTAGTGGTAGGGTAGTAGCTTTGAACTGAAGATCTGGGAGACAATATCGAAACTCAGAGTTCAAGCCACAGGACCAATAAAAAGAAAAGGAAAGGAAAGGAAAGGAAAAGTGATCTTAATCACCAGTTTATTGCTAGTAAAATCCCATTCTCTCAACGTGGCTTTTTTTCCCCCAATTAAATCCATTCTTTTATATCTTACTTGCTTTGGAACCAGAATTCTTCTTCCTTTCTACTTTTTACCAACTTGTGTGATTAGCAACCATGATTTAGAGACAGTAGATGAAAGAGAATGGCCTCATCTTTCATGTTCCATTTAGTAATGCTTTCTCTATATCACTCCCAAAGGCTTTATTGTTTCAATGTTGGCTTATTTGTATTCTATAGTGTATTGAACCTTTATACTTAAATCCAGAACTTCTCTTTCTCCTATTATTCCTATTCTTTCTCCTACTGTTAACTCATGTACATGTGGGAAATAAAGCACCACATACATACACTCACATACACACATGAAAACTTGCTGAGAACCTTCTTCCCACTTAAAATTGGCCTTAATTTACAAAGCACTTATAAAGTTTGAACTCTTGGATAATGTTTGTAAAAGCCACTTAAATTTCATATTTTCTCTTTACTAAGTTGTCTCTGAAACACGTGGTACCTCATGTAAAAAGATGTCCTTGCACTATTTTTATGAAGCCAGAAAACATTCATTATACCTTATAACTTTTCTTAGAGCAACACCATAGATTGTTACTGGAAGGAACTGTTACTGGAACTGGAAACTGATCGAGGAGAGGAATTCAACATAGAGGATGACAAAGTTCAATTTGTGCTTTCCTTTTTACTGTAGGAGAATCGAAGGCTTGAAGGAAACTCTGTTCCTGACTTGTTCAAGTGTATCCTTTACTCATATAAAACTTGTCTGTAAACTTCTAGTAGAGAGTATTACACAAGGAAACATTGTGCAATTTGAAGGCCAGCATAGGAAAAAAAAGGAAATAACTTTTATTTCAAAGTGCTCCATAGCAGAGAAACAAAGACATGGGGGTTTTTAAGTGCCTTGTAGACAGATTTTTCACTCAGAGATGATTCTCTTGTTTCAGGGGTCAGTTATTAATTCCTTTAGTCTGGTCCTGGGTTCTCCATACCAAAAATGATTCCAGAAAAGCAGAATCCAGTGAGTATGATCAGCAAACGGAGACTTTTCTCAGACCAGTGCTGCTTTAAGGAGGGTCCCGAAGATATATATGGTGGGATTTTTTATTGTTCTTGTTATTACTTTAACTTGTGCTGGTTCTGGGACTTGAACTCAGACGCTGGACTCTGTCCCTAAATAACTGAGTTCTCTGCCCAACTGCCCTTATAGCTATTATTATACTGCCTGAGCCAAAACTCCACTTCTGGCTTTTTTTGGCTTTAATTACAGGTAAGAGTTTGACATACTCTCCTTCCTGGGTTGGTTTTGAACTGAGATAATAAGAAAGCCAAGAGACATTAACTATATCAAGACTTCTGTTTTGAACTGAGAAATAGTAGATGAAATTTTTTATAAAGCTAATATTTGACAATTTTTAAAAGGGAATATGTTCAATGAATGAGCCATAACTTAATAACAGCAAAAGTAGATGCACTGAATTATTTTGGTATCATTTTTTTTTCTGTTTGGGAAGATTACTCTTGACTTCATAGTTCCTCTAAGGGAAGCCCAAGGTTATATTTGATTTTTTTCCCTGTGGGGTTTGAACTCTGGTTCTGGGTGCTCTTCTTCAGCTATTCAATTCAAGTTGAGTGCTTGTACCTCTTGAGGTACAGCAGCACCATTTCTGGTTTTCTGATGCTTAATTGAAGATAAGAGTCTCGTAGACTTTCCTGCCCAGGCTAGATTTGAACTTCAATCTTCTGGTCTCAGGCTTCTGAGTAGCTAGGATTACAGGCGTGAGTCACTGGCAAATGGCTCATATTTGGAGTTATGTGCACTTAATGATAATATATAGGCAAATAATTGAAATTTGAATCAAATAATGACATTGCACCTTTTCAGAATAATTGAGGTAGCAATAAATATGTACTCCTTTTCCATGTTGTTACATGAATGATTCATGAGTTATGGGATCCTTACATTATCAACCTCTGCCTACTGGGTAGGTGGACTTTGTTCATAGCGAAATAGAGAAAGACTGAGATTTTTAGAAAGCAAAGGAGCTCAGATATGAGCAAACAGCATAGAAGATATAACTTAGCACACAGAGGTTAAAAATTAGCCTAAGAGATTTAGAATGCTAAAGGCAATGAGGAATAAGACTAGCTGATAAGTAATTCTTCAATAACCAAAAATGGTTCCATGGAACAATTTCTGGTATGCCTTAGTTACTATCATTTACTCCTTTCATCTGGAGTTCCTCCTTCTATTTTGTCATAACTATTAATTAGCCTCTGCCTTTTTGGTGCAATGACTGATGAAAAAGATTTCCAAATCTCACTTAGACTACCCTTATCATTGTGATAACAGTGGCCATTCAAAAGCCTGGAATCTTTGAATTTCCAGTATTAATCTTAACCTGTTATCTAAGCACATTCCTGGCATTAATTGTCATGACCTTATGAACAGAACTTTTTTTTCAACACTGTATCCTAATATAGGTAAAGTACATTAATTATGGACTATTGTCAGGTATTAGTGTGGAAGGAACATGTATATATTCTAAGTATGGGTTTTTTTATTTTATATTTACTAACTAAATGAATTTTTTTTTTGCCTGTCCTGGGGCTTGAATTTAAGGCTAGGGAAATGTTCTGGAGCTTTTTTTTTCTTCTCTCAAGGATAGCATTATACCACTTGAACCAGAGTACCACTTCCAGTGTTCCTTTTTCTGTTTATGTAGTACTTAGAAATTGAACCCAGGGTTTCATTGATACTAGGCAATCACTATACCAAGAAGCCCTAAATGACTTTCTTAAGATAACATTACCTTTTCATTCCATTACTACATGCCATAATTTGGCCAGATGCTAGAAAAGGCAGTTGAAAAGAATACTAAGTCCAGTAAGGCTGACATTCCTATCACATCACTAAGGTAGTACAATGTTAAGACCTATAGGACTGATAGGGCTGTTGCATGTTATATTAAAATGTAAAACAACATTAACAGTCAGCTCCAACATTTATGCCATTCTGCTTCCACTTTCAAGGTCAAGAGCCAAATATCTAAGTCTTTTTCTTGATTGGGTGTTCTTCCTAGGATGAAAGAAGAAGGTTATTGAAGGTGATGGTAGAAAAATATATATATTAGCTCCCTTTCCACATTTTTTGCATTTTTATAATTGCTACTGATTAACTCCTATTTACATTTAATTGACTATGCTATCTGCTCAAGATGCAGATAAATGAAGACATATTCTGGTGGACAGTGACATATAGTTAACAAAATACATTGCTGGAAAAGGAAAAGATATTACGCTAGAGAGTATGAAGTATTCTCTATAAAATGTTTTCTTCTCCTAACAGAACAAAATGTAGTATTGAAGTGACTACTCCAGCTTTCTTTGAGATTTTATGCTGTCTCAGTATCAAAATATTTTTAATTCCTCCAACACCAAAGGCATAAAATACATGATTTTAATTTCTCAGTTCTTTTAGAAACAAAGGTACATAATAGCTTCCTTCCTGCAGAGACATGTGATGCAAGTATTATAGATTACATTATAGTTCTCGTCTTTATTCTCTTTTTCTTAAGTATTGCATATCTTGGCACATTACTGTATGACCTGAATCAGCTTCCTGTAGGTGAGATTTACCTCTATGCTGCAATGTCAAGATTGGTCATGTGACATACTTCAGGTTACAAAAATGAACAAGAAGTAGTGAAAGACTATTTGTAGAGGAAGATTTCTATCCCATTGTCTGTGCCTAACAACTGATTGTGTTCCTTTACCTATAAAAATAGCATATTTCCAGAGGGAGTCTTCCTTCAACTTATATTCTGGAAGAATATAGAATGTGAAATAGAGGCAAAACTCAAATTCAGCCACGTACATATAACATAGCAAGAAATAAGCTAATATTAGTACATGATATTAAGATGTTAGTTTCTTAACACCCTTGTATAACTATATGATACTTTATACCACACCAGAATGTAACAAACACTCAACAAGTACTAAACAAATAGATAAGATTTCCTGCTAGATGCTATTACATTTTTAAATAAATAAGCATTCTCCATGTGATCATTTGAATATCAGGTTATCTTTTTCCATAGATAAGTTTATTAAGTCTAACAATCATTATCCAGACATTGTGATTGAGATGGGGAGAACAAAATATCAAGATTTCTGCATCTATTTATTCTTCTCTTTTTCTAGTGTGAATTGTCATTCTTTCTCCAAATTCTTCTATTAATAAAAGAAGAATGACACATTATGGATACCAAGCAAACTGCATCCAAGCAAGAATTCTATTCTTTCAGAAATAGCTGAAGTAAAGCAGAGTTCCTACAGATCGAATACATAGATGCTATTCTTCCCTCTCTGGCTTCCAGCATTGTGTCTGAACATGACTAAATATCTAATAAACCATTAGCCTTTGTTATGTTTTTAGAAGATGACATAAATAGCATTTTTTGTTTGCTTTTGGGAGGCATGAAATAAAACTGCATTAACATTGTGTGTTGAGAGGCTAAATTTTATCAGAATCTAAACATAATGAAAAATAGATGATTTTAGGATAAATAGCTTGTAGGTACATTTTAAATGTGACATATACACAGAGACATCTTTTTTCTTCTTTTCCTCTCCACACTGATTCAACTTCAATAAGCAGTTCATATAATTGAAATAGCAGAGTTTCTTTCAGAAATAGGTTAGATGAAAAAAGGTAGGAAAAGAGAAACAATATTGAGTGATGCATTCTTTAAAAATAGCAGTCAAGGGGACATCTGGGAAGATGGCGGAGGAGAAGCTGGAGGCTAAACAAGCTCTTGCATAGAAAGCAGTTTAAGAGTTCCAGTGAACAGTCCTAAACCCGAGAATCACGCCAAGTGTGCCATCACAGCACTGAGAGTTAGCCCAGGGAGGGAAAATTCAGGCAAGGAGAAAGATCTGAGCACTTGCCAGCAGCCGCCACCACCGCGGACTCTACTCAACACAGCAAGAACCAACAAGGAGCAGACATCTTCATCCTGCAGGTCGCAGACCAGAGACAACTCAGGAACCAAGACTTGGAGTGATTAGAAGCCTAACGTCCTCACTCCTTCTCAGGGAGTAGAGGAGGGAGGGCCACCCCTTCCCCCCAGTACCAGAGATCTCCATCTTTGATACTGACAAAGCTCGGCGGAGCTGCTAGCTCAAACTCAGGCCTTGGAAGAAAACTAGAATAATTTATCAGATCACAAGAGCCTAACCTGACCTGCCAGACTCAGCTCCACCCAGGGAAAAGTCACCCAGCTCGGGTGCCAGCCCCAGGAGTGGCTTTCTTCACTGGATAATCAGAGCCAGAGGCTGCGCCTCCCTTTAGTAGCCTTGACAATCAATTGAAATTCAGTAAACATAAACCCTGAGAGTGGCACCAGGCTGGGCTCTATGAGTTTCTCACAAACTAGCCCCTGGGAAAAGCTACTGTTTCCTGAAAGGCCTCAACTCTACCCAGAACCTAGCCTCATCACAGCATTTCCAAACTTGAGGAAAAAGCTATCTCCCTCTTTTGTGATACTAAAAGCAGACCTCCCTCCCATTGAACTAATAGTTTGTTTTCAATTCTGCGTAATATATTTAATTATTACTTTTCTATTTTTTCTGGTCTCTTTTTTTCCTTTTCTCTTTCTTCTTTTTTGCTCTCTCGCTACTTTCACCCTATGTAAGCTATTTCCTGCTTTGAATTTAGGACTTAGTTAACTCTCCCCATGCCTTCCCACATCACTCTATGCCGATTTTTTACCCACATCTCTCCTTTAACCTAATGATTACTGGTTTACCAAAATCCTTCTTTGCTGTTCATAGACCATTAATATATAGTTGTTTGATGTTTAATAGCTGTATCTGTTGAACTCGATTGCATCTGCAGAATATTGACTGTGCAATACAGAATTTGGTTGATGTTTGCCTTAAAATAGTGTTCTAGCACAAAACGTGTTATTATGGAGGAAGTCCAAAGATTTATACAAGAATATCATGAGTGTGAGGAAGCTACTCAAAAACTGATACAGAATTTGCAGGAGCGGCTTGAGAATACTAAAAGAGAAAGGCAGGAATGGTGTAAGCTGGCAGAGAACGCTCAAAGGAATGGCATGAACGAGAGGAAGCTAAGCAAAGAGTAATACAGGAATTGAGAGAGCAGGATGAGAATACACAAAGATCATTAAAGGCATTCATGTAATCCATTAACAAAGAGCTGAAGGAAGTCAAGGAGACCACAAAGGGAATGCTGAATGGAACCCAACAGAAGGAATGGCAGTTCAAGGAAACCATAACCAATCAACTAAGTGATTTGAGAATAAACACAGAACACAAAATTAATGAAGTAAAGAAGTCCATACAAGATCTAAAACAAAGCTTCAACAAAGAATTTGAAGCCATCAATGCTGACCAATAAGAAGGAAAAGAAATACAAAACAAAGTAGAAAGTCTTGACAGCAGGTTAGACCATGCAGAAGCTCGAATCTTGGGGACTGAGGACAATCTAGATATTACAAAGAAAGAACATACAACCATCCAAAACAAGTCCAAGAAATATGTTAGATCTATCCAACACCTGGAAGACACCATCAGAAGGCCTAATCTGAGGATAATGGGTGTAGAGGAGCACCTAGAAACAGAAGTTAATGGTCTAGAAAAATGTGTTGAACAGGATCCTAGCAGAGAACTTCCCAAACATGCAAAAAAATAGGCCTATTCAGGTACAAGAAGTTTTTAGAACCCAAAATAGACCAGACCAGAATAGGACATCCCACCATCACATTATAATCCACACAGGATCATTTCAGAAGAAGGAAAAGATCCTTAAAGCTGTGAAGGAGAAAAGAAAAAAGAAGAAAAAGAAGAGAACACACCCAAATAAACTGAGATGAGAACGGAAACATCACCACAGAAACAACCAAGATTCAGAACATGATAAGGAAATACTTATCAAAACTTTATGCTAATAAGTTTGAGAACTTGGCAGAAATGGACCTTTTCCTAGCTAATATTGACATGCCAAAACTAAAACAAGATGAGTTAAACGAGCTTCAGAAGCACATATCAAGCACTGAAATAGAAAGAGCAATAAGAGACCTCCCAGCTAAGAAAAGTCCAGGACCAGATAGTTTACAGCGGAATTCTACAAGGCATTCAAAGCACAGTCACACCAATACTCCTCCAACTCTTCAATGAAATTGAAAGAAAAGTTCACTACCAAACACATTCTATGAAGCCCACATAACCAGGCAGGGACTCATCAAAGAAAGAGAACTATAGACCCATTTCTTTGATGAACATTGGTGCAAAACTTCTCAACAAAATTTTGGTTAGTCGACTTCAACAATTATCCAAAAAATCATACACTATGATAAAACAGGATTCATTTCACGGATGCAAAGCTGGTTCAACATATGCAAATCAATTAATATTATTCATCACATAAACGGGAGCAAACATAAGAACGACATGGTTATCTCAATAGATGCAGAAAAAGCATTTGACAAGATCCAACACTCTTTATGATGAAGGTTTTGGAAAAATTAGGAATCCATGGAACATTCCTCAATACAATAAAGGCTGTATATGACAAACCTACAGCCAGCATTATACTTAATGGTGAAAAACTAAAGCCATTTCCTCTTAACTCAGGAACAAGACAAGAATGTCCACTCTCTTCACTTCTCTTCAACCTAGTATTACAATGCCTAGCTACAGCAATAAGACAAGATGTAGACATAAAGGGGATCCAAAAAGGGAAAGAAGAAATAAAACTCTCCCTCTTTGCAGATGACATGATCTTGTATTTAAAGAATCCCATAGACTCCACTCCCAAATTACTCAAGCTGATTCAAAACTTTGGCAAAGTAGCAGGGTATACAATTAACCCCCCCAAATCAATGTTTTTTCTGTATGCCAACAATGAAAAAAGTGTGGCTGAAATTAGGAAAGCAACTCCATTTGTACAAGCCCCACAAAAAATAAAATACCTAGGAATTAACTTAACCAAAGAAGTGAAGGACCTCTATGATGAAAACTTTAAAATCTTGAAAAACGTAATCAAAACAGAACAGAAAATGGCAAAAACTCCCATGCTCCTGGATTGGAAAGATTAACATCGTGAAAATGGCAATACTTCACAAGACTGTTTGTAAATTCAATGTGATACAAAATTCCAACCTCATTCTTCAAGGAAATTGAAGAGGCAATCCAAAAATTCATATGGAACAATAAAAGGCACGAATAGCAAAAACGCTCCTCAACTGAAAGAAAACTGCTGGAGGAATATCAATACTAAATTTCAAACTCTACTATGAAGCCATAGAAATCAAAACAGCTTGGTACTGGCACAAGAACAGACCTCAGGACCAATGAAATAGAATTGAAAACCCAGAAATGCACCGACAGACCTATAGCCATCTAATCTTCGATAAGGGAGCTAAAAAAATAGAATGGAAGAAAGACAGCCTCTTCAGTAAATGATGCTGGAAAATTGGTTAACATCTTGTAGAAAACTTAAGCTAGATCCTTATATATCACCCTGTAACAGAATCAACTCCAAATGGATCAAAGACCTTGGAGTCAATGCAGACACTCTTAAAACATTACAGGATGTTATAGGTCTCCTTGGCTCAGGCCAAGGGATACAGGTGGACCCATCGCAACAATGAGATGTACAAGTTGTTATGTCCAAAACCAACTGGTGAGTGGAGGAGGGTGAGGGGGTGGAGAGGAATGTATGTGGAGGCAGGGGGAGGATAGGAAGGGATGAGAAAGGGAAACAAAAGAGGAGGCTACAATGCTTGATAAGAAATATACTCATTATCTTGCCCATGTAATTGTAACCCCTTTGTACAGTATGTTCACAATAAAAAAATTATATATATAAAATATATATTATAAAATATAGAATAAAAATTAAAGTATAAAAAATATCAGTCAAATAAATATTATCCATATTTCCCCAAAATGGCAGTCAAATGCTTTTGAAAATAGAAACTTTTTAAGCAGAATGTATAAAATAGCATGTTTCCAGAACTGCTTCAATTGCTTCTCTATGGGATTTAAGGTTTCTAGGATGTAACAATGTTTTAATCAGGGAATACATGTTTATTAGATTTCATTGAAGAATTATGTTGTTCAAATCTAATAAATGGTAACAGGATAGAGTAGAAGGAATGTTACACACTCATTGCTTTAGGCAGAAAAGTATCTTCCTCAAACTCTTATGTTTCCCAAATATCTAGTCCCTCAAATGTAAATTTATGTTATTTATATAAGTTTGTAAAATGATCATATTTTATTATCTAAAGAATGCAAATTTTTATAATTATCAGATGGAGGGACTATACTCACATGGGTCCTGAAAAGTCCGAGATTTACTTGGAAAGGGAAATGGATATGGACTAAACATCGGAAAGGTGTAAAGATGCTACATTAGAAGATAAAGCAAAAGACAACAATCCAGGTATTGAAGTTTCTGGGAAGTGGAATAGGTAGTAAATGCCTTTTCCCCTAGAATCATCTGAAAATATTTCAGCTCTGTTGCTGGCTAAATTTTAATCTAGTGAAATTCTTATAGATTTCTGTCCTTTAGAACTGTAAAATGATAAGTACGGATTATTCAAGCCACTGAACTTGTAGAAATTTGTTACAGCAGACTTAATTTAGTAAACTAAAGTCAACTACAGCCTTTTCGTGATGCAACAACAGGAAAACCACATATTCTAGTTTCTGAGAATAAGAAAAATTGTCACCAGCTTTTTACAGATTGATGCTTTTGCATCAATGAAGTCTTGAAATTCTAAAAAATATCTAAGTAAGAAGCTCCCTATATTTGTTTTCACATTTAGGGATCACTACATACCAAAGGTATGTAGAAGGCTAGGATAAGAATATGAAATTAAACCTGTCTCCGAATAGTATAAAGATAATTTATGTCATTTTGTTACAATTTATAAAATAATAAAAAAGATGAAACAGAAACAGTTTTCTATCCTTCCTACCTTTACAACGGAAATGAGAGTATCAAGTAAAGATACAACCTTCCCAGGACATTATACGATGTTATGGGATCACTAGATGTTGAAAAAGAAGATTAAATAAATGGTTCCCCTGAAACAATGGGAAACAAAATCTATACCTGCACACTGATATAGCTGGAGTCTTTCTTTGATATTTTAGGATTGTTTACACAGCAAAATTCCTCTCTTAGGAAATGACTCTTTATTAATATGCAAGTGTTTGCACCCTATACCCCAATTACTGCTTATAAATGAAAATAAGCATGACACTAAGAGTAATCAAGACTACTTCTGTTGCTATAGTTGATAAATAATAATGATCTTGGGAAATAGTCAAACAATCGAACTTTTTCATTCCTTTCTTTTTGTCCATAATGAAAAGTCCTAATCAAGATATGTAAAATATGAATAAAGAATTTTTATATTTTTTATTGCTCATATTAAAGAAAATTCATTTTTCCTCTTGGTAAGTCTGATTTTGAGTCAGACCCTCACAGTTATTTTATAGACAAAAGTTTACTGTTATGGTTTAGGTTTTTTCTTTCCTTTGTTGTTTTCTTTTATGTTGGCAACTACATAGAAAAATAAGAGAAATCCATTATGGTTATGTTGAATTTTTCAAAGTTAATCTGTATTCAATGTTTTCTGTTCCATTCTTCACTAAGTTTAATTGTTGCTCTTTAAATGATAACAAAAAGTGATATTTTAACGAATATTGTGGTTGAAACCGGTGAAATCAAGAGTATCTGTGATCGCTTTTTAATTATTTTCAAATATTTTCCTTGGCTATTTTCATTATTGACTTTGTTCCAGTCTTCCAATCAGGAATACAGAGTTACATACAAAGATCTTCCTCAGGTATAGAATGTTAGGCAGAAAAAAAAATAGATGTATAATTAAAGAGTTTAATCTCTTAAGAGATTGAAAAACTCAGAAGACATTTTGCTATTTTTTTATGGTTAAAATGATTTGAATGTTTTGACTCTTAAACTAAATGAAATGCATGCACAGTTGTTCCAAACAACGACTTTGACTTATACTTTTCTGCTCGAGTGAGATGAGTGACTTTACTGTCAATGAAACCTCTGACAATGTTGGAGGGCTTATCAATTTTCGGGTAGAAGGGTTAATGTTAGAAAGCCAAGAGAGATTCCTAGAACAGCACTACCTATCACTTAACACTTAATTATACTTATGGCATATAAATACATAAATATGAATTGAGTGAGAAATGAGAGTTTTACACAATTCATTCAATGACAACGAAAACCAGAAAACACTTCTCTAATTTATATAAACTAGTATATCTAAATTTTTTTAGAATATAAATTTTAACATTTATGTCAAGATTTTTCTTTATTTATAATTTTTCTCTGTTATGGGTCTTGAAATCTGGGCCTGGATGTTGTACCTCAGCTCTTCAGCTCAAGGCTAGTAATCTACCACTTGAGCTACTGCCAATTTTTTCGTGGTTCATTGGAGATAAGAGTTTCATGGACTTTCCTGCCTATGCTTGCTTTGAACCACGATTCTCAGATCTCAGCCTCCATAGTAGCTAGGTTTATAAGCATGAGCTACAGGCACCTAGGTACATAATTATTTTTTTACATAATTATGAAAATTTGGGTGGTATTCCCATAAATTTTAAGATTGTATATAATGATCAAACTATACCATACCCATTAGTTACTTTATGTAACATTGTTAGACTGCTGAAAGCCTTATCTTTTGACTGTTTGAAATATCTATTCTTAATTATAATCACTTTCCTTATTGTGCCATGAAATTAATATATTTATTTTGTTAATGGAAATCTGCGAATTAAAGGTATAAAACATGAATTGTGAAGTGAAAGAAATCACTCCTTTACTTGTTTTAAGAAAATAATTCTGCCTTTTGTTTTCAATTATATTTCTATGGCAATGTGTAATATTCACTTTTTAACAGTTAAAATTGATAACAGTTACATTATACCAAGTTGACTTAAACCTGTATTTGAAAACTGCACACTTAACACAAATATAATTCCACTTTTGTTAACCACATAATTAAAATAACAGTAAGGACAAACTTGTTAGTAGCTCATGTGTAGAATCCCAGTAACTCAGGAAGCTAAGACTTGAAGATTTTGGTTCAATGTCAGTCTAAAATGTGAAAACTTATCTCCAATTATCCAGCAAAAGGGAGAATGTGAGGATGTAGCTCTAAGAATAGAGTGCCATCATCCATGAGCAAAAAATCCAAGGGAGATCAAACACTGAGTTCAGGGCCTAAAAATGGGATATTCACACAAGACAACAATTAAGAGAACTATGAACTTCAATAATCAAGACAAAATAGCAGAAAAGAACATGAGAAATGTTTGTAAACATCTGGAAGACAAATCATTTGACAGAATTTTGATTCATAAGAGAGAAAAATCACAGGCTCATTTGTACAATCACATTGTGTTGAAATCTGGCTATTGGGTAACACATTAATGAATGGATTGGATTAGGTGACAGCAGAGACTGCCTGTGAATATGCATCATCCCACTCTGCAAACCCCTAAAATTTTGCTTCTTATTTAAATAAAACTTCATGTGAGAGACTGTTCAGCCCACATACTCAGGGGTTCTTATTTTGAGTTTTCAGGCCAGAGTTTTGTTTATACCCACTCCTACTTAATCACCCTTCCCTTGTGCAGCTATTCCTTCATTAGCTGGCAGCTAGCAAGACTTTGAACTAGATCTCCTCCCTTAATCCCTCCCTTTCTCCAGCCACAACTCATTTCACTTCTATGTCTGTCTTAGTATTAGTTGTTTTATTATTAATCCCCACCAGAAAACTCTTATATTCATGTAAATACACTATAAATATACATATATGTACATGTCTAAACTGGGGAGGGAAAGGGGAATTACAAAACGTTCAAACAAGAATACAGTATGACTCATTGCAACAAAGATGCCCAAGGGGCTATATATTGGAAACGAACTTTACCATTTCGGGATTTGAGGGAGGGGGAGATAGGAGTGTGGGAGTGAGGGAGGGAAAGGATAATGGGACAACCCAAAGGAAGGGAAGGGGTAACAAAAATCAACAAGTAATGTTCTCTTTGCCTTACTCATGTAACTGTATTCCCGCTGTACAACACCTTAACAATAAAACAAAATAAAATAAATAAATTACACATTTGGCAAATAAAGTAAAATGAAAACATTGACAAATGAAAGTAATAATATACATATGTGTCTATATACACATAGGTACACATGTGTATATTCATATCCGCAGGTATTTTTATATATACATAGGTAAATAAGTATATGTACATATGTACACTTAGTGTGTATACATATATATTTATTTAAAGAGGCTTGAATAAGATATATATTAAGAGCATATTAATGTCAATGAAAAACATTAACCATCCTGAATGAATTATGAATGAAATCCAAATACATATCTCTATAGTAATATACGAAAAACCAAGGACCATATGAAAGGAGTATAACAAACCTAGACAATGCATACATATAGAGATTAGTGGAAATATAAACAATAATGAGATAACACTGCACAATCACTATGTAGAAATTGGAATCTTTATAAATTGGTGCTTGGTACTTAAAATGATATAGTCAATTTTTTAAACATATTGATATTACATATATAATAGCCTCTATGAACCAGCATTTTGAGTCTATTTTTGTATTTAAACATATATCCAAGAATATACATAGCAAAAACTTTTACAATAACGTGTAATAAAATATAGAAATGCCCATGAGTACGTTATAACATTTTACATATGCCTATAACACAATATGCTCTATCCATGAAAAATTTACATAAATGTACTTTGAAAACACTAATATTACACGGGAGAAATGGATAAAATAGACTACATTTTCCAATTATATGAACTTTTTAAATAGGCACATCTGTAGAAGTAGAATATGAGATAATAGTTGATCAAGGGAAGGGTAGGTTGAAATGATTATAGGTAATGACTACTAATAAATATTGGAGTATTTTGACAGGGTAGTCATGATAAAATGTTCAAGAAATGAGGTAATGCTCATTGTTCAAATCTTTAATATTCTAAAAATCATTGTATTTTATTGAAGAATTACAGATTGCATTTGCAATACACTTAGGAAAAATTTTAGATACTAGTAGGTGAATCTGAATGATATTTTAGAATTTAAAATTATACAGAATTTTGTAATGCATGTTTAGTATGTTCATAGGACGATAAATAAAATTTGATCTGTGATATATCCTCTGAGTGACTATATATGACATAGCTAGTCAATGGATATTCCACAAAATTACATAAATTGAGGGATGAGGTAGGGTTGAGAGAGATGAGGAATAATGATCATTAAGATGCATTGTATTTGGCTAAGAATGTGACTTAGTGGTAGATAGCTTGCCTTGCATGTGTGAAGCCCTGGATTTGATTCCTCAGTACCACATAAACAGAAAAAGCCAGAATTGGTGCTGTGACACAAGTGGTAGAGTTCTAGCCTAAACAAAAGATGCTCAAGCACAGTGCCAAGACCCTGAATTCAAGCCCCAGGATTGGGACAAAAAATGATGGAGTGTATTAAGCCAGGAAATGGTGGCTCACGCTTGTAATACTAGATATTTAGGAGGCTGAGGACTGAGGTTTTATGCCAGCCCAGAAAGGAAAGTCTGTGAGATCCTTATCTCCAATTAAATCACCTAAAATCTGGAAGTGCTGCTGTGTCTCAAGTGATTGAGTTCTAGCCTTCCTCAAAAGGAGCTCAGAGACAGCACTCAGGCCCAGAGTTAAAACCTCAAGAGAGAAAAAAGAAATAAAAAATACTAAACACTATTCATAAACTGCTTTGTCAAACAGCATCTCCCATACAATTACTTAAGTTAATTAAAAATATGATTAGAATAAAATACAAGTCCTTTTGGGGACTAATAATAGGATAAAACGGTTATTTACAAGGGACAAAATATATTTTATATCACATAGTTTGAGTTGAAATTTGTTCTTCAGTCTTCTTAAATCATTTATGAGATTGACAATATGACCAAATATAGGTCAATTTCCTTGAGGAACAGATTGAATTCTGCTATCTTTTCATAGGAAACCATACAGGTGATTGTTTGGCCTCTTGTTGAATTTTATCTGATATTTTAAAGTATATTTGTCCTACTGTAATATTAATTTAATCAATCATTTCATTAGGGTGAAGTTGGTCAGATTTTTTACAGTAAATCTTACTGCTTATCACAAATGAGTGCATGCCATGTGAGTCTTCTATTAGTGTGATAAAATACTTCATAAAATCAACTTAAAAAGAGGAAAGATAAATCTTGGCCATTGATTTCACACATTTGAGTTTATTTTTGCTTATCCTCATTGCTTTGCGTCTGTGGTGGCACTGTACCGTACCTCAGAAACATATGATGGAGTATGTATATTCATGGAAGCAAGGAAGTAAGGAAGAGGAGGATTCGGAGTTGGAGAGGAAGAAAGAGGTAGAGGGGAGAGGGAGAGGAAATAGGAGAGGAAATAGGAGAGGGAGGAGGAGAAGGAGGGCGGAGGAGTAGGAGGGGGAGGAGGAGGAGGAAAAGGAGGAGGAGGAGGAGGAGGAGGAGAAGGAGGAGAAGGAGAAGAAGAAGGAGAAGGAGAAGAAGGAGAAGGAGAAGAAGGAGGAGGAGAAGAAGGAGGAGGAGGAGGAGGAGGAGGAGGAGGAGGAGGAGGAGGAGGAGGAGGAGGAGGAGGAGGAGGAGGAGGAGGAGAAGGAGGAGGAGGAGGAGAAGGAGGAGAAGGAGAAGGAGAAGGAGAAGAAGAAAAGAAGAAGAAGAAGAAGAAGAAGAAGAAGAAGAAGAAGAAGAAGAAGAAGAAGAAGAAGAAGAAGAAGAAGAAGAAGAAGAAGAAGAAGAAGAAGAAGAAGAAGAAGAAGAAGAAGAAGAAGAAGAAGAAGAAGAAGAAGAGTGAGGAGGAAAGGACTTTGATCTTAATATCCTCTTTAATCATAAGTTCTCGGTGACCAAATCTCTACAACTGTGCCCACTTGAAAGGGTTCACCTCCTCTTTATGGCTACATATGATTTCAGATTTAATTTCTGGAGTGGTGAGTAGATATTTCTATAGAATTGTGTTAACTTCTCTTATTGAATATTTAGTTGAATTAATCAGAGAAGCTATTTGGTATGAAGTTGGTTTGGTTATACCATTGCTTGCTGGAGATATGAAAGACATGTTTTGAATTGAAATACATTTTATTTAACAGATAATGAAGCTTCATGACATTTCATTTTGTGACCTTCCAAAAGTACTATTTAATCTAACTCATAATGACTTGAATTCTTCATAATTTTATGGCATTTCCTTTCAGGTTTTTATCATTTTTTATGTGGTTCTTTCTAGTTGAAGGAAAAATGAATAATATCATGATCTTAACTATGCTATACAGTAGGCATAATATGAATTTCCTGCCATTTAAAAATAAGTTAAATTCTCTTTTGTAAGAATAATTGGATAAGTCATGAATATCTTGCTTTAGTTATCTCATATTGAGATTTATTGAATTTCTAAAAATTACTGTTTACATAAACTACATGAAATTCAGTGTTACTCTGAAATGACTTCGTACTCAAATCTCAGAAATACATGATCAGTAATTAGTAATTACTAGTCATTAGTAATTCTCTGTATAACTAAGTGTATAAATCTACATTTTTAGGTCAAAAATTTTAGGTTAAAAGGAAAATAAAAGCAAGTAAACACAGTACATAATATTTAAAGTTTATGAAAAATTGATTCATTCAGCCTGACAGACTATTGATTTTAGTTTACATGAGAAATTTAATAATCCCTTTGTCTCTTTTGATTAATAGAGTATTTCATTTTGTCCGAAGATTCTCTCATCTAAAACCTTCTAGTGCAATTTTTTGCTAAAAATGGAAATAATTTTTTTGTCTAGTGCAGGATCAGGTTTAATAATTGAATAAATATCAAATTTTAATTTTTTATTGAGCCATTAGAATTCAAATTATAAGACATTTCTTGTATACTTAGATATATTATATCTGGGACTGAATATGGATGTCTCTACTCAGGAGGCTGGGGCTCATAACCAGCCTTGGCAAGAAAGTTTATGAGAAGCATCTCCAATTAATGACACACACAGAGATGCAAAGCCAGAAGTAGAGTTGTAGCTCAAAAGTTAGGGCACTATCCTTGACTGAAAAAACTAAGAGATGGGACTTGAGATCAAATCACAAGAAAACACACACACACAGAGAAAATATTACGTTTGAAGTCTTATTTTAGTTTGAAGAAATAGACAATATCATGAAAACTGATATTTACTACATATCCTTCAATATTTGTGAATTGTTTTTAGTACAATTTGTCTTAAGATATAATATAAATTATTAAAATGAATATTAATCTAGTTAATATTGATAATTATTCATAATACCCTGGAGTACAACAATTGGTATTCTGAGGAAAAGAAGTAATCTCAGTAAAGGAATGGAAGAATGGAAGAATAGAAGAAAGGAAGAGAGAAAAACACAAACAAATACACAAAGAGAGAAAGAAAGAAAGAAAGAAAGAAAGAAAGAAAGAAAGAAAGAAAGAAAGAAAGAAAGAAAGAAAGAAAGAAAGAAAGAAAGAAAGAAAGAAAGAAAGGAAGAAAGGAAGGAAGGAAGAAAGAAAGAGAAAGGAAGAAAGAAAGAAAGAGAAAGAAAGAAAGAAAGAAAAAGAAAGGAAGAAAGCTTAACGAAGGTAGGAAGGAAGGAAGGAAGGAAAGAAGGAAGGAAGGAAGGAGAGAGAAAAAGAGAGAGGGAGGGATGGATGGAGGGAGGAAAGAAGGAAGGGAGGAAGGAAGAAAGAAAGAGAGGAAGGGGCAAAAACAATTTAATTTATAAAATCTGCTATTTAAACATAAATATGTACGCTAACCATTTAGTAAATGCAAATTTTCATTGGTCATTTCTCTGCATGTTCCCAATGCATAAAATTGTACACAAATCTTTTTCTCATTTTTTCTAAAACTGACAAATAATTATTTGCATTTAGTTATAAATATTCTGAAAATTGATGTAATCAAAGGATATTAATGAATTATATAATGTGAATACTAGTATTTATAATGCTATTAAATTTTTTCATATTATATTAATTATATCAATTATTTTATGTATTTTATGAGAGATATTAGCATTCTCTGATTTTGGTGTCTGTGAGAGTCCTAATAGCATTTCCTAATTAAAATCAAAGGAGTTTTTTTTTTAAATAAGCTTTTTATTGTGAAAATACTGTACACAGGGGCAAGGTAATGAGTTCATTTCTTATCAAGCATTGTTGTCTCCTCCTTTGTTTTTCCCCTACTATCCCTTCCCTCCTATCTCCACAATTATATCTGTCCCATTTCTCTCTATCTCCTCATAAATTGTAAATTTCATTTTTCCACATAGTGTCTTTTACATCTCATTGTTGCAATGGGTCAACCTGCATCCCTATTTAAACGATTTGTTTTTACCATTCTGCTCCCCAAATTATACCAACATCAAATACAGTGAAAATAGGGGTTATAACAAGGGGAGGGACATACAAAACAACAAGAAGAAATCACGTGGTACCTTATAAATATGTTAGAAACAATAACAAGAAGGAAAAAAAAACTTGTCTTTATCTCGGTTTTCATTTTGCTTAACATCATCTTATCTGGCCTTTTCTGCTTGTCTCAGATATATACTAGTTATTATACAACGGACAAGGGTCTCATATCTAAAATACACCTGGAACTCAAAAATTTAAATCCCCCAACAACAAATCCTCAAAGAAACAACTGCCCAATAAATAAGTAGACTACAGACTTAAAGAGAAATTTCTCTGAAGAAGAAATAAGAATGGTCAATAGACACATGAAGAAATGGTCAACCTCTCTAGACATAAAATAAATGCAAATCAAAACAACATTGAAATACTTCCTCATCCCAGTAAGAATAGCTATAATCAAGAACTCTAATAACAACAGATGCTGGAGGGGATGTGGACAGAAGGGAATCTATTGCATTGTTAGTGGGAGTGTAAACTTGTTCAAACACTCTGAAAACGCAGTATGGAGGTTCCTCAAAAGACTCCCCTATGACCCAGTAATCCCACTTTGGGGTATTTACTAAAACACTCACAAATGGTCATATCATAGATAACAGAACAAACATATATATTGCAGGGTTATTTACCATAGCTAAGATATAGAAATAACCCAGATGCCCCTCAGTAGATGAATGGCTTAAGAGAATGTGATATAATATATATATAATATATATATATATAATATATATATATATATATATATATATATGATTTCTATGCCTCCGTCAGAAAGAATGACATTGCCTCATTTGTAAAGAACTGGAAAGAGTTGGAAAAAATTATATTAAGTTAAGTAAGCCAGGCTTAAAGGAACATAGGTCCCATGGTTTCACTTGTTTGCAATGATTAGTACATGTGTAAAACAAGCAAAATAGGTCAAAGCCTATGTACGTATGACACATGAGATAATATTAAGCAAAATGTACCCAAAGTCAGGGATACGAGTGTTTTTTATTTTCCTTTCGTGCTAGAGTTTTTAATGTACTTACAGTGTAGTATGTAATTCTTTTGTTCCTTTTGTATGTACTTCCCCCCAATATATTAACTGTTCTCATTGGATATGATGCCCAGTGTTCTACACCTTGTATATACATTTTTGTAATTTGGAAAGGGGAAGGGATACTGGGAACGTTTAAATGGGGATGCAGGCTGACCTATTGTGAAGAAGAGATGTACAGGACACTATGTTGAAAACGAATTTTACAAAGTCCAGGTAGGGAAAATGGAGTTGGGGAGTTGGGGAGGGAAATAACGGTAGTGGGAAAACAAAAGAGGAGGTAACAATGCTCTCTAAGAAATGTACTCTTACCCTACTCATGTAACTGTAACCTCTCTGTAAAACATTTTTACAACAATGAGATATACACGATATTCTGTAGGAAAATGAACTTTAAAACTGTAGGGATGTAAAGGGGAAACAAAAGAGGAGACAACAATGCTTGATAAGAAATGTACTCATTCCCTTGCCCATGTAATTGTAACCCCTCTGTACAGTATTTTCACAATAAAATATTTACAATAAATATGTATAAAATAAAAAAGTTGTAGTTTACAAAGAGTATTACACAACGCTGAAAATACCTTTTTAGGTCTTCTGCATTTTGTAGAAATATTTTTAACAATACGGTTTGTTGACATGTAATTCACATGCAATATATTATCTCTTTTTATTGCATATATTGTTTTGAAGTGAATTGTACCTTACTAGGTTTTCAAAGCATAATTTTCACAAATTTTCATTTCTTCAAATTGAAATTCTGTAAACTTTAGAACAGACATTAAAATAAAACATAAAAATGTAACATTAACTTACTGGAATTTGGCCAGCATACATTCACACTACAGTATCTTTTCAAATTTTTTTGGGTGGATTATTTTCAGAGTCTCACAAAGACGATTCAAGGGCATTGTCAACGAACTATCCTGTCCCAACCAAGATTTTTACTTGTCCTAAATACATACAAAGAAGTGTAATTGCTGGATCATATAATTCTCTATCACCTTTTGAAGACTTGAAAACTTGCTTGCTAAAATGATTGCAGTATTGTACAAATCGATCCAATATGTGAAGTATATCAACTTCTTTACAAATTCACTGCTATATTTTTTGTGGTCTTTTTATATTTTATTCACTCTAGTGAGTTTTCTTTTTTCTTTTTTCCTAGATACTAAAGAGGGGCTTGTTTCATATGCTCCTCCTATTGTTCAATAATTTACATTACTTTCTGTAAAGAAATGTCCTATTGATAAAAATATTATATGGAATTAGAAGATATAAATATATTTACGACCAGGATCATTGTAACATTAACAAATATATACTATCTGTTGGATATATTTTCACTTCTGATATAATGTTCCTTGTAATATGAAAGGTTAACATTTGATATTATCTACTTTATTCTTGCTTTTTTTTAGCCACTAATAATTTCAGTGTCAAATTTTTAGAAACCTATACTAATCAAATGCCATGAATATTTTCTTTTATGTTTTGTAGGTTTTTACATCTCACATTTTGGTGATAATCATTCTTATTTCAAATTTTTGTACGAAGATTGGGGTAGTAGTCTAAGGTCACTATTTAAATCTAGAGAGGCAATAATGCCAACACACCCTATTTAAGATGCTATTTTATTTCATAAAGTCATGGCATCCTTTTCAAAATCTATTGACCATAAAACTAAGAATTTATTTTTGACAAATCTATTACATTCTTCTATATGTCTGTTTTTATATTAGAACTATGTGGTCTTCACTACTAAACATGGTAAAATATTTGAATCTAGTATAAGTGCTCTTATATCATTTTACAAGGTTGTCCTGGCCGACCTGTATTCCGTGAATTTTCATATGACTTTATGGAGCCGGTAGACCAGTATTCTATAGAGATATCTGGATGGTCGATAATCACTCATATTTTACACCTTGTGAAATCACAACACCTCCAATTATTATGTATAGAAAAATGTCTTTAGAGAATGCTTAAACAACTAAAATTAATTTAGGAATAAGTTAATATTTAGATGATGCTATAATATAGTAAATGAATGAAAACATACTTGAGTTGAACAACAGAGGAGAGTGAGAGGGGATGGAATGATGGACCATATGGTAGGTTTATGTCATCGGTATTGTGTTTCAACAAACAGAAAAACTTCAGAGAAGTGAAGGAGGAAAATAACCAAAGTGACCTGAATCAAGCTTCTTTTTAATCCACCTAATAGTTTGGAGAATTAGACAATATGGGAAAAATAAAAGAGAAAATGAAGAATTTTATATACCTGTTACAATGTGAAGTAATTGTAGGAATATGATGATTAATTTCCAAAGAAATAAGTGAAAGAATAGGTAAACTTTAAAAAAGAATGAAGAGAGAAAAGTAGCAAAATAAAACCTTTATCAATAATAAACACAGGAGTAAGGCAATGGACATATTCTAATAACAGTATAAATTGGGCATAGACTTTGGATCACATTTTATCATATATAATTTTGAAAAGACATTAGGAATGAAAAAATATTAAAGTCATAATTTAAACACTAATTAGAAAATAACTAGACATCATTGGCCTAGAATATGGGAAGCAATGGTTTGATCTCCCCAGCATTACTAATACACACAAAGCACAAACACAAAAACACCACATACATACATACACACACATACACACATTTAGAATATTTATATCATATTTAAACATAGAAAATTATCACAAATATGCTAATATATGAACTCATAATATTCTTGCTTGAATTATTTATAAGGTTAATAGAAATAAGAGTCACAATATACTTCGGTGCTTATAGATTTAAGTACCTTAGAAATTAAGAATTAGAAGACATGAGAATCTTTGCAAACAAAATTTAAATAAACATTTTGATATATGTTATTCTTTTATTTTGACAAATGATTGATGTTACTGGTGTTTGAACTCAAGATTTAGAATATGCTAACCAGGTCTTCTATATCTTGCTATGGAAGGCTGTATCTCTAATCATTGAAATCTTGATATTTTTGAAATAAGGTCTCATAGTTTGTCAGGCTCTCCTGACTCACAAATCACAATCACTGTTGGCACTTCCCACCATAGCTAGAAAATGTAAGCGACACATCACCATGCTCAGCTCAAAAATTTTTCAAATCCATCACAAATATTTATAGAAAGTTACCAGATCATAAAGTCTATCTTATTAAATTATGTGTTTCTTGAAAAAAGAGTACAAAAATATAGTATTTGTTACCTTGACAAATATGTTCAGAACTATAACAAAATAAATTTATTTAAGTCACCAAATATATAAAAATTAAGTAAACAATTTTAAAATATTCAAATTTTAAATATTTTGAAAGCAAAATATGTGTCAGAATAATTTACATGTGTAAAAATCATGCAAAGTTAAATTAACCCTACAATGCTGAAAAAAGAATTACCTTATGAAACAAAAGTAAATAACTAAATCAATATAAAATTTGGAATTTATAAAACAAAATGAAGTGTATTCTTTATCTGACTTAAGTAACTGAAAACCCTCCCTACATCAACATTATACTAAAAATAAAAATGCATGAAAAAAACAAAACAAAGGTATCCATTAATCAATAGCAACAACAAAAGCATGAGTAGTTTTTTTTTTTTTGGAAAAATTCAAGGGAGGGGATAATAATGTTCCATAAGAAATGTAGTCATTACCTTATTTATGTAACTGTAATACCTTCGTACATTACCTTTACAATAAAATTAAATTAAATTTAAAAATAAACCAAATAATGTACCAATTATTAATTCTTAGAAGCCATTGGTTAAAAACTTTGTAAAAGTACCCAAAGATTATACGTTGTTGATAATATTTAATCACTTAAAATAAACTTCAGCAGAAAAGCAAAAGTTTTTCTTTACTAAGTAAAGTAATATATCAGAATATATTAATATTAGTAATAATCGTAAGATGAACACATAGTGGCAGTAAATATGTAAGAAATAAGAAAATTTGCCATTCGATTGCAAATAATAAGTGAGAAAGAAGTCTCTATACCTTATCAAATATATCTTAGGTTAAAAGAAAAAAACTATTCTGGCACATCTTATGATAATAAGATAAAAATATTAGAGCAAAAGAACAGATTGTTCCAAGTTTTTAAATATATATATATGTATGTGTATATATACACTAACTTTGGTAGTGAGAATTTGTAGATATTTCAAATTGATGTATAGTTCTTGCCGGCAGACGTCATATCACTGGTTAATTTTAGGATAGGGGTTCCCGTTCCACCAGAACTTGCACTTGATCTGTCCTTTTTGCCTTTCCAACATTACTGGCATCAGAATAGCATATCAACTTGTCTGTTTTCCTACTTTGGCTGCATTCTGCAGTCCTTCCAATCTTATAGCCTCTCAGAAACTGCAGAATAGTGGAAATGATCTAATGCACCCAGCTACAGATTGAAAAGAATGTCAAATAACTTTTCTCCTGGGTTCTATTCTCAAACCTCCTAAGTAGTAAAGAGAAACACATGTGCATCCCTGGTGCCAAGCAGTAACAGTGTTTTTGAAGCAATTAGACATATATATGAATTAGGAAACTTATTACCTCAGGAAAAGAATAAAAGAACAGTGAAGCACAGAGAACAGATGGAATTTTAACTAGCTACGCAGAGGCTGAGTAACCTTAGCTACCTACTCGAGAACCTGATATCTGAGGATCACTGTTCAAAGGCAGCCCAGTCATCAAAATACATGAGATTATCTCCTATTAACCACCAAAAAAGCCAGACGTTGAGCAGTGGCTCGAGTGGTAGACCAGTAGCCTTGGGAACAGAAGGTTATGGAGAATACTAGGCCCTTTATTCAAGCCTCAGGAATGAGGTATGCATGCATGGTCACATGTACAAATGCACACGTATGCATGCGTGTGAATATGTGCACACATACAAACACACAAAATGAGTATTTCAATGCACAGATCTTTATTTTTTACTTTGCTCTACTTTTATTTTCCTGTATTAGTTCACAAATTAACAAAATCAACTAAGCACCTATTTACATATATCTAATCATGTTTCTACAATGTTTACTCCCTTTTTGGTTTTACCTGACCCAAAAGTAAATTATTCAGGAGTTCAGTTCACCTTCCCTAAACGCTGTTGTATTAGATGATTTTTTAGGTTCTTCCTAGCAGTATGATTTTGTGAAATCATATATCAAACAACGTATTTCTTTCACTAGAAGGAGAAACCCTGTCAAACAATTAATAATAGGATTTTTCCCCTCATGGCAAGCGTCTGTATATTTATTTTCTGCATATAACTTCTACCTGTCTGTGTATGCCAAAGACTACTGTGAAAATAAAAGATCCTACTCAGCGCTTAGCAATCATATACAATTAATAGATGTGAAGGTGTTCAAATATTACTGGAATTGCTTCAAAATAAATAATGTTCACCTTGACTGTACATAGAAAGAAGATTTGGTTTCTCAGCACTTAAGTCAGAACTTGAATGAAAGAAAGAAAAGTAAATATGAGGACCAACTCAGCATATATATTCCAATGAAACAAAACAACCCAAGAAAACACAAATTAATTACATAAATTACACAAATTAAGAACTTGCAGGAAATGCAAAGATTATATCACTCTGGTTTCTATGGTCTGTTTTATCTAGGGAAGTTTTTCATCTCTGGGCTAAAAAACATTCCCAGCAAAAGAATAGTAACTGGATTATATTTCAGCCACTAAAATAGGGTTAATGGAGGGTAGTGTACTTTTCTCCTCAATGAATTTTTTCTAGCAAGAAATGATGTAATTACTTGCAAATATAAATATCTTAATAAAATAAATTTTATTTTGGTAATATTTTCCAGCATGTAATGTACAAAACAAAGTATGTGAAAGGTATGTCTTTGAAAATAGAATGAGGAAAATGATATCAGATCTGTAAAAATCAGGTAGGACAAGCTTATGAAAATCCTGACGATATGGGAGGCTATTGTTTTTAGGATAGTGGTTAAAGGCAAGACTGGACAAAAAGATCTGGACACAGTGTCATGCCTCTGTTGTTATAATTTCCAGGAAGACAAATATAAAGTGAACTGAACCCACGATCGTATATACATAAGCAAGAAGCTGGATTCTATCTGAAAAAAATAGCCATTCTAACTGGGGTGAGGTGGAAATTCAATGGTTTTTTATTTGCATTTCTTTTATGGCTAGAGAGGTTGTGTATTTTTTCATGTGTCTACTTAGGTCATTCTTATTTCCTCTTCAGAGAAGTTTCTCTTTAAGTCTTTAGCCCACTTGTTTACCAGGCCCTTGTTTCCTTAAAGGAGTTGTTGTTGGAGGGTTTAGTTTTTTGAATTCCAAATATATTTTAGATATGAGACCATTGTCTGTTGTAAGGCTTGTGAAGATCTTCTCCAATCTGTGTGTTTTCTCTTGACCTTGTTAGCTAGGTCCTTTGCCATGGAGAAGCTCTGCAGCTTCATGCATTCCCATTAGTCCAACCTTTCTTTGATTTGTTGTGTTTCTCAGTCTCTCTATTTTTTGAGGGGAGGGGTCCGGTTATAGGGCCTGAACTCTGGGACTGGGTGCTCTCCCTCAGCTCTTCAGCTCAAGGCTAGTGCTCTATCACTTGAGCCACAGCGCCACTTCCGGCTTTTTTCTTTTTTGCTTATGTGGTGCTGAGGAATCAAACTCAGGTCCTCAGGCATGCAAGGCAAGCGTTCTACCACTGAGCCACCTTCCCAGCCCTTCTCAGTCTCTTTTAAGAAAATTTTGACCTGAACCAAGGAGACCTATAATCAAGAACTCAACAGATGTTGGAGAGGATGTGGACAGAAGGGACCCCTACTGCATTGTTGGTGGGAGTGTAAACTTTTCAACCACTTTGGAAAGTAGTATGGAGCTTCCTCAAAAGACTCCCCGTAGAGCTCCCCTATGAACCAGCAATCCCATTTTATCCCAAATTAACACAAACAAGAGCATGCTAAACTATCAGCACAGCTATGTTTGTTGCAGCACTATTTACGTGCTGCAACTCCCATGCCTCTCAGTAGATGAATGGATTAAGAAAATGTGGTATATATACATAATGGAACTCTTTGCCACCATCAGAAAGAATGACATGGCCCCATATGTTAGGAAAAGGAAACACTTGGAAAAAATTAAGTGAAGTAAGCCAGAACCAAAGAAACCTAGGTCCCATGGATTCCCTTATTTGCAAAAACTCGTATATGTCCAGGACAAACAGTAATGGTCTGATAAAATGATATTAAGCGATATGAACCCCAAGATAGGGACACAAGTGCCATTGTTTCTAAGGTATATATAAGGTACCACGTGATTTTTTGTTTCTATATATTCCCGCCCCCATGATTTTGCTCCCCTGTTTTCACTGTATTTGATGTTGGTATAATTTGGGGAGGGGAAGGGAAAAAAACAAAAAAACAAACAATTGTTTAAATAGGAATACTGGTCGACCTATTGCAGCAAGGAGTGGTACAAGCTGTTACGTCAAAAAATGAATTTTCCAGCTTTGGCCTGTGGGGCTGATGGAGGGGGGGAAAGGGGGAGGCATGGGAAGGGATAATAAGGGGAAACAAACCTGGAGGCAACAATGCTTGATAAGAAATGTACTCATTACCTTGCCCATGTAATTTTAACCCCTCTCTACGTTATTTTCACAATAAAATAATGAAAAATGAACTTTACAATTTAGGGGAGTAAGGAGTGGGGAAGGTGTAGATGAGGGAGGGAAGAGAAGGGATGGCAGAGGAAAAACAAAGGAGTAACCAGAAATGCTCGATAAGAAATGTACTCATTAACTTGCTCATGTAACTGTAACCCCTCTATAGATTATTTACACAATAAAAAACTAATTTAAAAATAATAATAATCCAGATAATTTGGGGTTGGGGGCAGGACAAATTGGTAAGAACACTATTTAGGAAACACATGACACTCAACTAAATGACTAATACTATGAGTATTAAAGAAAAAAAATCTATGCCTTAAAGTAATTGGAATAATTGTAGGGTTTGAATATTTGAGTGAAGAAAAATCCATGAGAAAGAGAATGAACCTGTGTTGCAATGCTTTCTACTTAAGTGATATTGATACGTGATACTCCAGACATAACATAGTTACCTTGCAAATGAGCATGGATGTGCATAAGGGTAATGGATATACTGTATTTACACAGGTTTAAGTTAAATACATTTTTTTTCGTTGATTGTGGTTCTTGAACTCAGAGCCTGGGTGATGTCCCTGAGTTTTTTTCTTGCAAGGTTACAACTCTACTACTTTGAGCCTCAGCTCCAATTCTGATTTTCTGTTGGTTGTTTCAGGATAAGAGGCTCAGGGACTTTCCTGCCCAGGCTGGCTTCAAATCATGACCCTCAGACTCAGCCTCTTCAGTAACCAAGATTCCAGGAATGAGCCAGGCGATGTTTTTAATATTTTAGTAAATTGTACAGTTGCAAAAATTATAAATTATTTTTATAACCTGTGTAATATATGTGTGTAGATATCACTGCATACTGACAGAAATATTTTAACATTTTTTATCTACAGTAGATTTATAAAATCATCCTTTGTTAAAAAATAAAATGGATACAAATGTTAATAAGGAGCAAAGCAAAGGGATTTGCCACATGTTTCTTGTTGAATGGAATATGAGTTACTAGAAACAGTTTGGGAAAACCATTCTTACTTTAACAAAATTGATAATGGCTATTAATTCCAATTCGTTTTTTGCCTATATTGTGCATGCTCACACATGAGTGTCAAAATCAAACCACACTTTTTGTCTTTGTACTTAACTCACCTGTTATAATTTAGAGGACATATGAAGTAATCAAATAAAGGTTAAATTAATAAGAGGCTATGATTTAGAGCTGAAATGTGATAATACCTAATTAGCATTTTTCTTAGTTTAATTGCATTGTCATAATCCTCATTCCCACACTATGAATGTACATAGAAGGTTCTCACTAAATTAAGAAAAAGTGTATTGAAAGAATATGGGCATACTGTGATTTTAGCTCATTGTGATCCATAGGGGATAGTATGTTTTTGAGAATTGAAAAAAGCTGTGAAGGAGATGAAGATAGGGATGCGTTTATTCGGGAAAAAATGGCTACATGATTGCTCCCAGAAAGATAGTGATGAATTATTCCAAAAGGTTACAGTACTTTCACAACCATGTTCACTACTGCACTATTCACAGTAGTCAAGTTATGGAAATAGTCCAAGATGCCCTTTGGTGGAGGGATGCTTGGAGAAACTGTGGTATATATACACAATGAGATTGCACCCATCCAACATGAAGACTGTTACATTATTTGTAAAGAATGAATAGATCCAAAATATGTTAAGTAAACTAAGTCTGGCCCAGAGACACAAAGGACACATGTTCTGTTGTGTATGGGAAGCTAGAACTTTATGCAAGTTTACAAAAACCTATTGACTAAAGCATGCTATTTGCGTAGGAGTATTTACAAGGTGTAATTTCTTATGAAATTAAATTCAAAATCCAACAAAATAAACACCAGGATGATCACTTCGAAGATATGAAGAGAAGTCAAAGGGAAGGCATAAAGAGAGTTAGGGAAGCAGAGAGTAAAGTCATAATATTCAATGCAGATAGAATGAAACTAGAAAAAATGAACATAGGGTTATGTTTGGGAGCATCTGGGAAAGTGATGTAAAGATCCATTGTTTTTATAAGCTGATTTGTTGAATGGAAATTCCTTTGTACAACTATTGAAGATAATACAAATATAATTAGAAACACTGGAGACATCTGATATTAAACTGAGTTCTCTTAAACTGTGTGCCAATATAATTGTTTCCTCTTACGAAATTGTCTTTTCAGGTAATATTCTCACAGTGACAGAAAAGTAACAAACCCAATGAATATGAATACAGCACATTGCATATCATAAAGACACACAATATAAAAATTACAATAAAAATGTTAGAATTGATTACATGATAAAATAATAAGAATGTATCAAATGCTGATTATTTTTCCAAGTACTTTATCTATTATTTAATTTAATCCTCACAATATTCCCATAAAGTGGAACTACTTCCATTTTTAATTCTCAGCTGATGATATTGAAGTCTTCAGAGTAGGAATTACTTGCACACATAGTAAGTGGTAGTCTGGGGCCCATCTCTCACTGTATCGGATAGCTTCCTTCTATTTTATGACCAAATATCTGTAGTTAGTCTACTAATTCTAGGAATATTTTTCCAGAATTATTATAAAGATGATAATACTACTTCACTTTGTATTTGCTAGAAAATAGGTAACTGTAATATGAAAACCCCAAGTTCATAATCAATTTATACCTCCCTGGTGAAAGGAACCGTTAAAATATAACATTCTTGATTTCTAGCTCAAAATAATAGAAATCATATTCTACTCCATGACTCAACACTGCACTACCTGGGGACCACATCTCTATTTAACACACTAATACTAAAAATGACTTGCCCAATTCCTCATGGATCCGAACTGCACTTCATAAGGACCAATGATTTTCACATTGTAGCTTACCTAATGTAGATTTATTTTGATTGCTTTTTATACCTAATATTTTGAAAGAAATGTACTATGTTAAAATGTTATTAAAGCAAGACATATAAAAACATTACCTTTGACTCCAGATAAATATTTTATCTTTGCAGTCTGCCCTATCATTAATGTTAGGAACGATATTTTAAAAATCATAGACTCCAAGATCTAAGCATGAATTAAAGATTTTCCAACTTGTGAACAGAATTGGTTTAAAAAGACATCAATATTACTGGATTTTTAAAATTTTCTATTATACTGAAAATTCAATTATAAATATAAACATAATATATATATATTATGAAATATAAATAAATATATATATTTAAATGTAAATAAAATATAAATATAAAAAAATGAAAAAAATTCATTTCCTTGGGAGTAGGCCACTACTCATTTTAAAAGACCTTTATTTATACTACAAATTCACCCATAACTACAAAGATTCTAAAAATTACTGAAGTACAGTCACAAAGGAAACAGCTTAAATGCATCACCTACATTCAAAGGACTGTGTTAATAGCAAAGAGTTATACTAATAAGTAGCTTACCAAATTCACTTGCATTCTTTCATTCTATTCCAATTAGCTTCAGAAATAGTCGATTTTCATAAAATGACGCACTTACATTTTTAGATCTTAGTAATATTTATTTCAGAAATATCTTTAGTTCCAGAGTCAATATTTGTGTATTATATATGACACATAACATGAATTAAAATAATACTGAAAATATTAAAAGCTTATCAGAAACTATGACTCACTTTGGAATGTTATTTAAATTGAAAAAGACATTCAAAGAGCCTTATTTGTTGAAGTTACAATAATACTCCCATATAAGAGCCATAAGTGAAGATATCTATGCATGTACAAAACTATTTCAAATACATCTACAATCCGATCATGATAAATGCTTTTTTAAATTGATTTTGAAAAGAATATCTAACAAGCATATCCACAATACTGATTTTTTTTTGAATTTTTAAAGAGGTTTATTTTACTTGGACAAATATCCTAACATAAATGAGGGAATTAACACAGAAACCATCATGGTAAAACATTTCATTATCTGTGTACAAGGTATTACAGTTATAGTACCAATGAGTCTACCATAAACATTTCATGAACAGTGTTTCATAGAGGACTAGTTTCTGGAAGAGGTACTATAAGTCAATATTAATATAGTGGATACTGTTATCAGAATTATTTACTAATCTGCTACAATATGAACCATATCATAGACCAAGAACACCATCTTGACTCATCTACCAAATTAATTTATAATATATATACTATATTACATTCATATATATATATATACATGAGGTTAAAAATTACTTTGTCTTTTAGTTATTTTACTGATCAGTTTCAGGTACAAGGAATGCAAAAGAACATAGATGACATTGAGCAATCTAGAAGAGATAAAATTGAATCATCCTTAAGTAACTAAGTGAAAATGTTTAGATGTAAAAGTAACTAATTAAGATTTATTGCAGTATTTTAAACAGATATGACTGAACATGTCTTTTTAAATGATCATAAAGAAGAAATATAAAATAGACAAGAGGAGATATTATAAGCAAAGGTGATAAGCGTTGCAAAACACTTCAGTGGGGGATACACAGGAAAAGAATAATAACATCTAAATACTTTCTATGTGCCATTCAATGTACTTAACCCTTCACACTTGCTAATTCATTTATTCTTTTCTATGACCTTATGAGGTAGGTTTATCCACTGGCTTTTTCAGTTAAATCACTGGCATCAGCTTGGAGGGCTAGTCACTGCCCCCTATCACTTCGACTTCACATAGAACTCCCCTATGACCCAGCAATCCCACTTTTGGGCATTTACCCTAATGTTTACAAAAAAGACCACACTAAAGCTACCAACACAACCATGTTTATTGCAGCATTATTTACCATAGCTAAGATATGGAACCAACCCAGATGCCCCTCAGTAGATGAATGGATCAAGAAAATGTGGTATATATAAACAATACTGATTTTGATTCAATATGATGGGTACTGAGAATAGATATGATCTTACAAAGGAACGTATTTTCAATAGAAAGCTGGAAAAAGTTTATATACATCTTGTGTTCCACATGGAATTATCACACAGTAACACCTGGTTGGTCAAGTCTGTCACAATCACTCAATGAATATGTCTCAAAAGTATAACCAATTGGAGATGTCAAATGCAGATTTTGTACTTAGAGTCATCACATCAACAACTTACTATACAGTTATGTCTGTATCTTATTACTTGACACATAATAAGGTCTGAAAGTGTTCTTTTTTATCCAACTTAATGTTGTAAATTCTTTGATTATAATGATGTTATTCTTTGATTATAATGATGTTATCATTTGACAAATAAACTGTACAGAAGGGTGGTTCCACTGAAATGACATGACAGTACGCTTATAAATAGAAAGTATTCAACACAGTCAACTCTTTTCACCCTCATCACTTTGCAAGCAACATTGCAATATCACATACAGATACATATACACACACATGTGCACATGCACACACTTTATGCTTGCATGCTAAATTTAGTGTCTAATGTACAAAAAGATTCAAATAAAATATTAGTGATTAGAACAAATGATTATTTGCTTTATTATACAATAATATAAAATCCAGTTACCATGGGTGTTACATTTTATCTTTTTTTCCCACATGTGGCCAATTAATTTTTTATTTATATATTTAATTGATTTTAGTCATTATTTGGAGCTAATACTAGGGCTTTAACTCAGGGCCTGGCTGTTCCTGAGTTTTTTTGTTTTGTTTTGTTTTTCTCAAGGCAAGCATTTTATTAATTATACTAGAGTTCCATTTCTAGTTTTTGCTGGTTACTTTCAAATCCGAATCTAATGGACTGATTTGCCTGGTCTTATATCAAACCACAATCCTCATATTTCATCTTTTTGATTAGCTAGGAATAAAGGCATGTGCCATCAGTGTTGTTTGTACTTTTTTTCCTCTATACTTATCTAATACACATACTTATTTATTAAGTTAAAACAGAGTATAGAAGCAAAATGATAATATTGTCCTGTCAGAAATTCAAGTTATTAATTTAAATTTGTTCTTAAGTCTAAATACAGACAAACACGAGCTCTGAGAGCTTTCTAATATTATTTAATATTTAATAATTAAGATTTAATATTACCCAACATTAGTAAAAATGTATAATGCAGTAATAGAATAGAAGTCCTTTGTAAAACTACTTAAACTGATTTTTTAAGACGCTTGTTTTCATTAAAAAAAAAAAAGTAGGCCTCTCTATTGTCTTCATGTGATTTTGATGCTTAAAGGTACTTAGTGAGAAGTCAAACGGTATTAGTAGCCCTTTACTATCAAAATCTCACTTTTTTCTTCTTGGATAATATTATGATAAAAGGGTGAAATGTAAACCAGCCATAGTTCAGAATCATGATTCCAGTGCAAGTAGATCACCAGTAAGTACTCCTAGATACCATTTACTGCAAAATTTTGTCACAAATACAATTGGCCTGCTTTCCTAGCCTGGAGCTCTTCCTTCATTGTACAGGAAAAGTGAAATTCAACTGATTTCAGCCAGATCAGTTACAAGAATTATCAAGGATTTACATTCTTGTCTGTAATTTAATCAAAGCTATATCTCTTTATGTAGACTACTAAAATCAATTTACTGATTTCAAATAAATTAATAAATTTTATTTCCATTTTTCCCTTTAAGAAAAAGAAAATTCTACTTGCTCTATAAATTTATCAGAGGCATGGAATTTTTGGCTAGCTAGGTCATTGCACCTCTCTCTCTCTCTCTCTCGCTCGCTCGCTTGCTCTTTCAGGTTCTCATAGATAATAGGACTGCACCATAATTATGCTATTTTATTTTGATTTTATAGTTTTGGTTGCATAATTTCACTTTCTGTCCTGCCTTTACCCAAACCATGTATATACAAGGTATTATGTCATTTTTTCTCATTCCTAGAATAAGGTGCATATGTGGAGACCACTGATCCTCATTTTCAGTCTGTACCTTTGAATACAGAGTAACATCTTTCCTCTGCACTTCATCAATTCCAAACTCTTCAGTTAGAATAATGGAAAACATTATTACTCTTCAAAGACATTTATAAATAAGATTTTAGCCACACATTTTATAAAAAGTACTTTGATCCATTGTGAGGAGATTAATGGCAATAAAGTATAAAATACATATTTGAGCCTAGTTCTTGCCTAGTTCTTACAACCAATTTAGGGACCATGGAAGAAAAAGTACAGCAGGTAATATTAAAAATACAGCATCAGTTGGCTAACACATGGGTCCAAACAAGTGGTTGCCACATAGAAAGTAATTAATTAAACTAGAATTTACCAATGGTGCAGAAGGATAAAGGTTGGTAAGATGGTAACATTGTATAGGAGTATGTACATATTTGTTCTTCATATTTATGCTCTCCAAATCTGACAGCACATAGGGCTTCTTGTGTTCTTCATTATTACCTGTATTTTAAACTATTCATATTTAAATTTAGGGAAAACATAATTGTTAGAATGGTAGTTGCTGCAATTTTAATACAGTTTTATTTGAGTAGTAGCATGTTGAGTTTATTGAAAATTTTAAATGAACAATTAAATGACAAAAAATTAAAAGAAAAAAATCTCAATTGCTTGTTTTTCTAAATTTTCTGTTGAGATTCTTTTTTTTTTTTTGGTCGGTTGTGGGGCTTGAACTCTGGGCCTGGGCGCTGTCCCTCAGCTCTTCAGCTCAAGGCGAGCGCTCTACCACTTGAGCTACAGCGCCACTTCCGCTTTTCTGGTGGTTTATTGGAGATAGGAGTCTCACGGTCTCACCTGCCCGGGCTGGCTTTGAACCGCGATCCTCAGATCTCAGCCTCCTGAGTAGCGAGGATTACAGGCGTGAGCCACCAGCGCCCGGCTTGTTGAGATTCTTGTACCTGATATTTTATTGTTTATGTGATTATGTTTTGGGGTTCTTTTCTCATACTAGGTGCACTAATGAAGAAACACATGCCAGTAAATCATGTCCTTTTGTAATTATTACAAATGTCAATAATGTGAAGGTGACAAAACAAATTCTCATAGATCACGATGGTTGTATACTGGTTAAGTGGATTCGTTTTTTATTGTATTTTTCTTTTGGTATCTATTTTTTCACTTATTGACTATTATAAATATGCATACTATGAGAATTCATGTAGAAGAATTTCAGTGTAAGTTCATAATTTTTCTAAGCATTTTCTTTGGATGTCTTTTGTATTTTCTTTTCTTTCTTATGCTCTTGCCTTCTAGTACTGTTTCTGTTAGCTTTAGTTTAAGATTTTACCTGATTCTCATTTTTTAGAATATGAATTGTGCTATTTTATTTATGTATTTATTTACTTCTTCCTTCCTTCCTTTCTTCCTTCCTTCCTTTCTTCCTTCCTTCCTTCCTTCCTTTCTTTTTTCTTTCTTCCTTCCTTCCTTCCTTTCTTTCTTTCTCTCTTTCTTTCTTCCTTTCTTTCGCTCTTTCTTTCTTTCTTTCTTTCTTTCTTTCTTTCTTTCTTTCTTTCTTTCTTTCTTTCTTTCTTTCTTTCTTTCTTTCTTTCTTTCATAGTTGGTCATGGGCCTGAACTCTGAGCCTGTGTGCTGTCCTTCAGCTCTTCAGTTCAAGGCTAGTGCTTCCCACTTGAGCCTCAGTGCCATTTCCATCTTTTATCTACATATGTGGTGATGAGGAATTGATTCCAGGACCTCATGCATGAAAGACGAGCACTGTACCACTAAGCCACCTTCCAAGCTCCAAATTGTGCTAGTTCAATGGTTGCTCTAAGGTACAAAATACAGAGTAACATCTTCTAAGTCCCTCTAAAAATAACAAGGTACTATTCAAGTTCATTGTCCCTAATTCATGAGAGTATTCCCAATTATTCTCTCACTTCCCTAACAAAATTACTATCATTCACTCCCCTGATGCCTAACCACTAATCACGTTATTCATTGTTGCTATTATTAGTTCTAATAACTTATTCTGTAAATAGACTGTAACTAATAAAAGGAGAATAATTTATTTTGATATATTGAAAACATCACAAATTAATTTTCCTTTTGAGTGTAAAAACAAACTTGGACCTATCTCATTTTCCTTCTTTCTAAAGAAGATTCAAGGGGAAAAACAAGTCGTTTAAATAAGGATACAGGTGGACCCGTTGCAACAATGAGAAGTACAAGTTGTTATGTGGAAAACGAACTTTACAACTTTGGGCGGGGAGGGCGGGGAGGATTGGATAGGGAGGCAGGGGGAGGATGGGAAGGGATGGGAAGGGGAAAAAAAAAGGAAGAGGCTACAATGCTTGATAAGAAATGTACTCATTATCTTGCCCATGTAATTGTAACCCCTCTGTACAGTATTTTCACAATAAAAAATAAATAAAAATTAAAAAAAAAGATTCAACATTATCTGCACAGCAAATTTATTGGGAACGAATGGCTTCAGTTATTTTATGAGACACTCACTCTCTCGCCCTTCTGCCCCCATCTCTCTCTCTATATAAATATGCAAATATACATGTATACATATATATGTACATATATATGAATATATATGTATACACATATATATTCATTGAGTGAAAATTTCTAGATTGATTGGGATTTCCTTCATGCATGATATACAGACAGACATTTGATTTCATTTTACTTTACAGCTAATATAAATTGTACATCAGTTCAGGTGATTGATAAGATAGAGTTTGAAAAGAAAACATTGGTTTATACTCAATTTAAATAAGTAGGTGCATCTGTTGCAGTAGGTGAAATCTTCGGAGAACTCCAGCACGCTGTACTGCAATACTTCAAATCTCATTAACATAGATATTGTTACCCCCATTCTCTCCGATTTACCACTGCAGAAAATGGGAAGTAAACTGAGGGTAGATTTCAGTAGACTTGTCCATTTTTCTCCACAGATATTAACTTCTCAGTATGCCTATACATGCACAACCAGACCCTTCTGTGTTTGAGAACACCGAGGTAAAAAAGAAAAAGACTCTGAGACAGATTCTGTCCTTCTGATGCTGTCACAAACTATTAATCACTTCCTTTACAACATTTACATTTAAATATTATTCTATGATTTATTATTTTCAAAAAATCCATTCATATTTTAGATTTTGTACTCGTGGTTTCCTTAAGTAGGGTGATGATTTCTCTTGTGGATTACCATTTGAACCTCTTTCTACATTATTAGAAGAACAAATAATAAGTCCAACTCGATGTACCTAGTAAAATGGCTTTCTCTTAATGGGATCAAGATAAACACACATATTTTTCTTGAACAAACACTTTTGCATGGCAGTTGCTCTCATAGCGTTTTATTCTTAGTAGTTTTAAAAATTACTCATATTTTAGGAAGCTGTATATGCCATATATGCTGCAATTTTAATACAGTTTTATTTGAGTATTAAGATGTTGGGTTTATTGATAATTTTTAATGAACAATTAAATGACAAAATATAAACGAAAAAAATCTTAGTTGCTTGTTTTTCTAAATTTGTACCTTACATTTTATTGTTTATGTAATTATGTTTTTTTGGGCACTTTTCTCACAGTAGGTGCACTAATGAAGAAACACAAGTCAGTAAATCATGTCCTTGGGTAATTGTTACCAAGGTCAATAATGTGAAGGTGAAAAGATAAATTCTAATGCAAGATGGACTCTGTGCAGGTTAAGTGGGTTAGTTTTATACTGCATTTTTCTTTTGGTATCTATTTTTCTACTTATTGACTATTATGTATATACATTATATAATAGTTCATATAGAAGAATTTCAGTGTAAGTTTATGATTTTTCTACGTATTTTCTTTGAGTGTCATGTATTTTCTTTTATTTATTGTGCTTTTGCCTTCTAGTACTGTTTCTGTTGGCTATAGTTTAAGACTTTTCGTACTGTAATTTCTTAGAATATGAATTGTGCTGTTTTGTTTATTTATTTATTTATTTATTTTATTGTTGGTCATGGGCCTGAACTCTCTGCCTGTGAGCTGTCCCTCAGCTTTTCTATTCAAAACCAGAGCTTTTCCACTTGAGCCCCAGTGCCAGGACCTCCTGCATGAAAGACAAGCATTCTACCTCTAAGCCACCTTCTGACCTCCAAATTGAGTTGTTTTAATGGTTGCTCTAATGTTCAAAATACAGAGTAAAAAATTCTAAGTCCCTCTGAAAATAACAAGATACAATTCAAGGTTCGTGTCCCTATTGGTATTCCCAATTATTCTCTCATTTCCCTAACAAAATACTGTAATTAATTTCCCTGAACCATAACTATTATCACTTTTAATAACTTATTCTGTAGACAGACTATAACTAACCAAAGGAGAATACTTTATTGTAATGTATTGAAAACACCGCAAATTAACTTTCTTTTTGAATGTAAGAACAAACTTTGGACCTGTCTCATTTTCCTTCTTTCTAAAGAAGATTCAACCTTATCTGCACAGCAAGTAACAAATGGCTTACGTTTTTAACGTGAAACACTCCCTCTCCCCATTCTGCCCCCTATTTCTCCCTCTCTCTCTCTTTATTTCTATTTCTCTTTTTTTCTCCCTCTCTCTCTATACATATACACATACATATGTATACATGTCTCTGTCTCTGTCTCTGTCTCTGTCTCTCTCTCTATAAATATATATATATATATATATTTATATATATATATATATATATTCACTGAATGAAAATTTCTAGATTGATTGGGATTTCCTTTCTTCCTCTTGCCTTACATAATATTCCCAACAACTTTGTAAATAATCTCTCCATTTTTGCCATTTTACATTTTGCTATTGTAAAAGTGTAACAAGACCTTCCTTCATGCATGATATATAAACAGACATTTCATTTCATTTTACTTTACAGCTAATATAAATGTTACATCAGTTCAGATGACTCATGAGATAGAGTTTGAACACAAGGCATCAGTTTGCACTTTTAATTTAAATAACTAGGCATATCTGTTGCAGTAGGTGAAATCTTTAGAGAACTCCAGCACTCTGTACTGCAAAACTTCAAATCTCATTTACATTGACATTGTTACCCCCACTCTCTCCTATTTACCACTGCAGAACTTGGAAAGTCTAGAGGCTAATAGTCGAGCTCAGTAGTCTTGTGTTTTTTCTCCACAGATATTAACTCCTCTCTCTGCTTATATATGCACAACCAGACCCTTCCGTTTCTGAGAGCACCAAGTAAAAAGAAAAACTCTGAGACAGATTCTGTTCTTCTGATGCTGTCACAAACTATTCATCTCCTCCTTTACCACATTTACATTTAAAGATTATTCTATGATTTATTGTTTTCAAAGACATCCGCTCATATTTTAGATTTCCTACACATGGTTTCCTTAGGTAGGGCGATAATTTCTCTTGTGGATTATCATTTGTGTATCTTTCTGCAGTCTTCGGGAAACAAACAATAACTCCAACTTGATTTACCTAGTAAAATGGCTTTCTGTAACTGGATCAAGATAAACAAACATATTTTCCTTGACAAACTTTTGGGCATGGCAGTTGCTCTTATATCTTTTTATTCTTATGTTTTAAAAATTACACATATTTTATGAAGCTATATATGCCATTGTTCAATTATCATTCCCTAGACTTTATTGCAAATAAATAGAAGAACAAAAAAATCTTCCAAGCCCTTTAGAATACTTACAGATATTTTGGGGAAATGGTTTAGAAGCCTCTTCCCTAGGGTAATGATGAAACCATCTTCCAGTCTATTGAGTAAGGTAAGATTCATAGACAAGATCTCAGTGAGTTGAAACTATATGTTTTGTTGTTAAAAAGATTACACTAGTAATTCCAGATGTCCAGGAGGATGAGAATCAAAGGGACACAGTTCCAAGCCAGCTCAGCCAAAAGAGTCTGATATATTATCCCAATTTACCAACAAATCCAGGGCTCGAGCGAGTTTACTTAGCTGAACATCAGACAATAAAGCAAGCTGAGTGAGTAAGAAAACCTGAGTTTTCATCCTAGTACCATCAAAATCAAAAGAAAAACTTTCCTTACTTTCCTGTTTTTGATTCTTTCCCAGTAATCATATTGAGATATGTTTTACATTTTGGGGGTTTCTTTGGGTTTATATTATAAGATGACACAATTCTGGAATACATTTTCAAAATTTCTGATTATTATTAGCAATTCATTTTTTGACATTTTGTTGTAAAAATTATATTTAATGTGCTTATCCATACATAAAACATATGGAGTACATTTCCTATTGAACATTATCAGTCCTTCCTCTTTCTCTCTCACCTGACTTCCCTCCACCCCCAAGTTATATAGTTCATTTTAACATACTTTTCCATTTGATTTCTTGTTATTTTCATATTCTATGCTTCGTTGTTCATATACAATTTTAGTTAGAATGAATCAATTCCTTTACTTATATCTATCAAAGAAATGAAATGTATCTTAGTTATGCTTTTTGGTTTGAGACTCTTTTATATTAATCCATATATTTAATGATACAGATTTCATTGTAGTACTTACCTGCCCTTATATAACGTTCTTTCATAAAAAGCATCTTGTGTTACATCATTATCTTTCCATAAAACTGTATAGAATACTATGGTCCTATCAATTCCCCTTACAAACTACTCCATTTTCCCACTCCCTCTCGTAATTTTCACTCCAAATTACTCTTTATTTAGTCGATGTTATTTATTTTTAAGGCTCCAAATCCACATATAAGAATCTTTGTGATACATTCGTCTTTCCGCTGAACTTAGAACACTCAACATGGTAATTTTCATTTTCTCCGTTTTCCTTCAAATGACATAATTCTTGATGGATGAATAATGTTCGACTGCATGCATATAATACATTTTCTTGCTTATTTCATTGTTTCAATGGATCACATAGTTTGTTTATATTGATTGCTTGTGTAAATAATGCTTCAATAAATGTTGCAGTGCAGCTGTCTCTATTGTATCTTGATTTACATACTTTTGGATGCATGCTCAAGAGTGGAAATATTAAATCACATGTTCCCTTTTTATTTTAATGAGAAACATCCATAGTGATTTCCATAGTGTCCATACAAATTTACAATACCATAAACAGCATAATGATTACTATTTCCTCAACATTTTCACTAATACTTGCTTGGTTTTGTTGTTTTGTTTTGTTTTATTCATTTGAGGATAGTTATTCTGACTACAATGAGAAAGAATCTCAGTGTTTTTTGATTTGCATTTGTTATGTAGGTAAGGATGCCAAATAGTTCTGTTTATATTTGTCAAGTATTTGTACTCCTTTGGAGAAATGACCACTTATATTCAATTGATTGGTTATTTGGTTCTATCCTCATATTGGCACTTACATCACAAAATAAACAGATCATAGAATCACATTTTAATCAGGCAACATTTTTTCAATGGTTTTTAGTAAAGCTAAACTTCAATTTTTTTTTCTTTTCAAATCTGAGGCAAAATATACTGTTATATGAAGATTGAGGCACATGGGACATTTAGCCTTCCTTTTCTTTCTAATCCAGTTTTCAATGTCTTGTATTGTAAAAGGTTTTACTCGCTTTACAATTAAACTTTGTGTTTGAAAATTTTCTCTCTCTCCCTTAGTTTAAATTAACAGGTATTTTTCAACTGGTTTACCTGTCTACTTATGCTAAGATAAGTGGCACTGCACTGTGTTAGAATTCTACCTTATAGAAAAAAAAATGCAAAACTTTCTACTGGTTGATTGCCCACCTGAAAGAATATTCTGGACTGAAGCAAAGGATAGAAATCTCAGATTCTCATCCAAAGGTATGCTTCCAAATTTAATATGTAATAGTGTTCATTAAACTTCTTCATCTATACCTGTCTTCAAAACTTCGTATCCTTTTCTCTGAGCTCAATTCCATTTGCATTGCTAGATTACAAAGAACAGAATGCTTAAGTCAAATACATGCACACACGCAAACACACACATGTATACGTATATATGTGTATGTATATATGCATGTATATATGTATATGTGTATGTACATATGTATATGTGTATGTATACATGTATACATACACATATATATATACATATGTGTATGTATACATGCACGTATATACATGTGCATATATACCTATATTTGTATCACATTGATCTATCTATATTTAGATAGATAGATAGATAGATAGATAGATAGATAGATAGATAGATAGATAGATAGATAGATAGATAGATCCAGGTGCTACATAGATAAATTTTCATCTTTTAGTTGAAGAATTAGATTCTGCCAAAATTGTCTTACTTGGGGCATAACTAAGAGTACAGGCTATTTGTTCAGACTGACAGGAAGTATTCTTCTCATTTCATTTCTGATTGCTTCCCATGTGGTTAGAACTACTTCTGTTGATCCATAACCTTCTGACTGATCTAGATTTGTTTTTTTGTTTAATTTATTATTTTTTTTTTTAGAGTTAGAAGGTATTGTGTATTGTACAAAAGGGGTTTTTTCCATACCATTTGTTCAGACTGACAGTATTCTTCTCCTTTCATTTCTGATTGCTTCCCATGTGTTTAGAACTACTTGTGTTGATCCATAACCTTCTGACCGATCTAAATTTGTTTTTTCTTTGTTTAATTTATTATTTTTTTAGAGTCAGAGGCTGTTATGTATTGTACAAGAGTGGTTTTTCCAATTACATGAAGGATATATTTCTTGTCAACCTTGTTACCCTTTCCCTCAATTTCTTCCTACTATTCATCCTCCCAACAACCCCCTGCCAAGTATCCAACAACCCCCTGCCAAGTTGTACACATCATTTCCAACATATTGTCTTGTATATCTCGCTGTTAGATTTGTTGCCTCCTTGCCCTTTGGCAGAATTAGATTCTGCCAAAATTGTGTCTTACTTGGGGCAAAACTAAGAGTACAGGCCATTTGTTCAGACTGACAGGCAGTATTATTCTCATTTCATTTCTGATTGCTTTCCATGTGTTTAGAACTATTTCTGTTGAGCCATACCCTTCTGAATGATCTATACTTATTTTTTTGTTTATTATTTTTTTAGAGTCAGAGGTTGTTATGTATTATACAAGAGGGTTTTTTCCAGTTACATAAATAAGTTAAAGAATATATTTCTTGTCAACATTGTTGACAACAGTATGGGTAGCACATCATTAGTTAAACTATAAACATTGAACTACGAAAATGTAAATCTCTGCTATCACCTGTTTATGCTTTGAAGGTAAATTCAGATATTTATTAAAACACTTAGAAAAAACACAAGAATACATATGTAAAAACACAGCAAAAGTCAAAATACCATTTCTTCACAATGAAAAATGGACAATATTATCTTCAATTTCTACTTAATATTTACTCAGCATTAATCGTGTGCCATGTTGTTTCAAGATTTGAGATTCAGAGTTTGAACAAGGCTAGTATAGTGAGGAATTACTGTATTAAAATTAATTAAGTCTGGAAATCAACCTAACATGCTTCTGAAAGGATGCTCTGTCATTTAATACATATACAATAATAATTAAAATCTTTTGTTATAAAAAGGCATCACTAACAATGGTGCACTCCTCACTTAAATAATTTGTAATACATGATTTAATATTTCTGCCTGAGTATTAAGAGGGACTATCTTTATGGAGAACAAGGTCATAGGCTGTATTTTGGATGTAATTTCAAAAGATTCTTGCCTCAGTGGATATTAGTGCCCAATTTTTGAGGGATAATACTTTACTCAGGAATTATTTTAATTGCTTCTTGACTATATATTATGTTTATAAATATATCAAATCTGGTACTCTAATCTACAGATGGCTTTCATTTTCCTCTAGCTTTTGATTTGGCAAATGTTGCTTTGATTAGTGAAAATAAATGTATCAGATTTGTTTATGATCTGAGAGAGGATTTGGATGTTGTGTATGTCTAGATTTTTTTCTTACCTCTTATTTTCTCTGTATTATGACACTGTCCTCAAGATTTGGTTGTTCTTACAATAGTACCCATGAACACACAGTAGCCAAGCTCAATTGTATTGTACACATTTTTGATATTTAAAAGTCAACCATACTTTAAATAAATCTTTTGATGATACTGTTCTAAACTGATTGTGACAGCTCTTTAGTTTCCGCTTTATTCTTTTCACCCAAAACAAAACAAAACAAAAACTCACAGTTTTTTGACAATTCCTACTTTGGGATATTTCTTCTTTCAGTATAGTATTCATTCCCAGAGTTTCAAATATTACCTTTGAAATGAAAACATGTGTTTTCATTCATACATAATCATCATATTTCCAATCACATTTGATGATTCAGTAGTTCATTTCTAAAAACATATTGATAAATTCATGTGAATTATAAATCAAGATTGAAGCCATTAAAGGGCAATGTATTTCATAATCTTTTCAATTGAATCTTTCTTTATCCACTATCCAATCCAGATCATCTTACTCATATTTTTTCAAAGATCCTCAATTAATATTTATACAAAATACATATTTCAGTCCTATAATCCCAGCTATGCAAGAGACTAAAATATGAGGTTCCTAGCATAAATAAGCTTGCACAGATTAATTATACCAAGTCTTTTCTCCACTTGAAAAAAAAGCTGTAAAATTTTTGTAACAAAAGTTACAGTACCAGTATTAGTTAAAATTGGATATCATCAGTACTTGCACATGTGTGTGGACACACACACATACACTACATTTGCCTAGAATTATTAATTAAATCTGGTTAGTAATCTTTATTATCTTCCAGAACTTTTTCACAGGTTCTTCACTTTCTTGTTACCTATGGTAATACTGGGCAAGTAGTTTAATTTTGCTGTACATTGGATACAAGAATGCCTATCTATGGAAGGCTTTGACATTATTTGCTTTTTTGTGCAGGTCAAATGCTTTGATGATAAATACATATTAATTCTGACTATATTCTGAATGTAAAATGTTTAGGGTTTTATTCAAGCTATTACCTTTCATATGTCCTCATGAAATCTACTTGCTAGATTATGTATTATCCTCTACAATTGTTTCCTAACACTAATATGATTTTCCTGGTGAATTCTTATTTATAATTTTTAATGATTGAACCATGTTACATTTAAGTACTTACCACTGTACCTTTCTCAACACTTTTGGCAACTATCATATTCTAGTCTCAACTATTTTTCTGAATAAGGGAAAATAATATAATGTGTTATCATTATACACAGAAAAATAATGAACTGGAAAGTTATTTTAGTACCCAATACCTTAATATTTTGTTCTAAGTTCAAGTCTATTGATGGGTGCTTGGTAAGTGCACAAAAAAAGCCATGTGCATTTGTTGTGCATGTTAAACTCTATGTAATGTCTTCTAACATCAGTGAATGTGTTCCCCAAATGTGCTATCCATATTAGCATACATCATATAATTCTTCAAAAATTATTTCAATTTAATCAATAATGAGGTAAAACCAAGAGAAATTAAAGACCTATTTTTAATTTTATGTACAATCCATGGAGAAACTTCACTGTTTACAATTCTTGAAAAGCTTAAAGTTAATGGTTTGGATATTTATGTTCAAAAGGAAATTGTAAGTTCTATTATCACATTGACAAAGAAAATATAAGCACATACACATTCATGCAGGCATGGTAGAATTCTAAAGCAGTCAAGTCACAAGAGATTTCAAAGATTTGTCTTTAGTTAAATGTTTGATCTTATACATGCTACTGCACTCCTTAGAGAACTGGATTTCTTTTCTGTAAAACAATGTTCATGAAACATAAATTTGATCATTTCTCTTTAGGCACTAAATATTTAAACTATCATTATTATAGTGTGCATGGTATAGATTTCATTTCAATCTGTCAGAAAAACCCAAAGCAATGTATGTCAAATTTATTAGATCCCAATTTACCACTGAATGAAGGAAATGCTAAAAATAAATTTCATAGGATGACAAATGTAATCTTCTCGACAAAATGAGAATCCAAAGTAAAGACTGTTTAGATACAATATAGTCAATCATCTAGACATGTGACTAAAATTTTCAGTTTCTATATGACAATTAACACTCTGTTGAATAAAATCAACTTTACAAGAAATCATAACTAAATTCCTGTCAAAAGAAGTGACCAGTTTTACCTAATTTTTTTATTTTTTATTGTAAAAATACTGTACAAAGGGTTACAATTACATGGGCAAGATAATGAGTACATTTCTTTTTTTTTCTTTTTTTGCAGGGTGGGGAAGTGGGTCGGGTGGTGGACCTGAACTTTGGGCTTGGGCGCTGTCCCTCAGCTCTTCAGCTCAAGGCTAGCGCTCTGCCACGTTAGCCACAGTGCCACTTCCTTCTTTTTCTTTTTTGTTTATGTGGTGCTGAGGAATGGAATTCAGGGCCTCAGGCTGCAACGCAATCACTCTACCACTGAGCCACCTTCCCAGCACCTGAGTACATTTCTTTTCAAGCATTGTAGCCTGCTCCTTTGTTTCCTCTTCCCATCCAATTCTCCCCCTCACCCAACTTTTCTCCCCTCTCTCCAAAGTTGTAAAGTTCATTTTTGACATAAAAATTTGTATATCTCATTGTTGCTATGGGTCCACCTGTATCCCTATTTAAACGATTTGTTTTTTCCATTCCCCTCCACTAATTATACCAAAATCAAAAACAGTGAAAGCAGGGGTTATACCATGGGGGAGGGATATAAAAAACAACAAAGAAATAATCTTATATGCCGGTACCAGCCGACAACGAAAGGGACTCCTGATTTAGGGGGCGAGGATGGAAAAATAAAGACATAAGACAAAGGATGGGGTCAGGAGGTCTGCAGTTCAAGACTGCAACCCTGTTTATTTTTAACTCTCCTTATTTATACTATTAGAAGTCAAGATGTAACCAAAGGTCACCATAGTGCAGAAAAGCAAGGAAAATTTTAATAAAAACAAGGGTGCAGAAAGAAACAAGACAAGGTCAACTGATAGAAAGTAAAACAAATTCTACAGACATAGCAAGGCAAACCCAGACACCTGGTGTTAGTCATGAAAGCCAGTTCCTTGTACGTGCCTTCAAATGAGCACAAGGGTCAAGATGACCTTGGAGTTTTACTGTCGGCTCCCAAATCTCCCCCGTCTCTTTTTTGAAGAAGTGAACCCGCCTGTCTTAGGTTGGGAGGATCACCTTGTCTGCCTTACTCGTCTTTGGGAACTTCTTCAGAGCAAAGCTGAAGGCCCTGTCTTAGGTTGGTCAGACTGGCACCCCCTCTTACCCGTCTCTGGCTGCAGTTCCTCTCGGGGGGAATTCATTTATTTGGAGCTTGATCTTATGTACCTGGCTGGCTAAACTCATAAGAGAGTTTTGCAGTGCACGTATAATACAAGGAAGGCATAGAAAACCATCAACAAAAGCATTCCCAGGCCAAGCAATGTCATTAGCAATCCTTTAACATAAGTCAGGGAAGTGATATAGCATTGAAATTGTTTAAACAGATTTTTAACAGTTTTTGCCAATTTAGGGTCCAGAGGTACAGCTTGTGTTGTATTATGAGCAAGCTGATTAAGATAATGGGCAGTTTCAACGTTTTGTGTTAGTGCCACAGCAGCTGCCGCTGCAGAGGCAGCTAACGAAATAAAGGCCAAAACATCAGTTACAAGTAGCCCAACAAATTGAAGAGGGCGCATTAGTTCTTTCAATTGTTGTAACACCTGAATACCAAAATCTTTATACCAAGTTTCAGAAATATTTACAGGAAGCATAACAAAAGATGATTGTCTAACAATAAGTATGGATTCAGTTATGCTGCTTTATAAGCAATTAATAAAAGAACAATTAGAACAGGTAACATTAAAATAATTAGCTCTTACAGAAATATTAAATGGTCCATACTTAATAACATGGGTTGCTGATACACAACTCATAATATTTTTTAAATGGGATGAATAGGGCCAGGTTATATTGTTGAGTGCAGCTACCAGCATCCAAGCATGATGTTGAGGATGCCCATTCATCCACCACAGTCCAAGATTGTACTTATTAGTAAGATTAACTCCAGCCCAGTCCATTAATTGAGAATTAGTTCCAGAAATATTGGTAAGAAATGGCTGCACATGCTTGCACCTTATTGGATGAGGCTCTCCTGTAGATTCTACCACTTGTGAAGAATTAATGCAACAGGGTATCCTAAAGGATGGAGTAGAATTTGCATAAACTAAGTGCCCAGTTGGCAAAGATGTCATCTGTATATTGTACATTTGATTTTTGTCTGGAAAACAAATTTTATTAGTCATGGATAGCATTATAATACAGCCTGGAATGAAGGCTTTAGAGCTGGTGGTAAAGCAAAAAGGAGTTCCAATATCTGAAGCTGAGATATCTCTCATCTTGGTGTGCTGGATGAAGGGATCGGGGCTGTATTGAATGCTGATCTATTCACGTGAATGATTACTTCAACTCCCTCCCAAGTTGTAGGGTGCACAATCAGGGGATCTGGCACGTAAGCCCAATGTGTCAGCATTTGTGTCATCTGAATGAGTCTCCACAATCCTAACGCAGCGTTCAGGCAACCAGCGGGCATCATTTTCTTCCTGGGAGGAAACACAAACATATCCTCGACCCCATGTTAAAACCGGAACGGGCCCATGCCAAGCACCTGTTAAAGGATCCTTCCACTTTACTTGAGCAAAAGCTCTTTGCTCTCTTTTTATTCCCAAAACGCTATGCTGCGGAAAGGCCATTACAATCTAAGTTTAAAAAATTTAGTACAAACAAAGCATGAGAAAGAATATTAACAGGAGAGATGGGGTATAATTCCCCACCTTTTAATTTAAAAATTTGATGTTTGAGCAAACCAATAGCTCGTTCAACAATTCCTTGATCTTGAGGATTATAGGGAATACCTGTAGTGTGAATAATCTGATAAGATTTACAAAAATTTTGAAAAGCTTGTCGGACATATCCCAGACCATTATTAGTTTTACTATGTTTAGGAAGTCCCATAGTGGCAAAGCAGTGTAGGGAATGGGCAATACAATGTTTGTTAGTCTCCCCGGCCACAGGAGTAGCCATAATAAAATTAGAGTAGGCATATGGTAACATGGACAAAGCAAAGCATCCAAAAGATGGAATCAGGCAGGAGTTTAGTCTACTTTTTCCACGGTGGAGGTGGTCAGGGTAACGATGTAGATTTTCTCCAGGTGACTGTCAGGCTGTAGCAGCAGCAGCAGCAGGGTCTCTCAGTGGCTCCAAGGGACTGTCACACCTCGTGCTGGGCTGTAAATTTCTATACAGTCTGGTTAAGGATACAAGTAATATATAGGCTTAGCAGGTTGTGACCCCACTAGTTTTTAAGACTATTTAGACAATAGCCCAGGACAATTTACCAAGATGACAACTTTTTTAACTAGATAATTTTTTTAATAAGGCTGATTTTCTAGGCAGATATAGAGGGCTCCGGCCTATACTACTATTTTCCATGTCTTTTTCTTTTGTGTGTGTGTGTGTGTGTGTGTGTGTGTGTGTGTGTGTGTGTATTTTGTCACCCTGTTTTTTTATGACTCTGGTCCCTTGTTCTAAAAAGGGGATGATGGGCGAAGATTCATCTTCTGTAACTTCTTCAAGCTGACTCAGGGGTGTTGTCCTACCTAGCCAGGAACCTATAACCTTAGTCTATTTTACAAAGAGGTTACCAGGGTTAGATGTCATTAAGAACAATATTTTAACTTTTGACAAATGCACAGACTTTTTCTCCGGCTACAGCAGTGTAGCTTGTTTCACACTCTGGTTTGTAAAAGCATCTTTAGGAATGTGACCTCTAGTGACTCTAACAATGCTAAGTCACCTGTGCTTGCCTTTAGACAGATGTTAATAGAAACATACTCTCAGGTTTACAAACTTTTTTCTTGATCAGATAAATTTTATGTAGCTGGTGTTAGCTCAAAAGTTACTGTCAATTAGGGCTTTTGGCATATACAAGGGTTGGGATTTAAACTATCCCCCACATTTTATAACTTTAGCTTTTTTAGTACTATCACAGATTACTGACAAGTTTCTGTCCCTACAAGGTAGATAGTCATGGATATTAGGCATGCTTACAAACTATCTTTCCATGACCTCCTGGCTCTGACCAATTTTTGAAGGGCCATGCACAAATCACTCTAGGATCTGACATTTTTGCCATCCAAGCAGTGGCTTACTGACTCTGGATGCTCCTCCATTGCGCTTGTCCCAGGAGTGTTTTCTCTACACTGAGATAAATGCCTCATTTGCATTTCCCTTAGCTGGTCTCTGGAATTGAACTTGGGGCCTGAGTGCTGTCCCTCAGCTCTACAACTCAAGGCTAGCACTCTGCCACTATGAGTCCCAAAGCAACTCTGCTTGATCTTTTAGCACTCTGCTGGCTGAGTAGACGTGACAGTCTCACAGGGACCTTTTTCTGCCCGGGCTGGCTTTGAACCAGTTTGCAGATCAATGAGTCTTATAAAAGGCCACTTTACTCCAAGTAAAAGCAACAAGGTGGTCAACATAGAAGTAGCTTTTAAGCATGCTCTCACCTGAAACTTGTTAAGAGCCAAAGTTACATCTGACAAACTTAAAAGAATCCTCTGTGCTTTGCTCTTGGCTTGCTTGAAACTTAAAAAAACTATAAGATCAAACTGGAATAGCAATTAAGCAATTATTTTGGTAATCCTAATTTTTTCACTTTGAGGCAAATGTTAAGAACAATTTTACTTTTAAACTTTATATCCAAAAATCCATTCCTATTTTTAAGCCTCCTATTAATCTCTTTTATTATTTTATATTTTAGTTTTTAGTTACATTAAAAAAAATCACTTAAAATCTTGAGGCTAAGTGTCACTCATGGCTCTTGGCTGCTTGTTTTAAAACAGATACACATTAAAACTTTTAAACTCAAATTTTTTCTTAACGCAAGAATTACAATCACCAAACACATTTATGACTTTTAAAAACATATCCCAATTATAAAACATCATAGAAAGCAAGTCACATTATACAAAAATATTTTTTAACCCTCTTTTAAGTCCAAGGTGCAGTTTTAGCAATACTAATCAATCATCACATCACTAATTTTTACCATCATTTTTCTAGTATTTATCTGTAGAGAAAAAGGATAGAACAAAGCTGGGTCAATTGCCCCCTCCTGTGGAATGGGCACGCACTTAATCTCACTCTTCAGGGTTAGATGAACTGCATTTGTGCTAGCTTGTCCTTTCACCGTGCGTGGACTCCTCCCATGGCCCGTCCCACCGTGTATGACCAGCTGAACTGCACTTTTACCTGTTTACCCCTTACCCCTAAAGATAAGTCTTTTGTTGGCTTTTAAGTTTTTTCCTTTTCTTATCTCTTGGTTTTTGAATGAAAATACACAGTTTTAGACAGACAGAACAGGTAATGTCTTTGACAGTGTTAAACAAACTTTTGTATTTAAACTTTCAATATTTATCCCCAAATTTTAGCCAAGGGAACTAAATTTTAAACAGCCAATGCATTTTTGTTAAGCCAGATAGCTTGAGTACAGTGAAAACAGCGTTATGCATTTTAAAATACTGGATTTTTTTAAAGTTAAAGAATCCTTAAAAAGTCATTTAAGACAATGTGAAAATTCTTTAAAATTTTTGGTAATGTCCAAACCTCATAACCTTTTGAATTTTAAACTTAAACTCACCCAATTGTTACAGCATGCTGATAATTTTTATCTTGAACATGTTCACAAACACGTACAAAACACACACAGATCTTAAAGTGTGCAAAAATCAAAATCAGTTGTACATACATTTAAAACTGGTACCAATTCTAAAACAGAACTAGACAAGACAACAACAAAAGGCTGAGTTGGGGCCTAATGGGACCCAGTTTATCCCTATCTCAGAAAACACACTGAAGTAAACAAGACAGACAAGTGGCCACGAAGACAAAATCAGGTCTCAGTGAGTGGGGCAACATCTCACCACCATTCACAAGTGAGACTCAAACCCACTTACCAGGGGACTCGAACCCCCTTTACTCACCTCTGGAGGATTTTTCTTTTAGATACCTGCAAACGTTGACCCAGGGACCTTCCAAAGTGGAGGAGAATTCCCAGTCATCTTGGGGCAAAGGAAAGAAGTCCCTAGCGGCCGTCCCCTCAGACTGACAGGTTCTCCCCCATACTCAGACCCCCTGGGCCAAGGCCTGAGGCTAAGATCTTGCTGGTGTCACTTGCAGGTGGTCAGTGGAAGTTTTATCTGGCTGCGAGTTCTCCCTGCCGGCACTTTTAAGTTATTGTTAGATCCTCCAGGTTTTTCACCACCCATCACTCCCCTACTTCTGGATACAGAGAGGGTGGAGGAGGTGGCAGTGAAGGGTAGAAAAAGGGTCAGTTTAAAGTGCAAGTAAAAAAGAAGGAGCTAGAGAGAAACAGATATTGGGGGGGTGTTAGCCAGTTTCCTCCGGGCTCTCGCATCAGGATGAATGTGAGAGAAGAAATATTCCAAGAATTCCAAAATACATACACAAACATTGAGAAAAAACACATTTACAGCATGCGCGTTGTAGGCTGTCAGACATAAGGTACCAGTCTACAGAGGGGCCCAAATGTCCGCACTAGTGGATAGTTTACCCTGATGGGGATCCGGGGGACTTTTCCCACCGGCCCTGTTGGCTGTCTTATAGCACGTCCGCCAAGACTCTTGCCAACCCAATACAGAACCTGCAGGCTACACAGATACCAGACAATGACAAAGAAGCAATGTTTTAACTTACAGGCCATTTGCATCATGGTGTCCCTGAAACCTATTTTCCAATTTTTTTTTTTAAGTTTTAAAACTAATGGTTCCTTCCTCCGGGAACCAGGGGTATACTTCCTCAACAAAGTGAAAGAAACATTCTAACTGACTCTGTCTAAATTTCACTCTTTGAGTGTGAAGCATACCCTTGAGAGCCTGCACGTATAACGTGCGGCTGTTTCCTTGCCCCATAATTTCTTACTCCCGACTATACTATCACCCGCTCTTTTTCTGTATGCATCCTCTTACTTTATCGGGGTCCTCTGCCTTGATCCCAGGTTTTCAGGGTCCCTGTTCGGGCGCCACTTGCTGGAACCAGCCAGCAACGAAAGGGACTCCTGATTTAGGGGGCAAGGATGGAAAAATAAAGACAATAGACAAAGGATGGGGTCGGGAGGTCTGCAGCTCAAGACTGCAACCCCATTTATTTTTAACTCTCCTTATTTATACTGTTAGAAGTCAAGAGGTAACCTAAGGTCACCATAATGCAGAAAAGCAAGGAAAATTTTAATAAAAACAAGGGTGCAGAAAGAAACAAGACAAGGTCAACTGATAGAAAGTAAAACAAATTCTACAGACATAGCAAGGCAAACCCAGACACCTGGTGTTAGTCATGAAAGCCAGTTCCTTGTACGTGACTTCAACTGAGCACAAGGGTCAAGATGAACTTGGAGTTTTAATGTCGGCTCCCAACATTATAAATGTGTTAGAAACAATCTCATGAAAGAAAAAAAAAAAAAACATTTGAATACAAATCTTAGGGATCATTTCCGTAACATCAACTTAACAGAAATTTTCTGCTTGGCTCAGACATATACTAGTTATTGCAAATAAAGGAAACCATGGGACCTACTTTCTTTGGGCCTAGCTTACTTCACTTAATATAATTTTTTCTAAGTCTTTCCATTTCCTAACAAATGGGGTAATGCCATTCTTTCTGATGGAGGCATAGCATTCCATTGTGTATATATACCACATTTTCTTGATCCATTCATATAATGAGGAGCATCTAGGATGCTTGCATATCTTAGCTGTGGTAAAGAAGGCTTCAATAAACATAGTCGTGCTGGTAACTTTAGTGTGATTTTGTTTGTGAACACTTGGGTAAATCCCCACAATTGAGATTGCTGGGTCATAGGGGAGCTCTATGTGGAGTCTTTTGAGGAACTCCCATAATACTTTCCATACAGATTAAACAAGTTTATATTCCCACCAACAGTGCAGTAAGGTTCCCTTCTCTCCACATCCCCTCCAGCATCTGTTGTTATTAGAATTCTTCATTATAGCTGGGGTGAGGTGGTATCTCAAGATTGTTTTGATTTGCATTTCTTTTTATGGTCTGTAGGTTCTACTCAAAACTTTATGCTAATAAGTTTGAGAAATAGAAAAAGGAAATAGGAAAAGCAATCCAAAAATTCATATGGAACAATGAAAGACCATGAATAGCAAAAACAATTCTTAACAGAATGAACAGTGGTGGAGGAATATCAATACCAAATTTGAAACTCTACTACAAAGCCATAGTAATCAAAACAGCTTGGTGCTGGCACAAGAACAGACCTCAGGTTCAATGGAATATAATTGAAAACCCAGAAAGGAACCCACAGGCCTATAACCACCTAATCTTCAATAAGGGTGCTTAAAAAATAGCCTCTTCATTATGGTGCTGGCAAAATTGGTTAATCATTTGTAGAAATGATAGATCCTTATCTATCACAATGCACCAGAATCAGCTCCAAATAGATCAAAGACCTCGGAGTCAAATCAGACACTCTGAAAATATTACAGAATGGAATAGGAGAAACCCTAGGTCTCCTTAACACAGACAGAATTTTCTTTTTTTTTAATTTATTTTTTGTGAACATACTTTACAGAGGAGTCAAATCAGACACTCTGAAAATATTACAGAATGGAATAGGAGAAACCCTAGGTCTCCTTAACACAGACTGAAATTTTCTTTTTTTTTTTAATTTATTTTTTGTGAACATACTTTACAGAGGGGTTACAATTACATTGGCAAGATAATGAGTACATTTCTTATCAAGCATTTCAGCCACCTCCTTTGTTTACCCTTCACATCCCTTCCCAGCCTCCCCTCACCTCCCACCCAATCACCCCCCCCCCCCCAGACCCTGCACCAAAGTTGTAAAGTTCGTTTTCAACATAACAACTTGTACTTCTCATTGACACAACGGGTCCACCTGTATCCTTAAATGACTTGTTTTTTTCCCATCTCCTCCACAAATTATACCGACATCAAATATAGTGAAAGCAGGGGTTATACTGTGGGGTAGGAACATACAAACCAACAAAGAATCTTATAAATGTGTTACAAACAAATGCACAAAAGGAAAAAAAAAACATTTAAATACATATCTAAGGGTTCATTTCCCTAACATCACATTATCTGTCCATTTCTGCTTGACTCATACATATACTAGATATTGCAAATAAGGAAAACCATGGAACCTATGTTTCTTCGGCCTTGGCTTACTTCACTTAATATAAATTTTTACAAGCCTTTCTATTCCCTAACAAATGGGGCAATGTCATTCTTTCTGCCTGAGGCATAGAATTCCATTGCATTTATATACCACATTTTCTTGATCCATTCATCTACTGAGGGGCATCTGGTTTGGTTCCATATCTTAGCTATGGTAAATAATGCTGCAATAAACATAATTGTGTTGATAGCTTTAGTGTGGTCTTCTTTGTAAACATTTGGGTAAATGCCCAAAATTGGGATTGCTGGGTCAGAAGGGAGCTCTATGTAAAGTCTTTTGAGGAAAGTCCATACTGCTTTCCAGTGGTTGAACAAGTTTACACTCACACCAACAATGAAGTAAGGATCCCTTCTGTCCACCACCTCTCCAGCACCTAGAGCCAGCATTATAATTAATGGTGAAAAACTAAAGCTATTTCCTCTTAACTCAGGAACAAGACAAGGATGTCCACTATCTCCATTTCTCTTTGATCTAGTATTAGAATGACTAGCTACAGAAATAAGACAAGATACAAACATAAAGAGGATCCAAATAGGGAAAGAAGAAATAAAACTCTCTCTCTTTGCAGATTACATGATCTTGTATTTAAAGAACCCCGTAGACTCCACTCCCAAATTACTCGAGTTGATTCAAAACTTTGGCAAAATAGCAGGGTATAAAATTACCCGCCCCCCCCCCCCAATCGATGGCTTTTCTGTATGCTAACAATGAGAAAAGTGTGGCTAAAATTAGGAAAGCAACTCCATTTGTAATAGCCCCACAAAAAATAAAATACCTAGGAATTAACAAAAGAAGTGAAGGACCTCTATGATGAAAACTTTAAATCTTGAAAAAGGAAATCAAAACAGAACTTAGAAAATGGCAAAAACTCCCATGCTCCTGGATTGTAAAGGTTAACATCGTGAAAACGGCAATACTTCCCAAGGCTATCTACAAACTCAATGAGATACCTATCAAAATTCCAACCTCATTCTTCAAGGAAATAGAAGAGGCAATCCAAAAATTTATATGGAACAATAAAAGTCCCCAAATAGCAAAAATGCTCCTCAATGGAAAGAACACTGCTGGAGGAATATCAATACCAAATTTCAAACTCTACTATAAAGCCATAGTAATCAAAACAGCTTGGTATTGGCATAAGAACAGACCTCAGAACGAATGGAAGAGAATTGAAAACCCAGAAATGCACCGACAGACCTATAGACATCTAATCTTTGATAAGGAGCTAAAGAAATATAATGGAAGAAAGACAGCCTCTTCAGTAAATGGTGCTGGCAAAATTGGTTAACTACTTGTAGAAAACTAAAGCTAGATCCTTATATATCACCCTGCACCAGAATCAATTCCAAATGAATCAAAGACCTCGGAGTCAAAGCAGACACTCTGAAAACATTACAGGATGTTATAGGAGAAATCCTAGGTCTCCTTGGCGCAGATTGTAATTTTCTTAATAGAGACCTGGAAACAAAACAAATCAAGAAAGGTTGCACAAATGGGATTGCATGAAGTTGCAGAGTTTCTGCATGGCAAAGGACATAGCTAGCAAAATCAATAGAAAGTCTACGGATTGGGAGAAGATCTTCACTAGCCAAAAAACAGACAAGGGTCTCATATCTACAATATACTTGGAACTCAAAAAATTACATCGCCCAACAACAAATCCTCAAAGAAACAACTGCCCAAAAATAAGTGTGCTAAAGATTTAAAGAGAAACTTCTCAGAAGACGAAAAAAGGATGGCCAATGGACACATAAAGAAATGTTCAACCTCCCTACCCAGAAAAGAAATGCAAATCAAAACAACATTGAGATTACACCTCACCCCACTTACAATGGCTATAATCAAGAACTCTAATAACTGCAGATGCTACAGATGATGTGGAGCGCAGTGAACCTTACTGCTATTGTTGATGGGAATGTTATTCAACCACTTCGCAAAATAGTATGGAGGTTCGTCTAAAAACCCCATATGGAGATCCCCTATGATACAGCAATCCCACTTTTGGACATTTACACAAATGATTACAAACAAGACTATAATAAAGCTACCAGCACAACTATGTTCATTGCAGCATTATTTTCTATAGCTAAGATATGGAACCAACAAAACCAGATGCCCCTCAGTAGATGAATGGAACAAGAAAATGTGGTATATATACACAATGGAATTCTATGCCTCCATCAGAAAGAATGACATTGCCCTATTTGTTAGGAAATGGAGAGACTTGGAAAAATTATATTAAGTTATGTATGCCAGGCCCAAAGAAACATAAGTCCCATGGTTTCCCTTATGTGCAATAACTATTATATGTCGCAGACAAGCAACAACATTCAGATAAGTTGATGTTAGGTGAAATGTACCGGAAGATTAGTATTCAAATGTTTTTTCTTTCTTGCAATTGTTTCTAACGTATTTATAAGATGATTTCTTTGTTGCTTTGCATGTCCATCCCCCACGGTATAACCTCTGTTTTCATTGTATTTGAATCTTGGATGTTTCTTTGATGATGTTTCTATTCTCATCCCTGAGTTTATTTATTTGGGTGTGTTCTCTTCTGGTAAGATTTGCTAAGGGACTGTCAATGCTATTAGTTTTTCCAAAGAAACAATTCTTTGTTAATATACTTTGTGGATAGGAAGGGAAAAACAAACCGTTTAAACAGGGATACAGGTCGACCCATTGCAACGAACTTTTCAACTTAGGCTGTGAAGTCGGTGCGGGGGTGGAATTGGAAGGAATGGAATGGAAAACAAAGGAGGGTGCAACATGTGTGATTATAAATGTACTAATTACCTTGCCCAGGTAATCCCTCTGTATTGTATTTTCACAACAAAAAGAAAAAAAATATTGATGAGTAAAGAAACTAAACAAGGAAAGACTAATATGTAAAGATTGGTGAATTGTGGCCATATAGACCATAGAAATTGTACTGGTGTCTAGGCAGAACAACTTACAGAGAATGATTTGGTGTCCAGATGAAAAGTGTGAGACATCTATTCATATTATACAATTACTGAATACTCACATATTTCTATTCTACTGAAATTGAGTGCATCAAGGCATACTAAAAGGAAGTTGGACTTTGTCTTTGGGGTGCAGAAGAGAAGTGAGCACTTTCATTGTCATATGTGCAAGTGTGGCTGTTTCCTCAGTTCTCAAAACAGAAGTGAGGTTTATGGGCGACATCACAATAACAGTGGCCCCACCTAAAGAAGTGACTCTACAGAAATTGTTGTTGCTATGGAAAAACTATTACAGGGACCTCATTCGTTCTGGGGAGGAAGAGATCCTGAATTGTTTGGTGAATCCAGTTAAGTGAAAGAGACAGTTAACAGTCCTTTGCCCTCTTTTCCTTCTTCTATGCCATATCCATGCAAATTTTCCCCTTTGCTCTTGTATGTGACTGGAAAATTTCTTGCTTTCTACTCTTGACATTCCATGATGTAGTTCTGATAATTTTCTTCAACTAGGCTGTATTGTTATATGGGTAAAAGAATGAAAATTCTTTACTTCCTCAGACTAAAGGAAATAGCTATTTCCATTCTAGCGAACTTGAAATTTACTTCTATTCCCGTTACTTTTAAGATATTGAAAGCAATCATGTTTAATGTCTTCTGGCTATGCTTCATGGCCACTAGACACCGTACTACTCACCTTTAATACCTATGGAACCACAGCCCCAATCTCAAACACTTATTCTCACAAGTCTCAATGAATCCTTTCCTCTATGATCCAGATCTTCATTAAAAACCCGTTTCCTGGGGAGTTCCAGGAAGATGGCGGAGGAGAAGCTGGAATCTGAACAAGCTCTTGCATAGAAAACAGTTTCAGAGTTCCAGTGAACAGTCCCAAGCCAGAGAATCACACCAAGTGTGCCATCACAGGACAGAGAGTTAGTCAAGAGAGGGGAAGCCAAGCAGACACATCTGAGCGCCTGCCAGCAGCTGCTGCGGCGGCAGCAGGGTCGCAGCGGCAACCACAGCCGAGGCCATACCTGAGCGCTCACACAGAGAGTCCGGGATGAAGGAGCCAGACGCAGCGGGCGAGCGGATTCTACTCAACACCAGCAAGAACCGACAAGGAGCGGACAACTTCATCCTGCACTTTGCAGACCAGAGACGACCCAGGATCCAAGACTCGGTGTGAGTAGAAGCCCCACGTCCTCACTCCTTCCCAGGGAGCAGAGGAGGGAAGGCCACCCCTCCCCCCACCCAGCACCAGTGATCTCCATCTTGGATACCGACAAAGCTCGGAGGAGCGGCTAGCTCCAGCTCAGGCCTTGGAATAAAACGAGTCATTTAGCAGGTCACAAGAACTTAACGGCGAAGTGACCTCACAGACTCAGTTCCATCCAGGGAAAAGTCACCCAGCTCAGGCGCCAGCCATTGGAGTGGCTCTCCTCACCTGGTAAGCAGAGCCAGAGGCTGCCCCTCCCTCTAGCAGCCACCACAATCAATTGAAAAACAGAAACCCTGAGAATGGCTCTAGGCTGGGTCCTGTGAGTTTTTTTCACAAAATAGCCCCAGGGAAAAGCTACTGTTTGTTGAAAGGCCTCAACTCTACCCAGAACCTAGCCTCATCACTGCATCCCCCTCTTTTGTGATTCTCAAAGCAGATCACCCTCCCAGTAAACTAACCTGGGAGGGGGAATCTCAAAATCTTGGGTAAAGCAGAGCATTATTCTGCGTGTTCCAACAAACTGACTTAAGAAACCAATCAAGCCACAGGACTTCAAGCTGACCAGAGACTCCAACCACACTCTGGTTACAGACAAAAGGGAGATACAGGACTGTTCCCACCCCTCCCCCGCAAAAAAAAAATCAAAGACCTTTTTTTTTTCTTCTTCTTCTTTTCTTTTTTTCTTTTTTTTTGTTTTTTTTTTTCGTTTTTTTGTTACCTTATATATATAAAAAATTTTTTTTTGCTTTTCTAAAACTTTTATTAATCTTTAACTTTTGCCTCTTCTGAAAAAATAATTGTTTTCCAATAACTTTTTTTTTTCCTTTCTCCTCTTATAATTTTTATTTTAGGAATACGTGAATGTGTATTTTCCTTTCTTTTCTTGTCTTCTTTCTCTTTTTCTTTCATTCTTAATTATCTTTTTGTTTTTTGTCTAGATCTACTGAACTTCTGATCTTTTCTTCTCACTTTCCTATCCTTTCCATCTTTTCCTCTTTGTTCTTCTTTATGTGACTTAACTCTTGTCCTGCACATCCTCAGATAAACCCGTAGTTAACCAGTAGACCCTACCCCCCATTGTGTACACACTTAATCCACAAACTTATTACTCAATTCAAAACCTCTGAGACTTAAATTCATTAATAGCAGTACTACCTCTTTATACCTATATAATATCTTAAGCATTTTTTTAAAGATTTTCACATCTCCTCTATGTCCCTCCCTTTCTCTCAACATATTCATATTCCTCTATAAATAGATGGCCTTTTAATCTCTAAAATAACATTAATTTTTACGTTTCTATTTTTTTTTCTGGTCTCTTTTCATTCCCCTTTCCCTTTCTTCTTTTTCTCTCTCTCTCCACTTGCATCCTACCCAACCTATTTCCTGCACTGTGATTAGGACATAGTTAACTCTCCCTGTGCCTCCCCACACCAATCTATTCCTATTTTTTACCCACATCTCTCCCTAACCCTAATAATTTCTGGTTTTCCAAATTCTTCCCTGCGGTTCGAAGCACTTTAACATATAGTTGTTTGATGTCGAATAGATGTATCTGTTGAACTAGATTGTATCTGTAGACTATTGACTGTACAAATGCAAACTTTGGTTGATGGTTGCCTTAAGATAGTGTTCTAGCACTTAACTGGTGCTATCTTCATCTCAAATGGGCAGAGTAGGCCGGAAAAACACAAGAAAAATGGCAAATTCGGGTATCTCAATTCCCAATCTTGATAATCAGGGGTTAGAACAGATAATGAATAATCCAGAGGAGAGTTCCCAAACAGCTCTACAAACACTGCTGGCAAACATGATAAATGAGAAGTTTGACAATGTACAAAGGACTCTGTATGAGCATGACAGGGAGAGAGAGGAGGCATCCCAGAAGTTTATACAGGAATATCATAAGCATGAGAAAGCTACTCAAAAACTGATACAGGATTTGCGTGAACAACTTGAGAATACTCAAAGAGAAAGGGAGGAATGGCGTGAGCAGGCTGAGAACACTCAAAGAGATCTGCAGGAATCCCACGAACGGGAGGAAGCTAATCAAAGAGTAATACAGGAATCGAGAGACCAAGTAGAGAACACATAAAGATCACTAAAGGCATTCATGGAATCCATTAACAAAGAGCTGAAGGAAGTCAGGGAGACCACAAAGGGAATGCTGAATGGAACCCAACAGAAGGAATGGGAGCCCAAAGAAACCATAACCAATCAACTAAGTGATTTGAGGACAAACACTGAACACCAAATTAAGGAAGTAAAGAAATTCATACAAGACCTAAAACAGAGCTTCAACAAAGAACTTGAAGCCATCAAAGCTGACCAACTAGAAGGAAAAGAGATAAAAAACAAAGTAGAGAGTCTTGACAGCAGGTTAGACCATGCAGATCGAATCTCAGGGATTGAAGACAGCCTAGATATTATAGAGAAAGAACATACAACCATCCAAGACAAGTCCAAGAAATATGATAGATCTATCCAACACCTGGAAGACACCATCAGAAGGCCTAATCTAAGGATAATGGGTGTAGAGGAGCACCTAGAAACAGAAGTTAATGGTCTAGGAAATTTGTTTAACAGGATCCTAGCAGAGAACTTCCCAAACATGCAAAAAGATAGGCCTGTCCAGATACAAGAAGCCTTTAGAACCCCAAATAGACCAGACCAGAATAGGACATCCCACCGCCACATTATAATCCACACAGGATCAACTCAGAACAAGGAAAAGATCCTTAAAGCTGTCAGAGAGAAAAGGGTAATCACTTATAAAGGGAAACCAATTAGAATCACCTCAGATTTCTCAGCAGAGACAATCAAAGCAAGAAGAGCCTGGAACGATGTATGCCATGCCCTAAAAACAAACAACTATCAACCAAGAATACTGTACCCAGCTAAACTCTCCTTCATAACTGAAGGCCAAAGAAAAACCTTCCATAGCAAAGAAAAGTTGAAACAATACATCTCCACCAAACCAGCCCTACAAAAGATTCTTAAAGATGTTCTACACATAGAAAACAAACAAGACCGCAATAAAGGCCAAGAAACTGCACCCAAACTGAGAATCCAAGAACCATAGGAAGAACCCTGTTTTCGCAGCCCCCAAGAAGGTAGATAACATGGCAGGAACTCCCAAATACCTCTCAGTCCTATCTCTTAATGTTAACGGACTGAACTCTCCAATTAAGCGACATAGACTGTTTAGTTGGATTAAAAAACAAGACCCTTCTATCTGCTGCCTGCAGGAGTCACATCTTGCCTGTAAAAACAAACACATTTTCAATGTTAAAGGCTGGAACAAAATCTACCAAGCAAACGGACCGCATAAACAGGCGGGAGTTGCAATCCTAATATCAGATAAAATAGACTTCAAATTAAAATTCGTGAAAAGACATAAAGAAGGTCACTACATACTAATTAAAGGATCTCTCCTTCAGGAGGATATTACAATTCTAAATATCTATTCACCAAACAATGGAGCACCCAAATTTATCAAAGAAACACTACTTTCCCTCAAATCCCATATAGATCCAAAGACATTAATTGTTGGGGATTTTAACACACCACTCTCCCCACTAGATAGATCGACTCGGCAAAAACTCAACAGAGAAACCACAGATCTAAACAGCTGCATAGATCAATTAGACTTAACAGACATTTACCGAACATTTCACCCAGCAGCATCAGAATACACGTTTTTCTCAGCAGCACATGGAACGTTTTCTAAAATAGACCACATTTTAGGCCACAAAGCAAACTTGCCTAAATTCAGAAACATTGAAGTTATACCTTGCATTCTCTCTGACCACAAGGGAATAAAATTAGAACTCAACACCAAAAGCCAAGAAAGAAAGTCCGGTATCACATGGAGGCTGAACAACACACTGCTGAATCATGAGTGGGTCATGGAAGAGATTAGAAAGGAAATTCAAATGTTCATGCTATTAAACAAAAATGAACACACAAAATACCAGCTCCTCAGGGACACAGCAAAGGCAGTACTCAGAGGCAAGTTTATAGCTCTGAGCTCCTACATCAACAAATTGGAGAGATCTGAAACTAGCAATTTAATGACACATGTAAACCTCCTTGAAAAAGAGCAGCAAGATAAACCCCAATACAGTAGACGGAAAGAAATAATCAAAATTAAATCAGAATTAAAGAATTAGAATCCAAAAAAACTATAGAAAGAATCAACAAAACAAAGAGTTGGTTCTTCGAAAAACTTAACAAAATTGACAGACACTTAGCAAATCTTATCAGAAAAAGAAGAGAACACACCCAAATTAATAAACTCAGAGATGAGAATGGAAACATCACCACGGAAACAACCAAGATTCAGAACATTATAAGGGAATACTTCTCAAAACTGTATGCTAATAAGTTTGAGAACTTGACAGAAATGGACCTCTTCCTAGCAAATATTGACATGCCAAAACTAAACCAAGATGAGTTAAACTATCTTAACAGGCCCATATCAAGCATTGAAATAGAAACAGCAATAAGAGACCTCCCAGCTAAGAAAAGTCCAGGACCACATGGTTTTACAGCGGAATTTTACAAGGCCTTCAAAGCAGAGCTCACACCAATTCTCCTCCAACTCTTCAATGAAATTGAAAGGGAAAGCTCACTACCGAACACATTCTATGAAGCCATCATAAGCCTCATCCCAAAACCAGGCAGGGACTCATCAAAGAAAGAGAACTATAGACCCATTTCTTTGATGAACATTGATGCAAAAATTCTCAACAAAATTTTGGCCAACCGATTTCAACAATTCATCCAAAAAATCATACACCACGATCAAACAGGATTCATTTCAGGGATGCAAAGCTGGTTCAATATACGCAAATCAATTAATATTATTCATCACATCAACAGGAGCAAGAATAAAAACCACATGGTTATCTCAATAGACGCAGAAAAAGCATTCGACAAGATCCAAAACCCCTTTATGATGAAGGTTTTGGAAAAATTAGGAATCCATGGAACATTCCTCAATACAATAAAGGCTGTATATGACAAACCTACAGCCAGCATTATACTCAATGGTGAAAAACTAAAGCCATTTCTTCTTAACTCAGGAACAAGACAAGGATGCCCACTCTCTCCCCTTCTCTTCAATCTAGTATTAGAATGCCTAGCTACAGCAATAAGACAAGATGCAGACATAAACGGGATCCAAATAGGGAAAGAAGAAATAAAACTCTCCCTCTTTGCAGATGACATGATCTTGTATTTAAAGAATCTCATAGACTCCACTCCCAAATTACTCAAGCTGATTCAAAACTTTGGTAAAGTAGCAGGTTATAAAATTAACCCCCCAAAATCCATGGCTTTTCTGTATGCCAACAATAAGAAAAGTGTGGCTGAAATTAGGAAGGCAACTCCATTTGTAATAGCCCCACAAAAAATAAAATACCTAGGAATTAACTTAACTAAAGAAGTGAAGGACCTCTATGATGAAAACTTTAAAATCTTGAAAAAGGAAATCAACACAGAACTTAAAAAATGGCAAAACCTCCCATGCTCCTGGATTGGAAAGATTAACATCGTGAAAATGGCAATACTTCCCAAGGCTATCTACAAATTCAACGCAATACCTATCAAAATTCCACCCTCATTCTTCAAGGAAATAGAAGAGGCAATCCAAAAATTCATATGGAACAATAAAAGACCCCGAATAGCAAAAATGCTCCTCAATGGAAAGAACACTGCTGGAGGAATATCAGTACCAAATTTCAAACTCTACTATAAAGCCATAGTAATCAAAACAGCTTGGTATTGGCATAAGAACAGACCTCAGGACCAATGGAATAGAATTGAAAACCCAGAAATGAACCTACAGACCTATAGCCATCTAATCTTCGATAAGGGAGCTAAAACAATAGAATGGAAGACAGACAGCCTCTTCATTAAATGGTGCTGGCAAAACTGGTTAACTACATGTAGAAAACTAAAGCTAGATCCTTATATATCACCCTGCACCAGAATCAACTCCAAATGGATCAAAGACCTTGAACTCAAAGCAGACACTCTGAAAACATTACAGGATGGAATAGGAGAAACCCTGGGTCTCCTTGGGTCAGGCCGAAATTTTCTGAATAGAGACCCGGAAACACAACAAATCAAAAAAAGGTTGGACCAATGGGATTGCATAAGGTTGCAGAGCTTCTGCAGGGCAAATGACATAGCTAGCAAGATCAATAGAAAGCCCACGGATTGGGAGAAGATCTTTACTAGCCATACAACGGACAAGGGTCTCATATCTAAAATATACTTGGAACTCAAAAAATTAAACCACCCAACAACAAATCCTCAAAGAAACAACTGCCCAAAAAGTAAGTGGGCGAAAGACTTAAAGAGAAGCTTCTCTGAAGAAGAAAGAAGGATGGCCAATAGACACATGAAGAAATGTTCAACATCCCTAGCCATAAAGAAATGCAAATCAGAACAACATTGAGATATCACCTCAGTCCAGTTAGAAGAGCAAAAATCAAGAACTCTAACAACAACAGATGCTGGAGGGGATGTGGACAGAAAGGAACCTTACTTCATTGTTGGTCGAATGTAAACTTGTTCAACCACTTTGGAAAGCAGTATGGAGGTTCCTCAAAAGACTCCACATAGAGCTCCCCAATGACCCAGCAATTCCACTTTTGGGCATTTACCCAAATGATCACAAACAAGGCCACACTAAAGCTACCAGCACAACTATGTTTATTGCAGCATTATTTACCATAGCTAAGATATGGAACCAACCCAGATGCCCCTCAGTAGATGAATGGATCAAGAAGATGTGGTATATATACACAATGGAATTCTATGCCTCCATCAGAAAGAATGACATTGCCCAATTTGTTAGGAAATGGAAAGGCTTGGAAAAAATTATATTAAGTGAAGTAAGCCAGGCCCAAAGAAACATAGGTCCCATGGTTTCCCTTATTTGCAATATCTAGTATAGGTATGAGTCAAGCGGAAAAAGTCAGAGAATGTGATGTTAGGAAAACGAACCCTCAAATATGTATTTTAATGTTTTTGTTTCTTTCATGCATGTGTTTCTAACGCATTTATAAGATTATTTCTTTGTTGCTTTGTATGTTCCTCCCCCACAGGGTAACCCTTGCTTTCACTATATTTGATGTCAGTATAACATGTGGAGGAGATGGGGACAAACAAGTCGTTTAAGGATTCAGGTGAACCTGTTGCAACAATGAGAAGTACAAAATGTCATGTCAAAACCAGCTTTACAATGTCGGTGGGGGGGGGGAGGAGGGGTATGATTGGGTGGGGGGGAAGGTGGGAGGCTGGGAAGGTAGGTGAAGGGTAAACAAAGGAGGAGGCTGCAATGCTTGGTAAGAAATGTATGCATTTTCCTGCCCATGTAATTGTAACCCCTCTGTACAGTATGTTCTCAAATAAAATAAAATAAAATTTAAAAAAATAAATAAATATAAAGCCGTTTCCTGAATAACAATCCCTACTCACTTTATACTCTGAGTGGAAATCAAGACATATATGTAAGAGTGGCAAATTCTCTTTAAGATGAGTATATATTTTCAATAGGTACTGTATAATTGTAAAAGGGATTGGGGATTTGTTAATTCAGACATCCATATTTTAGAAAAACTTTTCCAAACTCGCTCAAAAATTGTCATGACATCATCCTCTAATTGTTTGGTACGATGAAGAAATTAATGTTAAAAAGTATGCAATTTGTTGAGTTCCAAAGTTATACATTTTTTCCATTTCCTAACAAATGAGACATGTTATTCTTTCTGATGGAGACATAGAATTCCATTATGTATATAAACCGCATTTTCTACATCTGTTCATCTACTGAGGGGCATCTGGGTTGGTTCCATATCTTAGCTATGGTAAATAATGCTGCAATAAACATAGCTGTGCTGGTAGCTTTAGTATGTTCTTTTTTGTGATCATTTGAGTCCAAAAGTGGGATTGCTGGGTCATAGGGGATCTCTATGTGGAGTCTTTAGAGGAAACTCCATACTACTTTCTGAAGTGGTTGAAAGAGTTTACACTCCCACCAAAACTGCGGTGTGGTTCCCTTCTGCTCACATCCCCTCCAGCATCTGTTGTTATTAGAGTTCTTGATTATAGCCATTCTAACTGGGTGAAGTGTTATCTCAGGTTTGTTTTGATTTGCATTTCTTTTATGGCTAGGGAGGTTGAACATTCCTTCATGGGTCTATTGGCCATGCTTCTTTCCTCTTCAAAAAAGTTTCTCTATAAGTCTTTAGCCGACTTATTTATTAGGCAGTTGTGAAGTAAGCCAGGCCCAAAGAAACATAGGTCCCATGGTTTCCCTTAGTTGCAATAAGTAGTATGTGTCTGCGATAAACACAATTGGTCAGACAAGTTGATATTAGGTGAAATGAACTTCAAGATAAGGACCCAAATGTTTTTTTTTTTTTTTTGTGGCTATTGTTTGTAACATATTTATAAGATGACTTATTTGTTGCTTTTTATGTCCCTCCCCTATGATATAACACCTGTTTTCACTCTATTTGATGTTGGTATAATTTGGGGAGGGGAAGGGAGAAAACAAATTGTTTAAATAGGGGTACAGTTGGACCCATTGCAACAATGAGATGTACCAGACGTTATGTTGAAATATGAACTTTACAACTCTGGCAGGAAGAGTAGGGGAAGATAATAGGAAATGATGGGAGGGGGACATAACAGAGGAGGCAACAATGCTTGAAAAGAAATGCACTTGTTACCCTGCTCATGTAATTGTATCCCCTCATACGGTATTTTCAAAATAAAAAAAAAAATGCAACAGCTAAAGCAAAACAAACTAACTAACTAAAAGACTGACTGCACCTCCTTAAAAAAATTATACATTTCTATTGCTCGTTATAAGTGACCCGAATCTGTGAAGTAGACAGAGATATCAATGTATTTCATCTCACTTACGTCTAGCAACAAAAATTATTAAAGGTTAATAGGTTCTACCAGGTTGTTTGTCATATAACTGAGGAAATCACAATAGTTAAGAAGTGATTTTCAAGTATTTAGCCATGTTTCCCTTAAAGAATTTTTCTATCTGCGAGACTTGCTGATATTTACATGCCTGTTATAATCAAAGAAGGTAATCCTGTGTAGCTGTTTCTTTTGGGAATTTATTTTAAATGATCTACTTCACGTAATTTTTTTCTTTCTGGAAATCACAGAAGGTATATTGATATGAACAGAGAGAAAAGATAGTAGGATTCCTCCTGGTTGTGTCTCAAATGTTATGCATGCTGATAATTGTATCTTTGACTTTTCATATGGTATATTGAAAAGTTAAAAAAAGAACGTAAATTATGGGCACTTTCTACATTGAAATTGCAATTAAATCAGAGGCCCTCAATGGATGTATGCTCTCAGAAGATAACACAAGCTAACAGAGCCATATGCCTCAAAGTAGTAATTATTAAATGAGAATGAATATTTTTCATAATACTAAAAATAAGGACTACCTAATATGAACTGAGAATACATCAGAAATTAAATTCCAGAGTAACACTCGTTTTATATTTTGAATCTATGTTCACCAAATAGGGATTTCTGCATTAAAATATAGTTCATAAGGGAAATAATAGAGAACATTTGCCTTTTCCCCAACATATTGATTTTTCCTGAGGTATTTTTCATTTTCAGAGGAATGTGTGGAACCTGAGAACTTATTGCAGTGTCCATATGATAAGAATCACAAAATAAGATCATGCAGGTTCCCATACCATCTGCTAGAATGTAGAAAGGTAATGTTTCATTGGAACATGTAGATATTTATCCATAGATAAATTTGATTATTTATAAGATAAATTTTTGAAAATGTATGTGAAATGTGAGAGAGTGTGTGTGGTAGAAATGTCATAGATTTTTGTGTTTCTTCTGAAATCTCCACAGCATGTAATGGAAAGTAAGACAATTGCAATCCAACTTTTGTACTTCCAAGTTGTATTTCCAAATCTCAATTCAAAGTAGAATATAGGCAAAATGTGTGGGCAATTATGTCAAACTGTGTGTGTCAGTTTTTCACAAACATGAGAGGTATTTTCCTTTTCTTCCCATTGCTTAATGGCTAAAATGTAAATTAATGTCATTCTTAAACACTAAATTATTTTGTTAATACTGTATTATCATAGGGCCTAAAATTCAGTTTGTATACTTTAGTTTTCAGGCCGAGCTCATCAGCTGATAACATCGGAGATGCCTTGTGGCACTTTTCTATAATTAGGGTATTGAATACAAAATTGCTCTTGTTATTTTGATCAAAAATTTCACAATATTTGGCTAGAAAGATGACTCAGTGGTACAGCACTTGCCTTGCATGCATGAGGCTCTGGGTTCGATTCCTCAGCACCAAATAAACAGAAAAATAAGCTGGAAGTGGTGCTGTGGCTCATGTGGTAGAGCACTAGCCTTGAGGTGAAGAGCTGAGGGAGAGTGCCCAGGCCCAGAATTCAGGGCCACTACCGGACCACCCCCCCAAAAAAAAAATAAAATAAAATCTCACAATACTTGATGTTTGACAGAATTGTGGGTAGAAAATTATATTTTTCTTCATGTAACACTGCTACAGTAAGTCCCAGAGGTTTAGAGAATTCACAATTTCTGCTGTTGTGTTTGTGAAGAAGACACATGTGATGAACCTCCATTTATTTTCAAATATATTTTCAATCACCCTTTCTATATGTTTATGAATTGTGCATAAGTAATCCATATTTGAGTAAACAAAGGCCAAAATTGAGTATATAAAATTTCATGGAGCCTGACAATGGTTCTCCATATTGAAATTATATGGATCTGAGATTTTGAGATCTCTGTATCAATTTTTGATGCCAGTCCAGGCAGGGGAGTCATAGAGACTCTTATCACCACTATCAAATGCGAAGAGAGAGATGAGGTGTAAGGCTAAAATTGCAAGGGTCTAGCCCTCTGCAATAGCACGGAATAGCATACCACCAAAACCCTGGTGACAGCTCCATGTTAGACATTGTGCCCAAATAAATCTAAAAAGAGGAAATTGAATATTTTTTTTCACATTTTAACTTGTGTTACACAGAAGCATCCTGATATTGCTGCCAAATTCACTCCTTGTCCCTTCAGTGCTCACCCCCTGGTTCTGCAAGATCAACTCAGTAATCATATGAGAACTTGTATGGACAAAACTTCCCTTGAAGATGATGTAGGTAAGCCTCAGTTCTAAAGCACAATAAAAATCAATGTAGGCAAATTGCACCAGAATCATACTCTGATGGTAGATATCTGTTTCCTCGTAGTCAACATCACTTGGAACCAGAAACAAGACAAGATTTCTGAAAATACATGGCAGTATATTTCCTCTGAGGAAGACTGGTATAAAGGTAAGTAGCATGCTGTTTTTCTGCATTTTCTGTGATTGAATATCAACTTATCTCATATTGATGTATGATTTGTTCCTGTAGGAGTGAAATTGAAATTGTATGCTAATATCAATAACATATGTGAAGACATGCAGTTCTAAATGATCAAAAACCAGGTCAAACATCTAAATGATTTGTTTTTTTTTTCATGATGGCTAACAACTCGTTCCTTTCAGTGTTTATTATCCACCTAAATGTTTCTTTTAAGAATCTTAAGGCAATCAAACTTGTTAATACTAGAGCCAATTTAATCTAACACCTCAACCAAGTATGTATTTCTCCCTTTGCCAGAACCATTGGAAGATCCTATCCTAAGTTTTTTTGGGCACAAACAAATCCTGTGGTAACAACAGGTAAAGAAACTGATATTTTCTTATGATGCACTATCGTCTGTCAAAATTAAGGTGAAAAAATAGGATAAATGAATAACTAACTTTCTGTTCTGCATACATTTATATTTTGCTCACTAAAAATGAAGTTTTGGATTGCTCTCTCACTTGGTGACCATATGATTGGTGGCAAAACTCTAGTTTAGTTTAGACCAGTAAGAAATTCAATCACCCAAACTACTGCTATCAGAATTACCTTCTCTGAAAGATCTTCAAATTCTCCTATACTTAATTTAAATCAGAGAATGCATAGATAATAGTGTTATGTTTGAACAATCCTCTTTTCCACCTTTTCATGGTTTTATGATTCACACATCTCATCAATTATGAAAGGATAAATGGGAGTATCTTCAACTGGTAATTGATCAATGTATACAATTGAATGTAGGTATCATGTTATCATTCAGATATTCATTAATGAATATTGTGGGAATACTACCTGGTTTGAATTGTCTCCCTGCATTAGTTAAACTTCTTTGAGGAGATTCTTGAGATAACTTAAATTTGCACTTTTCAAAGATATTAATGAAATGTATTTGCAACTATTTATTAACCAGCAATACATACATGGATTACACATTTCACACTCCTGAATAAAGTATGAAAACACATTGGACATGGTATAGATAGGAAAACCAAAATAATATGTGTGAGTACAAAGTTACTGTAGCTCATTGAATATGAGATTGTTTAAATAATTGTAATTGCTAGATTGACCTTGTCCTTCCAGGGTCAATAAATTGTATTCTTGATTTTATACAATGTCAAAACAATAAGTCTCTCTCCCGGACATAGTAAGGTGGAAAATAAAGGAACAAATGAACAGTAATTGGGCTTGCATGGAATGGTTTATAAAAATTTATTCCATGTGGATTCCTGTAATTTGTGTGGCTTGTTAACAGGAGACATCACCCTTTTTATGAGACAATGTATTCTTTTTTGGGGGGGGTGGTAGGGGTCCGCTCATGAGGCCTGAACTCTGGGCCCGGGCACTGTCCCTCAGCAATTCAGCTCAAGCATAGCACTCTACCACTTGAGCCATAGTGCCACTTTCGGCTTTTTTTTCTGCTTATGCGGTGTTAAGGAATCGAACCCAAGGCCTCATGCAAGGCAAGCGCTCTACCACTGAGCCACCTTCCCAGCCCCACAATGGATTCTTGATGTACTGATATTGTCAAAAATTTTCTTCTCTGATCAGTCCTGTTTTAAACAAGCTTATTTCATTAAGACTAAGTTGTATTTATGTAAGCCTATCATCACTGTTGGGCCTCATATATTCTTCCTGTGAAAAGGTAGTGAGCACACTAGGAATTTGTATTCAATTGTCTACTGTATGTCAAACATATTACAATGTTATGTGCAAGATGAATTGGCAGTTTATATAGTGAAGGAAATGTTAACTGAGGCAGACTAATGGGAATAGATAAGTTCAACCTTGCATCAGATGACAATTTTGTAATTCATAAAGATTATAGAGGACTAAAACTCATACTGCTTTCACATTGAAAGGATCAATTCAGTATTTGATCAACATAATATGTTTGTTCTTGTGCTTAGGGAGTTTGTCATCCTCCATCATGCAGAGGAAAAGAATATGCCATGGGAAATGATTATTGGAGTCATAAACGACATTTGAGCCAGGCCAGATGTTAATGTTTTTAATTCTAGCATCTATCGTGTTTGAGACATGAAGCTCTTATTACAGATTAGTAAAATCAAAGAGTTTTGTCAGATTCATTTCTGGATTTATTTCCCACCTCAAATTGAATACTATAGAGCATTATCCTTAAGGAATATCATAGTTACTCATGGACCTGCAGTGTCCATGAATGTCGGGAACAAACAAGAAGAAAAATCAGCAAAAAACTCTGGATAACAGAGAAAAGAAATTTGATACAAGTCACTTAGGAACATTTAGGAGGCTGAGATCTGAGGATCAGTTTTCAAGGAAGCCCAACAGGAACAACTGTCACACTCTTACCACCAATTATCCATCTCAAAACTGGATGTGGCACTGTTAATCAAGTGGTAGAGCATTAGAGCTCTAAAGAGGTCAGGGACTGTGCCTTAAGCAAGAGTTTAAGCACAACGACCAACAGGAATGTAATGCAATATTCATCTCTGCTATTTCTGGCATACTCCCTGGTATTTCCAAAATCTCTGAATTACGTTCATTCACATAAGAGCCAGTTAGATTTTGTTCACTCCCTACTTGTACTCTTGTATTTTCTCTTTGAAATTCAGAGTAGTGTTTGATGCAGTGATATTTTTCCTTAACGTCTTTTGTTATTAGAACACAATGTGATTCCATAGTATTACTAATCCTGTTCGCTTATGTTAATATGGTTTACTTATGGCATCATCATTTTTCTGGTTTCTAAAAAGAACCTATGAATTGATCAATGAATGTGTGGAAATGTAGGAGACCATGTTACTTGCTGATTTGTGTTTTAAAGATTATCCAATCCTATTTCTGTCATTGTATACATCTGAGGAGATTTGTGTGTGTGATCAGGTATTTCTGTTTCCTGTCCATTTGTAGATTCAAAACTTTGTATGTGAGCGTGTGTGTCTGTGTGTCTGTGTACAAACTGAAATGGTGTGACAATTTTTCGTTACTCTGTTTCAACACCAATAAGGTAAAGTAGGGCACATTACTATAATTTTTAGAATTGAAAACTAAAGATATTATTGCCTGCCTTCAATTCGTTATTTTACTTAATCATGAGAAATATTAATCACAGGTTGTCCAAGATTTTATTTCCTTACATGTCTTTCTTGGTAATGAGGATTGAATCCATAATTGGCCAACTGATATGAAGTCTCTTACCCCAGGTCTAATCCCACCCATGCATTCCAAATGTTGGTGTGCTTCTGGCATGGAATTCTCATAACCATAAGTGGTTGACAAAGTAATTTTAATGAAGAAATGTTAATTGAAATTTTCAATATTTATTCAAAATCCAATATTTCACTGTTCACACAGACAGGTGACAGGTGTATGTTTTTAATGGTTAATTAATTTTCTGGACTGCTGAATATATGTACTTGATACAATTTCACAATTTGATTGTCACTTCAAAAGGGCATTTGTTTTGTCCCCACATAAGAATGGAAAAGCTGTTTTTTTGTTTGAGCCATGGAATATTTCTTATACTTGTTCCTGAAGGTATTTGCCTGGCATCCCTTCATATTTTACTTACCTACAATATCCTTTGATAGGATACATCTCATTGTCTGTGTTTTATGCATCCCTTCACAAATTTTGAAATCGATATCTAAATATCATGTTGATTTAAATTCATTACAGTAACATTATATAGTAAATCCACTATGGATTTTCTTTTCTATACAACCATGTGGACTCTTTCTTCTTATTTTCTTGCATGCACAATACTTCCATGAATATTTTACAAGAGACATATTTCAGAATCTCTGTCAAGGCATAGCTGAGGGTGAATGGGAGTCATTAGGAAAAGATTTGAAGAACTGGACTATAATTTTTCAAGTAATAGATTGACTATAGTCACACTTCAAATATTCAATTAACTTTGAATGTGTTGAGACAGTGTCAAAGAATAATTTTTGAGAAGGTTTGTATACAATGACCAAATTTCAATGGAAATAGAAATGGAAGCAACCATGATAGTTTTTGAAAATAATTGATGATATACACATTACTTTTTAGTAAAGTTCTTCTGCATATGCATGATACAGAAATATATACTCAGTTCCTTTCTACAGAAAGTAAAATAATATTGCTCTCTCATTTCTTAGCAGGAATCCTTGTTAACATACCATGTGTTCAATCCATTTCTCATTGTTCTACCTACAACATATATATGTACATACACATACATATATATATATATGTATATATGTGTACATATATGCATATATTTGTATATAGTAACGGTCACTCAACCAAATGAATTCATTTTGATTGCTTCTACCTATTCACCATTACCTTGAATCCAGAAGTAAACCCAGGTGTTTATGTTTTCATTGGAATTGACCATATCAATTTCCAAGTAGACATGGTAAGGTTGGAGTATAGAAACTTCATTCATCAAATAAAAAATCTACATTTTTTCCCAACAAAGAACAAATCATGCTTTATTTTTCACTGTCCTTAAGTTTCCTTATTAATATCATCTTCCAATACATATATTGTTATAATATATAGCCTAATAAATACATAACAAAACTCTAATGATATTAGACATCTTATACAAATGATCCTAGCAACTTAGGAGGCTGAGATCTGAGGATCAGAGTTCAAAGCCAGCCCAAGCAGGAGAATCTATGAGTCTCTTATCTCAATAAACCACTCGAAAACTGAAAGTGGCATTGTGACTCAAGTGGTAGAGTGCTCTCCTTGAGCTGAAGAGACGAGGGACACCAACCAAACCCAGAGTTCAAGCACCACGATCGACCATAAAAATATTATCTATTCCAAACTGAGAGGCCATACCAACATTCTGAAGTATATTTCTGACTATACAAGTTTTTATCCATCTAATTTCCATGTGTAATTTAGTCTGAACAAAGGTTCTGGTAGTTCTTTCCAAAATCTGTGGCTGGGAAAACTCAGGTTCTTGTGTGTATACACACAATATCATTCAAAACGTATTCTTTTAAGGAGGGAAATTGCAACTTGTGAAGATAGCATGATTTTGTGCAGAAAATGTGATATTTTTCAGGCAAGAGCATAAGCATATTTTGTTAATTTCTCAATATATTTCTAAAATGTTTCAAGAAGAATGGACTATAACTGACGAATATAATAAAAAAAACACACTGTCATGGAACCGTATTTGATGACTATTTTCATTGTCAACTTGTTTGTAATTTGCCCCACATATATATGCCCCCAAATATAAATAGTTTGTTTGGCAATGTGGTCTGTAACATTCCGGATGCATATTTTAGGAAGATCCACCTTGTCAATAATTGTAGGATTCCTATGCATTCAGTAGAGTTGAATTACTTGGTTACAGATGAGGAGGTTAAATATTTGAGAACACCAATAATAATATTGGTGTTGCAATGGGAGAGTTTCTGTTTATAAGCATATTTGTGCACCTAGTGTATAAATTCAAATGTTTCTTGGTTTTTCTGAAGAAATAGTGAGTAGGAATGAATTTCACATTGATTTGTAAGGGATAGTTTGGAACTTGTAGACTCAGGGAAACCTGTGACTTTTCTAGTCTGGTAGGGTTATGAAGTGAACAGATCTATCAACACATGTCTTTATATAGACCACAAACCAATCTACATACGTATCAATGTGTAAACTTATGAAAATTAAAATAAGTGTATAAATACTCTGCTCGTCAACTTATCAAGTTGATGTATAGAGTAATTATAATTATGTATGTGAGGCAGTGAATCACTTTCTTGTCATATGTTACCCTATCCTTCATATTTCTTTATTCTGCTTCAAGTCTCCTCTGACCCAATTGCAAATGACATTTCTAAGATGTTGTTTTGTGAGAAAGGTTGTAGCATTGGTTCATCCTTTGTCCTCCATCACAAAATGTTAGTTCACCCTTCCTTGCTCTATACAATCACAAGCTACTAAAATCACACATAGTGTCAACAAGGGAGAAACCCTATAAAAAATAAAGGATAAAAAGCAAAAACAAAAGAAATATTTCAGCATTTTGTAGTTCAATTTGCTTACCCTAATCTTCTTGTTTATATGTATTTAGCAATTAAGCTCTTGGAGTTATCTTCTAGGATGAAACTGGACACATACCAACTAATACAAAAAAGCACTTACATTCTATTTTATTTTTTTAGTGTGAAAATACCATACAGAGGGTTAAAATTACATGGGCAAAGTAATGAGTGTATTTTTTATCAAGCATTGTTGCCTCCTCTTTTGTTTCCCCTTACCATCCCTTCCCATTTTCCCCACACACACCTTCCCCCTCCCCCGTGCTAAAGTTGTAAAGTTCATTTTCAACATAACATTTTATACATTTCATAGTTGCAATGGGTCCATCTGTATCCCTATTTAAACAATCTGTTTTTCCCCTTCTCCTCCACACATTATACCAACATCAAATACAGTGAAAACAGGGTTATACCATGGGGGAGGGACATACATAGCAAAAAAAATCTTATACATATGTTAGACACAATAGCAAGAAAGAAAAAAAAAACTTTTGAGTCCTTATCTTGGGGTTCATTTCCCTGAATATCAATTTATCTGACCATTTCTGCTTGTCTTAGAAATATACAAGTTATTGCAAATAAGGGAAACCATGGGACCTATTTTTCTTTGGGCCTGGCGTACTTCACTTAATATTTTTTCCATGTCTTTCTATTTCCCAAAAAATGGGGTGATAACATTCTTTCTGATGGAGGCATAGAATTCCATTGTGTATATATACCATATATTTTAAATATCACTTCTAAAGAAAAAAATATGACCCTTCAATAGGTAAGGTGAAATGGAAGCAGGATAATCACAGAAAAATGGATGACATATTCAATAAATAGTTTTTGTAACACTGGTTAAATGGCTATAAAAATTTTAAAGTTATATTATAATTACCCTGCATCAGAACAAATTCCAAATGAATCAGACCTCGAGGTAATGGACAACACTGGAAGGAATTAAGAAAATCAAGACTCATTAGAACAGGTTGCAACTCTCTTATTACAGATGCATTAATACATCAAATCAAAGAGAGAAGTTAGACTAATAGTTTTGCTTGAACCTGCAGAGCTTCTTCTTGATCAAGGACATAGCTAAAAAGGTAAATAGAAATCCAGAAGACTGGAAGCAGATCTTCACAATCCAAGAAATAGGAAAATGTCTTAGAACTGAACTATAATGAAAATTCAATGAGCCAAAACTTCGCACCCATCCCCACCCCCCAGAAAGAAAAGCCGAAGGATAAAGACACTTTATGATAAGAAGTCTAAATATTTAAAAAGAGACTTCAGTGTTGGGGAATTGAGAATTGCCAAAAGGCCTATGAAGAAATGCTTACCATCTCTGACAATAAAATCAGTGAGCAAATTAAGTCAACATTGGTATTGCACTGCATTTTATTAGAATGGTAAAGTCAAGTTCATTTCAACATTATTTACCACAGGGAAAATAAGGAACCACCCCAGATGCCTAAGAATAGATATTGGATTAAAAAATGTGGCATACATACACAATGGAATTGCTTTTTCCACTAGAAAGAATGGCATGCTACCATTTGTAACAAAATGGAAAAATTTAAAAAATACCTATTAATTGAAGGGGTCCAGACCCAAACAAACATAGGCTCATGGCTTCTCTTAATTGAAAAATCTGGTATATGTCTCATTTTAGTCCTGAAGGAGGATCAAAATAACTTAATATAAATATATATAGAAGATTGGGCTAAGCAAAATGAACTCTGAGATACAAAATAAATTGGTTTCTCTTTCTTGATTTTTTTTAAAAAGTACTCTGTGGAGCTGTTTCTTTTCACATGCATTTTCCTTTACTATATTTTGTACAATGTTGTCACTGTATTTGGTTTGGGTACACTGTGTATTACATTTAAGTTAATCAGAATAAGGCATGGGAATTGGAACGTCAAAATCTGTGACAAAGGATAGAGGGTGAACAAATAAGAACAATCCGAACAAAATAATCCATTGGAAATAAACATTACACCTAGTGAGAAGGAATGGAGATTTTATGCCAAAGAATAGTGTGGGAAATGAAGAATGAGAAAGAACATATGATGAGAAAATTACTCATTCACTCACTGCCTTACATATGTTACTCTAATCCCTCAGTACATCACCTTGACAAGATTCTATTTTAAAAAGGGTATTTATACATACATTCTTCTCAATTCTCATAAATTTACACATAGATACTTAAGTCTATGGGTTTGTATTACATATACACACATGTGGAAATAATTCTGTTCACTTGACATTCCTAAAAGAATGGAAAAGTCACAGGTTTCCTTGTCACCAGGTTGCAAGCCAACATTGACAAATTAATGTTGAAATCACTTTTGTCCAAATATTTCTGTAGGAATCCCAATACGCATTTGAAATTGCAAACCAGGAAAAATCCTGATGCTCAAATATGCTCCAAATCAGAAACCCTCACACTTTCACACCTATCTTAAATGTGAGCAATATTCTCACATATGAAATTTCCTCTTCTATAATTAGATACTTCAACTCTTTGATTACATAGGAATTCTAACCACTAATAAATATTTTTGGCAAAGGAGATCGTCCTGAACTATTCTTTGGACCAGGAATGCAAAATGAACTATAAAATGGTGGTGGAGGGTAGATAAATATGAGAGGCAATTTACACACAAGTTAAAAATAAACATTCTTCATATATGGTTTTGTGAAGTGGTCTTGAATTACAATCCGAAGGTACAGATTAATCTTTCTTCAACACTTTAGCAATATACCAGAAAATTTTCAAATGAGGCACCTATTCTTGTGTGATAAGTTGCAGATTCTCTGTACAAAATATGGTATCTTCAAAAAGTGCACATTGTCCCCCCAAAAAATAATGTTAGCTGCAAGAATCTACTTTTTCCCTCACACAGGCAATGAGAAGGTGTCACAATGTTCTGCAGATTAGATGATACATGAAAAGTATTGAGATTTATTTTCTTTTGTAAAGAAGAAATTATTCATATTTCTATTCTTGTGCAGTGCAGAGTTAGTTCACATGAGTATCAAGAAGTTTCCTAGCATTTACGAGTGTTGAAACAACAGCTTTTGAATGTCAATATTATCATACTTTACTTTTCCTTCATTTAAGAATCTTCATTAAGATATTCTAGTGTCAAATTTTGTGGCTGATTCCTGGTGGTTCACATCTCCAATCCTAGCTACTCAAATTCTAGCTGGGAATTCCCACCAGGGAAAGGAAAGTACATTAGAATCTTGTTTTAAATGAATCACCGGAACACAGTAAGCATCAAAGTAATAGAGTGTGGGACTTGAACAAAAAGACCTTTGAGATACAGGAAGAACCCTCAGGGCAAGCACAATGACCGTTACAAAAGCCTATCTGGTATGTATCCGAAGATGCCAGTTACAAAAAAGGGAAATTTTATAGGATGATATTATTGCTAATGGCTACTACAGCTAAGTAAACATTTCAAAAAAAGTTTCACAGGTTTGAACTATGATTGTGAACTGTTTTTGTCTGTTATTTGTTGTCAAGAAAAGTTCCACAAACTATGGGTAACACATTCTAGGCTTGGAAAGTTACAAGGACTAACTGCCAAGTTATATCTTAATTTGGCAACTGTATAGAGTAGATTACTCTGTTTTGTTCTTACTAAGCAGTGGCTTTGTGAAAATCCCAGGGTGGGGTATCATTATATCAGAACTTGACATAATTTTCCCCTCACATTAATTTGTTAAATTCTTGTCATCAGTATTGAATGCTGTCCCTGTGTTCTTCAACTGAAGGCAAGTTTTCTGTCACTTATGCCACAGTGCCACTTGTGTATTTCTTTTTTTTTGGGGGGGGGTTCCAGTCATGGAGCCTGTCCTCTGGGCCTGGGCGCTGTCCCTCAGCTCTTCAGCTCAAGGCTAGTGCTCTACCACTTGAGCCACAGCACCACTTCCGGCTTTTTTCTTTTTGCTTATGTGGTGCTGAGGAATCGAACCTAGGGCCTCAGGCATGCAAGGCAAGCGCTCTACCACTGAACCACCTTCCCAGCCCCACTTGTGTATTTCTTGCAGTTTACTGGAGATAAGAGTCTCACAGACTTTCCTTCAGGACTGGCTTTGAACCTTGATCTTCAGCTCTCAGCCTCCTGAGTAGCTAGGATTACAGGCTGAAAACAGTTTATACCATGGTAAAGAACATAAAAAAAAAATGAAAAAAATCACACTTTACATTTTAGATAGTTTGGAAACAATAGCAAGAAAGGTAATACAATAGCAAGAAACAAAACCTCTGTTTTTGGGTTCACTTCACTTCAGAAGTATTTGCAGGTGTTTATTTCTTCAACTAATATTTAAGAATAATTATCTATATAGTTATATATAAAATCATATATATTCATAGTAAATTGGATAGAATTAGTAGAGAAAATAAAAATCGATTCCTCTAATTCCATTCAGCATATAGTTATTTAAATTGCAGATGAATTAATGAGAAGCAGGTTAAAATCATGGGTCAAGTTTTCAAATGGAGGCCTTGTAACAAAGGAATTCAATTAAGCCCTATTTCCATAATTTTGATAAAATAATGTCAAATTTCCTTCTCTAGTTTGGAAATAAATAATCTGAATATTCATGGATAGATCTACAGATACATGAAATTAGAAAATGACACTGGCAAATATACTCAACTCAATTTATTGATCCATGAATAGGTGATAATTGCCAAATGAGAAAATGAAGAGTAATCCTCAGACATTTTCTTCTCAACAAGTCGCCAGGTGGTTCCTTTCATCGTCTTTTTCTCAAATTACAAAATTTAAAATAATATATTTCTGTAATGTGATCATGCTCATCATAATATTTTGAAATACTGAGTAATTGTTTTCAAAAATATATGAACAATATTATATTGATTCTAATAGGATAAAATGATTGATCTCAGTAAACAAGAAAAATATTTCCATGTTTACTTAGATATTCACATTCCATGTTTAGCATGAGGAGTAAAATTTGAAAGTTTAAAGATTTTAAAATGTAAAAATAGATAGATATTCCCTCTTGAAAATAGAAATTGTTTGAAGTTTGGTATTGATTGCAGCAGTGTTCTTTCCGTTGAGGAGTGTTTTTGCTATTCGGGGTCTTTTAATTTATTTTTGGATTACCTCTTCTATTTCCTTGAAGAATGAGGTTGGAATTTTGATAGGTATCGCATTGAATTTGTAGATAGCATTGGGAAGTACTGCCATTTTCACGATGTTAATCTTTCCAATCCAGGAGCATGGGAAGTTTTGCATTTTCTAAGTTCTGTTTTGATTCCCTTTTTCAAGTTTTTAAAGTTTTCATCATAGAGGTCCTTCACTTAGTTGGTTAAGTTAATTCCTAGGTATTTTATTTTTTGTGGGGCTATTACAAATGGAGTCGCTTTCCTAATTTCAGCCACACTTTTCTCATTGTTGGCATACAGAAAAGCCATTGATTTTGGGGGGTTAATTTTATACCCTGCTACTTTGCCAAAGTTTTGAATTAGCTTGAGTAATTTGGGAATGGAGTCTATGGGATTCTTTAAATACAAGATCATGTCATCTGCAAAGAGGGATGCCATGTAATCAAAACAGCTTGGTACTGATATAAGAACAGACCTCAGAACCAATGGAATAGAATTGAAAACCCAGAAATGCACCGACAGACCTATAGACATCTAATTTTCGATAAGAGAGCTAAAAATAGAATGGAAGAAAGACAGCCTCTTCATTAAATGGTGCTGGCAAAATTGGTTAACTACTTGTCTAAAACTAAAGCTAGATCCTTATATATCACCCTGCACCAGAATCAACTCCAAATGGATCAAAGACCTCAAAGTCAAAGCAGACACATTGAAAACATTACAGAATGTTATAGGAGAAATCCTAGGTCTCCTTGGCGCAGACAGTAATTTTCTTAATAGAGACCTGGAAACAAAACAAATCAAAGAAAGGTTAGACAAATGGGATTGCATGAAGTTGCAGAGTTTCTTCATGGCAAAGGACATAGCTAGCAAAATCAATGGAAAGCCTACGGATTGGGAGAATATCTTCACTAGCCAGACAATGGACAAAGGTCTCATATCTAAAATATACTTGGAACTCAAAAAATTGAATCCCCCAACAACAAATCCTCAAAGAAACAACTGCCCAATAAATAAGTGGGCTAAAGTTTTAAAGCGAAACTTCTCTGAAGAAGAAAAAAGGATGGCCAATGTACACATGAAGAAATACTCAACCTCTCTAGCCATAAAAGAAATGCAAATCAAAACAACATTAAGATACCACCTCATCCTGGTTAGAATGGCAAAAAACAAGAATTCTAATAACAACAGATGCTGGAGGGGAAGTGTGCAGAAGGGAGCCTTACTTCATTGTTGGTGAGAGTGTAAACTTGTTCAACAAGTTTGGAAAGTAGTATGGAGGTTCCTCAAAAGACTCCACATAGAGCTCCCCTATGACCCAGCAATCCCACTTTTGGGCATTTACCCAAATGTTTACAAACAAGACCACACTAAAGCTACTAGCACAACTATGTTTATTGCAGCATTATGTACTATCGCTAAGATATGGAACCAACCCAGATGCCACTCAGTAGATGAATGGATCACGAAAATGTCGTATATATACACAATGGAATTCTATGCCTCCATCAGAAAGAATGACATTGCCCCATTTGTTAGGAAATGGAAAGACTGGGAAAAAATTGTATTAGGTGAAGTAAGCCAAGGCCAAAGAAACATAGGTCCTGTGGTTTCCCTTATTTGCAATATCTAATATTTGTATGAGTCAAGCAGAAAAGGTCAGATAAGGTGATGTTCGAAAAATGAATCCTTAGATATGTATTTAATTTTATTTTCTTTCATGCATTTGTTTCTAACGTATTTATAAGATTATTTCTTTGTTTCTTTTATGTCCCACCCCCTGCTTTCACTGTATTTGATGTTGATATAATTTTTGGAGGAGAAGGGGAAAACCAAGTCGTTTAAATGAGGATAAAGGTAGACCCGTTGCAACAATGAGAAATACAAGTTGTCATGTCGAAAACGAACTTTACAACTTTGGTGTGTGTGGAGGGGAGTGGAGAGGATTGGATGGGGGGCGGGCAGAGAATGGGAAGTGATGGGGAGGGGAAACAAAGGAGGAGGCTACAATGCTTGATAAGCAATGTACTCATTATCTTGCCATGTAATTGTAACCCCTCTGTACAGTATTTTCACAAAAAAATTAAAAATTAAAAAAGTAAATAGTAATTATTCTACCAAGAATGAGAAGGATATTTTGTATACTCATTCCATTTAAAATCTTCTGGTGATAGTGATTATCACCCCACATAGGATGTTTTTGTTTAGAGAATCAAATTTCAATCCAAAATGCTGCTAATAGTTAGGAAGGAAGAAGTTTATTGAGAACATTATGCTCGTTAGTAATTTTATATACTTTATTTTCTTCTCACACAGGTAAATCTGATCCAGATGAAACCAGCATTTCAGTTGCCTGTGGTGACAGTATTTGATTCTGTCCCGAAATTTTGGGGCTATGATATACCCAACTGTAATTGCTATGTGAGATACAGTTACTCATTTTAATTTCTAGATGAGGTCTGAGTTCTGGCACTTTGGTGTCATATTTTACTTTGAGCAAGATATAAACAAGTACATTGAAGAAGCTAAACTATTACCATGAAACAGCAACTAAAAAATAATTACAAACAAATGGTTGTAAATCATGAAGAAGAAAATTTTTAAATGCTTTTTTAGACCTGTTTTGTTCACTCTGATTTGAATTGACAGACTTTGAGTAATAGGATGAATAGGATTTAAAGACTTGAATTTGTAAGAATAAAAGTATTGTGCAAAATATTCGATTAGTGAATATGACAGAAAAGGGTGTCATCTTTGTTTAAAGTGATTTTTTTCATAAGTGTATATAAAACTAAAGGAGCTCTTATACTAACCTCAGTCATCCTCAGAGAAAGGACATTACCATGCTACCAAGTATTCTTCACTACACAAGCAGGAAAATAGTACATCAAGCATTTGAAAGGCCTAAAGGGGCTATGTTATTGCAGGACACGTGCTAGAAATTAAGCTTACATATACTTTCCTTGTTAGAGTTTTGTTCCATCAAACATATTATATGCTTATTGGTTTGATTCCATGGCACTTAATGGTGAACATTGAGAGACACACAGCCAAATTGACAGAAATGTCCAGATGATTCTATGCAACCAATTTTCTCATACAGAAAAAAATTGAACATTTTATTTTTTGATGACAAAATTTCTAGATTATGGATTACAGCATTGAACAATTGAAAATTACTCCACAAAATTCTCAATCACACACTGAGGACCAGTAGACCTATGAATGTCCCTTTACCACTATCATGTCATTTACCCCAATTGATTATAACTTGATAAACAACAAGAAGCATGACTTACCAAGTTCTTAGGAAAGATTTTAAGTATAAATGTAAGGAAAGTGAGGGAATATTGAGACTTATTTTAATACATTTCAACTGTACTTCCACATAGGAGAAAACATTTTAATTATGTAGTTAATTGCTGGGAGTTACAGTAAAATATAGGATATAGAATAGGACACTGAACTTGTGAAAAGCCCAACCACTGGCTTAGAGACACTGAGGACAAAGCATGTTATTCCTGTACGAGAAGGTGGAGAAAAACATAAACTAGCACATGCTAGGAGACTGAACATAAATTGAGACTTTTTGATCTGTGTCAAAGTAAACAACCAAGCAGAGCAAGAAACATTACCCTCTAGAGAGAGAAGGACTAACATCAAGTAGGTATCTCAACAGTAGTGGTCACTTGCTTGCATTGTGCCTTCAAGATGTGGATACAGTTATACTATCATTGATAGAACCATAATTTGTTTGTCATGAATACTTTGTTTATTGAACATCATCTCACGTTCTGAGCAAGTCAATGATTCACTGAAGGAAAAATGTTAAAAGCAAAGGTCCCACAGCATGTTCTATTTTTTTTCTTTCGCTTTTAGATTTGTTCAGTAGAATTGAACACTTTGGTAGCTTTCCTACACTTTCTAACTCACATATAAAAAGATTTTACTGCTTATATATATTTGCCTGAGCCTAACCTTCTGTCTGGTTTGATTGTTGCACTGATTGCCAGGGCAGGTTTTCTCTTTTTTATGGCAGTTTGCATGAGAACAGGAACTCATATAATATAAATTAGACCTAAAACTGTGTGTGTAGAGGGCAGTAGAAGAACTTGCTTCATAATGTCCCCTTAAAATTCTCAGTCATCTACTAAAGACATATATTCATATGAAGAAGCTTTTATAAATATCATGTCATTCATTCAAAATTGACCATGCTCTTCCACTTGGACTACAAGGCAACAGAAACTGCTTCAGTTCAGTAAAAATAGTGTACAGAGGGGTTACAATTACATGAATGAGTACATATCCTAACTGGCATTGTTACCTCCTCCTTTGTTTTCTCTTAAAATCCCTCTTCTCCCAACCTCCCAAATCCCTTCAAACTCCCAAATTGTAAAGTTTGTTTACAATATAGTGTCTTGTACGTTTCATTGTTACAATGTTTCAACCAGCACCCTGTTTCAGCATTTTGTTATTTTCCTTCCCTCCACAAATTAGAAAAATGAAGATACAAGATGTATACAAGATGCAGGACAGAGTCATCAAATAAAGTGAAAACAGGGCTTATACCTTGGGGCAAGGTCATACAAGAGAAATAAATAAATAATATAATACAATTTAGAATCATTAAAACAAGAGCAAGAAAGCAGAAACAAGTTAACATCTTTTTTTTCCCAACTAATGAAATTGTTTTTACTAATCAATAAGTTTTTTTATCAATCAATTGTTTTTTATTAATCAATTGTGAAAATACTGTACAAAGGGGTTTCAATTACATGGGGAAGTTAATGAATACATTTCTTTTTTTATTATTTTATTTTATTAGTGAACATACTGTACAGAGGGGTTACAATTACATGGGCAGGATAATGCGTACATTTCTAACCAAGCATTGCAGCCTCCTCCTTTGTTTACCCTTCACATCCCTTCCCAGCCTCCGCCCTCCCCCCTCAATCCCAATCCTTCTCCTCTCCCCCACCCCCCCCGCACCTACGTTGTAAGGCTCGTTTTGGAAATGACAACTTGTACTTCTCATTGTTGCAACAGGTCCACCTGTATCCTTAAACAACTTGTTTTTCCCCATCTTCTCCACAAGTTATAATGACATCAAATATAGTGAAAGCAGGGTTATACTGTGGGGGAGGGACATACAAAGCAACAAAGAAATAATCTTATACATGCGTTAGAAACACATGCATGAAAGAAAAAAAACATTAAAATACATATCTAAGGGTTCATTTTCCTAACATCGTATTATCTGACCTTTTCCGCTTGACTCATACACATACTAGATATTGCAAATAAGGGAAACCATGGGACCTATGATTCTTTGGTCCTGGCTTACTTCACTTAATAGAATTTTTTCCAAGTTTTTCCATTTCCTAACAAATGGGGCAATATCATTATTTCTGATGGAGGCATAGAATTCCATTGTGTATATATACCCCATTTCCTTGATCCATTCATCTACTGAGGGGCATCTGGATTGGTTCCATATCTTAGCTATGGTAAATATGCTGCAATAAACATATTTGTGCTGGTAGCTTTAGTGTGGTCTTATTTGTAAACATTTGGGTAAATGCCCAAAAGTGGGATTGCTAGGTCATAGGGGAGATCTATGTGAAATCTTTTGAGGAACCTCCATACTACTTTCCAAACTGGTTGAACAAGTTTGCATTCCCACCAACAATGAAGTAAGGCTCCCTTCTGTTCACATCCCATCCAGCATCTGTTGTTGTTAGAGTTCTTGCTTTTTGCCATTCTAACTGAGTGAGGTGGTATCTCAATGTTGTTTTGATTTGCATTTCTTTTATGGCTAGGGATGTTGAGCATTTCTTCATGTGTCTATTGGCCATCCTTTTTTCTTCTTCAGAGAAGTTTCTCTTTAAGTCTTTAGCCCACTTATTTATTGGGCAGTTATTTCTTTGAGGATTTGTTGTTGGGTGGTTTAATTTTTTGAGTTCCAAGTATATTTTAGACATGAGACCCTTGTCCATTGTACGGCTAGTAAAGATCTTCTCCCAATCCGTGGGCTTTCTATTGATTTTGCTAGCTATGTCCTTTGCCATGCATAAGCTCAGCAACTTTCTGCAATCCCATTTGTCCAAACTTTCTTTGTTTTGTTGTGTTTCCGGGTCTCTATTCAGAAAATTTCGGCCTGAGCCGAGGAGACCTAGGGTTCCTCCTATTCCATCCTGTAATGTTTTCAATGTGTCTGCTTTGACTTCGAGGTCTTTGATCCATTTGGAGTTGATTCTGGTGCAGGGTGATATATAAGGATCTAGCATTAGTTTTCTACAAGTAATTACCCAATTTGGAAGCACCATTTAATGAAGAGGGTGTCTTTGTTCCATTCTATTGTTTTAGCTCCCTTATCGAAGATTAGATGGCTATAGGTCTGTAGGTTCATTTCTGGGTTTTCAATTCTATTCCATTGGTCCTGAGGTCTGTTCTTATGCCAATAGCAAGCTGTTTAGATTACTATGGCTTTATAGTAGAGTTTGAAATTTGGTATTGATATTCCTCCAGCAGTGTTCTTTCCGTTGAAGAGCGTTATTGCTATTCAGGGTCTTTTATTGTTCTATATGAATTTTTGGATTGCCTCTTCTATTTCATTGAAGAATGAGGGTGGAATTTTGATAGGTATCGGGTTGAATTTGTAGATAGCCTTGGGAAGTATTGCCATTTTCACGATGTTAATCTTTCCAATCCAGGAGCATGGGAGGTTTTGCCATTTTTTAAGTTCTGTGTTGATTTCTTTTTTCAATATTTTAAAGTTTTCATCATAGAGGTCCTTCACTTCTTTGGTTAAGTTAAATCCTAGGTATTTCTTTCCTAATTTCAGCCACACTTTTCTCATTGTTGGCATACAGAAAAGCCATCGATTGGGGGGGTTAATTTTATACCCTGATACTATGCCAAAATTTTGAATCAGCTTGAGTAATTTGGGAGTGGAGTCTATGGGATTCTTTAAATACAAGATCATGTCATCTGCAAAGAGGGAGAGTTTTATTTCTGCTTTCCCTTTTTGGATCCCCTTTATGTCTGCATCTTGTCTTATTGCTCTAGCTAGGCATTGTAATACTAGATTGAAGAGAAGTGAAGAGAGTGGACATTCTTGTCTTGTTCCTGAGTTAAGAGGAAATGGCTTTAGTTTTTCACCATTGAGTATAATGCTGGCTGTAGGTTTGTCATATACAGCCTTTATTGTATTGAGGAATGTTCCATGGATTCCTAATTTTTCCAAAATCTTCATCATAAAGTGGTGTTGGATCTTGTCGAATGCTTTTTCTGCATCTATTGAGATAACCATGTGATTCTCATTCTTGCTCCTGTTGATGTGAAGAATAATATTAATTGATTTGCGTATACTGCACCAGCTTTGCATCACTGAAATGAATACTGTTTCATCATGGCGTATGATTTTTTGGATGAATTGTTGAAGTCGATTGGCCAAAATTTTGTTGAGAAGTTTTGCATCAAAGTTCATCAAAGAAATGGGTCTATAGTTCTTTCTTTGATGAGTCCCTGCCTGATTTTGGGATGAAGGTTATGATGGCTTCATAGAATGTGTTTGGTAGTGAACTTTCTCTTTGGAGAAGTATTGGTGTGAGCTCTGTTTTGAAGGCCTTGTAGAATTCCGCTGTAAAACCATCTGGTCCTGGACTTTCCTTAGCTGGAATGTCTCTTATTGCTGTTTCTACTTCAATGCTTGATATGGGCCTGTTAAGCTGCTTTAACTTATCTTGCTTTAGTTTTGGCATGTCAATATTTGCTAGGAAAAAGTCCATTTCTGTCAAGTTCTCAAACTTATTAGCATAAAATTTTGAGAAGTATTCCCTTATAATGTTTTGAATCTTGGTTGTTTCCGTGATGATGTTTCCATTCTCATTTCTGAGTTTATTTATTTGGGGTGTTCTCTTCTTTTTCTGATAAGATTTGCTAAGGGTCTGTCAATTTTGTTAATTTTTTCAAAGAACCAACTCTTCGTTTTGTTGATTCTTTCTATAGTTTTTTTGGATTCTAATTCATTTAATTCTGATTTAATTTTAATTATTTCTTTCCATCTACTGGATTGGGGTTTATCTTGTTGCTCTTTTTCAAGGAGGTTTAGATGTGTCATTAAATTGTGGTTTCAGATCTCTCCAATTTGTTGATGTAGGAACTCAGAGCTATAAACTTGCCTCTGAGTACTGCTTTTGCTGTTTCCTACAGGAGCTGGTAATTTGTGTGTTCATTTTTGTTGAATAGCATGGACATTTGAATTTCCTTTCTAATCTCTTTCATGACCCACTCGTGATTCAGCAGTGTGTTGTTCAGCCTCCATGTGATACCGGACTTTCTTTGGTGGCTTTTGGTTTTGAGTTCAAATTTTATTTCCTTGTAGTCAGAGAGAATGCAAGGTATAAGGTCAATGTTTCTGAATTTAGACAATTTTTCTTTGTGGCCTAAAATGTGGTCTATTTTAGAAAATGTTCCATGTGCTGCTGAGAAAAACGTGTATTCTGATGCGGCTGGGTGAAATGTTCGGCAGATATCTGTTAAATCTAGTTGATCTATTTAGCTGTTTATATCTGAATTTTCTCTGTTGTGTTTTTGCCGAGTTGATCTATCTAGTGGGGAGAGTGGTGAGTTAAAATACCCAACAATTAATGTCTTTGGGTTTATATGGGATTTGAGGGAAAATAGTGTTTCTTGGATAAATTTGGGTGCTCCATTGTTTGGCGAGTAGATATTTAGAATTGTAATACCCTCTTGAAAGAGAGATCCCTTAATGAGTATGTAGCCACCTTCTTTATCTCTTCTCACGAATTTTAATTTGAAGTCTATTTTATCTGATATTAGGATTGCAATTCCCGCCTCTTTATGGGGGCCGTTTGCTTGTAGATTTTGTTCCAACCTTTAATATTGAAAATGTTTTTGTTTTTACGTGCAAGATGTGACTCCTGAAGGCAGCAGATAGAAGTTCTGGTTTTTTAATCCAACTAGACAGTCTATGTCGCTTAATTGGATAGTTCAGTCCGTTATCGTTAAGAGAAAGGACTGAGAGGTATTTGGGAGTTCCTGCCATGTTATCTACCTTCTTGGGGGCTGCGAAAACTGGGTTCTTCCTATGGTTCTTGGATTCTCAGTTTGGGTGCAGTTTCTTGACCTTTATTGTGGTCTTGTTAGTTTTCTATGTGTAGGACATCTTTAAGAATCTTTTCTAGGGCTGGTTTGGTGGAGATGTATTGTTTCAATTTTTCTTTGCTATGGAAGGTTTTTATTTGGCCTTCAGTTATGAAAGAGAGTTTAGCTGGATACAGTATTCTTGGTTGATAGTTGTTTGTTTTTAGGGCATGGCATACATCTTTCCAGGCTCTTCTTGCTTTGATTGTCTCTTCTGAGAAATCTGAGGAGATTCTAATTGGTTTTCCTTTATAGGTGATTGACCTTTTCTCTTTGACAGCTTTAAGGATCTTTTCCTTGGTCTGAATTGATCCTGTGTCGATTATAATGTGACAGTGGGATGTCCTATTCTGGTCTGATCTGTTTGGAGTTCTAAAAGCTTCCTGTATCTGAATAGGCCTATCCTTTTGCATGTTTGGGAAGTTCTCTGCTAGGATCTTGTTAAACAAATTTCCTAGGCCATTAACTTCTCTTTGTAGGTGCTCCTCTACACCCATTATCCTTAGATTAGGCGTTCTGATGGTGTCTTCCAAGTGTTGGATAGATCTATCATATTTCTTGGACTTGTCTTGGATGGTTGTATGTTCTTTCTCTATAATATCTAGGCTGTCTTCAATCCCTGAGATTCGATCATCTTCTGTCAAGACTTTCTACTTTGTTTTTTATCTCTTTTCCTTCTAATTGGTCAGCTTTGGTGGCTTCAAATTCTTTGTTGAAGCTTTGTTTTAGATCTTGTATGAACTTCTTTACTTCCTTAATTTGATGTTCAGTGTTTATTCTCAGATCACTTAGTTGATTGGTTATGGTTTCCTTGGACTCCCATTCCTTCTGTTGGGTTCCATTCAGCATTCCCTTTGTTGTCTCCTTGACTTTCTTCAGGTCTATGTTAATGGATTCCATGAATGCCTTTAGTGATCTTTGTGTATTCTCTTCCTACTCTCTCTATTCTTGTATTACTTTTTGATTAGCTTCCTCCCATTCGTGGGATTCCTGTACTTCTCTTTGAGTGTTCTCAGCCTGTTTACGCCATTCCTGCCTTTCTCTTTGAGTATTCTCGAGCTGCCCATGCAAATATTGTATCAGTTTTTGAGTAGCTTCCTCACGCTTATAATATTCCTCTATAAATTTTGGATTGCCTCCTCTCTCTCTCTCTATCACGCTCATACAGAGTCCTTTTTATGCTTTCAATCTTTTCATTTATCATGTTTGCCAGCAGTGTTTGTGGAGCAATTTGGGAATTCTCCTCTGGATTATTCATTATCTGTTCTGTCCCCTGATTATCGAGATTGGAAAATGAGATACCCTTATTTGCCATTTTTCTTGTGTTTTTCCGGCTTTCTCTGCCTATTTGAGATGAAATAGCACCAGTTTTGTGCTAGAACCCTATCTTACAGCAAGCATCAACCCAACTCTGAATTTGCGCCATCAATAGTCTACAGATACAATCTAGTTCAACAGATACATCTATTCAACATCAAACAACTATAAGCTAACGGGTTATGAAACGCAAAGAAGAATTTGGAAGACCAGAAATTATTAGGGTTAGGGAGAGATGTGGGTAAAAAAATAAGAATAGATTGATATGGGGAGGTTCAGGGAGAGTTAACTAAGTCCTAATCTCAAAGCAGGAAATAGGTTGGGTAGGATGAAAGTAGAGAGATAGAAAAAAAGAAGAAAGGGAATGGGAAAAGAAAAGAGACCAGAAAAAATAGAAAGGTAAAAATTAATAAAATTATGTAGATCGATAACAATCTATTTAGATAAGAACGTGTATTTATTGAGAGAAGGGGAGGGATATAAAGGAGATGTGAAAAACTTAAAAATAAAAATGCTTAAAATATTATATAGGTATAAAGAGGTAGTACTGCTATTAAGGAATTTAAGTCTTAGAGGTTTTGACTTGAGTAATAAATTTGTGGATTAAGTGTGTACACAATGGGGGATAGGGTCTAATAGTCAACTATGGGTTTATCTTTGGATGTGCAGGACAAGAATTAAGTCATATAAAGAAGAACAAAAGAGTGGAGAAGGTGAAAAGGATAAGAAAGGAAGAAGAAAAAGATGAGAAGTTCAGTAGAGCTAAACAAAAAACAAAAAGATAAATAAAAAAGAAAAAAAAAGAGAAAGAAGACCAAAAAAAAAAAAGAGAAAAACGCATACTCACATATCCCTAAAATAAAAATTATAAGAGGAAAGAAAGTTTCTGGAAAACAATTTTTTTTTCAAAAAAGGCAAAGATTAGAGATTACAAAAAGTTTTAGAAAAGAAAAAAAAAATTCATATAAGGTACCAAAAATAAAAACTAAAAAAAAAAAAAGACTAAGAAGAAGAAGAGCAAAAAAAAAAACTTCTTTGATTTTTTTGGGAGGAGTGGGAAAAATCCTGTATCTCCCTTGTGTCCATAACCAGCCTCTTGTTGGAGTCTCTGGTCTGCTTGTGGTCCTGTGACTTGGTTGGTTTCTTAAGTCAGTTTGTTCGAACAGGCAGAAAAATGCTCTGCTTTACCCAGGATTTGGCGATCCTCCTTCCAGGCTAGTTCATTGGGAGGCAGATCTGCTTTGAGTAGCACAAAAGAGGGGTATGCAGTGATGAGGCTAGGTTCTGGTAGATTTTCTGGGGCTTGTTTGTGAAAACCTCACAGAGCCCAGCCTGGAGCCATTCTCAGGGTTTCTGTTTGCTGATTTTCAATTGATTGTGGAGGCTGCTAGAGGGAGGGGCAGCCTCTGGCTCTGATTACCCAGTGAAGAAACCCACTCCTAGGTCTGACGCCAGAGCTGGGTGACTTTTCCCTGGGTGGAGCTCAGTCTGGCAGGTCACGCCGCCTTTAAGTTCTTGTGACCTTCTAAATGACTCCTTTGCTTCCAAGGCCTGAGTTGGAGTTAGCAGCTCCTCCGAGCTTTGTTGGTATCCAAGATTGCGATCACCGGTGCTGATGGGGGAGGGGTAGCCTTCCCTCCTCTGCTCCCTGAGAAGGAGTGAGGACATCAGGCTTCTACTCACGCCGAGTCTTAGTGCCTGGGTCGTCTCTGGTCTGCGAACTACAAGATGAAGATGTCTGCTCCTTGTCGGTTCTTGCTGGTGTTGAGTAGAATCAGCTTGCCTGCTGCATCTGGCTCCTTCGTCCTGGACTTTCTGTTGCTCAGGTATGGCTCCTGCGCTCGCCACCGCCATCTGGCGGCTGCTGTCAAGAGCTCAGAAGTGTCTCCTTGCCTGGGTGTCCTTCTCTGGCCTAACTCTCTGTCCTGTGGTGGCACACTTGGTGTAATTCTCTGGCTTAGGACTGTTCACTGGAACTCTAAATCTGCTTTCTATGTGAGAGCTTACTTAGACTCCAGCTTCTCCTCCGCCATCTTCCGGGACCATCACTTAACATCTTCTTATATCGTCATATGTTCATAGCTTTTGAACTTTTCTGCTTGTCCCCCATATATGCTATTTATTGCATATAAGGGAAACCATGGAACCTACGTTTCTTTCTGCTTGACTTACTTCACTTATAATTTTTTTCCAAATCTTTCCATTCCCTAATAAATGGGATGATGTCATTCTTTCTGATGAAAGCATTGAATTCGTTTCTAAATGAGGATTAGAAGGATAAATGTGGGCATAGTGAAGAATAGTGAATGTCGTGAAATAATATTTTGACCAGCCTAGAATAAAATAATTGTTTAAAATAATTGTCTTCAGAAAGGGAATATTAGAAGAGAAATATATTTCATTGTGTAGATAGCAAATAGTGTGTAGAAACTGTCTAATCTTATAACAAAGAAGTAAATGTTAGGACTTTTTTAGAGGTATATCTTTTCTCATAAGAGTATATTTTAAATGACAAACACTGGCTCTTAATATAATCACTAAAATGAATTCTGTTCAATGAAAGATGACTTTAATACAATATCTTCAATATTTTGTGAATATGGTTACTGGTTTTAGATCTACATGTCTCTGATAATTTTCATTTTCCTTCCTTATTGATATCTGTGTTTCCACTTCAAGAGGAAGCAACATCAATGTGAACTAGAACAATTCATTTAATATCTCTTCAGAAATAATGCAAAATTACTATAATGTTGTTTAAATACCTATGGATAATTTCCAAGTTACTACTATGGTATTTTATTAGAGAAAAATAAGAACAGCAGAGCGCAAGTGGCTCAGTCCTGTAATCCTGAGTACTCAGGAAGCTGAGATCTGAGATGGCAGTTCCAAGCCAGCATGGTCAGGAAATTCCGTGAGATTTTTTTCTCCAAATGACCACCAGAAACCTGACAGTGGTGCTCTCTTTAAAGAGGCAGAGATCAAGCCTTGAGCTACAGTGAGCAGGGACAACGCCCAAGCCCACAGTACAAACTCCAAAAGAGACAAAAATAACAAAAGCAAGAAGAGAATCAGTCACAATATTTCTGTGTAATATTGAATGTCTACAAGGCACAGTGTTTGGAAAAAGTGTTTCAAATTATTCGCAGCTTTAAGATGAGATGGCATTTTTTGGTAGGAAATTGTATAAAGAGCTTTGCCAAATTACAAAGTTCAGAATCAATCAATTCAAAATTTTCCTTCAAAAAAATCTCAACACATTACAAAGCGGTTTCTATATGAGAGACAATTTGTGATATTAACAGCCTTTTCCTTGATTCTTATAAACATGTTATATACTATCAATAGTGTTCCATGAATGTCTAACTGGCAGCAGATATTTACAAAGATTCCTTTGTACATTGGTATTGGAATATTGAGACACCAACATGGAATTTGGAATTATGACTCTCCTGAGAATGCAAAAGTTATATGACTGTTTTGTCCTGCAATGACAGGGAAAAGCGATACACGGAACTGTCAAGTCAGAAAAAAAAAAAAAAGAATCAGATGTTTTTCTAATCTTAGGGGAAGTCAATAATCTTGACTATTTTACACAATGAATAATTTTGCCTAATTGGAGAACATTAAATCAAAGAAAATATAGGATTGAAGGGCAGGCAAGCATGAGCATGTCTTTCAGCGTCATCTTGTACATAGCCAAGTGCTCATTCATTAGCATGACTAGGTTGTTGGGTGAAGAAAGAAGCCTAAACAAAGGACTGTTTCCTAACTTCTGAATGTAAATGGACTCCTAACAATAGTTACATTTTCCTGAGAATATATTCCAATTTACTTATTAACAATGTAAAATATAATAAAAAATATAAGAAAACTATGATATCTGATCCCTAATACAAATTTTCCATCAACTTCTTTGTTCCAAACAGAAGAATGGGTAGGAAAATTTTACGGATTTTTTAAACTACCTAATTTAGCAACGTATTTCTCCAGACACAAGATTCTAAACCATCTCAATATTTTTCATGTGTCATCTAATCTGCAGAAGAAATCTGTGCCTTTTTTCCATTGCCCATGGCACGGAAAATATAGATTATTGCATATAAACAATAACAGCCAATATTTATGTTTTGGAGGACAATGTGCACTTTTTGAAGATACCATATTTTGTACAGAGAATATGTGATGTATTAGACAAGAATATGTGCATCATTTGAGAAATTTTCTGTTATATTACTAAAATGTTCTGGGAAGTTTAACCTGTAAGTTTGGATTGTAATTCAAGACCAGCCCATGAAACCATATTTGATACATGTTTGTTTTCAAATTGTGTGTAATTTGCCTTTCGTATTTGTGCACCACCACTACCATTTTATAGTTCATTTGGCATTCCTGGTCCACAACATTCCTCCTGCTTCAAAGGCATATTAATTAGTGGTTAGGAATCTGATGTAATAAAAAGATATGAAGTATTTGACTACAGAAGAAGATTTCATACGTGAGAATCTTGTTCACATTTATGATAGGTGAAAATACGAGGGTTTCTGATTTGGGACATATTTAATCATCAAAATCTCTCCTGGCTAGCAATTCCAAATAACTATTAGGATTCCTACAGAAATATTTGAACAAAAATGATTCTACATTAGTCAGTATTGGCTTGGAACCTGGTGACATAGGACAACCTGTGCCTTTTCTATGTTTCAGAAATGTCAAGAAATCAGAACTATTTCCACAGGTCTGTTTATGTAATACAAAACCATACATGTAAATTTATGAGAATTGAGAAGAGTGTATGTATCAATTCTCTTTTTTAAAATGGAATCTTGTCAAGGTGATGTAAACAGGGATTAGAATTACATATATAAGCAATGAATGAGTTCTGTCTTGTCGCTGTTCATTTTTCCCAAAGGTTTTCTGCCTCACCATGCCCTCCCACCAGTTGTAATGTTTATTCCCAACGTGTTGATTTGTTGGGATTGTTCTGGTTTGATTCGCTTATTCTCCTTTGTCGTAGATTTAGATATTCCCCTTCCTGTGCCTAATTTTCATTAACTTATATGGAATTTTGTGTACCAAAATCAAATACAGTGTGGACAGTGTACAAAACATAGGAAAATAAAGAAAATATACAAGTAAAAATAGCTTCATATAGTGCATTTTAAAAATCAAGAAAGAGGAACCAACTGATTTTGTATTTCAAAGTTCATTTTGTTTATCCTAATCTTCTATGTTCATATGTATATATTACTATTACACTATTGTGATCCTCTTCAAGGACTAAAATGAATATATATATGAGTTTTAGAAATAAGAGAAATCATAGAGCCTATGTTGTTTGGGTCTAGCCCCCTTTAATACATGTCAATTTTAAGTCTTTTCATTTCTTTACAAATGACACTATGTCATTCTTCTAATGGAAAATAGAATTCCATTGTGTTTATATCCCACATTTTCTGATCCATTAATCTACTCTAAGGTATCTGGGGTGGTTCCTTATTTTCCCTATGGAAGTCCACGTGTCTCAACTCCCACTCATGATAATCAGGTTACATAACAGTTAATAAATAATCCAGAGCAGAGTTCCGAAAAAGTTCTACAAACACTACTAGTAAACATGGTGCATAACAAGAAAGCCTGCAAAAGACTCAGGATGAGTGTGAGAGGGAGCAAGAGGAGGTTAACTAATATTAATACAGGAACTTCTTGAGCATAATGAGGCTGAAAAAAATTAATAGAGGAATCACCTGAGCATGAGGAAGCTAATCAAATATTAATAAAGGAATTGCATGAGCAGGCTGAGAATAGTCAAAGAGTATTACAGGAATTGTCTGAGTGTGAGCAAGCAAATCAAAGAGTAAAACAGGAGTTGTATGAGCTGCATGAGAATAGACAACTATCAGCGGATGCATTCATGGAATCCATTAATAGAGAAGTCATAAAGGGAATGCTGAATAGAGACCAACAGAAAGGGAGTCCAATGAAACCATAACCAATCAACTAAGGGAATTGAAAATAAACACTGGAAACCAAAAGATGGAAACAAATAAGTTCCTACAAGATCAAAAACAAAGTTACAATAAAGAATTGGAAACCATCAAAAATGACCAATTAGAAAGAAAATTATAGAAAACAAAGTAGAAAGACTTGACAATAGGTTAGACAATGCAGAAGATCAAATCTCAGGGATTGAAGACAGCCTAGATATTATAGAGAAAGAACATACAACTATCCAAGACAAATCCAAAAAATATGATAGATCAATTCAATATTTGGAAGAAGCATCAGAAGGCCTAATCTGATAAAAATGGGTGTAGAGAAGTACCTAGAGACCGAAGTTAATGGCTAGGAAATTCATTTAACAGGATCCTAGCAGAGAAATTCCAAAACATGCAAAGAGATAGGCTTACTCAGATCCAAGAAGCTTTTCGAACCCCAAATAGAGCAGACCAGAAAAGGACATCCCACTCTCACATTTTAATCTGCAAAGGATCAATTCAGAGCAAGGAAAGCATCCTTAAATATGTCAAGGAGAGAGTGAACAGTCATGGGCCATAGAATTAAACCAAGTGTGCCATCACAGTTCAGAGAGTTTGCCCAGAGAGGGAAAATCCAGGCAAGGAGACAGATCTGAGCACTTGCTGGCAGCTGTGACTGTGGCTGCAGCGGCTGTGGCAGCAGCCATAGCCATCATACCTAGAACACAGAGTCCAAGACAAAGACGCCAGACACAGTGGACGAGCGGATTCTACTCAACACCAGCAGGAAGTGACAATCAGCAGATATCTTCATCCTGCAGTTTGCAGGCGAAAGACACCTCAGGAACCAAGACTTCAGGATGAGTAGAACCCTGACACTTCACTCCTTCTCAGGGAGCAGAGGAGGGAAGGCCACTCCTGACCCCATTAACGGAGATCTCCATCTTTGATACTGACAAAGGACTGGCTGAACTGCTAACTCCAGCTCAGGCCTTGGGAGAAAACAAGAGTCATTTAGCAGGTCACAGGAACCTGCCCTGGCCTGCCAAGCTCAACTCCACACAGAGGAAAGTCACCCCCCTCACCAGGCAGAGAAAGCTCCAACTCAGGAGGAGTGGCTTTCTTCACTAGGTAAAGAGAACCAGAGGCTGCCCCTCCCTACAGCAGCCTAGACAATCAATTGAACTTCAGTAAACATAAACCCTAGAATGGTTCCAGGCTTGGCCCTCTGAGTGTCTCAGGAGCTAGTCCCTCAGGAAAAAGCTCTTATTTGCTGAAAGGCCTCAACTCTACCCAGAATCTAGCCTCAACACAGCATCTACAATCTAGAGGAAATAGCTATCTACCTCTTTTGTGATACTCAAAGCAAATCTCCCTCCAACTGAAATAGCCTGGGAGAAGGATCACAAAATCCTAGATAAAGCAAAGCACATTTTCTGCCTGCCCCAAAAAAATTACTTAAGAAACAAATCTAGCAAAAGAGCAACAAACCACACAAGCAGATCATAGACTCCACCAAGAGACTGGTTATGGACACAAGGAAGATACAGGATCTTCCCATCTACACACACACCCTCCCAAAAAATAAAAGAACTCTTCTTTTTGCATTTTTTCTAATTTTTAATTTTTAAAATTTTTTCTATTAATCTTTTTTTTCTTCCTCTTATTTGATTTTAGGTGTACATGTGTGTGTGTGTGTGTTTGAAAAATCCCTACAGAACCATTGATTTTTTTTATTCTTTCTTTCTCATTCTTTTAACTTTTTCTTCTCTTTCGTTCTTTTTTGCGTGACTTAGTTGCTCTTCTGATCATCCTCAGATATACCTGTCATCAATTATTAGACCTTATCCCACATAGAGTGCACACAATCCACGAATTTATTACTCAATTCAAAACCTCTTAGGCTTAAATTACTTAATAGCAGTATTATATCTTTACACCTATGCAATATTTTAAGTATTCTTTTTTTTTATTTTTATGTGTATTTTTTATTGTGAAAATACTGTACAGAGCGGTTACAATTACATGTGCAAGACAATGAGTACATTTCTTATCAAGCATTGTAGCCTCCACCTTTGTTTCCCCTTCCCATCCGTCCCCATCCTCTCCCCACCCCTCCACCCAATCCTCCCCAATACCCCCCCCACCCACACCAATGTTGTAAAGTTCGTTTCGACATAACAACTTGTACATTTATTGTTGCAATGCGTCCACCTGTATTCTTATTTAAACGACTTGTTTTTCTCCTTCCCCTCCACAAATTATAAATAACCTTATAAAAGCGTTAGAAACAATTGCATGAAAGAAAACAAAACATTTGAATACATAGCTTAGGGTTCATTTCCCTAACATCACCTTATCTGACCTTGTCTGCTTGACTCAGACATATACTAGATATTGCAAATAAGGGAAACCAGGGGACCTATGTTTCTTTGGTCCTGGCTTGCTTCGCTTAATATAATTTTTTCCAAATGAGGCAATGTCATTCTTTCTTTTGGAGGCATAGAATTCTTTTTTTTCCATCTCAATTGTTCATAATTTTCTTTTTGTATAGTGAAAATATTATACAGAGGGGTTACAATAACATGGGTAAGATAATGAGTACATTTCTTATCAAGGATTGTAGCCTCTTCCTTTGTTTCCCTTTCCCATCCCTTCCCATCCTCTTCCCAGGCCCCCTAACCAATCCTCCCTGCTACCCCTACTTCCCCCTGCTCCAAAGTTGTAAAGTTCATTTTTCGAAATCTCATTGTTGCAATGGTCTACCTGTATTCCTACTTAAATGATTTGTTGTTCCCCTTTCCCTCCACAAATTATACCGACATCAAATACAGTGAAAGCAGGGGTTATACTGTGGAGGAGGGACATACAAAGCAACAAAGGAATAATCTATGAATGTGTTAGAAACAATCGCATGAAAAAAAAACACTTGAATACATATCTTAGGGTTCTTATTTTTTAGTTTTTCTCTCTCCTTTCTATCCCTCCCCTCCTATAATCCTACCCCCTTTCTTCTCTCAGTATCACTTTTTAAAACTTGCATAATTTTTTTTTTTGGTCCGGTCGTGGGGCCTAGGCACTGTCCCTCAGCTCTTCAGCTCAAGGCTAGTGTTCTACCACTTGAGCCACAGCGCCACTTCCGGCTTTTTTCTTTTTTGCTTATGTGGTGCCGAGGAATCGAACCCAGGGCCTCAGGCATGCAAGGCAAGCGCTCTACCACTGAGCCACCTTCCCAGTCCTAAAACTTGCATAATTTTTGTGTTTCACTTTTTAAATATAAATGTTTGTTTTACCATTTTTCTTGTCTCTTTTCTTCTTTTTTTTCTTCTTTTTCTTTTATCATTCTGTCCCATCCACTTCCCTCTTTGAGATTAGGACTTGGTTAATTTCCCTAACTTTTTACCTTTGCAAATCCCTCCAAACCTATTTTTCCCTAAATTTCTCCCTAAACCTAATAATTTCTGGTTTTCCAAATTCTTTGTTGTTCTTAGCCCATTAATTCATAGTTGTCTTATGGTGAATAGACGGTATCAGTTGAATTATATTGTATCTGCAGATTTTCACTGTGCAATTACAGGACTTTGGTTGATGCTCACTTTAAAATAGTGTTCTAGCAAAAAACTGGTGTTACTTTCATACCAAATGGGCAGAACAAGCCGGAAAACACAAGAAAAATGGCAAGTTCAGGTATCTTGACTCCCACTCATGAAAATTAGGTGACAGAACAAGTATGAGTAATCCAAAAATGGTCTACAAACACTCCTGGTAAACATGGGGAATGAAAAATTTGGAAACTTGCAAAGGACTCAGTGTGAGAGTGATAGGGAGAGAGAGGAGGCAAACCAAAGATTAATACAGGGAACTCATGAGCATGAGGAATCTACTCAAAGTTTGATACAGGAATTGCGTGAGCAGGTTGAGAACACTCAAAGAGAAATAAAGGAGTTGCATCGGCTGGCTGAGAACAGTCAAAGAGATAGTAACTGTGTGAACTGGCTGAGAACAAACAAAGAGAATATCAGGAGTGTTGTGAGCAGTCTGAGAGCACTCCAAGAGAACTAAAGCACCCAAAGAAAATCGAATCAAAGAGTAATACAGGAATGTGAGAACGGGATGAGAATAGAAAAAGATCAATAGAGGCATTTGTGCAATCCATAAACACACAGCTGAAAGAATTAGGGAGACCACAAGGGAATGCTGAATGGAGCCCAACAGAAGGAATGGGAATCCAAGGAAACCATAACCAAGCAACTAAGTGATTTGAGAATAAACATTGAATTCCAAATTGAGGAACCAAAGAAGTTCATACAAGATCTGAAACAAAGTTTCAACAAAGAATTTGAAGCCATCAAGCCAACCAATTAGAAGGAAACGAAATTAAAAAGCTAAGTAGAAAGTCTTGATAGTAGGTTAGGCCATGCAGAAGATCAAATCTAGGGGATTGAAGACACCCTAGTTATTACAGAGAAAGAACATACAACCATTCATTTCAAATACAAGAAATATGATAGATCTATTCAACATTTGGAAAACAGCATCAGAGGTCCTAATCTGAGGATAATGGGGGTAGAGGAGCAACTAGAATCAAAAGTTAATGCTCTAGGCAATTTGTTTAACAGGATCCTAGCAGAGAACTTCCCAAACATACAAAAACATAGGCCTATTCACATACACGAAGGTTTTAGAACCCCAAATAGACCAGGCCAGAACAGGCTATCCCACTGTCATATTATAATCCACACAGGATCAATTTAGCCCAAGGAAAAGATCCTTAAAACTGTCAAGGAGAAAAGATCAATCACCAATAAAGGAAAACTAATTAGAATCACCTCAACTTTCTCAGTGGAGACAAAGCAAGAAGAGTTTGGAATGAGGTATGCCATGCCCTAAAGACAAGCAACTATCAACCAAGAATACTGTACCAAGCTAAACTCTCCCTCATAAACGAAGGACAAATAAAAACGTTCCATAGCAAAACAAAAACAAACAGACAAAAAAACAATATATATCCACAAAACCAGACCTGCAAAGATTCTTAAAGATGTCCTACACACAGAAAACCAACAAGACCACAATAAAGGCCAAGAAACCACACTTAAACATAAAATCCAAGAACCAGAATTTTCCCACCAGCCCTGCCCCAGGACAGTGGATAAAATGGCAGGAACTCCCAAATACCTCTACATCCTATCTCTCAACATTAACGGACTTAACTCTCCACTTAAGCAATATAGACTCTCTAGTTTTATTACAAAGCAAGACCCTTCTCTCTGCTGCCTTCAGGAGTCAAACATTGCCCATAAAAGCAAACACATTTTGAAAATGAAAATCTGGAACCAAATTCACCAAGCAAACAGCCCCAATATGCACGTAGGAATTGCGATCCTAATATCAAATATTATAGACTTCAAATTAAAATTAGTGAGAAGAGATAAAGAAGGCCGCTACATACACGAATTAAGGGATTTCTCCTTCAAGAGGATATTTACAATTCTAAATATCTATTTGCCAAAAAACGAAGCACCCAAATTTATCCAAGAAACACTAATTTCTTACAAATCTCACATAGATCCAAAGCCATAATTGTTGGGGACTTTAACACACCCCTATCCCCACTAGATAGATAAATTTGGCAAAAACTCAACAGAGAAGCCACAAATCTAAACAACTGCATAGAACAACTAGATTTAACAGACATCTCTCGAATATTTCACTCAACAGCCTCAGAATACACTGTTTTCTCAGCAGCACATAGAATATTATCCAAAATAGAACACATTTTAGGTCACAAAGCAAACTTGTCCAAATTTAGAAACATTGAAGTTATACCTTGCATTCTGTCAAACCACAAGGGAATAAAATTAGAACTCAACACCAAAAGCCACCAAAGAAAGTCTGGTAACACATGGAGGCTGGACAACACACTGTTGAATCACCAGTGGGTCTTGGAAGAGATTAGAAACAAAATTCAAATGTTCATGATATTCAACAAAAATGAGCACACAAATTACCAGCTCCTCTGGGACAGAGCTAATGCAGTACTCAGAGGCAAGTTTATAGCTGTGAGTTCCTACATCAACGAATTGGAGAGCTCGGAAACAAACAATTTAATGAGACAACTGAACCTCCTTGAAAAAGAGCAGCAAGATAAACCCCAATCCAGTAGACAGAAAGAAATAATTAATTAAATGAAGTAGAATCAAAAAAAAAAATAGAATCAACAAAACAAAGTTAGTTCTTCGAAAAAATTAACAAAATTGAAAGACCCTTAACAAATCTTATCAGAAAAAGAAGAGACCACACCCAAATAAATAAACTCAGAGATTTGAATGGAAATATCACGACAGAAACAACCAAGATTCAGAACATTATAAGGAATTACTTCTCAAACCTTTATGCTAATAAGTTTAAGAATTTGGCAGAAATGGACCTTTTCCTAGCAAATATCGACAAGGTGAAACTAAACAAAGATGAATTAGATCATCTTAACAGGCCCATATCAAGCATTAAAATAGAAACAGCAATAAGAGACTTCCCACCTAAGAAAAGCCAAGGACCAGATGGATTTACAGAATAATTCTACAAGGCCTTCAAAGCAGAGCTCACACCAGTACTACTCCAACTCTTCAATGAAATTGGCAGAGAAAGTTCAGTTCTGAACTCTTTCCATAAAGCCATCATAACCCTAATCCCAAAACAAGGCAGAGACTCATCAAAGAAAGAGGACTATAGACCCATTTCTTTGATGAACATCGATGCAAACCTTCTCAACAAAATTTTGGCCAATCGAATTCAACAATTCCTCCATAAAATCATGCACCATGATCAAACAGAATTCATTTCAGGGATTCAAAGTTGGTTCAAGTTATGCAAATCAATTAATATAATTTATCACATTAACAATAGCAAGGATAAGAACCACATGGTTATCTTAATAGATACAGAAGAAAAAAAAAAACATTTGAGAGGAACCAATACCCCTTTATGATGAAGGTTCTGGAAAAATTAGGAATCTAGGGAACATTCCTCAACACAATAAAAGCTGTACATGACTAACCTACAGCCAGCCTTATACTTAATGGTGAAAAACGAAAGCCATTTCTTCTTAACTCAGGAATGAGAAAAGGATGTCCACTCTCTCCACTTCTCTTCAATATATTATTCGAACAAGACAAGATGCAAACATAAAAGGGATCCAAATAGGGAAAGATGAAATAAAACTCTCTCTCTTTGCAGATAACATGATCTTTTATTTAATGAATCCCACGGACCCCACTCCCAAATTACTCAAGTTAATTCAAAACTTTGGTAACCTAGCAAGGTATAAAATTAACCCTCAAAAATTAATGTTTTTTTTTTTTTTTTGTAGCCAACAATGAGAAAAGCATGGCTGAAATTAGGAAAGCAACTCAATTCGTAATAGCCCCACAAAAAATAAAACTTAACCAAAGAAGTGCAGGACCTCTATGATGAAAACTTTAAAAACATGAAAAAGGAAATCAAAACAGAACTTAGAAAGTGGCAAAACCTCCCATGCTGCTCGATTGGAAGGGTTAACATCGTGAAACTGTCAATACTTCCTTGGGCTATCTACCAATTCAATGCGATACCTATCAATATTTCAACCTCAATCTTCTAGAAAATAGAACAGACAATCCAAAAATTCATGAGGAGCAATAAAAAACCCTGATTAACAAAAATGACCTTTAACAGAAAGAACAGTGCTGGAGGAATGCCAATACCAAATTTCAAACTCTACTACAAAGCCATAATACTCAAAACAGCTCGGTACAAGCACAAGAACAGACCTCAGGACCAATAGAATAGATCTGAAAAACCAGAAATGAACCCACAGACCTATAGCCATCTAATCTTCAATAAGGGAGCTAAAAAAATAGAATGGAAGAAAGACAGCCTCTTCAGTAAATGGTGCAGGCAAAATTGGTTAACTCTTTGTAGAAAACTAAAGCTAGATCCTTTTATATCAGCCTGCACCAGCATCAACTCCAAATAGATCAAAGAACTCAGAGGTAAAATAGAATTTCTGAAAACATTATAGGATGGAATAGGAGAAAACATAACAAATCAAGAAAGGTTTGACAGATGGGATTGAATGAAATTTGAGAGCTTCTGCATGAAAAAGGACAGAGCTAACAAGATGAATAGAAAGCCTACGGATTGGGAGAGGGTCTTCACAAGCCATGCAACCGACAAGGCTCTCATATCAAAAATATACCTGGTACTCAAAATTTTAAAATAAATCCCCCAACAACAAATTCTCAAAGAAACAACTACCCAATATATAAGTGGGCTAAAGACTTAAAGAGAAACTTCTCTGAAGAGAAAAGAAGGATGGACAATAGACAAATGAAGAAATGCTTAACATCTCTAGCCATAAAAGAAATGCAAATCAAAACAACATTGAGATACCACCTCACCCCAGTTAAAATGGCTATAATCAAGAACTCTAATAACAACAGATGCTGGAGGGGGTGTGGAGAGTAGGGAACCTTACTGCATTGTTGGTGGGAGTATAAACTTGTTCGACCACTTTGGAAAATAGTATGGTGGTTCCTCAAGACTCCACATACAGCTTCCCTATGACTCAGCAATCCCACTTGGGGACATTTACCTAAATTTTCACTAACAAGACCATAGTAAAGCTACTAGCACAACTATGTATATTGAAGCATTATTTAACATAGCTAAGATATGGATCAAACCCAGATGCCCCTCAGTTGATGAATGGATGAAGAAAATGTGGTATATATACACAATGGAATTCTATGCCTCCATCAGAAAGAATGGCCTTGCCCCATTTGTTAGGAAATGGAAAGTCTCGGACAAAATTAAATGAAGTGAAGTAAGCCAGGCCAAAGAAACATAAGCCCCAAGGTTTCCCTTATGTGTACTATCTAGTATATGTCTGAGACAAACAGAAAAGGTCAGATATGTTGGTATTAGGTGAAATGAACCCCTAAATAAACACTCAAGTGGTTTTCCTTTTTTGCTGTTTTTTTGTAACATATTGATAATATTTTTTTCTTTGTATATCCCTGCCCCAGGATATGACCCCTGTTTTCACTGTATTTGATGTTGGTATAATTTGTGGAGGGGAAAGGAAAAAAAAACACATTGATTAAACAGGGAAACCGATGGATCCATTTCAACAATGAAATGTACTAGATACTATGTTTAAAAATGAATTTTACAACTTGGAGTGGGCGGGGAGTGAAGGGGGATATAGGAGGGCAGGTACGATAAGGGGACATAAAAGAGAAGGCAACAATGCTTGATAAAAATGTCATCATTATCGTTCTCCTGTGATTGTAACCTCTCTGTACTGTTTTGTCACAATAAAAAAAAACTTAATAATAAAAAATAAGAATCTCTTCAAATAATTTTATACTAATGCAGGGAGACCATTCAAACTTATTCCTACAATACTTATTCCTACAATATTCAAGGATCAATTTCAGAATGAAGGCTCAATACCCACACACAATTGTATACAATGATCAATTACCAGTTGAAGTTACTCCTATTTACACTTTCATAATTGATTAAATGAGTGAATCCTGAAAAGGATTGGTGAAACATATCCCTGTTACCTATGCATTCTCTGATTTAAATTGATTATAAGAAAATGAGATCTTTCAGATAAGGTAATTCTGATCTGCAGTAGTTTGGGTTATTTCATTTCTTACTGGTCTCACTGAAAATACACTTGAATTTTTTCCACTAATCTCATGGTTACCAGGTCAAAGAGCAATCCAAAACTTCATTTGTAGTGAGAAAAATATGTGTGTGTACAGAACAGAAAGTTTGTTATTCATTTATCCTGTTTCGTTAATTTCATTTTTGACAGAAAATAGTGCATCATAAGACAACAGCATTTTCTTTACCTGTTGTTGCCAGAGGATGTGATTGTGCCCTAAACAAAACTTGGGCTAGGATCTTCTAATGATTCTTCCAAAGGGAGAAATACAGTGGTTGAGGTGTTAGGTTATATTGGCTCTAACATCATACATTAATAAACAAAAATAACAATGTTGACGGCCTTAAGAGCGTTACAAGAAACATTTAGGAGGATAATAAACATTGACATGAAAGATTTCTTAGCCATCGTGAAAGAAACAAATCATTTTGATGTTTGACATGGTTTTTGATCATTTAGCACTGCACATCTTCATATATGTTACTGATATTTGTATACAATACAAACAAGTTGAAGAAAAAAATTTAATTTCATGCCTAAAGGTAAGTTGAGATGTAATCACGGAAAATGCAGAGAAAACAATGCACTTTTTACTTTATCCCAGTATTCCTCAGTGTAATCGTACTACCATGTTTTTCAGAACTCTTGTCTCGTTTCTGGTTCAATGTGATGTTGACTACAAGTAAACGGAAATCAGAGTAAGATTCTGGTGCAATTGCCCTACATTGATTTGGATTGTGTTTTAGATATCTGTCTTACCTACATTATCTTCACAGGAAGTTTTGTCCATCCAAATTGCAGTATGTTTACTGATTTGATCTTGCAGAAGGAGGTGGCAAGCATTGAAAGGATAAGTAGCCAATTCGGTATCAATATCAGGATGATTCTCTGTAACAAAAGGTCAAATGTGAAAAACTATTCAAATTTCCTCTTTTTATATTTCTTTGGGAAGGAAGCCTACCATGGGGCATGACAACACTGTTTGGGTGCTATGCTTATGTACCCTTTGGGAGAGGGCTAGCCTTCTGCAATTTTAACACCTAGCACCTCTTCTCCCGTTCTTATTTAATAATGTAGATAAGATTCTCTATGACTTAATGCCTTGGCTGGCATCAAAAAATGATACAGAGACCTCAAAATCTAGGACTGATATATTTCAATAGGAGGGACCCATGTCAGGCTCCATAAAATTTTCTATCAAACTTTAAAAATCTACGTGTATACCAAATTTTGGCCTATGTTTCCTAAACTATGCATCACTTATACACAATTTGTAAAGGCTAAAGAGGATGATTGAAAATATTTTGAAAATATCCAAAATGGAGGGTCATCTCATGTGTCTTTTTTACAAACACAACAGTAGAAACTTTGTTTCCCTATAACTATGGAACTTATTGTAGCAATGATACATTGAGAAAAAAACGATTTCCTTTTTCCTGTTTTCCTTTTTACTTTATTTTTTATGTTTTTATTGTGAAAATACTGTACAGAGGGGTTACAATTACATGGGCAAGATAATGAATACATTTCTTATCAACCTCCATTGTCTCGCCTTCCCATTCCTTCCCATCTCCCACCTATCTCCCCAACCCCCAACCTCTCACTCCCCCCTTCACCCCGCACTCTCCCCTTCCTTCCCCCTCCCCCCACCAAAATTGTAAAGTTCGTTTTTCGAAGTAACAACTTGTACATCTCATTGTTGCAATGGTCGACCTGTATCTCTATTTAAATGATTTGTTTTTCCCTTCCACATATTATGCTAACATCAAATAAAGTGAAAGCAGGAGTTATACCGTGGGTGAGGGACATACAAAGCAAAGTTCTTGATTATAGCCATTTTAACTGGGGTGAGGTGGTATCTCAATGTTGTTTTGATTTGCATTTCTTTTATGACTAGGGAGGTTGAGCATTTCTTCATGGGTCTATTGGCCATCCTTCTTTCCTCTTCAGAGAAGTTACTCTTTAAGTCTTTAGCCTATTTATTTATTGGGTAGTTGTTTCTTTGATAATTTTTTGTAGGATTTACTTTGGTGAGTTCCAGGTATTTTTTAGATATGAAACCCTTGCCAGTTGTATGGCTACTGAAGATCTCCCAGTCTGTGTGCTTTCTATTTATCTTGAAGTAATCCAGCCCTAAAGCAGCATAGATCCCATGGTTTCCCTTATTTGCAATAACCAGTATATGTCTGAGACAAGCAGAAAAATTCAGAAAAGTTGATATTAGATGAAATGAACCACAGATAAGGATTTAATTTTTTTGTTTTTTTTCTTTCATGCAATTGTTTCTAACATATCTATAAGATGACTTCTTTGTTGCTTTGTATGTCCCTCCCCCACAGTGTAACCCCTGCTTTCACTGTATTTGACGTTGGTAAAATTTGTGGAGGGAAAGAGAAAAAAACAAATCATTTAAATAGGAATACAGGTGGACCCATAGCAACAATTAAATGTACAAGTTGTTAAGTCGAAAAACGAGCATTACAATTTTGGCTGTGGGCAGGGGAGGAGAGGAGAGCAGGGAGGATTTGCAGGGGGCGGGAGATGGGAAAAGATGGGTAAGGGAAACCACGGAAGAGGTAACACTGCTTGATAAGAAATGTACTCATTATCTTACCCATGTAATTGTAACCCCTATATATGGTATTTTTACAATTAACAAACCCTAATAGCCCAAAGTAATACTAAATATCCAAAGTGAATAAATGCTCTAACAGTAAAGAAAAAGGTTATGTAATATCTATATCTTCTAATGGAGCATTACCTTTTTACATTCCACAAGAGAGTATGGGAATCTGCATGATCTGGTTTTGTATTTTTTTTTCCAAAGGGACACTGAAATAACCTGTCCAGATCCACAGATTATTCTGAAAATGAAAAATACCTCAGGAAAAATCAATATGCTGGGGAAAATACATTCTTTTTTTTTCCTTTCAATCTAACATATGAAAAGTTCAAAGTTACAATTATCAGCATGTCTAAAATTTAAGACACAATCAGGAGAAATCATACTATCCTCTTCTCTCTGTTCCTGTCAATATATACCTTTTGTGATTTCCCCCCACAAAAAATAATGATGTGAACTATACCATTTTAAATAATTTCCCAAAGGAAATGAGTACAAATGTTTACCTTCTTTCACTGTGACAGGAAGGTAAATATAAGCAAGTCCTCCATATAGAAAAACATGACTAAATACTTCAAAATAACATGTCTTAAATATTGTGATTTCCTCAGTTATATGAAAAAAATCTAGTAGAACCTATTCATTTCTAATAATGTTTGTTGCTATTCACACATGAAATGAAATACATTGATATCTTTCTACTTCACAGGTTAGGGTCACTTATAACAAGCAATAGAAATGTATAACTTTTGAACTCAACCAATTGTATATTTTTCAGGAATTAATTACTTCATCACAACACACTATAAGCGGATGATGCATCATGAACATTTTTGAGTGAATTAGGAAAAGGTTTTCTAAATTATGGATGTCTGAATTAACAAATTCCAAATATCTTTTACAAATAACCAATACCTATTGAAAATATATATATTCAATTTAAGGAGAATTTGCCACTCTTACATATATGCCTTGATTTCTACTCATATTATAAGGTGAGCAAGGATTATTACTCAAGAAACTGCTTCTTAGTGTAGATATATATAACAGAGGAAAGGAATCATTGAGACTTGTGAAAGTCATAGTTTGATATTGGCTCTGTAGTTCAACAGGTAGTAAATTTCAATAGTCCTGTTCTAGTGGTCATGAAGCAGAGCCAGAAGACATTAAACGTAGGATTGCTTTGCCCAACATAAAAATGACAGGAATAGAAGTAAATTTCAAGTTCACCAGAATGGAAATAGCTATATTCTGAAGTCTAAGGAAGTAAAGAGTTTGCATTCTTTTACCCATGGAACATTACAGCCTAATTGGAGAAAATTATAAGAACTATATCTTGGAATGTAAAGAGTAGAAAGCGAGAAATATTCCAGTCACATACAAGAGCCAGAGAGATAGTTTACATATATCAGGCGTTGAAAGCTATCAGCACAACTATATTTATTGCAACATGATTTACCATAGGTAAGATACAGAACCAACCCAGATGTCCCTCAGTAGATGAATGGATCAAGAAAATGTGGTATATATACACACTGAAATTCTCTGCCTCCATCAGAAGGAATGACATTGCCCCGTTTGTTAGGAAATAGAAAGAACTAGAAAAAAATATATTATGTGAAGTAAGTCAGGCCCAAAGCACCACAGCTCCAATAGTTTCCCTTATTTGCAGCAACTAGTATATATCTGAGACAAACAGAAAAGTTCAGTAAGATGATGTTTTGCAAAATAAACCACATGATAAGGACCCAGTGGTTTTTTCTTTCTTGCTATTGTTTCTAACATATTTATAAGGTGATTTTTCGTTGCTTTGTATATCCGTCCCCCACGGTATAACCCCTGTTTTCACTGTATTTGATGTTGGTATAATTTGGGGAGGGGAAGCAGAAAAATAAATTGTTTAAATAGGGATACAGGTTGACCCGTCCCAACAAGCAAATGTACAAGACACTGTGGAAAAAAGAACTTTAAAATTTAGGGGAGAGTGAGGGTGTGTGGCGAGGGAGATGGGGGAGAATGTAGTTGTGGAGGTCAATGGAAAGGATGGTAGGGGAAAAATAAAAGAGGAGGAAAAAATGCTTGATAATAATTGTACTGATTACATAAGTGGACTCCAAATCAGTAGAATAGAAATGTGTGAGTATTCAGTAGTAGTAGAGAGATAGCCTTGACAGAGTTCAATACTCATAACTTACAAAAGAAATTCTCATGAAAATGCATCCTTGCATTTATTTGAAGAAAATAATATCCTATATTCATATTTCCCATCACACTCTCAAAGACTTAGAATGATACAAAGCCTTCCCTGACCCCTTTCTCCTACATGTCATGCTATTTTTTTGTGTTGCATATTTTTAATATTCAATAAATAATTTCCTTTTGTTATTTATGCTTTTATTCTATGGTAGTAGAAATCTCACAATATTGCCACTGATGACTATCACCTCACATTAACCATAGAGAAGAATATCTGAAAGGAGAATTACATTGTCGAATTTATTACTTCATGCTACAATCAATTAGTCAAACAATGTTTGTGTCCCTTTAGTCAATCAGTTTTTGGCCAAACAGATCTGAACTCACATTAGAAAATTTCATGACTTCAAGTAGCATCCAGAATAATTAAAACTTTTGGACTTATTTTGCAATTTTCATGAAAAGACCTATTAATTTTCTATATCCCATTACTTCTTTGGAATCCTAACTATGTTCAAACTTATTTTATATTTCTTGCTATGAGAAATGCTAATTACACAATTACCAATGTCCTCTGATTTTACTACTACACCTGAAATGGAAGAGAATAAAAGAGTGTTATATGTGCATAGACAATGAAAAAATGAAAAGAAAGATATAATATTCATTTGGAGAATTTTGCAGAATACAGAAAATTACACCAAGGCACATATCTTCTAATACTAGCATAATTGCAATGAAATTTATTATATCAAAGTAGATGGATGTTAAACACTATCGGGTAGTCTGTAACATTATTATGTGTTTCAGTTTACTCAAGTACAAGTTGATCTGAGAGTCCTGAGTCAGGAACTGGAATTGAACATTCTTTGATACATCAGCATAACAAAGATCTATCTCCAGGGAGACAGTCTAAAATATTGGTTAAAAACCCAGCTAGTGAACATTTTTTTAAAATTTTTATTTATTTTTTATTGTGAAAATACTGTACAGAGTGGTTACAATTACATGGGCAAGATAATGAGTACATTACTTATCAGTCATTGTAGCCTCCTCCTTTGTTTACCCTTCCCATTCTCCCCTTGCTCGCCCCACACAAACCTCCCTGCCCCCCCCCCCACCAAAGGGATTTTTTTTTGCTTCTTATGGAAATCATTCTGCTTTATTTGACTGACTCCGATTTACTTTATGAGATATCAAACAATCCATACTATTTTTTCCACCTTCCAAACACTATTTCTATAGATTATTTGTTTGGCTCTTGGATGTTTCTAGATTATGCAATAAGGAACAAGAATTATCATCCTATCTCTTTTCCCATTTCTGTTTTCATTGTATTTTCTCAAAATTGCAGGTTCGTATATGTGCAGCAGCAACAGAATGCTTCTGTTCCTATCAGTTTAGAAAACTACATTATCAAGGAAGTATAAATGCAAAAGTGAATGATATTTATATTACAATTTTGAATATAAGAAAATATTAATATTTTTCTCTTTTGTGGTTGAGAATCACTGCATATGTGTATTAGGAATTTGCTTCCATTTAAAACAGAGTTCTAAGGACAGTTTTCAGGGTTTATTTCCCAAACTTTCCTTTTTGTTCCTTTAACAATTTTCATCAACATTTTCTTGTGCAATATTTTGTAGCTGAGGGATGGTGGGTCATACCTCCATTTCTAGCTACTTGGCTGGCTGAGACTTTTGTCTGGTCAGTCAAATCCAATTAGCAAAGTCAATATTTTAGAAGCTTCTCTCGAATTTAACTACCAGAAAGCATCACAGTGCTTCAAACTAGTAGTGTGCTGGCCTTGAAGAAAAAGTCCTTAGAGATATAGGAAGGGCCCTGAGTTCAAGCAAACTGATATATCCGAAAGACTTTCTCGTATTTATTAGAAGATGGCAATTGCAAACCGGGAATAATAAAAGATGAAAACAGTTATTAAATATTAGTAAACATTTCAGTGTTTCGGACAATTTCAAATATAATTGTGAATTGATTCCTTCTGTCATATGTTATCAAGAGAATTACTACAAAATATGGGTAACACATTTTAGGTCTAGAAATATATAAACAGTAACTACCATAACATATCTATTTTTGTTTGATTTACTATATTATGAAAACTTGTTTCTTTTAGTAGAGTTTGAAATTTGGTATTGATATTCCTCCAGCAGTGTTCTTTCTGTTGAGGAGCGTTTTTGCTATTCGGGGCTTTTATTGTTCCATATGAATTTTTGGATTGCCTCTTCTATTTCCTTGAAAAATGAGGTTGGAATTTTGATAGGTATCGCATTGAATTTGTAGATAGCCTTGGGAAGTATTGCCATTTTCACGATGTTAATCTTTCCAATCCAGGAGCATGGGAGTTTTTGCCATTTTCTAAGTTCTGTTTTGATTTCTTTTTTCAAGTTTTTAAAGTTTTCATCATAGAGGTCTTTCACTTCTTTGGTTAAGTTAATTCCTAGATATTTTATTTTTTGTGGGGCTATTACAAATGGAGTTAGTATATGTATGAGTCAAGGAGAAAAGGTCAGATAAGGTGATGTTAGGAAAAAGAACCCTAAGATATGTATGTAAATGTTTTTCTTTCTTTCATGCATTTGTTGCTTTGTATGTCCCTCCCCCACAGCATAGCCCCTGCTTTCACTGTATTTGATGTCGGTATAATTTGTGGAGTGGAAGGGGAAAAACAAGTCGTTAAAATAAGGATACAGGTGGACCCGTTGCAACAATGAGAAGTAAAAGTTGTCATGTCGAAAACGAACTTTACAACTTTGGGCGGGGTGGGGGGGGAAGTTTGGGTAGGGGGGAGGCTTGGAAGGGATGGGAAGGGGAAACAAAGGAGGAGGCTACAATGCTTGATAAAAAATGCACTCATTGTCTTGCCCATGTAATTGTAACCCCTCTGTACAGTTTTTTCACAATAAAAAAAAAAAAGAAAAAAAAAAAAAAAGAAAACCTGTTTCTTGCAAACAGGTTTCTTTCCAAGTTATTTCAAGAATCCTTGAAAAGTTACCTTAGCTCTATATATTTATTAACAAAACCACAGCCTGGGTTACTTTTGCATATAAAAATTTTCAAACTCACTTTTTTAGAAGTTATGCTTAAACCTCCTAAGGTATGATAGAAATGACTAGATGGTTATCGACTCTATTATATAATGACATGGTAAATGGACAATTTAAGGGGGCATATGGTAAAAATTACAAAGAAAACTTGTCTTAGGAAAGCAAGATATATCTAAATAAATTTAGAGAAAAATTAAGGTTTAATTTTCTATGTCAACAATATAAATAAGTCAAAGAGTGAGAAAATGTATACTTTCAAATTATTTGTCAAGATATCCAGTAAAAATTATTGACAGACCAAGATTTGTACACTTCTTTTGCAGAAGATTGAAGTAGGAGGACCAGAATGAAAGGCCATCTGAGAATCACTGTGTCTAGAAAGACAAAAAGAAAATTTAAAAACCTGCTTTATTTTTTGGTCAGCTATAGACCTATTTTGAACAGCTCTACATTTCCATCTTAGTCCCACAAGTAAAAAGTAACATACACAGTTGTCCCTTACATATATTTCTTATTTATACTTACACTTTTTATTCTTTCAAAGATTCCCTATAATAATTTCCAAATGAAAACAAATGTCTTTCTAGACAACTATTTTATCATTCCATCATGCAAAAAAGTAAGAATTTGAAGCCGGGCTCTGGTGGTTCATGCCTGTAATCCTAGCTAAGGAGACTGAGATATGAGGATCGTGACTCAAAGCCAGCCCAGGCAGGAAAGTCCAAAAATCTCTTATCACCAATAAACCAAAAGAAAACTGGAAGTGGCGCTGTAGCTCAGGTTGTAGACCGCTTGCCTTGAGCTGAAGAATTGAGGGACAGCGTTCAGGCCCAGAGTTCAAGCCCACGAACCACAAAATAAGAAAGAAAGAGAGAGAGAGAGGAAGAAAGAAAGAAAAAGAGAAAGAAAGAAAGATGAAGGAAGGAAGGAAGAAAGACAAAGGAAGGAAGGAAGAAAGGAAAAAACGAACGAATGAACGAAGGAAGAAAGAAAGGAGGGAAGGAAGGGAGAGAGAGATACAGAGAGAGAAAGAAAGAAAGAACGAAAGAAGTTAAGACCAAAGGACTTGGCATGGAACACGCACTCCATATAATATTTTGTAATTATAGCCCTTTCCATTCTGGAAATGTGAATAAACTCCTTTGTAGATCTAAAATTACATAACATTTTAAAATATGTTAGATATAATTGCGTCTTCAATATTATATCTGACATCATATTTTATTTTAGTATATATTTTATTTTTAAAATACTGTTACAGTTACATGAGTAATGTAATGAATACATTTCTTAAGAGTATAAGTTGTCATGTCCAAAACGAGCTTTACAACGTTGGTGCGGGGGGGGGGGGGGGGGGGGGGGGGGGAAGGATTGGGATTAGGGGGGGAGGGGGGAGGCTGGGAAGGGATGTGAAGGATAAACAAAGGAGGAGGCTGCAATGCTTGGTAAGAAATGTACGCATTATCCTGCCCATGTAACTGTAACTCCTCTGTACAGTATGTTCACAAATAAAATTAAATTAAATTAAAAAAAAAAAAAAGAGTATTGTTACCTACATCTTCCTTTGTTTTTCCCTACCATCAGTTCCCTCTCCACCTGCCCAACTCCTCCAGCTTCACTCTGACATTATATAGTTCGTTATCAACATAGTGTCCTATACATATCATTGTCACAGTGGGTCAAGCTGTATCCCCACTTAAGCATTCTACTATATCCTTTCCCCTGTCCAAGATTCAATGCACAGACATCAAACAGGTTTTATACCGTGGGGGAACAACATAAAAAGAAACAAAATAATCACACAGTGCATTAAAAGTACATTAAAACAATAACAGAAAGAAGAGTGATGGAGGAATACCAATGCCAAATCTCAAACTCAACTACAAAGCCATAGTAATCAAAACAACTTGAGACTGACAGAAGAACGGACCTCAGGACCAATGGAATAGAATTGAAATACCAGAAATGAACTCACAGACCTATAGCTTCTAATCTTCTATAAGGGACCTAAAAAATAGAATGGAGGAAAGACAGCCTCTTCAGTTAATGGTGCTGTCAAAATTGGTTAGTCACTTGTAGAAAACTAAAGCTAGATCCTTGTCTAACACCCTGCACTAGAATCAACATTACAGGATGGAATAGGAGAAAACGTGGGTCTCCTTGGCACAGGCCAAAATATTCTTAATAGATACCCAGAAACACAACAAATCAAAGAAAGGTTGCACAAATGGGATTGCATAAAATTGCAGAGCTTCTTCATGGCAAAGAACATAGAAGATCAATAGAAAGGCCATTGATTGGGAGATCTTCACTAGCCATACAATGGACAAGTGTCTCATATCTAAAATATACCTGGAACTCGAAAAATTAAATCCCCCAATAACAAATCCTCAAAGAAACAACTGTCCAATTAATAAAGTTCATTTATCAACATAACATCTTGTACATCATATTGTTGCAGTAGGTCCACCTGTATCCCTATTTGAACAGTTTTTTTTTTCCCCTCCACTCCCCAAATTATAACAACATCAAATACAGTGAAAACAGCGGTTATACCATGGGGGAGGGACATACAAAGCAACAAAAAATCAGCATATTTAGTGTCCCACTCATTTCAAAAAGATGATGAATAGTTTTTCCTCTACGGAATGAAAGCTGAGGAAATATTTAGAATTGATGTCTACTAGGTGGATCAAAAATAATTAGTGTGAAGTTGAGAAATGATTTGCCAAAGATGACAGAGCATTTGGGCCACTGTGTACCAAGAATTAATAGAAACTAAATTGAATGTGTGTGTGTGTGTGTGTGTGTGTGTGTGTGTGTGTGTGTGTGTGCATGTTTGACGGTCCTGAGAGTGGAACTTAGGGCCTATCCACAATCTCTGAGCTTTTTCTGGTCAAGGCTACTTCTCTACCACTTAATTCCAAGTTCCATTTCCAACTTTTTGGTGTTAATTCAAAGTAATAGTCTCACTAACTTTCCTGTGCAGGCTGCTTTGAACACAGATCGTTATTGCTCAGCTTCCTGATTAGCTAGGATTAGCGGCATGAGCCACTCGCTCCCATCTTATACATTTTCACAATTCAATTTGAATGAACATAAACAACCTTTTGAATTCAGACAATGTCTCCATTTATAAAACCAGGAAAAGCTGTTAATTAGGGTCAATTTTCATATATTGACATTATTTCTGAGCTCTGGTAATCTTCACAAAGATAAGAAAAGCATTTTAATTTGAGGCCTAAATACAGATATTATCAATATATGACCCTTATTCTTAGGATATTATCAGAATTGTGGTATTTTCAGATCAAATTGTGTTGCCCTAAATGAAATACCTAACAACACAATAGAAGATACATCTTGCAAAATTAGCATCGTCATATAATATATAGAAGTATTATCTTTTAAACCTGTAATTGAAATCAATAGTAACAGTAATACCAAACATTTCTCTCAAACTAGTATTGCTCTCATTACCTATGTCATAATAGATAAAGGAATCAAACACAGAACTTGTTTTATCCATTATTCATCATAAATTTTGTTTAAAGCAAATAATTACATTTAAGGGTTTTATGTTCCATGTCTTAATTGTTTTCTAGGCATATGGAAGTCTTATGAGAGCCCATAAAGTTAGAGGCATAGACTGCAAAAAATTATGCATTTTCCATTGAAATTCCCCTTACAAAGTGGAAAATTCAAGATTTGGAGTTTTTAATGAGAGACATTGGAACTTATAAGACTGATTAATATCAAACTTGCTGCTTTTACTGGTTTATTCTAAAAAATTATCCAGTAAAGAGTTCTATTTAACTAAGAATATATCTGCTCATATCTGGCCATATAAATAAATATACAAACTTAATCAATGCTTTATAAGTATATCAATTATTCAGAATAAAGGGAAACTAACACATGCTTTCCCCACCTATATATTAGTGTTTTAAAACAATACACTTAAATTGAAAACTTCCATTTGAAAAAATCAGTTTACTAGGTAACATGAAATAAAAAATATTTGCACTTTAATATTCTAAAATTAGAGATATACTGCCAAAATTTCAAATTTGTTCATTATTATATTGATATGGGAGCTATCATTGAAAAATTAATAAACATTAGAACAAAATCCAGTCTTCAATCCTATGTCCACTATATCAACTTTCTCTCAGATCATTTACATATATTATATGTATATTATAAATTATTTAGGATCCTTAGAGTATGTATATACTTAATATAAACAATAAAGGTTTTTGAAGGATTTCAAGCGTTCCCAATTCCATGGAATATTTTATAAATTTTTTGGCTTTTTCCCATTTCCATTGAATAATGTACTTCTGGTAAATAAAGAGTTTGTCAAGAAAGCTGAGGAGTAAAATATTCAATGTCTCAGCATAACCACTCAATTATACAAGAATAGTGTATTGATTTGATTCATTATAGTATACCAAAGAACTCCTTTTATATTTTTTCATTTTTTCATATTCACAGTTATTTTCATCTTCTTTATAAAGGTAACAAATGCGAGACAATGTTTTATATTGAAATACTTATATCCCTACACCATACACCACCAGGACTTTAGTATGTGGAAAGACATTCAATTATGGTGCTACATATTCAGTTTCTCTTACTGGCAACAAGGTAATTTCATTCATGTGTTAAGTATTTATGAATTAAATTATTTTTACAACCAGGTATGAGTGTTATTATTCTAGCTCATTAGCTATTTAATCGTGGGCAGAAATCACAATCTGTATTTAGACTCTCTAATTCTCTTATTTGGCACTGTCAAGAAAAGTGTAATTCTGTGATATCATGATGAGGAGAACCAGAGCACAAAATGTCCACCATTTTCTGTATTTTATTTGAATGATTGGAATTTCTAGAAATGTTTTTGAAACATTTTAAACATTTAACTTCTATAGTTAAGAATGAAAAAAATGCATGTTTTATTTTCATAACAACATATGAAATAAATCCTTCACACTTATGATCATACTCTGAACTACTTGAGTATGCCTTCTAGTTTTCAGATCGAGAAATCAATTGGTCTGTTTGCCTGTTGCCTATTATGTGCGTGAATATGGTGATATTCTTCAATAGAAACATTAATGAATGACAGAAACAATATCAGAATTTCAGCTTATAGGATTATGTAGCTTCTTTATTACTTTCCTTCTTCCCTTCCTGACTGACACCCCACCCCTTTTTTGGCTACTGGTGGCTCATATTATGTCTTATCTCAAGTGGTCAAGCACATGATTGGTGATTTGTCACATCTTTCAATTCCAAACTGGTTCTATTCTCAGGTCTTCCTTTCTTTGTACTCTTTTCACTCCTTCTTTTATTTTATATGATATCAGTTTAATTTCTTATCTTATCAAAGGCCCTGTCTTCAAATTTTATCACAATCTGAGCACTTAGGCATTAGAACACCAACATAGAAGTTGTGTGGACAGTGAGACTATAACCTCGAGTTCCAGAGCACGCCTGAGCAGGTCAGCTGCTATTTGGCTGCAGCATAGTCTTTCCTCGAATCTCTAGGCTTTCATTCTCTTACCTGAGGACCAAGTTCCCATCTGGCTTCAATCTTATCTGACATCCTTACCCCAAATCACAGTTTTAGTTTTTTAGTTTAGTTTTAATAGTTTTTCACGTTGTAGCTCAGTAGCTTCCTGAACGTGCTGCTGCTTTATCCTCAAACCCACGCTTCTCTCCACCACTGTCACCCAGTTCCCTACTTGGTTTCCCTTTCCTGCATTCCCAATTCACCCTCAGCCCCCTCACACCTCCTTCAGCATGGACATTTGGCAATACCTGGAGGGATTTTATTTGTGTGTGTGTGTGTGTGTGTGTGTGTGTGTGTGTGTGTGTGTGTAATGGCCCCTTAAACAGTGCCACATAGAATGCTTATTGTATGCTGAGCTAGAATAGCCGGGCGTGGGGACAGAATCATCCCATTAGATAGCACCTAGTTTGATGCAGGGTTCCCCTGTATTTGCAAAAGTTGCCCAGTACTCCTAAGTTCTCTGGATCTTACCCTTCCGTGCAGACAGCCCTTGTTCATTTTGGCACTGACTTAAAAGTTCTGAAAAGCTGTGACTTACAGTGAAGGCAACACATTAGATCAGAGGCTATTTCAGGTGAACAGCGCCACTATGCATTTTCAAGAGCTCAACAAATTCTGACTTGAGGTTTGAGTTGCCCTCTGTGTCCTTTACTTTCCATTTAAATCAGCTTAGAATACATCACATGTCTTCTCTCTTTTCATGTCTAAAGCCATGTTTTACTACCTCATCCACAGACAATTCAGGGTTATTTCTCTGTATCAAAGTCCTTAATTTATTCACAATTGAGAGAATTATTTATATGCCAATCAGGTACAATATTTATATTTTCCTGTTATGCATAGGCATCTTTGTCTGCTTTGTATTAAACCATTAGAATATATTTTAATGAATAATTACTTTAGCTTGGTACTACATTGTAGTAATAACTGCTTGGCAAACACAAGAACCTGAGTTCAAACCTCAAAACCATCAGTAAAAGCTGGACGCTGGTGGCTCACGCCTGTAATCCTACCTATTCAGGAGCTGAGATCTGAAGATCACGAATCAAAGCCATCCCGGGCAGGAAAGTCCGTGAGAATCTTACTTCCAATAAACCAGTAGAAAACCGGAAAGGGTGCTGTGGCTCAAGTGGTAGAGTGCTCGCCTTGAGCTGAATTGCTGAAGAACAGTGCCCAAGCACAGAGTTCAAGCCCCATGATCAACAAAAAACAAAAACAAACAAAAAATAAACCCATCAGTAATTGAACTCATCCAATGGTATAAGGACTTGAATTTCATTAAAAACCAGATGATCTAAATTCTATAACTTTTTTGTCAGTCATGGGTCATGAACTCTAAGCCTGGGCATTGTCCCTCAGCAATTCAGTTCAAGGCTAGTGCTCTACCACTTGAGCCACAGTGCTATATTCCATTTTTTTCTGCTTATGTGGTGCTGAGGAAACAAACCTAGGGTCTCATGCATGCAAGACAAGCACTCTACCACTGAATCTCAGTCTTATCTTTTATTACTACATACAGTCTTCACAGTGAGAACAGACGATATTCATGGAAAGAGAAATAAAAGGAAGATTGAAGATAATGTAGCCTCTAACTCACCTGAGTAAGTGGAAATCATACTCCAAAATCTGCACAAAATTGTAAACGGTAACATTTTCTTACAGAAATTTGTATATGATTTGTATTTTTCACTTTGTATTCATTTTACCAAGGTTGAAATGGTCTAATGTGTTTTGATTTGTTTTTTACATTTGGGGATGGAACAAAATGAAACCAGAACATTTTTGTCTTGAAGCATGGCAGAAGAGTCTGAAGATTCACAACTAAAAATCTTCAGAGTACAGTACCACCTGTCAGAGTGAATGATGAAAAATTCTGTATGATGGCATTACAAGTAATATAGATCAAGTTCTAATGTGTTAGTCTCCTAGTATCTGTAAACTATGGAAATATTGAAAAATAAACACGTTTCATCAAAACTTCTTCACTTAATATTGTACCTCCTGAAGGAAAGAGGAGAGACATGAAATAAATGGGTATGGAAATGCTGTTTATTAGCAGCCTGGGAGTTTGTTCCTTGAAAATTGAGTTAAAGTAATTGTTTCCATACTTATCATTTCCTTCTCAAGGAAGGATCTTAAGATTTTTGTTTCCAGTACGTTTTCTAGAAATAATGACAAAGATTCACCAAGTTTGCCCAATATTTAAGTATCCTTTCATGAGTATAGTAAAATCTAAGTTTCCATTTTTTGCATATGGAATTCAGTTCAAAATTGGCCATAATGTTCATTTACCCTGAACATTGTATATGTATATATGTATGCACATTTACTACATTTTCATTTTTCTTTTTACTTTTTTATATTTTTCATTTTACTTTTTTGTATTTAATTAGAAATAGCAAATTATCATTACTTTTTTCAGCAGGAAGTAACAAATAGGAAGATTTCTGACACTACAATATTGTATATTGTTTCCAACAACTGAAAATAGATCCTTGATATTGCAGAGTTCCATTTATTCCAAGTGTGTTATATAAATAGCAATTGTATGTAAAGGGATTGAATATTCATATATATGTTCCTTCAATGTCTTGTCATTCCCCTTATATTGATGCTGAATTTACAGTAACTTTAATCAAATTATCTTTCTCTTTTGTATCTTTTTCCTTTTTGATATTATAAACACTCCCCCCCCCCACACACATACTCATGTTCATCCTGAAGACTAGCAACTATGCATCGGTACTTCCTGAACAGCAAAGACCAAAACAGAGCCTTTTCATTGTTAAGAAATGGTCTGCTAATGATTATTATGACTATATTTTTTAATCGTTTATATCACTTTGTCCCTCAAAGCTCTCATTCCACTCATGGGAGTTCTAATTCGTTCTTGTGCATACAATGCCTGATGAACAGAATGCTGCGAAGTTGTGTTAAGTATATTAATAAGAGATCTCATACCTGTTTATTTCTTTTTTCATTCCTAACTTTCTCCTTCTTTCCTTCTCCTCTATTTTATATTTTTTTGCACTAGGACAAGACTGTAACACAGTACTTACTACTGCACACCAATATAAAATTTGTTTGTTTGTGTATACCCAACCTGTGCTTAATTTTGCTACAAGTAACTGGTAACTGAAATTCACAAAAATATGCTGCAGTTTTAAAAGAATTGAGACAAAAATGTTTAGAATTTTGTAATTATAAACTCGCATGCATTTGTAGAATCTCTTCACCATGTAGTCTTTCTGATTTCACTTTACAAAAAAGGATCTTCCTGACCACAGAATGATTAAATATCACATCAGTAGTTCTATTGAAACAGTTCTATTGAAACAGTTTAGAAGAGTGATCACTCCAAAACTGGTTTGTCTGCAGAAACCTCACTGTTCTGCCCTCAACATAAGCATGAGGTCATGCTTCTATCTCTTATTGTGATCCTTACATATTTTATGTTTTACTCATTCATTGATTTGGCTTCTCTTTTCTAATCTGATCCTGTGAATTCCTTTTCTCAAATGTTAATCTAACTATCCACTTAAATAAATATACAGAAAGTTCTATTTCTAATGAAAAATAATTATGTTTACAATTTGGACACAGGAAAGGAAACTCTATGTAAAATTTTCACTTTACTGATGGTCAGAGTTTCAAAATAATTACAAGCATTTTAAGGGGTAAAGGATTCTACTTGACAGAATACTATATGTACCTAAATTTGCTTATTTAAAAGATTAACATTTTATCAATCACAACTACTGTTTTTTTTCCTAATCAACATGTTTGTTTTACAATGACTTATAAAAACAATTTGGGCAGTAATAAATGTCTAATGGGGGCATTTATGACTGATTCTCAGAGCAAGTTTAGTTTAGTTCTGTAATTTGAAATTATTCAGTGAATCATCATTATTTAATATTTTAAATAAAACAAATTATAGACGTTAGTTTTGCATAATGCTCATATCACAATGGAATTTGTTTTTTAAATTTTTATTTATTTATTATTGTTAAAATACTGTACAAAGGGGTTACAATTACATGGGCAAGACAATGAGTACATTTCTTATCAAGCATTGTAACCTCCTCCTTTGTTTCCCCTTCCCACACCTTCCCATCCCCCCCAACCCTCCCCTCCCCCCGTACAATCCTATCCATCCCCCCCTCCACCAAAGTTGAAAGTTCGGTTTCGAAATAACAACTTGTACTTTTCATTGTTGCTACGGGTCCACCTGTATCCTCACAATAGAATTTGTTTACTTCAAATGTAAGAGACTTCACATTCCTTGGGACCTACTTGTAAACATATGAATGAAATAATTTTCTGTCTTTCTGTTTAGGTTTGTTCTTTAACGCAAATGATTTGGATCAACTAAAATAAAGCAGAATATTGAATTTTTAATAAGAGGAATGGGAAAGGAGAAACTAATATTTATTGAACAACCACTACACACCAGTCTCTACATTGAGTATCTTAAGTCCTCTTTCTTAAGTTACTCACAAAGGTTATTTTATTCACATTTTATAGAAAATTAAAATTAGGTACATTGAAAAGGAAAGATTTAATCTTCTATTTGTCAAATAATTTAGTAAAACTAGGCTCTCGCAAACCATTTCTTTTCTTCCTTACACATGCCTTAAAAATTTCAGACAGCGTTCTTTGAGCATTCAGTGACAGATAAGGAGAATTGTCTGATACATTTGCAGACCATCTACAATCCATGCAATCTAAGCATATTCATAAAGGATCAAGCAATGCTTCCATCAGAAAATACTCATTGATAGTGCTACTGACTACACTCTGAAATTAGGAACAAAGATAATTCTCTTGACAATTATCAAAAATCCACAAAGAACATCAAATTGCAAACATTTTGAGTGCAGACAAATTTGTATTTGAATAGATTCTGCATATTCTGATAAATGCTTTCATGCAGGTTGATCTCTTCCCTGGTTTCTTGATCCACCAAGATTCCTTTATTTCAAGGAACAATAAACTGAGACGGCAAAAGCTAATTAACTGGCAATCATGAGAAGGCCAAGAATAGAACTTAGGTTTCTAGGACATCCAAATATCAAGCTTTTTGAGGTTGGGAGGAGCCGGCAAGAAAAAGAATTAGGGGTGGAAAGAGATGGCTTCTTTTTTTAAAGCAACTCTAAATGCTAATGCTTGTATAATAATGAAAGGGCTAAGTTTTCTAAAACCTTATAAATCTCAATCAGACAAGATTGGGCACCTTCAGGGTGATGTGGCCGTAGCTCCCCTATGACCCAGAAATCCCACTTTTGGGCACTTATGCAAATGTTTACAAACAAGACCACACTACCAGCACAACAATGTTTATTGCAGCATTATTTACTATAGCTAATATATGGAAACAACCCAGATGCCCCTCAGTAGATGAATGGATCAAGAAAATGTGGTATATATACACAATGGAATTCTATGCCTCCATCAGAAAGAATGACATTGCCCCATTTGTTAGGAAATGGAAAGACTTGGAAAAAATTAAATTAAGTGAAGTAAGCCAAGCCCAAAGAAACAAAGTCCCATGGTTTCACTTATTTGCAATATCTAGTATATGTATGAGTCAAGCAGAAAAGGTCAGATAAGGTTATGTTAGGAAAATGAACCCTAAGATATGTATTCAAATATTTTTTTTTATTATTTCACGTGATTGTTTCTAACGCATTTATAAGATTATTTCTTTGTTGCTTTGTATGTCCCTCCCCCACAGTATATCCCCTGCTTTCACTGTATTTGATGTCGGTATAATTTGTGGAGGGGAAAGGGAAAACCAAGTCGTTTAAATAAGAATATAGGTTGACCCGTTGCAACAATGAGAAGTACAAGTTGTCATGTCGAAAACAAACTTTACAACTTTGGTAGGGGGGAGGATTGGTTGGGAGGGGTGTGGGGAGGATGGGAAGGGATGGGAAGGGGAAACAAAGGAGGAGGCTACAATGCTTGATAAGAAATGTACTCATCTTGCCCACGTAATTGTAACCCCACTGTACAGTATTTTACAGTAAAAATAAATAAAAATATTAAAAAAATAAATCACATAAAAATATTAAAAAAATACATCTCAATCATTGTAGATTTTAACTTCTTGGCAGCCAGCTCCCATGAATGTCAGAGATAATTTGTTCAAATTATATTACTTTTTAATGCAATGCTCTGCATTTACTTTTTACATTTTCAGACCCAATATCTGTCATTTCCTGTTCGTATTCTTTTATTCAGAGTTTAATTTTCTTGACTAGGAAACTGCAAATAGTAGTGTATGATCATATATGGTCTATAGATTGTGTTTTGATCAAGGAGCTAACAATAGTTTTCTAACATTTTAAGTGATGGAAAAATAGAAACAACCACAGGTACTAATTATTGTAAATGATAGGGAATTCTATATCTCTAAATACATTTGACGACAACCAGCTTTATTCTCTTATATGTTGTCGGTAACTTTTTTTCACCACAATATTACAGACTGAGATTCAGATAAGAAACTGTTGTCTGCAAACCCTAGAATTTTTACCATCTTCCTCCTTCTATGAAAAGTTTAAAGCCTTTGCACTTCGTTTTCTTCCCTTTTCACACCATGCAATGCCATAAGAACCATTTGAAGAAGGGTTTTGGTCTTCATGTATATTATTGCTTGAGTTTTCTCTTAGAACCTTCACCAACAGAAGTCCAGGAGAATAGATCAAGATATTTCTTAAGGCTTTTTCACAAAAGAAAATCTACCTCCAAATATATCTTCTCCCTGTGGTTGTAACTTCCAGAAAGAAAAATCAGACTCTACTAGAAATCAAGGGATCCAAGATGATTTTATTTCCTCATACCTCACATATTACTAGACTCTATTGCCAAAAAATTTCCATCATCAGTGTTAGCCCCATAATTTGTCTTCAATGGTTCAGCTGTTTCTTAATGAAGGGACCATTCCATATTTGCTCTGTTCACACAATCTTCCCCATCCATCAGAAGATCATTGTGAAGTACAATTTTGGTCTTATTACTACTTCATTTCTTATCCTTCAGTGATTTATATTGCCCTCACTATAAATTTCAGACTCCATAAATTATTTCATGCATTTCCCATTCCCATTTAAAATCTGGGTTTTTAATGAATTATGCTCTTAGAACTTATTTGCTTCAAGCAATAAGTTTTGGCTTCTCAATCTAAATTTTCAAAATAAATTCCTAATATATTAGGGAATTCCTACCCTTCCAAGCTTAGATACTTGTACTTTTCTATGCACTTCTACGCCTTTTCCATCTTCATCCTGGAATATATATGTATATATATATATATATGTATATATATATATATGTGTGTGTATGTGTATGTATGTATGTACATATGTATATATACATACATATGTATATATATACGTATGTATACATATATTTATTTATATGTATACACAAACATATACACACTTCTGAGGGCAACGTCTCTATTCTTTCATCTTTATCGGACCATTGTTACACATAGCAAAAGTTCTGTCACATGAGGATCAATTGAATATGTCTTAAATAGAACTGAGTCAAATCTAACACTTATGATTGATGCATAGTATATTCAAATCATTAACATAAAAGCAAAAATGGTTCTTAAAATTCTATATTTTGGGAAGGAAAGTTGGCTAAATTTATTTTGTTAATTTTGGGCTGTGAACACATTTTAGAAAATTATCAGCAGTAATAATTAGGACAATCCTAATCACTGTCAGAATGTTTTTTTATTTCCATGGGGAAATCCCCTACAAATCACAGATGCCTTTAAACTCAGCACCAGGTAAAGCTGACGAATTCTCAGATTAATAAAATAGGTTTTTATAAAATCAATAAAACTAGTAGCTTTATATTTCCATATATGAAATATAGAAGAAGGGTAATCAGAATGGGATATAGCAAGTGAAGTACAATATCTTTAGTATATGTAGGTGAAATCTACATGCTCATTTAAAATATTCTTTCATTTATTTTTTATATATATATTTATTGTAAAGATACTGTACAGAAAAGTTATAGTTACGTGAATAAGGTAATGAGTACATTTCCTTTGGAGCATTGTTACCTCCTCCTTTGTTTTCCCCTACCATCTCATCCTTCCCCACCTCCCAAATTCCTCTCTTACTTCCCCCCTTCCTCCACCCCGCCTGAAGTTGTAAATTAATTTTCAACAGTGTCTTGTACATTTCATTGATATAATGGGTCAACCAGTAACCCTATATAAGCATTTTGTTTTTAACCTTCCCATCCACCAATTAGAAAAATGCATATACATGCTGGAAGGCATTGGAATCAAATAGAGTAAAAACAGGGGTTATACATTATAAGGGAACTTAACAAAAAAACAAAAAATCACATAGTACATTATAAAAAAGAAGAGCAAGAAAGAAAAAAAACACTTTGGTCCTTTCTTGGGGTTTATTTTGCTTAACATAATCTTATATGGTCATATGTACATAGCTTTTTACCTTTTGTGCTTTTTCTAGACATATACTAGTTACTGCAAATATGGGAAACCGTGGGACCTCTGTTTTTTGGACCTCATTTATCACCCTACAACAAATGGGAATATATGAAATTGCAGAGCTTCTGCATAACAAAGGACATAGGTAGCAAGACCAACAGAAAGCCCATGGACTGGGAGAAGCTGTACAATGGACAAGGGTCTCATATCTAAAATATACTTGGGACTTAAAAAAAATTTAAATCCCCCAACAGCACATCCTCAAAGAAAACACTGCCCAATAATTAAGTGGGATAAAGATTTCAAGAGAAACCTTTTCTCAAGAGGAAATAAGAATGTCCAATAGACAAACCAAGAAATACTCATCTTCTCTACCCATAAAAGAAATGTAAATCAAAAAAATATTGAGATTCCAGTTCACCCTAGTTAAAATGGCTATAATCAAGAAACTAAGTATAATACATGCTCAAGGGCAAAAAGGAACCCTACATGCTCAATTTTAATCAAAATGTTGTTGGTGCAAGCCGCAGAAAGTAGTGATTACACATAAATGTGTGATTAAAAGTTTTATAAAAATCTTATCTAGTACTCTCTTAATTCTTGTGTTAATAAACTATGAAATCTTGTTTATGTGGACATATTTGTTACTACAAAATGACAGAATCCAACCAACAAATTTTCAATATATTCTTCATTCCCTATTTTTAAAATTCACTTATCTATTTGCAAAGCAATTGTTTCTTTATTTGAGAAGGTGTTTCATTCTTCTTCATTAGTACTCAAAGTTTATCACATCTGTCTGCTTTTATTTTCTTTCCAGTTCTGCAGATGAAACATATTGCATACTTTCTGGGCAACTTACTTTATTTTCTTCTTTCTAGAAACTTTCTTGTCTCTATTTTACCATCAAACATTCAACAAGGGGATTTATCTTCCCTGGTAGGAGTTTAACACTGGTAAAATGCAGTGAATCTTCCCATCATACTACTTCTTCATTGACCATCTTTTTCTACCTGGTTCCAGGTCCTTTTCTGCTTCTTTTCCCCCCTTTATTTATTAAAATGCTGTCCTGATACTAACTTTTAAGTTCCAGAATTTTTCTTCCTTGATCTGGTCCATGTGAGTTTCCAGGGAAGTGGGAAAAAATAATTTGACTCAACATCTTCTATGAAAATTATTTTCAAGTCTTCACTTCTATCATTTCTTTTAGTCATCATTTCCTGTTTCGTTTCAATCTCTGTTGATATGGTGCTTCTGCTGAAAAACTGCTCTTACTTTAAGGTTCTTCATTCTCCATGTCTTGTTATATTGGATTATTGCCATCCTCCCATTCAACCTATTCAAATGTTCAGGGTTATCTTAGCTTTTACTCCCTTGATCTTGAACTCAGTACATTACTATTAATATTATTTACTTGAGAGTAAAGTTATTGATTAGTTATTAATATAATTTATTTCTACTCAATCCCCCATCTACTAACCACTATGATAGTTTATTATTTTGTTATGCCACTGAAATGTGATCCATTACCTAATCTTTCTACCCATAATACTTATTAAGTAAAACAACTGGATTTAATTTTCTGAATCACAAATGTCTCTATATCACAAACATTTCCAACTATCTGGTTTTAAATAAGGCAAATAACAAAGCTTTCCAAAATTACAAAAGTTTTTAAAGTAACATATTTTCTTAGTATTTAATAACACTCAAAAATTATTTTCTGTGTCTTAGCCATTTAATGTCTAAGGAGAATTTACTGTGATTTTGAGGATATGTAATTCTGCTGTGCAAGAAAAGATATATAAGTAGGGCATGGAGTTAAAGAGATGAAAGTAAAATCCACAGGATATATTAGGCGTACTGATAAGCAGAAATAGATAATCTGACATACATACAGAATTAAGATGGGTGCATTAATAATCCTGTAAATTTGCAAGCCATGCCAAAGCAAGAAGGAACAAATGCAAAGAATGACAAACTAAATAATAATTCAAAGAACAATAATCAGAGGATAATCATTCAAAAGTTAAGAAATTTGACTCTATATTATGTGACATTTGAACTGACACTATATCTCCTCTTAGTTTTCCTGGTGATGCCTATTGTGGACTGAATATATATAAGATGTCTGAAAGAAGATTTAGCAGGAAGTCATAAGAGCCACACATAGAAACATCATACTTTTCAAATGGTAGTTTAATTGGTCTCTTAGATAATCATTTCCCTTATACAATACTTGGCATGCTAAAAATTATTTCTTTTGGAACTTGTGTTAAAATCCTGCACTTTTCTTCTTCCTGACAACTTCTCCCTCCTCATTAATCAAAAATATTAAAATTGAGCATTTACCTTGAGGAAGTTCATGGCAAAGCAAAGAGCCCATTGTCTTTTCAATGATAACCAAAACTCATGAGAATCAACAGGTAAGCCCACAGGAGCCTGACTGAGAAAATTGTCTGAGTCAGGCTGAACATATCCTGTAGGTACTGCTCTGTATGCTTTACTAAAGGGTTTCATTCTCTGCTCAATGCTGTAAATCATAGCTAGTCCCAGAGAGAGAATCTTAACCACAGCCCCTCCCAAATAATCATCTCACACAATAATATTTCATAGCATGAACATAAAGCAATGACAGGTTTGTAAAATAAAATGTGACCTTCACTGTTAAAAAATATTTTACCACATCTGTCAAACTATTTTCTTAATAGGAAGATATATATTGTCTTGATGATGTAAAATACTGTAAACCATCTAAGTTTTGAACAGATGAACCACAATATGTTCCAAAGTGGGAAATGTTATTTATGTATATATGCATTAAGAAATAATAATAAAACATAATTTTTAAAGGTAAAGATCTATGCTCATTAATAGCATCCTCATATAGAATGCCAGGAAGACTTATCCATATGGAGGAATTTTCTATATGCTGTAGAAACATTCATGAATTGAGAATACTCAAATCGTAATATTGCATGCTAAGATTATTTTGAGAAAAAAGCAACAAATGAGAAAATATTTTCAAGTAACATCTACTTTCATAGTATTGCTTTAATCCATCCATTTCCTCCTTTAAGAGGTAGTAGAGTGAGTATTAAAATCACAGAACAGGGGGGTTCCGGGAAGATGGCGGAGGAGAAGCTGGAATCTGAACAAGCTCTTGCATAGAAAGCAGTTTCAGAGTTCCAGTGAACAGTCCCAAGCCAGAGAATCACACCAAGTGTGCCATCACAGGACAGAGAGTTAGTCAAGAGAGGGGAAGCCAAGCAGACACATCTGAGCGCCTGCCAGCAGGTGCTGCAGTGGCGGCAGGGTCCTGGCGGCGAGCACCGCCGCGGGGGCATACCTGAGACACAGTCCGAGATGAAGGAGCCAGACGCAGCGGACGAGCGGATTCTACTCAACACCAGCAAGAACCAACAAGGAACGGACAACTTCATCCTGCACTTTGCAGAACAGAGACGACCCAGCATCCAAGATTCGGCGTGAGTAGAAGCCCGACTTCCTCACTCCTTCTCAGGGAGCATAGGGGGGAAGGCGACCCCTACCCCGGCCCCCCAGCACCGGTGATCTCCATCTTGGATACCGACAAAGCTCGGAGGAGCGGCTAGCTCCAGCTCAGGCCTTGGAATAAAACGAGTCATTTAGCAGGTCACAAGAACTTAATGGTGAAGTGACCTCACAGACTCAGTTCCATCCAGGGAAAAGTCACCCAGCTCAGGCGCCAGCCATTGGAGTGGCTCTCCTCACCTGGTAAGCAGAGCCAGAGGCTGCCCCTCCCTCTAGCAGCCACCACAATCAATTGAAAAACAGAAAACCTGAGAATGGCTCCAGGCTGGGCTCTGTGAGTTTTTTCACAAAATAGCCCCAGGGAAAAGCTACTGTTTGTTGAAAGGCCTCAACTCTACCCAGAACCTAGCCTCATCACTGCATCCACCTCCTTTGTGATTCTCAAAGCAGATCACCCTCCCAGTAAACTAACCTGGGAAGGGGATCTCAATATCTTGGGTAAAGCAGAGCATTTTTCTGCCTGTTCCAACAAACTGACTTAAGAAACCAATCAAGCCACAGGACCTCAAGCTGACCAGAGACTCCAACCAGACTCTGGTTACAGACAAAAGGGAGATACAGGACTCTTCCCTCCCCTCCCCCCCAAAAAAAAAATCAAAGAACTTTTTTTTTTCTTCTTCTTCTTTTCTTTTTTTCTTTTTTTTTGTTTTGTTTTTTTTTTCTTCGTTTTTTGTTACCTTATATATATATAAATTTTTTTCCTTTTCTAAAACTTTTATTAATCTTTAATTTTTGCCTCTTCTGAAAAAATAATTGTTTTCCAGTAACTTTTTTTTCTCCTCTTATAATTTTTATTTTAGGAATACGTGAATGTGTGTTTTCCTTTCTTTTCTTGCCTTCTTTCTCTTTTTCTTTCATTCTTAATTATCTTTTTGTTTTCTGTCTAGCTCTACTGAACTTCTGATCTTTTCTTCTCACTTTCCTATCCTTTCCACATTTTCCTTTTTTGTTCTTGTTTATGTGACTTAACTCTTGTCCTGCACATCCTCAGATAAACCCGTAGTTAACTAGTAGACCCTATCCCCCATTGTGTACACACTTAATCCACAAATTATTACTCAATTCAAAACCTCTGAGACTTAAATTCATTAATAGCAGTACTACCTCTTTATACCTATATAATATTTTAAGCATTTTTTTTAAAGTTTTTCACATCTCCTCTATGTCCCTCCCTTTCTCTCAACATATTCACATTCCTCTCCAAATAGATGATCTTTTAATCTCTATAAAAACATTAATTTTTATGTTTCTATTTTTTTCTGGTCTCTTTTCATTCCCCTTTCCCTTTCTTCTTTTTCTCTCTCTCTCTACTTGCATCCTACAACCTATTTCCTGCATTGTGATTAGGACATAGTTAACTTTCGCTGTACCTCCCCACACCAATCTATTCCTATTTTTTACCCACATTTCTCCCTAACCCTAATAATTTCTGGTTTTCCAAATTCTTCTCTGCGGTTCGAAGCACTTTAACATATAGTTGTTTGATGTCGAATAGATGTATCTGTTGAACTAGATTGTATCTGTAGACTATTGACTACAAATGCAAACTTTGGTTTGATGGTTGCCTTAAGATAGTGTTCTAGCACAAAACTGGTGCTATCTTCATCTCAAATGGGCAGAGTAAGCCAGAAAAACACAAGAAAAATGGCAAATTCGGGTATCTCAATTCCCAATCTTGATAATCAGGAGTTAGAACAGATAATGAATAATACAGAGGAGAGTTCCCAAATAGCTCTACAAACACTGCTGGCAAACATGATAAATGAGAAGTTTGGCAACGTACAAAGGACTCTGTATGAGCGTGATAGGGAGAGAGAGGAGGCATCCCAGAAGTATATACAGGAATACCATAAGCGTGAGGAACGTACTCAAAAATTGATACAGGATTTGCGTGAACAACTTGAGAATACTCAAAGAGAAAGGGAAGAATGGTGTGAGCAGACTGAGAACACTCAAAGAGATCTGCAGGAATCCCATGAACGGGAGGAAGCTAATCAAAGAGTAATACAGGAATTGAGAGACCAGGTAGAGAACACACAAAGATCACTAAAGGCATTCATGGAATCCATTAACAAAGAGCTGAAGGAAGTCAGGGAGACCACAAAGGGAATGCTGAATGGAACCCAACAGAAGGAATGGGAGCCCAAAAAACCATAACCAATCAACTAAGTGATTTGAGGACAAACACTGAACACCAAATTAAGGAAGTAAAGAAATTCATACAAGACCTAAAACAGAGCTTCAACAAAGAACTTGAAGCCATCAAAGCTGATCAATTAGAAGGAAAAGAGATAAAAAACAAAGTAGAGAGTCTTGACAGCAGGTTAGACCATGCAGAAGATCGAATCTCAGGGATTGAAGACAGCCTAGATATTATAGAGAAAGAACATACAACCATCCAAGACAAGTCCAAGAAATATGATAGATCTATCCAACACCTGGAAGACACCATCAGAAGGCCTAATCTAAGAATAATGGGTGTAGAGGAGCACCTAGAAGCAGAAGGTAATGGTCTAGGAAATTTGTTTAACAGGATCCTAGCAGAGAACTTCCCAAACATGCAAAAAGATAGGCCTGTCCAGATACAAGAAGCCTTTAGAACCCCAAATAGACCAGACCAGAACAGGACATCCCACCGCCACATTATAATCCACACAGGATCAACTCAGAACAAGGAAAAGATCCTTAAAGCTGTCAAGGAGAAAAGAGTAATCACCTATAAAGGGAAACCAATTAGAATCACCTCAGATTTCTCAGCAGAGACAATCAAAGCAAGAAGAGCCTGGAATGATGTATGCCATGCCCTAAAAACAAACAACTATCAACCAAGAATACTGTACCCAGCTAAACTCTCCTTCATAAATGAAGGCCAAATAAAAACCTTCCATAGCAAAGAAAAATTGAAACAATACATCTCCACGAAACCAGCCCTACAAAAGATTCTTAAAGATGTCCTACACATAGAAAACCAAGAAGACCGCAATAAAGGCCAAAAAACTGCACCCAGACTGAGAATCCAAGAACCATGGGAAGAACCCAGTTTTTGCAGCCCCCAAGAAGGTAGATAACATGGCAGGAACTCCCAAATACCTCTCAGTCCTATCTTTTAATGTTAACGGACTGAACTCTCCAATTAAGTGACATAGACTGTCTAGTTGGATTAAAAAACAAGACCCTTCTATCTGCTGCCTGCAGGAGTCACATCTTGCCCGTAAAAACAAACACATTTTCAATGTTAAAGGCTGGAACAGAATCTACCAAGCAAACGGACCCCATAAACAGGCGGGAGTTCCAATCCTAATATCAGATAAAATAGACTTCAAATTAAAATTCGTGAGAAGAGGTAAAGAAGGTCGCTACATACTAATTACAGGATCTCTCCTTCAGGAGGATATTACAATTCTAAATATCTATTCGCCAAACAATGGAGAACCCAAATTTATCAACGAAACACTACTTTCCCTCAAATCCCATATAGATCCAAAGACATTAATTGTTGGGGATTTTAACTCACCACTCTCCCCACTAGATAGATCAACTCGGCAAAAACTCAACAGAGAAACCGCAGATCTAAACAGCTGCATAGATCAACTAGACTTAACCGACATCTACCGAACATTTCACCCAGCAGCATCAGAATACACGATTTTCTCAGCAGCACATGGAACATTTTCTAAAATAGACCACATTTTAGGCCACAAAGCAAACTTGTCTAAATTCAGAAACATTGAAGTTATACCTTGCATACTCTCTGACCACAAGGGAATAAAATTAGAACTCAACACCAAAGCCAAGAAAGAAAGTCCGGTATCACATGGAGGCTGAACAACACACTGCTGTATAATGAGTGGGTCATGGAAGAGATTAGAAAGGAAATTCAAATGTTCATGGTATTCAACAAATATGAACACACAAAATACCAGCTCCTCTGGGACACAGCAAAGGCAGCACTCAGAGGCAAGTTTATAGCTCTGAGCTCCTACATCAACAAATTTGAGAGATCTGAAACTAACAATCTAATGACACATCTAAACTTCCTTGAAAAGGAGCAGCAAGATAAAACCCAATCCAGTAGACGGAAAGAAATAATCAAAATTAAATCAGAATTAAATGAATTAGAATCCAAAAAAACTATAGAAAAAATCAACAAAACAAAGAGTTGGTTCTTCGAAAAACTTAACAAAATTGACAGACCCATAGCAAATCTTATCAGAAAAAGAAGAGAACACACCCAAATTAATAAACTCAGAGATGAGAATGGAAACATCACCACAGAAACAACCAAGATTCAGAACATTATAAGGGAATACTTCTCAAAACTTTATGCTAATAAGTTTGAGAACTTGACAGAAATGGACCTCTTCCTAGCAAATATTGACATGCCAAAGCTAAGCCAAGATGAGTTAAACTATCTTAAAAGGCCCATATCAAGCATTGAAATAGAAACAGCAATAAGAGACCTCCCAGCTAAGAAAAGTCCAGGACCAGATAGTTTTACAGAGGAATTTTACAAGGCCTTCAAAGCAGAGCTCACACCATTTCTCCTCCAACTCTTCAATGAAATTGAAAGAGAAAGCTCACTACTTAACACATTCTATGAAGCCATCATAACCCTCATCCCAAAACCAGGCAGGGACTCATCAAAGAAAGAGAACTATAGACCCATTTCTTTGATGAACATTGATGCAAAACTTCTCAACAAAATTTTGGCCAACCGACTTCAACAATTCATCCAAAAAATCATACACCACGATCAAACAGGATTCATTTCAGGGATGCAAAGCTGGTTCAATATACGCAAATCAATTAATATTATTCATCACATCAACAGGAGCAAGAATAAGAACCACATGGTTATCTCAATAGACGCAGAAAAAGCATTTGACAAGATCCAACACCCCTTTATGATGAATGTTTTGGAAAAATTAGGAATCCATGGAACATTCCTCAATACAATAAAGGCTGTATATGACAAACCTACAGCAAGCATTATACTCAATGGTGAAAAACTAAAGCCATTTTCTCTTAACTCAGAACAAGACAAGGATGCCCACTCTCTCCACTTCTCTTCAATCTAGTATTAGAATGCCTAGCTACAGCAATAAGACAAGATGCAGACATAAACGGGATCCAAATAGGGAAAGAAGAAATAAAACTCTCCCTCTTTGCAGATGACATGATCTTGTATTTAAAGAATCCCATAGACTCCACTCCCAAATTACTCAAGCTGATTCAAAACTTTGGTAAAGTAGCAGGTTATAAAATTAAACCCCCAAAATCAATGGCTTTTCTGTATGCCAACAATGAGAAAAGTGTGGCTGAAATTAGGAAGGCAACTCCATTTGTAATAGCCCCACAAAAAATAAAATACCTAGGAATTAACTTAACTAAAGAAGTGAAGGACCTCTATGATGAAAACTTTAAAATCTTGAAAAAGGAAATCAACACAGAACTTAGAAAATGGCAAAACCTCCCATGCTCCTGGATTGGAAAGATTAACATCGTGAAAATGGCAATACTTCCCAAGGCTATCTACAAATTCAACGCAATACCTATCAAAATTCCACCCTCATTCTTCAAGGAAATAGAAGAAGCAATCCAAAAATTCATATGGAACAATAAAAGCCCCGAATAGCAAAAACGCTCCTCAACAGAAAGAACACTGCTGCAGGAATATCAATACCAAATTTCAAACTCTACTATAAAGCCATAGTAATCAAAACAGCTTGGTATTGGCATAAGAACAGACCTCAGGACCAATGGAATAGAATTGAAAACCCAGAAATGAACCTACAGACCTATAGCCATCTAATCTTCGATAAGTGAGCTAAAACAATAGAATGGAAGACTGAGAGCCTCTTCAGTAAATGGTGCTGGCAAAACTGGTTAACTACATGTAGAAAACTAAAGCTAGATCCTTATATATCACCCTGCACCAGAATCAACTCCAAATGGATCAAAGACCTTGAACTCAAAGCAGACACTCTGAAAACATTACAGGATGGAATAGGAGAAACCCTGGGTCTCCTTGGGTCAGGCCGAAATTTTCTGAATAGAGACCCGGAAACACAACAAATCAAAAAAAGGTTGGACCAATGGGATTGCATAAGGTTGCAGAGCTTCTGCAGGGCAAATGACATAGCTAGCAAGATCAATAGATAGCCCACGGATTGGGAGAAGATCTTTACTAGCCATACAACGGACAATTGTCTCATATCTAAAATATACTTGGAACTCAAAAAATTAAACCACCCAACAACAAATCCTCAAAGAAACAACTGCCCAATAAGTAAGTGGGCGAAAGACTTAAAGAGAAGCTTCTCTGAAGAAGAAAGAAGGATGGCCAATAGACACATGAAGAAATGTTCAACATCCCTAGCCATAAAAGAAATGCAAATCAAAAGAACATTGAGATATCACCTCAGTCCAGTTAGAACAGCAAAAATCAAGAACTCTAACAACAACAGATGCTGGAGGGGATGTGGACAGAAAGGAACCTTACTTCATTGTTGGTGGGAATGTAAACTTGTTCAACCACTTTGGAAAGCAGTATGGAGGTTCCTCAAAAGACTTCACATAGAATTCCCCTATGACCCAGCAATCCCACTTTTGGGCATTTACCCTAATGTTTACAAAAAAGACCACACTAAAGCTACCAGCACAACTTTGTTTATTGCAGCATTATTTACCATAGCTAAGATATGGAACCAACCCAGATGCCCCTCAGTAGATGAATGGATCACGAAAATGTGGTATATATACACAATGGAATTCTATGGCTCCATCAGAAAGAATGACATTTCCCCATTTGTTAGGAAATGGAAAGGCTTGGAAAAAATTATATTAAGTGAAGTAAGCCAGGCCCAAAGAAACATAGGTCCCATGGTTTCCCTTATTTGCAATATCTAGTATAGGTATGAGTCAAGCCGAAAAAGTCAGATAATGTGATGTTAGGAAAACGAACCCTCAAATATGTATTTTAATGTTTTTGTTTCTTTCATGCATGTGTTTCTAACGCATTTATAAGATTATTTCTTTGTTGTTTTGTATGTCCCTCCCCCACAGTGTAACCCCTGCTTTCACTATATTTGATGTCAATATAATATGTGGAGGAGACAGGGACAAACAAGTCGTTTAAGGATTCAGGTGGACCTGTTGCAACAATGAGAAGTACAAAATGTCATGTCAAAACCAGCTTTACAATGTCGTGGGGGGGGGAGAAGGTAGGGTATGACTGGGTGGGGGGGAGGGGGAAGCTGGGAAGGGAGGTGAAGGGTAAACAAAGGAGGGGGATGCAATGCTTGGTAACAAATATATGCATTATCCTGCCCATGTAATTGTAACCCCTCTGTACAGTATGCTCTCAAATAAAATAAAATTAAATTAAAAAAATAAAATAAAATCACAGAACATAATTTCCAAGTCAAAAAAATATAAGAAAGAGGCCTGAAAGACAGTACAAAACTAGGTTTAAATAGCCTCTTTTTCTTTAAAGTAGAAAAGATAACATTCACTGCTAGAGAGCTTTTTAAACGTCATCACAGTAATTCTGATCAAAGGAGTTTAAAATATCCAAAGAGGAATCTTTGAGGTAATCTCTAATCTTTCTCTTAATATTTATTATCAAACCCTTCAGATACATTTGAAAGACAAAAATGAAAATGATCAATCCATGAAAATGATGCGTAGGTTTCATGGGTCTTAGAACTACTATTCAAAAATAGGCATACACAATATAATTTTGGAGTACAATCATTGAGTAAATCAGCTTATGAACAAGCTATGATCTAGTGGAAATAAAATTTCAAAAATACTGTTCTTTTAATTGACTTTCTTATTGTATTGTTTTCAGTTATTTTTCTCTCTTCAGTTTATACCCCTTTGTCACTGTTTTCTTTTTTTGTATTTTGTTTTTTTAAATTTCTGTACTCCATTTTCTTTCCGAGTTTACTTTATTTTCTTAGGGAAAGGGAAAGCACAGAAACAGTGGAACAAGTGGTCAACCAATTCAACAGGAATACTAACTAGACCCTATGTGGGAAGTGATCTAAACAATATGCAGAGAAGGGGAGTCAGGAGGTGAAAAACTGGAAAAAATGAGGGATGGTATAATACTATTCCAAAAGAAATGTACTCATAACCTTACTTATGCAACTGTCCCCCTCTGAACAATTTTACAATATAATTTAAATTAAAAAATCATAATGTATTAAAATTTTTTCTGCACTTGAAAATACATTTACCTTCTGTATTTAGAGGAAGAATTTATTCTTATAAACACACACTATTTATAGTTTGAATCCTTATCTTGGAGTTCATTTTGCCTAACACCAACTTACCTGATCATTTCTACTTGTCTCAGATATATCCTAGTAATTGCAAATAAGGGAAGACATGGGACCTATATTTCTTTGGGCCTGGGTTACTACACTTAATATAATTTTTTCCAAATCTTTCCATTTCCTACCAAATAGGGCAATATCATTCTTTCTGATGGAGGCATAGAATTCCATTGTGTTTATATACCACATTTTCTTGATCCATTCATTTACTGGGGGGCATCTTGGTTGGTTCCCTATCTAAGCTCTGGTAAATAATGCTGCAATAAACATAGTTGTGCTGCTATCTTTGGTCTTGTCTTGTTGGTGATCATTTGGGTAAATGCCCAAAAGTGGGATTGCTGGGTCAAAGGGGAGCTCTATGTGGAATCGTGTATTGAACCTCCATACTACATTCCAAAGTGGCTGATCAAGTGTACACTTCCACCAACAACGCAATAAAGTTCCCTTTTGTCCACATCCCCTCCAGCATCTGTTGTTATTAGAGTTCTTGATTATTGCGTTCTAACTGGAGTGAGGTGATGTCTCAGTGTTTTTTGTTTTTTTTATTTGCATTTCTTTTATGATTAGGGAGGTTGAGCATTTCTGCATGTGTCTATTTGCCATCATTCTTTTCTCTTCAGAGATGAATCTCTGTATGAAGTTAGTCCAGTTATTTATTGGGCAGTTGTTTCTTTGAGGATATGATGTTGGGGGATTTATTTTTTATTTTTTTCTGTCTAGTTGTGGGCCTGAACTCTGGGCCTGGGCGCTGTCCCTCAGCAATTCAGCTCAAGGACAGCGCTCTACCACTTGAGCCACAGTGCCACTTTCAGCTCTTTTTTTTCTGCCTATGTGGTGCTAAGGAATCTTAGCATTGCTTCATGCATGCAAGGCAAGTGCTCTACCACTGATCCACCTGTCCAGCCCAGGAATTTAATTTTTTAAGTTCCAGATAAACTTCAGGCATGAGACCCTTGTCCCTTGTATGACTAGTGAAGATCTCCTCCCAATAAGTGGGCTTTGTATTGAACTTGCTAGGTATGTCTTTTGCCATGCAGAAGCTCTTCATTTTCATGCAGTCCTATGTGTCCAACTTTTCTTTGATTTGTTGTGATTCTGATTATCTATTAAGAAAACGTTGTCCTCTAACAAGGAGACCTAGGATTTCTCCTACTCCATCTTGTAATGTATTCAGTTTGTCTGCTTTGACACTGAGGTCTTTCATCCATTTGGAGTTTTTTTTTTTGCAGAGTAATTTATAAGGACTAGCTGTAGTTTTCTACATGCCAGCACCATTTATTGAGGAGGTTGCCTTTCTTCCATTCTATTTTATTAGCTCCCTTATTGAAGAGTAGATGTATCTAGGTCTGTGGGTTCCTTTCTGGGTTTTCAATTCTATTCCATTGGTCCTGAGGTCTATTCTTGTGCCAGTCTCAAGCTTTTTTGGTTACTATAGCTTTGTAGTAGAGTTTGAAATTTGGTATTGACATTTTTCTAGCACTGTTTTTTCTGTTAAGGATTGTTTTTGCTATTGGGCATTTTATTGTTCCATATGAATTTTTGGATTGCCTCTTCTATTTCCTTGAAGAATGAGGTATCGCATTGAGTTTGTAGATAGCTTGTGAGTATTGCCATTTACAGGATGTTTATCCTTTCAATCCAGGAGCATCGGAGGTTTCTCCACTTTCTAAGTTCTGTATAGATCTTCTTTTTCTGGTTTTTAAAGCTTTCATCGTAGTAGTCCTCACTTCTTTGGCTAAGTTAATTCCTAGGTATTTTATTTTTCTGTTTGGCTATTACAAATGGAGTTACTTTCCTGATTTCAGCCACACTTTCCTCATTGTTGGCATACAGAAAAGCCATTGATTTTTGTGGGTTAATTTTATACCCTAATATTTTGCCAAAATTTTGAATTAGCTTGAGTATTTTGGGAGTAAAGTCCGTGGGATTCTTTAAATACAAGATTATGTCATCTACAAAGAGGGAGAGTTTTACTTCTTCTTTCCCTGTTTGGTTCCCTTTTATTTTTATTTTGTCTTATTGTTGTAGTTAGGCATTCTAATACTAAATTCAAGAGATGTGGAGAGAGTGAACATCATTGATTCATTCCTACATTAAGAGGAAATGGGTTAGTTTTTAATCATTAAGTATAACGCTGGCTGTAGGTTTGTCATATTCAGTCTTTATTCTATTGAGGAATGTTACCTGAATTCCTAATTTTTCCTATGCCTTCATCATAAAGAACTGTTGGATCTTGTCAAATGCATTTTCTGCGTCTATTGAAATAACCATGCGGCTATGTCCTTGCTCTTCTTGATGTGATGAATCATACTAATTGATTTGCATATATTGAGGCAGCTTTGAGTCCCTGAAATGGATCCTGTTTGATAATGGTGTATGATATTTTTGATGAAATGTGGAAGTCAATCAGCCAAAATTTTGTTGAGAAGTTTTGCATAAATGTTCATCAAAGAAATGGGTAGATAGGCTGAGAAGGTGGCTCAGTGGTAAAGCACTTGCCTTGCATGCACGAGGCCCTGGGTTCGATTCCTCAGCATCACATAAACAGAAAATAAAGCCGGAAGTGGCGATGTGGCTCAAGTGGTAGAGCGCTAGCCTTGAGCTGAAGAGCTGAGGGTTAGCGCCCAGGCCCAGAGTTCAGGCCCCACGACCAGACCCTCTCCCACAAAAAAAAAAAAAAACAAATGGGTCTATAATTCTCTTTCTTTGATGAGTCTCTGCCTGGTTTTGAGATGAGGGTTATGATGGTTTCGTAGAATGAGTTTGGTAGTGAAATTTCAATTTCATTGAAGAGTTGGAGGAGTATTGGTGTGAGCTCTGCTTTGTAGGCCTTCAAGAATTCCACTACAAATCTATCTGGTCCTGGGCTTTTCTTAGATGGGAGGTCTCTTATTGCTGTTTCTATTTCAATGCTTGATATGGGCCTGTTAATTTGGATTAATTCATCTTGGTTTAGTTTTGACATGTCTATATTTGCTAGGAAATGGTCTATTTCTGCCATGTATTCAAACTTATTAGCATAAAGTTTTGAGAAGTAATCACTTATAATGTTCTGAATCTTGGTTGTTCTGTGGTGATGTTTCCATTCTTATCTCTGAGTTTATTTATTTGGGTGTGTTCTCTTCTTTTTCTGATAAGATTTGCTAAGGTTCTGTCAACTTTGTTAATGTTTTCAAAGAACAACTCTGTTTTGTTGATTCTTACAATGTTTGTTTTGGATTTTAAAAGTTTAATTCTGATTTAATTTTAAGTATTTCTTTCCATCTACTGGTTTGGGATTTATTGTGCTGCTCTTTTTTTAAGGAGTTTCAGATGTCTTATTAAATTGTTGGGTTCATAACTCTCAAATATGGTGATGTTGTAACTCAGAGGTATAAATTTGCCTCTGATTACTGAGTTTGCTGTGTCCCATAGGTACTAGTAATTTGTGTGTTCATTTTTGTTGAATATCATGGACATTTGAATTTCCATTCTAATATCTTCCATGAACCACTGGTGATTCAATATTGTGTTGTTCAACCTCCTTCTGTTACAGGACATTTTGGTGGCTTCTGGTGATGAGTTCTAATTATATTTGCTTGTGGTCTGAAAGAACGCAAGATATAACTTCATTGTTTCTGAATTTGGATGTTTGCTTTGTGACCCAAAAAAATGGTCTATTTTGGAAAATGTTTCTTGTGATGCTGAGAAAAATGTGCATTCTGATGCTGTTGGGTGAAATATTCATTAGCTGTCTTTTAAATCTGGTTCATCTATGCAATTGTTTAGATCTGAGGTTTCTATGTTGATTTTTTGCCAAATTGTCCTATCTAGTGGGAGATAGTGTCCTGTTGAATTCCCCAACTATTAATGCATTTTATTCTATGAGAGATTTGAGGGATAGTAGTGTTTATTGGATAAATTTGAGTGCTCTATTGTTTGGCGAATAGATATTTAGCATTAAAATATCCTCCTGGGGAAAAGATCCCTTAATTAGGATATAGTGACCTTCTTTATCTCTTCTCACTAATTTTAATTTGAATTCTATTTTATCTGATATTAGAATTGCAACTCCCCCCTGTTTATGGGGGATGTTTGTTTGGTAGATTTTTGTTCCAGCCTTTCACTTTCAAAAAATGTTTGATTTTATGGTCAAGTTGTGTCCAGTAGATACAAGGATCTTGCATTTTAATCCAACTAGTGAGCTTATGCCTCTTAATTGTGATGTTAAGTCTTTAATGTTGAGAGTTAGGACTGAGTGGTGTTTGATAGTTCCTGTCATGTTATTGACCTTCTTGGGGGCTGCAACAACTAGGTTCTTCCCAGAGTGCTGGGATTCTCAGTTTTGATGTGGTTTCTTGGCCTTTATTGTAGTCTTGTTGATTTTCTTTTGGAGGGGGGAGGAGGGTCTGGTCGTGGGGCCTGAAATCTGGGCCTGGGCACTGTCCCTCAGCTCTTCAGCTCAAGGCTAGCATGCCACCACTTGAGCCACAGCGCCACTTCCTACTTTTTCCTTTTTTGGCTTATGTGGTGCTGAGGAATCGAACCCAGGGCCTCAGGCATGCAAGGCAAGCGCTCTATCACTGAGCCACCTTCCCAGCCTGTCTTGTTGATTTTTTATGTGTAGGACATCTCTCAGTATGTTTTTAAAGGCTGGTTTGGGGTAGATATATTGTTTCAGGTTTTCTTTGCTATGGAAGGTTTTTATTTGACCTTTGGTTATGAAGGAGAGTTTAACTGTGTACAATATTCTTGGTTGATAGTTGTTTGTCTTTAGGGAATGGCATACATCATTCCAGGCTCTTCTTGCATTTATTTGTCTCTACTGAGAAATCTGAGGTTATTCTAATTGTTTTCCCTTTACAGGTGATTGATCTTTTTTCCTTGACAGCTTTAAGGATCTTTTCCTTAGTGTGAATTGATCCTGTGCACATTATAATGTAACAGTGGGATGTCCTGTTCTGGTCTGGTTATTTGGGGTTCTAAAAACTTGTAGTATCTGAATAGGCCTATCCTTTTGCATGTTTGGGAAGTTCTCTGCTAGGATCCTGTTAAACAAATTTCCTAGACCATTAACTTCTGTCTCTAGGTGCTACTTTACACCCATTATCCACAGATTAGGCCTTCTGATGGTGTTTTCAAATGCTGAATAGATCTATCATATTTCTTGCATTGTCTTGGATAGTTGTATGTTCATTCTCTATAATATCTAGGCTGTCTTCAATCCCCGAGATTCAAACTTCTTCATGGTCTAACTTCTATTTTCAACACTTTCTACTTTGTTTTCATTTTTTTCCTTCTAATTGGTCAGCTTTGATGGCTTCAAATTCCTTGTTGAAGCTTTGTTTTAGATCATATGAACTTTTGACTTCCTTTATTTGGTATGCAATGTTTATTCTCAAATCACTTAGTTGATTGGTTATGGTTTATTTGGACTCCCATTACCATTCACCATTCCCTTTGTGTTCTCCCTGAATTCTTTCCTCTGTCTTCATTGTAGAGGAAGGTGAAGCCCCTGCCTTCCAGATGATGAGCAACCTTGAATTCCTGGAAGCAGTGCCTGGGACCTGGATGATAGGTTACTAAACCTGTCCTTCCAGTTCCTTGTACTGGGAGTTTCCTATGATTCTGCTCCTTAACCTGGACCTGCTCAGGTGTTATATCATGCCATGTGCCTCTTTGTTTGTGTCCTTTGTCCTAGTTCGTGGCTCCTTGCATTCCCTGTTCACCCTTGAGTCCCACTCCAGCTCTCAATTGGAGCTGAATTGGTTTGATGGTATTGTTTTTGTTCCTTTCTTACTCTGCAGTCTTCACAGCAGTTTCCTAACAGGGTAAAGGATATTTGCTGACTGCTGGTCTTTGAGAAAATAGTCCACCATTCAGTCACTGGCCTTTTAATAACGACTAAGATTCAAGCTCTGAAGTATGGCTTTTCTGTTTTCTCACTGTATAAAAGTTTCTAGATGGAATAGGTAGTCTATATTTTTGATTCAGCAAATTCAAAATTGGGAAGTCAAGTCAACATGATAATGAGGGAATGCAATCAGTAGCAGGGATTTCTTGTTTTGGATAGCAACACTGGCTAACTCAACCTTATGCCCCAAGTTGTCTGGCCGAAAACAACCCAATTATTGGAGTTCAGTGATTTAAAGCATCTTCTGGTTAGTAGAGATATATAAGGGAAATTTGTGAGATGCCAAAAAGGGAAGTCACTTATTGCTTAATTTTCCTTTACAAAGAATGGGATAGTCAAGTAATAGTAAGCATATTGTGCAAAATATCAAAATTATGGGTTCATTTTAAATATTTTCTTATATTTGCTATTATTGGAAAGAAATAATATAAGAAATATAACACATGTATTTTAAAACTGTTAGATTTAGCCACCAAAAAGAACTTGTCTAGAAAGCACTATAGTATGGCTTAGATCAGGCCCTCAACCATGTTCTCCTTAGATGCAACCAAGCGAAAGAGAGAGACAGAGAGAGAGACAGAGAGAGAGAGAGAGAGAGAGAGAGAGAGAGAGAGAGGAAGAAACAAATATAAACAGGAAGCAAGGAAGGAAAGAAAGAAAGAAGGAAGGAAGGAAGGAAAGAAAGAAGGGAGGGAAGGAATGAGGGAAGGAAGGAGGGAAGGAGGAAAGGCAAAAACAATGTATCTCTATGATATAAAGAGTTCAGATGGAGATGTCTTCCAGAAAATATATGTTGTCACTTGGGGAAAATTTTCTAGTTTCAATTTCTCTCCAGTCTTCATGAATCATCCTCTTCTGTCTTCCTTCCATCTACTGTGGTCATTATTTCCATTTTAACTCTACTACCTCCATTTCTCTCCTAGCTACTTCCACTCATGTGTAGTTTTATTTTCCATGATAACCTCCTGCACTCTCATGTTTGCACTTCTGAAAGGATGAATTGTAGTTTAGTTTGTTTGTTCCTTTCTTCCAAAATTAGCTTTTCCCCCACATTTTCACACTTGTATCTACAAGTTTCTGGGAAGTATATCTGTGTTCTTTGTAAATGTTTCATCAATTCATACCAAATTTACTGCTATAAAGTTTCTCTTATCTCAATCCTTGTGTCAAACTTATTTAACCAATATCTGCTACTTTTATTATTTCATCCTTATGTTACAGTTACTTAAATTGGCTTATTTAAAAAATCAATTTGCCCTTATTACATCTATTCTCTACATTATTGACAAAAATTTCAGCCTCATCTGCATATCTGACTTTTTTACATCCTGTTTAAATTCATTGTGGTTCACTGTTGTAGAAAGAATAAGCATTTTTGATTTATATATAAAACAGGGCCGTGAAATGATTCAGATTCAATTTTTGTCTGGTATACATTACAATTTATATCTCTGAATTACTTTGCAACTCAAGTCACTAGATTGTTTCTAGTTCAACCAGAAGCTATTGTGTGACCATTTGCTAGTGTCTCCTGGAAGTCAAATCTTAATGGCGACTTTCTTAGATTCCTTTTAGCATACTGCATAGGACCTGGGATCTATGCAAATAAAAAGGAGAGGGGAACCCAGGGTAGGTAATGTAGGGATGGGGTAATAATGACAAGAAATATATTCATTTCCTTATACTATTTTTAAAAGATACATGAAAATGTGAAAGATGCTTTATTTAAATAACAAGGTACATAGTGTGTTGAGAAGCATCTAATAAAAAAAGGTAACATTGTTTCCAAAGGTAAAATTCTAATAAAACAAGTGGATGATTTTTTTTCTTTGTTACTGATGTAGCTTGAGCCCTGGGCTTGGGCACTGACCCCACACTCTCCAGCTCAAGGCAAGCACTTCACACACATCTATACACACATACAGCTAACCAGTCATATGTAATCTAGAACAATTGGGAAAATTTATGATATTACTACAAACTTTAATCAGTATGCAATAAAAATAACATCAACAGCACACAATGATATTGAGAAAACAAAAATCTTACCAATAAACAAAAGCCTAAGATCAAATGATGAAATATTACAAGATTTTTATTTTATTATTTTATATTTGTGTTTCAGCAGTTTTAGAGATTAAACTCCATGTTTATTCTTTGTGTTTACTTAATATAGAATTCCTTATGAAAACACTTTCAGACAAGTTTTATTTTTTAGTTACCCCATCCAAGTAGAATTAAATCTGGGTTCAGATTCTGCTTCTGCTTCCTTTCTCTGGATAGCCTCGTTTTCTTCTGGTATGTTGTAGTCAGTAAACAATCATTACATGAATAATGTATTCTTCCTATGAATTCACAAATGAAGGCTCAATTTAACTGTTATATCCTCCAAAGAGTCCAGTTATCCGACCTTTTTCATGACAGTATTGAAACAGAGTGAGTTGAATGGAAATACATGAGTCCACAATTAACAGGACACTTCAACCCCTCTCTCACATCTATTTTGCTGATGGAGATCCCTGAGATTGGATGCAAAGCCATTAAGAAATGCAGAAAGAAGTAGATGGAGATGGGGAGAAAAAGCAAGAAGGAAAAGAGAGAACGGAAGAGGGAACACCAAGCCAACAGTGACAGGTTTACCTCAGGCAGAGGTTTGGCAGGTTTGCAGTGGAGTTTTCACTCGAATTCAAAATTTGGTAACAGTGTGTGCGGGAAGTTGAAATCCCAGTAGGTTCTATTGAGCAATATATCAGCTTTGTCCATGAGCTCAAGTTTTGTAGTGGATCTTCCTGAATGGAGAAAAATATATAATAGGAAGGATCATCAAAAATTATGAGCTGAAAAACAGCAAATGATTTTCTGAACTAAGTTGGAATGATGTAGGTAAGATATTTTGATGAAGGTTATTTCTTTATAATGACACATATATTACTTTGTATATGAAATACATTCTCTCAAAGTTATGAAAGTATCAAATAAAATTTTGGAAACATATGGATATACAGAACAAATTAATAACATCACATACTCTTGGAAACCTATCTCAGCAGGTTTCTCCAGTTTAACGTAAATTTTGTAGGTCCTTGATTTTCCAGAACAGTTAATGTTTGAGAGTCTAAATAAATTCCAAGTGGTGCTACTGCATTTGGTTCATATTAGGAAGTTGATCATTTTATTCTCCTGATCTCCAGGAAAGAGAGAGAGAGAGGGTTAGATGTAGCCATTAATGCATTTTCTCTTGGGCATAGACAATATTTAATAATTGTAAAAGATAATTCCTAGAACTATTGGTAAATGATTTTTTTTATAACTGAGAAAACTAAGCTACAATAGATGGAACAAAGTACTTTATGCTACATAGTTGTATTTCTAAAATTTATTTTTAGTTGGGCTTCATTTTCTATTTTCCTAACCCTAACCCAATCAATGGACAGACTACAAACTGAGCCCTGTTCCTACAGGTGGCCCAATCATAAGTTAAAGAGAAATATTGGAGTTTTATTCACCTTAGGTAATACTCCATTCGTCTTTCTTGAAAGGAAATAATCCTAAATCCTACAGGTTTTCTGACTCTTAACTATGAAGCAATCTTGTTCTCTAATATTAATATTACATTCAGTGACCTCAGATTCTGATATAAAAAATACTATATTTTCCACTAATAGTATCCCTGAACTCCTGGATCTTAATACATTTCAAGTTTACTAGGTGTCCAACTCATTTTCTTATCCTAACCTGATCCCCAAATCTAACCAGAAACCTACCACTAACCGTAACAAATTACCACCATTTTGAAAATGTAGGTAAATTTTCAACTTTCTGTTTAATGTCATATTTATTTTCCTTTACTTATTACTGGAAAATATAGGTTTATCCTAAGGTAACCCTTCCCTAACCCTAATCCTAACAGAACTAAAGTAACCCTCATGTAAAAAGAATAATACCGGAATTCTAAAGTAACAGAAATATAATAGTTTTCATTCACCCTAACTTTGATTTAATGTGTCCTCCTTAAAATAGGTTGATGTTTTATGCAGTATCAACTTTTTACTAACCTTCACTCTAACCCTAAATAAAACACTGAGGCTCACTCAAATTTTAATTATACCCAAAATCCTAATATTACTACCAATGTTCTACAATCATCCTAGCTCTTATGTTTCTTGTAGTTCTAAATTCTAATTTCATATTCGTATTTAATTTTCCATTTCCCTAACCTGCACCCTAATATCAGACAGAAACTTAACCCTAACCTTCATCCTAATGGTAGAAATTCTTAAAATAAATAAAAACTACTCCAGTTTTTACTCATTTTAACAGATAATTCAGGTATGATTCTTGAAATAAGTTGCAGTTGACTTTATATCCTACAGTTTTCCTTTCTCTAGACCTGAAGATATCTTGGTCCCTAATATGAACCATTGTATTAATTGATCTGAAATCTTGCCATCATGAAAGGTACTATAATATTTCTTGGTTGTATCTTTTCCTGTCTTAGATCCTAAAATTAGTTTCACATTTACTTAATATGTAATCAATCCTAATCCTAAACTTTACTCTAAACCTAATTGAAAATATATAAAATTAAAGAAATAAACACCAAAAAGTAAATGTAAGTAAAATACTACACTTTCTATATTTCACACTTAATTTACATCTAATTGTTAGTAAAAGAGTAAACTAAATTTTAGCCTAAAATTTCCTCTTTCAAAACTCAAAATCTAACATGAACTAGAAAAAACAAACAAACCTTGCCTGAATTACCCTAGTAATGAACTCCTTTTTGCTCATCCTACCTTGGAAACAAGTAATATTTGGTGAAATTGGTTATATTTCACCCAATATCATACTCTTTTCCTGAGCCTAACAGTAATCCTGAATTAAACATTCAAACCTTGACCCTAGCTGCACATGAATCTTTATATTAGTATTAGAAGTTTATTTCACATTCATATGAATATATACTTGTCTTGTAGATTTAAAATTTTGCTTGAGTTTGACAGTAAATTTTCCATTTCCATAACACTTACACACCCCCAACATGAATCTTTACTGTAATGATGCTATTCGTAACTCAATCCTAAATTAACAAAAAATACTTGAGTTTTGATAGATTCAAACTGTGAATCTGTCTTTTTCTCAGTGAGGAACCATTTTATCCATTGACATCAAATGCTCACATTAAAATATATAACATAAAATAACACTGTAGATGCTATTGATCCGAACTTTCCTGAACCTCTTTATCCTAAAGAATGTTTCATATGTATTACATTCTAGACTATCAACCCTGTCCCTAAACCTTACTGGAAACGTAACTCTAAAACTAACCTAAATGATCCCTGATAGGAAATGTAGGGGAGACATTGTATTTTCCATTAAATTTCACGAATATTTAACCGGTAATTTTTATCTTAAAGCTTATACATCCCTGACCCTAATGGTAATCTGAATGAGAAAAGTAAGACATGAATACACTGGTTTTCACTGATCCTATCTTTGGTTCAATTCATTCTTCTTAAAACAGATTGTGGTTGTATCCTAACCCAAACCCTAATTGAAACAATGAGGTGAACCCTAAACCTAAATGTACCTGAGTCATCTTCATGGAAATAGCAATACTGTGTTTAACATTTTCCCTAACTCTTTTTCAGCCTGTAGTTCTCACATGTACTGTTCAGTTTTATGCTCAACCTTCCATTTCCCTAATCCTAACTAATCCTCGTCAGAACCCTAAGAGTATCCTTGATGATAATAGTAACCCAACCCTAAAATTACTAGAAAATATTCGAGTTTAGTTATATCCTAACAGATACTCATTGTCGATAAATTGATTTGAAGTTTGCTCCAAATCCTACAGATTCCCTGACTTGTACTCTGAGTCTATCTTGTACAGAATTGTGAACTATTAATCTCAAATCCTCATATCACAAAAAACATTGTAATTTTCAATGATCTTTACTTTTACTTAATTCCTACATCTCAAAAAAAATTGCAGATTTACTTAAAATCTAGTCTATTTCCTAACCATAACTATGTAACTAAACACTATTAGAAACCTAACTCTAAATTTCACCCTATGGAATCCTCAATAGGAAACAGGAAAAACTCTTGTTTTTTTAAATTTCACATTACTTTACTTAAAAGTGTTAGCAGAAAATTCTAAAGGTTTACCCTATCCCTAACCCTAACTCTAACTTGAAGTAGAAAAGTAACCTTAACCCTAGAATTAATTAACTTTTGATTCTAAAAGTCACATGAATACATTAGGTTTTATTCATCCTTTGATTCAACTCATCCTTCTCAAAAGAGTTGATGGTTATACTCAATATCTTTCCAATTTTCTAATCCTAACCCTAACTGGAATATTGAGACTAAGCCTAATGCTACTCATACCCTTATCCTAATATTATTAGCAGTATCCTATTTCACATTAATCATAATTCTAGCCCCACTTGTTATTCTAAGATTTATTTTCAGTTTGATCCTAAAGTTTCCATTTCCCTAATGCTATCCCTAACGCTAGCAGGAAGTGAAACCTAAATTTCACCCTAATGATAGCCCAATGCTGAAGTTTAAGAAAAATAATTTTTGTTCATTCTAAATAATACTCCAGTTTTCATTCTTGTCATGAGTTTCAATTTGTCCTAATTATCACATATTTCCTAATCTACATCTGAATTTATCTTGGTCCTTAACATGAATCATTACATTACCTGTCCTAAAATTCTTATATCAGGAAAAATGCTGCATTGTATTGATCCTAACTTTTCCTGAACTCCTGTATCCTAAAACAAATTTACTTAGCATCTTGTCCATTACTTAACCCTAAATCACAACATAAACCTGGCTGGAAAACTCTCATTAATCATTATGGGAATTATCATGGAGAAATATATATATAATGATAAAACTCTAGATAGTATTCAATGTCACATTTTTTTGTTTCTGTTATTGAAAACTCAATTTTATACTAAAGCTTTCTTATTCATAACACGATTCCTAATCAGAACAAAACACTGAACCTAATATTAATCCAAATTACATAATATTAATACTAAGATTAACACAATATACTAGTTTTCACTCATCCTATTTAGATTCTAATAAGCCTTCCAAAAATAGGTTTCAATTTTTCCAATATCTTAGTCATTTTCTAACGCTAAACTAAAACTTTACTTTTTTGGTCAGTTATGGGGCTTGAACACTGGGCCTGCACCCAGTCCCTCAGCTATTCAAGTCATGTCTAGTGCTCTACCACTTGAGCCCCAGCGCCACTTTGGTTTTCTGAATGGTTCATTGGAAGAAAAAGTCTTCTTGACTTTTCACCCCAGCTAGCTTTCAACTGCAATCCTCAGAACTCAGCCTCCTGATTAGGTAGGATTACAGGCATAAGCCATCGGCGCCCGACCCTAAACTTAAACTTAACTGGAATATTGAGAATAAACACAAGCCTAATTGTAAACACATCCTAACATTTATAGCTATACTCTAGTTCACATTCATTCTAATTCATACTGAGCTTATTCTTAAATATACCTTCAATTTGACCCTCAATTTTTTCCTCTTAATTCAAACTCTAACCATGGCTGGAATTCTAACCACAATCTGGACACTATGGTACCCAATTTTAAAATTTATGAAAAATACTCATTTTGTGTCATCCTAACTGAAATTATACTTGTAATTTTCGAAATAAATTTCAAGTTGTCCTAAATCCTACAGATTTTCTCAAACTGAACCTAGCTTATTCCATAACATTAATTATACCCATTGATCTAAAATCCAGATATTATGAAAAAGAATTTACTCCCATTACCCAGATTTTCCTGAATTCCTAGAACCTAAAAAAATTTCAGATTTACATAACCTTTAACTCATTTCTTTTTTTTTCTTTTTACCATTTGTGGGGCTTGAACTCTGGTCCTGGTCAAGATCCCCGAGCTCTAGGCATGGGCACAATCTCTGAGCTCTTTAGCTCAAGGTGACTGCTTTACCACTTGAGCCACAATACCACTTTGGGTTTTCTGGTGGTTAATTGGAGATAAGTGTCTCATGGACTTTCCTGCCCTGGCTGGCTTTGAACTGTGTTCCTCAGACCTCAGCCTCCTAGTACCTAGGATAAGCTTGAGCTACCAGCTTAATATATTTCTTAACTCTATCCCCAAGTAACTCACACATGAAACCAAATTATATCTGAATGTTGAAAGTAACACAGACACTGATTTTCATTCATTCAAGACTTTGATACTATCATTCTTCTTAAAGTATGCTGCAGTTTTACACAATACCTTATATCTTTTTCTCATCCTAATCCCAACTGTAACTGGAACACCTTCCCTAATCTTAAACCTACATATAACCAAATCATAATATTAATAGCAAGTCTTTAGTTCTCATTTATCCTAACTCTTACACAGCTTGCAGTTCTAAATTTTACTATCATTTTGAACCTAATTTCTTTAAAAAGTGTTTTTGTATTTCCTGTCATGTTTTCTTTTTTTAAATTTTAATTTATTGTAAAGATTCTTTACAAAGAGATTTCAGTTACATGTGTAAGGTAATAGGTACATTTCTTGTGGATCATTGGTACCCCATTCTTTGTGGTATTCCAACTATTCCCTCCTCCACCTCTCTCACTCCTTCCTCCACTCCATGTTATAAAGTTCATTTTCAACATAGTATCTTGTGAATATCGTTGTTGCAGTGAGTCCTCCTGTGTTGGAACTAAATTTTCTTTCTCTAACCCTAAATCTAATTCTGTCTGAGATTCTATTCCTTGCCATAATAATAATAATAGCTTAATTCAGAAGTTAGCAAATATGTTCAAGTTATAATTCATCTTGCTAATGCACTGTACATCTTGAATTAGTTGCAGTTTTCCTTAATTCTTTTAAAGTAGATTATATGTGCATATATAAAGGTAAAATTTTGTGTGAAAAACGGAAGATCTTTGGAGGAGGGAGCAATAAAAAGGAAATAGAGGGTCTGTAATCAAATACTTTAAATATATCATGGAAAGAGCTTAATGAAACTGCCACTTCCAATTAATAAGATAACTAAAATTTATAAAGAACACACTGCTTTCTAGTGTTCTTTAAGAGAGCCATATGTCTTGTGAAGAAAATATTTGTATTAGATAAACTTTGTTGATACATAATTTATAGTTATTTTCAATTATTTAACTTGAATAAAAATATATCAAGTAAGATTCCATGACAAAAAATATAAAACACAGATATTGCGTATTTTTTGAGAAAATATTATAGTCATGATCTTTAGGAAATTAAATTTCTATTTACCGATAAAGCAATGAATTAGGTTTATTAATCTAGTATTTGTAGTAAGTTTAGAGATTTAGAGAACATACTTGGCATGAAAAACAAGTGTACATCTTTTTTCTCGATGGAGTGATAGTTTAAATATTGTCTTTTATTCAAGTGAACACTTAGGCTTACTCGTTTAAATAAATTCAATTTTATCTCCTTTTAGACTGAGTACTTACCCTGCAATAACATGTATTAATACATTCAGGTATTTAAAAGCAAATTTTTGACATAACGACTTGTACATCTCATTGTTGCAATGGATCACTTGTATCCTATATAAACGATTTGTTTTTCCCCTTCCCCTCCACAAATTATATCAACATCAAATACAGTGAAAGCAGGGGTTATACTGTGGGGGAGGGACATACAAAACAACAAATAAATAATCTTAAAAACGTGTTAGAAACAATCGCATGAAGGAAAAAATAAAACATTGGAATACACATCTTAGGATTCATTTCCATAACATTGGTGCGGGGGTGGGGGGAGCTGGGAGAGGATGGGAAGCGATGGGAAGGGGAAACAAAGGAGGAGGCTACAATGCTTGATAAAAAATATACTCATTATCTTGCCCATGTAATTGTAACCCCTCTGTACCGTATTTTCACAATAAAAAAATTTTTTTAAACACAGGGGAAAAAAGCTAAATTTTCAATGTTTGATATTAGTTCTACATATTGAGAATGACATGATTTTTTTATGCTTAAATTTCTAACCTCTTGGATATTGGCTTCATCAGTATAAATTATTTCATGAGGTTATTTGACTTCATCAGCGTAAATTATGTCCTGAGATTGTTGTGAGGCTCCAGTAACCAGTGTGGACAAATATATTTTCTGAATTTTAATTTTTAAATCTAATAATTTTCGGCCTTTGATTATATAATTTATTGTCAATTCAGAGAAAGTAAACTAAAATAAATACTATTTAAACATTTCACTCACACTGTAAATAATAGTAACATAGTTCACATACAGACTTATTATTTCAAGCTCATCATACGTGTTGATCTTAGTTTGAAAAAGGTAGAAAGTATAAGGTTCATACACCCAAGAATATTTTTGGTTTGAATTAAATTCAACCATATATTTGTATTTCTAATTTGGAGGTTAATCACAAGGAAACAGGAAAATAATGAGAAAAATAATTAATTTGGAACCATTTTTCTTCTTAAAATTAAAGCAAAAATCTCTAAGAAATAATATTTTTCAATAAAATGTTTCAAGCCTTAGATAAAATATACCATACTTCAATCTAAAGTTTATCTCAAAATAGAAATCCTGCAACTAATCTATGTTTTTATGCAAAAAATGCTGTGATAACTATCTTTTTGTGTGATTTTAATTATATTTTTAGTTGTGATGTTATCTCTACTTACACTAATTACTAATTTCTATAATTACACAATGATGCCTGTACACACTAATTTACATACAATAATATTCAAGCAAAATTATCTATTTTCCTGTCTCTAACAAGGAAGTATGAGTTGCTGAAGTATATTAAATGAAAGTCCTCTAAAAGAGAGTCTTTATGAAATGGAGACTTGCAACATGAGGATGGGATCATGAGCACTTTCTACTTGGCTGAACAGGAATTCTTGTTCTACAGTACCTTTTTACCTTTTTAATCACACAGGGAAAGCCACAAAATTTGAAGTTCATATGAAGAAACTGTGTTCCTGAAAGATGTGGCAACTCTGCTCAAATGCTGGATCTTATCATTAGTTCTCTGTGCTTGCTGGCTAATCTTTTTCTCTATCACATTATTTCATATTATCAAGCATATTAGTAATTCAGCTGTTCGTACATTGCAGGAGACTCCTGAAAATCAAAGTTGTTGCTCTATATTATATTAATCTCCAGTTACTCCCTTTGGCCTTCAATATACCAATTAATTGTCAAAACACTCCAGTAAGATGTGAGTTTATTTTTCACTTTTTAATTAAAGGTTAAAGTGGTTTTCACATTAAAAAGTTTTGACAGTGGTATCAGAGCTCTGAGATGAGCATCTTCTCCCTAACAAGTAATGCTCTATAGACTGCAAATATGGAAGCTCCATTAAAATTCTCCACACACACACACACACACACACACACACACACACACACACACACACACACACAGGGCTTCCACTGAGAAACAGCTGAAATCAGCTTCATTCTTTTGTAATGATAATTGATTTCTGTTTGCTCCATTGCTTTTTCTTTGCCTCAGGATCTTGCCTGGACTGGTAACTTCCCTAGGGATCAAGTCCCTGGTTCTTACTATACTGTTGTGTCTGTATATTCATAGCATTTTCCAGGCTGGTTCAGGCCAATTAACAGTACCCTTGATATGGTATCCTCAAATTTGACATTCAAGAGAAATTCCATTAATTTATACTACTATTCCAAAATACTGAAATTTATGGTATCTAGAAACCAAAAAAATACCCACCCTCTTATTTACTAGTAATTGACATCATGAAAGTAGAAGTACATTGACCAGGAACTGAGGTAAGTGAATGGCAGTATGTGGAAAAATGTAGAATATTGGATATGTGTTAGAGATACAAATTCATCTTCTATAGGCTTATTTATTGAAAACTTACAATTCTATTGAAAGCTCAATTCACATGTACAGTTTTCCAGTTACTTGGCTACCTATCACTGCTGATCAGAGATCCTCTCATCAATTTTATAGTATCTTTGAATAAGTAACACTATTTGCATGTAGTTAACTTAAGGATGTCTGTTTGCTTAGTAAATGTATTCCTGGAAACATGACATTGACAGCAAATCTGAGTGTAATTTACATTTGTTAAATTTCAAATATAAATTTTGCTTTGACTAGTCATTTTCTAAAAAATGAGTGATATTCAGGAACAGTAATATTTTGGTGCCTTTAAGTAGATTGAGACTTGATGTGGTAGTTCTTGTGTCTAATGACTTAAACATTAGATTATTCACGTATGAACATGTACATTCCACTTTTTATTTTTATATACAAAACAGTTCCTAAGGATTTATTTTAAATGATAATAGGTATTTTATCTTAATGTTCCAAGCTTAAAATTTATTTCAATAAATACTAGAAATACATGATGTTCACTAGAACAAAAAAGATGAGAACATATTTCTAAAGAGAATGGATTTATGGATTAAAACAGAAAAAAGTAAAAGTCAGGTTTGTTGTTTGAGACTGCATACACTTCATATGATTGTAGCTCAAGATGAGCCTCAGATAAATTCATATTAATATTACTGAGATTTGCATCACAATATAAACAATATAGGGATTTTAAGGAATTGGTCCTTCAAAGCCCCATATACCTAACAGTTGAAGAATGGTATTGAACATAGCAGAGGAAAACATGCAGCTATTATGGTTGTATAATTCTAATATGAAATAACTGGATATTTTGCCTTTCTGAAGAAATATGTTTAGCCAGTAATTTCATGTAAGGCATCATGTAATGAGTCCAAAGTCTTTTCCTCAATATCAAAGATTATTCATATTATTACTGTATCTTCATGCAAGCCTGAAATCAGTATTTCAAAGTAACACAAACAGAAAAACAAAAACACCTGATGGAAAAATCACAAATCCTAAATTATGTTAAAAAATAAGAATATACAAAATCAATTTGAGGAAAAGGAAAAACAATGGTAGAATAACAACAGAAAAGTACCTTAATAAAACAGAGATGGAGTCATAGAAGCTACTCTACTCCTACAGGATCACACCAAGTCACTAAAATTATATTAAGATATAAAACTCAAAGGAAGATTTTATAATGTCTTCACTAGAAAGCAGAAATCTATGAAAAGGGGCACAACCACCAAGATGACTCCTGTGACTATGTTGGCCAACATATTCAAATGCACAACTGTAGTGTGGAAATAAAAGGGCAACATGAGGGAAAAAAAGCAAGAACGGAAGTTTACATCAGAGTTGGCCACATCCAGACACAGACACAATTCACCACGGCATTCGACAGTCCAGTCACTGGAACCACAAGTATCAACATCACAGCATCTCACCACATCTTTTCTCTATTCATACACTTAATGCTCTAGATAAAAATGTAATTCTAGAAAAACAATCACAAATGAAGATCAAACCAAGAACTGGCAAGTCGAACAAGAACTTAGTTACCTATTATTAAGACCATAGATTTCCCGAAATTAAAAACAAGAAGTCCCCCAAGTGGGCAGAAAAATCATAAAGCTATCAGAAAGTTATGTCAAGGTAGTATAATCCCCACAATAAATAATCAGACACTAGAACAGACAATCAAGGACCTAGATGATAGTTTTCAAATAACATTACAAATACTGATGAAAATTGTGATTAATGGAAAGATACAAAACGTCTACAAGGCAATTGTGAACAAAATGAGACCAACCAAGATTACCAAAATAATTTATTCAGACTCCAAACAGAAAGACAAATAAATTCTGAGAAGGCAAGGAAGTTCAAGGAAAACAATAGATGCCTATTAAAAGAGAAGACACGGCTAAAATCCAATCCCTCGAACCCCGGTACAAAAAAAAAAAAAAGATGTAAAGCAAGTCCATACAAGACCTAAAACAAAACTTTAATAAAGAAATAGAAGTCAATGTTCAGCAAAGAAATGGGTCTATAGTTATCTTTCTTTGATGAGTCCCTGCCTGGTTTTGGCCTGAGGGTTATGATGACTTCATAGAATGTGTTCGGTTGTGAACTTTCTCTTTCAATTTCATTGAAGAGTTGGAGGAGTATTGGTGTGAGCTCTGCTTTGAAGGCCTTGTAGAATTCCTCTGTAAAACCATCTGGTCCTGGACTTTTCTTAGCTGGGAGGTCTCTTATTGCTGTTTCTATTTCAATGCTTGATATGGGCCTGTTAAGATAGTTTAGCTCATCTTGGTTTAGTTTTGGCATGTCAATATTTGCTAGGAAAGGGTGCATTTCTGCCAAGTTCTCAAACTTATTAGTGTAAAGTTTTGAGAAGTATTCCCGTAAAATGTTCTGAATCTTGGTTGTTTCTGTGGTGATTTTTCCATTCTCATCTCTGATATTATTTATTTGGATGTGTTCTCTTCTTTTTCTGATAAAATTTGCTAAGGGTCTGTCAATTTTGTTAATTTTTTCGAAGAACCAACTCTTTGTTTTGTTGATTCTTTCTATAGTTTTTTTTTTTTGGATTCTAATTCATTCAATTCTGATATAATTTTAATTATGTCTTTCCATCTACTGGATTGGGGTTTATCTTGCTGCTCTTTTTCAAGGAGGTTCAGATGTCTCATTAAATTGTTGGTTTCAGATCTCTCCAATTTGTTGATGTAGGAACTCAGAGCTATAAACTTGCCTCTGAGTACTGCCTTTGCTGTGTCCCAGAGGAGCTGGTAATTTGTGCGCTCCTTTTGTTGAATAGCATGAACATTTGAATTTCCTTTCTAATCTCTTCCATGACCCACTTGTGAGTCAGCAGTGTGTTGTTCAGCCTCCAAGTGTTACCGGACTTTCTTTGGTAGGTTTTGGTGTTGAGTTCTAATTTTATTCCCTTGTAGTCTGAGAGAATGCAAGGTATAACTTAAATGTTCCTGAATTTAGACAAGTTTGCTTTGTGGCCTAAAATGTGGTCTATTTTAGAAAATGTTCCATGTGCTGCTGAGACAAACCTGTATTCTGATGCTGCTGGGGGAAATATTCGGTAGATGTCTGTTAAATCTAATTGATCTATGCAGTTGTTTAGATCTGCGGTATCTCTGTTGAGTTTTTTTTTGTTGTTGTTGTTGGTCGTGGGGCTTGAACTCTGGGCCTAGGCGCTGTTCCTCAGCTCTTCAGCTCAAGGCGAGCGCTCTACCACTTGAGCTACAGTGCCACTTCTGGTTTTTTGGTGGTTTATTGGAGATAGGAGTCTCACGGTCTCTCCTGCCCGGGCTGGCTTTGAACCGCGATTCTCAGATCTCAGCCTCCTGAGCAGCTAGGATTACAGGCGTGAGCCTCCAGCGCACGGTTCTGTTGAGTTTTTGCCGAGTTGATCTATCTAGTGGAGAGAGTGAAAATGAACCCTAAGATATGTATTTTAAATGTTTTTTTCTTTCATGCATTTGTTTCTAACGCAATTATAAAATTATTTCTTTGTTGCTTTGTATGTCCCTCCCTCACAATATAACCCCTGCTTTCACTGTATTTGATGTCGGTATAATTTGTAGAGGGGAAGGGGAAAAACAAGTCATTTAAATAAGGATACAGATGGACCTGTTGCAACAATGAGAAGTACAAGTTGTCATGTCAAAAATGAACTTTACAACTTGGGGGGGGAGGATTGGGTGTGGGGGGAGGAAGGATGGGAGGGGATGGAAAGGGTAAACAAAAGAGGAGGCTACAATGCTTGATAAGAAATGTACTCACTATCTTGCCCATGTAATTGTAACCCTTCTGTACAGTATTTTCACACACACACACACAAAAAGAATAAAAAAAGAAATAGAATTCGTAAACCTTGGTCAATTGATCAATTCACCAATTGGTCTAATTGGTCAATTAGAAGACAGGGAAATCTAAAACAAATTAGAAAGTCTCCACAATGATTGGATGACATAGATGATAATCTCAGGGATCAAAGACAGAATAGGTCTAAGAGGAAAGAGGAGATAATTATTTAGCGCAAATACAAGAAATATGAAACGACCTTGCTGGAACTCAAGACTCAATTGAAAGATCAAATTTGGGACAAACAGGTATCAAAAAGGAGAAGAGCAGGAATTTAAATGGATGGGAAATAAATTACAGAATTCTAGCTGAGAACATTCCAAACATCCAAAGAGATAGGCTCATTCAGAGAACAGAAGTCTTTACAACACCAGAGAGTAAGAGAACAGAACAACCCACCAGCACATTGTAATCCACTAGAGGATCATTGGATATAAAAAACTGGATTGTCAAAACTGTCGTAGAGAAAAGAGATTGATTATTTATAAAGGATATGCAATCAGAAAAAACAGACTTCTTAGCTGATATGGTCAAAAAGGAACCTTGGATGATATATGCCAAAAATGAAAGGCAAACAAGTACCAACCAGGAATATGGCCCCGGGCCAAAATCTTCTTTACATTTGAAGGATATATAAAAATATTTCATGACAAAGAAAACTTAAACAATTTATCTCCATCAAATCACCATGATAGAAGTTAATAAAATATATCATACATGGAGAATATCAAGAACAGGAAATGGTTATATAAAATGCTACCTACCAGAGAACATGATAAATATAATAAGAATTGACGAGGCACAGGTCCTAAGAGAAAGTTTGTAACATAGCAGGACTTATTAGATAAATATTTCACAGTCTTAACTCTGAATATCAATGGACTTAACTTTCCAAGTAGAAGCATAGATTATATAGTACTATCAAAAAACAAGAGCCATCCATCTAGTATCTCCAAGAGACACATTTTATTGACAAAAACACGTAATCAAAGTGAAGCCTGGAAGTAAAATTTTCAAGCAAATGGATACCATAAACAGTACATAGTAGAAATACTAATATAAGATTAAAAATAGAATTCAATTTAAAATTAGTAGGAAGAGACAGGAAATGTAACAAGTCTCAATACGATTGCCCTTAGTTCTGGGGGACCCCACTTCATCAACCAAATACTACTTAACTTCAAAACACATCTCAACATGGTTGCTCAGTACATGTAATAGTTTCTGTAATACATTCTATTTAATACATTCTATTTCTGTAATCACATTCTATTTAATATGAAAAAATTGCTGGTAAACTCAAAGCTCATTCATAGAAGTTTATAAGAGAAATTTAGCCAAGCTTTCTGTTAAGTATTTTGCAAATTGTACTTCTCTTAATTCTTAAGATAACATTTGCTATAATGCTAATATTATTACCATTTTAGTATTGGAAAAAAATGTAATTAAAGGTACTAAGTTCATGGCCAAAAGACACACAGTGAGGAAGGAAATGAGTCAACGTTTCCAAAAGTCCTTCAGCAATAATAATAATAAAAAAAGATAGATCAAATCTTTCCATTCACTTGCACTCTCAATTCAATACTCATATTATCCAAGAAACACTACCAGAGATTCATTGCCCATGGTCATTGTTTTCTGTCACATTTTTCTTCAACACAGGCTGTGTTGGTCACATCGGGTTATCTTGCACACAGCTAAGTTTAAGGAGGAGGCTACAATGCTTGATAAGAAGTGTACTTATTATCTTGCCCATGTAATTGTAACCCCTCTGTACAGTATTTACAAAAATAAAATAAATAAAAATTTAAAAAATAAATAAATAAAATAAATTGAGGTCCAAAGTGAGCCAAATTTCATCTGATCCACAGTTCCAATTTCTTTTTAGGAATCCAAAATGAAATAAATTCACATATAGTCATTCCAAAATGCTTTCAAAGTAGGAGATGATTAAACATTACCTAGTGAAATAAATTTTCTTTTTCTTTTAAAATTGTTGTGAAAGCCTTTTGCTGGTTGCTCACACCTGTAAACTCTTTACTTGGGAAGTGTACTCAGGAGGCTGACTCTGTGGATAACAGTTGGAAGCCAATAAGGGCAAAAAAATCATGAGATTATTTTTCAAATTTTTTAATGAAATAGAAAACAACCAGGAATGGGGATGTGGCTCATATACTAACTCAACAATCTAGAGAGAAAAGACTTAGCAAGAGCTAGAAACTCTGAGTGCAAACTGAGTGTGCCTACTCTTGTACACTCACACTTTTTCAAAATATATTAATATCAACGTTTGCATTAATTTCTTTGTTAAATATATTATAAACTCTTCCATCTCAGAACATTTTTATACATAAAATATAATTGATTTTCTTAAACTATACAATTTAACAAAAAGTAAGTTAAAAAATATTATCATGATGGCTTGGAAGGTGGCTCAGTGGTAGAGCGCTTGCCTTGCATTCATGAGGCCCTGGGTTCTGTTCCTCAGCACCACATAAGCAAAAAGAAAAAATCTGGAATTGGCGCTCTGGCTCAAGTGGTAGAGCGCTAGTCTTGAGGTGAAGCTAAGGGACAGCGCCCAGGCCTAGAGTTCAGACCCACGACTGGACCCCCCACCCTGCAAAATATATATATATATATATCATGAAATGTTAGAGCCATGTGTTTCTTACATAAGTACACATTTAAGAATAAAGTCAATATTGACATGTTAAAACAAAATACTTCCAGATATTTTTTATTGAAGGAGGAGAAATTCAATTATTCTATACAAGGCACCTGTCATAATGAACACTGCAGCAAGTATTAAGGTTTGATAAAAGTGTTAATGTCTTAAATAGGTTTAATTTCAGCCATTTGCTTATATATGCCAAATTTGGACTGTTAGGGCAGATTCTAAAACTTTTCCATAAAGTATTTTAGATTTATGTTAGCAGACATATATTACTAAGTATGTACATTTCAGAGTTTATAGAAATTTATTAATGTGATGTTGCACAGTCATTGTGTAAAGAAGCAGAGTGAAGAGTTAAGACTTTATTAACTACACAGTTTCTGTTAAAACTTTAGGGCTTCCTTACTTTATATGTTAGTGAGGAACAAATGATGATATAAGCCATAAGTACTAATCTTAGTAGGGCACTTTAAAGACTACACCTCACCTCTAAAGCTCATGTTGAACATCATAATCTCCAGTTTTAAATGTACAGGAATATGAGAAAATAATAAAATCTAATACATAGTATACTTCAAATACTTGAAACACTGATAATTGTTTTGTTTTTTATTAGTCATTAATACTTAATTATTAGTTTTCATTATTTATAGCATTGTTTTCCTTGTAATATAATACAACTTTTTGTATGTCATCATGAAACAAACCAGCATTTCGTCATTTAAGATACAAAAAAAGGACAGAGGTAACCCATTGTAACAATGTGATGTACAAGACACTATTTTGAGGTCGGAAGTGGGGGTGATGTGGAGGAAGGAGTTGACCTCTGAGTTGAGAAGGGAAGGGATGGTAGGATAAAAACAAAGGAAGGGGTAACAGTGTTCAATAAGAAATGTACTCATTACCTTAATCATCTAATTGTAACCCCTCTGTACAGTATATTTAGAATAAAAAATATATTTTAAAAAAGATACAAGGAAACTTCTTTACTTTTAGGAAGTTGTATTTGTCACTCAACATCTATAATGTATTGTTTTTGATTCTATTAAAAATTCAGTTACATCTAAAAATAACTCATAATTATAAACTAATGCTGAAAAAATAAGATTGTTTATTGGAAAAAGCTAGATATTTCAATAAGCTTGCTTTCTTAAAATTGACTTTTACCTGGGCTCTCGTGGCTCATGCCTGTTTTTAGGACCACAAGCATATTAAATCAACTAACGGTGAGTTGAGCAAAGCATATGTGTAAATTGATACATATAAAGGAGACAGAATTCAGAATTTTTGGGCTTTTATTTCGATATCAGCTTCCCCTAGAAAACCAAACAAAATTATCACTTGTTTCATGTCTTAAATAATCTAAACAAATTTCATTAATCTTATCAATAAATCTCATAATAAATAGAATCAATGCATGGCATACTAATTTGATTTCTTATTTCCACTAAATTAATATTACATTTGGTTTACTTTTTTGCATATGAAATAATGACTCTTTTATCGTGGGGCCTGAACTCTGGACATGGGCGCTGTTCCTCAGCTCTTCAGCTCAAGGTGAGTGCTCTACCACTTGAGCGACAACGCCATTTCCGGCTTTTTCTGCTTATGTGGTGCTGAGAAATAGAACCTATGGCTTCCTGCATGCAAGGCAAGCACTCTACTACTGATCCCCCTTCCCAGCCCCTGAAATAATGACATTCTTGTGGATAAAACATGCCTGATTTTCATTTTTGTTTCCAAAATGAAAAATTAGCCACTTTGCAAATTTAACTGTAAATCTGAACCTTGAAATTTCACTAGGACTTGAATTGTGTTACTTACAACTTTAATGTTAAAGTAACAACCAATAATTAAATAGAAAGCAAAATTATGTTATACGCTTGAATCTCTGAATTACCTTCATGTTAAAAATATATTTATAGGGGATGGGAAGGTGGCTCAGTGGTAGAGCCCTTGCCTTGCATGAGGCCCTGGGTTTGATTCCCCAGCACCACATAAGCAAAAAGGAAAAAAGCCAGAAGTGGCTCAGGTGGTAGAGCGCCAGCCTTGAGCTGAAGAGCTGAGGGACAGCACCCAGGCCTAGTGTTCAGGCTCACGACCAGACCCCCTTCCCTCAAAAAAAAAATATATAATATATATTATATATATATGTATATTATATATATATAAAACATGACATGCATACTGAAACAAACTATGAGATATGGAAACAAAACACTCCTTTGTGATTTTCGTTGCTGTTGTTATTGTTTTTGATGATTCTGTCTCCTTTAGTTTATGCATGGTGTACTTGTTGTACATCTTCAGGAAGGTGGGGGAAGGGCACAGGACTTCAGGGAAAAGGGTGAAAAATTGAACATTGATGAAAGTGAACTATTTAACTCATGGACCGGGACAGAAGGGAGAGACTAGGAATGTAAGGGACCTGAAGGCATTGTATAAAAGGTAATGTACTTATTACCTGTCTTATGTAATTGTAATCCTTCCATAAATCACGTTTATAATAACAATAGAGTAAATTCATTTTTAAAAAGCAGAAAACAAAACAAAACAAAAAGAACACAAATAACATTGTTTCTTAGAATCCTAATTGTTTTGTTCACTGGTGATCTGTTTGAGTCAACCTGAATATAGCTACATTGACATTCCTTGGGCAAATTTGTGAACTAATGGTAAATAAAAGTCAATTATGATTGTTTATATGCTTTTTTTGACACTCTCATTCATTTTTAATATAATTTGTATTACTTCTGTCTACCGGGTTTTTGTTTGACTTGTTCCTGTTTGTTTCAAGGTACCTAGCGGTGCATCATTAGTGCTCTCATTTGATGTATAATACTCAAAGTTATAAATTTTCCTCTGTGTATTTCCTGTGCTGATGTGTCCCAACGGTGGTCGTATTTTGTGGGTTCATTTCTACTGAATTCCATAAACGCTGGTAAAAGGTTGATACTTCCTTACAAATCTCTGCAATGACTCACTAATCATTTAGCAATATGTTATTCTGTCAACATGAGTTTCAGAATTTCCTGTGATGCCTTTTGATATCAAGATCTAATTTGGTCCCATTGTGGTCTGAAGGGATGCAAGGAGTAAATTCATTTTTGAATTTTCACATATTTTCCTTGTGATCTAAGATATGATCTATTTTGGAGAACGTTCCATGGGCTGCTGAGAGGAGTATATATTGTGACACTGCTGGGTGAAAAAGTCAGTAGATACCTGTTAGGTATAGCTTGTCCATGCAGTTGTTTAGTTCTGAAGTTTCTTTAAGTTTTAGCCTGGATTGCCTATTCAGAGGTAAGAATAATGTGTTCAAACAACCAACAATGTGCTTGGATATATGCAAATTTTTAGGTTAAGTAGTATTTTCCTGATGAAATTGGGAGATCTAAGGTTTAGGACATTGATTTTTTTTTATTGTAAAAATGTTGTACAGACTGGTTACTGTTACATGAGTAGGGTAATGAGCCCCTTTCATAGAGAGCATTGTTACCACCTCCTTTATTTTCCCCCTTCCATCACTTTCCTCCCCACCTCCCCAATTCGTCCAGCCCGACATCTAACATTTTCAATACAATGTCCTGTACTTATTATCATCAAAATGGGCCTGCATCTCCATTGAAACATTCCCCAATATCCCTTCTCCTCTCGATATTACGAAAATGCATATACAAGGTACAGACCAATGGCATCAAATCCAGTGAAAACAAGGATTATACCATGGAGGAAGAACATAGAAAATAAAGAAGAGAATCCATAGTGCATTGTAAGTACATTAAAAAAAAAGTAGCAACGAAGAAAACAAACAAACACAAAGAAATGTCTTTTGTCCCTGCCTTGGGTACATTTTGCCTAACATTATCTTATGTGGTCATATGTACATAGTCTTTGACCTTCTCTGCGTGTCCTAGACACGTAGTAGTCACTGCAAACAAGGAAAGCCATGGGACTATGTTTCTTTGGGGCTGGCTTACATCACTTAATATAATCTATTTATTTTTTTATCATTTAAAATTTTTTATTGTGAAAATACCGTATAGAGGGGTTACAATTACATGGGCAAGAATAATGTTTATGAAGTCTTTCCATTTTCTAATAAATGAGACAATGCCATTCTTTCTGACAGACGTATAGAATCCCATTTTATATATATGTACAAATTTTCTTGATTCATTCATCAACTGAGGGGCTTCAGGTTGGATTCCATATTCTATCTATGGTAAATAATGCTACAATCAACATGGTTGTGCTGATAGCTTTGGTATGATCTTTTTTTTTTTAATTTAATTTTATTTTATTTGAGAACATACTGTACAGAGGGGTCACAATTACATGGGCAGGATAATGCATACATTTCTTACCAAGCACTGCAGCCTTTGTTTACCCTTCACCTCCCTTCCCAGCCGCCCCCCTCCCCCCCACCCAATCATACCCCTCCTCCCCACCCCCACACGACATTGTAAAGCTGGTTTTCACATGACATTGTGTACTTCTCATTGTTACAACAGGTCCACCTGAATCCTTAAACGACTTGTTTGTCCCCGTCTCCTCCACATGTTATACTGACATCAAATATAGTGAAAGCGGGGGTTACACTGTGGGGGAGGGACATACAAAGCAACAAAGAAATAATCTTATAAATGCGTTAGAAACACATGCATGAAAGAAACAAAAACATTAAAATACATATTTGAGGGTTCGTTTTCCTAACATCACATTCTCTGACTTTTTCCGCTTGACTCATACCTATACTAGATATTGCAAATAAGGGAAACCATGGGACCTATGTTTCTTTGGGCCTGGCTTACTTCACTTAATATAATTTTTTCCAAGCCTTTCCATTTCCTAACAAATGGGGCTATGTCATTCTTTCTGATGGAGGCATAGAATTCCATTGTGTATATATACCACATTTTCGTGATCCATTCATCTACTGAGGGGCATCTGGGTTGGTTCCATATCTTAGCTATGGTAAATAATGCTGCAATAAACATAGTTGTGCTGGTAGCTTTAGTGTGGTCTTTTTTGTAAATATTAGGGTAAATGCCCAAAAGTGAGATTGCTGGGTCATAGGGGAGTTCTATGTGAAGTCTTTTGAGGAACCTCCATACTGCTTTCCAAAGTGGTTGAACAAGTTTACATTCCCACCAACAATGAAGTAAGGTTCCTTTCTGTCCACATCCCCTCCAGCATCTGTTGTTGTTAGAGTTCTTGATTTTTGCTGTTCTAACTGGACTGAGGTGATATCTCAATGTTCTTTTGATTTGCATTTCTTTTATGGCTAGGGATGTTGAACATTTCTTCATGTGTCTATTGGCCATCCTTCTTTCTTCTTCAGAGAAGCTTCTCTTTAAGTCTTTCGCCCACTTACTTATTGGGCAGTTGTTTCTTTGAGGATTTGTTGTTGGGTGGTTTAATTTTTTGAGTTCCAAGTATATTTTAGATATGAGACAATTGTCCGTTCTATGGCTAGTAAAGATCTTCTCCCAATCTGTGGGCTTTCTATTGATCTTGCTAGCTATGTCATTTGCCCTGCAGAAGCTCTGCAACCTTATGCAAACCCATTTGTCCAACCTTTCTTTGATTTGTTGTGTTTCCGGGTCTCTATTCAGAAAATTTCGGCCTGAGCCAAGGAGACCCAGGGTTTCTCCTCTTCCATCCTGTAATGTTTTCAGAGTGTCTGCTTTGAGTTCAAGGTCTTTGATCCATTTGGAGTTGATTCTGGTGCAGGGTGATATATAAGGATCTAGCTATAGTTTTCTACATGTAGTTAACCAGTTTAGCCAGCACCATTTACTGAAGAGGCTGTCTGTCTTCCATTCTATTGTTTTAGCTCCCTTATCGAAGATTAGATGGCTATAGGTCTGTAGGTTCATTTCTGGGTTTTCAATTCTATTCCATTGGTCCTGAGGTCTGTTCTTATGCCAATACCAAGCTGTATTGATTATTATGGCTTTATAGTAGAGTTTGAAGTTTGGTATTGATATTCCTCCAGCAGTGTTCTTTCTGTTGAGGAGCGTTTTTGCTATTCGGGGTCTTTTATTGTTCCATATGAATTTTTGGATTGCCTCTTCTATTTCCTTGAAGAATGAGGGTGGAATTTTGATAGGTATTGAGTTGAATTTGTAGATAGCCTTGGGAAGTATTGCCATTTTCACGATGTTAATCTTTCCAATCCAGGAGCATGGGAGGCTTTGCCATTTTTTTAGTTCTGTGTTGATTTCCTTTTTCAAGATTTTAAAGTTTTCATCATAGAGGTCCTTCACTTCTTTAGTTAAGTTAATTGCTAGGTATTTTATTTTTCGTGGGGCTATTACAAATGGAGTTTCTTTCCTAATTTCAGCCACACTTTTCTCATTGTTGGCATACCGAAAAGCCATTGATTTTGGGGGGTTAATTTTATAACCTGCTACTCTACCAAAGTTTTGAATCAGGTTGAGTAATTTGGGAGTGGAGTCTATGGGATTCTTTAAATACGAGATCATGTCATCTGTAAAGAGGGAGAGTTTTATTTCTTCTTTCCCTATTTGGATCCCGTCTATGTCTGCATCTTGTCTTATTGCTGTAGCTAGGCATTCTAATACTAGATTGAAGAGAAGGGGAGAGAGTGGGCATCCTTGTCTTGTTCCTGAGTTAAGAGGAAATGGCTTTAGTTTTTCACCATTGAGTATAATGCTGGCTGTAGGTTTGTCATATACAGCCTTTATTGTATTGAGGAATGTTCCATGGATTCCTAATTTTTCCAAAACCTTCATCATAAAGGGATGTTGGATCTTGTTGAATGCTTTTTCTGCGTCTATTGAGATAACCATGTGGTTCTTATTCTTGCTCCTGTTGATGTGATGAATATTATTAATTGACTTGCGTATATTGAACCAGCTTTGCATCCCTGAAATGAATCCTGTTTGATCGTGGTGTATGATTTTTTGGATGAGTTGTTGAAGTCGGTTGGCCAAAATTTTGTTGAGAAGTTTTGCATCAATGTTCATCAAAGAAATGGGTCTATAGTTCTCTTTCTTTGATGAGTCCCTGCCTGGTTTTGGGATGAGGGTTATGATGGCTTCATAGAATGTGTTAAGTAGTGAGCTTTCTCTTTCAATTTCATTGAAGAGTTGGAGGAGAATTGGTGTGAGCTCTGCTTTGAAGGCCTTGTAAAATTCCGCTGTAAATCCATCTGGTCCTGGACTTTTCTTAGCTGGGAGGTCTCTTATTTCTGTTTCTATTTCAATGCTTGATATGGGCTTGTTAAGATAGTTTAACTCATCTTGGTTTAGTTTTGGCATGTCAATATTTGCTAGGAAGAGGTCCATTTCTGTCAAGTTCTCAAACTTATTAGCATAAAGTTTTGAGAAGTATTCCCTTATTATGTTCTGAATCTTGGTTGTTTCCGTGGTGATGTTTCCATTCTCATCTCTGAGTTTATTAATTTGGGTGTGTTCTCTTCTTTTTCTGATAAGATTTGCTAAGGGTCTGTCAATTTTGTTAAGTTTTTCAAAGAACCAACTCTTTGTTTTGTTGATTCTTTTATAGTTTTTTTGGATTCTAATTCATTTAATTCTGATTTAATTTTGATTATTTCTTTCCATCTACTGGATTGGGGTTTATCTTGCTGCTCTTTTTCAAGGAGGTTTAGATGTGTCATTAAATTGGTAGTTTCAGATCTCTCCAATTTGTTGATGTAGGAGCTCAGAGCTATAAACTTGCCTCTGAGTACTGCCTTTGCTGTGTCCCAGAGGAGCTGGTATTTTGTGTGTTCATTTTTGTTGAATAGCATGAACATTTGAATTTCCTTTCTAATCTCTTCCATGATCCACTCATGATTCAGCAGTGTGCTGTTCAGCCTCCGTATGATACCGGACTTTCTTTGGTGGCTTTTGGTGTTGAGTTCTAATTTTATTCCCTTGTGGTCAGAGAGAATGCAAGGTATAACTTCAATGTTTCTGAATTTAAACAAGTTTGCTTTGTGGCCTAAAATGTGGTCTATTTTAGAAAACGTTCCATGTGCTGCTGAGAAAAACGTGTATTCTGGTGCTGCTGGGTGAAATGTTCGGTAGATGTCTGTTAAGTCTAGTTGATCTATGCAGCTGTTTAGATCTGCGGTTTCTCTGTTGAGTTTTTGCCGAGTTGATCTATCTAGTGGGGAGAGTGGTGTGTTAAAATCCCCAACAATTAATGTCTTTGGATCTATATGGGATTTGAGGGAAAGTAGTGTTTCGTTGATAAATTTGGGTGCTCCATTGTTTGGCGAATAGATATTTAGAATTGTAATATCCTCCTGAAGGAGAGATCCTTTAATTAGTATGTAGCAATCTTCTTTATCTCTTCTCACGAATTTTAATTTGAAGTCTATTTTATCTGATATTAGGATTGCAACTCCCGCCTATTTATGGGGTCCTTTTGCTTGGTAGATTTTGTTCCAGCCTTTAACATTGAAAACATGTTTGTTTTTACAGGCAAGATGTGACTCCTGCAGGCAGCAGATAGAAGGGTCTTGTTTTTTAATCCAACTAGACAGTCTATGTCGCTTAATTGGAGAGTTCAGTCCGTTAATATTAAGAGATAGGACTGAGAGGTATTTGGGAGTTCCTGCCATGTTATCTACCTTCTTGGGGGCTGCGAAAACTGGGTTCTTCCTATTGTTCTTGGATTCTCAGTTTGGGTGCAGTTTCTTGGCCTTTATTGTGGTCTTCTTGGTTTTCTATGTGTAGGACATCTTTAAGAAAGTTTTGTAGGGCTGGTTTGGTGGAGATGTATTGTTTCAATTTTTCTTTGCTATGGAAGGTTTTTATTTGGCCTTCAGTTATGAAGGAGAGTTTAGCTGGGTACAGTATTCTTGGTTGATAGTTGTTTGTTTTTAGGGCATGGCATACATCATTCCAGGCTCTTCTTGCCTTGATTGTCTCTGCTGAGAAATCTGAGGTGATTCTAATTGGTTTCCCTTTATAGTTGATTACCCTTTTCTCCTTGACAGCTTTAAGGATCTTTTCCTTGTTCTGAATTGATCCTGTGTGGATTATAATGTGGCGGTGGGATGTCCTATTCTGGTCTTGTCTATTTGGGGTTCTAAAGGCTTCTTGTGTCTGGACAGGCCTATCTATTTGCATGTTTGGGAAGTTCTCTGCTAGGATCCTGTTAAACAAATTTCCTAGAGCATTAACTCCTGTTTCTAGGTGCTCCCTACACCCATTATCCTTAGATTAGGCCTTCTGATGGTGTCTTCCAGGTGTTGGATAGATCTATCATATTTCTTGGACTTGTCTTGGATGGTTGTGTGTTCTTTCTCTATAATATCTAGGCTGTCTTCAATCCCTGAGATTCAATCTTCTGCATGGTCTAACCTGCTGTCAAGACTCTCTACTTTGTTTTTTATCTCTTTTCCTTCTAGTTGGTCAGCTTTGATGGTTTCAAGTTCTTTGTTGAAGCTCTGTTTTAGGTCTTGTATGAATTTCTTTACTTCCTTAATTTGGTGTTCAGTGTTTGTCCTCAAATCACTTAGTTGATTGGTTTTGGTTTCTTTGGGCTCCCATTCCTTCTGTTGGGTTCCATACAGCATTCCCTTTGTGGTCTCCCTGACTTCCTTCAGCTCTTTATTAATGGATTCCATGAATGCCTTTAGTGATCTTTGTGTGTTCTCTACCTGGTCTCTCAATTCCTGTATTACTCTTGATTAGCTTCCTCCCGCTCGTGGGATTCCTGCAGATCTCTTTGAGTGTTCTCAGCCTGCTCACGCCATTTCTCCCTTTCTCTTTGAGTATTCTCAAGTTGTTCATGCAAATCCTGTATCAGTTTTTGAGTAGCTTCCTCACGCTTATGATATTCCTGTATAAACTTCTGGGATGCCTCCTCTCTTTCCCTATCACGCTCATACAGAGTCCTTTGTACGTTGTCAAACTTCTCATTTATCATGTTTGCCAGCAGTGTTTGTAGAGCTGTTTGGGAACTCTCCTCTGGATTATTCATTATCTGTTCTAACCCCTGATTATCCAGATTGGGAATTGAGATACCCGAATTTGCCTTTTTCTTGTGTTTTTCCGGCTTACTCTGCCCATTTGAGATGAAGATAGCACCAGTTTTGTGCTAGAACATTATCTTAAGGCAACCATCAACCAAAGTTTGCATTTGTACAGTCAATTGTCTACAGATACAATCTAGTTCAACAGATACATCTATTCGACATCAAACAACTATATGTTAAAGGACTTCGAACCGCAGAGAAGAATTTGGAAAACCAGAAATTATTAGGGTTAGGGAGAGATGTGGGTAAAAAATAGGAATAGATTGGGGTGGGGAGGTACAGGGAGAGTTAGCTATGTCCTAATCCCAATGCAGGAAATAGGTTGGGTAGGATGCAAGTGGAGAGAGAGAGAAAAAGATGAAAGGGAAAAGGGAATGAAAAGAGACCAGAAAAAAAAATAGAAACATAAAAATTAATGTTATTATAGATATTAAAAGACCATCTATATAGAGAGGGTTGTGAACATGTTGAGAGAAAGGGAGGGACATAGAGGAGATGTGAAAAACTTTAAAAAAATGCTTAAAATATTATATAGGTATAAAGAGGTAGTACTGCTATTAATGAATTTAAGTCTCAGAGGTTTTGAATTGAGTAATAAGTTTGTGGATTAAGTGTGTACACAATGGGGGATAGGGTCTACTAGTTAACTACGGCTTTATCTGAGGATGTGCAGGACAAGAGTTAAGTCACATAAAGAAGAACAAAAGAGGAAAATGTGGAAAGGATAGGAAAGTGAGAAGAAAAGATAAGAAGTTCAGTAGAGCTAGACAAAAAACAAAAAAATAATTAAGAATGAAAGAAAAAGAGAAAGAAGACAAGAAAAGAAAGGAAAACACACATTCTTGTATTCCTAAAATAAAAATTATAAGAGGAGAAAAAAAAAGTTATTGGAAAACAATTATTTTTTCAGAAGAGGCAAAAATTAAAGATTAATAAAAGTTCTAGAAAAGGAAAAATTTTTTTATATATATAAGGTAACAAAAAACGAAGAAAAAAAACAAAACAAAAAAAAAAAGAAAAAAAGAAAAGAAGAAGAAAAAAAAAAAGTTCTTTGATTTTTTTTTTTTTTGGGAGGGTTGGGAAGAGTCCTGTATCTCCCTTTTGTCTGTAACCAGAGTCTGGTTGGAGTCTCTGGTCAGCTTGAGGTCCTGTGGCTTGATTGGTTTATTAAGTCAGTTTGTTGGAACAGGCAGAAAAATGCTCTGCTTTACCCAAGATTTTGAGATCCCCCTCCCAGTTTAGTTTACTGGGAGGGTGATCTGCTTTGAGAATCACAAAAGAGGGGGATGCAGTGATGAGGCTAGGTTCTGGGTAGAATTGAGGCCTTTCAACAAACAGTAGCTTTTCCCTGGGGCTATTTTGTGAAAAAAACTCACAGCACCCAGCCTGAAGCCATTCTCAGGGTTTCTGTTTTTCAATTGATTGTGGTGGCTGCTAGAGTGAGGGGCAGCCTCTGGCTCTGGTTACCCGGTGAGGAGAGCCACTCCAATGGCTGGCGCCTGAGCTGGGTGACTTTTCCCTGGATGGAACAGAGTCTGTGAGGTCACTTCGCCATTAAGTTCTTGTGACCTGCTAAATGACTCGTTTTATTCCAAGGCCTGAGCTGGAGCTAGCCGCTCCTCCGAGCTTTGTCAGTATCCAAGATGGAGATCACCGGTGCTGTGGGGGAGGGGTGGCCTTCCCTCCTCTGCTCCCTGAGAAGGAGTGAGGAAGTCGGGCTTCTACTCACGCCGAGTCTTGGATCCTGGGTCGTCTCTGGTCTGCAAAGTGCAGGATGAAGTTGTCCGCTCCTTCACGGTTCTTGCTGGTGTTTAGTAGAATCCGCTAGTCCGCTGCATCTGGCTCCTTCATCCCGGACTGTGTCTTAGGTATGCCCCCCGCCACCGCAACCCTGCCGCCCCAGCGGCAGCTGCTGTCAGGTGCTCAGATGTGTCTGCTTGGCTTCCCCTCTCTTGACTAACTCTCTGTCCTGTGATGGCACACTTGGTATGATTCTCTGGCTTGGGACTGTTCACTGGAACTCTGAAACTGTTTTCTATGCAAGAGCTTGTTCAGATTCCAGCTTCTCCTCCGCCATCGTCCCGGAACTCATCCCATTTTCTTGATCCATTCATCTACTGAGGGGCATCTGGTTTGGTTTCATATCTTAGCTATGGTAAATAATGCTGCAATAAACATAGTTGTGCTGGTAGCTTTAGTGTGGTCTTGTTTGTAAACACTTGGGTAAATGTCCAAAAGTGGGATTGCTGGGTCATAAGGGAGCTATATGTGAAGTCTTTTCAGGAACCTCCATACTGCTTTCTAAAGTTGTTGTACAAGTTTACACTCCCAGCAAGAATGAAGTAAGATTTCCTTTTGTCCACATCCCCTCCAGCATCCGGAATTTCACTCTTGAGATCCATCTAATGACTCAAACCATTTTATCCATTGGTTCAACAATGAAGGATTCTGAAAAGTTAGTGTCTTCTATCTATTGCTAACAAATGGAAACTAGACATGAGCTTATTTGTTTTACTTTTGGATATCTGAGTAGTAAAATTCTATAATAGACCAAAGAATACATCCACAATGCTATATTTTAGTGTGTGAGCTATAATAAGATTGAAATTAACCTTTCAGAGAATATCATTCTTAATTACTGTTTTCATCTGTGTTGAAGTCTTCCCCTCAGATATAAAGGAGAAATATCTTAACTAAAATAAAAATATATGAAACTCAAACCTATCAAATTCATTGAATAGTTAGAAGTTCAACTTCAATAAAATGAAGTAAAGAATTAACCTGAGTAGCAAGAAAGAAGAAGCTAAGAACATAACCTATTAATGGGATTAAAATGTGGTAAAATAAGTTGCACATTAGGGGCTCACATTTCTATTTCTAACTAATCAGAAAGCTGAAATCTGCAGATTGATTTGAAGCCAGCCGGAGCTGAAAACATTATGAGAATTTTATTACCAGTTAACCAGCAAAAATCTAGAAGTCTTAGTTTGTCTCAAGTGGTATGGGATGTTAGCCATAGGAAACAGCCAAGCGAGAGTGCAAAACTCAGAGGTCAAGCTCCAGTACTAAAACCAAAATAAATAATTAAAATTCAATCAATCAATAACTAATTTGATAATATAGCATTATATAATTTATATTATAGTTATTGATAATTGATATACAAAATTAATATACCTTACCAATTTCTGTGATATAATTGTGACAAATCAAAAGTTGTGGGAAATTCTCATTCGAGGCTAACGATAAGCTGATGGTTATAGACAGAAGGGCAGAGAAGAAGATCAAACTCAGAGTTGGTTCCCATGCTATCCTTCATGTAGATTATGTTGGACAACTACACCTTGGCTCTATCTTGTGTACAGAGTTCTTTAGTTCTAGTCTTAGACCGTGCATCATAAAATCAGGGAATTTCCATTGCTCAGCTATTTTCAGGTGAATTAACAACAATTGCAGAAAAAAATTGACAAAATTAGCTCTCTTCAGTAGTAAAAGTTCCATGTAAAGATTACTTAGAATTGCAAGCCAATAATTGACTTAAGCATTGTCTTCACTCAGAGTTCCTTTAATAAAACGTAAAAAAATATAAACAAATAATCATCCTCTAAAATAAATACATAATAATAACAGATGTTTCAAATGGATATAATTAACTTTATAAGGATAAATATCACAAATTATGCAAGTCATTATTAAAAATATTTCATTGTTGATTTCTTTTAGTTTGTTTTAAAAACTCATTTTAAGCTTTTATTCATTATATCTTAACTTCACGTTTATAAAATATTGAGATAACTTAATTTGTCTAAGATTGGTCACATATTTTCAAAAATGTGAATGCTCTAGCAAGCATCCGTTATGTTCCTATAAAATTTACAATCAATACTGCTGAATTGGCATTCACAAGTCATAATGTAATAAGAAGAATCAAGTTCAATGCTCATTGTGTTCTAAAAGCATAACTCACTTTATAAGAATTTCCATTTTTATAAAGTAGAAATTCTGAATAATTTTAGTCTTGAAATGGCTTTAAAATGCAATAATATTTTGTCCCCAGTGTTAAAGAGGACACATATCATGCAGTGAGACAAAAGCTTAGCTCAGGGAGAACATTTTAGTGTTTCTCCCCCTTGTGCAAAACTACATAGTATATTTCTCTGCTATTTTCCACAAAATGAAGGTTATTTGGACTTAATAGATTTTATTATTGTATTCCGTGTATTCCGGATTATCTGTTAAGTAACAATGCATGTCCATAACTTCTAATAAGTAAATTATATTAGCTGAGGTACTTTATAGTACCTATTATAGGAAGTTAAGTTCCAATTAAGCCTAGCACCGAAATATAAGTAGCTAAAATACACAAAACTTTTCCTTGAAGTGGAAGGAAAAACTAGGATGAGATTTTCTTATTATTTTCATTTGTTACTGTGACATTACTACTCCTATGATTTTTCGTATAGTGATCATTTGTTACTCTGATATTTACCAATCACAAACAGTTCATTCATATCTATTTTTAAAATGCTAAGAGTTAAAAAATGTGTTTTCAATGACTTTTTAAATTTATTTACAAAGTCAGGTAATAATGGCATGAGTCTTTTTTTTCTCTTAAATGACACAAGAAAATAACCAAAAAACATAGAGCAAATAACTTTAGGAAAATTCAACTGCTAAGAGTATTGCTTTATCATTTGTAATAATCACTGAACGAATTCTGCCTCTAGATTAAAAGTTAATGTGACAATGATAAGTAATAGAGACTTAAAAAATAGTTTTTTTTCTAAAATGTTTGCCTTGCTGAAGTTAATGAGACTAGAATTTATTAAAATGTTAAAATTCCTTCACATTTTATAGGAATTAAATGGAAAAGTTTGTTTTCTGATAACATAGGTTTCTATTGTAACTTACAGCAGGAAACTGCAACTTTGTAATTACCAACTAAATTGGACATTTACTACCTGCTTTGCTTTTGTGGCAACAACCAAAAAAGCAAGAAAGTAAAATTGTACTTCAATTTACAGGACAATTCAAATGCTTAAATCCAGGGATTAATTAAAAGATATCTCACCAACCTTGATCTTGATTCTAATCCAAATCTAATTTAACTTCCACTATAAATAAAGAATTCACAAAATAGAAGGCTTATTTAATTATTTTTTAGTCTTTTTTGTTACTTCATTTTACACATTGGCTGAAAATAAATTCAAATTGAGTTATTCATTATTCACAGTGGTTAAGGAATGACTTTCCCCAAACTGTGATACACAGGCAAGAATATGCAGAGCTGTGGAGCAGTATGTTCCAGATAAGGGGACAGCCAAGGAAAAGCCCTAAGGCAAATGACCAGAGTATTCCAAAAGAGAAAATAATTTTATATTAAAGAGTGTTTCTATGTCAGCATAACAGAATACTTGTTTTTAATGTAGCATGCTGAAAGTGAGTAGTAAAATTTGAGAAGAGTAGCACTAATGACTGATGCAGGGCTAAAGAAACACTCATTAGGTTTTGTTGAGGGTTTGGTCTAGTGGGGAAAGATAGAGCTGCAAATCTCATGGATGTCTATGATAAAAAGTAGGAAGCCACAATACAGACTGGAGAGGAGTAGATGGTGGTAATAAAAAAATTAAATATAAGGTCCATACAATTATTTTTTTTTCTTTTCTTTGTTGGTTATGGGGCCTGGAGATGCTCCCTGAGCTTTTTCTCAAGGACAGCATTCCTCAACATTGACCAACAGCACCATTTCCAGTTTTCTGGTGTTTAATTGGAAATGAAAACCTCAAATTCTATCCTTCCCTGTCTGTCTTTGAATCAGGATCCTCATATCTCAGCCTCTTGAGTTTCTAAGATTACAGGCATGAGTCACCAACCCCTACACATTTTTTTCAATGTGTGCTGTCAGAGGGAAATACTAAAGAAAGTCCAAAGCCACCTAGAAAACTACAACTAGAAAATATCCTATTTTTCCCTTCTACCACCCAAATATTGAAATAACCACTTCCTTCTAAATAATTTAAAAGAAGTAATAGTTAATTTATTATGGACTGTGGAAACTACAAATAAAATGAATGTTCGTACTGCTTAAAAGGTTTGAAAAAGTTAAAATATTTTATTGTAATTTAGAAGGAAATGAAATTATGCTTGGGGCAGGTTAGAGGAATTCTGTAAGTGATAATGTAAACTTGCATTAGTTTTATTTTAAAGACTTCTTAATACACCATTTTCATTGAGCAGTGAAAAACTAGAGATGGGAGTGCTGTAATGTTGCAAAAAATATGTCATCAAAACTATAAAAAATAAATTTGAGTTTTTCTGTGCTTTTTAATAGTTATAGATTTTTACAGAAAATTTGAATATATGTGTAAGATATATAAACTATATGTATCAAAAACTGATTTGCAGTGGAGGAACACAGGCGTTTTTTTCTTGGTAGTGAAAGCTCCAGATAGTTTTTGGGGGTAAAACGAGTTTTGTGTGTACTTCAGGCTTAGGATTACATTACATATGAATAAAAAGTTAGTCATTTTAAAATGCTACTTTGGACTAACTATGTACAGATTTAAGCATATTTTTCTGATGGTAGAAATCTAATTCATGTAGAGTTTTTTTGATTCAAAATCAGAAACAGTTCTTTCAAGTTTATTCATGTTTTCTAAACTGAAATTCGGGAAAAATAAGGCAAAAAATTAAAAGCTACATTAAATACAAATTGTTTTGAATCTTGGCAAAGCAAATTAATCCTAAGCATATATACCTTAAGAAAAGTAAAAACTGCAAGATGTAAAGGATTACAGCAAACGCTATAATAATGAATTGATTTTTATTATGATTATATTCTATAATAAATCTATTACACATTGACTGCAGTTCAACTTTGATTCTACATTATAAAGGTAACAATCAGTGTCTGTATTTTAGCATGTCTGATTTTAGTTATTAATTTCCACCAGAAAGGAGATATTTATCCATTCCAGGAAAAGAAGACTGTGTTTTAAGTATCAACTAAATTTTAAGAAGAATGTTGTCAACGGGTTTATTATACACACATTTAATCAGAGAAAGTGACAATCCTCTGTAAAACAGATAAATACTAATTGATATCTCATTATAGTCACATAAAAGGCACTGACTTTTCACACCAACACACAGAAAACAATATGGCTAGCTTGTCATTTATTTAAAGTATTAACAGTGGACTACTAAAATGTGAATCTCTGCTATCACATGTTTGTGCTTTGAAGGTAAATTAAAATACATTTTAAAACAGAAAAAACACAAGAATACATATGTAAACACACAGCAAAAATCAAAATACCATTTTTTCACAATGAACAATGGAGAATTATTTTCTTCAATTTCAACATAATATTTACTCAGAATTAATCATGTGTCATGTTGTTTACAAGATAAGATTCAAACATTGAACAAGGCTATTATAGTGAGGAATTACTTTGTTTAAATTAATTAAGTCTGGAAACCAACATATGATGTTAATAGAATACTGTGTCATTAATAAATATTCAATTATAATTAAAATCATCTTTTGAAATTATTCACTCCTAAGACTTGATTATTCACTCATAAGACTTGATTTAATATTTCCGCCTCAGTATTGGGTGACTATCTTTTGGGAGGACAAGGTCATAGTCTAAACTGTGGGTATAATTTCAAAAGATTATTCCCTCAGTGGATATTAGTGCCCAATTTTTGAAGGATAATACTTATACTCAGGTACAATGTTAATTTCATCTTCACTATATATTATATGTATAAATATGTAAAATCTGGCACTCTAATATTTAGATAGTTTTCATTTTCCTCTAGCTTTTGTTTTTCTCAAATGATGCTTTGAGTAGTGAAAATAACTTTCTCAGATTCGTTTATGATGTGAGAGAGGATTTGGATGCTGTGTACATTTAGATTTTTTTCTTACCTCTTATCTTCTCTGTATTATGACTGTCCTCATCCCTTGGTTGTTCTTACGGTAGTACTCATGAGCATATAGTAGCCAAGCGCAATTGTTCTGTCAAATATCACTGTTTTGAACACACTTCTGAACACACACTTTTAAACATTCTTTAAAAATTCTTTTGATGACGTTGTTCTAACCTGGTTTCACTTCTTTGTGATAGATATATGGTTTCCTCTGCATTCTTTTCACCAAAAAAAAAAAAAAAAAAAGGGAAAACAACAACAAAAAAAGGCACATACAGTTTTTGGAAGTTTCTATTTGGGATATTTCTTCTTTCAGTCTTGTATTCATTCCCAGAGTTTCAATTATTACCTTTGAAATGAAAATATGTGTTTTTATTTATACATAATCATCATCTTTCCAATCACAATTCATGGTTCAGTAGTTCATTTCTAAGAATATGTTGCTAAATTCATGTGAATTATAAATCCAAATTGAAGCCATCAAAGTGCAAATGTATTTTTTGTATCTTTTCCATTAATTGTCTTTCTTTATCCACTATCCAATCCATATCATATTACTCATATTTTTTTCAAAGATCTCAATTAATATTATTATAAAATACATACTTCAGCCCTATAATCCCAGATATTCAGGGGACTAAAATCTGAGGAATTTAGTATAAATCAGCTTGCAAAGATTAATTGTACCGAGTCTTTTCTCCACTTGGAAAAAGAAGTTGTAAGGTTTTTGTAACAAGAGTTATAGTACCAGTCTTAAGTACAATTAGATATCATCAGTGCATGGATATGTATGTGGACACATACAGACTACATTTGCCTAGAATTAGTAATTTAATCCAGTTCATTATCTTCTAGAACTATTTAAGTTTGGTTAGAATTAATATAGTCAATCATCTGAATATGTGACAAAAAATTTTCAGGTTCCAAACGCACATGTAGCACTCTGTGAATAAAATGAACTTCACAAGAAATCATAACTAAATTTTTGTCAAAATCAATTATCAGACTTACCTAATTAGAAAAAAATAAATTTTAATTTGGCTTTAAAGATAACTATGTTGATTTTTAATCTTTTCACTCCTTTGATTATTTTATTATTTATAAGTGTTTGCATAGATATATTCTGTATAACTTATTGAGTATATATGTGAATATATATACGATATATTTTAGCAAAGTACAAAGGAGTTTCTTTTATTTTGTTCTTTATTTTTTGGTGCTGAGGATCAAACCAAGGGCCTCATGATTTCTAGACAAGCAGGCTAATATTTCGACTAAGCCCCAAGCATATAAAGATGGTACTTTCAAAAGATAAACATAAAAACTATCATAGTGATTTTGCATAAATTACATTCCCTTATGAATTTGGCTTTCATTAATAATTTCTAATTCAATAAATCTCATTCTACTTACCTTTTTTTTGAATTTTGACCTTATCTACTTAGTACTATGGAAACTAAACAAAATATAACTAAAGATTTAAAAAATTAAATGCCAAAATAATATTGTGTGTGAGGCTGGGAAAGTGGCTGATTGGTAAAGTGTTTGCCTTACATGCATGAGACCCTGGGTTCTATTCTTTAGCACCACATAAATAGAAAAAGTCGGAAGTGGTGTTTGGCTCAAGTGGTAGAGTGCTAGCCTTGAGCTGAAGAGCTGATGGACAGCACCCAGGCCCAGAGTTCAGGCCCCATGACTGACAAAAAAAATCGTGCAAAAAGACAAGCAGGTCTCTATATATTTATGTATATCTTGGTTGACATATTCACCAAAAATGAAAAATAACAGTCCAGCGTTTAATTTCACATTGGATGGATTAATTTCACAGTAGATGGGTGGGTAAATTTAAATGGCCTGGAACACCAGGAGATTAAAAGTTCTGATTACAATGAAAATTAATTTTAAGAATGCATCAAATGTTTTTTTCTTTCTTGCTATTGTTTCTAACATATTTTCGATGATTTCTTTGTTGCTTTGTATGTCCCTCCCCCACGGAATAACACCTGTTTTCACTGTATTTGATATTGGTATAACTTGTGAAGGGGAAGGGACCAAACCAATTGTTTAAATAGGGATACAGGTGGACCCATTGCAGCAATGAGATGTACAAGACGTTATGTCGAAAAAAGAACTTTACAACTTTAGCGAAGAAGGAGGTGGGGGGGAGGAGCAAAGAGGGCAGGGACTGTAAGGGACAACAAAGGAGGTGACAACAACTCTTCATAAAAAATATACTCATTACCTTGCTCATGTAATTTTAACCTATCTGTACGGTGTTTTCACAATAAAAATAACACATATATATGTATATATATACACATATACACATGTAAAACATATATGTTATATTTACATATAATATATATGTGTATACATATGCAGGACTTGAAACTATTTAAAAGAAAGCATCCTGCCTCCTATTTTATAAAGAGTTATAATTAAGAAAGGCTATCAGTACTCTGGAGTGCCAAAACTACTTTGTCACCTGAAGTACATTCTTTGTAATTATCTTTAAGGCGTGAAGTTAAATCAGTATTAACACCAAAGAAAAAGCATTACAATGCTTTCTGGTTTAAGTAATTATATCAAGATATAAATTAAACCCCATTTGAGAGTCAATTGAGATTTTAAAAAATTGAATGTTGAAGCTATATTTTCAAATGACAAAGTATAATGGTACTTAGGGAAGAAATGGTTTTTCCTCTTTTAAATATACTTGAGATACCTTATGTACATAGAATATGATTTGAAAAATACATCAGAAGCCGGATGCCAGTAGCTCACTCTGGTAATCCTAGCTACTCAGGAGGCTGAGATCTGAGGATGGTGATTCAAAGCCGGCCCTAGTAGGAAAGTTCAAGTGATTCTCATCTCCAATAAACCATCAGAAAACCGGTGGTGGCCCTGTGACTCAAGTGGTAGAGCACTAGTTTTTAGCTGAAGCGCTGAGGGAACAACACCTAAACCCAGAGTTCAAACCCCATGACCGACAAAAAAAAAAGTACATCAGAGTCAGAAAATTGAAACAATACAAAGAAAACTCAACCATATTTTTAGCCTTTTGCCAAAGATTTCTTTTCAGCTCTTAGACAATACAAAATGAGTCAACGCTTAAGTAAGCTTGAAATAATATAACAAGCCTACAAAATTGCACCTACCGACAGCTCAGATCTTCAATCAAGTAATTGTTAAAAGCTCACTATAAGGAGGAACAAATATGTTCTCAGATGAACTCTCACAGTAATTTTAACCCTATTCCCAAAGGAAAAGAGTCATAATTAACATAGCAGCATGCATGAGGCCGATAGCAACACAAATGCACCTTTTTGATGATTAGTGTTATTCCTGAGGTGCTCTCTTTTTTTGTGGATCAACGTATCCTTATGACTGTGCGGAAGCCTGTGCATCATGACACACAATCATCAATTGTCATTCTTGGGTAATGTCCAACTAACTAAACATTGTGAAAAGCTACTTTACTTAAAATAAGTAATTCTCATCTGTAGGCAGAATAAAGCCTCCATCCACATGTATTCTGTCATACTACACTGTGGATAACCAGGGGTTTAGAGGACTTATGTTTTAGAGTGGGTATTTTTTGTAAAGGAAACTTAAGTCATGGTTTCTCAATAATGACTGACATTTAAGACCATGCATTTTTTAAAAATCTGTGCTGTGAATTATATATTTGATAGTATACATAGCATTATCTGAGTAAGGCCTCCCCTCAGCTGTGACACACACACTTATCTTCTGTAATTGCCAAAATATACATTAGAAGGCAAAATTACTCCCACTAGAAAACTGCTGGTAGAGGAGCCTTTGGAAATACTTTTACATGATTAGGCCTACAGCTATAACTGAGTTTATGTCCACATGAACAGACAAGTACAACACATACACAGATATATACTTAGCCTTTTCTATATCTACTATTTAAGATCTATTTTTGTATCTATATTCCTTATTGTATAATATACATTTACATATATTATGCATAATAAAAAATTTAAATATAAATATATGAAAGTGTACAAATACATATATGAATCAGTTATATCTATCATTATATTGGATTGATAATATGTTTTCCATTCTAATATATATAAAATGAATTATACTTGTAAATGAACATGTATATAAATGTATCTTCACACACACATGGTATGTTTGTATACTGATCGTGTGTTTGGTGGAATTTGGTTTCCAAAACAAATGGATGAATATATCCATGGCTGCTTAAGTCCCATATATAAAATATAATAGTATTTGCTTAAAGACTAAACCTATTTTTGCTGTGTATTTTAAGTTGTCTCTAGATTACTAGATTACTGATGCAGTAAATAGGACTCAAATTGTTGAACTACAGTACTTAGTAAATAATAAAAAGAGTAAGTTCACCCATGTTTAGTCTAGATGTATTTTTAGCACAGTGTCAATTTATATTTTCATTGTAGTGAGCAACCACAGTAAATCTGCCATTTAAGTTGACATTACGAGAACTCATATGTTTTCAAGAGCCATTGGAGTGATAAGATTCATTGCCACTACATGCAAAACTCTGAATTTTCAGCAACTGGTAAGGCTATTTTAGAACAATTTGTCAGGAGAATAAGATGCATATAAAGGCATGAAACACATAATCTAATGCATGCTCTCTAATCAGCCTGAGCAATAGGAGAACTGATCATTTAAAAGATACTTAGGTATAAATCGAAACAAGACAACTATCGTGAAAAGCAAGGCAGAATTTGTCGATTCACAAAATGACATTCTACTTATTGGTACCAATTGGTGCCAGGAAATTTAAAAAAATCTATATAAAGTAATATGTCAAGCACTTCTATACAAACGATTATACATATAAAATAAGGAATATTTTTTGCAAGAAAATAGAAATTCTTTTAGATCAAAATCTGGAAAGATGGGAGAAGGAAAGAAGGAAGGGAAGAAAAAATTTAGGAAGGAAGGAAGAAGGGAAGCAAGGAGAGCCAGATCCAGATGCTGATGGTTCACACATACACATTATGTGAAAGTAACAACAACAACAACAAAACAACAAAAACATTAAATATCCAGGCATAGTGGTGCATGCCTATAATCCTAGACCTTGGGAAATAAGAAGGGAATATTGAGTTTAAGGAATCTGATCTACTTGAAAAGTTCAAGATGAACCTGGCTTATGAAATGAAGACCTTGTTACCCCCAATTATACTTGAGTACCACTGACTGGTACTTATAATCCAGGTTTCTTTGAAGGCAAAGGATGGAAGAATCAAAGTTCAATGCCAGCCCAGACAGAAAAGCCCATGAAACACTATCATGATCAAGGCCAATTGGAAGTGATGACCTGGGACTGTCATTCCAGCAACAATAGGAAGCATATACAATATGAAATTCTGGTCTCTAGGCATGTGCCTGAAAAGCAAGAAGATTTTTCTCAAAAATAAATAGGAAAATATAGAATGAGATCTACCTCAAAAATAACCAGTGGAAAAACAGGCTGAAGGCCTGAGTACACACCTAGTAAGGGAGAATGATAGTGTACTTGCCATGTAAGTGTGAGGCTGTAATTTCAGAACCAGAAGCACCAAAAATAAACAAAAGAAAGCTGAAAGAGGCTGCAGACTGTTTTATAAAATTGATTACTTTCACGATTTCGCACAGTAGTATATTTTTTTTTGTATTGCTAGTTCCAATGTTCCAACAAACATATTCTCAAAAATGTTCAGCATGTGTTCCCTCTTTATGTAGGTCCTTCAATATGAGTAACTACTGGAAAATAAACTTTTCATACTACTTCACTCACTTTACTCAATGATAACCCCTTATAGAATTATTCTGTCACAACTCTGGACAGTAGTGTATTCATGTCCAAAATTTTCTTGAAATGCTAATTCAATTATCCATATGCATCTTGGGTAATGATTTATTTGTATTTAAAAATCATACAAAAATTGAAGCATACAAACTGGTAAAAACTAATCTAGTGACAACACTACAATTATTTTTATTGTACAGCAAATCATACATATATTGCTGTAGTTTTATTGCAGATTCATTACCCTTACATTACAATTCCTATGAACAATGAATTAACTTATTGTGAAGAAAACAAAAGAAACTTGATTTTTCTTTGAGAAAATTATGAAGAGGCATTGTCTGGCTCTCTTCAAATGAGAAGCAGGTCCTTTCAAAAAATTATTCAGATTGAACGGGTGGGAAACTAAAACTATTCTGATTTAAGTCATCAGCTATTTACTTATTGATAATGAGAAATGTTACAAAATTTGTGTACTTTTGGACTGGAGTTGTTTTTGTAAAGCAATTCAATAAAATTGTATTTATATATTTTCTGTGCAAAAGATCTTAACATACATTCTATAATCAGGAAATGACTAACAAGGAAACTCACAGTATTGATCTAGATATCAGAATTTCAATGATGGTGCTTAGATAATTTGCCTTTTGTTCTCTCTTTGTCTTGTATATTCAAGGAGCTAATTGCAAAAGTAGCATTCAAAGAAATACTAATAGGTGTTATCTTTCTCATCCATTTCAAAGGGAGTTGAATATGGGATATGTAACATTAGTCATTCTATCATTTCTATGACTTAGGTTTACTTTTTGTTTTTTTTTATTTTAATTTTATTGTCACGGTGATGTAGAGAGTGGGTATAGTTACACAAGAAAGATAATGAGTATAGTTCTTGGTGAACATATTACCCCCTTTCCAATTTGTCTATCCCTTTCCCGTCCATAATCCCCTCCCCCAATTTTATATGTCATATCCAATATGCTGTGTTGTTATTCTTGCTAATACATATGTTCCCCTGTTGTTATTTGTCTTACAATTTTCTTGTACTAATCATTACATATGTAGTATTATTTCAGTCTACTTTTTCCAACGTAATGTATTGGTGAACGCACAGTCTGCAAATTTTTATAATACTTTTGGAAATATATCTCACTTATTAAACTAAGTGTTCTTCCAGGAATTGTAGACACTCAAAAAATATGACAGGATGTGATATAAAAATACAATAAAATAACTAACATTGGAAGTAGTTTACTCATGATTTTATATGATTTCATTAAATGTTTTGTTCTCTGTTGCTCCTTTCCTAAATTCTTGTATATCACAGTGTGAAGTAATATGCATTATTCTGATGAGAAGACAAATATGAATTGACTCAAGGATTATAACCACACAATCAAAATATTGAAGTGTTGTAATCAATAATCTACAATATAACTACAAAGAACTGTCATACATAGCGCTGTCCCTATCTTCAAACACATTTGTAAGTGTGAAATATGCAAAAGTTTGCAAAGTAATAGCAGTCACAGTATGGAATGTTATTAGAGAAAGATTCAGAATGATGTCGAGTAGTTAGCTATATTTTCATAAATATATGAAATTCACGTTTGTGTGAATAGTTCAATTCTACAGGACAATCTAAGAAGTTTCTAAATACTGACTCCTGTTACAAATTTTCTTATCATATAAGTATCTTGAGAAATCTAGTGAAGGGGGACATAATATTTATCAAACGTGCAAGTGATAGAGCACTTAGTCGTTATTCAAATTAGGTGACAGGTAATTGTGTAGGAGAGAATCTGATAAAAAATTATTCATTTTAAACATTATTGGAAAGTTCCATATTGTACTTATATGTATTTGGGTTAATCCTGTTAAAATAATAGGTCCATTGATGAATCCCTACTTGATCTAAGAATTTTTTTTGTTTTTGCAAGTGAGGAGGTATAAGTTGAAACAAATATTTCAGACACATGCATAAGAGACACTTACAGAAATAAATTGTCATGAACATAGAAAGGCTTAAGCATACACACATTAACACAGTTCATCACTAAGAAGCAAAACTACAATTTAAACAGCATTTGGAGACAAAACACAAAGTGTTGATTTGACCTCTATATTTTCAAATGTTCTATCAAGACAAATCTCTAGAATATTGTAATACTTCCGTCCAAGAAGAATTATAATTTAAACAGCAAATCATATTCAGTATGTTTAAAGTTTTAATTTATCAAGGAGTAATAAATGAGTAATTAAACAGTATTGCCTAACTATAACTTAGAAATATCCTATTTTGACATGAAGAAAATTGCAATATCTCAGAATATAGTACATAAGTATTACTACACAATTTATTTGAAGACGGAGTGTAGATATGAAGAATTCCCAGAATTTACTCAATATAAATTTCGACCTCAAAAGTGAGTACTATTCCCAGAATTAATCCAGTGTTTATTATTGGGTATATGAAGGTTAAGCAGACAAATCCACAGATATATTCAAATGAGTTTTACAACCATTTTTTTTATAAAAATGTATTTCTCTCTCTGTATTTATATTGTTTATTGAATATCATAGAGCTTTTGTACAAGGTGAATCACAGTTCAATGTTATCCCTGAAAATTCTCTGGAAGCTACTGAAAATATATTGTCATAGGGAAGTTCATCTGACCAGATGTTATTTTCCAAAGCATAGTATAATACTAACCAGCTTTCTATTAATAACTACTGGGAAATATTGCTAAAGAGCTTCCAAGCAAGTTTTACAGCATAAATTTGGGGAGTTGATATACTATTAGGGTTTAGTTATTCATGCTATCATTCCATGTAGAAACAGTGCTTCAGTTTCGTGTCCTGGCATTTCAAATAAACCTAGAAAACTCGACATAATAACTTGTAGGAAGACAAGAGCTTATATTCAGAAAAGCTCTGAATATGAGTAATGTTTAGATCTTAGCATAAAAGGAATAACATTAATGCGTAGACTCAGGAAAAATGAAATGTAATGAGTGCACATTATGGAATTTGCTACAGATAAGTAGACCCACCAAAACCAACAAGAAGCCCTTCCATCTAAGAGACATTTCACTGGCAGTGGTCACTTCCAATGTCTCCGCTGTTTGAGACCATACTGAATGTGTAACAAGGACATAATCATTTTGTGTTCAGGATCTTAGGTCCCTTTACTACCACGCCATTTTTGTCAATTGAAATGCTCCCTTCTGGCCCAAAGACCGAAGGAAAAATTCCATTTCTGATTGTTTTCATAAAATTCCCTGGAATTGTGCTAGGCTTTAGTAGATGTGTGTTGCTGGTGTCTTCTAAGCATCTGACTTACCAGATCTATGAACCTACTTTTTATACCTACATAGAAATTACTTGATATGTCTCTTGCTTCAATGGTGTGTCTGTTTGATCTACGGAAGTATATATCATGTACTAAAAATATTCCCTGAAAAAAACGTATTTGGATTATATTTCAGTCACTGAAAAGGATTAATGGAAGGCAATGTACTTTGCTCCTCAATGAAAGTTATCCAGAAGAAATGAATTAACTGCTTGCAAATTTAAATATCTTAATATTACCTTTGCCTAGAAAATATTTTATACCATGTGATTTATTAAATAAAGTATGTGAAATCTGTCTTAGACTATAACAAGAAGAAAATGACATCAGAGCTGTGGATGTAAAACTGTGTTCTGAAACACTAATGCATCTGGGATTTTCTCAAAGTTATTACTGAATAAGATTATTTGAAAACAGCAAGTAAGAGGGATGTACTCAATTCAGGTTTTTATAATATAGTAAATCAAACAAAAATAGGTATGACATGGCAGTTACTTTTTATATATTTCCAGGCCTGGTATGCATTACCCATATTTGTAGTGCTTCTCTTGATAACCTACGACAAAGAATCAATTCACAATCATATTTCAAGTTGTTGGCAACACTTTGTGAAATATGTACTAATTTGTAATAGCTGTTATTAGTTAATGTTATCTTTTATTATTCCCATTTTTGCAACTGGCCTCTTCTAATAAATACCAGAAAGACTTTTGGATAAATCAGTTTGCTTGAACTCAGGGCCCTTCATATATGTCTAAGGACTTTTGCTTCAAGAGCAGCACTCTTCTAGTTTGAACCACTATGATGCTTCTGGTGCACTGGTGGTTAACTGGAGAGAAGCTTCTAAAATACTTGACTTCCCTGGTTGGATTTGACTGACCACTGAAAAATATCAGCCACCTAAGTAGCTATGATTGGATATGATCCACCAGCACTCAGCTACTAAATATTGCACAAGAATATATTGACGAAAATTGTTAAAGGAACAAAAAGAAAAGTTTGGGGGGAAACCCCTGAAAACTTTTCTTCAAACTGTTTGAAATGGAAGCAATACACATGTGCAGTGATTCTGAACCACAAAAAGAAGAAATATGAATATTTGCTTGTGTTCAAAACTATAAGGTGAATATCTGTGTCTTTTGCATTTATACTTGCTTCATAATGTAGCTTCCTGACCTGATAGGAACAGAAACATTCTGCTGCTGTCACACATACGAAGAAAGTTGCAATTTTGAAAAAATACAATGAAAACAGACATGGGAAAATGGACATAGAATGATAAAATCTGTTCATTATTGCATAACCTAGAAACATCCAAGAGCCAAACAAGTAATGCATAGAAATAGTGTTTGGAAGGAAGAAACAATGGAATGTCTTGGTTAATAGCTCCTAAAGTAAATTTGAGTCAGTCAAATAAAGCAAGATGCCTTCCATAAAAAGCAAAAACAAAACAAAACAAAAAAAACACTAGTTGGGTTTTTTTTAACCAACATTACTGTGTCTTGAGGTAAATCTTTGTTATGGTGATAGGGAAAAGAATGCTTAATTCCAGTTCCTGACCCAGGACTCTCAGAACAACTTGTACTTGAGTCAACTGAAACATATAATAAGGGTACGGACTATCCGACAAGGTTTAACATCCTTTTACTATTGTATAAATTTCATGACAATTATGCTATTATTAGAAGATATGTGCTTGGTGTAATTTTCTATACTCTGCAAAATTCTCCAAATGGATATTACATCTTTCTTCTCATTATTAATTGTTTATGTGCATATAACACTCTTTTAATCTCTTCCATTCTAGGGTTAGAAATAAAATCAGAGGAAATGGTTCCATGTGTGAGTAGCGTTTCTCATAGCAAGAAATATAAAATCAATTTGAATGTATAGTTTGGAGTCCAAAGAAGTGTATGGAGATAGACAATTAACAGACAGATCTTTTTATGAAAATTGCCAAATGATAGTTAATTATATTTATTTGGATGCTACTTGAATTTGTGACATTTTCTAATGTGGGCTCAGATTGGTTTGTGGGCTCAGTTTGGTTTGGATCAAAACTGATTGACTAAAGGGACACAAACCTTGTTTGACTGATTGATTGTAGTATCAAATAATGAATTCAACAATTTTATAATAGGCACGAATTTAAATCTAAGCATCTATATTGATATTTCAAATTCTCCTTTCAGATATTCTTCTCTATGTTTAAGGTGAGGTGATAGTCATCAGTGGCAATACTCAGATTTCTACAACCATAGAATAAAAGCATAAATAACAAAAGGAAATTGCTTAGTGAATATTTAAAAATATGTCAAGGCAAACAAATGGCATGATATGAAGGAGAAAGGGAGTCAAGGAAGGCTCTCTATTATTCTATGTCGTTCAGAGTGTGATGGGAAATATGAATAGAGGGTATTATTTTGCTTCAGATAAATGCAAGGATGCATTTCCAAAAATTCCTCATGAGAATTTGTTTTGTCAGTTATGAGTATTGAACACTCTGTCAAGGTAATATCTCTACTACTTGTGCCACAGTGCAACTTCTGGTTTTCTAGTAATTCATTGGAGTTAAGAGTCATATAGGTTTTCCTACATTGAATGGCTTTGGATTGCAATGGTCAGATTTCAAGCTCAAGTATATAGGTGTGAGCCACTGGCACCTGGATTTCACGGTTATTTTAGAATAATTCTTTTCATCATTTTTCTTACTTGAGTCAAAGATAAATTACAACGTTTTAATCTAACATTGATATTAACGTTAAGAAAACTATTATCTGCACATTTTGTAAATACTGATGTGTCAGTAGTACATGGTAGAAAAGGCCATACCAATTTTACCAATCAATTTGACTTGAGTGCAATCATCAATTAATATTTGTTTTTCCAAGGAAGTCTTTCACTGTTCATACAATCCAGTATTGTTTATAACTTTCTTTATGAAAATACAATTTATTTACAGAAAATACAATTTATTTGCAGAAAATACAACTTATTGCATATGAATGAATAACTGAAAACATTCCTGTTGTAATTTGGGCTGGTTGTTCAAAAACATTTTATGAGAATTACCTTTGAAAGAAAGTTAGGACAATGTAGTTAGGATGCAGGATAGATATGTGAATTCAAAAACGATCACCAAATATGGTGGTTTTGAAAACAGGTTGGTTCTGATGATGTGCATATTTAAACCATGGTATTTTTCATACAGAATGATATAAATTATTGTGTGCAATCTTTGCAGAAATATTGAATGTAAGCATAATTCTTGGGATTGATTTAACATGAATATTTACATGAAATCCTGGGAAAGAGAAGCTACCTGTAATCTCTTCATTTTCTTTTCTTTTTTTTAAATTTTATTTTATTTTATTTGAGAACATACTGTACAGAGGGGTTAAAATTACATGGGCAGGATAATGCATACATTTCTTACAAGCATTGCAGCCTCCTCCTTTGTTTACCCTTCACCTCCCTTCCCAGCCTCCCCCCTTCCCCCACCCAATCCTTCCCCCCCTCCCCCCACACACCGACATTGTAAAGATCATTTTTGACATGGCATTTTGTACTTCTCATTGTTGCAACAGGTCCACCTGAATCCTTAAATGACTTGTTTGTCCCCATCTCCTCCACAAGTTATACTGACATCAAATATAGTGAAAGCGGGGGTTAAACTGTGGGGGAGGGACATACAAAGCAACAAAGAAATAATCTTATAAATGCGTTAGAAACACATGCATGAAAGAAAAAAAAACATTAAAATACATATTTAAGGGATCGTTTTCCTAACATCATATTATCTGACACCTATCTCTAATAAACCACCAGAAAACCAGAAGTGGCGCTGTAGCTCAAGTGGTAGAGCCTTTGCCTTGAGTTGAAGAGCTGAGGGACAACGACCAGGCCCAGAGTTCAAGCCCCACGACCGACAAAAAAAAAAAAAAAAAAAAAACAAAAAACCTATATAGAGCTCTCTTCATTTTCTTTTCTTACTGGATTTTGTAGAAACCGTTTAAGTCTCAAGGAGTCAACATAGGAAGGAACAACCTATCACTTGATGTATTATATCTGGCAATATCAAGAGCTTGACTATTTCTGTCCTTCCAGACAGTGACCAACACAAATAAAGAAACATATACTTGCTTTTAAATTTCTACATTTTTCAAAAAGGGTTCATGCAGGAAATGGAAGCCTACATATTATGAATAGAGGAATTATCAATGACTATATTTTGTGAGCCTGTGCTACCCTCTTGTCTAAGCCTAAAACTACTTAAAAAAAACTGAATGTCACTATAGTCATTGAGAATTATATGCACGCCTCGATTTCAGAGGGATCATCTTTTCTCTAACATCAATCAATTCATGCATGTTTACCTCAGAAAACTGTGATTAGTGAGAATCCAATTTGGGACACTCTTCAGAGATTTTCCTGTCATTTCGAACCTAGTATTGTCATGAAGGAAAATGTTGATTAAATCATTTTCCCTGTAACTAAGTTTGTGTACACTTTTGGTTCAAATTGAAAATGTTCATAAACGTTTAAATGTCACCTACTAGAATACACATCAATGACTTTTTCCTGTTTCTTGAAGAGCCATAATACAATATCAAGTCATATTTTACAAATGCCGGCAATGTGTACTATTTGTAATTGTCATTATTATTATGCAAATTCTATGAAGAAAACAAAAGTCTATTCCATCTGTACAATGAGCTTAATTCCTCCATACCTAGTTTCTAAATTTATCTGTATTATTTGTACTTGAACATGTTGTTAGTGAAAGGATCTTGTATATAATAGTCTATTGGAGCACAATGGAAGGTAGAGAAAACACTGCTGGCATAAAAGAAGGAATGCCAATGAGGATCCGATTCATGCTGTTCAACAACAGGAAGAATTCCATGTAGAAATCAAATACACTGAATTTTAGTACAGTTGAAATGAATTGTAATTAATTTAATCATAAGAAGCTAATGTCCTACAGTCTGATTAAATTGATAGAAGCCCAAGTTGGCCTAAGAGTCCTAAGATTGTGATTCTTACCTGAGCACAATTTGTCATATCCCAAGTCTCATGAACACACACATGATAGACCTTATAAAACCTGACCATTACTTTTGAGAAGCCTTCTGATGGGAATGTTTCTATCTATTCCATAGAGGGTTCTTGTTTGCTTTGGTGTGTCTGATTAACTTCATGAGATATCAAACACTGCCATAATGTCAACATCTAGTGCATTGAGGTCACTGGGTAAGGGTCACGAAATCACCAGGACACAGGGGATGCAGAGTGCAAACAGCAATTGCCACTGCATGCTGTGTTTTATTGTTAGTGAGTATTTAAAGACAAGCAAGCATGATCTTTGCCAAGATTTTGTCATGGGAAACACAGCTTCTGCTGTTGAGTTTGTAAAAAGACAAGTGTGCTGGACGCTGGTCAGTAGCTCATGCCTGTAATCCTAGCTACTCAGGAGGCTGAGATCTGAAGCTCACCGTTCAAAGCCAGCTCAGGCAGGAAAGCTGGTGAGACTCTTATCTCAAATAAACCAATAGAAAACCAGAAGTGCCGCTCTGGCTCAAGCAGTAGAGCGCTCACCTTGAATTGAAGAGTTGGGGGACTGTGCCTAAGCCCAGAGTTCAAGCCCCACGACCACCAAAAACAAAAAGAAACTTGTGATGACCCTCTATTATGGATATTTTCAAATACATTTTTAATCACTCTTTCTATGCCTTTATAAATTGTGTATAAGTTTTGGATTGCTCTCTGACCTGGTGACCCTGTGATTATTGGCAAAATTCAAGTAAAGTTTCACTAAGACCTGTAAGAAATGCAATCATCTAAACTACTGAAGATCAGAATTACTTTATCTGAAAAAACTTCTCATTCTCTTACGATCAGTTTAAATCAGGGAATGCATAGATATAAATGTTATGTATGAGCAATTTTTCCCCCTTTTCATGGTTTCAGGATTCACGCATCTCATTAATTATGAAAATGTAAATGGAAGTATCTTCAACTGGTAATTGATCAATGTATACAATTGAATGTGAGTATCATGTCTTCATTCTGAAATTTATTATGTATTATTACAAGAATAACTACCTGATTTGAATTGATTTCCTCCATTATTTGAGGAGATTCTTGAGATGACTTACAATTTACACTTTGCAAACATATATATTATTGAAATGTATTTAGAGTTAATTTTAATCAGCAATACATATATACATGGATTTCACATTTCACATTCCTGAATAAAGTATGAAAACACATTGTATATGGTGTAGATAGGATAATGAAAATAAAATGTATAACTACAAAGGTTATTGTATCTTATTGAATATTTAAGTGATTGTTTAAAGAATTACAATTGCTACAATGAATGTGTTCTTCCAGGGTCACAATAAATTATATAATTTTTTTAATTTTATACATTGTAAGAACAATAAGTCTCTCTTCCTGACATGGTAAGGTGACAAGTAAAGGAAGAAATGAACAGAAAATGGATTTGCATGGAATTGTGTTCCTTGCCAATTGAAATATCATCCTTTTTATAAGTGAGAAAATGGATTCTAGATGTACTAATACTGTCACAAATTTTCTTCTCTCATCAGTACTATTAAAAACAATCTTATTCCACCTAAAACCAAGTTGTATTTATGTAAGGCTGTCATCACTGTCAGGCCTCATACATTCTTCCTGTGCAAAAGTAGTAAGCATCTAGGAATTTGTATTCAATTGTCTGCTGTATGTCAAATATTGCAATGTCAGAATATGTCAAAATATTACAATGTTATGTAAAGATGAATTAGCAGTTTATACAGTGAAGAAAGTGCGAACTGAGGCAGACTAAGGGGGATAGACAAGTTCACCCTTGCATCAAGTGAACATTTTCTAATTCCTGAAGATTATAGGGAGGACTAAACCTCATACTGTTTTCACACTGAATGGATAAATTTAGTATATGATCAACAGAATACAATTGTTCTTGTGGTTAGGGAGTTTCTCATCTTCCATCATGCAAAGGAAAAGAATATACTCCAGGAAATGATTTGGGGGGTAAAAAACCACATTTGAGCCAGAGCAGGTGATAACGTTTTAATTCTAGCATCTCTTGTATTTCACATATGAGGCTCTTAAAATACATGTAAATAAAGTAGGAGTATTCTCAGATTCACTTCTGGAATGAATCCCCTCAAAATGGAAAATTATAGAGAATTATCCTAAAAGAAAACCATGGTTATTCGTGAACCTGCAGTGTGCATGGATGTCAGGAACAAGCAAGGAGAAAAATCATCAACACACTCTGGATAACAGAGAAAAGAAGCCTGGAGCAAGCCGCTTAGGAAAATGTAGGAGACTGAGACCTGAGGAACAGATTTCAAGGCAGCCCAACAAGAAACTTTGTGACACTCTCATCACCAATTAACCACCTCGTAACCTGAAGTTGCACTGTCGATCAACTGGTAGAGCATTATAGCTCTGAAGAGCTCAGGACTGTGCGCAAACCCAGAGATGAAGCCCAACAAGCACCAACCACAAAACAAAGGCAGGACTATAATTCATCACAGGTATTTCTGGTATACTCATTGGTATTTCCAAAATCTCAGATTTACTTTCATCCAGATAAGAGCCTGTTAGATTTTATTCACTCCCTCCTTGTACTATCTTGAATTTTCTCTTTGAAATTCAGAGTAGTGTTTGATGCAGTGATATTTCCTTAATTTCTTTTGTTATTAGAAATTAATATGACTGCTTAGTATTATTAATCCCATTCCTGTATGCTTCTATGTCTTACTTATGGAATCATAAATTTTCTGGCTTCTAAAAAGTAGATCATGCTAGAGAACCTGTAAATTGATGTGAGAATGTGTGAAAATGTAGGAGACCATGTTTCCTCCTGCTTTGTCTTTTTTTTAAGTTTATCCAACTCTATATTTGTCATTATATATATATATACATATGTGTGTGTGTGTGTGTGTGTGTGTGTGTGTGAGGACATTTCTGTATGTCATCTGATATTTGTGTCACCTATCCATTTGTAGATGCAAATATTTGTGTGTGTGGGTATATGTGTGTATGTGTGTGTGTACAAACTGAAATGGTGTTGCAATTTTTCACTAATCTGTTCCATCAAACATAAGGTGAAGCAGTGAACATGTTTCTGATTTTTGGAATTGAAAAGTGAGGATATTTTTGCCTGCCTTCAATTCTTGATTTTACTCTATCATGATAAACATTAATCACAGGTTGTCCAGGATTTGTCTCCTTATATGTCTTCTTTAGTAATGAGGATTGAATCCATATTTGGCCATTGATAGTCAAGCATCTGACCCGGAGCTCAAACCCAGCCATGCTTTCCAAATGTTAGTGTGCTTCTAGCATGGAATTCTCATAATCATATATATTTGACAATGGAATTTTAATGAAGAAATATTAACCTACTTAATGGACATTTTCAATATTCATTTCAAAGTCCAATATTTCACAGGTGACATGTGGATATTTCTCTTTTTTTGTGTGAAAATACTGTACAGAGGGGTTAAAATTACATGGGCAAGATAGTGAGTACATTTCTTATCAAGCATTGTAGCCTCCTCCTTTGTTTACCCTTACTATCCCTTCCCACCTTCCCCACAACGCACCTAATCCTCCCCACTCCCCACCAAAGTTGTAAAGTTCATTTTCAACATGACAACTTGTACTTCTCATTGTTGCAACCGGTCCACCTGTATCCTGATTTAAATGACTTGTTTTTCCCCTTCCCCGCCACATATTATACTGATATCAAATACAGTGAAAGCAGGGGATATACTGTGGGGGAAGGACATACAAAGCAACAAAGAAATAATCTTATAAATGCTTTAGAAACAAAAGCAGGAAAGAAAAAACATTTAAATATATATCTTAGGGTTCATTTTCCTAACGTCACCTTATCTGACCTTTTCTGCCTAGCTCATATATAAACTAGATATTGCAAATAAGGGAAACCATGGGACCTATGTTTCTTTGGGTTTGGCTTACTTCACTTAATTTTTTACAAGTATTTCCATTTCCTCACAAATGGTGTAATGTCATTCTTTCTAATGGAGGCATAGAATTCCATTGTGTGTATATACCACATTTTCTTGATCCATTCATCTACTGAGGGGCATTTGGGTTGGTTCCATATCTTAGCTATGGTAAATAATGCTGCAATGAACATAGTTGTGCTGGTAGCTTTAGTTTGGTCTTGTTTGTAAACATTTGGGTAAATGCCCAAAATTGGGACTGTTGGGTCATACGGGAGCTCTTTGTGGAGTCTTTTGAGGAACCTCCATACTACTTTCCAAAGTGGTTGAACAAGTTTACATTCCCACCAACAATGAAGTAAGGTTCCCTTCTGTCCACATCCCCTCCAACATCTGTGGTTATTTGATTTCTTGATTTTTGCCATTCTAACTAGGGTGAGGTTTATCTCAATGTTGTTTTGATTTGCATTTCTTTTATGGCTAGTGAGGTTGAGCATATCTTCATGTGTCTATTGGCCATCCTTTCTTCTTCAGAGAAGATTCTCTTTAAGTCATTATCCCACTTATTTATTGGGCATTTGTTTCTTTGAGGATTTGTTGTTGGGGGATTTAATTTTTTGAGTTCCAAGTATATTTTAGATATGAGACCCTTGTCTGTTGTATGGCTAGTGAAGATCTTCTCCCAATCTGTGTGCTTTCTATTGATCTTGCTAGCTATGTTCTTTGCCATGCCAAAGCTCTGCAATTTCATGCAATCCCATTTGTCAAACCTTTCTTTGATTTGTTGTGTTTCCGGGTCTTTATTAAGAAATTTTCTGCCTTTGTCAAGGGTTTCTCCTATACCATTTTGTAATGTTTTCAGAGTGTCTGCTTTGATTCCGAGGTCTTTGATCCATTTGGAGTTGTTTCTGGTTCAGGGTGATAGATAAGGATCTAGCTTTAGTTTTCTACATGTAGTTAACCAATTTTGCCAGCACCATTTACTGAAGAGGGTGTCTTTCTTCCATTCAATTTTTTTTTTAGCTCCCTTATGGAAAATTAGGTGGCTATAGGTCTGTAGTTTCATTTGTGGGTTTTCAATTCTATTCCATTGGTCGTGAGGTCTGTTCTTGTGTCAGTACCATGCTGATTTGATTACTATGGCTTTATAGTAGAGTTTGAAATTTGGTATTGATATTCCTCCAACAGGGTCCTTTCCGTTGAGGAGCGTTTTTACTATTCGGGATCTTTTATTGTTCCATATGAATTTTTGGATTGCCTCTTCTATTTCCTTGAAGAATAAGGTTGGAATTTTGATAGGTATCGCGTTGAATTTGTAGATAGCCTTGGGAAGTATTGCCATTATTCCATGCTAATCTTTCCAATCCAGGAGCATGGGAGTTTTTCCCATTTTCTAAGTTCTGTTTTGATTTCCTTTTTCAAGTTTTTAAAGTTTTCATGATAGAGGTCCTCCACTTATTTGGTTAAGTTAATTCCTATGTAGTTTATTTTTTATGGGGCTATTACAAATGGAGTTGATTTCCTAATTTAAGCACTACTTTTCTCTTGTTGGCATACTGAAAAGTCATTGATTTTGGGGGGTTAATTTTATAACCTGCTACTTTGCCAAAGTTTTGAATCAGCTTGAGTAATTTGGGAGTGGATTCTATGGGATTCTTTAAATACAAGATCATGTCATCTGCCAAGAGGGAGAGTTTTATTTCTTCTTTCCCTATTTGGATCCCGTTTATGTCTGCATCTTGTCTTATTGCTGTAGCTAGGCATTCTAATACTAGGTTGAACAGAAGTGGAGAGAGTAGATATCCTTGTCTTGCTCCTGAGTTAAGAGGAAATGGCTTTAGTTTTTCACCATTAAGTATAATTTTGGCTATAGGTTTGTCATATACAGCCTTTATTGTATTGAGGAATGTTCTATGTTCTATGGATTCCTAATATTTCCAAAACCTTCATCATAAAGGGGTGTTGGATCTTGTCGAATACTTTTTCTGCATCTATTGAGATAACCATGTGGTTCTTATCCTTGCTCCTGTTGAAGTGATGAATAATATTAATTGATTTGCGTATATTGAACCAGCTTTGCATCCCTGAAACGAAGCCTGTTTGATCGTGGTATATGATTTTTTGGATGAATTGTTGAAGTCGATTGGCCAAAATTTTGTTGAGAAGTTTTGCATCAATGTTCATCAAAGTAATAGGCCTCTTTCTTTGATGAGTCCCTGCCTGGTTTTGGGATGAGAGTGATGATGGCTTCATAGAATGTGTTTGGTAGTGAACTTTCTCTTTCAATTTCATTGAAGAGTTGGAGGAGTATTGGTGTGAACTCTGCTTTGAAGTTCTTGTAGAATTCTGCTGTAAAACTATCTGGTCCTGGACTTTTCTTAGCTGGGAGGTCTCTTATTGCTGTTTCTATTTCAATGATTGATATGGGCCTGTTAAGATGGTTTAACTCATCTTGGTTTAGTTTTGGCATGTCAATATTTGCTAGGAAAAGGTCCATTTCTGCCAAGTTCTCAAACTTATTGACATAAAGTTTTGAGAAGTATTCCTTTATAATGTTCTGAATCTTGGTTTTTTCTGTGGTGATGTTTCTATTCTCATCTCTGATATTATTTATTTGGGTGCGTTCTCTTCTTTTCTGATAAAGTTTGCTAAGGATCTGTCAATTTTGTTAATTTTTTCGAAGAACCAACTCTTTGTTTTGATGATTCTTTCTATAGTTTTTTTTGGATTCTAATTCATTTTATTCTGATTTAATTTTAATTATGTCTTTCCGTCTACTGGATTGGGGTTTATCTTGCTGCTCTTTTTCAAGGAGGTTTAGATGTGTCATTAAATTGTTGGTTTCAGATCTCTCCAATTTGTTGATGTAGGAGCTCATTTGTTGATGTAGGAGCTTACAACTATAAACTTGCCTCTGAGTACTGCCTTTGCTGTGTCCCAGAGGAGCTGGTAATTTGTGTGCTCCTTTTTGTTGAATAGCATGAACATTTGAATTTCCTTTCTAATCTCTTCCTCGACCCACTCGTGATTCAGCAGTGTGTTGTTCAGGCTCCATTTGTTACCGGACTTTCTTTGGTGGCTTTTGGTGATAAGTTCTACTTTAATTCCCTTGTGTTCTGAGAGAATGTAAGGTATAACTTCAATGTTTCTGAATTTGAACAAGTTTGCTTTGTGGCCTAAAATGTGGCCTGTTTATGGGGGCCATTTGCTTGGTAGATTTTGTTCCATCTTTTAACATTGAAAATGTGTTTGTTTTTACGGGCAATATATGACTCCTGAAGGCAGCAGATAGAAGGGTCTTGTTTTTTAATCCAACTAGAGAGTATATGTCGCTTAATTGGAGATTTAAGTCCGTTAATGTTAAGAGATAGGACTGACAAGTTTTTGGGAGTTCCTGCCATGTTATCCACCTTCTTGGGGGCTGCAAACCTGGTTTCTTCCTATTGTTCTTGGATTCTCAGTTTGGGTGCAGTTTCTTGGCCTTTATTGTGGTCTTGTTGGTTTTCTATGTGTAGGACAACTTTAAGAATCTTTTGTAGGGCTGGTTTGTTGGAGATGTATTGTTTCAATTTTTCTTTGCTATGGAAGGTTTTTATTTAGCCTTCAGTTATGAAGGAGAGTTTAGCTGGGTAAAGTATTCTTGATTGATAGTTGTGTGTTTTTAGGGCATGGCATACATCATTCCAGGCTCTTCTTGCTTTGATTGTCTCTTCTGAGAAATCTGAGGTGATTCTAGTTGGTTTCTCTTTATAGGTGATTGATCTTTTCTCCATGACAGCTTTAAGGATCTTTTCCTTGGTCTGAGTTGATCCTGTGTGGATTATAATGTGATGGCGGGATGTCCTATTCTGGTCTGGTCTATTTGGAGTTCTAAAAGCTTCTTGTATTTGAATAGGCCTATCTTTTACCATGGTTGGGAAGTTCTCTGCTAGGATCCTGTTAAACAAATTTCCTAGGCCATTAACTTCTGTTTCTAAGAGATCCTTTGTACCCATTATCCTTAGATTAGGCCTTCTGATGGTGTCTTCCAAGTGTTGGATCGATTTATCATTTTTCTTGGACTTGTCTTGGATGGTTGTATGTTCTTTCTCTCTAATATCTCATTTAAGTGAGAATACATAAGTAGCCCCTGTTTTTCATTTTTCACCATTACACTATAAGAACAGATATACCTCTGAAAGAGTGATAAAATTTGTCTCTTTGTTATAAGATTAGACAGTTTCTACAGACTATTTCATATCTACATAGTGAAAATGTATATCTAATCTAATATTCCCTTGTTGAATACAATAACTTTTAAACAATTACTCATGCAATACTGGACAAAACTTACTATTTCACAACATTCACTATTTCTCACTCTTCCCACATATATCCTTCTAATCCTCATTAAGAAATTCTGAAGTAGTTGCTGCTATTAGGCCATGTAGAAGACCATGGAAATTTTTAGATGAATGGCATGATAGTAATAAAAGCTTCTTCATAAGAGTACATGACTTCAATAGGTGACCAAGAATTTTGTGGAGTCATTATGAAGAAAGGTCTTCTACTGTCCTATATTCACCAAGTCTTAGGTCTAATTTATAACATATGAAGGTAAGGACTCAAATGTTTTTCTCTCTTGCTATTGTTTCTAATATATTTATAAGATGACTTCTTTGTTGCTTTGTATGTTGCTCCTCATGGTATAACCCCTGTTTTCACTGTATTTGATGTTGGTATAATTTGTGGAGGAGAAGGGAAAAAACAAATTGTTTAAATAGGGATACAGGTGGATCATTGCAACAATGAAATGTACAAGATGTTTTGTCGAAGAACAAACTATACAACATTGGCGCGGGGTGGGGAGGGACAGGAAGAGATGGAGAGGGATGGGAAGGGGAAACAAAGGAGGAGGCAAAAATGCTTGACTAGAAATATACTCATTACCTTGCTCAGGTAATTGTAACCCCTTTGTACAGTATTTTCACAATATAAATAAATAAATAAAAATCATAATAATATATGAATTTCTGATTTCATGTTCTTATGCAAACTGCCATGAAAAGGAATAAACACTACACTGGCAATTCGTGCACCAATCAAACTAGAGGATAGCCACAGGAATTTTATATGAGCAGTAGGATATTTTTATATGTGAGTTAGAAAGGGTAGAAAATCCACCAAGTGTTCAATTCTAGAGAACAATACTACAGTTCTCAGAAAATCTAAAAGGGAAAAGAAAAAGCATGCTGTGCAATGTGTGCTTTTAACATGTCTTCCTGCAGGGAACCATTGACTTGTCTTAGGGTGGGCTGATGTTCAATAAACAGAGTAATCATGAAAAAGAAATTATGGTTCCATCAATGATACAGTAACTGTAGCCCCACCTCTAAGGCACAGTAGAAGTAAGTGACCACTGCTGTTGAGATACCTACTTGATGTTAGCCCTTCTCTCTCCAGACGGTAAGGTTTCCTGTTCTGTTTGGTGGTTTACTCTACTTTGGCACACATCAATAAAAGCTCACTTTATTTTCAATCTTCTAGCATGTACTAGTTTATATTCGTCATCACCTCTTTTACATAAATAATGAACTTTCTTTTGGAAAGAATATATTCATTTCTCTTTTCTTGTGCTGTTCAGAGTCACTTCACATGCATATCAGGAAGTTTGCTACCATTTAAAAGAGCATTGAAAAAACAGCTTTAGGGTGTCAGTACAGCTTTAGGGTGTCAGTATTACTGTATTTTACTTTTCCTTCACTTAAGAATCTTCATTAAAAGCCGGGCGCTGGTGGCTCACGCCTGTAATCCTAGCTACTCAGGAGGCTGAGTTGTGCGGATCGCAGTTCAAAGCCAGCTCGGGCAGGAGAGACCGTGAGACTCCTATCTCCAATAAACCACCAAAAAAACCGGAAGTGGCGCTGTAGCTCAAGTGATAGAGTGCTCGCCTTGAGCTGAAGAGCTGAGGGACAGCGCCCAGGCCCAGAGTTCAAGCCCCACTACCGACAAAAAAAAGAGAATATTCATTAAGATATTCTTGTGTAGAATTCTATAGCTGAATCCTAGTGGTTCACACTTCCAATCTTAGCTAATGAGGAGACTGAGAAATTAGATGGTGGTCAATGCCATCAGAAAAAAGGGAAGTAGATTAGAAATTTATTTCCAATGAATCACCAGAACACAGGAAGCAATAAATTAATAGTGTGTGGGACTTGAACAAAAAGACCTTAGAGATATGGGAAGAACCCTCCGGTCAAGCACAATGACTTGTAAAATACCCTATCTGGTATGTATCAGAAGATGCCAGTTGCTAAAAGGGAAATTTTAAGAGATGATATTATTGCTAATGGGTATTACACATCAGTAAACATTTCACAAAAAATTCACATAGTTGAACTACGATTGTGTATTGTTTTTGTCTGTTATTTATTGCCAAGTGAAGTTCCACAAAATATGGGTAATACATTCTAGGGGTGAAAAGTTATAAGGAGTAACTGCCATTTCAAATCTTAATTTGGCACCTATCTAGAGTATTTCACTCTGCTCTTACTCAGCAGTGGGTTTCTTAAAATTCCAGTGGGGGTAGCTTTATATCAGAACTTGGTAACATTTTCCGCTCACATTAATTTGTTAAACTTTTAAGAGCAGTTTTACATCAAAAGTTGTTATATCATATAACTCAATGTCATATTTGTTTCTTTATTTTTATTCGGTCGTAGGACTTGAACTCTAGTATGGGGTAATGTTATTGTGCTCTTCATCTGAAGGCAAGTGCTCTATCACTTGTGTCACAGTTCCACTTGTGATTTTCTTGTGGTTTACTGGAGATAAGAGTCTCCCAGACTCTATCCTATAAGGGCTAGCTTTGAACCTTGATCCTCAAATCCTAGCCTCCTGAGTAGCTAGGATTACAGACGTGAGCTTCCAGTGCCCGGCCCCATGTTATATTTTAAGGAACATGGTTTACATAATTTTTATATGTTACACAGTGTAAAATATTTCCTAACATACCTTTATCAAGATATTTATATTTGCGAACAATTACTTCATTCATGGCTGGATGAATTTCATTAAGGAGAAAAGTATACTGCACACCAGTCACCCTGTTTCTGGGCTGAAATATAACAATTCAGTTATAATTTTTCTGGGAATATTTTTAGGGAAGGAAATAATTACTTCTCCAGAAATAATTACTTCTCCAGGAAAAACAGCCTATCAAAACAAGAGTGATGTAAAAGCATTCTATGAAGTTATAAATAGTATGATCATAGTTCAGAAAATTTTAATATGAGTACAATTCTTGAGATTGATTCAGAACTAATACTCACTTGAAATCCTGGAAAAGACAGTCTATGGGGTACTGTAAGCAATTTCTATTTCTATTGGATTGTGTAGAGACTATAGAAAGACCAAGGAATCAATATAAGGAGAAATGTATCACATGGTATATTAAAATTGAAAAATGAGAGAATATATAAATAGATTGAATATGTCTGCCCTTCCAGAGAATGGCCAACATGAATCAAGAAATATATCCATTCTTGTAAATTTCTCATATTTCCCTAAGTGTTCATGTCAGGAAAATAGAAGCCTGTTTGTGGTGAGCAAAGCACTTACCAATATTTACATTTTCTGATTCTGTGTTACGCTGTTGTCCAGGTACCAATCACCTGGACAAAGTAATTAAAGCCAGTATAGTCATTGAAACTTGCATGAACTCCTCAATTTCAGAGGTACCATAATTTCTCTATCAATCAATTCATACAAGTTTACCTCAGAACACTCATTTGTGAGAACATATTTGGGGATAGTTTTCAGATTGGTACTTGGCATTCTGACTCCAATATTTCCATGAAGGAAAAGGTTCATTGAATCATTTTTTTTGTTACTTATCCTGTGTGCACCTTTTGCTCGATTGTTGTTAGAACAAATTCCAAATATTCAGGAATCCTTGCATGCCACTCACTATAATACAACTTCAGTGAAATTTTTTGTTCCTTCATAAGTCACACTGTCCTATTAAATTATACTTTCCAAACATATACAATGTGCACTAATTATTAGTAATTGTAGCTATCTGTAGGCTAATTTTATGAAGAAAACCAGTTGTAGCTTATTCCATCTGTGCAATGTGCTTAGTGATTTCAAATGTAGTGTCTAAATTTATCTCTATTGCTTCCATTGAAAGTGGTGTTAACAAAAGTATCTTTTATGCAGTAGCTTCATGTAATTGTAACTCCTCTGTACGGTATTCTCACAATTAAAAAAAAAAAAGAAACAGTGAAAACTGGCTAATTGAAGGTATTAGAATGAGGATCAAATTGCAGGCTAGTCAATAACAGGGAGAAATCCATCTATTGATCAAATTACTGAATTTTAATACAGTTGAAATGAATGCTACTTCATTGAAGAATATAAGAAGAAGTCAATGTCCTAGACATTGACTCATTTGACAGAAGCACATGTTAGACTGGAACTCCAGAGATTCTGATTTTTACATGAGCTCAATTTGTCCTATCACAAGAATGATGAAAACATCCACAATAGACACAAAACCTCATCTTTACTCATGAGAAGCCTTCTGATTGAAATCGTTTCTACCTACTTCGGAATGGGATCCTGCCCTCCTTCATGAGATATCATGCACTCCTATACCATCTTTTATCAGTTCCTAAGTGTCCATGTTTTAGTTTTTGCTCAGGGATTTTGCCAGATTCTCCATTGTAAGACAAATCATGGCTTTTTAAGTTTTCTCCTCATGTGGTTTTCTTGAAATTTTCTCAAACTATGTTCTATTGTTTGACACATAGCAATATTGAAATTCTTCAGTTCCTCAGTTTCACAAAAGAGCAATTCCAAACAGAGATTTGAAAATTCACATTTTCCTTTCCTTATTATTTTAATAACAACTACTTGTACTTCCAGTACTTTGTTCAGATACACTAGATGTTTAATGTAGGAACTTTCCACTGCATAATACATACTACCAATATCCTTAAGTCTCTCTACTCCCAAAGTTCCTAAATATGACTCCAAAATATTGTGTAGGAGATCTTTAAAGAAAATTAATTGGTATTGATGAAAAATATTGCTAGTGAATCAACCTAAACTAGAAGAGTGATAAATACAATGGACCACCTTCTATATGTCATTACACGAGTGAATTCCACTTTTTAGGATTTTGAATATAACTATTTTTAATAATACATAATTTAATTTCATGTTTTCTGGATAAATCTGTCAACCAAGGCTTTAATTGAAAATTCTACAAACAAATTACATTCCAGAAAATTTGCAAATTCTTCCAATCTATAAATTGGAACACAGATGCATAAGCTATATGTATATACATAAACACATACATTCACTAATATTTCTTTATAGAGTAAATATGTTTGTTTGGTGTTATATTCTAATGTTAATATTTGTAAATATATATGTATATATACATACATTTTTATATATACTTATATATGTATATTACATATGTATACTTACATAAATCTTATGTATTTATTTATATATAAATATGTAAATATATAAAATGTATCTATATACATATATTTATATATACATATACTTATGTATACAGATAATATACACATATTTATATATACAAATATATACACAAATATCGATGTATATAAGTAACCTTTCTGGGAACTTGTCTCTTTCTTGCTCTGTTTATTTTATATTTTCAAGTAGCTGCTTTGAGAAATCTGAGCTCATTTTACTCGTACTTTACATAAATATGTATCTAAGGTATAAATTAAAAAGATATATAGAAAAATGAAGCACATCAAGTAAGACAGAGATATATTTTTGGCATAAGTTGAATACGTTCTGAAAATGTCTTGTTTTGAAACTACTTTCTAATAAACATAGTGGTAATTGGCATTCCTGTTTACCAAAATAAACACTGTCATTCTGAGACAAACTCTACCTTTACAACAATATGGTCAACTTTTTGTAAGAAAGGAGTTAGAGTCTGAACATGAAAGTTTTATGTATAAACCACATTCAAACTTAACCTGAATCAATTTGCTTTAGTTAATGTGCCAAGTAAAATTTATTTTTGTTATGTATTATTATTATTCAGCAGGCACCATTTATGAACATGAGACTTCCTAATGTTCAAATGATTCAGCTTGTTTGTTTACCAAAGATAGCATTTTCAACTTTTTCCTAGCTATCAATAGGAAAATAAATGAAGATGGGAAAAATAATAAAAATTAAAGGTTGACTTATTGTGGCTATATGGACCATAGAAAATATACAGCTGTCTAGGCAGAACTAACAAATAGGGCTTGAATATGAGGCCTGGGCATTTAACTTGGAGACCGGTCCTTGAATTCCAGTACTGGGACTTGAAATCATGGCTTGGGACCTGTACTCAGGACCTGGGAGTAGAACTTGCTGGCTGGGTCTTGAACCAATGGCTTGGCCCTTGAACTCAGGCTGGGCCTTGAAAGTAGGGCCTGGGACTTGAATTTTCCTCCTGGAAATTGAAATTACAGCAGCAGACTTAATCTTGGCTTTGGCCTTAAAGTCAGGGGATTGGAGTTGAACTGGAGCACTGGATCTTTAAAATGGTGCCTGGGACTTGAACTGGGGTCCAAACAAATTCATATTTGTTTGGGATTGATCTTCTTGCCCTGAGCCTTGATCTTATAGCTTTGGATTTGATCACATGGCCTAGTATTATAACTGGGTCCTTGGACCTTGAATTCATGAGCTGGGAATTCAAATTGGTGCCTTGGCCTTGAACTCTGATCCTACAATTTTAATTTTGGACCAGGGATTTTAACTTCGGGCCTGGGACTTGAACACTTGCTGTGGGCCTAAATTTAAAGCCTTGGCCTAGCATTCAAAACATTGCATTTGAACTGGTTTGAACTGGGGCCTGGGATTTGAATTTATGGTGTAGGCCTGAAACTATAGGCCTTGGCATTGAATTCAAACACTGAACCTTAAGCTCACAGCTTGGGCCTTCATACAAAAAGTGTTATTTAAACTGGGAACTACACCTTGATCTACCATTGGAAGGAGGAATCTGGGATTTAAACTCACAGCCTGGGACTTGAACTCATGCCTGGGCCTTGAAAGCAGGACCTGATAGTTGGATTGTGGCCAGAACTTTAAGCTCAGGGCCTGGCACTTAAACTTTTACCCCAAGTCTTCATCTTAGGGCCTGCGCCTAAAATTTAAGGCCCAGGATTTGAATTCCCAGCCTGAGCTTTGAAGTTGGAGCCTAGGTATTAAACTTTCTGCCTGGGTTTGAACTCTCAGCATGGCACCTAAACTTAGGGCCTGAGAATTAAACTCAACAACTGGGACTTAAATTCCCAGCTTAAGCTTTTATCTTAGGTTCTGAGCCTTCAGATTTTGATCTGGTCATTGAACTCATAGTTTGCATCATTAGCAATGAACTTGGGGTTTGGGCCTAGAACTTTCATACTGGGAATTGCATTCAGGACCAGGGATTTAAAGTCACCTCCCTAGCATTTAACTTGTGTCTTGGGCCTTGAATTTGGGACCTGGAATTTGAACTTGGATCTTGGGAATTGAACTCAGTATTGAGACTGGAACTTGCATTTTGGCCCGTGAACTCACAAACTGGGATTTGAACTGGGGCCCTGGACCTTGTACTCAGTGTAGGGGATTTGAACTTGCAGTATGTAAATTGAACATGGTGCAAAGGACGTTAACACAGCCTAGGAAATGAATTGGTCCAGGAACTTGAACTTGGAGATTGGTAGGTGAACTCAGGCTTTGGACTAGAACTCGCATGCTGGGCCTTGAACTCACAACTTGGGACTTGAACTGGCCCCTGCCTGAACCTTGTACTCAGTGTTCAAGACTTGAACTCACAGTGTGCATTCTGAACATGGAGCAGGAGATGTTAATAAAGCCTAGGACATAAACTTGACCTGCGCTGTGAAATAAGGATCTGGGACTTGACCTCATGGCCTAGCCTATACCGCAGTGCCTGGGACTTGAACTCACAGCCTGGGGCTTGACCTCATGAGGTGATAATTGTAATGTTGCCCTGGACCTTGAACTCCTACCTGGGAATGGAATTCCTGCCTGGGCTATGAACTCACAACCGAGGTCTTGAACAGGGTGCCAGGGCTACTAACTTGGAGCCTGGGAATAGACCACATATTTGGGGCTTAAACTTTGAGCCTAGGCCTTGAAATCACAACCTGGGTCTTGAAGTGACAGTCTGGGCTTTACCTCACAATCTGTGGCTTAAACTGTAGGCCGGGTCCTTGAATACCTAACCTGGGCCATGAGTTCACAACCTATGACTTTAACTGACAGTCTGCAATTTGATCTTGAGTCCTGGACATTGAACTCAGCATGAAGTGCATACTGGTCCTTCAGTTTGGGGCCGGGGCTTCAACTCATGGTCTGGGCCTTACTCTTCTGGTCTGCTCCTTGAACTGAAAGCCTGGAATTTGATCTCTGAGCCTGGGCCTTGAATTCGATGCCTTGCCATTCAATTTGTAACCTTGGCCTCAAACTGAGTGCCTCAGCCTTGAATTGGGACCTGGAACTTGGACTCATAGAATGGGACTGAAATTCTGGGTCTGGATCTTGAACTCAAAGACTTGCCTTGAACTCACAGCTTGGGCTTTGATCTCCCAACATTGAACTGGAAGACGGGACCTGAGACTTCAACATGGCGCCTAAGACTTAAATTCACAGCCTGGGCCTTACAATCTGACCCAGGTTTTGAAATCCAGGCCTGGGAATTGCATTGCAGTCCGAGGCTTGAACTTGGGCCCTGGGACTTAAAACATTCATCCTCACACTTGAACTATGTCAAGCAATTTGAACTCAGGTCTGGAACTTGATTTGCACTCTTGAAGTCTTGGCCTGGGCCTAGGACTGAGAATTGAATTTGGGGTCTGGGGCAAGTCCTCAGTGCATAGGACGTCATTTCAGGACCTAGGTCTTGATATCAGCACCTAGGAGACTGCTAGCCTGAGCCTTGAACTATCAAACTGAGACTTGAATTATGGGCTTGGGACTTGATCTGGGCATTAAACTGAGTACCTGGACCCTGAACTCATGACCTGGGATTTAAACAGTGACCATGGACCTTCAACTCAAGGGCTGGTCCTTCAACTCAGCACCTGTAACTTGAATACTTGGCCTGGGATTTTTACTCATGGCCTAGTACTTGAAATCTTGGCCTGCGATTTGAAGATCCTGGACTGCACCTTGAAACCATGGCTTGGTATTTGAAGTCCTGACCTGGCTATATATTCATAATTGATATTTAATTCAAAGATTATGATTGAACTCACAGACTGAACTTGGGGCCTGGACCTTGAACTCAGAGACTGAGCCATGAACTCTCAGTTTGGCATTTGAATTGAGAACTTGGACCTTGAGGTGGGGGCCCATGACTTGAATTCAATGCTTGGACTTTGAACTCAAAACCCAGGCCTCGAACTGGATGTTTAGACCTTGAACTGTTTACCTGGGACATGAACACATTACTGGGCCTGGGCCTTAAACTCACAGAATAGGCTATGAATTCAAAGCCTGGGGCATGAACTCATGGAGGGTAGTTTAACTGGGGCCTAGTTCCTTGAAATCTGGGTTTGAGGATTGATATCAGGGACAGGCTCTGAATTTTTGGCCTGCAACTTGAAGTACAGACCTGCAAATTTTACTCTGGAGCCCTCCAGTCTGTCAGTTTGGGCTGGCCTGTTCACGCATATGCGTCATCTGTACTAAGGGCACCTGGCATTGTGAATCCTGAGTTCCTTCTGTCTGCTAGTGCTGGGGATCCTGCTACTGCCCATGTGGCATTGATACTGAGGGTTCCTAGTACTGTTGATGTGTACCCTGGAATCAGTGGGTCTGTAGTACCAGTGAATCTGCTCAGGCACAAGGAACTCTTGATTCACATGCTTGCTGTATAATCACGGGCTGTTTTGCTCTGACTACACTATCGTTTGTCAAAATCCAAAGTAAAGAAATAGGATAAATGAATAAGCTTTCTGATCTCCAAACCCATAAATTTTCCTCAGTACAATGTAAGTTTTTTTTTCTTTTTTTTTTATTGTGAAAATACTCTACAGAGGGGTTACAATTACATGGGCAAGTTAGTGAGTACATTTGTTATCAAGTATTGTAGCCTCCTCCTTTGTTTACCCTTCGCATCCATTCCCAGCCTTCCCCCGCCCCCCCACCCACTCCTCCCCCCCCACCAAAGTTGTAAAGTTTGTTTTCAATATGACAACTTGTACTTCTAATTGTTGCAACGGGTCCACTTGCATCCTTATTTAAACGACTTGTTTTTCCCCTTCCCCTCCACAAATTATACAATTAAGTTTGGAATTGCTCTCAGATCTGGCGACCCTGTGATTTGTGAGAAAAGTCAAGTATGATTTCACTGAGACCAATAAAAATATGTCATCACCCAAACTACTTCAAATCAGAATTACCTTATCTGAATTTTCCTCTCATTCTTGTTTTGTGTTAAAATATTTTTCCTCTCTTCTTATTCTCTTATAATCAATTTAAATCATGGTCAAATCTTTTTCTTTGCATTTTCATGATTTGAGGATTCACTTATCTCATCAATTTTGAAATTGTAAATGGGAGTATGTTAAACTGGTAATTGATCAATGTATTTACAGGTGGATAGGTATTATGTTTCCGTTCTGAAATTGGTTAAGGAAAAATATTTTTATTTTTTTATTTTTTATTGTGAACATACTGTACAGAGGGGTTCAATTACCTGGGCAAGATAAAGAGTACATTTCTTATCAAGCATTGCAGCCTCCTCCTTGTTTACCCTTCACATCCATTCCCAGCCTCCCTCCATCCTCCCATCCAATCCTTCCCCACCACCAAAGTTCGTTTTCGACATGACAACTTGTACTTCTCATTGTTACAACGAACCACCTTATCCTTAGTTAAACGACTTGTTTTTCCCCTTCCCCTCCACAAATTATACTGACATCAAATACATTGAAAGCAGGGGTTATACTGTGGGGGAGGGACATACAAAGCAACAAAAAATAATCTTATAAATGCGTTAGAAACAAATGCATGAAAGAAAAAAAAACATTTAAATACATATCTAAGGATTCATTTTCCTAACATCACATTATCTGGCCTTTTCCGCTTGACTCATACATATACTAGATATTACAAAAAGGAAACCATGGGACCTATGTTTCTTTGGGCTTGGCTTATTTCACTTAATATAATTTTTTCCAAGCCTTTCCATTTCCTAACAAATGGGGCAATGTTATTCTTTCTGATGGAGGCATAGAATTCCATTGTGTATATATACCACATTTTCTTGATCCATTCATCTACTGAGGGGCATCTGGGTTGATTCCATATCTTAGCTATGGTAAATAATGCTGCAATAAGCATAGATGTGCTGGTAGCTTTAGTGTGGTCTTGTTTGTAAATATTTGGGTAAATGCCCAAAATGGGATTGTGGATCATATGGGAGCTCTATGTGGAGTCTTTTGAGGAACCTCCACTCTGCTTTCCAAAGTGGTTTAACAAGTTAACACTCCCACCAAAAATGAAGTAAGGTTCCCATATGTGCACATCCCCTCCAGCTCCTGTTGTTCTTAGAGTTCTTGATTTTTGCCATTCTAACAGGGGTGAGGTGGTATCTCAATGCTGTTTTGATTTGTATTTCTTTTATGGCTAGGGAGGTTGAGCATTTCTTCATGTGTCTATTGGCCATCCTTCTTTAGAGAAGTTTCTCTTTAAGTCTTTAGCCCACTTATTTATTGTGCAGTTGTTTCCTTGAGGATTTGTTGTTGGAGGGTTTAATATTTTGAATTCCAAGTATATTTTACATATGAGACCCTTGTCCGTTGTATGGTTAGTGAAGATCTTTCCCAATCGGTAGACTTTCTATTGATCTTGCTAGCTATGTCCTTTGCCATGCAAAAGCTCTGCAACTGCATGCAATTCCATTTGTCCAACCTTTCTTTGATTTGTTGTGTTTGTGGGTCTCTATTAAGAAAATTTCGGCCTGCTCCAAGGAGACCTAGGGTTTCTCCTATTTCATCCTGTAATGTTTTCAGAGTGTCTGTTTTGACTCAGAGGTCGATTTGGAGTTTTGATCGATTTGGAGTTGATTCTGGTTCAGGGTGATAGATAAGGGTCTAGTTTTAGTTTTCTAAAAGTAGTTAACCAATTTTGTCAGCACCATTTACTGAAGAGGCTGTCTTTCTTCCATTCTATTTTTTTATCTCCCTTATCGAAGATTAGATGGCTATAGGTCTATAGGTTCATTTCTGGGTTTTCAATTCTATTCCATTGGTCCTGAGGAGGGTAAGAATAAGGGTGAGCTGTAAGTAAGGAAAAAGAGAAGGAAGGAAGGAAGAAGGAATTGTGATCTCGGCACACTCTGGAGGGAGCTCTTTTGTTCACAGCCCTCAAATGAACTGGGGTGTCTGAACTTACTTGGTTTCTTTCCTGGCCATGTGGATGTTCAGTGAACTGGAATCTGACCTTGGGTCTATGTGTGGGAAGGAGGGGAGGAAGAGCGACTAGTGCCTGGGAAAGGCCTGTAATTGGGCCCTATATTTGTGGTGGGAAATTTAAAGGCTAAAGGATCACAAGTTCAACTGTGGGCTATTCTGTTTTGCCAGTTCACAGCCAGCTAATGTTTGATCCAGCCCCAGACTCTGTGCCTGAGGGTGGGAGGGAATAAATTTGCACAAATGACAAGGAGAGGGGAGGGGAAACAAAATGGTGGTGATCAGCCTTATTCAGTTATCTTCCCCACAGTGTGTTCAGGGCTTCATCTGATTAACCCCAGTGCCCTGAGTGGGAGTCGGAGGCGGGAGGGGAGTATATTGTGGGATATCATGGGTATAATAAAAATAAGGCATTAAAAGAAAAATGTCCCTGTGACCTCCAAGAGCCAAATAGGTATCAAGTATATGTAAAATATGGAAGAAGGAAATGAGGTCAAGGAACTGTAACCTGTCGTCTAAAGTTTAGATTCACCAAATAAGTTCAGTACCCCTTCCTCCATACGATGGAAGATATCCCACGCTTAGGTTTTCTACAGCAATCCCTCCTTCTGTGTAGTCTTCTCTTGGTGGGCCACAGTTACTGTGATGTAGCCAATAATCCTCACTACTGTTTAAGGAACTGAGGAAATTCCGTCCTACTTCCCTATATGAAAACAGAAATGCCAATGCCAGCCTGAAACCAGGAGACAAAATTTCAGTTTCTCTTACTTGCATTGTTGGACTATAATTCTATGGAGAGAAATGCGTAAGCATTCATTAGTGATTCACTAGCATTCACTAGTGATTTCCCACACTTTTCTTGTGTGTGTGTGTGTGTGTGTGTGGTTTGTCTGTATTAAAGATACTGTACAGAGAAGTTACAGTTACATGAGAAAGCTAATGAGTCCATTTCCTATCGAGCATTGTTACTCTCCTTGATTTTTCCCTACCATGACTACCCTCCCCACCACCCCAACTGATCCCTCACCCATACAAAGTTGTAAACTTCATTTTCAACATAGCGTTTTATACATTTCATTGTTACAATGGGTCAATCTGTATCCTCATTTAAGCATATTATTTTTTCCCTTCCCCTCCTCAAATTAGAGTAGTTTATAAAAAATAAACAGGACACTAACATCAAATACAATGAAAATAAGGGTTATACCATGTGGAAGGAACATAGAAAGAAGCAAAAATAGTAACATTGTATATTATAAATTCGTTAGGAACAATAGCAAAAAAGAAAACATATTTTGAGTCCCAATCTTGGGGTTCAGTTTGCTTAACATCATCTTAGATGGTCATATGTACCTAGCTTTTGGCCTTTTCTGCTTGTCCTACAGATATACTAGATATTGCAAATAAGGGAAACCATGGGACCTAAGTTTCTTTGGACCTGGCTTATTTCACTTAATATAATTTTTACAAGACTTTCTATTTCCTAACAAATGGGGTCTATGTGATCATTTCTGATGTAGGTATAGAATTTATATATATTAAATATACATAATAAAATGTATATATATATATATATATCATATGAATGGGTCAGGAAAATGTGATATATATAATATATATGTATACATATATAGTCTATATATATATTGCATTATATAGACATATATATATGCAATGGAATAAGGTGTCTTTTCCAAATTTTATATGAACCATATTTCTTTAATTCTATTAAGATAAAAGTATTCATTAGAGAAAAGCACAAAATGTTTCTACAAGTGCTTCTATATCCACATTCCATATTCAGCATGAATTAAATGAGTAAATTTTAAAACTATTGAAGATTTTAAAATGAAGGAATATATCAATATGCCCTCTTGAAAATAGAAATTGTTGATAGAAGAATTAGATCTACATTTTAAGTTTAAAATCTTCTGCTGATAAATAATGATTATCACCCCATATATACTGGTTTTCTTCAATTTCAGAGTCCAAATTGAATCAAATATATTGCTTATAGTTAGGAAAGAAGAAGTTTATTGTGAACAGTATGCTATTTATTCTTTCTATATTGTTTGTTCATTTTTGGTTCACATAGTTCAGAAAACGTATTCATATTTTGAAAGATTAACCTGAACCATGCCATTTATCCAAATCTTAGCATGCTCTTCCCCCTGGCCTAAGAGGAATTACTTCAGAGTTTCTTAAGGACGATTAGAAGGATAGATGTGGACATAGAGAGGGATATTGAATGTTATAAAATAGTAATTTTGTCCAGCCCAAAGTAAATGTAATTGCTTACAAAGGAAATTTTCTTCAAAAAGTAAATCCTATTGGGAAATATTTCATTACATATAAAATTGTCTGTAGAATATTTGTCTAACCTTATAACAAAGAGGTAAATGATAACACTCTTTTACAGTTAAATTTGTTCTTGTAATGCATTGGTGACACATAAAAAACACTTGCTTCTAAAATGATCTGACTTCCATGAGTGAATCCAGTTCAATTCAAAAGAATTTCCTACATTATCTTCAACAATTTTTGAATATAGTTATGTATGTCTAAAATTTTCCATTTCCATGAATCATTAATATCCGTGTTTCATCTTCAGGACGAAGCAACATGAAACTTGGATGGAAGTTTTTAATGCAAATATCTTTGGAAATTATATGAAATTTCTTCAGTTTTGTTTCAACATCCAAGGGTGCCTCCCCCCACCATTTTATACTTGACTTTCATTATTGGAACACAACATTCCTACTGCTAAATATAATAGCTTTTGAAGCTTATTTTAGGAAATATACCTTCCAAAGTATTTAATTGAGATTAGAATTCTAATGTAATCACTAGAGTTCAAGTATTTGACTACAGAAGAGGAAGTTTGACACTAAGAATCTTGCATTTTTAATAGGTGTTAATATGTAAGGGTTTCTGATTATGGGAATATTTGAGCAACAGGATTTCTCATTTGTAATTTCAAATGATTATTTGGATTGCTACAGAAATATTTCAAAAAATGATTTCAACATTAATTTTAAATGATGGTTTGAAATCCGGAGACATAGTATCTATTCACACTGGGCTGTAAAGAGAACTATTCCCACATGTCTGTATATGGATTGCCAACCTATTGACATGAGTATCTATGCATAAATTTATGAGAGTTGAGAAGAGTACATGTATCAATACTCTTTAAAATCAATCTTATTATCAAGGTGATGTACAGAGGGATTAGACTTTCAAATGTAAGGCAGTAAGAACTTTTATGGTCGTATTTTCATACCAACTCCTCATTTTTCTCACATTTTCTTTTGTTTCAATTCATCCTCTCCCACCAGATATCAAGTTTACTTCCAACTTGTTTTCTGAGGTTTGTTGTTGGATTGTTTCTCCCTTTGTCATTTCACTCAGATTTTGATGTCCCCCTTCCCTTTCCTAATTTGGATTAATGTACATTTATTACACAGGGTACTAAAATGAAATACAGTGACAACAATGGATAAAACATTGGAAATTAATGTATAAAGCAAGTGAAAAATAGCTTAACATATTATATTTAGAAAAACAGCAACAAATTTCGGGAGGAAGATGAGGGAAGAGAAACTGGGGGCTCAGCTCGGCATTGAAAACCAAGTAGTGTCCCAGTGAAAAATGCAAGGCTAAAGAGACATTCCTAGGGCTGCCATCATGGTACAGAGTTTAGCCAGAGAGGAAAAATTCAGGAAGCTTGGTGAATGAGAAAGATTCAAGAATTTGCAGTGTCCACAGCCACAGCTGTCAAATCAACAGACAGAGCCTGGGCCAAAGATCCAAGCAGATTCTATTCACTGCCAGAATGAACTGACAAGGAGTTGTAATCTTCTTCCTGCAGGCCATGGTCTGTTGCAGACTACGGAGGGCACAGAAACCCAGGGAAAGATGTAAGTACCACACAAGACATTCTAACTCCTCACAGAGCAGTGGTGGAAAGCTATCCCTTTGTCAAACACTGGAGTGAATATTAACAAAGAACAGGCCAGAGTAGTTAACACATAATTCAGGATGTGGAAGAAGACAATAGGAGCCTTCCAAAGGTCAAAGGAATCTGATCTTCGGGGCTCATCTTCACTCCCGGGGAAAGTTGCTATTCTCAGGCAGAGGCCTCACAAAGAAATAAGTCCCAACTAAACCAAAATATAACAGAAATCATCTAATACAGACCTTTCTGCTTTCCCTGCTCTTCCTGCAAATTCTATTCCTGTTATCAAGAATCTAGAAAACTGAGATTCTAAGCTTGTTTTACAGATTCAGCTCAATCTGTTACTTCAGTGCTGAACAAGGAGAATGGAAGGTACAAGACAGGATATGGCTGACAGTGCATATAGATTTTTAGGTGATCTACTATACTGGGCTAATAAGCACTTGATTCAAAGTCCAGGTTAACCTGTGATCCCAGGATTATTATTATTATTTTGTTTGCAACAGTTGAATTACTACTTCAAGAAAAATTACTGGATTCTAAAGAGAAAAAAGTAACACCTCAAGGTCACTTGTATCTATATTTGCCATCTGAATTGGGTTTATTTTTGATGCATTGTTTGGAAAATTTGCAAAACAAATGAGATTTACTGAGTCTAGAGATGCACTTTTATCTTTTTTATATTAGGGAGTAGAACTAATTTTAGATTTTCAGGTTCTTGGATTTTAATTTTTTCTCAAAGAATTTCCTTTACAATTAATCTTCAAATTGGACAATAGGTTACCGATGTATCATGTTACATTTCCAAGTTACAATGATGTAGCTGTAACCCTTCAACTGAAAGGGGAACTTTAGCGGATACATTTGATATTCGAAGAAAAATCTGGAAATACTTGGTTTTGACAGTTGTGATTCAGAAATGATCTTGGTTTACTTATTAAGTTGTTTTAACATGCAATCAAATGAGAGATGAACCAATATATTTGTTATTGTAAAGATATATATGTACATATGCATATACATATATATGTCTATAGATAGAGAGAGATAGAGAGAGGGGGGTTACATTTCCATGGGCAAGGTAATGAATTCATTTGCTATCAAGCATTGTTACGCTTCTTTGTTTATCTCCTACCATCCCCACCCCATTTCTCCCTCTTTCCCCCTCCCACAAAGTTGTAAACTTCGTTTTCAACGTAGTGTCTAGTACATCTCATTGTTACATTATGTCATTCTATATTCTTATTTCAGCATTTCTTTATTTCTCTTCCCCTCCCCAAAATTGGAAAATGTATATACAAGATGGAGGACACCAGAATAAATACAGTGACAAAAGGAGTGGTACCATGGGGGAAGAAACAAAAAAAATGACTAAATACATTATAAATATATTTTTAAAAACTACAAGAAAGATAAAAATTTCTTCTATACCTATCTTGGGTTTCAATTCGCTTAGCATCAGGACAAAAGGTTATATGAATATAGATTTTGACCTCTTCTTTTCCTACACATGTATTATTTATTGCAGATAAGCAGTACAGGGTTTCTTTGGTCTGCTTACTTAATATAATTTTTCCAACTCTTTCCATTTCCTAATAAATGAGGCCATTACATTCTTTCTAATGGAGGCATAGAATTCCATCTATATGGAATATATGTGTGTGTACACACTTATATATACATATATATTGCATATATACATATATATACCTCATTCTCTTGACCAATTCATCTAGGGATAGCTGTGTTGATATATGAGCTATGGTGAATAATGTGATAATATATGTTATGTGGCTTTTGTATGATCTTGTATGTGATCATTTGGGTAAATGCCTAAAAGTGGGATTGTTGGGTCACAGGGGAGCTCTATACAGTCTTTCAGGAATCTCTATGTTGCTTTCCAAAGTGGCTCAAATTGGATATTGCCCCATTTTTTAGGAAATGGAAAGGCTTGGAAAAATTATGTTAAGTGAAGTAAGCTAGGCCCAAAGAAACATAGGTCCTATGGTTTCCCTATTTGCAATATCGAGTATATGTCTGAGTCAAGCAGAAAAGGTCAGATAAGGTGATGTTAGGGAAATGAACCCTAAGATATGTATTCAAATGTTTTTTTTTTTCTTTCATGCAATTGTTTCTAACACATTTATGAGATTATTTCTTTGTTGCTTTGTATGTCCCTCCCAATGAAAGCAGTAAAACCCCTGCTTTCACTGTATGTCATGTCGGTATAATTTGTGGAAGGGAAGGGGAAAAACAAATCATTTAAATAGGGATACAGGTGGACCCATTGCAACAATGAGTTGTACAAGTCGTTATGTCGAAAACGAACTTTACAACTATGGTGCGGGGGGAAGCCCAGGGAGGTTTGGGTTGGGGAGATGGGGGGAGGATGGGAAGGGATGGGAAGGGGAAAAAAAGGAGGAGGCTACAATGCTTGATAAGAAATGTACTCATTATCTTGACCATGTACAGTATTTTCACAATAAAAAATAATAACCTAGTAAATAAAAATAAAGAAATAAAATAAAAATAAAGAAAATTTGGGGTCATGCCAAGGAGTCCCTGTTTTTCTCCTATTCCTTCCTGTAATGTTTCTGGATATCTGCTTTGACTTCAAGATCTTTGATCCATTGGGGTTTGAATGTGTGCAGAATGATATATGAGGATCTAGCTTTATTTTTCCACAGGTGATTAACCAATTGTGCCAGCTCAAATTACTGAAGACGCTGTCTTTTTTCCATCCTAATTTTTTTAACTTCTCTATGTAAGATTAGGTGGCTATAGGTCTGTGGGATCATTTCTAGGCCTTCATTTCTATTCCATTGATATTTAGGTATGTTCTTGTGTCAGTACCAAGCTGTTGGATTACTATGTCTTTGTAGTACAGTTTGAAGTTTGATATTGATATTCATCCAGTACTGTATTTTCTGTTAAGCCTTATTTTTGTTATACCAGGTACTTCCTAGTATCATGCTTTTTGTTTGTTTGTTTGTTTTGTTTTGTCTCGTATTGTTTTTTGATTATGATTTTATTTCCTTGAAGAATGAGGTTGGTAGATTGATAGGAATCACATTGAATTTGTGGATAGACTTTGGAAGTATAGCCATTTTCACAATGTTAATCTTCCCAAACCAGAAGCTTGGGAAGTTTTTTCCGCTTCTTTATTTCTGCTTTAATTTCCTTTTTCAAGTTTTTAAAGTTTTCATCCTAGATGTCTTTTACATTTTTAGTTAACTCCTAGATATTTCATTTTTTATGTGTCTATTAGAAAAGGAGTTGTTTTCCTGATTTCATCCATGCTTTCTCCTTATTGGAAGGAGAGGAAATACAGGAAAGGAATTGATATTTGATGATTATTTTGTATCCTGCTAGTTTACCAAAGTTTTGAACCACGTCAAATAACTTGGGGGTGGAATTCGTGTCGTTCTTTATATACAAGATCATGCCATCTGCAATGAGGAAGAGTATAACTTCATCTTTCGCTACTTGTATCCCCTTTATATTCGCATTTTGTCTTATTACCGTTGCAGTCTAATACTAAATTGAAAAGAATGGAGAGAGTGAACATTTTCCTTTGCTCTTGAATTTAGATGAAATGGCTTTAGATATTTGTCTTTAAGTATAATGCTGGCTTTAGATTTGTCATACACAGCGTTTATTATATTGAAGAATGTCCCAAGAATTCCTAATTTTCCAGAGATTTCATCATAAAAGCATGTTGGATCTTGTCAAATGATTTTTCTGCATCCATTGAGATAACCATGAGGTTCATCCTTGCTCTTGTTGAAATGATAAATTGTATTAATCGATTTGTTCATATTGAACAAGCAATGCATCCGTGAAATGAATCCTGTTTAATAATAGTGTATCATTTCTGGGTGAGTTGTTTAATTCAATTGGCCAAAATTTTGTTGAAGACATAATGAAGACATAATGGTTGTCTTTTTTTCATGAGTCCCTGGTTGGTTTTGGGATGAGGGCTACAATGGATTCATAGAAAGGGTTTTGCAGTAAACTTTCACTTTCAATTTCATTGAAGAATTGGAGTATACTTATGAGTTTGACTTTGAAAGCCTTGTAGATTCAGCTCTAAATCCATCCGGTCTTGGATTGTCTTCAATGGAAGGACTGTTCTTTTGGTTTTTATTTTGATGCTTGATATGGATTTGTTACTTTGGTTTAAATCATCTTAGTTTAGTTTGGGCATGACAATATTTGCAAATAATTTCATCCATTTCATACAGATTCTCAAGCTTTTTAGCGTAAAGTTTTGAGAAGTATTCCTTATAATGTTCTGATTTGTGTGTGTGTGATGATGTTTCCATTCTCATGTATGTGTTTCTTTGTATGGCTGTGTTTTCTTGTTTCTGATAAGGTTTGATAATTGTCTGTCAATTTAATTTATTTTTTCAAAACAACACTGCTTTGTTTATTCTTTCTGTATTTTTAGACTCTACTTTACATACTTCTGCTTGATTTTAATTATTTCTTCCATCCACTGGTTGGGGATTAGATTGTTGCTCTTTTTCATGGGATTTCAGGTGCCTTGTTAAATTATGGGTTTCAGATCTCTCCAATTAGGTTATATTGGAACATAGAGCTACAAATTGCCTCTGAGTACTGCATTTTCTATGTCCCAAATGTGATTGGGATTTTTATGTTATTTTTGTTAAATAGTATGAACACTTGGATATCCTTTCTAATCTCTTCTACGAGCCACTGGTGGTTCAACAGTGTGTTGTTCAGCCTCCCTGTGTGGCAGAATTTTTTTGGGTGGTTTTTGGTGTTGAATAATAATTTTATTCCCTTGTGGGGTCTGTGGAGGTCGAGCAAAATTTAACATTTCTGAATTTGGACACATTCGCTTTTTGAACTAAAATGCAGTCTATTTTGCAGACTGTTCCAACTGCTGCTAAGGAAACGTGTATTTTGATGCTATTGGGAAAAATATTCAGTAAATGTCTGTTAAGTCTAGTTGATCTCTGCAGGTATTTAGGTCTGAGTTTTCTCTTGAGTTTTTGCTGGTTGATCTGTCCAGCAGGGATAATAGCTTGTTAAAGCTCCCCAAAATTAATGTCTTGGGATCTATGTGTAATTTTAGGGAAGTTTTATTTCTTGGATGAATTTGTGTGCTCTGTTTTTGGTGAATAGATACTTAGAATTGAAATATCGTCCTGAAGGAGAGATTCTTTAATTAGTATATAGTAACTTTCTTCATCTGTTGTGGATAATTTTAATTTGAAATTTATTTTATCTGATATTAGGATCTCAACTCCATCTTGTTTATGTGGGCTGTTTGCTAGGTAGATTTTATTCCAGCGTTTCACTTTCAGACTATGTTCATTTTTGTGGGCAACAAGTTTCTCTTGAGGCAAGAGAGAGAATTGTCTTGCTCTTTGATGCAACTAAACAATGTATGTCATATAATTGTAGATTAAAAATCCATTAATATTATAACTGAGAGGTGTTTGATAGTTCCTCTAATGTAACACATCTTCTTGGGGCAGTGACATCTGGGCTATTCCTATATTTCTTGGATTCTCTGATTGGGGGATTTTTCTTGGCCTTTATTGTGCTGCTGTGGGTTTTCTGTGTTTAGGACATCTTTAATTAACATTTGTATGGATGGTTTTGTGGTTGATAGTTGTATGTGTTTATGCTGTGGCATATATCATTATAGGCTCTTCGTGCTGCTGAGAGATCTGAGGTTATTATGATTGTGTTCCCTTTATAGGTGATTGATCATTTGTCCTTGATGGCTAAGATCTATTCCTTGGTCTGAACTGATCCTGTGCAGAATATTATGTGACAGCGGGAAGGAAGTCAAGTTGGATCACCATATGGCACTTAATCAATATAATACATCAAATAAACAAGAGCAAGGAAAAGAACCACATGATTATCTCAATACATGTAAAAAAATCTTTTGACATGGACCAACTCTTCATTATGAAGAAAGAAATGGACAAACTAAGAATCAGAACATTTTGAATTTAATAAAGGCTGTATATGACAAACTTAAAGAAAGCATTATACTTAATGGTGTAAAGCTAATGCCATTTCCTCGAAACTCTGGAAGAAGAAAGGGATGTCCACTCTCTCCATTCCTCTTCAATATAGTATTAGAAAGCCTCGGTAGAGTAATTGGAAAAGATGCAAAAACAAAGGGGATCCAAATGCAATAAGATGAAGTAAAATTTTCTGACTTTGCAGATCTTGCATTTAAAGTACCCATTGACACCACTTCCAACTTACTCTAGCTGAGTTTAAACTTTGGTAAAATAGCATTGATTAAAAATCAATGGCTTTCTTTTATGCCAATAATGAGAATAGCAAAGCTGAAATCAGGAAAATAACTCCTTTTGTAATAGCCACAGAAACAATAAAAAACCTAGGAATTAAAGACCTTTATGAAGAAAAGTTTCAAAACATGAAAAAGGAAATTAAAGGAGAACTAAGGAAGTGGAACTACCTCACATGCTCTGGATTTGTAAGATTAACATCGCGAAAATCACAATAATGTCAAAGACTACAGATTCAATGCCCTATTCATCAATAGTCCAATCTCATTCTTGAATGGATTAGAAGCCATCCAAAAATTCATATAGAACAATAACTGTTCCGAAATAACAATAATAATCCTTACCAGAAAAAACAGGGCTGGAGTATTTAAAATACCAGAATCCAAACTCTATGACAAGGGCATAGTAATCAAAAGAGCTTAATACTACAAGTACAGACTTGAAGACCGATGGAATGGAACTGAAGAAACAGAAATGAGCCCACAGTAAATGATGATGGAAAATTGTATAAGCATTGTAGATAATTAAAAATAGTACCTTATATATCACCCAGCGTCAAAGTCGATATATAGACTACGTAGTTGGACATTAGCCTGTGGTACTTCCTAAAGGCTAAATCAAACACACTGTGTTAAAGAATCCTCACCTTTTTTTCTTGGGTGAAGGCTGGAATTGTGTTGATTCATACAGAAAAGTGAAGAGCAATTAAACTGAAATAAAATTTTAATGTTTACCTCATGTTAATTGATATCTACAATGACGTAATAGTGGCAGAAAAAAAATTCTTGTCAAATACATTCTGGTTTGAAAAGTGAGAACAAAAATCATGAAATTAGAGGTCTGAAGGAAAATGGTGGTTGATTAGCTGGGGATTAAAAAGCTCTCGCATAGAAACCAGTTTTAGGATTCTATTGAAAAGTCCAAGTCTAGAGAGTCACATCAAATGTGCCACCATAGTACACAAAGTTTGGATAGAGATGAAGTGCTCATATCCATATTTGAGCACTTACTTTGTGGCGGCGGCGGCAGCTGCAGCCACAGCCACAGCCAACATATCAACAGAGAAAGCCCAGGAAAAAATGTGCCAGGACTGGTATGGGAGGGATTCTACTTAATGCAATCAAGAACCAACAAGGAGTACAAATCTTCATCCTGCTGACCACAGAGTAGCAGATTGAGGAAAGCAAAGAAATCAAGGGGAAGACGTGTGCATCCCCATGACATCCTAATTCCTTCTCATGGAGCAATGGTAGGAAAGTAGCCCTTCATCATCAGTGGAGAAGAAAATCCACCTTTGATACTGACAAAGACTTGGCCAGAGCAGCAAGCACGTAATTCAGCCTTGGGAAGAAGAAAATAGGAGCCATTCAACAGGTCAAAGTAACTTGAACTACATGTCTCAGCTTGCCCAAGGGGAAAGTTGCCATTTTCAGGCAGGGAAACCTCAGCCTATGGAAGAGTGACTTTCTTTACTGGGTAAAGAAAGCCACAGGCTGCCACTCTTCCTTGCAGCATAGACAGCAGACCCAGTGGCAGAAGGGGTAAAAGAATGATAATTGAAACTCAGTAAACATATATCCTGAGAATGGCTCCAACCCAGGATGGAGCTAGACCATCATAGAAAAGCTACTGATTGCTGAAAGGTCTCAATCCTACCCACAATCTAGCTCCACCACAGCAACTCCGAGATAGAGGAAACAGGCATCTTCCACTTTTGTGATGATAAAAGCAGATTTACCTCCCACTCAACTAACCTTGCAGGAAGGTCATACAGTCCCTGGGAAGGCAAAGCTTCTTTGAACCTGCTTAAACTGATTTAAGAAAGGAGTCAAGCCATGGGATGTTCAAACAGCATAGGAAACCAAAGACTTCACCAAGAGACTGGTTACAAAGACGGGGGGAGACCATGTACCCCCTCACTAAAAAAATATTCAACGAACTCTTTTCTACCTAATTTTTAAAAAAAAAATTAATATTGTTTTCTTTTTTCTTTTCATCATTTTAATTTTAGGTGTGTGTTTTTAAAATTATTTTTATTTTTCTCTTTTATTGTTTTTGTGTTTATTTTTACATGACTTAATTGCTTTCGTATTCTTGCACAGGTAAATATTCAACGTCTATTATTAGGCCTTATCCTTTATTGTGTTCATACTTAATTCTAATATCAATCACTCAATTCACATACTCTTTGACTTAACTACTTTAATTGAACTATTGCTCTTTTTTTTGGGGGGGGGGGTCCGGTCATGGGGCCTGAACTCTGGGTCTGGGCACTATCCCTCAGCTCTTCAGCTCAAGGCTAGTGATCTATCACTTGAGCCACCGTGCCACTTCTGGCTTTTTTTATTTTTTCTGCTTATGTGGTGCTGAGGAATTGAACACAGGGCCTCATGCATGCAAGGCAAGTGCTCTACCACTGAGCTACCTTCCCAGCCCCTGCTCATTTATACTTACATAATTTTATCTGTTTCCTTTTTAAATTTTGTAATATTAATATTTCCTTTTTTTTCTCTCCTCCTTTCCTTATATACATTCTCCTCTCTAAATCCCTTACTCTTTTTCCTCCCACATTCCTCTAATCTTATTTTCTCACCAAATTTCTCCCTACAACTATTAATTTCTGTCCTGCTGACTCCTTCTTTGACTTTCTTAGGTCATATATCCATTGTTTTTTTGTTGTTGAACTAGATTGTATCTGTTGAAGTAGATTGTATCTGTATTCATTTTGACTGCATCAAAAAATCTGTACAACCACAGGTCTTTGTTGATACTTGCCTTAAATTAGTGTACTAGCACCGAATTTATTTTCCTTTCATAACCAAAGGAGAAGAACGACTAAGAGGAACAGAAGACAAATGGCAAGTCCAGGAATCTCAACTCACTTCATGATAATCAACAACAGAACAGTTAATGAGTAATTAAGAAGAGAGTTCCCAAATTGCTCTACAAACACTACTGGTAAACATGCTGAATGAAGATTGAAAGCTTGCACGGGATGTGAGCATAATAAGCCTAACCAAAGAATATTATAGGAATTATGTGAGCATGATATAGCTAACTAAATACTAATAAAAGCATTTCATGAGCATGTGGAAGCTAATCAAAGATAAAGGAATTGCATGAGCAGGTTGAGAATAAGCAAAGATTAATAGAGGCATTCATAGAAACCACAAACAGAAGACTGGAGGAAACCATAGAAGCCACAAAGGATATGCTGAATGAAGCCCAACAGAAGGAAAGTGTGTCCAATGAAACAAAAGAACTGAACTAAGGAATTGGAGAATGAACATTAAAACCAAATCTAGCAATAAAGTAGTCCATTCAAGGTCTTAAAGCTCCAGCAAAAAAAACTCGGAGTGACAGAATCAACATTTAGAAGAAAAGAAAAAGGTAAAAGCCTTGACAGTCGAGTAGCCCATACAGAAGATAGAATTTCTGGGATTGAAAACTGCCTACACATTACAAAGAACAGACAAGAACTCAAGACAAATCCAAGAAAACTGATAGATCTATTTTATATTGAAAAGACTCCATCACAAGGCCTAATTTATGGCTAATGTGTGTAGAGGAAAGATTATAGACAGAAGTTAAAGATCTAGGAAGTTGATTAAACAGGATCCTAGCAGTGACTTTCCCAAATTTGCAAAACGATAAGGTCATTCAGTTACAAGAAGCCTTTAGACCAACAAATAGACCAGTCCAGAACAAGAAATTTCACTATCACATTGTAATCTGCACAGGATCAAATGAGGCCCAGGAAAAGATCCTTAAAGGTGCTACGGAGAAAATATGAATCAACTATAAAGGGAAAACAATCAGAATAACATCAGATTTCTTTTTCTTTTTTTTTTTATGAGTTAGAAAATGTCACTTTATTTATAGCTTTTTAAAAACACATTGTGAAGGGTGATTTTAATTTTTTTCCTTTTTTTAAATTTAATTTAATTTTATTTGAGAACATACTGTACAGAGGGGTTACAATTACATGGGCAGGATAATGCATACATTTCTTACCAAGCATTGCAGCCTCCTCCTTTGTTTACCCTTCACCTCCCTTCCTAGCCTCCCCCCTCCCCCCACCCAAACTTTCCCCCCTCCCCCACCCCCACACCGACATTGTAAAGCTCGTTTTTGACATGACATTTTGTACTTCTCATTGTTGCAACAGGTCCACCTGAATCCTTAAACGACTTGTTTGTCCCCATCTCCTCCACAAGTTATACTAACATCAAATATAATAAAAGCGGGGGTTACAATGTGGGGGAGGGACATACAAAGCAACAAAGAGATAATCTTATAAATGCATTAGAAACACATGCATAAAAGAAAAAAACATACTTATTTAAGGGTCCGTTTTCCTAACATCACATTATCTGAACTTTTCCGCTTGACTCATACATATACTAGATATTGCAAATAAGGGAAACCATGGGACCTATGTTTCTTTGGGCCTGGCTTACTTCACTTAATATAATTTTTTCCATGCCTTTCCATTTCCTAACAAATGGGGAAATGTCATTCTTTCTGATGGAGGCATAGAATTCCATTGAGTATATATACCACATTTTCTTGATACATTCATTTACTGCTGGGCATCTGGGTTGGTTCCATATCTTAGCTATGGTAAATAATGCTGCAATAAACATGGTTGTGCTGGTAGCTTTTGTGTGGTCTTGTTTGTAAACATTTGGGTAAATGCCCAAAAGTGGTATTGCTGGGTCATAGGGAAGTTCCATGTGAAAGTCTTTTGAGGAACCTCCATACTGCTTTCCAAAGTGGTTGAACAAGTTTACATTCCCACCAAAAATGAAGTAAGGTTCCTTTCTGTCCACATCCCCTCCAGCATCTGTTGTTGTTAGAGTTCTTGATTTTTGCCGTTCTAACTGGAGTGAGGTGATATCTCAATGTTGTTTTGATTTGCATTTCTTTTATGCCTAGGGATGTTGAACATTTCTTCATGTGTCTATTGGCCATCATGCTTTCGTCGTCAGAAAAGTTTCTCTTTAAGACTTTCACCCACTTATTTATTGGGCAGTTGTTTCTTTGAGGATTTGTTGTTGGGGGATTTAATTTTCTGAGTTCCAAGTATATTTTAGATATGAGACCCTTGTCCGTTGTATGGCTAGTGAAGATCTTCTCCCAATCCGTGGGCTTTCTATTGATCTTGCCAGCTATGTCCTTTGCCATGCAGAAGCTCTGCAGCTTCATGCAATCTCATTTGTCCAATCTTTCTTTGACTTGTTGTGTTTCCGGGTCTCTATTAAGAACATTTCAGCCTGTGCCAAGGAGAGCTAGGGTGTCTGCTATTCCATCCTGTAATGTTTTCAGAGTGTCTGCTTTGAGTTCAAGGTTTTGATCCATTTGGAGTTGATGCTGCTGCGGGGTGATATATAAGGATCTAGCTTTAGTTTTCTACAAGAAGTTAACCAATTTTGCCAGCACCATTTACTGAAGAGGCTGTCTTTCTTCCATTGTATTGTTTTAGCTCCCTTATCGAAGATTAGATGACTATAGGTCTGTAGGTTCATTTCTGGGTTTTCATTTCTATTGCATTGGTCCTGAGGTCTGTTCTTATGTCAATACCAAGCTGTTTTGATTACTATGGCTTTATAGTAGAGTTTGAAATTTGATATTGATATTCCTCCAGGAGTGTTCTTTCCATTGAGGAGCGTTTTTGCTATTCGGAGTCTTTTATTGTTCCATATGAATTTGTGGATTGCCTCTTCTATTTCCTTGAAGAATGAGGGTTTAATTTTGATAGGTATTGCGTTGAATTTGTAGATAGCCTTGGGAAGTATTGCCATTTTCACGATGTTAATCTTTCCAATCCAGGAGTATGGGAGGTTTTGCCATTTTCTAAGTTCTGTGTTGATTTCCTTTTTCAAGATTTTAAAGTTTTCATCATAGAGGTCCTTCACTTCTTTAGTTAAGATAATTGCTAGGTATTTTATTTTTTGTGGGGCTATTACAAATGGAGTTGCTTTCCTAATTTCAGCCACACTTTTCTCATTGTTGGCAAACAGAAAAGCCATTGATTTTGGGGGGTTAATTTTATAACCTGCTACTTTACCAAAGTTTTGAATCAGCTTGAGTAATTTGGGAGTGGAGTCTATGGGATTCTTTAAATACAAGATCATGTCATCTGCAAAGAGGGAGAGTTTTATTTCTTCTTTCCCTATTTGGATCCCGTTTATGTCTGCATCTTGTCTTATTGCTGTAGCTAGGCATTCTAATACTAGATTGAAGAGAAGAGAGAGTGGGCATCCTTGTCTTGTTCCTGGGTTAAGAGGAAATGGCTTTAGTTTTTCACCATTGAGTATAATGCTGGCTGTAGGTTTGTCATATACAGCCTTTATTGTATTGAGGAATGTTCCATGGATTCCTAATTTTTCCAAAACCTTCATCATAAAGGGGTTTTGGATCTTGTTGAATGCTTTTTCTGCGTCTATTGAGATAACCATGTGGTTCTTATTTTGTTCCTGTTGATGTGATGAATAATATTAATTGATTTGCGTATATTGAACCAGCTTTGCATCCCTGAAATGAATCCTATTTGATCTTGGTGTATGATTTTTTGGATGAATTGCTGAAGTCGATTGGCCAAAATTTGGTTGAGAAGTTTTGCATCAATGTTCATCAAAGAAATGGGTCTATAGTTCTCTTTCTTTGATGAGTCCCTGCCTGGTTTTGGGATGAGGGTTACGATGGCTTCATAGATTGTGTTCGGTAGTGAGCTTTCTCTTTCAATTTCATTGAAGAGTTGGAGGAAAATTGGTGTGAGCTCTGCTTTGAAGGCCTTGTAGAATTCCGCTGTAAATCCATCTGGTCCTGTACTTTTCTTAGATGGGAGGTCTCTTATTGCTGTTTCTATTTCAATGCTTGATATGGGCCTGTTAAGATGGTTTAACTCATCTTTGTTTAGTTTTGGCATGTCAATATTTGCTAGGAAAAGGTCCATTTCTGCCAAGTTCTCAAACTTATTGACATAAAGTTTTGAGAAGTATTCCTTTATAATGTTCTGAACCTTGGTTTTTTCTGTGGTGATGTTTCTATTCTCATCTCTGATATTATTTATTTGCGTGTGTTCTCTTCTTTTTCTGATAAGATTTGCTATGGGTCTGTCAATTTTGTTAAGTTTTTCGAAGAACCAACTCTTTTTTTTGTTGATTCTTTGTATAGTTCTTTTGGATTCTAATTCATTTAATTTTGATTATTTCTTTCCGTCTACTGCATTGGGGTTTATCTTGCTGCTCTTTTTCAAAGAGGTTTAGATGTGCATTAAATTGTTACTTTCCAATCTCTCCAATTTGTTGATGTAGGAGCTCAGAGCTATAAACTTGCCTCTGAGTACTGCCTTTGCTGTGTCCCAGAGGAGCTGGTATTTTGTGTGTTCATTTTCGTTGGATAGCATGAACATTTGAATTTCCTTTCTAATCTCTTCCATGACCCACTCATGATTCAGCAGTGAGTTGTTCAGCCTCCATGTGTTACCGGACTTCTTTGGTGGCTTTTGGTGTTGAGTTCTAATTTTATTCCCTTGTGGTCAGAGAGAATGCAAGGTATAACTTCAATGTTTCTTAATTTAGACAATTTTTCTTTGTGGCATAAAATGTGGTCTATTTTAGAAAATGTTCCATGTGCTTCTGAGAAAAACGTGTATTCTGATGCTGCTGGGTGAAATGTTCGGTAGATATCTGTTAATTCTAGTTGATCTATGCAGCTGTTTAGATCTGCGGTTTCTCTGTTGAGTTTTTGCTGAGTTGATCTATCTAGTGGGGAGAGTGGTGTGTTAAAATCCCCAACAATTAATGTCTTTGGATCTATATGGGATTTGAGGGAAAGTAGTGTTTCTTTGATAAATTTGGGTGCTCCATTGTTTGGCGAATAGATATTTAGAATTGTAATATCCTCCTGAAGGAGAGATCCTTTAATTAGTATGTAGCGACCTTCTTTATCTCTTCTCACGAATTTTAATTTGAAGTCTATTTTATCTGATATTAGGATTGCAACTCCCGCCTGTTTATGGGGTCCGTTTACCTGGTAGATTTTGTTCCAGCCTTTAACATTGAAAATGTGTTTGTTTTTACGGGCAAGATGTGACTCCTGCAGGCAGCAGATAGAAGGGTCTTGTTTTTTAATCCAACTAGACAGTCTATGTCGCTTAATTGGAGAGTTCAGTCCGTTAACGTTAAGAGATAGGACTAACAGGTATTTGGGAGTTCCTGCCATGTTATCCAACTTCTTGGGGGCTGCGAAAACTGGGTTCTTCCTATGGTTCTTGGATTCTCAGTTTGGGTGCAGTTTCTTGGCCTTTATTGTGGTCTTGTTGGTTTTCTATGTGTAGGACATCTTTAAGAATCTTTTGTAGGGCTGGTTTGTTGGAGATGTATTGTTTCAATTTTTCTTTGCTATGGAAGTTTTTTATTTGGCCTTCAGTTATGAAGGAGAGTTTAGCTGGGTACAGTATTCTTGGTTGATAGTTGTTTGTATTTAGGACACGGCATACATCATTCCAGTTTCTTCTTGCTTTGATTGTCTCTGCTGAGAAATCTGAGGTGATTCTAATTGGTTTCCCTTTATAGGTGATTAACCTTTTCTCCTTGACAGCTTTAAGGATCTTTTCCTTGGTCTGAGTTGATACTGTGTCGATTATAATGTGACGGTGGGATGACCTACTCTAGTCTGATCTGTTTGGAGTTCTAAAAGCTTCCTGTATCTGAATAGACCTATCTTTTTGCATGTTTGGGAAGTTCTCTGCTAGGATCCTGTTAAACAAATTTCCTAGGCCATTAACTTCAGTTTCTAGGTGGTCTTCTACATACATTATCCTTACATTAGGTCTTCTGATAGTGTCTTCCAGATGTTGGATAGATCTATCATATTTCTTGCACTTGTCTTGGATGGTTGTATGTTCTTTCTCTATAATATCTAGGCTGTCTTTAATCCCTGAGATTCGATCTTCTGCATGGTCTAACCTGCTGTCAAGACTCTCTACTTTGTTTTTTATCTCTTTTCCTTCTACTTCGTCAACTTTGATGGCTTCAAGTTCTTTGTTGAAGCTCTGTTTTAGGTCTTGTATGAATTTCTTTACTTCCTTAATTTGGTGTTTAATGTTTGTTCTCAAATCACTTAGTTGATTGGTTATGGTTTCTTTGGACTCCCATTCCTTCTGTTGGGTTCCATTCAGCATTCCCTTTGTGGCCTCCCTGACTTCCTTCAGCTCTTTGTCAATGGATTTCATGAAAGCCTTTAGTGATCTTTGTGTGTTCTCTACCTGGTCTCTCAATTCCTGTATTACTCTTTGATTAGCTTCCTCCCGTTTGTGGGATTCCTACAGTTCTCTTTCGTCCCGTTCATGGGATTCCTGCAGTTCTCTTTGAGTGTTCTCAGCCTGCTCAAGCCATTCCTCCCTTTCTCTTTGAGTAATCTCAAGTTGTTCACGCAAATCCTGTATCAATTTTTGAGTAGCTTCCTCATGCTTATGATATTCCTGTATAAACTTCTGGCATGCCTCCTCTCTTTCCCTATCATGCTCATACAGAGTCCTTTGTAAGTTGTCAAAATTCTCATTTATCATGTTTGCCAGTAGTGTTTGTAGAGCTATTTGGGAACTCTCCTCTGGATTATTCATTTTCTGTTCTGACCCCTGATTATCAAGATTGGGAATTGAGATACATGAATTTGCCATTTTTCTTGTGTTTTTCCAGCTTACTCTGCCCATTTGAGATGAAGATAGCACCAGTTTTGTGCTAGAACACAACCATCAACCAAAGTTTGCATTCAATTGACTATTGCAGTCAATAGTCTACAGATACAATCTAGTTCAACAGATACATCTATTCAACATCAAACAACTATATGTTAATGGACTTCAAACCGCAGAGAAGAATTTGGAAAACCAGAAATTATTAGGGTTAGGGAGAGATGTGGGTAAAAAATAGGGATAGATTGGTGTGGGGAGGCACAGGGAGAGTTAACTATGTCCTAATCACAATGCAGGAAATAGGTTGGGTAGGATGCAAGTAGAGAGAGAGAGGAAAAGAAGAAAGAGAAAAGGGAATGAAAAGAGACCAGAAAAAATAGAAATGTAAAAATTTTTAATGTTATTATAGAAATAAAAGACCATCTATTTAGAGAGGAATGTGAATATATTGAGAGAAGGGGAGGGACATAGAGGAGATGTGAAAAACTTAAAAAAATGCTTAAAATATTAGGTATAAAGAGGTAGTACTGCTATTAAGGAATTTAAGTCTCAGAGGTTTTGAATTGAGTAATAAATTTGTGGATTAAGTGTGTACACAATGGAGGATAGGGTCTACTAGTTAACTACGGGTTTATCTGAGTATGTGCAGCACAAGAGTTAAGTCACATAAAGAAGAACAAAAGAGAGGAAAAGGTGAAACGGATAGGAAAGGGAGAACAAAAGATCAGACGTTCAGTAGAGCTAGACAAAAAACAAAAAGATAATTAAGAAAGAAAGAAAAAGAGAAAGAAGACAAGAAAAGAAAGGAAAATGCACATTCACGTATTCCTAAAATAAAAATTATAAGAGGAAAAAAAAAAGAAAAAAAAAGTTACTGAAAAACAATTATTTTTTCCAAAGAGGCACAAATTAAAGATTAATAAAAGTTTTAGAAAAGGAAAAATATTTTTTTATATATATAAGGTACCAAAAAAAAAAAAAAGAAGAAGAAGAAGAAGAAGAAAAAAAAAGTTCTTTGATTTTTTTGGGGGGGAGGGATGGGAGGAATCCTGTATCTCCCTTTTGTCTCTAACCAGCCTCTTGTTGGAGTCTCTGGTCAGCTTCAGGTCCTGTGGCTTGATTGGTTTCTTAAGTCAGTTTGTTCAAACAGGCAGAAAAATGCTCTGCTTTACCCAAGATTTTGAGATCCCCCTCCCAGGTTAGTTTAATGGGAGGGTGATCTGTTTTGAGAATCACAAAAGAGGGGGATGCAGTGATGAGGCTAGGTTCTGGGTAGAGTTGAGGCCTTTCAACAAACAGTAGCTTTTCCCTGGGGCTATTTTGTGAAAAAACTCACAGAGCCCAGCCTGGAGCCATTCTCAGGGTTTCTGTTTTTCAATTGATTGTGGAGGCTGCTAGAGGGAGGGGCAGTCTCTGGCTCTGGTTACCCAGTGAGGAGAGCCACTCCAATGGCTGGCGCCTGAGCTGGGTGACTTTTCCCTGGATGGAACTGAGTCTGTGAGGTTACTTCGCCATTAAGTTCTTGTGACCGGCTAAATGACTCATTTTATTCCAAGGCCTGAGCTGGAGCAAGCAGCTCCTCCGAGCTTTGTCGGTATACAAGATGGAGATCACCGGTGCTGTGGGGGAGGGGTGGTCTTCCCTCCTCTGCTCCCTCAGAAGGAGTGAGGACATCGGGCTTCTACTCACGCCGAGTCTTGGATCCTGGGTCCTCTCTGGTCTGCAAACTGCAGGATGAAGATGTCTGCTCCTTGTCGGTTCTTGCTAGTGTTGAGTAGAATCCGCTCGTCCGCTGCGTCTGGCTCCTTCGTCCCAGACTCTCTGCGTCTCAGGTATGACCACGGCAGCAGTCGCCGCCGCCGCGACCCTGCTGTCGCAGTGGCGGTTGCTGGCAAGCGCTCAGATGTGTCTCCTTCCCTTGGCTTCCCCTCTCTTGACTAACTCTCTGTCCTGTGATGGCACACTTGGTGTGATTCTCTGGCTTAGGACTGTTCACTGGAACTCTAAAACTGCTTTCTATGCGAGAGCTTGTTCAGATTGCAGCTTCTCCTCTGCCATCTTCCCGGAACTCCTTAACATCAGATTTCTAACCAGAGTTAATCAAATCAAGAATAGTCTGGTATATATGCAATGTCCTACAAAGAATTATCAACCAGAAATACTGTATCCAGCTAAACTATCTTTCAAACAAAAGGTCAAATAAGCTATCTTCCAAAGCAAAGAAACATTCAACAGTGTATGTCTACCAATCCAGCCCTACAAAAGATACTTAAAATATCCCACATCTGGCAACCCAACAAGAACATGATAAAGTCAAAGAAGTTCCTCTGAAACAGAGAATCTGAATCTAAGAATCATAAGAAGAATCCAGTTGACAAAGCTCCCAAGACAGTGAATAACATGGCAGGAACTACAAAAATCTCACAGTCCTAACTCCCAATAATAGATTATCTAGTTAGATCAAAAAGCAAGATGTTTCTATATGCTGCCTTCAAGAGACACTTCCTTCCCCTGAAAACAAACTATTGTGAAAGTAACGACTGGAATAAAATCCATGAAGGAAACTCTGGCTCCTGTAAACAGACCAGCATTGCAATCCTAATAGCAGATAAAATAGATTTCAAATTAAAAGAAGCAGGAAGAGATAAAGATGGTCGTTACATACTAATTAATGGATCTATCTTAATATCTATTCACCAAATAAAATCAAATATAAATGCAAACACATTAATTGTTGGGAAATTAAACACGTCATAATCCCCACTGGATAGATTATCCCAGCAAAAACTGAACTGAGAAAACTTGTATATAAACAACTGCATAAATCAAGTAGACTGAACAGACATCTACCAAATATTTCACTCAGCAGCACCAGAATACAAATTCTTCTCAGCAGCACATGGATCATACTCAAGAATACCCTACATTTTAAGTCACAAAGCAAATTTGTCCAAATTCAGAAACACCGAATTTATGCTCTGCATTCTCTCAGACCACAAGGGAATAAAATTAGAATTCAATACCAAATGCCTCCAAAACAATCCTGTAACACATGGAGGGTGAACAACTCACTCTTGAACCACCAATGGATGATAGATGAGATTAGAAAGGAAATGTAAATATTCAGGGTATTTATCACTGATGAACACAAAAATCACAAGATTCTCTGGGACACAGCAAAGGCAGTAGTCAAAAGCAAGTTTATGGTTCTGAGTTCCTACATCAACTAATAGGAGAGATCTGAAACCAACAATTTAATGAGGCACCTGAACTGTTTTAGAAACAGCAACAAGCTAAATCCCAAAACCCTAGATGGAAAGACATAAAAATTTAAATGAATTCAAGTCCAAATATAACCTAGAAAGAATCAACAAAACAAATAATTCGTTCTTTGAAAAAAATTAACAAAATTGACAGACTAGCAAATCTTATCAGAAATAGAAGAGAACACAGCCATATAAACAAATTCAGCCATGAAAATGGAAACATCAACACAGAAATAACCAAGATTCAGATCCTTAGAAGGAAATACTTCTTATAACTTTGTGCTAATAAGTTTGAGAATGTGGAAGACATGAACACATTTGTAATAACTATCGACCTGCCCGAACTAAATGAGGTGATTTAACTAAAATATTTGACCCATAACAAGCATTGAAATAGAAAGACCAATAACAGTCCTCCCAACCAAGGAAAGCACTGGACCGGATAAATTTATAGCTTATTTCTACAAGGTCTTCAAAATAGAACTCACATGAATACTCCAACTCTTCAATGAAATTGAAAGTGAAAGTTCAAACTCCATAAAGCCATTGTAACTCTCATCCCCAATCCAGGCATGGACTCATCAAAGAAAGAGAAATACAGAACCATTACTTTGATGAATATTGATGACAAAGCCTCAACAAAATTTTGGCCAATGGACTTCAACAATTCACCAAAGAATGATACACCACTGTCAACAGGATTCATTTCATGGATCCAAACCTTTTCAATATATGCAAATCATTAATATAACACATCACATCAAAAATAGAAAAGGATTAGAACCAAATGATTATGTCAATGGATGTAGTAAAGCATTTGACACAGTCCAACACTTCTTTATGACGAGAGTTCTAGAAAAAGTAGGAATTCATTGAATATTAATCAATATAATAAAGCCTGTGTATGATAAATCTACAGCAAGCATTATACTTATTAGCTAAAAGATAAAGTCGTTTCCTATGTACTGAGGAATGAGATTCATATGTCCACTCTCTCCACTTCTCTTTAATTTACTATTACAAGATAAGCAAAGATGCAAATATAAAGGTGATCTATACAGGGAAAGAAAGAGGTAAAACTTTACTTCTTTGCAGATAACATGATCTTGTTTTTAAAGAATCCAATGGTATCCACTCCCAAATTACTTGAGCTGATCAGAAATTTTGCCATAGCAGCAGGATACAAAATTAACCCTCAAAATCAATGACTTTTCTATATACCAACAATGAGAAGAGTGTGGCTGAAATCGGGGGGAGGGGGGGGGAGGAACTCTGCTTTTGTAATAGCCCCACAGAAAATAAAGTACTTAGGAGGTAAGTTAAATGAAGGTGTGAAGGACCTCTACAATGTAAACTTGAAAAACCTAAAAAAGGAAAGTAAAGCAGCAATAAAGAAGTGGAATAAAACTATCCATGCTCCAGCATTGGGAAGGTTAATGTAAAATGGCAATACTCTCAAAGGCTATCTACAAATTAAATGAGATACTGGTCAATGTTCCAAATTCACTTCATTCTTCAATGAATTAGTAGAAGCAACCCAAAAATGCATATGGAATAATAAAAGACCCTGAATAGCAAAAACACTCCTTAGAAGAACAACAGTGCTGGAGGAATAACAATACCAAATTTCAAACAACAAAGCCATAGTAATAGAAACAGCTTGGGACTGGCACAAGAACCAAACAGAGGACCAACATAATACACCTGAAGACCCAGAAATGAACTCACAGACCTAGATCCAACTAAATTTTCATAAGGGAGAAATCATAGAATGAATGAAAGACAGTGTCTTCTGTAAATGATGCTGGCAAAGTTGATTAAGCGCCTGTAGATAACTAAAGCTCGATGCTCATTTATAACCCTGCAATAGAATTAACTCCAAATGTATCAAAGATGATGAAGTCAAAGCACACACTCTGAAAATATTATAATAAGAACTAGGAGAAACTCTAGGTCTCTTTGGCACAGGCTGAAATTTTCTTAATAAAAAATCAGAAACTCAAAATATCAAAGAAAGGTTGTACATGAAACTACACAGCTTCTGCGTGGCAAAGGACATAGTAAGAAAGAAAGCCCAGAACTAGAAGACCTTTACTAGTTACACAACAGATAGAAGTCTCATACATAAATTATACTTAGAGGCCAGCTGCTGGTGACTCAGGCTATAATCCTAGCTACTCAGGATGCTGTGATTTGAGGATCACAGTTGAAAGCTGGCCTGGTCAGGAAAATCTATGAGACACTCCAATAAACCACTAGAGAAACTGGCAGTAGCCCAGTGGCTCAAGTAGTGCAGTGCCTGCCTTGAGCTGAAGAGCACAGGGACAGCACCCAAGCCCAGAGTTAAAGCCCCATGACTGACCAATAAATAAATACATAATTAACTTAAATATATTAGAATTCAAAAAATTAAAATGCCAACAAATGATCCTCAAAGAAACAATTGCCCAATAAATAAGTGGGCTAAAGTCTGAAAGAGAAACATCTCTGAAGCAGAAATAAGAATGGCCAACAGACACGGGGATAAATGCTCAACTTCTCTAACTATAAAAGAAATACAAATCAAGACAACGCTAAGATTCCACGTCATCCCAGAATTTCTATAATCAAGAAATCTAATAACAGATTCTGGAGGGAATGTGACCCAAAGGGAACCCTACTGCTTTGTTGTTGTGGTAAGCTTCTACAACCATTTTGGAAAGCATTATAGAGGTTCCTCGAAAGATTTCACATAAAACTCCCCTATGAACCTGCAATCCCACTTTGGGCATTAAAACAAAGGTGCACAAACAAGGATATACTAAAGCTACCAGCAAACATATATTATTGTAGCATTTTTACCATATCTAAGATATGGAACCAACACAGATGTCCCTTAGTTCTTAGTAGATGAATTGATCAAGAGAATGGATAGATAGATAGATAGATAGATAGATAGATAGATAGATAGATAGATAGATAGATAGATAAATAGATAGATATAGATATATAGTGTGTATATATGTGCATGTGTGTATATACACATACACACATATATATGCATATGTGTGTGAATACATATACACACACGTATACACACACGTATATGTGTGTATACATATATAGTTGTTCTGCCTTCATTAGAAAGCATGACATTTTTTAATTTGTTAGAAAAATGGAAAGTCTTGGAAAAAAATATCAAATGAAGTAAGCCAAGAATAAAGAAACATAGGTCCCATGGTGTTTTCAATAACTAGAATATGTATATGAAAAGCTGAAAATCTCAAAAGCTAAATACATATGACCAAATAGGATGATGTTAAGAAATGAAGCCCAAGAGAGGGACAAGAGGGACACAAGTGCTTTTTTCTTTGGTGCTATTGTTTAAGTAAGTCCAGTTTTCAGTGTATTTGGTACCAATGCTCTTCATCTTCGATATACATTTTTTCTAATTTGGGGAGGGGAAGGGAAATAACAAAATGCTTCAATAAGGTTACATGTTGATCCACTGTAACAATGTGTTGTACAATACACTATGTTGAAAAGGGACTATACAACTTCGGGGGTGAGGGGAACGAAACAGTTGTACAAGTCAGGGGGGAAGGGATGGTAGGAGAAAAACAAAGGAGGGGGTAACAATGCTCAACAAGAAATGTACACATTACCTTACTCATGCAACTGTAACCTCGCTGTAAAGACTTTTTACAATAAAATACATATATAAAAATAAAATTGAAAGAGGGAGTTGTACTTCCCTAATTATACTTCTCAGCAACTATACTTGTACATCCGATTTATTGGGTGGTGTGTGTAAGGAAGGTTAACTTGCCACTAGCTGAAACAGGCTGTGGCAAGAGGCTTGCAAGTTCAGAGACAGACTGGAGTATATCAAAAGAGAGAAGGAGCAAAGGATGGAAGGAAAGATAGAAGGAAGGAAAGAAGGAAGAAAAGAAGAAAGAAGAGAAGCAAAGAAATCCAGATCCAGGTGCTGTCTCACACATACATGTTATGTGAAAGTAAAAACAACACAAATATTAAAAAAAAAAAAAAAAACAGGCATAGTGGGGATTGACTATAGTCCCTACACTTGGGAATGAGGGAGGAGAATATTGGGTATAAGTGAATCAGGGTTACTTGAAAAGTTCAAGATGGACCTGGCATATGAAATGAAGACCTTGTTACTGCCAAATTATACCTGAATACCACTGACTGGTAACTATAAACCAGTTTTCTTTGAAGGCAAAAAATGGAAGCATCAAGGAACTGGGAAGGTGGCTCAGTGGTAGAGCACTTGCCTTGCATGCCTGAGGCCCTGGGTTTGATTCCTCAGCACCACATAAGCAAACAGAATAAAGGCGGAAGTGGCGCTGTGGCTCAAGTGGTAGAGCGCTAGCCTTGAGCTGAAAAGCTGAAGGACAATGCCCTGGCCCAGAGTTCAGTCCCCACGACCAAAAAAGAATGGAAGAATCAAAGTTCAACACCAGCCCAGACAGAAATATCCATGAAATACTATCTTGAGCAAGGGAAACTGGAAGTGATGACCTGTGCCTGTCATCCTAGCAACAAAAGGAAGCCTGTAAAATATGAAATTGTGGTCTGTAGGCTTATGCCTCAATAACAAGCAGAATCCTCTCAAAAATAAATAGGAAAGCATAGAGTGAGATCTACCTCAATAATAACCAGTGGAAAAAAGAGGCTGAGCACATACATATTAAGGGAAAGTGGTAGAGAACTTGTCAAGTAAGTGTGAGACTAAATCCACACACCCAGGAGCAACAAAACAAAAGAAATCTGAAACAGACTGCAGAATATTTTATAAAATTGATGAATTCACCATTTTTTGTATCGCTAGCTCCAATAGAGTTTTGAACAATCACGTTCTTAAATTTTTCAGCATATGTTTCATCTTTATATATATAGGTCCTTCAATAAGAGTAACTACTGGAAAATAAACCTTTCATACTACTTCAGTCATTTTACTTCTTCAGTCATCACCTCTAACAGAATGATTCTGTCACAACTCTGGACAGCAGCGTATTCTTGTCTAAAAATTTTCTTGAAAGTGCTCACTCAATTATCATTGTGCACCTTGTTCATGGAGCATATAGATCTGTATGAAAATTCTGTATATCAAATTTTGTAATGAATTATTTGGTATTAAATAATTATATGTAAATAGGAACATATAATCACTAGTAACTCTAATCTAGTTATAATACTGCTATGATTTTTACCCTATAGCAAAGCATATGTAAATCACAGTAATTTTATTGAAGATTCATTGCTCTTATATTACAATTCTTATGAACAATGAATTAACTTGTGAGAAAAAAAAAAAACTTGATTTTTGCTTTGAAACAATTATGAAAAACAATTGTCTGACTCCCTGCAAATGAGAAGAATGCTCTTTCAAAGAATTGTTCAGATTGAATGTGAGGGAAAAATAAAACTCTTCTGGTCTTAGTCATCACCTAGTTATTTACTAAAACTGTTTTGGAAAGGAGAAATGTTTCAAATGGACTAGAGGGGTTTATGAAAAGGAATATGACAAAATCCTATTTATATATTTCCTAACCAAAAGATGTTAACATATATTTTGTAATCTGGAAATAACTAACAAGGATATTCAGGATTGATCTAGATATCAGGATTTTAAAGATAGCCTTGGCTAATTAGCCTAAAATTCTTTTGGTCCTGTTTGTGTTGTATATGTAAAAGAAGCTAATTGCACCAGTAGTATTCAATTGCAAATAGATATTATCATTGTCATCTGTTTCCAAGGGAGTTGAATATGGGATCTGTATCCCTAGTCATTCCATCTTTTACAGGATTTAGGCCTACCTTCTCTTTTTTATTTTAATTTTATTTTCACGGTGAGGTAGAGAGGGTGAATAGTTACAAAGATAATGAGAGTAATTTTTGGTGAACATGTTACCTCTTTCCTCATTTGTCTGTCTCTTTCCAATCCATAATCCCCTCCCCAAGTTTTACAGGTCATATTCAACATATTTTCTTGTTAGGATTTTTAATACATATGTTCCTCCAGTGTCATTTGTTACCATTTTCTTGTTAAGCAAATCATTGCACAAGTTCTGTAGTTTCAGTCTACTTTTTCCAATTTAATGTTATGGTGAATGCACAGACCCCACAAATTTTTGTAACAATTTTGGAAATACATCTCATTTATTAACCCGAATATACTCTCGGTAATTACAAATATTCAAAAATTATCACAGAATATATTAAAATACAATAAAATTTACTAACTTTGGAAGTAGTTTATTCATGATTTTATATGATTTCATTACCTGTTCAGTTCTCTGTTACTGTTTTCCTAAACTCTTGCATCTCACAATATGATGCAATATGCCTTCTTTTGTTGTGAAGACTAACATGAATTGACTCAAAAATTACAGCCACATATGCAAAATATGAAGGAGATGTAATAAATAATCAATACAATTATAAAAAAGTGTCATAGATACAACTTCCCCTATGTTCAAACACAGAATAGTTTTGATTCTATTAGGAAGTGTGAAAAATGCAAATGTTTGTAACATAATAACAATCACAGTATTTAGTGTTATTATGGACAGATTCAGAATGATGTGGAATAATTAGCTATCTTTTCATAATTTTATGAATGATTCATGTCTGTGTGAATATTTCGATTCTATACATCAATCGTAACAAATTCTAAAGACTGACTCCTGTTAAAAATTGTTTTATCATATCTCTATCTTGAGAACTCTAGTGTTGCAGGACATCAGTATTTGCCATTCGTGCAGATGATAGAGCACTTAAAGGTTATCCAGGAAAGCAATAGTTTAGGATGGAGTCGGGTAAAATAATATGTTTTAAATAGTATTTTAAGGTGCCATATTGCACTTACCTGTGCTTGGTTTAATCCCGTTAAAATAATGGGACTATTGATGATACCCTAATTAATACAAGAAAAAATTTGTTTTTGCAATGTGGAGGTATAAGGTGGAACAAGACTACACCATGTCAAAACAAATATTTCAGACACATACATATGAGAAGCAAAGAAATTGGGATGAACACAGAAAGGCTTAAACATACACATATTAATGAAGTTCATCACTAAGAAGCAAAACAATGATTTAAACAGTATTTGGAGACAAAATGGAAAGTATTCCTTTAACCTCTATTTTTTTCAAATATTGTCTCAAGAAAAATCCCTAGAATATTATAATTATTCCCTACCTGAAGAATTATAATTTAAACAGCAAGTCATATTCAGTATGAGTTTTAAAGCTTTGAGTAAACATGGAGTAATTAATGGTGTTTCCTAAGTTTATACCTTGGAAATATCCTTTGTTGACATGAAGAAAATTGCAATATTATCTCAGGATATAGTATATAACTACTAAATGTATTTGATGTCCTATTTACGAGAATTAACAGAATTTCCTCAGTATATATTTTGATCTTAAAAGTGAGTAGTGGTTCTAGCATTAATTCAGTGATATTAATTGTGTATATGAAGGATAAGCAGACAAATTCACAGAAATATTCAGATGGAGTTTACAACCAAAATTTTGTATAAAAATTATTTCAATATGTATTTTTTGTTTACTGAATTTCATGGTGCTTTTATACATTTTGGATCACAGTTTAAAATTATGCCTGAAAATTCTCTAGAAGCTATTGAAAATATATTGTTATAGGAAATGTCATTTGACCGGATAATGTCATTTTTCCAAAATATACTTTAATACTTACCTGCTTTCTATTAAGAACTGCTAGGAAATATTGCTAAAGACCATACTAGCAAAGACTACAGTGTTAATTTGGAGAGTTAATAGAATATTCTGACAGAAATTTAGTGATTGGTGCTATCATTCCATGATACAAAAAATACTTCAGAGCATAGTGTTCTGGCATTTCAATTAAACCTAGAAAACTAGACATGACAAAGAACTTATAGGAGTACAACAGCTGATATTCAGAAAAGCTCTGAATCTGAGTACTATTTAGATCCAAGAATAAAAGGAATAACATAAACAGGAAGAGTGAAAAGTATTGTATGCATATTAAGGTATCTGCTAAACATAAGTAGACCCACCAAAGACAACAGGAAGCCATTCAATAAAATAGACATCATTTGCAGTGGTCTCTTCCAATGTCTCCAGTTTGGGACCATACTTAATGTAACAATGACCCAATCATTTCACATTCAGGATCCCGAGTCCTTCATCACCGTGCCAGCTGTCGCAATTTAAATGCTCCCTTCTGGCCCAAAGACTAAAGGGAAGTTTCCATTTCTGAGTGCTATGATTTTCATCATAGAATTAATTGGAATTATGCTAGGATTTGGGAGAAGTGGGCTGGTGGTGACTTCTTAGCATCTAATTCACCAGAACTAAGATTGTGTTTTTGAAACCTACATAGGAGGTACTTTATATCACTCTTGTTTTGAAGGTCTGATCTATGGAAGTATATATCCCTGTGCTAAAAATATTCCCAGCAAAAAATAATAACTGTATTATATTTTAGCCACTGAAATGGCTGAAATGGCTAATGAGGTTTATCCAGCAAGGAATGAAGTAAATGCTTGCAAATATAAATATCTTAAAATGACCTTTACCTAGGACATATACTACACTGTGTAATGTATTAAACAATAGAAACCTGTGTCTTAAAATATGACATGAGGAAAAAAAATCTAAGACCTATGGAGGTGTTCTGAAACAACACTAAGTCGTCTCGGATTTTCTCACAGCTACTACTGAATAAGCAGATTTAAAAGCAATAAGAAAAAGCGAAGCACTCAATATAGCTTTTTATAATATAGTAAATCAAACAAAAATAGATATGAAGTGGCGTGACTTTTTATGTATTTCCAAGCATAGAATGTGTTACTCATACTTTTAGTGCTGGTCTTAATAACATATGACAGGAAGGTTCAATTCACAATTGTATTTCAAATTGTTGTAAACACTGAAATATTTACTAATGTTTAATATCTGTTAACAGTTAATGTCATCTTTTATTATTCCCGTTTTTGCCACTGGCATCTTCTAATGAGTACCAGAAAGTCTTTTGGATGGGTTATTTTGCTTGAATTCAGGGCCTTTCCTATATCTTACGGTCTTTTTGTTCAAGGTCACTGCCAATGAAAGTCATCAGTTCCAATATGTTCATATTTCTAATACCATTGTAATAAAAGCATAAATAACAAGTGGAAATTACTTATATCATATTAACAAAATATGTGAACAAAGATGGCATGAAATATCAAGGAGAAAGGGAGTCAAGGAAGGCTATAATTATATGTCTTTCAGAATGCGACAAGACATATGAATATATGATACTGTTTTGTTTCAGGCAAATGCAAAGATGCATTTTCAAAAATGCTTCTTCCTGAGACTATTTTTTTGTTGGTTTGGGATATTGAATTCTATTCCTGCACTGCTCAGCTGAAGGAAATCCCTTCACTACTTGAGGCATAGTGCATCTTTGCGTTTCTAGTAGGTAATTGGATTTGAGTCACAGGAGTTTTCCTGCATTGGATGGCTTTGGACTGCAATCCTCAGATCTCATCTGCTAGAATAGCTAGGATTACAGTTGTGAGTCCCTGGCACCTGAATTTCATGATAATTTTAAATAATGGATGGAATCATTTTCTTGAATTTTCTAACATAACATTGGGATTGACACTAAGCCATCTATTAACTTCACATTTTGCAAACACTCATGTGCTATAAGCACACAATACTAAAGTTCTTACCAATTTTAGCAATCAATTTTACACAATAGTGCAATCATCAATTAATATTTGTTTTTCCCAGAAAGTCTTTCATCATTGTTCATACAAAATGGTATTATTTATCACATTCTTTCTGAAAATACAATTTATTCTCAGACAGTATTTCACATGAATGAATAATACACTAAAAACATTCCTGCTACAAATTGGGCTGATGCTTAAAGCACATTTTTTGATGGACAACCTTTGGAAAGAAAGTTGGAACAATGTAGTTAGGATGTAGGTTAGATATGTGAATTTAGAAGATCATCAGCAGATATGGTGGTTTTGAAACCAGGTTGTATCTGGTGATGTGCATGTTTAGACAGCAGTATTTTTGTTATTGAATGATATAAAATATTATGTGCAATGCTTGCAGAAACATTTGAATGTAAGTACAATTCTTGGGATTGATTCAACATGAATATTTAAATGAAATCCTGGTAAAGAGAGTCTACCTGTGAATCTCAGCATTTTCTATTCATATTGGATTTTGTAAACACTGTAGAATTTTCAAGGAACAATGTAGGAAGGAGCAATCTATCACACGGCATAGTATAGTGGAAATATCTGACAATAAAAAATTATTTCTGCCCTTCCAGACAGTGACAAACGCAAATAAGGAAAGAAATACTTTCTTTAAAATTTCTATATTTTTCCAATAGGGTTCATAGCAGGAAAGTGGGAACCTAGAGGAATTACCAATGACTTTATTTTGTGATTCTGTGTTATACTACTGTTCAGGCACAAAACTACTTTCCAAGACACTGGATGTCAGTATAGTCATTGAGAATTATTTGCATGCCTCCATTTTAGCGGGACCATAATTTCTCTAACATCAATAAATTCATGGATGTTTACCTCAGAAAATTGTGATTGGTGAGAATACAGTGAATCATATTGCTCCCTGTCATTTTGAGTGTAGTATTGCCACAAAGGAAAAGGTTCATTAATTCATTTTCCCTGTTACTAACCTGTGTGCACTTTTGGCCCAAATATTCTTAGTTCATACTGAAAATGTCTTAAATGCTTAAATGTCAATGGCTAGAATACAAATTCAGTGACTGTTTACTATTTCTTTAATAGCATACTACAATATCGTTTATTTTTACAAATACATGCAATGTCTACTATTTGTAATTGTCACTATCATTAGGCAAATTCTATGAACAAAACCAGTCAAAGTCTACTCTATCTGTACAATGTGCTTACTTCCTTCATATCTGGTGTCTAAATTTATCTCTATTACTTGTACTTGAACATGTGTTTAGTAAAAGTGTCTTGCAGATAGTAGCCTCTTGGAACACATGGAAGGCAGAGGAAACATTGCTGGCTTAATAGAAGGAATTCCAATCAGGATCAGATTGTATGCTGTTTAATAACAGGAAGAATTCCATGTAGAAAACAAATGTACTGAATTTTAGTACAGTTAAAATGAATTGTAATTCTTTTAAGCATAAGAAGAAGTTGGATGATGTCTTAGGCTTTGATTCAATTGACAGATGCACAAGATTTTCTTAGAATCCTAAGATAGTGATTCTTATATGAACATTGTCATAATCCAAACAAGATGAACATACACATAATAGACACTTACAAAACCTGATCTATTGAGAAGACTTCTGATAGAAATCGTTTCTATCTACTTCAGAGAGGGTTCTAGCTTTGCTTTGGTGTGTCTGATTAAATTCATGAGATATCAGGCACTGCCACACCAACCTTTCTTTTATCTGTACTTATGTGTCCATATTTTTTGTTTCACTTAGAGATGTTTCCAGATTCTCCATTTAATGACAAATCATGGTCTTTCATTTCTTCTCTCCCATGTTGGTTTGTTTCAATTATCTTAAACCGCATTATATTTTCTACCGATAGAAATACTGAAATGCGGGCTGGGAAGGTGGCTCAGTGGTAGAGCGCTTGCCTTGCATGCCTGAGGCCCTGGGTTCGATTCCTCAGCACCACATAAACAAAAAGAAAAAAGCCAGAAGTGGCACTGTGGCTCAAGTGGTAGAGCACTAGCCTTGAGCTGAAGAGCTGAGGGACAGCACCCAGGCCGAGTTCAGGCCCACGACGGACCCCCCCCCAACAAAAAGAAAAAAGAAATACTGAAATGCCTCAGTTCCTTGGGATTCATAAAGCAGCTATTCGAAACAGACAAATCCTGTCCTCATTATTTTATCATCAAATAGTTTAGTTTACAGTAGTTTGTTCATATAAACTAGTTATTTAATGAAGAATCTTGCGACCAAGAATACATAATTCAGAGTAGATATTTAAGTCTCAATACTCTTAATGTTTCCTTAATACCCAAAAGTCTTTGGCATAATTTTAAACAAAATTATTTGGTGTTAATGAAAAATAATGATATGAAATCTACATAACACTAAAAAATGTGACATCTAATAGGTCTCACATTTTATATATCAGAATAACTTCATCTTTCCAAAAGTCTGCATAATAACTTCCTACTTCATTAAAACCTGATTGAACTTCATGTGTTCCAAATCAACGTGTCAGTAGACTTGAGTTGTAAATTCTATAATCGTAAATTATATTGCAGGGAGTTTGCATGTAGCTTATATTATTGGTGATTAAATAATGCAAAGGCCTATATATATATGCATATATATAATGTACATAAAACCATACATTCACAGGTATTTTATAGCTTTTATATGTGCATTTTATAGTATATAGTAATATTGTTTGTATAAGTAAAAATATATGCTATATAAATGAAAAAATTCATCTAGTAACATCTCTTTCTTGCTGTTTTCGCTTAATATTTGTAACTACTATCTTTGAGAAATCCTAGAGTACATTAAACTTATTTTACATGAACATTAATAAAATGTGAATTAAAAAGATATGTACAAAGATCAGTCATATCGATAAGGAAGGCTAAGGAAAGATTTGGGCAGAAGGCGTTGAAGTTCTGTAAGTTTCTTTTTGTGAAATTGTTTCCTAATAAAACATTGATGAGTAAAGAAACTAAACAGAGAAAGAATAATACGTAAAGATTGGCTTATTGTGGATATATAGACCAGAGAAAGTGTGCAGGTAACTATGCAGAACCATTTATGAAGACTCAGTAGTGATGTGTAGATTAAAAGTGTGACACATCCATTCACATTATTCCTCTATTGAATATGCACACATTTCTCTTCTACTGAATTGGAGTCCACCAATGCATACTAAAAGGAAATGGGACTTGGTCTTCCTGGTTCAGGCCAGAAGTCAGCACTTCCGTTGTCATATGCGGAAGTGTGACTGAATTCCCTCAGTTTGTAAAACGGAAGTGAGGTTTATGAGCTACATCACAATAACGGTGACCTCAACCAGAGAAGTCATTATACGGAAGTAGCTGTTGCTGTGGAAAGCCTACTAGTGGAACATCATCGGTCGTGGGGAGGAAGAGATCCTGACTAGTTTGGTGAATACAGTTAACTGAAGGAGACAGGTAACAGTCTCTGCCCTCTTCCTTTTTCTACATATTGTACGTGAAAATCATCTTTTTGGCTTGTGTATGTTATTGAACATTTCTCGTTTTCTACCCCTGCCATCCCAAACGTAGTTCTTATAATTTTCTCCAACTAGGCAAGATTGTTTCATGGGTAAAAGAATGAAAATTCTTTACTCCCTCAAACTTCAGAAAATAGCTATTTCCATTCTTGGGAGCTTGAAATTTACTTTTATTTCCGTAACTTTTATGTGTGTCAAAGCAATCATATGTTCAATATCTTCTGGCTCTGCCTTATGGCCACTAGATACTGTACTACTGCAATTTACAACCTGTTGAACTACAGCACCAATCTCAAACTTGGACTTTAATGAGTCTCAATGATTCCTTGCTTTGTGATACATATCTTCTCTAAGAAGCTGTTACTTGAATAATTCTCCATACTGATCTTATAATTTGAATAGGAATCATGATATATCTATGAGAATAAGTGCATATTTTCAATAGGTATTAGATATTTGTAAAATAGATTTCAGAGTTTGTTAATCCAAACACCCATAATTTAGAAAAACATTTCCAAATTGGCTTAAAAATTCTCATGATGAATCAGCCTGTCTTTGATGTGATGAAGAAAAAAAAGTGTCTGATAAATATGAAATGTTTTGAGTTCAAAATTTATATATTTCTATAGCTCGTTATAAGTGACCCTAATCTGTGAAGTAGACTATATTTCAATTTACCTGTGTCGAGCAACAAAAAATATTAGAAATGAATAGGTTATACCCAGTTGTTTTTCATATTGCTGAGGAAATCACAAGACCTAAGACGTGGTTTTGAAGTATTTAGTCATGTTTTCTCTCAGAGAATTTTTTTATCCACAGGACTTGCTGATATTTAGCTGCCTGTCACAATGGAAAAAGGTAAACATGTTTATGCATTTGTTTGGGGAAATTATATTGAATGGTGTATCTCATGCTTTTTTCTTCTTCTTTTTTTTTTTTTTTTTTTGGAATCACAGAAAGTATATTGACAGGAGCTGAGAGAACAAGATAGTAGGATTTCTCCTGAATCCGAAGCTTTAGACATTTTGATAATTATAACTTTGACTTTTGATGTTACTTTGACTGATGTGTTACATTGAAAGTTGTAAAAGAATGTAAATTATGGGCACATTCTAGATTGAAATGTAAGAAAGCAATTAAATCGAGGACATACAATAGAAGTATGTTCTCTGAAGATTAAACAAGCTAATAGTTCCATTTGACTCAAATAAATTTTTAACTAGAATAAATATTTTTCATAATACTGAAAAGCAAAAACTAATACGAACTGAGAGTACATCAGAAATTATATTCTAGAGTAATACTCTTTGTCATATTTTAAATCTATATTCTTCAAATGGGGATTCCTGAGTTAAGGTATAATTCATAAGGGAAATAACATTGAAGACTTGCATGTTGCCCAATATATTGAATTTCCTGAGGTATTTTTCTCTTTCAGAGGAATCTGTTGATACTGAGAGGTTACTGCAGTGTCCCTATGATAAAAATCATAAAAATCTGATCATGCAGGTTCCCATACCATCTTGTGAAATGTAGAAAGGTAATGTTTCATTGGAACATGTTGATATCCATAATTTCTTTAGTTCAGGGATAAATTTGAGTATTGCTTTTTAATATAAATTGTGGGAAATATATGTTAAAATGTGAGAGAGACTGTGGGCAGAAATGTTATATTTTCAAATATATTTTCAATCTCCATATCTTTGCATTTGTAAATTGTATATAAATGACCCAAATTTGAGTAAACATAGGCCAAAATTGAGTATTTATATATATATATATATATATATATATATATATATATATATATACTCAATAATTGAGTATATATATATTCAATATATATATTCAGTATATATATATTCAATATATATAGAGTATATATATATACTCAATTATTGAGTATATATATATATATACATATATATTCAATATATATATGTATATATATATATATATATATATATATATATATATATATGTTTCTAAAGTTTGATATATAAGTTATGGATCCTGGACTGGTTCCTCATGAAAGAAATAATATCAATCCAAGAGTTTGATATCACTGTATAATTTTTTAATGTCAGGGAGGAGAGAGATAAATGTTCTTATCTCCACTATCAAGTAAGAATACAGAGAAAGGTTTCGGGTAAAATTGTAGAAGGCTAGTCCTCTGAAAAATGATGCACTAGTTTTTTATTTTTTTCTCTTCCCCTCCCCAAATTAGAAAAATTTATGTACACAATTCAGGTCACTTGAATCAAATTCAGTGAAGAGCAGTGGTTTTACCATGGGAGAGGAATACACCAAAGGGAAAAAAAAAATCACATAGTACATTATAAATACATTAAAAACCATAGCAAGAAAGAATAAAAACACTTAATTTCATTTAACATCATTTTTTTTTTACATAAGTATTTTATTGGGAAAAAAAACTGTACAGAGTGTTTGCAGTTACATGAGCAAGGTAATGAGTACATTTCTTTTTTTCACATAGAACATTTTATTATTTTTTGTTTTTTTATTGTGAAAATATTATATGGAAGGCTTACATTTACATGAGCAAGGTAATGGTGGGTCAAGGGGCTTGAACTCTGGGCTTGGACACTGTCCCTGCGCTCTTCAACTCAAGGAGAGCATTATAACACTTGAACCACAGTGCCACTTCTGGTTTTCTAGTCATTTATTGGAGATAAGGGTCTTATGGATATTTCTCCCCAGGCTTGTGTTGAACCATGATCCTCAGATCTCAGCCCCCTGAATAACTAGAATTACAGACCTGAGCCACTGGCACCAGGCTGGTAATGAGTACTTTTCTTACCAACCATAGTTGCCTCCTCTTTTGGCTTTTCCCGGCCATCGCTTTCCTCCCATCTCCAGAACTAAACTCCCCTGCCCACCCTAAATTGTAAAGTTCATTTTTTGACTTAGTCTTTTTTAAAAATATATTTTTTATTGTAAAACTACTGTACAGAGGGGTTACAATTACATAGGCAAGATAATGAGTACATTTCTTATCAATCATTGTTGCCTCCTCCTTTGTTTCCCCTTCCAATCCCTTCCTAACCAAAGTAGTAAAGTTTGTTTTTTGACAGAACTATTTATATAGCTCATTGCTGCACTGGGTCCACCTGTATCCCTATTTAAACAATTTGTTTTTGCCCTTTTCCTCCACAAATTGTACCAACATCAAATACAATGAAAGGAAGGGTTATGCCTTTGTGGAGTTCATGCACTCAAAGAGTAATAAAGGAATTGTGTGAGCAGGCTGAGAACAGTCAAAGATATAGGAATGGCATGAGAAGGCTGAGAACACTCAAAGAGAAAGTCAGTAATGACATGAGCAGGCTGAGAACACTTAAAGAGAACTACTGGAGTTGCATGAACATTAGGAAGCTAATCAAAGAGTAATACAGTAATTTCGAGAGCGGAATGAGAATAGAGAAAGATCAATAGAGGTATTCATGGAATCCATAAACAGACAGCTGAAAGAATTCAGGGAGACCACAAAGAGAACGCTGTATGGAGCCCAACAGAAGGAATGGGAGGCCAAGGAAGCCATAACCAATCAACTAAGTGATTTGAGAATAAACACAACACCAAATTAAGGAAATAAAGAAGTTCATACAAGATCTAAAACAAAGCTCCAACAAAGAATTTGAAGCCATCAAAGCTGACCAATTAGAAGGAAAAGAAATAAAAACAAAGTAGAAAGTCTTGACAGTAGTTAGTCCATGCAGAATATTGAATCACTGGGATTGAAGACAGTCTAGATATTATAGAGAAAGAACATACAACTATCCAAGACAAATCCAAGAAATATGATAGATCTATTCAACATTTGGAACACACAATCAGAAAGCCTAATCTGAGGATAATAGGTGTAGAGGAGCACCTAGAGACAGAAGTTAATGGTCTAGGAAATTTGTTTAACAGGATCCCAGCAGAGAATTTCCCAAACATGCAAAAAGATAGGCTTATTCAGATACATGAGTACATTTCTTATCCAACCTTGTTGCCTCCCCCATTGTTTTTCCCTTACCATCCTGTCCCTCTCACCTCCTCAAGTACACCCCCTCACTTCTATCCCCAACCCTGCTAAATTGTAAAGTTTGGTTTTCAAAATAGCTTCTCGCAAATCTCATTGTTGCAATGGGTCAATTTGTATCCCTAATTAAACCTTTTGTTATTTTCCTTACCCCCAAATTTTACCAGTACCATACAGTGAAAACAGGGGTTATACCAGTGGGGAGGGATATACAAAATATAAAAAAATCACATGGTACCTTATAAATAAGTTAAAAACAACAGCAAGGAAGAAAACGCCACTTGTGATCCCAATCTTGGGGTTCATTTCGCTTAACATCATCTTACCTGAGCTTTTCTGCTTGTCCCAGGCATATATTAGTTACTACAAATAAAGGAAACCTTGAAACCTATGTTTGCTTGGGATTGACTTACTTCACTTAATATAATTTTTTCCAACACTTTCCATTTCCTAAGAAATGGGATGAAATCATTCTGATGAATGTAAAGAATTCCATTGTGTATATATACCACATTTTCTTGATCCATTCATCTACTGAGGGGGATCTGGGTTGGTTCCATATCTTAGGTATGGTTAATAATGCTGCAATAAACAGTTGCACTGGTAGCTTTACTATGTTCTTGTTTGTCATGATTTGGATAAATGCCCAAAAGTAGGGTTGCTGGTTCATAGGGGACCTCTATGAGGAGTGTTTTGAGGAACCTTCATCTTACTTTCCAAAGTGATTGAACAAGTTTACACTCCCAACAACAGTGCAGTAGGTTTCATTTCTGGCCACATCCCCTACAGCATCTGTTGTTACTAGAATTCTTGATTATAGCCATTCTTACTTGGGTAAGGTGAAATCTCAATGTTGTTTTGATTTCCATTTCTTTTATGTCAAGAGAGGTTGAGCATTTCTTCATGTGTCTATTTGCCATTAATATTTCCTCTTCAGACAAGATTCTCTTTCAGTCTTTAGCCCACTTATTTATGGAACAGTTGCTTCTTTGAGGATTTGTTGTTGAGGGATTTAAATTTTTGATTTCCATGTATATTTTATATATAAGACCCTTATCCCTTGTATGTCTAGTGAAGATCTTCTCCCAGTCTGTGGACTTTCTATTGATCTTACTAGGTATGACCTTTGCCTTGCAAAAGCTCTGCAGCTTCATGCAATCCCATTTGTCCAAACTTTCTTGAATTTCTTGTATTTCTGAGTCTTATAAGAAAATTTTGGCCTTTGCCAGAGACCTAAGGTTTCTCCTATTCCATCCTGTAATGTTCTCAATCCCCGAGATTCGATATTATGCATGGTACAACCTACAGTCAAGACTTTCTACTTTGCTTTTTATTTCTTTTGGAGTTGATTCTGGTGCAGAATGGTATATAAGGATCTAGCTTTAGTTTTCTACAGGAGATTAACCAATTTTGCCAACACCAATTACTGAAAAGTCTTTCTTCCATTAGGAAGTTTTGCCTCAATGTTCATCTAAGAAATGGGTCTATAGTTTTCTTTCTCTGATGAGTCCCTGCCTGGTTTTGAGATGAGGATTATGATGACCTCATAGAGAGTTTCATAGTAAACTTTCTCTTTCATTTTCATTGAAGAGTTGGAGGAGTATTGGTGTGAGTTCTGCTTCAAAGGTCTTGTAGCATTCCACTGGAAATGTATTCTATCCTGGACTTTTCTGAGATGGGAGGTTTCTTATTGCTGTTTCTATTTCAATGCTTGATATAGGCTTGTTAACATGGTTTAACTCATCTTGGTTTAGTTTTGGCATGTTGATATTTGCTAGGAAAAAATGTTCATTTCTTCCAGAGTCTCAAACGTATTAGCATAAATCTTTAAGAAGTATTGCCTTATACTGTTCTGATTCTTGGTTCTTTCTGTGGTGATGTTTCCATTCTCATCTCTGAGTTTATTTGTGTGTGTTCTCTTTTTTTCTCCTAAGATTTGCTAAGTGTCTGTCAATTTTATTAAGTTTTTTTGAAGAACCAACTCTGTTTTGTTAATTGTTCCTATAACTTTTGATTCGAATTCATTTAATTCTAATTTAATTTTGCTTATTTTTCCCATCTAGTGGATTGGGGTTCATCTTGCTGCTCTTTTTCAAGGAGGTTCGGATGTCTCATTAAATTGTTGGTTTCAGGGCTGGGATGTAGCTCAGTGGCAAAGCGCTTGTCTAGTAAGTGCAATGTCCTGGGTTTGATCCTCAGCACCAAAAAAGAAAAGCCAAAAAAAATACAGTTACATTGTTGGTTTTAGTTATCTCCAATTTGTTGATGTAGGAACTTAGAGCTTAAATTTACCGCTGAGTGTTACTTTGCTATGTCCCAGAGGAGCTAATTATTTGTGTGCTAATTTTTGTTAAATATCATGAATATTTGAATATCCTTTTAATCTCTTCCATGACATACTGGTGATTCAACAGTGTGTTCAACCTCTATATGTTACAGGACCTTTGGTTTTGAGTTCTAATTTTATTCCCTGAGAGAATGCAGGGCATAATTTCAATGTGTCTGAATTTGGATGTTTGCTTTGTCACCTAAATTGTGTTCTATTTTGGAAAACGTTCCATGTGCTACTGAGAAAAATATGTATTCTGATGCTGCTGGGTGATATATTTTGTAGATGTTTTTTAAATGAGTTTTACAGAGTTAATCAGTCTAGTGGGATTAGTGTTGTTTTACAGTCCCCATCAACTAATGACTTTGGATCTATGTGAGATTTGAGGGAAAGTAGTGTTTCTTGGATACAATTAGATGCTCTGTTGTTTGGTGAATAGAAATTTAGAATTATATCATCCTGAAGGAGATATCCCTTAATTAGTATTTACCAACATTATTTACCTTTTCTCACTAATTTTAATTTGAAGTGTTTTTAGTTAGGACTGAGCTGAGTTTGGCAGTTCCTGCCCTGTTGTCCACCTTCTTGGGAGTTGCAACAACTGGGTTCTTCCTCTGGTTGTTGGATTCTCATTTTGAGTGCAGTTTCTTGGTCTTTATTGTGGTCTTGTTGGTTTTTTATGTGTAGGACAACTTTAAGTATCTTTTGTAGGGCTGGTTTGGTTGAGATATATTGTTTCACTTATTCTTTGCTATATAAGTTTGTTAGTTGACCTGTTATGAAGGAGAGTTTAGCTGAATACAATATTCTTGGTTGATACTTGTTTGTCTTTAGGGCATGGCATACATCATTCCAGGTTCTTCTTGTTTTAATTGTCCCTGCTGAGAAATCTGAGGTGATTCTAATTGGGTTTACTTTAAAGGTGATTTATCTTTTCTCCTTGACAGCTTTAAGGATCTTTTCCTTGGTCTGAATTGGTCCTGTATGGATTATAATGGGACGGTGGGATATCCTGTTCTAGTCTGGTCTATTTGGGTTTTAAAAAGCTTCTTGTATCTGAATAGGCCTATCTTTTAGCATATTTGGGAAGTTCTCTGCTAGGATCCTTTTAAATAAATTTGCTAGACGATTAACTTGTGTGTCCAGATGCTTCTCAACACACATTATCCTCAGATTAGGCCTTCTGTTGGTGTCTTCCAAATATTGAATAGATCTATCATATTTCTTGGGTTTGTATTGGACAGTTGTATGGTTTGTTTTGTTTTGTTTTTTGTCGGTTGTGGTTTTGAACTCTTGCCTTGGGCACTATCCTTGCACTCTTCAGCTCAAGGCAAGTGCTCTACCACTTGAGCCACAGCACCACTTCCGGTTTTCTACTGGTTTATTGGAGATAAGGGTCTCACAGATTTTCTTGCTGGAGGTGGCTTTGAACCACGATCCTCAGATCTCAGCCTCCTGTGTAGCTAGGATTACAGGCCTGAGCCACCGGTGCCCATCTTTGCAAAGTTGTACGTTTTTATCTCTATTATCTAGGTTGTCTTCAATCCCTCAGATTCGATCTTCTGCATGCCTTAACCTACTGTCAAGATTTTCTACTTTGTTTTTTACTGCCTTTCCTTCTAATTGGTGGACTTTTATGGCTTAAAATTCTTTGTTGGATCTTTGTTTTAGATCTTGTATGAACTTCTTCCCTTCATTAAATTAGTGTTCAGATTTTCTCTCAAATCAATTGTTTTCTTATGGTTTCCTTGGACTCTCTTTTCTTCTGATGGGCTCCATTCTTTCCATCTGATGGACACCATTCAGCATTCCCTTTGTAGTCTCCCGGGATTCCTTCAGCTGTCTGTTTATGGATTCTATGAATGTCTCTATTGATCTTTGTCTGTTTTCATCACACTCATGCAGTTTATGTATTACTCTTTGATTAGCTTCCTCACACTCAAGCAATTGCTCTATTAATCTTTGAATAGCTTATTAATGTTCTCAAGATTTCTGTATTAATTTTTCGTTTGCCTACTCCCACTCCATATTATGCTCACACTGAGTTCATTTCAGGTTTTCAATCTTTTCATTCACCATGTTTACCAGTAGTGTTTGTAGAGCTTTTTGGGAAATCTCCTCTGGTTTATTCATTAACTGTTCTCAAACTTGATTTTCATGAGTGGGAGTTGAGATATCCACACTTGCCATTTTTCTTGTTTTTCTCCAGCTTGTTCTGCCGATTTGTTATGATAGTAACACCAATTTTGTGGTAAAACACTATTTTAAGACAAGCACTAACCAAAGTTCTATAGTTCCACAGCCAAATGGCAACAGAAGCAATCTATCTCAACAGATACAATCCATTCAAGATTAAGCAACTATGGATTAATGGGCTAAGATAATTACAGAGGGATACAGCAAACGATAAATTATTAGGTTTTGGGAAAATTGTGGTGAAAATAGGATTAGAGGGATGTGGATAGGTAAAAGGAGAGAAATGGATTGGACAGAATGATAGGAGAGATAAAAACAAACAAGAAAAATGGAAAGACAAAAATTTAAATTTAAAAATGAAATACTTAAAATTATGTAAGTATAAGGAAATGACAATGATAGAAGAACAGGAGAGGATGAGAGGAGGGGAGAAATAAAAAGGAACACGGAAAGCTAAAATCTAAAAATTCTTTAAATTGGAATACTTGAAGTTTATATAGATATAAAGAGATAATCCTACTATTAAATTTAAGCCTAAGAAGTTGCTAATTGAGTAATACATTTCTGGGTTTAGTATGTACACAATAGGGGATAAGGTCTAATAATCAATGATGGGCATATATCTGGGGATAAACAGAACAATAATTAAGTCATTGAAAAAGAAAGAAAAAAGAAATGAGAAAAAAAGAAAAAATGTAAAAAAGGACCAAAAGGTCAAAAGAGATTTTTTTTAAAAGCACACACACACATATACACCTAAAATTAAAATTATGAGAGAAAAAAATAGAAAATATTTTTTAGAGAAAATATTAGTATGGTCTTGCTTGTGATCATTTGGGTAAATGCCCAAAAGTGGAATTGCTGGGTCATAGGGGAGCTCTATGTGGAGTCGTTTTAGGAACCTCCATACTACTTTCTAAAGTGTTTGAACAAGTTTACACTCCCACCAACAATGCAGTAAGGTTCCCTTCTTTCCACGTCCCCTCCAGCATCTATTGGCATTAGAGTTCTTGATTATAGCCATTCTAACTGGGGTAAGGTGCTATCTCAGTGTTGTTTTGAGTTGCATTTCTATTATGACTAGTGAGGTTGAGCATTTCTTCATGTGTTTATTGACCATCTTTCTTTTCTCTTCAGAGAAGTTTCTTTTTAAGGCTTTAATCCTAAAAATGTAGAGAAAAGAGTTCTTTGATTTTTTTTTTGGTTTGGTGCGGGGGAGATCTTTTCTCCCCTCTGTCCATAACCAGTCTCTTAGTGGATACTCTTGTCTGCTTGGTTTTCCTCTGACTTGATTGGTTTCTTAAGTCAGTTTGTTTGAGCAGACAAAAAAATGCTGTGAGTTACCCAGGATTTTGTGATCCTCTCCCAGTCCATTTCAGTGGGAGAGAGATCTACTTTGAGTATCACAAAAGAGTGTCTTGGAGTTGATGTTATGAGGTAGGGTATGTTATGAGGTTCTGAGTAGGGTTGAGGCCTGTCAGCAGTTAGTAGTTTTCCCATGAGAGGCTAGCTCCTGAAACACTCACAGAGCCCAGCCTGGAGCCATTCTCAGAATTTATGTTTATTGAGTTTCAATTGTTTATCTGGGCTGCTGTAGAGAGGGAAGTCTCTGGTTCTGTATACTCAGTGAAGAAATTCACTCCTCCATGGGCAGAACTCCCTCTTCCTGGGCAGAATTACTTTCCTCTGGGTGGAGCTGAGACAGGCAGGTCAGGTCAGGTTCATGTGACCTGCTAAGTGGCTCTTTTTGTTTTCTTCCAAGGTCTGAGTTGGAGCTAGCTGCTCAGCCAAGGCCTTTGTCAGTATCAAAGATGGAATTCTCTGGTCATGGGGGAGGGGTGGTCTTTCCACAGCTACTTCATGAGAAGGAGTGACGATATCAGGGTTCTACTCATGCCAGACTCTTCATTCCTGGCCCATCCTGGTCTGTGATCCTCAGGATGAAGATTTCTGCTCCTTGTCAGTTCTTGTTGGTGGTGAATAGAGTCCACTCAAATGCAGCATCTGGCACCATTGTCCCAGACTTTGTCTGTTGGTATGGTGTCCAAAGCCACCAGCTCTACCAGAGCTGCCACAGCAACAGCTACCAAGAAGTGCTCAGATCTGTCTCCTTACTGGATTTTCCCTCTCTGGCCAAACTCTCTGTACTGTGATGGCACACTTTATGTGATTCTCTAGCCTAGTACTGTTCCCTGGAACACTAAAACTGCTTTCCATGTGAGAACATGTTTAGACTCCAGCTTTTCTTCCACCAACTTCTTCAGGTCTTCCAATATACAAGGGTTATACCGTGGGGAGGGGGGAGGAGAACTTACAAACTTACAAAGCAACAAAAAAATCACTTGGTACCTCATAGATACTTTAGAATCAATAGTAAGAAAGACAAACTACTTCTGTCCTTACCTTGGGGTTCATTTCACTTAACATCGTATTATCTGACCTTTTCTGCTTGTCTCAATCAAATAAGGGAAACCATGAGACCTATGATTCTTTGGGCATGGCTTACTTCACTTAATATAATTTTTTCCAAGTCTTTCCATTTCCTAACAAATGGGGCAATGCCATTCTTTCTGATGAAGGCATGGAATTCACACACACACACACACACACACACACACACACACACACACACACACACACACATCAATTAATCCACATTTCCTTAATCCATTTATCTGGGTTGGTTCCATATCTTAGGTATGGTAAATAATGGTGGTAGCTTTAATGTGGTCTTGTATGTGATCATTTGCTTAAATGCAAAAATGGAATTGCTGGATCATAGAGGAGATCTATGTGAATCTTTTGAGGAACCTCCATACTGCTTTGGGATACAGGTTGACCCATTGTAACTATGAGATATACAATACATCATGTTGAAAATGAACTTTACAACTTTATTTGCATAGGGGGGATGGAGAAGAGGGTGGGAGGATTTGGGGAGATGGGAAGGAAAGAGTGATAGGAAAATCAAAGGAGCGGGTAACAATGCTCTATAGAAAATGTACTCATTACCTTATTCATATAAATGTAAACCCTCTGTACCATATCTTTACAATTAAAAGAAGGATGCACAAACACTATACCCATACCGATGGTAGGCATCCTGCCCAAAAAAATCTAAAAGGAGTAAATTTGAAAATATTTCTTCATATTTGAACTTTTGTTACACAGAATCATCCTGATATCGCTGCTAAATTAGCTACTTGTCCTTTTAATGCTCGACATCTGGTTCCACGAGAGCAACTCAGTAAACATATTGCAACTTGTATGGACAAAACTTCCATTGAAGATGATGTAGGTAAGTCTGATAACTAAAACAAAATCTAAATCAATGTAGGCCATTTGAACCTGAATGCTACTCTGATGGTATATTTCTGGTTTTGTAGATAACATTATATGGAATGAGAAACAAGACAAGAGTTCTGAAAACACATGGCAATATGTTTCCTCTGAGGAAGACTGGGATAAAGGTAAAAAGTTTGTTGAATATTCTTCATTTTCCGTTATTGAGTCTCAGCTTATCTTGTGCTGTTGTACGATTTCTTCCTTTAGGAATGAAATTATCTCATATGAATGAAATTGTCTCATATGCAAATATCAGTAACATGTATGAAGATATGCAGTACTAAATGGTCAAAAACCATGTCAAACATTTAAATGATTTGTTTTTGTACATGGTTAAGAACTCATTCTTTTCTTTTTTCATATCACAGTATTTATTATTGTGAAAATACTGTACAGAGGGGTTACAATTACATGGGCAAGATAATGCGTACATTTCTTATCAAGCATTGTAGCCTCCTCTTTTCAATCTTTATAATCCAAATAAAAGTTTCTTGTAAGGCTCTAAAGGCACCAACCTTCTTGTTTTCTTTATCAATGTAAAATGTTAGAGTCAATCTAATACCTTAATCAAGTATGTATTTCTCCCTTTGGCAGAATCCTTGGAAGATCCTACCCCAAGTTTTGTTTGGGGCACAATCAAATCCTCTGACAACAACAGGTAAAGAAGCTGCTGTTTTATGACGGACTAATATATGTCAAAATTCAAACTGAAGAAATAGGATAAATGAATAACAAAGTTTTTTTTTTCTTATATTTTGCTCACTACCAACAAAGTTTTGGATTGCTCTCTGAACTGGGAACCTGTGATTGGTAAAAGTCAAGTATAGTTTCACTAGGACGGATAAGAAACGCCCAAATTACATCACTCAATTTACTTCAAATGAGAATTACCTTATCTGAATGTTCATCTCACTCTCTTATAATCAATTTAAAACAGTGAAGCCATAGATAAGAATATTTTGTTGGACCAATCAGGTTTTTTTTTCCATTTTCATGGTTTCAGGACTCACTCATCACATCAATTATGATAGTGTAAATGGCAGTATCAGTATCTTCAAGTGGTAATTGATAAGTATACAGATTTGCTGTTGGGTTACCATGACTTCGTTCTGAAATTGAGTAATGAATATTATAGGAATGACTATCTGATTTAAATTTTTTCCACAAATTAGTATAAAATATTTGAGGAGATTTTTGAGATTATTTACAATTTTCACTTTGCAAAGATACATATTAATAAAATGTATTTACAGCTATTTTTAGCAGCAATACGTACATGGATTTCAACTTTCACATTACTGTATAAAGTATAAATACACATTGGATATGGTAAAGATTGGAAATTCAAAATTAGATGTGTAACTACAAAAGTTATTTTATCTTACTGAGTGTTTATGAGATTTTTTTAAAGAATTGTAATTGCTAGAATGAACTTGTATTCTAGAGTCACAAAATAGATCGTATTTTTAATTTTATGGAATGTCAAAACACCAAGTCTCTCTGACATGGTAAGGTGGGAAATACAGGAAAAAGTGAACAGTAATTAGTTTTAGTAGGAATTCTTCGGAAGCATTTTTCAATTCGAAATTATGTAATTTGTCTTGCTTGCAAATATGAGACCTCATTCATTTTACAAGTGAGACAATAGATTCTAGATGTATTGATATTTTCAAATATTTTCTTCTCTGATCAGTAAGAAAAATCATGCGTATTCAACATAAGACCAAAATGAATTAATGTGAACCTGTTATCACAGTAGGGCCTCATATATTCTTCGAGCCCAATGACCAACAAGAACAATAACCAAAGACAGGAATGTAATGCAATATTCATCAACAATGCCCCAACTCATTTGTATTTCCAAAATATTTGAATTTTTTAGGTCCACATAAGAGCTAATTAAATTTTATTCACTCCTTACTTGTACTATCATGTATTTTCCGTCTGAATTTCAAAGAGAAGTATTTATGTGGTAGTGATATTTCCTTACTTCATTGGTTATTAGAACATTTACTGTGACTCAATTGGATTGCTAATGCTGTTCCTTTATGCTAATATATCTTACTTATTGAATCATAATTTTTCTGGCATCTAAAAAGTGGATGATACTAAAGAAGCTGTAAATTCATGAGGGAATCTGTGACAACGTAGGAGACTGTGTTACTTGCTGATTTGTGTCTTCAAGGTTTATCCAAACCTAGCTTTGTCATGTGTGTGTGTGTGTGTGTGTGTGTGTGTGTGTGTGCGTACTGATTTAGCTTTGTCATATGTGTGTGTGTGTGTGTGTGTGTGTACTGATTTTGTGTTTGTGATCAGATATTTCTGTTACCTGTCCCTTTGTAGATGCACATTTTGTGTCCTGTGTACAAAAGTAAATGTACATTTTTCCCTACTCTGTTTCAATACCCATAAGTTGATGCAGGGTACATTACTATGAGTATTGGAATTGAGAAGTGAGGATATTTTTCCTGCTTTCAATTCTTGATTTTACTCAATCATGATAAAAATTAATCACAGGTTATCAAGGATATTTTATGTGTCTTTCTTCATAATGAATATTGAATCCTTGATTAGGCCATTGATATTTAAGCCTTTTACCCTGGCTTGATCCCAGTGATATATTCCAAGTGTTGGTATGCCTCTGGCATAGAATTCTCATAACCATACATATTTGAGAAAACAATGTTAATGTAGAAATGTTACCCTAAGTTAATGGAAATTTTCTATGTTCATTTCAAAGTCCAATATTTCCGTGTTCATATTGAGAGGTGACATGTATGTGCTTCTTAAAGGTTAATTATTTTTCCAAATTGCTGAATGTATTTACCTGATACCACTTCACAATGTTATTGTGACTTCACAATAGTATTTGTTTTTTCCACACATAAGAATGGAAAAGCCGTCTATTTGTTTGAGCCATGGAATATTTCTTGTAATTTTACCTGAACATATTTGCATGGTATCTCTTCATATTTTACTTGCCTACCATAAAGCATGCATCCTTTGGTAGGATACATCTCATAAAAAAAATCATTCTGGGGTTTGTTTTTATGGATCTGCTCATAAATATTGAAATGGAGATCAAGTTATGTTGATTTAAGTTCATTGCAATAACTTTATATGGTAAAACCACTATAGATTCTCGTTTCTATACAACCACATGTACTATTTCTTCCTATTTACCTGGATGCATGGTCCATCCATGAGTATTTTACAAGAGAATTCAGAAACTGTGCCAAGACATGGCTGAATCTGAATGGGTGAAATTAGAGTAAATTTTGAAAAACTGGACAATAATCACTCAAGTAGATTGACTAGAGTCACAATTCAAATATTGAACAAGGTTTGAATTGAGACAGTATTCAAGTGAAATTTGTGAGGTTTGTATATAGTCATCAAATTTCAGTGGAAATGGAAGTGGAAGCAAGCATGAATATTTTTGAAAATAACTGATGATGTACTCTCATTAGTTTTTTACTATCTCTTAAACTACTAGTGAAGTTATTGTTCATATGCAGAATACAGAAATATGTATTCAAATGTTTTCCACAGAAAATGAAATAATATTTTTTTCTCTTATTTCTTTGCAGGAATCATTCTATGAACAAACCATGAGTTCAAACCATTTCTCATTGTTTCATCTACATCTTACATTTATTAATATATTGTGATGCTCACTCAACCAAATAAATTTATTTTGATTTCTACTACCTATTCACTACCTTTTCATCCGTACCTTGAATTAAGAAATAAACCCTGGTGTTTATGTCCTTATAAGAATTCACCATGTCACTTTCCTCGTAGACATGGTAAGGTTGGAATATAGAAACTTCAATAATCAAATCATAATCTATATTTGTTGTCCAATAGAGAACAAATCATACTTCATTATTCACTGTTCTTAAGATTGCCTGTGAATATCATCTTCCATTTCAATATATTGTTATACTTACAGAGCCTAATAAATATATAATAAATAAATAAAACTGTAATGATATGAGACCTCTTATAAACATCTTACATCAATTATGTATTCCATACAGAATGACCATTAAAATTTCAATGGAATTGTTCAACCAAAATTCTGAATTTTATTTTTGACTATACAAGCTTCTCATCCATCTCAATGTTTTCCACATGTAAGTCTCATCTAAAAAAGGAATCTGGGACTCTTTCCAAAACCTGTGGCAGAAAAAAAACAGGTTAATATATGTGTACACAAAATAACTTTCAAAACATTATTTTGAGGGAAGAAATCTCAATTTGTGAAGATAGCATGATTTTTGTGCTAAAAGTGTGATATTTTTAGGGCAAGAGGGTGTGCATCTTTTGGCAATTTATCAATATATTTCTAAAATGTTCCAGGAAGAGTGAATTGTAACTGTCGAGTGTAACAAAAACACTTTTATGAAACCATGTTCGTTGACTATCTTCATATTCAACTTGTGTGTAATTTGCCCCACATATATATATATATATATATATATATATATATATATATATATATATATGGCCCCACATAGTCACTGTGTTCCAAAATATTCCTGATGCAAAATGGAATAGTTTTTGAAGCATATTTTAGGGAGATCCACCTTGTCAAAATTGTTGGTAGATCTCCTATGCAAAAAAGATAGTTGAAACTTTTGGGTACAGATGAAGAAGTTAAAGATGTGAGAAAGTGGCTATACTTATTATTGGTGTTGAAATCGGAGAGTTTCTGATTATGGGCATATTTGTGCACCTAGTATATAATTTCAAATGTTTCTTGGTTTTCCTTCAGAAATTGTGAGCAGGAATGAATTCAACATTAATTAGTGAAGGATAGTTTAGAACTTATAGACAGGGAGGACTGTGCCTTTTATAGTCCATTAGGCATTGGAAGAGAACAGATCTATCAACACATGTATATAGACTAAAAACCAGTCTACATATGTATCCATATGTAAATTTATGAAAATTAAAATAACTGTATGTATCAACACTTTTTTGTTTGTTTAATTTATTGTCAATAAATTGTCAGAGTGATTATGTAGGTAAGGCAGATTCGTTCTCTTGTCATGTTACCCTATCACTCTTTTTCTTATACTTTATTCTGCTTTAAATCTCTCCTGCCTCTGTTGTAAATGCAATTTCTAACATTTTTGTCTTATGAGGAATTTTGTGGCATTGGTTCATCCATTTTTCTCTTTCTCAAAATTTTTTGATTCCTCCTTTCCCCATTCAGATTAAAGTTTATACAGTCCACAGGCTACCAAAATCAAATATAGTGACAAGGGAGAAACCCTATGAAAAATAAAGGGAAAAAACAAGAAAAAAAAATAGTTTTTCTTAGAATTTTTAAAAAACCACCAATAATGATAAATCTCATGTTTCTTGGTGTTCATTTTGCTTACCCTAATTTTCTTGGTCATATATACATATCAATTAAGCTCTTGCAATCCTCTTCTAGGATGAAACTGGACATCTACCAATTAAGAGAAAAAGAGAAAGTAGGACACATATTTTAAATGACAACTCTGAAGAAAAACTTATGACCCTTCATTAGGTAAGTTTAAATAGAAACAGGATTAATGCAATAAAACAAAAAGCAATATTCAATAAATACTATTGAAATACTCGTTAAATGCTTTTAAAACTTAATGTTAGATTATACATCACCCTGTGTCAAAACACTTTCCAAATGAATCAGACCTCGAGGTTAAAAAAAATACCCAGAATGAAAGCACCAGAGAAATACTAGGTCTCTTAGAACAGGTTGAAATTTTTTATTACAGATGCACAAATGCATCGTCAAAGAAACATTAGACAAACTATTGCTTGAACCTGCAGAGCTTTTTCATTTCAAAGAACATAGCAAAATAAGTAAATAGAAAGCCAAAAGACTGGAAGAAGATCTTCACTATTCAAGAAACAGAAAAGGGTCTGAGAGCTGAAATATAATCAAAATTCAACAAGTTAATGCCCCTCCCAAAAATCCTGAACAATAAACCTCCTCTATGAAAATAAGTCTAAATATTTAAAGAGAGACTTCACTGATGGCTAATTGATAATGGCCCAAAAGACGTATGAAGAAATGCTCAATATCTCTGACAATAACATCAAGCTAAATCAAGTCAACACTGAAATTCCGCCACATTCCATTAGAATGGCAAAGTCATGTTCATTCTATCAGGAACCACCCCAGATGCCTGAGAGAGGATTAATGCATCAGAAAATGTGGTTTATAAACACAATGGAATTTTATTTTCCATTAGAAAGAATGACATGCTGTCATTTGTAAGGAAATGGAAAGACAAAAATTATAACATGAATTAAAGGGAGCCAGACCCAAACAAACATAGGCTCCATGGTTTCTCTTATTTCTAAAATTTGGTATATGTCCATTTTAGTCCTAGGAGAGGATTACAATAGCTTAATAGTAATATATATATGTATATATATACATATATTTATATATATGTATATATATATATATAACCATAAACTCTGAAATACAAAATCAGTGATTTCTCCTCCTTGTGTTTTCAAAATATACTGTGTGAAGCTATTTCTTTTTCCTTACCTTTTTCCTTTCTTTTCCTATGTTACTGATTTTAGTACACGCTGGATGTATTATATATAAGTAAATGAGCATTAGGCACAGGAAGGGTAACATCTAAATCTGAGACAAAGGACAATGGGCGAACCATTCAAGAACAATCCCAACAAAACTACATGTTGGGAATAAACATTATTTTAGGCGGAAAAACAATAAAAATGATTAATGGGTTAAATCATATGACAAGTACTCATTCATTGCTTATATATGTAATTCTAATCTCTCTGAACATCACCTTGACAAGATTCCATTAAAAAGAAGAGTATTGATACAAGCACTCCTCAATTCTCATAAATTTTCACGTAGCTATTTAGTCAATGGGTGTGTATTACATATACAGACAAGTGGAAATAGATCTGATCTCTGAACGGTCCTAAAAGTATAGAAAAGACATAGCATTTCCTATGTCAACAGGTTCCAAGCCAACATTGACAAATTAATGTTGAAATCATTTTTGTTTAAATATTTCTGTAGGAATCCCAAAACTCATTTGAAATTGCAAACCAGGAGTGATCCTGATACTCAAATATGCCCCAAGTCAGAAACCCTCATATTTTCACACCTATCATAAATGTCAGCAAGATTCTCACATATGAAACTTCCTCATCCATAATCAAATAATTCAACTCTTTTGATTACAGAGGAAACTAACCACTAATAAATATTTTTTGGCACGGGAGGTCTTCTTAAAATCTACTTCAAAAGCTATTCCATTTAGCAGTAGAAATGTTGTGGACCAGGAATGCCAAAGGAACTATGAAACTGAGGTTGAGGGTGCATAAATATGAGGGACAATTTACACACAAGTTGAAAACAAATATTCATCCGATATTTTTTTGTCAACTGGTCTTGAATTACAATCCTAACTTACAGATTAATCTCAGAATATTTTAGAAATATAGCAGAAAATTTCTCAAATGATGCACATATTCTCGTCTGATAAATCACAGATTCTCTGTACAAAATATGGTATCTTCAAAGAGTGTACATTGTCCTCCAAAACTAATAAATGTCGGCTGATATTGTTTAAAATCCTGCAAGAATATATTTTTTCCCTGCCACAGATTTTTTCTGCATATTAGATGACACATCAAAAATATTCAGATGATTTAGAATCTTGTATCTTGAGAAATACGTTGCAAAATTAGGTGGTTTAAAAAAATCTGTAAAATTTTCCTATCCCATTCCCCATTTGGAACACAGAAGTTGATGGGAAATTTGTATTAGGGACAAAATATTATTATACTTTTCTTATATTTTCATTATATTAATTATTATTAGATGAGAGGGAAATTATTCCCAGACAAACATAACTATTGTGAGGGGTCAACTTACATTTATGAAAGTCCTTTCCTCAGGCTTCTTTCTTCACCCAACAACATAGGCATGCTAATTAATACGCATTTGGCTAAGGCCAAGGTGTCCCTGAAGGACTCGCTTATGGCTTGCATGCCCTTCAATTCCACATTTTATTTGATTGAGTGTTCTCCAATTAGGCACAATTATTCATTATGTAAAATAGTCTATTTTTGACTCCCCCTAAGATCAGAAAAAAAGCTGATTCTTTTATATTTGCCTTGCCAATTCCCTGTAACTCATTTCCCTGTCTTTGCAGGAAGAAACAGACATATAACTTTTGCATTCTCAAGAGAGACATAATTTTCATTTTCCATGTTGGGGTCTCAGTATTCTCAGATTCCTTTGTACATTGGTAAATATCTGCTGTCAGTAAGACATTCATGGGAGACTCTTGATAGTACATAACACATTGTTAAGCATCAAGGTTTGTGTAGGAAAAGTCCATTAATACTACACATTCTCCCCTTTGTAATGAGTTTGAGCTTTTTTGAGGGAAATTTTTGAATTGATTGATTCTGACTATGTAATTTGACAAAGCTCTCTCTACAATTCCTACAACATGCCATCTCATCATAAGGCAGTGAATATTTTGAAACACTTCGGCCAAACACTAAGCTTTCTAGACCTTCAATGTTACACAGAAATATTGTAAATGCTTCTCTTATTGCTTCTTTGTCTACTTGAACTTTGTATTATGGGCTTGGGAGTTGTGCCTACACATTTTAGCTCAAGGCTTGAGCTCTATCCATTGAGAGAGAGCGTGTCACGATCCGTTTTCTGGTGGTCATTTGGAGAAAAAAAATTCTCTTGGACTTTCCTGCCCATGCTGGCTTTGAGCTGCCATCCTCAGAACTCAGCTTCCTAAGTACCTAGGATTACAGACCTGACTCACTGGCGCTCAGCTGCTTGTACTCTTCTCTAATAAAATACCATAGTAGTAACTTAAAAAATATGCAGTTATTTAAGCAACATTGAAGAAATTTCGCATAATTTCCGAAGGGAAAATTTGCAATGAAGTGTTCCAGTCCACTTTGATGTTGCTTCTTCCTGGAGAGGAAACCCAAATATGAAGAAGGAAAATAAAAATTATCAGAGACATGTAGATCTAAAGCCAATAATTACGTTCAGAAAATATTGAAGATATTGTAGGAAAATCATCTTTCAGTTGACTAGAATTTATTCATTGAAGTGAGATTACATTAATAGCCAGTGTTTTTCATTTTTAACCATTGTATTATGAGAAAAGATATACCTCTAAAAGGGTACTAACATTTACCTGTTATAAGATTAGACACAGTTTCTACACACTATTTACTATCTACCCAGTGAAATATATTTCTCATCTAATACATCCTTTCTGAAGAGCAATTACTTTATAAACAATTACTTTTTTTCAAGGATGGACAAAAGTCATTATTTCACAACATTCACTATTCCTCATTATCCCCACATTTATCCTTCTAATCCTCTAGAAACGAATCCAATGCCTCCATCAGAAAGAATGACATCGCCCATTTGTTAGGAAATGAAAAGACTTGGAAAAAAAATTTATTAAGTGAAGTAAGACAGGCCCAAAGAAACGTAGGTTCCATGGTTTCCCTTTCTTGCAATAAATGGTAGAAGTCGTGGAGAAGCAGAAAAGTTCAAAAAATATACATGTAACGATACAAGAATACGTTAAATGAAATGAACCCCTAGATAGGGTCACAACTTGTTTCTACTTTCTTGCTGTTGTTTTTAATTATTCTAAACTGTTCTATGTGATTTATTTGTTTCTCTCATATGTTCTTTCACCGAGTTATAACCCCTCTTTTCACTGTATTTGATGACAGTGCCCTGCATCTTTTATATAATTTTTTTCTAATTTGTGGAGGGAAGGTAAATAACAAAATGCTGAAAGAGGATACTGGTTGATGCATTGTAACAATGAGATGAATAAGACATTATATTGAAAGCCAACTTTATAATTTGTGGGAATGGGGGAGTGGGCAGGTGAAGCGGAGAGGGTTCGTAGGGGAAAAACAAAGGAGGAGACAATAATGCTCGATAGGAAATGTACTCATTACCTTACTCATGTAATTGAAACACCTCTGTACACTATGTTTAAAATAAAAAAAATTAAAAAGGAACTGAAGTAGTCCTGCTGCCTTATAGTCCAGGTGGAAGAGCATGGTATGTTTTGGATAAATGACAATAGTGATAAAAGCTTCTTCATATGAGTACATGTCTTCAGTAGGTAATCAAGAATTTTGAGGGGTCATGATGAAGAAAGATCTACTGCCCTATATACACACATTTTTAGGACTAATTTATAATATATGAATTTCTGATTTCCTGTTTTTATGGAAAATGGCATAACAAAGAATAAAACCTGCACTGTCAATTAGTGCACCAATCAAACCAGACAGAAGGGTAAGCACAGGCAAATAGATATAAGAAATATGATCTTATTATAAATGAGTTAGAAAAAGGGTAGGAAAGCCACCAAGTGTTCAATTCTACTGAGCAATAGCACAGTTCTCAGGAAATCTAAAATGTATAAAATAGAGCATGCTGTGTGACCTTTGCTTTTGCATTTGTTCTCATAGGGAACCATTGACTTGCCATAAGGTGGAGTGATGTTCAATAAACTGAGTAATCATGAAAAGATGGTCTGATTTTATCAATGATAGAATAACTGTAGCCCCATCCTGAAGGCACACTGTAACAAGTGACTACTTCTGTTGAGATACCTACTTGATGTTAGTCTTTATCTCTCCAGAGGGTAAAGTTTCCTGCTCTGCTTGGTTGTTTACTTTGACACACATCAGAAAGGTTCACTTTATAATCCTGGTTGTTCATTATACTTTGACACACACCAGACAGGCTGGTTTATTTCCAATCTCCTAGCATGTAGAACTTTATGTTTTTCACCAACCTCTCATTCAAAATAGCACAATTTGCCCTCCGTTTCTCTAAAGTCAGTAGTTTGGCTTCTCACAACTTCAGTGTCTTATTTCCTATATTTTACTGTAGCTCTAAGCAACTAACTACACAATTAAAATGTTTTCTCCCTGTGGAAGTACAGTTAAAATCTCTGAAAGTGAGTCCTAATATTCCCTCACTCTACTCACATTTATACATTAAATCTTTCATAAGACCCTGACAACTTGACTTCTTGCTGTTAATCAAGTTACAAGACTGGGCTATAGTTTGAGTAAATGACATGATAGTCATAAAGGGACCTTCATAGGTCTATTGGTCCACAGTGTGTGATTGAGAATTTTGTGGAGTAATTTTCAACTTTTTAATGCTGTAATCCATAACTTGGAAATGTTCTACAAACTTCAGTGATCGAAATATAAAATGTTCAATTTTTTTCTCTATATGAAAAAATTGGTTGCATAGAATCATTTTGTCATTTCTGCAAATTTGACAGTGTCCTCTCAGTGTTCACCATTGAGTTCCATGGAATCAAACAATAAGCATATATTATATTCAATGGAACAAATGTTTAAAAAGGAAAGTATATTTAAGCTTCATTTTTGCACAAATCCTATAATAACATAGCCCCTTTAGACCTTTGCAATGCTTGATGTATTATTTCCCTGCTCGTATAGTCAACAATACTTGGTAGCATGGCAATGTCCTTTCTGTTAGTATAAAGAGCTCGTTTAGTTTTCCATTCCTGCATATATAAATCTCCCTTTAAATAATGATGAAACCTTTAGCTGTCATGTTCACTCATTGAATATTTTGCTCAATAATTTTATCCTTACAAGTGCAAATCTATAAATCCTCTCCATCCTATTGTTTAAAGTCTGGCAATTCTAACCAAAGTGAACAAAATAAGTCTAAAAGAGGCATTGAAAAATTTTTCTTCTTGAAGCTTTACAATTATTTGCAATCACTTTTTAGTTCACTGTTTCATGGTAACAGTTTAGTTTCTTCAAAACTCCTGCTCATATCTTGCTCAAAGTAAAATATGACAGCCTGAAATCAGAACTCATCTAGCACCTAAAATGAGTTATCTGTATCTCACATAGCAATTATACCTTAGCCCCAAAATTTGAGGACAGGCAACGGAAATTCAACTTTCATATGGGTCTCATGTACCTGGGTGAGAAGAAAGTAAACAAACCAAATAAATGATTAACAAGTGTACTGTTCTCAATAAACTTCTTCCTTCCTATCAGTACCATTTTGGCTTGAACTCTGATTCTCTCAAAAAAATTCTATGTGGGGTAATAATTACTATCACCAGAAGATTTTAAATGGAATGAGTAGACCAAAACTCTTTCTCATTCTTGGCTGAACAATTTCTATTTTCAAAGAGGAAATGTCAGCATATTCCTTCATTTTAAACTTTTTACTCTTTTCAAATTTACTCAACTCATGCATAACACAGAAATGGAATATCCAAGTAAACATGGAAATATTTTTCTGGTTTTCTCTGATCAATCGTTTAATACTATTAGAATCAATGCAACATTTTTTATATATTTTTTGAAAAGAATTATTGTGTATTTCATATAAATTTCTATGCATTATTATATAAATGATAAAAATTGCATTGAATAACAAAATATTCACAAAAACATGATCACCTTGCAGAAATACACTATGTTCAATTCTGTAATGTGAGAAAAAGTGTCTAAGTGGAACTGTATCATAGAAACAATGGAATTTAAATAACTATATGATATTGGAATCATTTTTTAAATTTTCTCTACTAAATCTATCAATTTACTATGAATAAATATTTTATATGTAATTATATATACAATGCAAAGGATGAGATTACTGATTAATAGAGGAGCTCTGTTTTTAATAAATCAGGAACATCCAAAATGCTTTCTTTATCTACAAAACTAGCTGCCTTCCCATTTGGTCCCATATGTGCCAGCTTCTGATATGATTTCATTTCTAAATATGTCCTATTTTAACAGCAATGAGTAGGAATCTGTGTAGTTTTCATTTGCATTCCTTTATTCCTAGAATTTGTTTCAAATTTGCATTCAAATTTCATGTTAATGCAAGGAAGCTCCTTTGCTCTATATTAACAATCTTGTAGCTTAAAAATTATGCATTGCTACATGAGCAACCTAATAGTTAACCATTACTATTAGCAACATTTGGTTCTTTTGTCCTTAGTAGGAATTTGTATATCAATAGCCACATTCAAGGATAACAGACTATATCAACAGATAGGATAATAGATTAAAAATTAAAAGACATCAATAATATAAAAATATTAAATTCAGTACAAAGTGCAACAAAGAGGACAAACAAATTAAAGTTACATTCACAAAATCAACTATAAGGATAGAATAATTATCAGCCATTGTATTAAAAAAGTACACTTGAATTTTAGATAGAAAAATACCTTACCAAAATTAAAAGTAAATTATCTAAAGAGACTAGAAGATGTGTCACTATAACAATGTGTATTACAGCCGTAAATGAAACTCACATTTTTTATTAGATTTCATGTATTGAAATTCATGGTGATTGAAACTCCAGAGCTTCTACATGGCAAAGGACATAGCTAGCAAGATCAATATAAAGCCCACGGATTGTGAGACCTTTACTAGCCATACAATGGACAAGAGTTTCATATCTAAAATATACTTAGAACTCAAAAAATTAAATCCTCAAAAACAAAAAAAACAAATCCTCAAAGAAACAACTGCCTGGTCAATAAGTGGTCCCCAGACTTAAAGAGAAATTTCACTGAAAGAAAATAAGAAAGACAACTAAACAAATGAAGAAATGCTCAACTTCTCTAGCCATAAAAGAAATGCAAATCAAAACAACATTAAGATTCAACCTCACCCAGTTATAATGGATATAACAAAAAATCTAACAACAACAGATACTGATGGGTACATGGGAAAAAGGGAACTCGACTGCATTGGTGATGGGAATGTAAACTTGTTCAACCACTTGGAAAGTAGTATGGAATTTCCTGAAAAGACTCCAGAGAAGTTTCTCTTTAATTCTTTAGCCAACTAATTTATTGGGCAGTTGTTTCTTTGAGGATTTGTTGTTGGGGGATTTAATGTTTTGAGTTCCAAGTATATTTTAGATATGGACGCTTGTCCGTTGTATGGCTAGTGAAGTTCTTCTCCCAATCCGTGGGCTTTCTATTGATCTTGCCAGCTATGTCCTTTGCCATGCAGAAGCTCTGCAGCTTCATGCAATCCCATTTGTCCAATCTTTCTTTGACTTGTTGTGTTTCCGGGTCTCTATTAAGAAAATTTCGGCCTGTGCCAAGGAGAGCGAGGGTTTCTGCTATTCCATCCTGTAATGTTTTCAGAGTGTCTGCTTTTACTCAGAGGTCTTTTATCCATTTGGAGTTGATGCTGGTGCAGGGTGATAGATACGGATCTAGCTTTAGTTTTCTACAAGTCGTTAACCAATTTTGTCAGCACCATTTACTGAAGAGGCTGTCTTTCTTCTATTCTATTTCTTTAGCTTCCTTATCGAAGATTAGATGACTAACGGTCTGTAGGTTCATTTCTGGGTTTTCAATTCTATTCCATTGGTCCTGAAGTCTGTTCTTGTGCCAGTACGAAGCTCTTTTGATTACTACGGCTTAATAATAGAGTTTGAATTTTGATATTGATATTCCTCCACCAGTGTTCTTTCCATTGAGGAGCGTTTTTGCTATTCAGAGTCTTTTATTGTTCCATATGAATTTTTGGTTTGCCTCTTCTATTTCCTTGAAGAATGAGGTTGGAATTTTGGTACGTATCACATTGAATTTGTTGATAGCCTTGGGAAGTATTGCCATTTTCACGATGTTAATCTTTCTAATCCAGGAGCATGGGAGTTTTTGCCATTTTCTAAGTTCTGTTTTGATTTCCTTTTTCAAGTTTTTGAAGTTTTCATCATAGAGGTCTTTCACTTCTTTGGTTAAGTTAATTCCTAGGTATTTTATTTTTTATGGAGCTATTACAAATGGTGTTGCTTTCCTAATTTCAGCCACATTTTTCACATTGTTGGCATACAGAAAAGCCATCGATTTATGTATATGTGTATATGTACATTTCTATGTATATATGTATGTATATGTATGTATTATATACGAGACAAATATTCTGGGAACTTGTTTCTTTTTTGCTCTTTTTATTTTACATTTGGAAGTAGTTGCTTTCAGAAATCTTAACCCATTTTACTTGTACTTTATATGAATATGAATTTAAGATGTGAATTAAAAAGGTATATGAAAAGTTGAAGCATATCAAGGAAGACAGAGGAACGTATTTGATATAAGTTGACTATGTTCTGAAAATGTCTTGCTTTTTCCTCTAATAAACATATTGATAATTGGCATTCCTGCTTATCAAAATAAATAAACACTGTCATTCTGAGACAAATTCTATGCTTACAACAATATGGTCAATTTCCTGTCAGAATGAAAACACAGAACGAACATGAAAGTTTTATGTAAAAACAAAATTGAAACTTAACCTTAGTCAACTTGCTTTAGTAAATTTGCATCAGTAAGATTTATTCTTGTGATGGATTATCATTTATGACCATGAGAATTTTCCTCATGCTCAAATGATTCAACCTGTTTGTTTACCAATGATAGCAATTTCCACTCTTTCATACATCTCAGTAGGAAAATAGAGAATTTAAGAAGTGAAGAAAATAATAATATTTAAAGATTGATTCATTGTGGATATATGAATCATAGAATGTATAATTCTGTCTAGGCAGAAGAAATAACAAATGGCCTTGAATATGAGGTTGGGCATAACTTGGGGATCGGTCCTTGAATTGCAGTTCTGGGACATGAACTAATCACTTAAAACCTGTATTCAAGGCCTGGGACCAGAACTTATTGCCTGGGCCTTGAACCACTGGCCAGGCTCTTGAACTCAGGTTGGGACTTGAAAGTAGGGCCTGGGTCTTGAATTCACCTCCTAGAAATTGAAATCACAACAGAGCCTGAAACTGGTCCTGGTCTTAAACTCAGGATCTAGGAGTTGAACTGGGGTCCTGGACGTTCATCTCAGTGCTGGGGACATGAACTGGGTTTCTGGGACTTGAACTCATATTTTGGCCAGAAACTCTTGGCTGGGGCTTTAAACTCACAGAACAGTACTTGAACACATGGCCTGGTATTTGAACTGGGCCCCTGGACCTTGAACTCATGGGCTGGGAATTCAAATAGAGGTCTTCGCCTTAAACTCCGAGCTTACAATTATAATTTGGGACCAGGAATTTTTACTTATGAGGTGAGACTTGACCTCTTGGCCTGGGCCTAAATTCAAGGCCTTGGCCTAGCATTCAAAACTGGTCTTTGAACTGGGATCCTGGGCCTTGAACTGGGGCTTGGGACTTGAACATACAGTGTGGGCATGAAACGATAGGCTTGGGTATTGAAGTCACAAACTGATTCTTGAAATCATAGCTTGGGCCTTTATCTTAAAATATGGTATTTGTACTGGGGCACTCGCCCTTGAGTTACAGGAATAAGAAGGGACCTGGAAACTCATACCCTTGAACTTGTGCTTGAGCCTTGAAATCAGGGCCTTGGACTTGGATTGTAGAAGGAAATTTCAATTCGGGGCCTGGGATTTAAACTTTTTCCCTAAGCCTTGAACTCAGGGCCTAAGTCTTGAATTCAGGTCTGGGAAATGAATTCCCAGCCTGAGTTCTGAACTCAGGGCCTAGGCCTTCAACTTTCTGTCTGGCTTTGAATTTAGGATTAGGATTTGAACTTTCAACATGGGACTTGAACTCACGGACTGAGCCTTGAACTCAGTGCCTGGGTGTTGAATTTCCAGCCTTACTTTTAACTCAGGATCAGAACCTTGAACTTTTGACCTGGTCCTTGAACTCAGTGCCCAAGCCTTGAACTCAGCACCTGGGAATTAATTTGCAGCATGAGCATTGAACTTGGGCTTAGGCCTTTAACTATCAGCCCGGGAATTGAATTTGGGGCCAGGGAATTAAAGTCACATCCCTGGCATTTAATTTGGGGCTTGGGCCTTGAACTTTGGACATGGAATTTGAATTTGGAGCTTAGTAGTTGAAATCAGGCTTTGGGCTGGTACTCGCATATTGGGCCTTGAACTAACAACCTGGGACCTGAAGTGGGGGCCTGGACCTTGTACTCAGTTTTGTGCCTTGAACTAACTGTGTTCAATTTGAAGATGGGGCCAGGGATGTTAAGACAGCATGGGACATGAATTCTGCCTGGAAGTTGTACTTGGAACTTGGGAGTTGAACTCAGGTTTGGGAATGGAACTCACATGCTGAGCTCTGAACTCATAAACTGGGATTTGAACTGGTCCCTGAACCTTGTACTTAGTGTCCAGGACTTGAACTCACAGTGTGCAAGTTGAACATGGGGCTGGGAATATTAACAAAGCCTGGGAAATGAACTTGGTCTGGGCTTTGAGCTCAGGATCTGGGCTTTGACTTCATGGTCTAGGCTTAAATTCAGAGCCTGTTACTGGAACTCACAGGTTGGGGTTTGAACTAATGGGTGGTACTTGCAATGTTGTCCTGGACCTTGAACTCTGATCATGGGGCTTGAATTCACAACCCAGGTCCTGAACTGAGTGTCTGGGCCATGAACTTGGAGCCTGGGAAAAGAACTCATGGTCTGGTAATTAAAATCTTGGTTGGGTATTTGAACTCCTGGCCTGGCATGGGATCTGAAATTCCTGGACCTTAAACTCATACCTGGGGTATTTAAAATAAATGTTTATGTCTTGAACTCATAGATTGAGCCTTGAACTCAGGGACTCAGACTTGAATTCAGGTCCTGCCCTTGAACTCACCACTCTGGCCTTGAACTGTGTGTTGGGATTTGAATTCATAGCCTAATTCTAATACACTGGACTTGGGCATTGATCTCCCAGACTGGGGCTAAGATACAAAACCTGGGCATTGAATTCATGAACTGTTACTTGAACTGGGGCCCAGGATCTGAAACTCAATGGGAAAGGGGACACTGAGACTTCAAATTGGGGCTGGGGCCTTAAGCTGATGAGTTGGGCCTTAAACTCATGGGACCTAGTATCAACTTCTGGAGCTGGAATGCAAAGTTTGGGATTTAAACTCCTTGCCTGGGTATTGAATTTGTGTCCTAGGTCTTGAACTTGGGGCTTGGACCTTGAACTCAAGCCTAGAACTTAAACGCAGAGACTGAGCCATGAACTCTCAGCCTGGCATTTTTACAGCGGCCTTGGACCTTGAATTCAGGGTCTGTGACTTATAACTCAGAGCTTGGACATTGAACATAAAATCCAGGCCTCAATTGAACATAAAATCCAGGCCTCAAACTGCTGATTGGACCTTGAACTGTTTGCTTGGGACTTGAACTTATAGTTGGGCCTGATACTCTGGGCCTGGGCCTTGAACTCATAGCCTAGGCCTTGAACTCAATGCCTGGGGCATGAACGCAAGGGCGGGTAGTTTAACTTCAGCCCAGGACCTTCAAATTAGGGACTGAGCATTGAAATCATAGTCTGGGCCTTGAACTCATAGAGTGGACATGCAACTTGATGTACAGACCTGGCATTTTTACTCTGGAATCCTTGGGTCCTTAGCTTGGACAGGCTTGCTCAGGCCTAAATGTCATCTATATTGTGGGCTCCTAGTACTGTGTATACATATCCTGGGTTCCTTGGTTCTGATAGTGCTGGTGATCATGCTATTGCACATGCAGCATTGGTATTGAAGGCTCCTAACACTGGGCGTGTGTACTCTGGAATCCTTGGGTCTATTAGTACCAGTGAACCTGCTGAGGCACAAGATGCTCTGGATGCTGGGGCATGTTGTTTAATCAGTGTGTTCTTTTGCTATGATGCACTATTATCTGTCAAAGTCGAAAGAAAGTAAATAGGATAAATGAATAACAAATTTTCTGTTCTCCAAACCCATAAAATTTCCTCAAGACAAAGTAAATTTTTAATTGCTTTCTGACCAAGTGATTGGTTATAGAATTCAAGTATGATTTCAATACGACCAATAAAAAATGTCATCATCCAAACTACTTCAAATCAGAATTACCTCACATGAATATGCTTTTCATTCTCATTTTTATTTGTTTATATATTTTTTCTTTTTATATCTTTTTTTCTCATTCTCTTGTAATCAATTTTAATCAGCTTGGGAGTATATGACAGTGTTGTCAGCAAATCCTTTTTATTCCCATTTTCATGGTTTCAGGATTCAGTCATTTCATCAATTTTGAAATTGTGAATGGGAGTATTTCAACTGGTAATTGATGAATGTATTCATATGTGAGTGGGTATCATGTCTTAGTTCAGAAATTGATTAATAATATATTGTACAAATAACTACCTGGTTTGAATTTTCTCTCTGCATTTGTATAAAAATATTTGAGGAGATTCTTGAGATGACTTACAACTTGAACTTCAAGAAGATCTATATGAAATCAGTGTATTTAGAGCTAATTTTAAACCATTCCTATATACATGGATTTCAAAGTCCATATTCCTATATGAAACATGAAAACATTTAATATTGTGCAGATAGGAAAATCAAAATGATAACTACAAAAGTTATTGTATTTCTTAGTGAGAGTATTTATGAGATGGATTAAAGAATTGCAATTGCTAGAATATAATTGTCCTACTAGGGTCACTAAAATGATTTTGTATGAGTTTATGGAATGTGAAAACAACAAATATCTTACAGCCATGGTAAGGTGATGAATACAGGAGCAAATGAACAGTAATTGGGCTAGCCAGGAATTCTTCATAATAATTTATGTCATTCGGAATTATATAATTTGTGTTGCTTGCCAATATTGGCCCCCATCCTTTTATAAGTGAGATAATGTATTCTAGATCCCCTGATATTTTCATGTATTTCCTTGTGGGATCAGTTCACATCTGGGATCAATTCAGTATTCTTCTGGTTAGGGAGATTCTCATCCTTCTTCATTCAGGGGAAAATGAAATGGACATGAGAAATAATTTTTGTGGTTTAAAACCGTACTTGAGCCAGGCCAGGGGACAATGCTAATTCTAGCATTTCAGGTGTTTTACACATGATGTTCTCATTACAAGTCAATAAATCAAGGATTTTTCTCAGCTTCTTTTAGGGAAGGAATCCCCTCAAAATGGAATGGTATAGAGCAGTATTCTTTTTTCTGGTTTAATTTTTTTATTGTGAAAATACCGTACAGAGGGGTTACAAGGTAATGAGTACATTTCTTATCATGCGCTGTTGCTTCTTCCTTTGTTTCCCCTTCTCATCGCTTCCCATCTCTCCCCCACACCCCCTTCCAAAGTTGTAAAGTTTGTTTTTCAACATAACTGCTTATATATCTCGTTGCAATGGGTCCTCCTGTATCCGTATTTAGATGATTTGATTTTCCCTTCCCCTCCACAAATTATACCAGCATCAAATACAGTGAAAACAAGAGTTATACCATGGAGGAGGGACATAAAAAGCAACAAAGAAATCATCTTATAAATATGTTAGAAACAATAGCAAAAAAAAACTGAGTCCTTATCTTGGGGTTCATTTCACCTAACATCAGCTTATCTGACCATTTCTGCTTATCTCAGATATATACTAGTTATTTTAAATAAGGGAAACCATCGGAGCTATGTTTCTTTGGGCCTGGCTTATTTCATTTACTATAACTTTTCCAATTTTGTCCTGAAAAATGTGGCAATGTCATTCTTTCTGATGGAGGCATAGACTTCCATTGTGTGTATATACCAAATTTTCTTGATCCATTCATCTAATGAGGGGCATTTGGGTTGGTTCCATATCTTAGCTAGGGTAAATTATGTAGAGCATTATTTTTGAGAAAAATCATGATTACTGATAGACTTCCAATAAGCATGAAAGTCAGAGACAAACAAGCAAAACATATCATCAACACAGTATGGAAAACAGAGAAAAGAAGCCTGATACAGGTCACATAGAAACGTGTAGTAGGCTGAGATCTGAGAATCAGGTTTCATGGCAGTCGATCAGGAGACTCTATGAGACTCTCATCCCTAATACTTCACCTTAGAAGGGGAAGTGAAGTTGTTGCTCTATTGATAGAGCATTAGCCTTCATGTGAAGAGTCTGGGCTTGCATGCAAGCCCAGAGTTCAAGCCCAGTGACCATAACCAACAACCAGAGAAAGAAATGTAAAGCAATATTCATCATCAATAATGTCCCATACTCATGGTATTTCCAAAATCTCCGAATTATTTTCACCGATAAAAAGGCCATTTCATTTTTATTCACTCTCTATTTGGATCATCTTGCATTTTCTCTTTGAAACTCAGAGAGTAATGTGTGATATGGCAGTGGTATTTCTCTAACTTCTTCAGTTGCTAGAAAACTTAATGTGACTCCATGGTAATAAGAATCCTGTTTTCTTATGCTTATATATCTTACAGAATCATAATTTTTTCTGGCTTCTAAAAAGTGGATGGTACTAGAGAACCTGACAGTTAATGAGATAATCTGTGGCAATATAGGAGACCATGCTACTTGCTGATTTGTCTCTTATTAAAGTTTTAATCAACCCTCGATTTGTCATTATACATTTTTGAGCAGATTTGTATGTATAATCAGATATTTTTGTTACCTGTCCATTTGTAGATGCAAATCTGTGTGTGTGTGTGTGTGTGTGTGTGTGTGTGTGTGTGTGTGTACAAACTGGAATGTTGTCACAATTTCCCCTACTCTGTTGCAGCACCATAAAGTGAAGTAGGACAAATTACTATGATTTTTTTCAAAAATGATAAACACTAACCATAGGCTGTCCAGGATATTTTTCTTATATTTCTTCCTTGGTAATGAAGATTGAAACCATGATTGGACCATTGGTTTCAACCTCTTATCCTGGCTTGATCCCAGCCAAGTATTCCCAATGTTTTTGTACCTCTGGCATAGAATTCTATAAGTCATATATATTTGAGAAAATAATATTAACAAAGAAATGCTAACTGATGTTAATGGAAATCTTTTCAATTTTCATTTCAAAGTACAATATTTCCATGTTCATACTGGCAGTGACATGCATATATTCCTGAAATATTAAATAATTTCTCACCTGAAGAACATATTTACCTGATAACAACTCACAATGTGATTGTCACTTCACATTGAAAGTTGTTTTGTCTACAGATAAGAATGAAAAAAGTTTATTGTTTTGAGCAATGGCACATTGCTTTTAATTGCACCTGAAGGTATTTGCACACCATCCCTTGGTATTTTACTTGCCTAACATTAAGCAGGTATCTTTGTTAGGATACATCCAATAAAATAATAACCCTTCATGTTTTGTTTTTATGCATTTCTTGAAATAGAGGTCAAAAAAACATTAGAGATATTGGAATGGCCCTGAGTTCAAGCCAAATGATCTTTGCAAAAGCCTATCTGGTATGTATCAGAAGATGCCAATTGCAAAAAAGAGATTTACTGGAAAAAAGGCATTATGGCTAGTGGCTATTACACATCAGTATGCATTTCAACATTTCAGGCAATTTCATATATGTCTGTGAACTGTTTTTTTCTGTCAGCTGTTATCAAGAAAAGGTCTACAAAATAGGGCTAATACATTCAAGGCCTGGAAAGTTATAACAATTAACTGCCACTTAATATATATTTTTGTTTCATTTACTATCTAATAAACACCTATGTTGAGTCCTTCCCTCTGTCTTGCTCTTACTCAGTAGTAATTTGATAAAATCGTAGGAGGCAGAGCATTATAAGAAAACATGATATCATTTTCCCTTCACACTCCTTAAATTTCTAAGAACAGTTTTACATGTACCGTATGATATAGTCCTAAATGTCATGTTCTAAGGCATAGGTTTTTCATACTTATTTATATATGTTACACAGTGTAAAATATTCCTAACTAAAGATAACTTTGTTAAGATCTATCTATCTATCTATCTACCTATCTATCTATCTATCTATCTATCTATCTATCTATCTATCTACATACATGCACACAAACACACACACGCACACACACACACACACACACACACACACACACACACATATGTATATATTACCAAGCAATACTTGGTACCTTGCTGCATAAATTTCATTAATGAGAAAAGTAATCTGTGCTCCAGTCACCATGTTTCAAGGGCTGAAATGTTTCAATCAAGTTATTTTGTAGGGGGATTAGGCTCAGAATATATGTAGGAAAGAGAATAATTAATTCTCTAGAACAAAAACTAAACCTGCGAAATGACTGATGTGCTTCAAAGAAAGACTGTGCTTCAAAAAGCACATCTCCATAGGTATAAACACTATGATCCAAGTCGCTTGAGTTAGAGATGGAGAAAATATCAGCGGAACACTTCTGTTGAAATATAGCAGAATTCCAGTGAATTTTATTATGAAAATACTAAAACTCAGAAGTGGAATCTACCCTTTGGTCTTTGGTCCAGAAGGGGACATTTTACTTGACATAGGCTGGCTTGTTGATGAAGGACCTGAGCTCATGAACAGGGAAATGATTTTATCAGTACAACAATAATTAGCACCCCCACATAGATAAGACAGTGGATGTGACCAGTGCAAATAACATGTCTATTTAATGGAAAGGCTTCCTGCTATCTTTGATGTGTCTACTTATCTTTCACACACACCTTAATGTGCACACATAAGTTATCAATCTTCCAAAGTGTACCCATTTATGTTTTCATTTTACTCTTGGATCTAAACATTAGAGCTTTTTTGAACATCAGCTGTTGTCCCCTAGAAGTTTATTCTCACATCCTATTTTCTAGTTTTGAAAGACCACTATATTCTGAAGTGTATTTCTATCCTGATTTTATGTCAGCTCCCCAATTGTAAGCACTAATCTTTGCTAGGAACCTCTTTAGAAATATTTCCTAGAAGTCATTTATAATAGGCAGATAAATATCATACTTTGGAAAAATGATATTATCCAGGCACATGAACTTTCCAATATCTAAACATTTTCAGTACCTTCCTGAGAATTTTCAGGTATAATTCCAACTGTAATCCATAATATAGAAAAATTTGTAAAAGTCATCTTCATATTTCTGTGATTTTGGCTGCTTATCATTCATATGTTATGCTCCAATTAATAGCACTGTGTTAATTGAACAAACTTTAATAAATTTTAAGATCAAATTATATACTGAAAAAATATTGAAATCTTCATATCTAAAACAGGATTTGAAAAAATAGTACCTATGTATGCATTATGCTCTGAGGTAATATTTCTGTTTGCTTCATAGCAATATGGTTTCTGAATATGGAACTAGAGAGACATAGCATGGCCTTTGATTTGAGGATAACAGGAAAGCATTTAAACATCTGCAACAATCAGTCCTACAATGCTTGCAACAACTTGCAATAGAAGTAAAAAGGCAAACACATTTTTTGACAATCATGTGAAATAAAGTGGAAAATAAAAAGGTAGGACACAAAAAACAGTACTGAAAAGATCAATTAGGGTTGGTACTAAAGATTCACAATTACCTAATTGTGGAAAACTATTTAATCATCAATAAGCAAATAGTCATTGACAATTCTGAAAAAGGAAATATATTTCATGTATAAACATGATATGCGAAAAAACTCCTCAAATAATCATGTGTTAACTAAATATTGGACAATGGATGACATTTTACATTATCTGTACTATTTTTTTGATTGAGTTATTTATTCTTTCAATTAACTTCTTGCATGGGAATGGGTAATGATTAACTGGATGTCCTCCAATAGGATCAACATTTCATGCAGCTAGTAGGAATTATCCTCACATATTCTCTGTTTAGGTATACATGTTATGTGCATCTTACCTAACAAGGACAACAATATATGAGTGGATATAAAGTCATCAGATACATTTATTTTCAGATGAAGGTAAATATAATCATGAAACTTTATTCAAACTTCTAAAAATTGGTCAATTTGAGGCAGCACTACATTTGCTGAATCTGAAATACTCTCCATTTCTCTCTGAATTTCCTAGAGAGAAAATACCCAAAAGCAGTTTGCTTGGGGGAAAAAAATATATATATATATATGTATGTATACATCTATACATCTATACATATGTATATATAGATATCTATAGATGCATAGATGTATACATATATGTATATATGTATACATATGTATACATATATATAGATGTATATATGTATACATACATATATATATATAAAATTTTAAAAATTTCCCAATGATAAACTTATTCAACACCATTTAATGTGACTCCATGATAATTCAAATATTTTATCTAATATCAAATATAATTTGGTAGGTTAAATTATAACTTTTTAGTAGGGAAGAATAACAATAGTCTAGATACATGTTTTGAGAGAACGTGTAGAAATACAAAGGCCAAATTACTCTTTTCTGTTTTTTTTTTTAAAAATGTTTAAATCCTTGATTTGCTTCGTTGTGATGAACTGTGTTAATATGTATTCATTCAAACCTTTCTATATTTGTGTCAGTTTGTTCATATAATTCTCCCTTATGCATATTTCTGAAGTATTTGGTTTGACATTGTGCAATCTTGTTCCAACTTATGCCTACTCGGTTGCAAAAACAAAATTTTTGTTACATTAATTAGGGAAGCATCAATGTTCCCGTTATTTTAATGATTAACCCTTACATACAAATGTGCAAATTGGGACCTTGTAATAATATTTAAATCATTTTGTACATGACTCCTGCCTAAACTCCTCACTTCTTATCATGCAATTAAGATAACTACTAATTTCTCTAACATATACAGAGTTTGCAAAATTCGTATTCCCTTTCACTAGAGTTCTGATGATACATGTAAGTTAAAAAGTTTTTAACAAGTGTGAGTCTTTAGAAACACCTAACATTGCACCGTTCAACTGCCATATTCACATCGCCAGATATTAATATATTTATGAAAATAAAACTAATTCTACATCGTTCTATATCTCTCCCTATTATCACTACGTACTGTGACTATTATTACATTACAAAAATTTGCATGTTTCACACTTATAATGGAAACAAATCGATTCTCTCATTAAACATAGGGGCAGTCTTACAAATGACACATCTTTTGTAATTAAGTTGAAGATTATGGATCATATCACTTCAAAATTTGTTGAATATTGATATAATCCTTGAATGAATTCATCTTAGTCTTCTCATCCAAGAGCACAGATAGGTTCACACTGTGATGTGCAAGAGCTTAGGAAATGATCAATGAGTATAGAAGTCCCATAAATTCATGAATAAATGGGCTAGGAAGGTGGCTCAGTGGTAGAATGCTTGCCTTACATGCATAAGGCCCTGGGTTCGATTCCTCAGCACCACATAAGCAAAAAGAAAAAAGCTGGAAGTGCCGCTGTGGCTCAAGTGATAGAGTGTTAGCCTTGAGCTGAAGAGCTGAGGGACAGTGCCCAGGCCCAGAGTTCAGTCCCCATAACCAGACCCACCCTAAAAAAAAAAAAAAAAAAAAAACATGATTGTTGAGTCTGTAATACCTGATAGTACATTTGCTTTTATCAATGTGATGTATTTCCAAAAGTTTTATAAAAATCTGTGGAGGCTTGTGTGTTCACCATGACACAAAAGTGAAAAGTTAGACCTAAACCATAGAACTTATGCAATGACTAATGTGACAATAATATTTTATGACAAATGACAACGGAGGATCCTGTGTAACAGCAATACTCACAAGACAATATGTTGGATATGATTTTTACAACATTAGGGATTAGTGGATAATGGGAAAGAGAGAAAAATGGGGGAGTGGGTAACAATTTCAACAAGGATTGGACTCATTACTTGTGTAACTGTACCCCAAACTATGTCACTATGACAATAAAATTTAAATAAGAAAGAAAAGTTAGACATAAATAATAGAATTCATGGAATCACTGGTGTTATATATCACATCTTCATCTCACTTTGAAACAGATAATAATGACAATATCTATTAATTCATTGAATGCTAATTTTGCAACTAGCTTCTTTTTGTATATGCAAGATGAAGAGAGCAGAAAAGAATTTTAGGCTAATTAGATAACTTCAATTTTTAGAATTCTTATATCTGTAACAATCTCTATGAATATCCTTGCCAGTTATCCAGATTACAGCAGATATGATAAGGTCTTTTGGACAGACAATATATAAATACGGTTTTGTTAACTGTGAATAGTATTCTTCCATTTATGTACTATCTTTTAGTACCAAATAAACCATTACATAATTTGATGTTCTACAGAAGTTTCATATGGGTATGGATGCTCCACTCACGGATGCACAATGATAATTGAACAAAAACTTTCAACACAATTTTTAAACATTAATACTCTACTGCCAGAGTTTTGACAGAATTTTCTATCACAGGTGATCCCTGAGTAAATCAGTGAAATTTGTATGATAGCTAGATTGCAGTAGTTACTCATAGTAAAATACGAGTTACAAACAGAGAGAGCACATGCCAAATATTTTACGAACATGACTTGTCAAAAACTCTATTGAACTTAGCAATATATATATAATTATCCTATATGGTGAAAATATTTTTGAAAATATTCCACAGCCCAATACAAGTGTGGGCAAGTTGAACTTACACTCCCATACACTACCTAAAAAATTATATACTAAGCAAAGTTCCTGTTAACTTCTTTAGCCAAGTATAAATCCCAATTTTAACACTATCTCTAAGTTACTTCTTTTCATTTTCTTATCACTTGAATGAATTACTGCTTATAATAAAGTTGATAAGCTATGCATACTTTTGGATAGACATTACACTATAATAAAAGTGTGTTTGTTGTTGTTATTATTAGTACTATTATTTTCTTTAGCCTTAAGGCACTTCGTTTGGAAACGACAATGTAAGCTTCTCATTTTATAACGTTTGGTTTTTATTTTAATTCAGAATGTATTTGACCAGAAGTTTTCAGAGGATTAAGTCATTCTGAGTACGAATAAATGTGAAGTTAACATTATATTTGACTTAAGTTTAATTGTTTATCACTTTCTGCATAAATCAAATTCCACCCTTGAGAAGAGAAAAAGAGATCATCATTCTTTAACACAGTTTGTTCGACTTAGCATTTAGTAAGTAATAGTTTAATGTCAAATAGTGTATTGCCTATATCAATTTTACATCCTGCTCATATTTTCATTATCCTTCAGGGAACGCTAATTTCCTTGGAGAGCTTAAAAAGAACAAAAATATCACAATGCAATAATAGTCACATGTGATAAAACTACCTCTATCTCATATAGATTAATAGGAAATTTGGATACCATAATCAGTTTTTTTCTGTTGCTATTTTTGCCTTTTTTTAAATAATTTTCTTCAAAAGATGCTGTACAGAGAAATTACATTTATGTCAGTAATGAGTGCATTTCTTGTCCCGCACTGTTATCCTCCTTTATTTCCTACTATCCCTTTCCACCTCCATCTTCACCACTCTTCCTCCACCCAAAGCTGCAAAGTTATTTCCCACATAGTGTCTTGTGAGTATTATCATTCCAATGGATCATCCTGTGTCCTTATATGAGGAATTTTTTACTCTCCTCCCCCCCATTACAAAAATCGATATACAAAATGGAACCAAAATCAAATACAGTGACAACAGAAATATACCACAAGAGGAAGAACATAAAGTAGAAACAAAAAAATCATATGCTATATTGTAATCTAGAAGTATAAGAATAAACTGTTCTGAACCTATCTTGAGTTTCATTTCTTGTAGGTTCATTTTACCTATCTATCTATCTATCTATCTACCTATCTATCTATCAATCTATACCGAAGTATAGAGCTTTGGAGTTTTTTTACTCATCTGTATATATATGTATATATACATATGGTAATTTTGTCAGATGAGTAATTTTGTCATATGTATATATACATATATATGTATATATGCATATATTCTAACAAATAAATGATCAGTTTTGCATTGACGGTTTGGAAGGGACAATTGAATTAAGTCTGAACCCAAGGGACAAAAACAGAATTTTAAAACAATATACAAGTCACACTAAGAGTGATAAAAATTGTAAAGTTCGTTTTTGACATAACGACTTCTATATCTCATTGTTGCAATGGGTCCATCCCGAGGAAATCATTTAGTAGATTCGGTTAATGTTTAGTGAGATAAAATTATTACCTGCTGAATTACAACTGTCATATACTTTGGTTGAAAATCGGAATATCACTTATCAACTTATTTTCTTCTATTTTGATACCAATTATTTCTTGTCCTTTGGGGATGATTAAAGTAGGATATCTGAACTTGTTCAAAATCACTTGACTAAACAAAATGCATAAACTGTGAAGAAGAAAGGGAGTAACAGAAGGCTCTGTATCTCTCAATTTCTTTCAGCGAACAATGGGAAAATAAATATCTGATATCATGGAAAATAAATATCTGATATCATTTTCCTTCAGATCAATGCAATGTTAGTTTTTCAAAAACGTTTCTTCATGAGAATTTTAGAAAAATACTTTTATTCATTTTTTGAGTCAAAGAAAAATAAACTTTTTGTATACAATTTGGATAAATGCTAAGGACCCTATTAGATGTTCATTTGAAAGTACTGAAGTCCAGTAAACACAAGCTACCCAAGCTATCCAAAGTCAGTTTTAACAATTTTACACATGAGTTCAATCACTAATTATTATTTCTTTTCCACATAGAATCTTTCATTTTTCATACAAACCTGTTATGCCTATCTTTCTTTCTGAAAATTTAATTTTTTCAGACAGTATTGCACATGAATAAATGATACACTGAAGAATCCTGTTACTAATTGAACTGGTACTTCAAGCATATTTTCTGAATATCTACCATGTGAAAGCAAGTTGGAACAGTGTAATTAGGGTTTATTTCAATAGGTGAATTCAGAAGATGATCAGGAAACATGCTCGTTTTGAAAATAGGTTGTTTTTGATGATGTACATATTTACACAGCAACATTTTACCTATTGAATAATATCAAAAATTGGCTACTTTTTTAAATTTTTTATTGTGAAAATACCATACTGAGGGTAAACAATTACATGAACAAGGTTATGTACATTTCTTTCTTTTTTTATTGTGAAAATACCGTACAGAGGGGTACAATTACATGAGCAAGGTAATGAGAACATTTCTTATCAAGAATTGTTGCTTCCTCCTTTTTTTCCCTTTTATCATCCCTTTGCCATCCCTTACAATACTCCTCCCCCATTCCCCCCATGCCCTGACACCGCCCCCCACGCCAAAGTTGTAAAGTTCATTTTTTGACATAACATCTTGTACATCTCATTGTTGGGCATTTATCAGAATGATCACAAACAAGACAATAATAAAGCTCCCAGCACAACTATGTTTTTTGCAGCATTATTTACCATAGATAAGACATAGAACCAACCCAGATGCCCCTCAGTAGATGAATGATTCAAGAAAATGTAGTATATATACAAAATGGAATTCCATGCTTCCATCAGAAAGAATGACAATGCCCTGTTTGTGAGGAAATGGAAAAACTTGGAAAAAAATGTATTAAGTGAAGTAAGACAGGCCCAAAGAAACATAGGTCCCATGGTTTCCCTTATTTGCAATAACTAGTATATGTCTGAGACAAGCAGAAGCAGTCAGATAAGTTGATGTTAGATGAAATGAACCCAAAGATAAGGACTCAAATGGTTTTCATTTCTTGCTATTGTTTCTAACATATATATGACATGATTTTTTGTTGCTTTGTAAGTAACTCCCCCCCCCCCGTATAACCCCTGTTTTCACCATATGAGTACATTTATTATCAAGCATTGTTGCCTCCTCCTATTTTTTTTTTCCTCTACCATCCCTGCCCTCCAATTTTTGAAGCAAACTTTGAACATGAATACAATTCTTTGGATTGATTCAAAAATAAAACACATAAAATCCTGGAAAAGATCCTCTCCTCCCCCTCCTCTTCCTCACCCTCCCACTCTTTTCCTGCTCCTCATCCTCTTCTTTTTCCTTCTCCTCCTCTCGCTGTTCCTCCTCCTCTTCCCCCTCCGCTTACTTTCCTCCTTCTTTCCTTACTTCTCCCCATTTTTCCCTTTTCTCTTCTTCCCTCCTCTCTTCCTCATATCCTTCCCTCCCTCTCCATCATCCTCGCTCCTGCCCTGTCTTTCTCTCCAGTCTTCCTTCCTTCCTTCCTTCCTTCCTTCCTTCCTTCCTTCCTTCCTTCCTTCCTTCCTTCCTTCCTTCCTTCCTTCTTTCCTTCCTTTCTTCCTTCCTTCCTTCCTTCCTTCTTCCCTCCAATTTTCTTTTCTCCCTTTCTATACTTCCTTCTTTCTTCCTAATCCTATTTAACCTCCATCTCCTAGCATCCATCCACACATCATATCCTTCATTCTTTTCCCCTTCCCTTCCCTCACAAACCCAAGCATGATGATCTGAACTTAAATACACGGCCTGAGACTTGAAATTGGGGCTGGGATTGGAACTAATACCCTGGGCCTTTAACTCAAAGGCCTAGTCTTGCACTCTCAAGCTGGAATTTCAATGCCTATCCTGGGCCAGAAACTCTGGGCCTGAGCCTTGAACTCACAATGTGGGCTTTGAACTCAGACCCTGCATTTGATTTCATGGCCGAGGAATAGATTTCATGGCCTGTTCCTAGAACTAGTGCTTAGGGCCTGAACTCTGATCTAGGCATTTAACACATAGGTAGGCATTGAAGTCAAGTGTGAGCCTCAAACTCACAGCCTGGGCCTTAAATTCATGAACTTGTGATATGGGATTGAAATAAGGGCCTGGGACCTGAACAAGGATAATTACCTTGAACTCATTGCTTGGGACTTGAGCTCACAGGTTTAGCTTTGAATTTGATTCCTGAGCCTTGAACTCACAGCCTGGGCCTTCAACTGGGCCTTTTCCTTGTTCTAACCGTCTATGTCTTGAATATAGGGCCAGGAACTGGAACTCATTTCTGGACCTTGAATTTGTGGCCTGGGCCCTGAATGTGGGGCTGGGGAATTGAACTCACATCCTGGGACTTGAACTAGGGATCTGGGTCTTGAATTCAGTTCTGGGCCTTGAAATAGGGACTTAGGCCTTGAATATGGGTTCCTAGGCCTTGAATTTGGAGACTGAAAAATGTTCCTGAACTTCTGTATGCTCAAGGCTGGTACTCAACTACTGGAGACTTGGTTGTTTTTCTGCGTTTGTTCCATGTGTGGAGAAGGATTTTTAGTTTAGTTTTAGTTTTTGAATCATGAATCTATTTTTTGCTACAAGAGAAGTCAATCCATCTGGCTCTGTATTTCTCACATTTTGTTTGTTTGCTTCCCCTTTATATGTCAGTATTTCCCTTTATCTTAATGTGTAGGGCTGGTCTGAGAGGCAGACTGTGTGTATCTGGTGGGGCGGCGGTTGTCTACACGTGTATGCTTTCCACAGGAAGGCAAGAGAGAGCATTACCAAGATTTCCAGCCTGTTGGGGAATAAGTAGGTGGACAGGGTGCAGAGACAGGTGTGCACAAAAAAGAAATAATGGCAAGGCATTTAGGAACCACACTCAGGCATAGACTTGCACATACAGGGCTGAGAGAAGTTTCTAGAACCAGGCAAAGCTTTGTGTAAGGAAAAAGCAGCTGCTTTTTCCTCCAGGGTAGGGTTGAGGGAGTGAAATTAACCCCAGACTTTGTCCACATACCTCTCCCCATGTCCAGAGACCAGCCTGCCATCTCTGGGAAGATCAAACTGCTCCCAGAATTAAACCACAAGATTTGTTAAGTTGTTGTTTTCCTTGTCATTTTCCTGTTTTGTTCAACATCCCTAAGATATGTAGTCAAATGTTTTTTTTTTCTTTCATGCAATTGTTTCTAACACATTTATAAGATTATTTCTTTGTTGCTTTGTATGTCCACCCCCACAGTATTTACACGAATGTTTTCCCCTTCCACTCCACAAATTATAACAACATCAAATACAGTGGAAGCAGGGGTTATACTGTAGGGGAGGGACATACAAAGCAAAAAAGAAATAATCTTATAAATGCATTAGAAACAAATGCATGAAAGAAAGAAAACATTTAAATACATATCTTAGGGTTCATTTTCCTAACATCACCTTATCTGACCTTTTCTGCTTGACTCATACATATACTAGATATTTAAAATAAGGGAAGCCATGGGACCTATGTTTCTTTGGGCTTGGCTTATTCATTTAATATAATTTTTTCCAAGTCTTTCCATTTCATAACAAATGGGGCAATGTCATTCTTTCTGATGGAGGCATAGAATTCCATTGTGTATATATACCACATTTTCTGGATCCCTTCATCTACTGCGGGGCATCTGGGTTGGTTCCAGAAATTAGCTATGGTAAATAATGCTGCAATAAACATAGTTGTGCTGGTACTTTAGTGTGGTCTTGTTTGTAAACATTTGGGTAAATGCCCAAAAGTGAGATTGCTGGGTCATAGGGGAGCTCTATGTGGAGACTTTTGAGGAACCTCCATACTACTTTCCAAAGTGGTTGAACAAGTTTACACTCCCACCAACAATGAAATAAGGGTCCCTTCTGTCCACATCCCCTCCAGCATCTGTTGTTATTAGAGTTCTTGTTTATAGCCATTCTAACTGGGGTGAGGTGGTACCTTAGTGTTGTCTTGATTTGCATTCTTTTATGGCTAGGGAGGTTGAGCATTTCTTCAAGTGTCTATTGGCCATCCTTCTTTCTTCTTCAGAGAAGTTTGTCTTTAAGTCTTTAGCCCACTTATTTATTGGGCAGTTGTTTCTTTGAGGATTTACATGAAGTTGCAGAGCTTTTGCATGGCAAAGGACATAGCTAGCAAGATCAATATAAAGCCTGTTGATTGAGAGAAGATCTTCACTAGCCATACAACAGACAAGGGTCTCATATCTAAAATATACTAGGAACTTAAAAAATTAAATCCCCCAACAAGAAATGCTCAAAGTATTTTGATTCTTTTATCCATCGAACAATAGTGCCCCCTTGGAGAAAATTTTAGTAAACACATCTTGGCATGTCATATGTAGAAAGAAAACAAGCCATTACAAGAGAAATGTCCCATTCAAGACATTCAAGACCCAAATAGATAGCATGTGTATGTCCTTTGTGGAAGAAGGAAATGAGGGCCAGGAACTCTGACTTTTTCCTAAAATTAATTGGATTCACCAAAAAGTTCAGTATCCTTTCCTTCCCAGGATGGAAGATATCCCACTTGTATTTTTCTATAGCAATTGATACTTCTGTGTAGTCTTTTCTGGATGGGGGTTTACTGTGATGTAGCCAACAATCCTCACTTCTTTTTAACCCTCAGAGGAAAACCAGCTCTACTTCCCTATATGAAAACAGAAATGGCTTGAACTCAGTAGACAACATCTCCTTTCTCTTACTATGCATTGTTGGATTATAATTCTGTGGAAAAGAAATGCGTGAGCACTCAGTAATCCAACACTGTGAATTGATTTCCCACACTTTTCTTATGTGTGTGTGTGTGTGTGTTGTATAGTACAGAGAGATTACAGTTACACGAGCAAGATAATGAGTCCAGTACCTCTTGAGCATTGTTACCCGCCTTGATTTTCACTTACCGTCCCTTTCCTCCCTACCTCCCAAACTCTTCCCATACCCTCCCAATGTTGTAAGCTTCGTTTGTAACGTAGTATATTATACGTCTCATTGTTAAAATGGGTCATCCAGATTTTGATATTTCCCTTCCCCTCCCCAAATTAGAAAAATGTATATACAAGATGCAGGACAATAAAATCAAATACAATGGCAACAATTGTTATCCCATGGGGTAAGAAAATACAAAGAAATAACAACAACAACTAAAATTTCCTAGTACATTATAAGTACATTAAAAAGAATAGCAAAAAAGTTAAAATCTTCTGTCTCTTTATGGGGTCATTTCACTTAGCATCAGCTTATATATCCATATATACATAGCTTTAGAACTATTTTGCTTGTCCTAGACATATATCAGTTATTATAAGGAAAATCATAGGACCTAAGTTTCTTTGGGTCTGACATTTCAGTTAATATAATTTTTACTAACAAATGGGACCATGCCATTCTTTTTGATGGAGGCATAGATTTCATATTTATAGATAGATAGATAGATAGACAGACAGACAGACAGACAGACAGACAGACAGACAGACAGACAGACAGATAGATAGATAGATAGATAGATAGATAGATAGATAGAGATAGAGATATAATTTTCTTGATTGATTCATGTACTGAGGGTCATCTGGGTTGGTTCCATATCTTAGCTATGGTGAATAATGCTGCAATAAACATGCTTGTCTTGGTAGCTTTATTATGGACTTACAAGTTTACACTCCCACCAACAATGCAGTAGTGTTCCCTATTTGCCACATCCTCTCCAGCATCTTTTGGTAGTAAATTTCTTGATTATAGCCATTCTAACTGGGGTAAAGTGGAATCTCAATTTTTTTCATGTTTTTGTTTTATTTCTTTATTTTAAATACATGTTTATTGAAAAGAGACTGTACAGAAGGGTTATTATCTGTGCAGGATCATTTCACACCAAAGAAAAGACCCTTAAAGCTATCACTGAGAAAAGATCAATTTCTATAAAAGCAAACCAATTAGGAGAACCTCAGATTTCTCAGCAGAGACAAAGCAAGAAAAATCTTGAATGATATATGCCATTCCCTAAAGCAAACAACTATCAACCAAGAATACTATATCCAGCTACACTCTCCTTCATAATGAAAGGTCAAATATAAACCTTCCATAGCAAAAAAACAAAACAAAACAAAAAAAAAACCTGAAACAATATATCTCTACCAAACCAGGAGTAGAAAAGATACTTAAAGATTTCTTACATACAGAAAACCAACAACACTAAAATAAAGGCCAAGAAGACCTACCCAAACTGAGAATCCAAGAACCATAGGAAGAACAGAGTTGCCACAGCCCCCAAGAAGGTGGATAACATGTCAGTAACTGCCAAACACCTCTCAGGCCTAAATATCAACATTAACGGACTTGATTCTCCAATTAAGCGACATAGACTATTTGGATTAAAAAGCAAGTTCCTTCTATCTACTGCCTTCAGCAGTCATATCTTTCCCATAAAAGAAATATATTTTGAAACTGAAAAACTAGACCAAAATCAACCAAGCAAATGGTCCCTTAATCAGGCTAGAGTTGCAATCCTAATAACACAGCAAATAGATTTCAAAGTAAAATTAATGAGAAGAGATAAAGAAGGATTATATTACAATTCTAAATATTTATTCGACAAGCAATGGAGCAAAGAAATTTATCCAAGAATCACTACTTTCGCTCATCTCACATAAATACAAAGACATTAATTGTTGGGGAAGTTAACACACCATTACATAGAACAACTAGATAGTACAACCCTGCAAAAACTCAACAGATGAGTCACAGCTCTAAACAACTGCACAGATCAACTAGATTTAACAGACACCTATTGAATATTTCACCAAGCAGCATCAGAATGCACAAATTTCTCAGTAGCACACAGAACATTTTTCAAAATAGTCCACATTTTATGTCACAAAGCAAACTTGTCCAACTTCAAAAACATTGAAATTATAATTTGCATTCTCTCAAACCATATGGAAATAAAATTAAAAGCCAATACTAAAAACCACCAAATAAAGTCCTGTAACACAAGGAGGCTGAACAATACACTGTTGAATCACCGGTGGGTCATGAAAGAGATTAAAAAGGAAATTCAAATGTTCATGTTATTCAACAAACATGAACACAGAAATCACCTGCTCTTCTGGGACATAACAAAGGCAGTACTCAGAGCAAGTATTTAGCTGTGAGTTCCTACATCAACAAATTGTACAGATCTGAAACCAACAATTTAATGAGACATCTAAGCCTCCTAGAAAAAGAGCATCAAGATAAACCCCAGTCCAGTAGACAGAAAGAAAGAATTAAAATTAAATCAGAATTAAACGAATTAGAATCCAAAAAAAATTTAGAATCAACAAAACAAAGAGGTTCTTTTTTTGACAAAATTAACAAATGTACAGACCCTTAGCACATCTCATCAGAAAAAGAAGAGAACACACCCAAATAAATAAACTCAGAGATGAGAATGCAAACATCACTACAACATCACCACAGAAACAACCAAGATTCAGAACATTAAAAGGGAATACTTCTCAAAATTTATGTTAATAATTTAGAGATTCTGGCAAAAGTGGACAATTTCTTTTTTTTTTTTTTTTATTTTAATTTAATTTTATTTGTGAACATACTGTACAGAGGAGTTACAGTTACATGGGCAGGATAATGTGTACATTTCTTACCAAGCATTGCAGCCTCCTCCTTTGTTTACCCTTCACATCCCTTCCCAGCCTCCCCCTCCCCCCCAATCCCAATCCTTCTCCTTCCTCCCCCCCAGGCCCCCCCCCCCCCCCCCCGCACCAACGTTGTAAAGTTCGTTTTGGACATGACAACTTGTACTTCTCATTGTTGCAACAGGTCCACCTGTATCCTTAAACAACTGGTTTTTCCCCATCTCCTCCACAAGTTATACTGACATCAAATATAGTGAAAGCAAGGGTTATACTGTGGGGGAGGGACATACAAAGCAACAAAGAGATAATCTTATAAATGTGTTAGAAACACATGCATGAAAGAAAAAAACATTAAAATATACATCTAAGGGTTCATTTTCCTGACATCACATTATCTGACCTTTTCTGCTTGAAAAAGTGGACAATTTCTCAGCATATATCCACATGGCAAAAGTAAACAAAGATGAGTTAAACGATTCTAACAGGCCCATATCAAGATTTGAAATAGAAACAGCAATAAGACCTCTCCCATCTAAGAAAAGCACAGGACCAGATGGATTTACACCAGAATTCTACCAGGCCTTCAAAGCAAGCGCTCACCAATACTCCTTAAACTCTTCAATGAAATTGAAAGAGAAAGCGTACAACCGAACTCATTCTTTTTTTTCGAGGGGGGTGGTCTAGTCGTGGGCCTGAACTCTGGGCCTGGGCATTGTCCCTCAGATCTTTACCTCAAGGCTAGTGCTCTACCATTTGAGCCACAGTGCCAATTTTGGCTTTTTTCTTTTTGCTTATGTGGTGCTGAGGAATCAAAAACCCAGGGCCTCATGCATGCAAGGCAAACGCTCTACCACTGAACCACTTTCCCATCCCACAACTGAACCCATTCTATGAAGCCATTATAACCTAGCCAGGAACTCATCAAAGAAAGAGAAACAGACCAATTTCTTTGATGAAATTCGAGGCAAAACTTCTCAAAAAATATTGGCCAATCGACTTCAGCAATTCATTAAAAAATATCATACACCACGATCAAACAGGATTAATTTAAGTGATGCAAACCTGGTTCAATATATGCAAATCAATTAATATAATTCATCACATCAACAAGAGCAAGGATAAGAACCATGTGGCTATCTGAATAGATACAGAAAAAGCATTTGTTAAGATTCAACTTCCCTTTATGATGAAGGTTCTGGAAAAACTAGGAGTCCATGGAACATTCCTCAATACAATAAAGGCTGTATATGACAAACCTACAGCCAGTCTTATAATTAATGGTGAAAAACTAAAGCCATTTCCTCTTAACTGTGGAAGGAGGCTAGGATGACCACTCTCTCCAACTCTCTTCAATTTAGGACTAAAATGCGTAGCTACAGCAATAATTAAAAATGCATACACAAAGGGATTCAAATAGGGAAAGATGAAGTAAAACTCTCCCTCTGTGCAGATGACTTGATCTTGTATTTGAGCAATCCCAGAGACTCCACTCCCAAATTATTCAAGCTGATTCAAAACTTTGACAAAGTAGCAGGGTATAAAATTATGTCCCCCAAATCAATCGCTTTTTTGTATGCCAACAATGAGAAAAGTGTGGCTGAAATCAGGAAAAAACTCCATTGTAATAGCCCCAGAAAAAATAAAAAAACTAGGAACTAACTTAACCAAAGAAGTGAAGGACCTCTCTGATGAAAAATTTAAAATACTGAAAAAGGAAATCAAAAGAGAAAGTAGAAAGTAGAAAAACCTCCCATGATTCTGGATTGGAAGGATCAACATTGTGAAAATGGCAATACTTCCCAAGGCTATCTACAAATTCAATGCGATACCTATCAATATTCCAGCCTCATTCTTCAAGGAAATAGAAGAGGTAATCCCAAAATTCATATGGAACAATAAAAAGACTCCAAATAGAAATGAGGATCCTTACCAGAAAGAACAGTGCTGGAGGAATATCAATACCAAATTTCAAACTCTACTACATAGCTACAGTAATAAAAAACAGCTTGGTACTGGCACAAGAACAATGGACTAGAATTGAAAACCCAGAAATGATCCCATAGACCGATATCCATCTAACCTTCAATAAGGGGGCTAATAAAATAGAATGGAAGAAAGACAGCTTCTTCAGTAAATAGTGTTGGAAAAGCTGGTGAATCACTTGTTGAAAACTAAAGCTAGATCCTTATGTATCACCCTGCAGCAGAATCAAATACAAATGGATGAAAGAATTCGGAGTCAAAGCATACAACCTGAAAACATAACAGGTTGGGATAGGAAAAACCCTAGGTTTCCTAGGCACAGGCCGAAATTTTCTTAATAGAGACCCAGAAACAAAACAAATCAAAGAAAGGTTGGACAAATGGTTTTGCATGAAACTGCAGAGCTTCTGCATGGCAAAGGAAATAGATAGTAAGCTCAATAAAAAGCCCACGGATTGGGAGAAGATCTTCACTAGCCATACAACAGACAAGGCTCTCATATCTAAAATATACTTGGAACTCAAGACATTAAATCCCCAAACAACAAATCCTCAAACAAACACCTGCCCAATAAATAAGAGGGCTCAAGACTTAAAAAGAAACTTCTCTGAAGAGGAAAGAAGGATGGGCAATAGACACATGAAGAAATGCTCAACCTTTCTAGCCATAGAAGAAATGCAAATCAAAACAACTTAGAGATACCACCTCACCCCAGTTAGAATGGCAAAAATCAAGAACTCTAACAGCAACAGATGCTGGAGGGGATGTGGACAGAAGGGAACCTTATTGCATTTTTGGTGGGAGTGTAAACTTGTTCAGCCATTTTGGAAAGTAGTATGGAGGTTCCTAAAAAGACTCCACATAGAGCTCCCTTATGACCCAGAAATCCCACTTTTGGGCATTTACCCAAATGATCACAAGCAAGACCACACTAAAGCTACCAGCACAACTATGTTTATTGCAGCATTATTTATCATAGCTAAGGTATGGAACCAAGCCAGATGCCCCTCATAAGAAGAATGGATCAAGAAAATATGGTATATATACACAATGGAATTCTATGTCTCCATCAGAAAGAATGACATTGCCTCATTTTTTAGGAAATCGAAAGATTTGGAAAAATTTACTAAGTGAAGTAAGCCAGGCCCAAAGAAACATAGATCCCATGGTTTCCTTTATTTGAGACAAGCAAAAATGATCAGATAAGTTTATGTTAGGTGAAATGAACCCCAAGATAACTATTCAAATGTTATTTTTTCTTTCATGCGATTGTTTCTAACATATTTATAAGATGATTTCTTTGTTGCTTTGTATGTTCCTCCCCCACGGTATAATCCCTACTTTCACTCTATTTGATGTTGGTATAATTTGTGGAGGGGAAAGGAAAAAAAAACAAATCGTTTAAATAGGGATACAGGAGGACCCATTGCACAAATGAGATGTTCAAGTCGTTATGTCGAAAAACAAACTTTACAACTTTGGCGGGAAGTGGGGGGCTGGGTGGGGTGGTGCAGGGGTGGGAAAATGTGAAGGTTTGGGAAGGGGAAAGGAGGAAGTAACAATGGTTGATAAGAAATGTACTCATTACCTTGCCTATGTAATTATAATCACTATATGGAATTTTCAAACTAAAACAAAAAAAAAGATTCTTTTTTTTAACAAGAATAATAGTGTTATCACAATTTTTCTCTATCTCTAAAAGTAAAATCCAAGCAAAAGAGCCAAATATTGTCTTCCCAATTTGAATATTGAGTTGTTTTATAAGGAGGGTTTGCCATCTAGTCTTTTACTCAAAGTAATGTGAACTAGACAGAGAGAGAGAGGGAGAGAGAGAGAGAGAGAGATCAAGGAGGTACTAGAGCGAGTTCTACAGGCCTTCTGGGTTCTGAATTTTTTGTTAGAGGGACAGAAAAAACAGGCAACTGGCCAACAATAAAGGTAGAATCCTGAATAAGATTCCAGCCCACAGCTGCCTTCTGTATTGCTCACAGCAAAGTATTTCTCAGCTTTTCCACCAATGAAGCAAGGATTAAACCTCCTGCCAGCCCATATCCCCAAAAGACAAGTAATAGGAAAGGAATTTCACTGTAATTGATTGCGAAGTACATCAGATTCTTGCAATGAAAAAATCATTTAACTCCCAGTTACCAGTTAGAAGACCTCTTTATCCAGTTAAGGTGTGTGTGTGTGTGTGTGTGTGTGTGTGTGTGTGTGTGAGTGTGTGTGTGTGTGTGTGTGTGTGTGTGTATGTGTGTTTGTGTAGGTCCTGGGGCTTGAACTGAAGGGCTCGATACTGTGTTTGAGGTATTTTATTCAAGCTAAAGCTTTAGCACTTGAGCCACAGCTCCAATTCTAGTTATTATTTGAAAGTAAGAGTCTCACAGACAAGAGGCTCAGATTTTTCTTCCCAGACTGGCTTCAAACCATGATTTTCAGGTGTTAATCTCCTGAGCAGCTAAGATTCCAGGTGTGAGCCACAGGGATGGGTAACACAGAGATGTTCAATTCTGAACAATGAGCACCAAGATCCCAACAAGTGAACAAATACTATAAAACATTCAAAAAACGTTTAGAAGAGGATTTTTTTGTGTTTTTTTTCTCTCTAAATCTTCACATATGGGCTATGAGTGTCACTCTCCAGTGGAGCCCTGGTAAAGTGGGGAAATTTTGGAAAATCCCAATTTTTCTTCATCTACAATTCTAAGTTTGTAAAGATACTTAATAGAGCAGGAAATTTAATAGCAACAAAAAAGTTACACTGAGCTCTGTTGCTCACAGGAAAAGCGAAGGTGAGCAGACACTAGCGACTCACATCTGTCATCCTCGTTTCTAGGAGGTCTGAGGATCACAATTCAAAGCTAGCCAAGGCAGAAAAGTTCTCAAGACTCTGATCTCCAATTAATTACCAAAAGAGCCAGAACTGGAGTTGTGGCTCAAGTGGCAGAGTGCTATCCTTCAGCAAAATCCTCACAGATAGTGCCTAGATTAAGAGTTTAAACCTCAGGACCAGCACAAAAAAAGAAAAGTGAAGCTTGTACCTACATTTATGAATTTGATCATATAAGGTAAGCAAATTAAGTGCCCCCTTGCCAACCCACAGTGGATGGAAATAGTGGATAAGTGTGTGGTCATGGGGAACCTTCTCTTTAGTGTCATCTTCCTGTCACTGCCCTGCCATCCCTTCCACTCAGATGTTGCACACCACAACATACATCACGCTCAACTTTCCAAACAGATTATTTCATCATCTTTCTTTCTGTTCTCTCAGATGGAGACATCCTGAGGGAGGAGACACAAACGTGGAAATTGCCTTGAGAGTTAAGCCTAGATTTATTCTGTTGTTACAACATATACCAGGAGTAAGGCCAGCTGAGTGTATCACTTCTATGTAAGTGCTACCTTTTATGCTGTTTCCCAAGCTGAGCCAGGATGGAAAGCCATGCTATGCCCATGAGACAGCCCTTCCACCAACAGAGGACAGAAAGCACGATTCTAGACCCAGCCTTGCAAGTCCCTCCAACTACCAAAGAGCCAGCTGGCAATATTGATGATATCCTTCTCTCCTTTAGTTCTTTTTTATTTTCTTTTGAATTTATAGTTCCTGCAACATTAAATTCCATCTATCTTCAGTCCAAATAGAAATATATTCTCAGACGTTCAACCTTGGGTCTAACAATTTACTCCTCAGTTTAAAGATACTTTATTGTCAATTTGCTTATATATACAACTGTTCCACATCTTATCTGACTTTATGAAATACTACCCACTTGTATCACTTTATAAAATTATAGTACTTGTGACTAATCTGCTTTTACAAACAAATGAAGTATCTCACAATTCTCTTATTTCACAAACAGCTCTCCACATGCCTTATTTAGAATTTACTGAACTTCACTAGATTTTTTGTGAATCATAGAATTATTCCAGTGCTAGAAATGATCAAAGGCAAAGTATCTTCCCAATAAGACTATTTTATTTTTTATATTTTTATTTATGTGCTGTGCAAAATTTTAAAGCCATCTAAAACTGGGAGAAATGCATATATACATAAACACATTACACACATATACATATATGTATGTGTATATATGTATATATGTGTATGTATATATGTATATGTGTGTATATATGCTTATATGTGTATTTATATGTATATAGTTATATATGAATATGTTCAATATGTGTGTATAGATTTATACATATAATGTTTATATACCTATATATTTATGTGTATATACATATAGTTATATGCACATATATTGCATATGCACATATATGCATGTATGCCGTGTCATACATATGTACCCATACATGTACATATATGTATATAATATGTATATGTATATGTGTGTATACATACATATCTATATATACATACATATATGCATGTATATATACATTTGAGCTATGTATATACAGTGTATCTATAGAGAGCAAATATGTGGATGGGTGCAAAAAAGGGAACTAGGAAAGAGAAAGAAGGAAGTAGGAAAAGTAAGGAAAGGAGAAGAAAGAAGGTAGGGTTCTTTCTCCAGGGGAATTCTGGCTTAGGGTTAAGAAGAGCTGCTTTCAAGAACAGCTGAGATGTGCTGCACTTGGGGAATCTCTTCCTCTTTTACACCATTTGGTGGTAAAAGGTCAAGTTGTGCTCTTTGGCTGCCATAGAAATGAATTTAACAGATGTCTCTTACCAAGGAGCAGCTGATAAGACAGACTACACAACTATTAAAATAGCAAAAGATAAGCTCTGATTAGATTGGAAAGAGGGGTGTGGCACTTCCATTAAAATTAGGGTACAGTTCCAGGGATAAAAGGTTGGTGAATCAAAATGTAATGGAATCATTAATTTAAAAATGAAATTGTGTTCTAAATTTCCAGATGAATAGAATATATATATATATATATATATATATATATATATATATATATATATATATATATAAGATTTTAACTAGCAGAGAACACATACCAAGCCAAATAATTAAACACAAACTCTATTTATTTATATGCCAAGATCTGAGCTCACAGTCTTGGATTAAATAATATGCTATGGCTCATTGAGCTGTTTTGGGCATTAATGATCCCATCAAACATGTTTTTCAACAATCACAGACATTGCTCTTTTTGGAAAGTGTATAGAAAGTCAAGTAAACATTCACATTTCTCAGCTACTTGAAGTCTACAGCAAAACCATCATTCCATAAACTAAAATGTCAGGTGTATTTATTTTGAGATTACCATGAAACATTCACTTTTTCCATTTCAGAGACTTTGAATGTCCTTTTGTGTCTCCAAAGAAGACCTATACCTGTGTCAAAACCTTGAGATCGTTTGTAAATACACTTTTTTTTTATTAGCTATATTAAGACTATTTACCTGTGGGAACGATAAGAATTCAAAGCAATTTAGTGTCTGGCCAAAAGTATAACATTTGCACATGATTTATTAATGACTAACGTGTGCAAGCTTAAGTAGCACTTCATCAATGTTTCCTTTAGCTGTCCTGAGACAGAAATGATGAATCCCTTTTTGGCCCCAAACTACATGAACTCACTAAATATCTGGATAATTGAAGGCAGTTACTCAATAACCAGGCAATTCTGAGAAACTTTCATTGCCATGGTCACTGCATGTCATTCAATTCTGTCGTTTTAGATTTTTTTATTGCCATCTTTAGGTAATTGTACAAAAGAATTGCCATTTAACAAGCAGTTTATGAACACAATACATCTTTATCAATGTCACCTCAACATTTTCACCCAGCCCTTCTCATCCCGTCTTCATTTTGTATATTATACATGAGATTTCTGACTGCATTCTTCCCTTCTTCTTCTCTTCATCCATAAAGCACTTTTCCCTTGATCCCATACCACCCCTTTCAAGTACTCACCTAATTATGTCGCATTTTGATGAATTTTGATTGTGACATTCTAAGTAATTGTTATTATCCCTTGAATTTACAGTATTTTCAGTTAATACATTTGTATACCATTTGCATACCACCCAGAATATTTACTAATGAGTTTGTGTGACCCACTCAATTCTAAGGGAGAAAAATCTTTTCTGCTATTATCACTAAGACCAGTCATACTCATTGGTAATTATTTTATATTTTTACTTAGACTGTGATGTTCACTGTATTCACTGATTGTCTTTTCCTCATTTTGTTGGTTGCTCAAAAACTTAACACAAAAACTGAAGGCCTTGGGCAGAACAATAAGAGTCCACACAACTAATTTTCTATGATAATAATCACTTGCAAAAAGGTATAATCAATATTCCTGACAGGTTTTGAGGATTTTGCACTGAGTACATTACCAATGTTATAATTGTTTTAAATGTGGAATAATCCTAACCTGAGATCTGTTAGTTTTTTATTTTCAATAATGAGGAAACTGAAGCTTGGAGATGTGATACTACACCCAAGACCACTGAGCTATTAAATAGCCATGAAGTTAGTAAGTAGCAGAGTTGCAATCCAATTGATATTCTTCCAATATCAGTGGAGTAAGTACCCCTAGCTCTGCTTCATTGTTCAAGTTATGTTTCTACATCTGGTTCTGTTTCAGTTTGTTAATGAAGATCGTGCCTCAGCCCTCAACCTACTCACCTCAAGAGTAGTGGGAGGCAAGATTCTTCGATGCCAGTTTTTCGTCATCTGATGTCCTATGCAAAGGTTAAGGAGATGCAGCCATGGAACCTTTGTGGCTCATCCAACGATCAAGCACACTGTCAGGATATATCCTGAATGTCCCCAGGCTGGATCACTGCTACTAGGCAGGCCAGATTGGGCTAAGGTGTTGAAACTCTGCAGTTTATACATAAAGACACCCTCAAAGAGAATGTGATGGGGCTCATGATTCTAGATCCCCAATAGCTATGAGCCTTCAGTATTTAGGAATAGAAATTATGAATTCCTATAAATTCTCAGAAGTTCCTCAAGTCATGTTATTGCATAGTTTTTTCCTATCATTTTAATAACATAAGCTTAAGCAATAAATGTCCATAATAATAATAAATCATTTCTTTAATAAGAGTGGGGTTTTTGGTGGTAGAATTAGTACTGAAAATTTTATGTGTTTTCTTTTTTAAAATCTACATCATTGCTAGATGTTGGTAGTCACATCTGTAATTCTAGCTACTCAGGAGGTTGAAATCTGAGGGTCATGATTCAAAGTCAGCCGAGGCAGAAAAATGGCAAGATTCCCTCCAAAATAACAAGTATGAAACTGAGCTGAAAGTGTGGCCAAAGTGGTAAACCAAAGCCATGAACAAAAAAAGCTGATGGGAGAGTGTGATGTCCTGAGTTCAACACCTACTATTAGCACAAAACAAATCAGTATCACAAATCATTTACTACTACTACTACTACTACTACTACTACTAATATTAAGCAGCATATGTGTGTCAATCAGCTTCTGTTACTATAACAAATATCTGGGATCATCAACCCATAAAGTTTTATTTTGGCTCAGGGTTTTAGAAGTTTCTATCCATAGTTATTAATGCTAGTTCTTTGGGGCTGTGACAGCACATCATAAATGGAACACAGTCTAGAGGAAAAACCATTTATCTCGTTGTCAGGAAGCAAAAAAATAGAGGAAGAGTCCTGGAAGCTCATACAATTCCCATCAGAAATGACCTAATGAACTGCCAGTGGGCTCGATGCCTTCCATAGAACCACCTTAGGAACCAAGCCTAGATATTTCATATCCAAACTGCAGAAATATAACACCCAACTACCTATCGCAACAATATTCAAAAATGATCTCCACTTATAGAATTTGATAGGATGTGGCTCAAGCGGTAGAGCGCTAGCTTTGAGCTGAAGAGCTAAGGGAGAGTGCCCAGGCCCAGAGTTCAGGCCCCATGACCGACCAGAACAACACCAAAAATAAAGGATCCTAGAATTTGATAAAAGATTCTAAACAAAGGGAGCATTAGCACAAGATAAATGGTAAGTAAACATCATTTGAACGGTGATACAAAAATCTTATGCATTTAAAAAATACTCCTAAGTCAGGCACCCGTGGCTCATACCTGTAATCCTAGCTCTTCAGGAGACTGAGATCTGAGGGTCGCAGTCAAAGCCAGCCCAGGTAGCAAAGTCCATGAGATTCTTATCTAGACCTAACCACCAGAAAAATGGAAATGGTGTTGTGGCTCAATTGGTAGAGTACTTCTTGAGCTGAAGAGCTCAGGGACAGCACCCAGGCCCAGAGTTCAAACCCCAAGACCACCACCACCAGCAACAAAAATACTCCTGAGATTTAAAAACACACAAAACCATTAATTTTCCTATTGAATAGTCTAGAACTTTGCTCATGACTAATAGCCTATGAAATATATATATATGAATAAAAAGAATATTATATATATTGCACTTACATTGATTTGTTGATTCTATCTTTAGAACATGTGCAAAAGTGCACATGTCCTTGTTGGACATCGTTAGCTTTCAACTTTTTATATTAGTCATTATGTTAAATGAGTGAGATAATACTTCAAGGTAGTTTTAAATTTGCAGTTATCCATGATTTGTAATGATGAGTACCTATTCATAGGTCTACTGGCATTTGTAACACCTATTTAAATTAATTTTAATGATGAATTCATTGGTTGATTTGTGGATGGTACTAAAAATGGAATTCAGAGCTCCAGGTATACTGGGCAAGTGCTTCACCACTAAGCTATATCCCCGCTGTAATTCTTCCATTAGCAACTATCTGCTTAGTTTATTTTTTCTTTTTTTGGTTGGTCATGGGGCCTGAATGCTGGGCCTGGGCACTGTCCCTCAGATCTTCAGCTCAAGGCTAACACTTAACCATGTGAGCCATAGCTCCGCTCCTGGCTTTTTCTGTGTATGTGGTGCTGAGAAATCGAATCCAGGGCCTCATGCATGCAAGGCAAGCACTCTACTACTGAGCCACCTTCCCAGCTCTGTCTGCCTAGATATTTTTGCCCACTTTAAATGGGAATGTTTGTTTTCTTGCTGTTGTTTGAGTTCCTTGTTTCTTTGGATTTTAGCCACTAATCAGGTGCATGGTTTGCAAATATTTTCTCCCAATCTGTGGAATGTCCACATTTTTGTTATTTCCTTTGTAAGGCAGAGGCTTTTTGCTTTATCAATCTTTCTTTCCCTCTTTCTTTCTTTTCTTTTCCTTCCTTCTTTCTTTCCTTCCTTCCTTCCTTCCTTTCTTTAGCATTTTCAATAATATCCAAAAAAATTAGGGTGATCCTAGAACATTTCCTTTTTTTCTCATCTAGTATTTTTACCATTTCAATTGATGTATTTTAAGTCATCATTTGATTTTTTAGTTAATCTTTGTATAAAATGTGAGATAATAGCACAGTTTCATGCTGTAATGAGTCTCTAGTTTTCTCAGCACCAATTATTTCAGAGGTTATCCTTTCTCTGTTGTGTGTTCTTGACTCTCTTTCAAAAATCAATTGAGTATATGTGATTGGTTCTTTTTTTGGCTCTCTCTTCTGTTCCATTGTGCAATATATCTATTTTATGCTAGTGTAATTATGTTTTGATACATATACTTTTGTAATAGACATTGAAGTCAGGTAATAACATGAAAATAGCCACCATGATGATATTTATACCTGTAATCCCAACTATTTGGTAGGTAGAGACAGGAAGATCATGGTTTGAGGTAAGCCAGGAAAAAGTTAGACTCAACATGAAATTCAAATTAAAAATAGTTGGGATATGGTGCAGTGGTAAAGACCTGCATGTACAAGACCCTGAAGTTCAACTCACAATATCACAAACAACAACAACAAAAAAAAACACATTACTATAGATAATTAATATGCTTACCTTGATTTTGGTTTAGCAATTTAACTGTAATTCAGCTCATTTGATTTTTATTTGTGTTTTGTTAGTTCAGATTGTAAATCAGTTACCCATTTCATAGTGGAATGAACTCCCAAAGCACACCTCTTTTCTTTGCATTTCCTACCAAATTACTCACAAAGCCTATTTGCAATGTGCATTTTATGCAAACACTGAAATGGCAGCAAACATTGGGGAATTGATGACACTCAGTACTTCCAGTAAGTTTGGTAAAGTCAACATGAATCACAAGTTGAAACCAAATTTCAAGTGTAGACTGAACTAATTGTATTTCACAAATGTATTTTAAGTTTTTGTAGGAATAATTTACACTAGTAGCAGATACACATTTAGGGTACCAAAACAGCTACACGTAGGACTGTAGCCCTGTAGTTCCTGTCCTAAATGTGTTTGCTTGTGACTCTGCCCTCCACGCACTATGATCTTCCTCTTTCATGACAGCCATAGAGTCCTTTGAGTCAGTCATGTCCTTATGATCTCCAGGGAGAATTAGAAAACTTCTTCCCATTTTCCCCATTTTACTAATGTTTCTTAGGATTAGAATTCAGGAGGATTATTCTTTTTTGCCTTGAAGAATGATTGGAATTATAATTGAAATCATGTCCATTAGAAGAAAGGAACATATTTTTTCTTGCAAGAGAATTTTCTTTAGCAATTTTATGTATTTGAGACTGTGTCCATGCAGTGGGCCTTTATAAAATTCTCGAAAAATGTATACAAAAGCTATTTTTGCATGCTTAATTGAGGTCTGTCTCAAAGCATGGCGATGGTTCTTTGCAGTCTGAGAGCCACAAAAGTATCTTTGAATATGCAAGCACATTGAAAAATGCTCTGATTAATTTTACCAAAATTATAGAAAAATCATGAAAAATATTTTTAAATTAGATTTGGTTCTATTACTATTATCATAATTATTGTCTTTAAGTCATTGTACAAGTCATTGTACAACAAATCATTTTAAGAATACAAAGCATCTTGATTAATGCCATTTCTTTTGCATCTTGATTAATGCCGTTTCTTTTATCATTCTTCCTCATCCTCAACTCAATTCTGCTCTTAATTTTCTTAAGGTTTTAGGATATGCATTGGATATTATGCATTCTTTTTGTTGGACTTTCATTTTTTCTAAGAAATTATACCATTTGTTTTCTCCCCTGAAAATACCATATTTTGACTCATACATTTATGTATGAATCAAATAATCCCATTGTGCGTTTATTTTACACTTATAAATTAATTCTAGCTTATATATATGAGATAAAAATATGGTTTCTTTTGCCTACCTAAGCCTGAATTACTTCAATTAACATATTTTTTCTAGGTCCATCCATGTCTTTGCAAATGAAGTCCGTGAGAAGTACTTCTGCACTGAAGCTTTACACAAGCCTAGGCAATGCTGACATCTGCTATCAGATCAGAGAAATGAATATTAATATAGGTTTTGACAAGTTATACTTTCTTGTCCTTCCCACTATCCAAGTAAATACTTTGAATTCCATCATTTATGGGTCAGTTATCATGCAAAACATTTTTATCCATGCTGCCTGACTGAAGAGAGAACTTATATGTGGACTGTATCAGACACCATGCTTCACGTTTCAAATGAATTTTTCAAATTTTTAAAATAATTTACAGTAGAGGGGTCATTTCATTCCATAGACTGAAGAAGTAGGACTAAAAACCATAAATTTTCTGGGCACTGGTGGTTTATGGCTATAATCCTAATTACTGGAGAGGCTAAGATCTGAGGACCATGGTTCAAAGCCAGCCCAGGCAGAAAAAGTCATGAGACTTTTATCTCCATTTAACCAGCAAAACATCAAAAGTGGAACTGTAGCTCAAGTGGTAGAGTAGCAGCCCTGAGAAAAAAGCCAAGAAAAAGCAAGAAGCCCTAAATTCAATACCAGCAAAAATATAAATAACCAAAAAAAAAAAGAACTATCAAAAAACATTAACTTTGCAACAAATGAAAGTAGGGGGCGGAAGGGAGAATGGGAAGGGATGGGAAAGGAAACAAAGGAGGAGGCTACAATGTACTCATTATCTTGCCCATGTAATTGTAACCCCTCTGTTCGGTATTTTCAAAAAAAAAAAAAAGAAAGAAAAGAAAGATGCTTACAAAAAATAGTGCTGTAAGTTAAAATTTATCCTAAGTCCAGCATTCATAATCCATGCTATTTCCATCACATGTTATGGTAAATCATAAAATGGTGACACATCACAATGTATGATTTATGCCATGTTAGGAGAAAGTGCTGGTACAATCAAGCATCGCTGCTCTATGAAGACCACTCAGTATAAGACCTTTCCCTTTGACCCTCAATGAATGAAGGGACTGGATGCTGGAAGCTGGGTAATTCTAGCTACTCATGAGGCAAAGATCCAAGGATTACTGAAGCCAGCCCAGGCAGGAATGTCCATACTCCAATTAGAAATGTCCTAACTCCAATTTAATCACCAGAAAACTCCAAGTGATGCTGTGGGTCAAAGTGATAGAACACTAGCCTTCAGGAAAAAGCTCAGGACAGTCCCCAGGCCCTGAGTTCAAGCCCCATGGCTGGCAAAAATAAAATGACATATTAGTATTTGAAAGTGACAGTTAACAAACAGTACAAAATTATATATGTATAAATATACATATATACATATATTGAGGAAAGGAATCAGATAGACACTGTACAAAACATGAAGCCTTTCTTAGCTTTCGTTAATTCACCAACTTCTGAATTTGCCAGGTATTCTGATAGAAAAATCTTCATTGGCTTCCTGTCGATGATCTGGTGATTCTGCATTTTCCTGTCTCTCTGAGGAACTCTCACTGATAGTCTCCTCAATCTTTTCAATGTTTTTCTGAGAACAAGAAAATCTTCACATGAAATGTGCAACCATGTGGACATGGTTGGGACATCTGTGTTGCTTGACACATATGTAAGCAATAGAAAAGCTACAGAGACTTTCTGTGTTCTACAAGAGTTTTATGAAGGAGTCAGTGTCTAAAACTCATTTTGTTTGAGAACACCAACAATAATAAGTTATATTAAGTTATGTTTAAATTAAATAATACTTAGAACATAAGCTAAAAATGGCTATACAAAAAGAGTTAGGGGTAGAAAACACAGAAACCGTAGCCAAGTTAAAGTAAAATTCTAGAAATTATCCAAGAATTCCACAAAATATAGGGCAAAACAAAAAAAAAGAAAAACAGAAGAAATTGAAAAACAATTGTTAAATAGCAGGCTTAGACCTTAAATATAAATAATTACCTTAAAGATAAATGATCTGATATGCCACTTCAAAAGAAGTTTGACAAAAAAGGATTTTAAAAGAATGGAGAGGACTGAAAATGTAGTTCAAATGGTAGAATGCTGCATAGCAAGCAGGAGGCCCTGAGTTTAGATCCCATACAGCTCAAAAGTAAATGAGTTAGTTAATAAACTAAAGTAACATATCGGTAAAAAAGAGATAGGACCAACTCTATGAATATATACTCAGACAAAATCCTGCACATGATTGTTTATGGAAACTTTACTTCAAATAAGCCAGGAACCAGTGGCCTGTAATCCTAGCTACTCAGGAGACAGATGACCATAGTTTAAAGCTAACCCCTTATCTCAAATTAACGATCAACAAACCTGCAAGTAGAGCTGTGATTCACGTGGTAGAGCTTTGAGCAGAAAAGCTCAGGGACAGTACACAGGTGTTCATGCCCTAGGGCTAGCACAAAAGATAGGAAGGGAAGGGAAGGGAAGGGAAGGGAAGGGAAGGGAAGGGAAGGGAAGGGAAGGGAAGGGAGGGAAGGGAAGGGAAGGGAAGGGAAGGGAAGGGAAGGGAAGGGAAGGGAAGGGAAGGGAAGGGAAGGGGAGGAGAGCGGAGGGGAGGGAAGAGAAGAGGAGGGGAGCGGAGGGAAGGGGAGGGGAGGGGAGGGGAGGGGAGGGAAGGGAAGGGAAGGGAAGGGAAGGGAAGGGAAGGGAAGGGAAGGGAAGGGAAGGGAAGGGAAGCAAAGTGAAGGGAAGTGTTAAGGAAAGGGAAAACAAAAACAGAAACTTCAAACAGCAAAAATGTCTTATATTGAGGAATGACTACATCAATTACAGTCTACCCATCCCATGGAATTGTATTCAGCAATAAAAAGAGCTAGGTATTGATCCATACAATATCTGGATAAATTCCAAGGTATTATGGTGATGAAAAACGTATGGTACTATTTATATAACGTTCTGAACGTGACAAAATTATAGACATGGAAAAATGATTAGCAGTTGCTGGGAGTTAGGAATGGCGTAGTAAAAGCCAATAGGTTTGTTGATAAAGGGTTATCAACACCCGGAACCTGGGGGCTCACCCCTGTTATCCTAGCTACTCAGGAGGCTGATATCTGTGGATAACAGTTCAAAACTGGCCTAGGCAGGAAAAGCCATGCAACTCGTATCTCCAATTAACCACCTCAAAACAGGAAATAGAGCTATGGCTCAAAGTGGTTGAGTGCTACCTTGAGCAAACTTCAGCAAAACTGCTGAAAGACAGTGCCCAGGCCCTTTGTTTAAGCCTCACAACTAGGGTAAAAAAAATAAAGGAGGATAACATGAGGAAGTTCCATTTGGTGATGTCCATTACACAAATCTTCCCATATGGTAAAGGATATATGCATTGTACCAAAGTTAATCTCCATGCCCTTGAACCATAATTATGTTGACATAATCTTTTGGGAATTTGAGTGATGCATATGAGAACAATCTTGCACTCTCCCTACAAATTACTATCAATCCATAGTTATTTCAAATACAAAGTTCAAAAAGATATCAAAGTGAGTAATTTATTATAGTGATCCATAAAGTAAAAGTAACACAATAGTACCTAAGATTCCTCCCAAACTATATCCACTTTGTAATGGATTTTCTTTCATTTCTACCACTATCACCATGAAACTATTAAAGATGGCCAACAGATATCACTTTGTTGACATGACAATCAAGTAAGATATTTGCTACTTGGTCTCAAATTTATTGTTTTAACAACCAATAATAAATACCTTTTTAGAATTGCAAGAGTCCTTCATGGTGAGTAAGGGGAGGCACAGACAGATGACACCACTTTGGCAATCATGACATCATGACTGTTCTGAGGCAATAGATTAGCATGGGATGCCATATTTCCAATATGCTTCCTCATGAAGAGGAGATGACAGCACTTCTGTAAGTTATGACCATTCTGAGACAATAGATCAGCATGGAGATCCATAGTTCTTTTCTAACACATAATTGTAGTATAATTAGCCCAATGTTCAAGGGTGGCTTGTCAACAGAAACATACTGAAGTCGCTTTGGTCTTCCATGTGAAATGGATGCCATAGGCCTTCCATGATTTTCCTACAGACTGGTCTTTTAAAGAATTTCTGTGTCTAATAAAAATAATAAAAATAAAAAAAATACATAGTTTATGTAAATCTTATGTATGTATATAAAGTGTTATTTATTTCTTTATGCCAATATATAATAAATAATATAGGGAAATGGATACAAATGATCCATCATTCTGGGTTTTCCTGACATAAAGAAGAGTGAGCTACAGCCTTTTCTGACACTTGAGATGCCCTTATAGTCTCCAAATACAGCTATGTATATCATATATTGAAAAAGCACTTTGTCTAGTACTTCCTTTCAATGGGAACAGGGCTTCACCAGTTGCCATTGAGTGAACTCTTCATCATGTCTTTTCTGAGAGCTTCCTTCTCTCTCCATTACAGTTGATTATGGTTTCTTCTTTTCCCCAGTGAGCACCTAGTTTCCTGGTACTGTGAGGATTATCACAGTCTTTAGTACACACTCAGCCCTCATTAAATATTCATATTGGAAATGCATAATTGAAAGCACAAGTAGGCAGAAATAATCAGTATTTTAATTCACACCCTGGTTATCAGAGTGATCTAGAGGCTGATCATTGTCAGTCTCTTTCTTATAAGTCACAAAGTTCGAAAAACAAATCAATGAGAATGGGAAAAGCATCTTCTCTATACACAGTTCTTCTTCCTGACAGCTCACTAAAATTACTTCTAAAGCAGAATCAGCCTGTGAGTCTCGCAATTCCTGCAGGTGAGGCTCTCTATGTGACCAACTAGGACTAGTTATAACTCCAATCATAACATATTAAATATAACTGGGAGTTAGTGCCAGTGGCATATATCTGTAATCCTAGCTACTCAGGAGACTGAGATTTGAGGTCTAAGGTAAAAACCATCCTAGTCAGGAAGGTCTGTGCGACTCTTGTCTCCACTTAACCACCCAAGAAACCAGAACTTCTAGATCTCTAGCTCTGAGCACAAGCTCAGGGACAGAACCCCTGAGTTCAATCCCCAGAACTCCATCCTCCCCTGCAAAAAATTACAAATATAAATGAAAACTCATCAGCTATTGGCCAAGTTTTAAAAAATGCATGTGATAGCTTGGATCTAGAATATTCTTCCAAGGCCCATAAGTTAAATGTTTGAGCTGTGAGGGGTCACTATTAAAATGGATCATTATTAGAAGTCTTTATATCACCAGGATTGTGCCTTCACCAAGTTCTAGAAACGTGGCCCTCTCCTTTTCTCTATTGTGCTTCCTGGTAACAAGGCAAGTAATTCTGAGTCCACCATGTACTCACTCCCATTGACATCTGATATTTCCCACAACTGATTCTGACACCTCCCACCCTCTAACATCTGACATTTCCCACCTCTAACATCTGACACCTCCCACCACTGACTGACACCTCCTACCTCTGACATCTGACACCTCTCACCACTGACTGACACCTTCCACCTCTGCTATCTCACACCTTTTGCCTCTGACATGTGACACCTCCCAACTCTGACATGTGATACCTCCCAAAACTAATATCTGACACCTCCCACCAGGAGCCTAGACAAAAGGTACTGATTATAGATTGATATTTATAAATCCATGTTCCATAAGAACTGTTTTTCTATTTTCTATTTTCTTTTTGTTTGTTTCTTTATTTAGTTTTATTTTGTTTTACTCATGGGGCTTGAACTCTGGGCCTGGGAGCTGTGCCTAAGCTCTTCAGCTCAAGGATATTGCCTTTAGTGGTAACTTGAGCCAGAGGGCCACTCCCACTTTTCTGGTAGTTTATTGGAGATAAGTTTCTCATGAACTTTCCTTCCTGGGCTGGCTTTGACCCGCGATTCTCTGATCTCAGCCTCCTAAGTAGCTAGGATTACAGGAGTAAGCCACTGGCACATAGCTTATTTTATATTCAGAAAGCTAAATGGAAACATTCTAACAGAAAATGGTCTGGATGCTTCTTACTACCTTTCATGTGATTAGCTCTAGCTCTTAATCTTTGTTTTGGCACCTTTTTATAAAAGTGTCTAAATAAAGCAAGACATTTATAGTTCATACATTCATAAACTCATAGGTCTGTCAATATTGTGGAGACTACTTTTTCCATAGAATGGAAATTATGCTGATGGAGATTGGCATAGGAGCTATCACAAAATACCTTTTTAATACCCATGTACTTCTAGTGTTGCTGTTGACCTGACCATGATATTTATGTTAGCCACAAGGTTGTTACCACATAAAATGTTTATTCTTTAAAATGAATGTATTGTATATACTCTATGCCTCATATTTCAATAGTACTGTAGTACAAACTTCTTTTGTGAAGTACTTTTACTTTGTTAATGCTTTAAATATACATTCAAAAATATTCTATTGTTAGCTTTGATAGTACACAATATCTTAATATAAATTTATAAAAATAAAAAATGAGTATTCAGCTGGGAATGTGGTTCAGTAGTATTGTGTTTGCCTAGCATACGTGAAGCCCTGGGTTAAATTCCTCATTATCACATAAAAAGAAAAAGCTAGAAGTGCACTGTCGCTCAAGTGGTAGAGTACTAGCCTTGAGAAAAAGCAGCTTAGGGATAGCATCCAGGCTCTGAGTTTAAGCCCCAGGACTAGAAGAAAGAAAGAAAGAACAAAAGAAAGAAAGAAAGAGAAAAAGAAAGAGAGAAAGAAAGACAGAGATAGAGAGAAAGAAAGAAAGAAAGAAAGAGAGAGAAAAATAAAAAGATAGAGAAAAGGAAAGAAGGAAAGAAATAAGGGAAGTAAGAAAGAAAGAGAGAAAAAAGAAAAAGAAGGAAAGAAAGGAAGAAGGAAAGAAAGAAAGAAAAAGAAAGGAAGGAAGGAAGGAAGGAAGGAAGGAAGGAAGAGAGTACTCTAAAAAATGAAAATTGTACTGATGGAGAATAACTGCCACCATGAAAGTTTCTGTAAATAACTCCATAGAATGATAATCTACTACATTTGCATTTCCATGTCATTTCGCCATGTTTACCATCATTTTTCCATGGCTTGCTTGTCCTGACTCCCAAATAACTCTCTTCCATACTCTCTTTCCTCTACAGACTACCATCACTGCTACTGTAAAATCTGTCAGGTGGATGTATGGTAGGAAATCTGTCCACATAATATGTATAGTCAGAGGGTTCAGGGAAGAGCTTGTCAATATTCACCTTATTAGATATTCCTTTCAAAAACAAAAAATAAATGGATATGCCATGATGAGATTGTGGATGTATTTGAAGTTGCTTCATACATTTAAAGGCATATTCACTAATGGCTATTATATGGGAGTAACTATTGCAAATTTAACAAATAAGACTATTCGAATATCTTTTTCAAAATAAATAATATCCCAATGTTAGTCTTGCAATTTTTGATAAGCTTTTGAATATTTTCAGTATTATTTCAGTTCATGTTATTTGTCATATATAAGACACAAATATCAACTCTGGAACTAAAGACATTTCTGAAGTAAATATTATAAAGATCTGAAAATGGAAGTGTGTATATAGACTTTTTCATGCATCATTTTAGAAAAAGCCACTTTTTATGAAGCTAATTGGAATAGAATTAAAGAATGAAGTGAATTTGGTAAGCTAATTTTTATTATACCTTTTTTTTTTTCTATTAACACAGTCCTTTGAATATAGGCGATGCAGTTAAGTTGTTTCCTTGTGTCTCTGTACTTCAGTAATTTTTAGAATCCTTGTAGTTATAAGAGTGAATTTGCAGTATAAATAAACGTCTTTTAAAATGGTGAGGATTAATCTTGGTTTTTTTGTGTCCTATTCCCAAAGAAATGAATTGCTTTCAAGTGCTTAGAATTTATAATTGAATTTTCAGTATCATAAGAAAATTTTTAAATGCATAATATTGATGTCTTTTTAAACCAACTGTGTTCACAATTTGGAGAATATATAATTTATGCTTACGTCTTGGTGTCTATGATTTTTAAGCTCTCGTTTCTAAAATTAATGATAGGTCAGACTGCATTTTTGAGTATATGAAAGATAAAATATTTATCTGGGGTCAAAGTGATTTTTTATATCAGTCTTGCTTTATTAGCCTTTTAAAGTAGTACCTTTCTCCCAAAACATTGGGCAAAAAACGCAATATAAATACTTCTCATGGTTCACAACTTAGGAAAGCTACACTATGGAAATGGTTGGTCCATAAGACCTGCAGTCCGTTTTCAACTGGGCAGGACATTCCTTCAGTAAGCCTGTGTTAAACAGAGATGAGGTTCCCAGGCCGTACAGTGTTGAGTCATGGAGAAGAATAGGATTTCTACTATTTTGAGCTAGAAATCAAGAATGTTATAGTTCAGCAGTTCCTTTCACCAGGGAGGTATAAATTGATTATGAACTTAGGGTTTTCAGTTACCTATTTTCTAAAAAAGATAAAGGGAAATATTATTAGAATCTGAATAAAAATACTGGGATTTTTTTTCTAGAATTAGTAGACTAAGGCTGATATTTTGGTCATAAAATAGAATGAAGTTATCTGATACATTGGGAGATGGGCCCCCGGCTAACACTTACCAGGTGTGCAAGGTTTTACTAGTAACTCCCACTATAATCAGCTGAGAATTAAGAATGGAAGTAGTTCCACTTTATGGGAATAGTGTGAGGATTAAATTAAATAACGTAGGTAAAGTACTTAAAAATATTAAATCAGCATTGGATACTTTCTTCCTGTTATTTTATCAGGTAATAAATTCTAACATTTTTACTGATTTTTAATTGTGCTTATGATCTGCACTGTGATGTATTGATATTCCTTGGGTTGGTCACTTTTCTGTGAGAAAAAATACCTGAAAAGACAATTTCTGAAAAGGAAATTATTTATTGGTTCATGACTTAAGAAAACTCAAAGATCAGATGTCTCCAGTCTTTTAAATTTATTTTTATTGTCTTCAATAGTTGTCCCAAGGAATTTCCATTCAACAAATCAGTTTATTAATAACAATGGTTCTTTATATCACTTTCCCACACCCTTCCAAACCTAACCCGTTTTATTTTCTTCTAGTTTCATACTATATGCATTGAACATTTTAACTTCACTCTATTCCTCCCTAACTCTCTTTATGCACTTGCTTTTGACTTCCCCACACATCTTCCAAGTGATAGTTTCCTGATATTTATTTTGTTGCATTTCGAGTTCAATTTCACAAGAAATTACACCTTTTAAATACTTCTATGTAAATAGTATAGTTGGTTAATAAGTTTTTTGTAAACTTGCATAAAGGTCTAGTTTCCCCATAAACGACAGAACTTGTGTCCTTTCTGTTTCTGGGCCTGACTTACTTTACTTATCGTAACTTTGGATCTATCAATATCGTTGCAAATAATGTAACAGTCTTCATAACGGATGGGTGTGAACCCATTGTACATATATTCGTCACTTTCTCCAACCATTCCTCCACCATAGGACATCTGGGCTCTTTCAATAACTTGGCTACAGTGCAGTAGTGAACATGGTTGTGAAAGTGATTTTACTGTAACCTTTTGGAAGAATTCATCACTAGCTTTCTGGAAGCAATCATCTATCCTGTTTTCCAGAATTAGCATGTCCCTCACTTCATCTCCATCACAACTTTTCCAAATACCTCAAAAACACACTATCCCCTATAGTTCACAGTGAGCTAAAACCACATATTCTTTCAATACATTTTTTTTCATTATCGCACACAGAATTTAGTGAGAACCTTCTATGTACTATCATACTGTGCGAATGAGGGACATGACAATACAGTAAAAGTAAGAAAAATGCAATTTAATTAGCTTTTATCATAATTAAAAGCATTTTCAGCTCTAAATCAAAGCCTCACTTATTATTATTTTAACCTTTATTTGATTATTTCATCTATCCCCTAAATAATAACTGGTGAATTAAATACAATGGCAAAAGGTGTGGTTAGATTTTGACACTCATGTGTGAGCATGCACAGTAAGGGCAAATTATACATTTTCTTAAACTAAGGATGGTTTCTCCAAACTGATTCTAGCAATTCATATTCCATTCAACAAGAAACATGTGCCAATTCCCTTAGCTTCGCTCCTTAGTAACTTTCATATCCATTTTATTTTTTAATGAAGGATGATTTTATAAGCCTACTGTAGATACAAAAATATGTTAAAATATTCTATCTATGCATTGATATATATACACATACATATATTTCACAGGTTATAAAAATAATTTATAACTTCTGTAACTGTACAATTTACTAAAGTATTAAAAACATAGACTGGCTCATGCCTGTAATCCTGATTTCTGAAGAGGCTGAGGTCTGAGGATCTTAATTTGAATCCAGCCTGGGCAGGAAAGTCCATGAGCCTCTTATCTCCAAACAACCAGCAGAAAATCAGAATTGGAGCTGTGTCTCAAAGTAGTAGAGTGCTAGCCTTGAATGATAAAGCTCAGGGACATCTCTCAGTCCCTGAATTCAAGAAACACAATCTACCAAAAAATGTATTTATTTACAACTGTGTAAATAGAGTAATTCCATCACCTAAACGCACATCCATGCTCATTTGCAAGGTAACTGTTATGTCTGGAGTACCACATAACAATATCAACTAAGTAGAAAGTATTACAACATTGGTTCATTCTCTTTCTCATGGATTTTTCTTCAATCAAATACTCAGATCTTACAATGATTACAATTACTTTAAAGCATAGAATTTTTTTCTTTACTACCTATAGTATTAGAGTTTGAATTGAGTGTTGTGTGTTTCCTAAATGATTGTTTTCACACCACTATGTCATGTCCCCAGCCCTACATTATCCAGATTATTTTTCAGATAGAATCCAGGTTCCTACTAGTGTATAATCTTGGGATCAGTTCACTTTATGTTAGTCTTCCGGAAAGTTACAATAACAGATGCAAGGCACTGTGTCCAGATCTTTTTGTCCTGTCTGGCCTTTCATCACAACAATAACCTATCCTGTAGTCAGCATTTTCATAAGCTTGTCATTCCTGATTTTTTTTAAATCTTTGCATTTCCTGCAGGTTCTTGAGTACTGAATTAATTTCTGTTTCCTTGGGTTGTTTTGTTTCATTTGAATATATGTGTTAAGTTATTCCTCACTTTTCCTTTTGTTTCTTTTACTCAATTTCTGACTAAAGTGCTGAGAAACCAATTCTTCTTTCTGTAGAAAGTCAAGATGAACCTTATTTATTCCGAAGCAATTCCAGTAATATTTAAACCCCTTCACATGTCTGAATTATATGAGGATGGTAAGTGTGAGTAGGGTCAGGAATTATATGAAGATAATAATACAGAGCTTGCCATGAGGTAAAAACCAGTTATTAATTTTTTGACAGGGACTCTACTTCTAGTGAAAGAAATATGCTGCTTGATGCATGATTTCACAAAATCATACAGCTAGGAAGAACCTAAAAAATCATGTAATTCTACAGAGTTTAGGGAAGGTGAAGTGATCTCCTGAATAACTTACTTTTGGGTCAAATAAAAGCAGGCTTCCAAAAAAGAGAGTAGACGTTGGAGAAACATGAGATGTATATAAGTAGATGCTTAGCTGATTTTGTAAATTTGTGAACTAATACCTGGAAAAAAAGTACAGGAAAGTAAAAAATAAAGACCTTTGCATTGAAATACTCATGTGTGTGTGTGCACAGACGCATGCACATGTGCACATTTATGCACGTGCCCATGCATGTGTACATCATCTAAACGGATAGATCAGGTGCATGTTCTGGTGGAAAGGGACCCCTGTCCCAAAATTTACAACTGATATGATGCCAGCCTGGCAAGATCAATACCCAAATTTGAAATCCACACAATATCCCACTATCAAAATAAGTATTCATATTAATATCCCAAAACTTAGAACAATCTATTCTTTGCTCTAATACCTATATCTGATTATCATATGATGTGCCAGAATATTTTCTTCATTATAACCTGATATATTAAAAGAGGTATAGAGGCCGGGCGCTGGTGGCTCAAGCCTGTAATCCTAGCTACTCAGGAGGCTGAGATCTGAGGATCACGGTTCAAAGCCAGCCCGGGCAGGAAAGACCGTGAGATTCCTATCTCCAATAAACCACCAGAAAATCGGAAGTGGTGCTGTAGCTCAAGTGTTAGAGTGCTCGCCTTGAGCTGAAGAGCTGAGGGACAGCGCCCAGGCCCAGAGTTCAAGCCCCACGACCGACAAAAAAAAAAAAAAAAGAGGGATAGAGAATTCTTTCTCATTTATTAAGTTCAAACAATTGGCAAATTGTCTCCTTTCTTACATGTTTGACTACCACTATGCATTCATCTTATGATTATTTCTAAGATGAATATAGTCTGATATATTACTTTACTTTGTAACAGTTTTTTAAACCTTTCGCTTTTCTGCTGAAGTTTAAGTATTTATTATTATCATCAATCTATAGTTCTTGAGTACTTAGGGTAAATATTTTACAAAACATTTTAAAATGGCTTCTAAGAATTCTTATTTGGTATATTATTTGGTTTATTTTTAAATTAGGTTAACTTTTATGGTAAAGGTAATGTACAGAGGGGTTACAGTTACATAAGTAAGGTAATAAGTATATTTCTTATAGAAGATTGTTATCCTCAGCTTCAAATTGTTTCTACACTCAAAAAAATACTCATACGTTGGCTATTACTATTGATCAATGGATATTTTTGGTTTTTTCATTCATTTTTATATTTATTATAAAGTTGATGTAAAGTGTTTACAGTTACTTAAGTCAGATAAAGAGTACACTTCATTTTGTTTTCTAAATTTCAAATTTTGTACTGAATTAGTTATTTTCTTTTGTTTCTTTAGGATAATTCTTTTTTCAGAGTTGTAGGATTCATTTAATTTTGCATGATTTTTACACATGTAAATTATTCTGCATATGTTTTTTTCACATTATTTAAAATGTGAATATGTTAAAATTGTTTTCTTAATTTTTATGTTTGGTGATTAAAATAAATTTATTATAGTCCTAAACTTATTTGTCTAGATAACAAATACTGTATTTACTAATTTTCAAGAAGCACATATTTTAATAAGGTAGACTATGATCTGGTCTGTTTTCTAAATATTTGTATTTGTATTAAAAAAATTGAAGCTGGGAATGGTGATGTGTGGCTTACATTTTCGAGCTATTGTAGGATGTACAAGTAGTGATAGTGATTCAGGAGAGCCTGGGAAACTATGAGACCTTATTTCAAAAATATCAAGTGAATTGATTACAGACATTGTCTCCCCTAGTGAGATATAAATGATCTGGTTAACATATTCTAAATCTTGAGTTCAAACACCAGTAACATCAATCTTTTGTTGAAATAAATGGATACATTTTTCAAAATGTTTATTATTAAAAATTTGTTTGCAAAGGTTCTCATGTCTTCTAATTCTTAATTTCTAATCTACTTAATCTATAAGCATATAAGTATATTGTGACTATTTTCTTTCTATTAAACTTTTAAATGTACAAGCAATATTATGATTTCATATATTAGCCTAGTTTTACTATTTGGGATAATTTTCTCAATTTAAATACAATAATATCAGTTTTCCAAATGTGTATGGTGGTGCTTGTGTTTATGTGTGTGTGTGTGTGTGTGTGTGTGTGTGTGTGTGTGTGTGTGTGTACGTACGTACATATGTGGTGTTTTTGTGTCTGTGCTTTGTGTGTACTTTGTAATGCTGGAGAGATAAACCATTGCTTCCCATATGCTAGGCCAATTCTTTACTACTGAGCTATACTGTCTAGTTATTATCTAATTAGTGTTTAAGTTGTAACTTTAAAATTTTCATACCTACGATTCTTTTTCAATATTATATATGATAAAATGTGATTCAAATTCTATGCACATTAACATTTTTTCCAGTTTTCTTCCAATTTTTTTTAATTTTTACTTATTTATTATTGTGAAAATACTGTACAGAGGGGTTACAATTAGATGGGCAAGATAATGAGTACCTTTCTTGTCAAGCATTATAGCCTCCTCCTTTGTTTCCCCTTCCCATCCCTTCCTAGCCTCCCCTCGCGTCCCTCACCCAATCCTCCCCCCCCCCACCATAGTTGTAAAGTTCATTTTCGACATGACAACTTGTACTTCTCAACAATTTTTATTATTTAGAATAAAGAAATTGTTTAAATAGGGATAGAGCTGGACCCATTGCAAAAATGAGGTGTACAAGACGCTATATGGAAAAATGAACTTTACAAATTCAAAGTGATGGGGGAGGACATGAGGCGAGGGGAGGAGATCAGAAAGGAAGGAATGGGAAGGCAAAATAAAGGAGGAGGCAACAATGCTTGATAAGAAATATACTCATTACCTCGCCCATGTAATTGTAACCCTTCTGTATGGTATTTTTACAATAAAAAAAAAGAATATTTCCATTGACTTACTCTTTTGTTTGTTATTGATAAAGGTTTTACTTTGTTTTGCATTCTTTTTCTTTTTAGAGTTTACCAATTCTTTCTCTTATTTCTTTAGAAATTATCATATTCCTATTACAATTTCTTTACATCATGACAGGCCTATAGAGTACTTCATTTTCAGTTTTATCTTTCCTATGTTTTGTGACTCTCAGTCCAAACTATTAGTGGATTGAAAAGAAACTTGATTCAGGTAATTTTGATTTTTTTCCTCCTTCATTTCTCTGAAGTCTTTCTGTTTGTTAACACAATACCGATGACATAGAGCTCCTACGTCATCCATCATTCTATCCCCTCTGACTCTCCATTGCACAGCTCAAGTTGGTTATCATTCATCTTTATTGTGCTATAGTATTATCTAAATCTTAACTCATTCCTAACTTAATTTTAGTTGTTTTAAGCATTCTATAAAGACATTTTTCTATATGTAATATCTGGGTTCTTGTGTTTCACAAGGTGCATAAGATGAGTGACTATCAAACATCATGACATCTCTGTAGAATAATGGTCCCCCTGTTCCATAAACTCATATGTAAATTCAAGGAATACAAGTCAGGCAGAACAATTTTGTAAAATGATGTAGTTTGAACACTCATACTAGATTCCAATCTTTTTTTTTTTATATACCATGTATAGTAGTGAAGACAACATAGCTCTATTATAAGAACAGACACACAAAAGAATGTAACAGATTTGTCAAAAACAATTCTTGGTTTTATGGTCAATAGATTTTGAAAATAATGCCGTGACTTTATGAAAGAAAAATAGCATCTTAAATTGGTGTGTTGGCACTATCGGCTTTCTAGATTTAAAGATTGACCTTAGGCTACTACCTCAATCCTTATACAAAAATTTAAAATAAAAATGATTTTCAATTAAATGTGAGATGTAAAACCTATAAAACATAAATGTAAACATTCATGACATTGGATAAGTAAAGGTTTCTAAAAATTTGACATTGAAAGCATTTGGGGCTAAAGGAAAGCAAGAATAAACTGGATAATATCAACTGATAACCGTTCATAATTCAAAGGATACTATAGCAGAAGTTAAATGATATCTAATAGATATACGGCACATATTTGTTAATGCTACAATGTTAATGTAACAATGATCCTGAGTCTTAAATATTTTTGTATCTTCTATTTCTATACAAATTTTTCTGAATAGGTCATTTCTTTAAAAAATATATGTAAAGTAATAGTCAATAGGAGGAATATAAGAAATAAGTACCTCTTCATTATCTATGAAAAAAGAAAAACTAAAACTCATTAGTATGACTAAATTTAAACAGACCACACAAAATATAGCATTTGTGGAGAAGTTGATTTACTCCACATAGTGCATATATTTGTACAATACTGCAGTCATTTTAGCAAGCAAGTTTTCAAGTTTTCAAAATGTGAAAGATAATTGTATTTGATTCAGCCCTTACACTTCTTTTTTGGGGGGTGGGAGAGGAGGTGTCTGGTCCTGGGGCCTGAACTCTGGGCCTGGGCACTGTCCCCTCAGCTCTTCAGCTCAAGGCTAGCGCTCTACCACTTGAGCCACAGCACCACTTCTGGCTTTTATCTTTTTGCTTATGTGGTGCTGTGGAATCGAACCTAGGGCCTCATGCATGCAAGGCAAGCACTCTACCACTGAGCCACCTTTCCAGCCCACATTCCACTTCTATGTGTGTATCAAAGAGAAAGAAAAAACTTGCTTGGGACATGGAATGTACTTCATTGACAGTGCACTTGAATAGTATTTGAGAGACCCTGGATATAATCCCCCAAAACAAAATTGTACTGGATGTATGCTGGCCAAATTCCTATAAGTGAATTTTACATCTATTTTAATGTCTGTTCTAAAGTTTACAGAATTTGTATTTGAAGAAATGAAAGTTTGTGATAATTAGGCTTTGAAAATTTATTCAGGTTCAATTCACTTCCAAAATATTAAAGGAGAAAATATATTGCATGAATTACCTGTAAACAAAATATTGATAAAAATATTCACACAAAATGCAGAATAACTAAACAGATGTTTTCAGTGTTGGCTAAAATCTCTTTGTAAGCTTCATGAAACAAAAATGTGATTTCTATTTATTTTGAGTTAAACAGAGATAACTCAATCAAAAACTGTATGTAATAACTGAAATACCTTGGAATTATGTATCACTTATAAGTAATTAGTAACCTTTTCTGGAAGAAACTTTTAGCAAATGACAGAAGATCCAAATCTAAGCTTCTGCATTTTATGAAAGCCATATGTTACTTGTTCAATCCAATATCTTTTCTCTACTTTGCTTGAAAATTAATCTCAAGATAAGAGCCAATAGCAGTGAAAACAAAGAAAATACACTGTAACATTGATTTATTTGTGAAAAGAAGAAATGAAAAAAGAAACCAATTCTATTTAAGGGACTTCACTACTAGTGTATATGAAAATGTTCCTCAATTCCAACGTCCATTGATATTTTAGCATTTTAATTTCTATGAACATATGAAAACTACAAGAAGAATACAAATATATTCTTAGAGCAAACAAGGCTTGGAATCATTTTCTTGTTTTGGAATTTTAAAAAAATGATACCATTAAGAATATGATCATTCCTTTGGAAATCCTTTAAAAATCTTTATCACTTATAATAATTAAAACACCAATCAAGAGTAATTTTATATAAACATTACAAATATCATTTTAATACTATCATAAAGTAGACTAAAAGACAAGTCTCAATATAGTACCTACATATTATTCCTAGTTCCTAATCATTACCTAAATATCTTAAATAATCTAAATAGTCATACCTTTAACATAGACGTAAATGTGCTGTCTTTTTACTTAACATGTTCCAGGAACACATATTGATGTTTCTAAGACTTGTTTGCAGCAATTAAAAGATGCTTTTGTGAAATTAAGAATATACATTTTTATGTTGATGATGTTGTTTTTGTTGTTGGTTGCAGGGCCTGATCACTGTCCCGAAGATTTTTATGCTCAAGGCCAGTACTCTAACAGTTGAGCCACAGGGGTAATTCTAGTTTTTGAGTGGTTACTAACAGTCTAACAAATATGATTCTCTCTGGGAAAGTTTCAAATGCTATTCTAACATTTCATCCTCGTGAATAGCTAGAAGTATAAGCATGAGTCACTGGCACTTGGTTTGATGCATTTTTTAAAATTTTAAGTATGTTTCATGATTTTATTTTTACTATAATGTACATGTCTCTAAACATGAAATTATATATGTATATACATATATAAATATATATATATATTTCTGAAGAAAATTCTATCTGAAACTATTATGTTATTATTTTGACCTTTCTCATTTCAAAGGTATATATTCTATTTTTCTAAAAGTTTTCTAAAATAAAATACAAATTAGAATTTATTACTTTCAAGTGAATTTTAGATATACATGATGTTGTAGTAACATTTATAGTATATTTAATGAGCCATCTGAGCCTCCTTGAAAAAGAGCAGCAAGATAAGCCCCAATCCAATAGATAGGAAGAAATAGTTAAAATTAAATCAGAGTTAAATGAGTTAGAATAAAAAAAAATCATAGAAAGAATCAACAAAACAAAGTGTTGGTTCTTCGAAAAAATTAATAAAATTGACAGACCCTTTGCAAATCTTATCAGAAAAAGGAGACAACACACCCAAATAAATAAACTCAGAGATGAGAATGGAAACATCACCCAGGAAAAAACCAAGATTCAGCATATTATCAGGGAATAGTTCTCAAAACTTTATGCTAATAAGTTTGAGAACTTGACAGAAACGGAGCTTTTCCTAGCAAATATTGACTTACCGAAACTAAACCAAGATGAGTTAAACTATCTTAATAAGCCTATATCAAGTAGTGACATAGAAATCACAATAAGAGACCTCCCATCAAAGAAAAGCCCAGGATCAGAGGGTTTTACAACAGAATTCTACAAGGCCTTCAAAGCAGAGCTCACACCAATACTCCTTTAACTCTTCAATGAAATTGAAAGAGAAAGTTCACTAATGAACTCATTCTATGAAGCCATCATAACCCTCATTCCAAAACCAGGCAGCGACTCATCAAAGAAAAAGAACTATAGACCCACTTCTTTGATGAACATTGATGCAAAACTTCTCAACAAAATTTTGACCAATTGACTTCAACAATTCATCCAAAAAATCATGCATCACGATCAAACAGGATTCATTTCAGGGATGCAAAGCTGGTTCAATATACTCAAATAAATTAATATGATTCAACCCATGAACAAGAGCATTTGACAAGATCCAACACCCTTTTATAATGAATGTTCTGGAAAAATTAGGAATCCATGGAACATTCCTCAATATAATAAAGGCTGTATATGACAAACCTACATCCAGCATTGTACTTAAGTGTGAAAAACTAAATCCAATTCCTCAACTCAGGAACAAGACAGGGATGTCCACTCTCTCCACTTGTCTTCAATCTAGTATTAGAATGCCTAGCTACAGCAATAAGACAAGATGTAAACATAAAGGGGATCCCAATAGGGAAAGAAGAAGTAAAACTCTCCCTCTTGTCAGATGACATGATCTCATATTTAAAGAAGCCCATGGACTCCACTCCCAAATTACTCAAGCTGATTCTAAACTTCGGCAAAGTAGCAGGGTATAAAATTAACCCTCAAAAATCAACAGCTTTTCTGTATGCCAAAAATGAGAAAAGTGTGGCTGAAATTAGGAAAGCAAATCCATTTGTAATATCCCCACAAAAAAATAAAATACCTAGGAATTAACTTAACCAAAGATGTGAAGGCCCTCTATGATAAAAACTTTAAAACTTGAACAAGGAAATCAAAACAAAACTTAGAAAGTGGCAAAAAATCCCCCATCTTCCTGTATTGGAAGGATCAACATCGTGAAAATGGCAATACTTCCCAAGGCTATATACAAATTCAATGCGATACCTATCAATATTCCAATCTCATTATTCAAGGAAATATAAGAGGCAATCCAAAAATTCATATACAACCATAAAAGTCCCCAAATAGCAAAAACTATCCTCAACAGAAAGAATAGTGCTGGAGGATTATCAAAACCAAATATCCAACTCTACTCTAAAGCTATAGTAATCAAAACAGCTGGGTACTGGCACAAGAACAGATGTCAGGAAAAATGGAATAGAAGTGAAAACCGAGAAATGAACCTACAGATTTATAGCCACCTAATCTTCGATAAGGGAGCTAAAAAAAATAGAATGGAAGAAAGACAGCCTCTTCAGTAAATGGTGCTGGCAAAATTTTTTAACTACTTGTAGAAAACTAAAGCTAGATCCTCATATATCACCCTGCACCAGAATCAACTCCAAATGGATCAAAGACCATAGAGGCAAAATAGACACTCTGAAAAAATTACAGGATGGAATAGGAGAAACTCTAGGTCTCCTTTTCATAGGCGGACATTTTCTTAATAGAGACCCAGAAATACAACAAATCAAAGAAAGGTTGGACAAATGGGATTGCTTGACGTTGCAGAGCTTCTGCATGGCAAAGGACAGAGCTAGCAAGATCAATAGAAAGCCTACGGATTGGGAGAAGATCTTCAGTACCTATACAACAGACAAGGGTCTCATATCTAAAATATACCTGGAACTCAAAACATTAAACCCCCCAACAACAAACCCTCCAAGAAACAACTGCTCAATAAATAAGTGGGCTAAAGACTTAAGAGAAACTTCTCTGAAGAAGAAAGAAGGACGGCCAATAGACAAATGAAGAAATGCTCAACCTCTCCAGCCATAAAAGACATGCAAATCAAAACAACATTGAGATACCACCTCACCCCAGTTGGAATGGCTATAATCAAGAACTCTAATAACAACAGATGCTTGAGGGGATGTGGACAGAAGGGAACCCTATTACATTGTTGGTGGGAGTGAAATCTTGTTCAACCACTTTTGAAAATAGTATGGAGTTTCCTCATAAGACTGCACATAGAGTTCCCTTTGACCCAGCAATCCCACCTCTGGGCATTTACCCAAATGTTCACAAACAAGACCACACTAAAGCTACCAGCACAACTATGTTTATTGCAGCCTTATTTACCATAGCAAAGATATGGAACCAAGCCAGATGCCCCTCATTAGAAGAATAGATCAAGAAAATGTGGTATATATAGACAATGGAATTCTATGCCTCCATCAGAAAGAATGACATTGCCCCATTTGTTAGTAAATGGAAAGAATTGGAAAAAATTATATTAATTGAAGTAAGCCAGGAGCAAAGAAATATAGGTCTCATGGTTTCCCTTATTTTCAATAACTAGTCTATGTCTGAGTTAAGCAGAAAAGGTCAGATAATTTGATGTTAGGGTATTGAACCCTAGGATATGTGTTTAAGTGGTTTGTTCTTTCATGAAATTGTTTCTAACACATTTGTTAGAAATTTTTTGTTGCTTTGTATGTCCCTCCCCCAGGGTATAACCCCTGCTTTCACTGTATTTGATGTTGGTATAATTTGTGAAGGAGAAGGGAAAAAACAAATCGTTTAAATAGGGATACAGTTGGACCCATTGCAACAATGAGATGTACAAGTCATTATGTTGAAAACGAACTTTACAAATTTGGTGAGGGGAGAGGAGGGTTGGGTGAGGGGGTGGATGGAGGATGGGATGGGTAGGGGAAACAAAGGAGGAGGGTACAATGCTTGATAAGAAATGTGCTCATTACCTTGCCCATGTAATTGTAAGCCCTCTCTACAGTATTTTCACACACACACACACACAAAGAACACGGACAGCACCCAAGCCTAGATTTCAATCCCAATGACCCAACAATAAAAATAAAGAAAACAACATGACATGGAATTATTTGATATAACAACTTTTGAGCCAGGCAACCAGGTGTCTGTGGCTCACGCCTGTAAAACCTAGCTACTCAGGAGGCTGAGATCTTAGGATCGCAGTTCAAAGCCAGCCTGGGCAGGAATGTCCATGAAACAATTATCTCCAATAAAAACCACTAGAAAACTAGAAGTTGCACTGTGGCTCAAAAGGTACAATGCTCGCCTTGAGCTGAACAGCTGAGGGACAGTTCTCACGCGGAGTTCAAGCCCCACAACCGACAAAAAGGAAACAAAAAACAAACAACAAAAAACAAGTTTTGATGTAAAACTGTTCTCAAAACTTTAAGGGATTAATGTGAAGGGAAGATGATGTCAAATTCTGATAAAACGCTAACCCTCTTGAGATTTTCTCTAAGCTACTGCTGAGTAAGTGCAAGACAGAGGGAAATACTCAATATAGTTGTCAAATAAAAATATGGAGTGGCGGTAGTCCATATAATTTATCAGGCCAAGATTGTATTTCCTATAATTTGTGGAATTTTTCTTCATAACAGAAGAAAATTCAGAATCATAGTTCAAATTGTGTGCAATTGTTTGTGAAATGCTTACTGATGTGTAATAGGCATTAGCAATAATGACAAGTTTTAAATTTCTTTTTCTGAAACTGGCTTCTTCAGATACATACAAGATAGGCTTTTGTAATGGTCATTGTGCTTGAATTTAGGGCCTTTCCCATATCAGGCCTTTTTGTACAAGTCGAACACTCCATTGCTTTGAACCAATTTGATGATTTCTGTGTGCTGGTGGATCATTGGAAATAAGATTCTGATATGCTTTCCTTTCTCTGCTGGCTTTGACCCACTAACCAATATCTCAGCCTCCTGAATAGCTAGGATTGGATGTGTGAACCAGAAGGACTCAGCTACAAAATCTTACATTAGAATATTTTAATTAAAGAATGGGAATATTTGTGAATATTGACATTCAAAAGCTGTGGTTAGAAGACTTTTAAATTGTAGCAATCTTCCTTACATCATATATGTAGTGACTCTGAACTGCACAAGAGAAGAAATATGAATATCTTCTTGTTTTCAAAACTCTAACATAAATATCAGTGACTTTTCCATTTATAAGGGATTGAGAATGCAGGTTTCTCAACTGATAGGAAGAGAAGCATTGGGATCTTGCTGCACATAGGACAAAAGCTGCAATTTTGAGACAATTCCATCAAAAAAGACATGGAAATGTGGAAATAGAAGGATAGTATCTGTTCTTTATTTGATATTCTAGAAACAATCAAAAGCCAAATGACCTATAGAAATAGTATTCGAAAATTGCACAAAATAATCACACATTGATTTATATAAAAATGAATAGTATTGTTTGTATAGTTTCTGAAACTATGAAACAAACTGGTTAACATTATGCCTGAAAATTCTCAGGAAGGTACTGAAAATATATAGTTAAAGGAAGCTTATGTGCCTGGTTAACATTTTTCCAAAGTATAATTTGATAATTTTCTGCCTCGTATAAATAACTGCTTGGAAATATTTCTAACGAGATTCCTAGCAAAGATTAAGGTTTAAATTTGGGGAGTAGACAGAAAAATCAAGATATAAATTTAGGCATTGTTGTTATAATTCCATGATAGCATCAACATTACACTTCAGTGTATAATAGCCTGGTATTTCAATCAAACCTAGAGAATATGACATGAGAATCAAGTTGTAGGAAGACAACAGCTGATATTCAGAAAAGCTCTGAATATGAGAAAAATTAGAACCAAGAGTAAAATGAATAACGTAAATGGCTATATATGGTAAGATTGATAACTGATTTGGGCACATTAAGTTGTTTGCTAAAGGTAAGTAGATTCAGCAAAGATTGCAGGAAGCCTTTCCATCAAATGGACATTTTATTTTCAATAGTCAATTCCCATGCCTCCTCTATATTGGATGCCAATTATTGTTGTACTGTCAAAATCATTTTCCCCGTGCATGGTCTCAGGTCCTTCATCATCAAGCCAGCCTATGTCAAGTGAAATGCCAGCTTAGAGCCCAAAGACAGAAAGGATGTTCCATTTTTGAGCGCTATGATTTTCATCATAGAATTAACTGGAATTCTTCTAGGCTTCAATAGAAGTGTGCTGCTGGTGTTTGCTTAAACTTTAACTCATCTGAACTAGGATCATAGTGTTTATACCTACGTAGTAGTGCTTTACATCACTCTTACTTCTTATGGTTTGTTTGTTTTAGGGAATTTGTTATTCTCTTCCCTAAAAAATATTCCCAGCAAAAAAAGAAAAATTGGATTGTTATATTTCAGCCCCTGAAACAGGGTGAATGGGCACAATATACTTTTCTCATTAATGAAATTTATCTAGCAAGGAATGAAGTACTTCCTTGCAAATATAAACAGCTTAATAAGGTATCTTTAGTTAAGAAATACTTTACACAACGTAACATATATGTCCCATCAGTAGATGAATGCATCAAGAAAATGTAATATATATAAAATGAAATTCTATGTCTCATTCAGAAAAAATGACATTGCCTCTTCTGTGAGGAAATGGAAAAACTTGGAAAAAAATCATAGTATGTGAAGTAAGTCAGGCCCAAAGAAAAATAGGTTCCATGGTTTTCCTTGTTTACAGTGACTAGTACATGTCTAGGACAAGCAGAGTAGGTCAAAGCTATGTATATACGACCATATGAGATAATATTAAGCAAAATATACCCCAAGATGGAGACAAAGATATTTCCTTCTCTCTCTCTTTCTTGCTATTGTTTTCAATGTACTTACAATGCACTATGTGATTCTTTTGTTTCTACTGTATGGTCTTCCCCCATTATATAACCCCTGTTTTCACTGGATTTGATGCTGGTGTTCTGCACCTTGTATATATATATATTGCAATTTGGGGAGGGGAAGGGATATCACAGAATGCTTAAATGAGCTTGCAGGCTGACCATTGTGATGATGAGATGTACAGGACACTATATTGAAAACGAACTTTACAATGTCGGGGTTGGGGGAACGGAAGGAATTGGGAGGTGGGAAGGAAAGTGATGATAGAGGAATAAGGAACAATGTTCTCTATGAAATGCACTCATTTCCATACTCATGCAACTGTAACCCCTCTTTACAACATTTTTCCAAGAAAAAAATTAATAAAAATGTCTAGCACAGAGTCCGAAATTGTAATTGATAATTGCTATACCTACCAGAAGCAGGCTTCCATTTCCAGCCATGAAAACTTATGTAAAAATGTAGAAACCTATGAGAAAGTATGTATATTAGTTTATGTTGGTCACTGTCTTGAAGGGTAGAAATACTCAATCTCTTTATATTCTCCCATTTTTTCCATTTTAATATGCTGTGTGAGAGGTTTTTCCTTCTATTGATACTTTTAGATATCTATAGTCTCTACACAATCCAAAATGAATAAAAAATGCATAGGTTTTCCTGTAGACTCTCTTTACAGGATTTAATTAGGTATTAGGATTGAATAAGTCACAAGAACTGTACTCATTTTCAAAGGTTTGTGCAAAGATTTCACACAGGAAAAATAATGCTGTCTGAATATGGACATCACCAGCAACAACCTGTTTTCAAAATAAGCATATCTGGTGATCATCATCTGAACTCACATATCTAACCTATATCCTAACTACAATTTTCCAACTTTCTTACACATTGTAGATCTTTATCAAATATGCCTAAAGAACCACTGCAATTAGCAACAGGAATATTTTAGTGTGTTGTTTATTCATGTGTAAAAGTGTCTAAAAATAAATCATAATTTTAGAAAAAAAATCTGCATAACACCAGGTTATATGAACCATGAAAACATTTATGTGCAACACAAGTAGTGCTTAACCATTTCACTCATTGGTAAAAATGACTTCTAAAATTGCTAAAACCTTGTATAGCATTTCTGCATGGCCCAAAAGTTTTTCAAAATATGAAGGAAGTGGAGTTCTTAGCATTTATCAAAATTCACGCCTCTTTTTACGGTGTAGAATTCATTATCTCAAACTACAATCAATCAAACAATGTTTGTGTCATTTGAGTCAATTGGTTTTGAAAAAAATATATTTGAATGAAATTTCTTGTCTAAAATAATATTCATCCAAAATACAGGAAAGATGATATCACAATACATGAAAATATGTCAATATGAATGATTTTACAATCTTCTAGAAAATTGCATGTTTGTTGTTTTGGAGGAGGTAGTAATTTTATGTGAATTAAATATGCCTCAGTAGGATATATTGAATGTATTTCTCGAGGCAAGTTTTAACCATTGAAGTGTAAACCGTATAATAACTTCCAAAATCCTGTTCATTTCTATTCTGTTCAACCTTATTTGACTGTCCCTTCTAAATGATCAACACAAAACTGATCATTACACCCAAATGTCTGATTACTCTGTATGGGGTAGAGGTAGATTTATCACATATAACAATTATAACTTGAGAGTTATTTGCTACATTAAGTTCTCAAAGGAGAATACATCTCTCTATATATGTACAAATATATGCATATATGTACATATACATATACACGCACAGACACACATACAGACACATACACACAGATACACAGACACAGACACACACAGACACACACACACACACACACACACACACACACACACATATATATATATATATATATATATATATATATATACTGAAAATGGGACCAGGACATAAATCAAACACATTGTGTCAAATAATTATCACCTTTTCTCTTGTGTCAAGGATTGAATTCCATCAAGCAAATACGTGAAAAGCAATTAAACTTAAATAATAAAACTTAAATAAAATTTTAATATTTCCCTAATGTTTGTTGATATCTAGAATGACGAAATAGTGCCCCAAAAGTTCTTGTCAAATACATTCTGGGTTGAAAAGTGAGGACAAAAGTCATGAAATTAGAGGTATGGACGAAGATGCTGGACAGTTAGGTAGGGGCTAAACAAACTCTTGCAAAGAAATTAGACTTAGTATTGTAGTGAAAAGTTCAAGTCTAGAAAATCACCACGTGCACCATCATAGTACAGAGAGTTTCACCAGCGAGGAAAACCCAGGTGATCAAACCCAGATTTGAGCACTGGCCTGTACTTTGAGCAGTGGCAATGGCTCCCATGCCACCATACCAACAGAGAGAGCCTGGGACAAAGGCACAGGAAGTACTCTGGGAGTATATCCTACTCACTGCTACCAAGAGCCAACATTGAGTGGAAATTTTCATCCTGCTGACCACAGAAAGTAGCAGAGTGAGGACAGACCAGAATTCAAAGGAAAGTTATGTTTACCCCCAATACATTCTCATTCCTTCTCACAAACAGTGGTGGGAAGGTAGCGATTCACCCACTACTTTAGAAGAACTCCATCTTTGATCCTGACAAAGACAAGGCCAGAGCAGCTACCACATAACTCAGCCCTTGGAAAAAGACAATAGGAGCCATTCCAGAGGCCAAGGAAATTGACCTGGGTGGCTCAGCTCCACTTTTAGCATTTATCAGAATTCATTCAGCTAAAACTAGGTCTTTACACACGGAAGACATTCAGCCCAAGGAAGAATGACTTTCTTTACTGGGTAACAAAGCCACAGGCTGCCACTCTCTATTGAATTATAGGCAGCAGACCTAGTGGCAGAAGGGGTAAGGAAAACACAATTAAAACTCAGTAAACATATATCCAGAGATGTAGGAGTATCCAGGAGTTAGACCCTCAGAGAAAAGGTACAGTTTGCAGAAATGTCTCAACTTTACCCATAACTTATCCCCAATACTGCAACTTTAAGCTAGAGGAAACAGCCATCTCTATCTTTTGTGAGATAAAGCAGATTTCCCTCCCACTGAACTAGCCTGAATGGAGGTGATAAAATGATGGTAGGGTAGTGATTCTGCTTATTCAACCTGTCTTAAGAAACCAATCAAGACACAGGAAAACCAAACACCCCAAGGAACCAGAAACTCCACCAAAAGAATTGTTAAAGACACAGGAGAGGCACAGGATACACCACCCAAAAAAAAAAAAAATCAAAGAACTATTTTGTACGATTTTTTTAAAATAACATTTACTTTATTTCTATTCATCATTTTTATTTTAGATGTTTGCTGTTTTTTAATTATTTTTACTCTTTTCCCTTTTGATCTTTTTGAGGTTTGTTTGGGTGACTTACTGTCTTTTCTATTCATTCTGAAATATGTATCTATGTTCGATTATTAGGTCTTATCTTTCATTGTGTGCATACTTAATTCAGATATCAATCACTCAATTCACAAACTCTGAACATTAACTCCTTTAATTGTACTATTAGGTTTTTATACTTATATAATTTTACTGTTTCAGTTTTTAAGTTTTATTTTTTCATGTTCCTTTTTTCTTAATCTCCTTCTTTCCTTATATACTTTCCTCTGTCTAAATTCCTCTCTCCTTTTCCCTCTCCATATTCTTCTAGTCTTATTTTCTCACCACAATTCTTTCTAAACCTGTTAATTTCTAGTCTGTTGACTCCTTCTTTGACTTTCTTAGACCATTGATCCATAGCTGTTGTTTAACTAGATTGTGTCTGTTGAAGTACATTGTATCTGTACTCAATTTGACTGCCTCAACCAATCTGTGTAAATACAGTGTTTTAGTTGTTACTTGCATTAAAATAGGGTACCAGAACTGAATTAGTTTTGCTTCCATATCCCTATGTGTAGAACAAGCCAGAAAAACACAATAAAAAGGTCAAGTCCAGGAATACCAACTCCCCTTATGATAAACAGGCAACAAAGTTGTTAATGAATAATCCAGACAAGATTTCCCAAAATGCTCTATAGACAATTCTGGTAAACATGTTGAATGAAAAGCTTGAAAGCAGGCAAACACTGTGAGTGTGATGAGACTTACCACAGATTATTACAGGAATTAGGTGAACATGATGAGACAAACTAAAGAGGAATATTGGAATTTTGTGAGAATGAGGAAGCTAATGAAAGATTAAAACAGGAATTGTGTAAATGGGATGACAATAAGCTAAGATTATTACAGGCACTCATGGAATCCACAAACATAAATCTGGAGGGATGCATAGAGGCTGCAAAGTGAATACTGAACGAAGCCAAACAGAAGGAAAGAGAGTCCAATGAATGTATGACCACTGAACTAAGCAATTGGAGAATGAACACTAAGAACCAAATTAGGGAGCAAAAAAAGTGCATATAAGATCTAAAACAACACTAAAACAACAAATTTGAACCGATCAAACCTGACCAATTAGAAAGAAAGGAAATACAAAAACAAATAAGAAAGCATTAACAGTAGGTAAGATCATGCAGAAGTTGGGCTCTGAGATAAAAGGCAGCTTAAATATTACAGAGAAAGAACAGAGTATTCAAGAAAAAGCCAAGGAATATCTTAAATCTATTCAATATTGAGAAGACACCATCGCAAGGCCTAATTTAAGGCTAATGGGTGTAGAAGAGGTCCTAGTGTCAGAAGTTAAAGGCCTAGGTTATTTGTTTAACAGTAGCCTAACCAAGAACTTCCAAAATTTGCAAAAAGATAGGCCCATTCTGATACAAGAAGCCTTTAAAACCCCAAATAGGCCAGGCACCGCTGGCTCACGCCTGTAATCTTAGCTACTCAGGAGGCTGAGATCTGAGGATCGTGGTTCAAACTAGCCTGGGCAGGAAATTCCGTTAGACTCTTATCTCCGATAAAAACCACTAGAAAACTGGAAGTGGCACTGTGGCTCAAGCAGTAGAGTGCTTGCCTTGAGTTGAAGAACTGAGGGACAGCACCCAAGCCCAGAGTTCAAGCCCTATGACAAAAAAAAAAAAAAAACAGTAAAATAGGACATCCCACCATCACAGTGTAATCTGCAAAGGATGAAATGAGATACAGGAATGGATATATAAATCTTTGAGGGAGAAAAAGTCAATCATCTAAAAAGAGAATCCAATCAGAGTAACTTCAGATTTCTCTGCAGTGACAATTAAAGCAAGAAAAGCCTGGAATGACATATGTCATGTGCTAAAGACAAACATCTATCAACCAGGAATACTGTACCCAGATAAACTCTCCTTCAAAACAGAATGTCAAATAAACAAGCATACAGAGCAAAGAAAAATTGAAATGATATATCTTAGCCAGTCATGCCTTACAAAAGATATTTACAGATGTCTTACACATAGAAAACCAACAAGAATATGATGAAGGCAAAGAAACAGCCCCTAGAGAATCCAAGAATCATAAAAAGAACTGTTAGCATAGCTTCCATGAAAGTGGATAACATGGCAAGAACTACCAAAAACCTCTCAATCCTAACTCTCAGTATTGATTGAACTTTCCAATTAAGTGACATAGATTGTCTAATTGAATCAAATACAAAATGCTTCTATCTATGCCTTCCAGATACCCCCTTTCCACAAAAACAAACATTTTGCTTAACATCACCCCATATAATTGTATATACATGGATTTTAAGCTTCTCTGCTTGTCCTAGATATGTACTAGTACTTACAAACGAGAAACTATGGGACCTAGGCACAAAGAAATATAGATCCAATGGTTTCCCTTTTGTACAATAACTAGTATACTTGTTATTTGTACAATAACTAGTACACTAGTGTGTACATCAGAATTTTGGGATGGTGTATGTCTGTTGAGGATTAACTTTCCAGTAGCTGAAACAAGCTGTGGAAGGAGGCTTGCAAGTTCAGAGACAGATTGGAGTATATCAAAATGAAGGAAGGAAGGAAGGAAGGAAGGAAGGAAGGAAGGAAGGAAGGAAGGAAGGAAGGAAGGAAGGAAGGAAGGAAGGAAGGAAGGAAGGGAGGAAAAAGGAAGGAAAGGAGGGAGGGAGGGAGGAAGGGAGGGAGGAAGAAAGGAAAGAAGGAAAGAAAAGAAAGGGAGGGAGGGAGGGAGGGAGGAAGGAAGGAAGGAAGGAAGGAAGGGAAGAAAAAAGGGAGGGAGGAAGTGAGGGAGGAAGGGAGGAATAAGAAAAGCAATGAGAGCCAGATCCAGATGTTGATGGCTCACACACATGCTTTACATGAAACTAACAGCAATAAAAAAATAAAATAAAAACCAGGAATAGTGGTGCATGTCTACCAGCCCAGCACTTGAGAAATAGGCAGGAAAATATTGAGTTTAAGGGAACCTGGGACATTTGAAAATTTCAAGATGAACCTGGTTTTTGAAATGCAGACCTTGTAATCCCCAAATTATACCTGAATACTACTGACTGGCACTTATAATCCAAGTCTCTTGGGAGCCTTAGAATGGAAGAATCAAAGTTCAATGCCAGCCCAGACAGAAAAGTCCATGAAACACTATCTTGACTAAGAGAAACTGGAAGTGATGACCTGTACCTATCATCCGAGTGACCACAAAAAGCCTATAAAATATGAAATTTTGGTTGTTAGGTATGTGCCCATATAGCAAGCAAAATCCTCTCAAAAATAAAAAGGAAAGTATAGATTGAGATTTAGCTCAAAAACAACTAGTGGAAAAAGGGGACGAAGGATGACTAAGTATGGTGGTAGAGTAGAAGGGATAGTGGTAGAGTACTTGCCAAGTCTAAGTCCACACCACAAAAGATCCAAACAAAACAAATGAAAGCTGAAACACGCTGTGGAATATTTTATAAAATTGATGAATTTCACCATTTTGCAATGTAGTATAATTTTTTTGTATTCTAGCTCCAATAGAATTTTTAACAATCACTTCCTTAAAATATTCAGCATGTGTTCCCTCTATATGTAGGTTCTTCAGGACTAGTAACTACTAGAAAATAGACCATACTACATCAGTCCATTTACTCAATGATCACCTGTTAGAGAATGATTCTATCACAACTCTGGACAGTAGTGTATACATGTCTAAATATTTTCTTGAAAGTGCATTATCAATTGTCAGTGTGCATCTTGTATGTGGAGCATATATATCAATATGAAAATTCTATAGAATATTTACCATACAGCAAAGTATACATATATTGCAGTAATTTAATTGAAGATTCGTTACCCTTAATTTACAATTCCTATAAACAATAAATTAACTTATTGTGAGAAAAACAAAAGAAACTTGGTTTTTGCTTTCAAGAAATTATGAAGAAGAAATATCTGGGACTCTGAAAATGAGAAGCATGCCCTTTTAAAAATTTGCTCAGACTTAATGGGTGGGAAAAATAAAACTATTCTATCATCGCCTATTTAGTAAAACTCAGTTTTGGAAATGAAAAATGTTTCAAAATCATATGTACTTTTGGCCTGGAGTGGTTTTTGCAAAGGAACACAACAAAATTATATTTTCTGTGCAAAAGACCTTAACATACATTTCAAAATATCCAGGATACTCAGAGGATTGATACAGATATCAGAATTTTAAAATAGCCTTTGGTTAATAAGCCTAAAATTATTTTGTGTTCTCTTTATCTTGTACACCAAAGGAGTTAATTGGAAAATTAGTCTTCTAACAATTAATAGATATTATTCTCATCTGTTTGAATATGTGAAATATGTGAAATGAAAGACTTCGTCAATTCTATGATTTAGCTCTACCTTTTATTTTAATTTATTGTCATGGTGAGGTGGAGTGGGGGTATAGTTAAATAAAGATAATGAGTACAATTCTTGGTGAAGACGTTATTCCCTTCCTCTTTTTATCTCTCTTTGCCATCCATAATCCTTTCCCCAAGTTTTACAGGTCAAATCCAAAATATTGTCTTGTTAGTATCGCAGATACATGTGTCCCCTGATGCCATTTGTATTACAATTTTCTTGTTACACAAATTGTTGTTTCAGTGTACTTTTTTATAATTTAATGTTATCGTGAATGCACAGTCTCTGCCAATTTTTATAACACTTTAGAAAATACATCTCATTGATTAACCCGAGTGTACTTTCAGAAATTCTATATATTCAAAAGACTCAAAATTATATATATTCAAAGCCATTCAAAAATTATGACAGAATGTGATATAAAAATACAATAAAATTTATTAACTTTGGAGGTAGTAAATTCATGATTTTATATGAATTCATTAAACGTTCTGTTCTCCATTTCTCCTTTCCTAAATTCTTGCATATCACAATGTGATATGATAGCCATTGTTTTAATGAGAAGACTAATATGAATTGAGTCAACAATTATAGCCACATATGCAAAATATGAAGTGATGTAATAGAAATCTTCAATACAATTATAAAAGAACTTTTATACATATTGCTTCCCCTATGTCCAAACCCAGCATAGAATTGATTCCATTAGGAAGTGTGAAAAATGCAAATGTTTGCAAAGTAATAACAGTCTCAGTATGTAGTGTTACTGGGGAAAGTTTCAGAACAATGTCAGATAATTAGCTATTTTTTCATAAATACATGTCTGTGTGACTAGTTCAATTCTACAGGTCAATCGTAGGAATTTCTAAAAACTGACTACTGTTAAAAATTGCTTGATCATATCTGTATCTTGAGAAGTGTAATGAATGGGGACAATATTTGCCAAACGTGCAGATGATAATGGTTATCCAAATTAGGTGATAGGAAGGCAATAGTGTAGGCAGGAGTCGGGTAAAAAATAATATTTAAATATTATTGCAAGGTACTATATTGTACTTACCTATGTTTGGGTGAATGCCATTAAAATAATGGGACCATCGATGGTTCCCTAATTTATATATGAAAATTTTTGTTTTTGCAAGTGAGGAGGTATAAGTTGAAACAAGACTGCACCATGTCAAAACACATATTTCAGACACATGCATAAGATAGACTTACACAAATGAATTGACACGAAAAGAGATAGGCTTAAGCATACACACATTAACACAGTTCATCATTAAAAAGCAAAATAATGATTTAAACAGCATTTGGACAGAAAACGGACAAGATTGATTTGACCTCTATGTTTTCAAATATGTTCTCAACACAAATCTCTAGACTATTGTAAGTCTCCCCTCCCAGAAGAATTATAATTTAAACAGCAAATCATATTCAGCATGAGGTTTAAATCTGGAGTAATTAACAGTTTGCTTAAGTTTATATCCTATTTTGAGTTGGAAAAAATTGAAATATTATCTCAGGATATGTATGTGAGTATAACTGCTAAATTTATTTGAAGTTCTATTATAGATAGAAAGACTTCCTAGAATTTCCTCAATATAAATTTTGACCTTAAAAGTGATTACCCTTTACATTGCTATTAATTGGGAATATGAAGGAGAGGCAAACAAACTCATAGAAATATTCAGATGACTTTTACAACCAATTTTTAATATAAATACATATATGTGTATATTGTTTACGGAATTTCATAGAGCTTTTCCACATATTGGATCACAGTTCAAAATTATGCCTGAAGATTCTCAGGAAGCTACTGTATATATAGTGTCATGGAAAAGTTTATCTGACCGGATAATGTTAATTTTCCAAAATATAGTTTCATACTTACCTGACTTCTATTAATCAGTGCCAGGAAATATTGCTAAATAGCTTCCTATCAAAGATCACAAAGTACATGTTGGGAATTGATGGAATATTGGGAGAGATATTTAGTGATTGCTGCTATCATTGAAACAGTGCTTCAGAGAGTAGTCCTTGTATTTCAATTAAATTTAGAAAATTCAACATCACAAAGAACTTTTAGGAAAACAATAACTGGTATTCAGAAAAGCTCTGAATATGAGTGATTAGATATAAGAAAAAAAGGAAAACAAAAATAGGTAGAGTTGGGAAGTGTGAAAAGTAATTTGTGCACATTAGGGTATTTGCTAAGTAGACTCACCAAAGACAACAGGAAGCCCTTCCACCAAATAGAAATTTCATTTACAGTGGTCACTTCCAATATCTTCTTTGTTTGAGACCATACATAATGTAAAAAGGCATAATCATTTCATGTTCAGGATCTCAGGTCCTTCACCACCACACCAACTGTGCAAGTGAAATGCACAGGGAAGGGAAGATTCCATTTCTGAGTGCTATGATTTTCATCATAGAATTCACTAGAATTGTTCTAGGCTGTGGTAGAAGTGTGATGCTGGTGTTTTCTTTGCGTCTGCCTCACCAGAAGTATATTTCTACTGTTTATCCCTACATAGAAGTTATATTATATTACTCTTGTTCTGACGGTCTGTTTTATCTATGTAAGTATCTCTGCGTTAAAAATATTCCCAGCAAAAAAATAATTATGGATTATATTTCAGCCACTGAAATAGGGTTAATGGAGGGCAGTGTACTTTTCCCCTCAATCAAGTTTATCTAGAAAGAAATGACATAATTGCTATCAAATATAAATATCTTAATAAAGTTACCTTTACTTAGGAAATATTTTACACTGTGTAATGTATAAAACAAAGTATGTGAAACCTGTGTCTTGCATATGACATGAGGAAAATGATATCAGACCTGTGGATGTAAAACTGTTCTGAAATAATGCTATCCTCTCTGGGAAATTCACAAAGCTACTACAGAATAAGCATATTTAAAAACAGCAAAAAGAGGTTTACATAATATAGTAAATCAAATGAAAATAGACATGATGTAACAAATACTTCTTATATGTTTGCAGGCCTAGTATATGTTTCTCATATATTGTAGAGCTTCACTTTATAACTTATGACAGAGGAATCAACTCACAATCTTATTTGACATTGTGGAAAACACTTTGTGAAATATTTATTGATTCCTAATAGCTGTTAACAGTTAATGTCATCTTTTATTATTTCTGTGTTTGGAATTGGGATCTTCAGATTAATACCAGAAAGTCTGTTGGATAGGTCATTTGCTGAACTCAGAGCCCTTGCTGTGTGTCTGTAGTCTTTTTGTTCAAGGCCAGCACTCTTCTACATTGAACGACTGTGATGCTTCTGGTGTTCTGGTGGTCAATTGGAGAGAAGATTCTACACTATTTTACTTCCATTGGTATATTTGACAAACCATTCGACAGTTTTTGCCACCTAACTATATAGGATTGGAGGTGTGATCCACCACAACTCAGGTATTAAATTTTGCACAATATTATCTTAATGGAAATTGTGAAATGAACAAGAAGGAAACTTTGGGAAAAGTAACACTGATAACTGTTCTTAGAAATATGTTTTAAATGAAAGCAAAATTCCTAATACACATTTGTAGTGATTCTTAACCACAAAAGTAAGAAATATGAGTATTTTCTTGTATTTAAAATGATAACATGAATATCAGTGACTTTTATAAACTGATGGAAACGGAAGAATTCTCATGCTGCTGCACTTAAGACGAAAGTTGCAATCTTATGAAAACAGACATGAAAAAAATGCAGATAGAACGATAATATCTGTTCAATATTGGATAATCTAGAAACACCCCAGAGCCACACAAATAACCTACGGAAAGTGTTTGGAAGGTGGAAAAATACAGTATAACTTGGTTGATATCTCCCAAAGTTAATTGGAGTCTGTAAAGCAGGATCGCTTCCCCACTAATTGGATTTTTCACCAACAATTGTTACCTTTTAGACTGTTTCCCTTGATAAAGGTCTTTATTATGGTGATAGGACAAAGAATACTAAATTCCAGGTCCTGACGCCATGACTCTGAGATCAACTTGTGGTAATATCAGTTGAAATAGTTAATAATGGCAGGGACTACCCACAGTGTTTAACATCCTTCTACCAGTCTTTCATGTAATAAATTTCATGACAATTTTTCTAGTATTAGAAGGTATGTGCTTTGGTGCAATTTTTATACTCTGAAAAATTATGCAAAGATCTTTCTTCTGATTATTCATTGTTTATGCATATATAACACTTTTATTCTCTTCCATTTTATGTGTATTAATAAAATCGGAGGAAACTGTTCAGTGTGTTAGCAATTCTCAAGGCAAGAAATATAAAAGAAGTTTGAATGTATTGTTTGGGGTCCAAAAGAGTGTATGGAGTTTGACAATCAATAGACTGGTCATTTTATGAAAATTGACAAATGACAGTGTCAAAACGTAATGGGCCCTAAAGTTTTAGATACTTTGGATGCTACTTGAAGTTGGGCCCTAAAGTTTTAGATACTTTGGATGCTACTTGAAGTCATGAAATAATGTGGGTTCAAATGTGGTTCAAAAACTAATTGATGAATGGGACACAAATATTGTTTCATTAATTGCAATATGAAATAATGAATTCAACATTGTAATAATGGGCACGAATTTGAATCTAAGCATCTATGTTAATATTTCATATTCTCCTTTCACATATTCTTTATGTTTAATTGTAGATGATAGTCACAAGGGTCAATACTTTAAGATTTCTACTACCATAATAATAAAAGCATAAAGAAGGAATAGAAATTGGTTAGTGAATATTAACAAAATATGCCAACACAAACAAGTAGCATAACATATGAAGGAGAAAGGGAGAGAAGGAAGGCTCTTAATTAATCCAAGTCTTTCACTGTGCAACAGGAAACAAAATTATATATGATTTTACTTCATATAAATGCAATGATGCATTTCCGAAAATACTTCTCCATGAGAATTTTTCATTTTTGTCAATTTTAGCTGCTTAATTTTATCTCAGCATTCTTCAGCTGAAGGCTAGCCCTCCTACTTGAGTCACAGTGCAACTTGAACTTTTCTAGTAGTTAATTGCATTTACTAGTAATTGTATGGCTTTGGACCGCAATTCTCAGATCTTTGCATCCAGAGTAGCTAGGATTACGGGTGTGAGGCACTGGCACCTTCATTCCATGAAAATTTTAGAATAATCTTTTTCATCATTTTTCTTACTTGAGTCAAAGATAATTACAACCTTCTTAAATAACATTGGGCTTAACAATAAGAAATCTATTGCCTACACTTTTTGTAAATTCTGATGTGTCATAATCGGAAGGTCATACGAATTTTAGCAATCAGTTTTAATTCAGAGTCAAATCATCAATTAATATTTGTTTTTCCCAGAAAATCTTTCATTTTATCACATGAACAAGTATGAATTATATCTTTCTTTCTAAAAATACCATTTATTTTCAGGCAGTATTGTAATCAATGGTAATTAAATTAACCAGATTTCACATTTGGTATAGTGAAGTACATATTCACAGCTGGTATATCTCTTTATTCATTTAGAATGTGCTTTATTACTTGTTCTCACTTCTTATTGCACTCTATCTTATTACACTTCTATTACACTGTATAGCACTCTATCCTAATATCCATGTTGATTTTTCAATATTTCAATCCATCTACTATCAATTCTTCATAAATGCTATTACTATTTCAAAACACAATGTCTGAAATATCATAGGTCAAGAATTGCATTTGAATTTCTAGCAGCCAAAATTAGTACATGAAACATATAAACATAAATTTGACTAATTTTGCCTACTTAGATTTTACTTGCTTATTTAATTACAATTGTCTTTTTAAAAATTTTAATTATTTCTTTCCATCTTCTGGATTGGGGTTTACCTTGTTGCCCTTTTTGTAGGACTTTTAGGTGCCTTATTAAATTATTGGTTTCCGATCTCTCCAATTAGATGATTTAGGAGATCAGAGCTATAAATTGTCTCTCAGCACTGCCTTTTATGTTTCCCAGAGGAGCTGGTGATTTGTGTGTTAAATATCATGATTTGTTTTGTTAAGTATCATAAACACTTGGATTTCCTTTCTAATCTCTTCAATGACACACTGGTGGATCAACAGTGTGTTGTTCCGCCTCCATGTGTTACAGGATTATTTTCTTTGGTGGTTTTGGTGTTCATTTCTAATTTTATTCCTTGGTGGTATCAGTGAATGCAGGGGATCATTTCAATATTTCTGAATTTGGACAAATTTGCTTTGTGACCAAAATGTGGTCCATTTTGGAGAATATTCCAAGTGCTGCTGAGAAAACATATATTCTGATGCTGCTCTATAAAATATTTGGTAGATATCTGTTAAGTGTAGTTGGTGTATGCAGATGTTTAGGTCTGAGTGTTCATTGTTGAGTTTTTGCTGGGTTGATCCAATGAATAGATCCATAGGATAGTGGTTTGTGAATATCCCTCAACAATTAATGTCTTTGGATCTATGTGCCATTTTAGGGAAAGTAGTGTTTCGTAGATAAATTTGTGTTCTCTGTTGTTTGGTGAGTATTTAAATTGTAATGTGCTCCTGAAAGAGAGATCCCTTAATTAGTATGTAATGACATTTTTTATCTCTTCTCAATAATTTTAATTTGAAGTCTATTTTATCTGATATTAGGAATGCAATAGGAATTCCTGTGTATGTGGGCTGTTTGCCTGGTACATTTTATTTCAGCCTTTCCCTTTCAGAATGTGTTTGTTTTTGAGGGAAAAGTGTGTCTCTTGAAATCAGCGCATGGAAGCCTCTTCCCTGTTTATCCAACTGGAAAGTGTATGTTGCATAATGTACATTAATATTGAGAGTTAAGAGTGAGAGCTGTTGGTAGTCCCTGCCAGGTTAAGTGCGGCCTGTGTCATCTGGGTTCTTCCTGTGCTTTGTGTATTCTCTGTTTGGGGGAAGTTTCTTGGACTTTATTCTGCTCTTGTGGGTTTTCTATGTGTAGGACATCTTTAATTCTCTTTGGTAGGGATGGTTTGGTGCAGATATTTTGTTTCAATTTTCCTTTGATGTGGAAGGGTTTTATTTGACTACCATTATGGAGGAGAGTTTTGTTGGGACAGCATACTTGATTGATAGTTCTTTGTCTTTACCACGTGGAATACATCTTTCCAGGCTCTTCTTGCTTCATCTTTGCTGAGAAATCTGAGGTTATTCTGATAGGTGATTGGCCTTTTATTCTTGACAGCTTTAACGATCTTTCCTTGGTCTGAATTGATCCTGTGCAGATTGTAATGTGACAGTGGAAAGGATGAAAAACTGGATCAATATATGCAAATCAATTAAGATGATACATCCCATCAACAAGAAAAAGGATAAAAAGCATGATTGTCTCAATAGATGATGAAAAAGCATTTGACATGATCAACTCCCCTTTATGAAGAAAGCAACAGAAAACCTCAGAATTCAGGGAACATTTCTCAATACAATAAAGGCTGTGTATGGCAAACCTATAGCCAGCCTTATACTTATTGGTGTAAAGCTAAGCCATTTCCTGTAAACTAACAAATGAGACAGGGATATCCGCTCCCTACATTCCTCTTCTATATAGTAATAGAAGGCTACACTAGAGCAATTAGACAAGATGCACACATAAAGGGGATCCAAATAGAGAAAGAAGTAAAACTCTCCCTCTTTGCAGATGATATGATCTTGTATTTAAAGAACTTAGGGACTCCACTCGCAAGTTACTCAAGCTGATTCAAATCTTTGATAAAATAGCAGGATATAAAATTAACCCTCAAAAATTAATCTTTCCATCTTTCCCATGTAATTGTAACCCTTCTGTACAGTATTTTCACAATAATAAAAAAAAATGTATTCATTATCTTGCCCATATAATTGTAACCCCTCTGTATGGTATTTTCACAATAAAAAATAAATAAATTTTAAAAATGAAAAAAATCAATCTTTTCTTTATTCCAACAATGAGAAGATCACAGCTGAAATCAGCTAAACAAATTTTGTAATAGCCACACAATAATAAAATACCTAGAAATTAACATAAATAAGTGAACGACACTTATGATGTAAACTCTAAGAACCTGAAAATGGAAACTAAAGGAGTACTAAGGAAGTGGATATACACCCCATGCTCCTAAATCCTGGTATTAACTTCGTGAAAATGGCAGTACCAATTCAATGTCATGCTCATTATTATCCCAACCTCATTCTTCAATGAATTACAAGAAGCCATATAAAAACTTATATAGAAAAATAAAAGATCCTGAATATCAAAAATAATTCATACCAGAAAGAAATAGTGCTGGAGACTTAAAACTCTACTACAAGGGCATAATAATCAAAAGCGCTTAATACTGCCATTGAACCTGAAGTCCAATGGAATGGGACCGAGGACACAAAAATGAACCCACAGACCTATAGGCACCTAATCTTTGTTAAGGGCGCCAAAAATAATAGAATGGAAGAAAGATATCATCTTCAGTAAATTGTATATATATTTGTAGAAAACTGAAATTAGACCTTAGGTAGCACTGTGCACCGGAATCAACTCCAAACTGACCAAAGACCTTCAAGGTAAAGCAGAACCCTTGAAAACAATACAAGACGGAATAGGAAAAGCTCCATGGCTTCTTGGCACAGGCCAAAATGTTATTAATAAAGACCCAGAAACACAAAAAGAATTAAAGAAAAGTTGGTCAAATGAGATTGCATGTAACTCTAGAGCTTCTGTATGCAAAAAAAAATAGCTAACAAGGTTAAGAGAAAATCCACAGATTGGGAGAACATCTTCAGTTGCTATAAAACGAGCAATGGCCCCATAACCAAAATACTTTTACAAATCAAAAAACTTATTCCTCCAAAAACAAATCCTCAAAGAAACAATTGCCCCACCAACAAGTGGGCAAAGACTTAAAGAGAGACTTCTCTTAAGAAGTAATAAAAATGTCCAATAGCTACAGGAAGAAATACTGAATTTTGTTGCCGTAAACAAAAAAAACTATCAAATAAAAACAATATCGAGAGTCCACCTCACCCCAGTTAGAGTGGCTGTAACGAAGAAATCCAATAACAATTGCTGGAGAGTATGTAGCTAAAACCCCTACTACATTTTTGGTTACAGTGTTAACTGGATCAACCTCTCTGGAAAGCAGTATGCATTTTCCTCAAAAGACTACACATAGAGATCCCCTATGACAGCAATCTCACTTTGGGGCATTTATCTAAATAAAAACAAACAAGGCCATACTACATCTACTAGCATAACTATGCTTATTGCAGTACTATTCACCCTACCTAAAATATGATAGCAAACATGATACCCCTCAGGAGATAAGTGGATCAAAAAATGTGGTGTATGTATACAATAGCATTCTATGCTTCCAACAAAAAGAACAACATGGTCCATTTGCTAGGAAATTGAAAAATTTGGGGGAAAAATCATATTAAGTGAAGTAAGGTATTCCCAAAATAATTTAAGTCCCATGGTTTCCCTTACTTTCAGTAATTAGTATCTATAAGATAATCTTATCGGATGAGCTGAAAAGATAGAAAAAAAGATGAATATATGAGTATATAAGATGTTGATAAGTAAAATGTACTCCATGATGGACACAAGAGTTCTGTCTTTGTTGTTATTGTTTTATATATCCTAAGTGATTCTTTCATTTCCTTTGTTGGTTTTTCACCCTATGATATGTCCCCTGCTGTCATGTTAATTGGTTTCAGCACCCGGCATCTTGTGCATACATTTGTCTAATCTAGGAATGGGAAGAGGAATAACAAAACGCTGAAACAAGGACATAGGATGTCCCGTTGCATCAATGATATACTCAGGAGAGTATATTGGAGAAGAATTGTACAACTTTGGGCAGAGGAAAGGATGGGATAAGGATGACTGTGGGAGGGAGTGGTTGTGGGACAAAAATAAGGGAAGAGGTAACAAAGATCAATTAGTAATATTCTCAACGCTTTACTTTTGTACCTGTAATTCTATGTACAGCATCTTTATAATAAAATAAAATTTTATTTAAAAAAGCAAAAAAAAGAACCAATACAATTAGCAACAGGAAGGTTTTCAGCATATTATTTATTCAAGTGCAATGAAGTCTAAAAATAAACAGTATTTTCAGAAAGAAATATGTACATGACAGCAGTTTGTATGAACAATGAAAGACTTTATGGATAAAACAATAGTAATGAATGATTGCACCCATTTGTAAAATTGATTGTTAAATTTTTTATGATCGCATATGCTATCATACAAGTTGGGTAGCATTATCACATGTCAGTATTTTCAAAATGTGCAGGTAATACAGCTCTTAATATTTATTTGAATTTTACATTAGAAGATTGTAATTTATCTTTGTCTTAGGGTAAAAAAATAATCAAAACAATTTTTCTAACATTCTCATGAGAATCATTTTTAAAAAACAAAATCAATATTGCGTTGATCTCAAGCAAAATTATGTTGGATATTTATGTTTCCCATCACTCTCTGGAACAGTTAGAAAGGTAGAGAGCCTTCTGTGACTCCCCTTCATGCATTTTTTGTTTCCATATTTTGTTAATATTACATAAGCAATGTACATCCCTTCTTCATCTTTTTATTACTGCCGTAATGCAAAATCACAAAGCATTGACCCTGATGACTATTACTTGAAATTAAACAATACAAAATATATTTGAATGGTGTATTTGAATTTTTAATAGAGATATTTATGCCTGTTATTACATTGTCATATTCATCACCTCATCCTACAATCAATCAGTCAAATAATTTTTGTGTTGTTAGTCAATTGATTTTGAACCAAACAGATTTTTTAAAAAGTTCGTATCATCAATTTTTAATCATCCCAAAATACAGGAAAGAAATGATATCAAAACACATGAAAATATATTAAATCTGGCAGCCTTCAACCAAATTACATGACGGTTTTATTTTGTCCCGACCCGCAGGACGTCAACGAGGGCAGTGAACCTAAGCGAGAAGGAATGAAGGGACAAGAGACACGAAGAATGACAGCAAGACAGGGATTCTGATCAAGCTGCAAATTTTTATTTTTCAAACAGGGGTATTTATATGCTTAGGATAAGGAAGCTTTTTCATTGGCCGTTAAGGAAGCTTTTCCATTGGCCGTAGCAGTGCAGGATGTTTGCTTAGGGCAGGAGGAATGGGTGGTCGTTAACAGTTGCAGGATGTTTACTTAGGGCAGGATGAGGGTAGAATAGTGTAAACTCAGCCTCAAGATGTTCCAGTGAGATAGTCAAGCCTATTATGTTGAGAGACTCAACTTTTGGCTCCCGACAGTATTTGGGGAGGTAATAATGTTATATGAGTTTAGATATTCCTAAACAGTATGTACTGAATGTGTTTCTCCAGGCAAGTTTCAACCATTGTTAATTTGACTAGTTTAGTAAATTTCAAAACCCTGTTCATGTTGCCTATGTTCAAATAAATTGTTTTGCCCCTTCCAAAAATCCATAAAAATAATGAGAGCATCCAAATATCTGATTATTCTGAATGTGGTAGAGGTAACTTTATCACATAATAATTTTGCATTGTGAGTTAATAGGCTTTCCTGAAGAGCACTGAAAATATGAGCATGATGTAAGAATCCAAATATACAATATGCCTCTGGAAATTAGAATGCATTATTTCCTAAATGCAAATTGAACATAGTGTATTAAAGAACTATCATTACTGTTTTCTGGTCTCAAGTATGGTATTTGATTGATTTAGGCAGAAAAGTGAAAAGCAATTAAACAAATCAAATCATAATGTAGGCCTCGTATTTATTTATGTACAGAATGACTCAATCACTTTCCAAAAATTTTCTTTTAACGCATTCTGATTTGAAATGAGAAGTCATGAAATAATACACATACAAGGGGATTCTAAATGAAATCATCCTAATCAAAAAGAAAAAAAAGACCAAAACCAAAATCAAATTAAAGACGATTCGTTTATGACATTGCAGTGTCTTGTCAGGAGGATGGATAGATTATCAACATTAATATAGGTGATAATTCATTCAAGGGAAAGAAAATATATTTGAACGTGGGAATCTTATTTACTAAACAAAGTTCTTAGCAATTTTGCTATGTACAAAATGGGGGGAGGTTGTGTGTTGTGGTGTGGCAACTTTCCAACACCTGAAACAGGCTGTGGAATATGTGCACATATTTCTAAGTCAATTAGGGATTTTAAGAAATCACAATCAAAATATTCAGCATGTGTTCTTTTTTTCAATTTTTTATACTGATTAAGTGGTTACATGATTTCCCAAATTTCACAGTATTATGGGATAGTGATGCTTAGTTAAAGTCACAAACAAATTCCAACTTGCATGGGGCAAATTTTCTATCATGGACTGTAACATTTATGAGTTCTATGAGCTTTGCAATACAGTTATTTTTTCCACATGGGGTCACATGTACATTTCTTTTGTTTTGCATCTCATCAGCTGTTCGTTCTTACCCACTTGTACCCTTCCTCCCTTCGCTGCCATTGAGTTGTTTGATTCATTTTGATCAATGTCCAGTGCAGCTGATGGATCCCGCTCTTGTATGTTTTTCCCTGATTCCCGGTTGTTATGTGTTGTCCTCCTGGTTTCCCTCCGGTGTGCACATATATAGCATATATATGATCAGCAGCATGGGGTTATTCAGTAGTGATTCGACCAGATAAGTGGAAGTCCTTTCTTAAGTATTGTTAATTTTGTCGTTTCACCTTACATTTTAGATTTAACATCCACTTTTCAGGGAGACCATGTGCTGTTTGTCTCTTTGCTCTTGGCTTACCTCGCTCAACATGATTTCTTTTAGCTCCATCCATTTTTCTGCAAAAGCCATTATTTTGTTCTTTCTAATGTCTGCATAATATTCCATTATGTATAGATACCACAATTTTTGGATCCATTCATCTGTGGTGGGACATCTGGGTTGTTCCATATTCTGGGTATTGTGAACAGTGCTTCAATAAACATGGAGGTGCATGTGTTCCTGTTCAGCATAGATGCCTAAAAGTGGTATGCCTGGGTCATAAGGGAGGTTTTAAATATTTAGCTTTCTGAGGACCATCCAGACTGCTTTCCAAAGTGATGGGATAAGTGAACATTCCCACTAGCAGTGTAATAAGGTTACTCTTTCTCAGCATTTCCTCCAGCGTTTGTCATTGGCTGACTTAAGGATGTGGGCCATTCTGACTGGGTTAAGGTGATATCTCAGGGATTTCTTTATTTGCATTTCCTTCACAACCAGGGATGGTGAACATGTCCTCATGTATTTCTTTGCCATTGTAATCTCTTCTTCTGAGAAGTCTCTTTAGTTCCCTTGCCCATTTAGTAATTGTTTGTTAGGTTTGGGAAGGATTAGTTTCTTGGGTTCCCTGTATACTGGATAATACCCCTTGTCTGATATATTGGTGGTAAATATTTTTTCCCAGTTAGTTGATTGTCTTTCTAGCTTGGTTGCTATACCTTTAGCTATGCAGAAACTTCTTATTTTAAGGTGTCTCATTTGTGAAGTCTCTCTCTTGTTGTGACCCTGGGACTCTGTTCAGGAAGTTCCTGCCTGTGCCTATAAGTTCAAGTGTCTTCCCTACTCCATCCTGCAATAGTTACAGAGATTCAGATTTGATGTTAAGCTCTTTAATACATTGTGAGTTGATGTTGGCGCATGGTGAGAACTGGGGTCCACTTTTAGTCTTCAGCATGTTGCCGCCCAGTTTTCCCAGCACCAGTGGTTGAAGAGGCTGTGTTTTCTTCCAGTGTATGTCTTTGGCTCCTTTGTCAAATATAAGCTGACTGTTGGTGTGTGGTTTCATTCCTGGATCTTCTATTCTATTCCATTGGTCTTTGGGTCTGTGTTTGTGCCAGTATCATGCTGTCTTTGTTATTATGGTTCTATACTAGAGTTTGAAGTCCAGCATACAGATCCCTCCCATCCTGACTTTTTGGCCTAGAATTGTTTTGGCTATTCTAGGTCTTTAGTTGTTCCATATGAATTTTTGGATGTTTACTGTATTTCAAAAATGTATGTCATTGGGATTTTAATAGAAATTGCATTAAATTTGTATATTAATTTTGGCAGTATTGCCATTTTCAGTATATTAAGTCTGCTGATCCAAGAGCATGGAAGGTCTTTCCATTTCCTGGTGTCTTCTGTAATTTCTTCCTTTAAGTTTTTGTACTTTTTGTTAAATAGTTCTTTTACAACTTTGATTCAGTTAATTCCTAAATATTTTATTTTTTTTTATTTTGGGGGGTTGCTTCCTTTATTTCCCTCTCTGCTTGTACATTGTCAGTTTACAGGGAGGCCACTTTGTGGGTTGATTTTGTATCCTGCTACTTTGCTGAAGTGATTTATAATGTCTAAGAGTTTGGGATTGGAGTTTTTTGGGATCGTAAATGTATAGTATCATGTCATCTGCAAAAAGGGATAGTTAACTTCTTTCCCTATGTGGATCCCTTTAATGTCTTATTCTTGCCTTACTGCCCTAGCTAGGGGTTCCAGGACTATACTAAACAGGAGTGGAGACAGTGGACATCCTTGCCTTGTTCTTGATTTTAGGAGAATTGGTTGTAGCTTTTCCCCATTAAGTATAATAATGGCTATTGGTCTGTCGTATATGGCTTTTATTGTTTTAAGAAATGTTCATTCTATTCCTATTTTCTCCAGAGTTTTAACATGAATGAATGTTGTATTTTTATCAAAAGCTTTTTTGTGGAAATAATCATGTGATTCTTGGCCTTGCCTCTGCTGATGTGTTGGATTACATCTATTGATTTACATATGTTAAACCATCCCTGCATCTCTGGGATGTAATGTATGATTTTTTAATGTTTTTCTGGATTCTGCTAGCTAAAATTTTGTTAAGGATCTTTGCATCTGTGTTCATGAAGGAGATTGCTCTGTAGTCTTTTTTTTTTTTGGTTGGGTCTTTGCCTGGTTTGGGGATGAGTGTGATATTGGCATTGTAGAATGGGTTTGGGATAGCTCCTTCCTCTGCTTCTCTGAAGAGCTTGAGGAGAATAGGTATTAGTTATTCTTTAAAGGTCTTATAGAATTCTGTTGTGAATCGATCTGATCCTGGGCTTGTCCTTGTTGGAAGACTTCTGATTGCTTCCTGTTTCTCATTGTAAGATAATAGCTTATTTAATTGATTTACTTTTTTGCTCAGTTTGGGCAGCTTGTATTTCTCTAAAAATGCATCGATTTCTGCTAGGTTTTCTTTCTTTAGAGAGTACAACTTTTGAAAATAGTTCTTTATAATTGTTTGCATATCTTGGGTATTGGTTGTGATCTTTTCCCATGGCATCCCTGATCTTGTTAATTTGGGTTTCCTCTCTTCTTTTCTTAATTAATCTTGCCAAAGGTCTGTTGATTTTATTTATTTTTTCAAAGAATCAGCTTTTTGTTTTTTTTATTTTATTTATAATTTTCCTATTCTCTATCTCATTAATTTCCACTCAATTTCATCATCTCGCTCCGTCTATTACTTTTTTATTGTAAAGATTTTTTACAGAGGGATTGCAGTTACATTAGTAAGGCAATGAGTACATTACATGCTGATCAATTTTACACTGTCACATGATGTTCCACTCTCCCTGCATGCCCCAAACTCCCTCATGCCTCCCCACCCCAGTTCCAAAGTTGTAAAGTTGGTTTCCAATATATGTCTTGTGGTTATCCTTGTTGCAATAGGCCAACCTGTTCCTTATTTGAGGATTTTGTTATTCTCTTTCTGTCCCCAGATTAGACAAATATATATACATTATGCAGGGTACTAGAATTGACAAGGGACATGAGATAAGGGAAAGAATATACAAAGGAAACAACAACAAAAAATAAAATCACATAGTACATTTAAAATTAAAACTATAAATACAGACTTCTTTTGTCCATATCTCAGAATTGTTCTCACTTATCATCATGTATGATCATATGTTCATAACTTTTCAGCTTTTCAACTCATCTAATAATATTATCCTATATGTATACAAATCATTGCAAATAAGGGAAACAATGGAAATATAATTTCCTTGGAATGGGTTACATTACTTAATATGATTTTTTTCCAAGTATTTCCATTTCATAACAAAAGGTACAGTGTGGTTGTTTTTGTTGGAAGTAGAGAATTCCTCTATGTATATATATAGATATAGATAGATAGATAGATAGAAATGAATATATATATGAATGTATTTTCTTGGTCCACTCATCTACTGAGTGGCATCTGGGTTGCTTCCATATTGTGGCTATTGTTAATAATGCTATTATTTATATAGTTGTGCTAGTAGCTTTACTCTGGTCTTGTTAGTGATCATGTAGTTAACTGTCCAAAAGTAGGATTGCTGAATCATAGTGGTACTTGTATGAGTAATCTTTTCAGAAACCTATATACTGCTTTCTAGAGCATTTGAAGAAATTTATACTCCCAAGAGTGCAGTTCCTTTTTGGCCCCAACCGCACCCTCTACCAGCATCTGTTTTTATTAGATTTCTTTATTATAGCCATTTAAAATAGGATTAGTTGGAATCTCATTTTTTTCATTTACATTTCTTTTAATGCCAGAGAAATTGAGCATTTCTTCATGTGTCTATTGACTATACTTATTTCCTGTTCAGAGAAGTCTCTCTTTAATTGTTGATGGGGCAGTTCTTTCTTAAAGATTTGTTTGTCGAGGATTTAATTACTTGAGTTTTAAGTATATTTTAGACATGAGAAATATGTCTGTTGTATAGCTAGTAAATATTTTCTCCCAGTTTGTTGGGTTTCTATTGATCTGACTAGCTTTATCCTTTCTCATGCAGAAGGTCTTCAGGTTCAATCCCACTTGTCCAACCATTCTTTGATTTGTTGTGTTTATAGGTCCTTTTTAAGAAAATTTTGGATTATGCCAAGAAGCCATGGCATTTCCCCTGTTCCTTCCTGTAATGTTTTTGAGATATCTGCTTTGACTTCGAGGTCATTGATCCAGTTGTGTTTGATTTTCATACAGGATGATATATAATATTCAAATTACCATTTTCCACAGGTCTTCAACCAATTTTTACAGCACTATTTACTGAAGAGACTGTCTTTCTTCCATTCTATGTTTTTGTCTCCTTAATGAAGATTAGCTTGCTATAGGTCTGGGAGTTCATTTCTGGGTCTAACATTGTATTCCATTGGTCTTCCCAGACAAAAACCCCAACCACGCCCAAGCTCAGTCCCAGAATGTGTTTTCTCTTCTTGTTGCTCCTTCTATTCAAGTAACTACTGCAATCTGAAGCTTTCTTACTACTTTAATAATGTATTCAAGTATCACGTTTTATAGAATGATTCTCTCACAACTCTGGCCAGTACTCTATTCACATCTAAAAAGTCTCTTGAAAGTTCTTGTTCAATTGTCAATGTGCATCCTTGTGTGTGGAGCGCATATATCCACACAAAATTTCCATGAGATATCAAATTTTGTAATGTTTTATTCGGTACTAAAAATTAATAGCTAAATAACACTATTCACTGGTAAAAGCTTCTTTAGAAATAAGCATACGATGATTTTTACTGCACAGCAAAGCATTCACATATTGCAGCAATTTATCGAAGATTCCTCACCGTAACATTAAAATACCTGCGAACAATTAAATGACTTCTTTGAGAAAAACAAACATAACTTCTTTTTGCCCTTAAGGAAATTATGAAGAACCATTTTTTTACTCCTTCCAAGTAATATGTGTACCTTTTCAAAGAATTATTCAGATTTAATAGTCAGGAAAATTAAAACTTTTCTGATCTTAGTCATAATCTATTTATATATTAAAACAATTTTGGAAAGAAGAAATATTTCAAAATCAAGGAGACTTTTGGGAGTAGAGTGGAATATGACAAAACAATATTTATACAGTCTATGCAAAAGACCTTAACATACATTCTGTAATCTGGAAATAAATAACATGTACAATCATAGCAATTGTTATATATACTAGAATTCATAAATTGCATTTGGCTAATTGTACTAAAACTATTTTTTGAAGGAAATTTGATCTAGTAATTCCATTTAAAATCTGATAATGAATAGAGATTCTCATCTCATGTATATTTTTTCTTCAATTACATTGTCACAGTTCAATCCAAACTATTGTTTGTAATTAGGAAGGAAAAGTGTGGATTTTAGTAATTGTATATTGTTTCTTTTCACTTCACATTGATAAATAAGTTTCAGGTTAAAAAGTGTGTTTCTGTTGTCTCTTGTGACAATATTGGATTGTGACATTAAATTTTGGAGCTAAGATATGCTCAACCATAATGCCTAGGAGAGACAGATACTCATTTTAAGTGCAAGATGAGAACTGAGTTTCAGCACTCAAGCTATTATATTTTACTTTGAGCAAGATATATTGAAGACATTAAATTATTGACATAAAATAATCAGCAAATTACAAATAATAATGTCAAACAAATGTTTGTATAGCTTCAAGGTGAAAATAAAAATTTTGCCACTTTTAGATATTTTTTGTTAACTTTGGTTCAATTGCCACACTTCATGAAACAGGATGGGTAATATTTTAAAGATTTGCACTTGCAAGGAAGAAAGAATTGAACAAATTATTGAATATATACACATGGCAGAAAAAGGTATCATCATTGAAGTGAGATTCATGATAGAAGAAAAACTGAAGGTATTCTTTTAATAATCTAGGTCATCCTAAGAGAAGGGAAATTGCCATGTTACCAGGTGTTGACTAGACCATTTTTAAAGAAATAGCACATACAGCATAGTAAATGTCTAAAAGGTCTACATTATCATAGGGCCTGTGCTACAAATGAAGCTTATGTAAACTTTCCTTGTTAGCCTTTGGTTCCATTGAAGTTAGTATTTTCCTGGTTTGATTCCTTGGAACTCCTTGGTGAATCTTGATAGGACAAAAGGCCCAATTTACAGAAATGTCAACTTGATTCTTTTTCAACCAATTTTCATAGAGAAAAACATTTGACGATTTTATAGTGTGAAGACTGAAGTTTGTAGAACATTTAGAGATTATAGATGACAGCATTAAACAATTGAAAATTACTCCACAATATTCTGAATTTCCCAGTGTTGCCATAGACCTAAGCAAGCGCCTTTATCAGTATCATGTCCTTTACTCAAAGTATACCATGGTCTTCTAACTTGATGAACAGCTAGAAAGTATGACTTAAAAAGTCCTTATGAAAGATCTAAAGTAAAAGTGTTAGGAAAGTGAAGGAATATTTAGATTTACATTGAAAGATTTCAACTCTCATTCATAAGTAGAAAAATATCTTGACTTAAGTATGCAGTTGATTGAAGTTATACTAAATATAGTAAAAATTATAGGACACTTAATTATTCAGAAGCCAAACCACTGAGTTTTAGGGAAATGGAGGAAAATTAAGGTTATTTACATCCAAGAGGGAAATGAAGAATACAAACTAGTACATGCTAGAAGACTGAAAAAATGGAGCCTTTTTGTATTTGCCAAAATAAACTAGATTTACAAGCTAAGCAGGCATCCTTATCCTCTGGAGAAAGATGGACTAACAACCAGTAGGTATGTCAAGTCCAGTGTTCCCTTGCCTCCAGGGTGCCTTCAGGATGGGGCTAGTGTTACTTTATTATTGGTATTAACATAACTTCTTTGTCGATTACTATTTATTGAACACCATCGCACCTTATGGCATGTGCAAGCCTCCTCGAAGAAACAAATTTCAAAAGTGAAGATCTCACAACATGCCCTATCTTTTTCCTTTAGACTTCCTGAAGTCTTAGTTGAATTCTTACCCTTTTTAACTTACACATGAAAAGCTCCTACTGCTTATATCTATTTGCCTGTGCCTACCCACCATCTAGCTTTGATTGGTGCACTCATTGACTGCACTTTTCATTCATGTTGATGCTAGTGTGCATATGAATAGGAAATCCGACATTTGTACATTATATATTATTTATCAATCAGGTGATTGTAGGTCAGTAGATGAACCTTCTTCATTATGACCCCCTCAAAATTGTCGATCACCTACTGTACTCATGTGAAGAAGCCTTTACCACCACCATGTCATTTATCCAAATCATGTGTTCTCTCTCAGCTTGACTTAACAGCCAGCGGGCATTAATTCAGAGTTTCTTAAGAAGGATTAGAATGATGAATGTGAAGACAGTGAGGAATAGTAAAACTTGTGAAATAGTAAATTTTCTGATATTCAGAAAAGCTCTGAATATGAGTAATGTTTTGCTCTTAATTAAAGGAATAACATAAACGGATAGAGTCGGGAAGAATGAAAAGTAATGTGTGTACATTAAGGTATTTGCTAAAGATAAATTTATAGATAAATGTCTATCTAATAGACATTTCACTTGTAGTGGTCACTTCCAATGTCGCCTCTGTTTGAGACCATACTTAAAATAACAATGGCATAATCATTTCATATTCAGGATCTCTTGTCCTTCGTCACCACGTCATTGTCAATTGAAGTGCTCCCTTCTGATCCAAAGACCGAAAGGAAGATTTCATTTCTGAATGCTATGATTTTTATCATAAAGTTAACTGGAATTGTGCTAGGCTTCAATAGAAGTTGCTGCTGGTGTTTTCTTAATCTCTAACTAAACATTGATAGACTTGTGCTGCTGGTGTCTTCTTAGCATCTAACTTACCTGAACTACAGTGCAACTGTTTATACCTACACAGGAATTACTATATATCTCTCTTGTTTTGCTGATCTGACAGTTTGATCTAAGGAAGTATATATCCTGCGCTAAAAATATTCCCTGAATGAAATAGTACTTGGATTAAATTTCAGTCACTGGAAAAATGTTAATGGAGGGCAGTGAACTTTTTCTCCTCCATGAAGTTCATCCAGCAAAAAAATGATGTAACTGCATGCAAATATAAATATCTTAATGTTACCTTTACCTAAGAAATATTTTACACAATGTTCTGTATTTAACAAAGTATGTGAAACCTGTGTCTTAGAATATGGCATGAGGAAAATGATATCAATGCTGTGGATGTAAAACTGTGTTCTGAAATAACACTAACCCCTGTGGGATTTTCTCAAACCTACTACTGAATAAGCGTATTTAAAAACATCAAGAAAGAGAGATGTACTCAGTAGAGGTTTTTAAAATAGAGTAAATCAAACAAAAATAGGTATGAAGTGGCAGTTAATGTTTATATATTTCCAGGCCTAGAATGTGTTACTCATATTTTAGAGTGCTTCTCTTGATAACATATGACAGAAAGAATCAATTCACAATCGTATTTCAAATATTGTGAAATATTTACTTAATGTTTAATACCTGTTATCTGTCATCTTTTATTATTCCCGTTTTGAAGCTCATGTTTTGTAATAAATATCAGAAAGTCTTTTGGATAGGTCAGTTTGCTTGAACTCAGAGCCAAATGAGGATGCACATATAAGAATATGTCTTGGGCTGGGAAGGTTGCTCAGTGGTAGAGTGCTTGCCTTGCAAGCATGAGGTTCTGGGTTCAATTCCTCAGCACCACATAAGCAAAAAGAAAAAAGCTGGAGTGGCACTGTGGCTCAAGTGGTAGAGCGCTAGCCTTGAGCTGAAGAGCTGAGGGACAGTGCCTAGGCCCAGAGTTCAGGCCCCATGACCGGAACCCCCCCCCCCAAAAAAAAAGAATATGTCTTATATGTCATATAAGATTATGTCTAAAGACTTTTTCTTCAAGGCCAGCACTCTAATAGTTTGAACAACTCTGATGCTACTGATGTACAGGTGGTTAATTGGAGAGAAGCTTCTAAAATACTTTACTTCTCTGGTTGGATTTGACTGACCACTCAAAAGTCTCAGCCACCTAAGTAGTTAGGATTGGAGGTATGAGCCACTATAACTCAGGTATGAAAAATTGCACAAGAATATCTTGATGAAAATATCTTGATGAAAAGAACAAAAAGGAAAGTTCATGGGAAAAACCCTGACTGTTCTTCGAACTCTGTTTTAAATGGAAGCAAATTCCTAATACACATGTGCAGTGGTTCTGAAGACATATATTTTCTTGTGTTCAAAACTATAACATGAATGTCAGTAACTTTTGTTTTTATACTTGCTTGATAATGTAGTTTTCTAAACTCATAGGAACAGAAGCATTCTGCTAGTGCTGTACGTACACGAAACTTGCAATTTGAAGAAAATATGATGAAAACAGACCTGGGAAAAAGGAGATAGAATGATAATATCTGTTCATTATTGCATAATCTAGAAGCATTCATGAGCCAAAGAAATAATTTATAGAAATAGTGTTTGGAACGTGGAAAAAATGGTATAGCTTGGTTGATATCTCTTAATGTAAATCAGAGTCAGTCAAATAAAGCAGGATGCCTTCAGTAAGAAGCAAAAAACAAACAAACAAACAAAAACGAAACACAGCAGCAACAACAAAGAAACATTAGTTGGGTTCTTAACCAACATTTTAGACTTTCTCCCTTGAGAAAGGTTTTTGTTAGGTTGATAGGGCAAATAATGTTCAATTCCAGTTCTTCACCCAGGACTCAGATCAACCTGTATTTGAGTCAACTGAAACACATAATAATGGCACGGACTACACCACAGTGTTTAACAGCATTCTAATCTAATCTACTTTTATATAATAAATTTCATTGCAATTATGCTTGTATTAGAATATATGTGCCTTGGTGTAATTTTCTGTAAATGGATATTATATTTTTCTTCTCAATATTCATTGTTTATGCACATATAACACTCTTTTATTCACTTCCATTATAGATGTAGTAATAAAATCAGTAATAAAATAGTTCAATGTATGAGTAGCATTTCTCATAGCAAGAAATACAAAATAAGTTTGAACACAAAATTTCGAGTCTAAATAAGTGTATGGAGATAGACAATAGACAGAGCTTTTTATTAAAATTGAAAAATGACAGTGTGAAGGCATAATAGTCCAAAAATTTTAATTATTCTGGACACTACTTGAAGTCATGAAATTCTCTAATGTGTGTCCAGATATATTTGGGGCAAAACTGATTGAATAAAGGGACACAAACCTTATTTGACTGATTGATTATAGTATGAAATACTGAATTCAATATTGTAACAGGTATGAATTTGAATCTAATCATCTATATTAGTATTTCAAATTCTCCTTTCAGATATTATTCTCTATGGTTATATAAGGTGATAGTCATCAGTGGCAATACTCTGAGATTTCTGCTACCATAGAATAAAAGCCAAAATAACAAAAGGAAATTGCTTATTGAATATTAAAAAATATGTCCACACAAACAAATGGAATGACATAAGGAGAAAGAGAGTCAAGGAAGGCTCTCTATCATTCTATGTCTTTCAGAGTGTGATGGGAAATATGAATATGGGATATTATTTTCTTCAGATAAATGCAAGGATGCATTGTCAAAAATCTTCTTCATGAGAATTTGTCTTGTAAATTATGAGTATTGAACCCTCTGTCAAGGTGATCTCTCTACTACTTGAGCCACAGCACAACTTCCAGTTTTCTATTAATAATTTGGAGCTGAGTCATATGAGTGTGAGCCACTGGCACCTGGATTTCATTTGAATTTTAGAAAAATGGTTTTAATCATTTGAGTCAAAGATAAATTACAACCTTCTAATTTAACATTGGGATTAATGCTAAAAAATCTATTATCTGAACATTTTGTAAATACTGATGTGCCTTTAGCACACAATAGAAAAAGCCATTACAATTTTGCCAATCAGTTTTACATAAGAATGCAATAATCAGTTAATATTTGTTTTTCCCAGGAAATCTTTCATTGTTCATACAAACCACTATTATTTATAGTTTTCTTTTTTCAATAACATTTTTACTTTATTTCAATTTTTAAAAAAAAAATATTATTGCCATCCAACAAAGCAGTTTATGAACCTAATGTGTCATTATCAATGTCACCCCATCAACATTCTCACTCAGCCCCCTAACTACCACTTCCTTTACTTTTCTTAATGTTTTTAATTTATTTTTTATTGTGAAAATACCGTAGAGAGGGGTTACAATTACATGGGCAAGATAACGAGAACATTTCTTATCAAGCATTATTTCCTCCTCCTTTGCTTCTTCTTCCCATCCCTTTCCATCTCCCACCTTCCCCAACCCTCCTATCCCCATCAACTCCCGGCCAAAGTTGCAAAGTTCGTTTTTCAACATCATGACTTTGAAAATACAATTTATTTGCAAAGAGTATTGCACATGAATGAATAATACACTATAATCATTCCTATTGCAGATTGGGCTGGTAGTTCAAACACATTTTATGAGGATTGTCTCTGGAAAGAAAGTTAGAACAGTGTAGTGAATTCAGAAGATGATCAACGGATATGGTGATTTTGAAAAGAGGTTGTTTCTGGTGATGTGCATAATAAGACTGCGATATTTTTTTCATATTGAGCAACAAAATATTGTGTGCAATCTTTGCAGAAATATTTGAATGTAAGTACAATTCTACGGATTGATTCAACACGAATATTTACAAGAAATCCTGGTAAAGAGAGGCTACCTGTGAATCTCGTCATTTTCTTTTCACACTGGATTTTGTAGAGAATGTAGAAGTCTGAAGGAATCAACATAGGAAGGAAAGTAAGTGGAAATATCAAGAGATTGAGTATTTCTGCCCTTCCAGACGTCACTATCTGAAACAAATAAACAAACACAAATTAAAAAAAAAAACATATCCTTGCTTTTAAATTTCTATATTTTTCCAAAAGGGCTCATAGCGGAACAATGAGAGCCTACATATCATGAATAAAGGCATTATCAATGGCTTCATTTTGTGCCTTTGTGCTACGCCCTTGTCCAGCCACAAAACTACTTTACAAGAAACTGAATGTCTGTATAGTAAATGAGAATTTTATGCATGCCTCGATTTTAGAGGGACCATCATTTTTCTATCAATTCATGGATGTTTATCTCAGTGAACTGTGATTAGTGAGAATCCAGTTTGGGACAGTGTTTCAAAGAGTTCCCTGTCATTCTGAATCTAGTATTACCATGATGGAAAAAGTTCATTAATTCATTTTCCCTGCTACTAATTTTATGTGTATTTTTGGCTCAAACGTTCTTAGTTCAAATTAAAAATGTTCATAAATGCTTAAATGTCACCTACTAGAATACACATCAATAATTTTTTCCTATTTCTTGAAGAGCCATGCTACAATATCAAGTTACATTTTACAAATGAATGCATGTGTACTATTTGTAATTGTCACTATTATTAGGCAAATTCTATGAAGACAACCAGTCAAAGTATACTCCATCTGTACAATATGCTTAACTCCTTCATATCTCGTTTCTCCATTACTTATACTTGAACGTACTGTTAGTAAAAGTATCTTGTATATAATAGCATACTGGAACACAATAGAAGGCAGAGAAAACACTGCTGGCTTAAAAGCAGGAATGCCAGTGATGATCAGATTGCATGCTGGTCAGTAGCAGGAAGAATGCTATGTACATATCAAATGTACTGAATTTTAGTAAGTTGAAATAAATAATAAGTAGTTGGATAATGTCCTAGCGTCTGATTGAAATGACAGAAGCACAAGTTGGCCTATCAGTCATAAGATCATGATTCTTATGTGAGAATTATTTGTCATATCCCAAGCGTGATGAACACACATATGGTAGACATTTACAAAACTTGATCATTACTTTTGAGAAGACTTCTGATGGGAATCATTTCTATCTACTTCAGAGAGGGTTCCTGGTAAGCTTTAGTGTGTCTGATTAACTTCATGAGATCTCAAACACTGCCATACCATACTTTCTTTTATCCTTAACGAAGTGTCCATACATTTTGTTGCACTTAGGAATAGGTCTAGATTCTCCATTTACAAACAAATCATGGCCTTCTATTTCTTCTCTCCCATGTCAGTTTGTTTCAATTGTCTCAAACCAAGTTTTATTGTCCTACCAATAGAAATACAGAAATGCTTCAGTTCTTCGGGATTCATAAAATAGCAATTCCAGACTGACAAATGTGTAAACACGAAATGTACAGTCCTCATTATTGTGTGACCTAATATTTAATTTCTAGTTGTTTATTCATAAACACTAGTTATTTAATGATGAATCTTGACATTGAGAATACATAATTGCAGTATCCATATTTTTAATTGTGAAAATACCATAGAGAGGGGTTATAATTATATGAGCGAGGTAATGATATCAATCATTGTTGCCTCCTCCTTAGTTTCCCCTTCCCATTCCTTCTGATCACCATCCCTCCCGCCCACCTCTGGCTCCCTACTTCTTTCCCCCCACAGCGCCCAAGTTGTAAAGTTAGTTTTTCGACATAATGTCTTATACATCTCATTGTTGCAATTACATGTATCCCTATTTAAACAATTTGTTTTTTTCCCTTCTCTTCCACAAAATATGTCAACATCAAATACACTGAAAACAGGGGTTATACAGTGTGGGAGGGTCATACTTATACATATGTTAGAAACATTAGCCAGCAAAAAAAAAAAAAAAAAACTTTTGAGTCCTTATCTTGAGGTTCATTATGCCTAACATCAAGTTATCTGACCATTTCTGCTTCTCTCAGACATATACTCGTTGTTGCAAATAAGGGAAACCATGGGACCGAGGTTTCTTTGTGCCTGGCTTACTTCACTTAATATAATTTTTTCAAATCTTTCCCTTTCCTAACAAATGGGGCAATGTCATTCTTTCTAATGGAGGCACAGAAGTCTATTGTGTATATCTACCACATTTCTTGATCCAGTCCTCTACTGAGGGCCATCTGGTTTGGTTCCATATTTTACGTAAGGTAAATAATGCTTTCACGTGTAATATTTTCAGGTTGCCTGCTTTGACTCCTTGGTTCTTAATCTATTTGGAGTTGCTTCTGGTGCAGCGAGATATATAAGGATCTATTTTTAGTTTCCTACAAGTTATTAACCAATTTTCCAAGCACCATTTACTGAAGAGACTGTCTTTCTTCCATTCTATCCATTCTAGTTTTTAGTTACCTTATTGAAGATTGCATGGCTATAGGTCTGTGGATTCATTTCTGGGTTTTCAATTCTGTTCCTTTGGTCCTGAGGTCTGTTCTTGTGCCAGAACCAAGCTGTTTTGATTACTATGCCTTTGTAGTAGAGTTTGAAATTTAGTATTGATTTTCCTCCAGCATTTCTGTGAAGGAATTTTGTTATTCGGGGTCTTTTATTGTTCCATATATATTTTGGAATTGCCTCTTCCATTTCCTTGAAGAATGAGGTTGGAATATTGATAAGTATTGCAATGAATTTGCAGATAGCCTTGGCAAGTATTGCCATTTTCACGATGCTGATCCTTCCTATCCAGGAGTATGGGAGGTTTTTCCACCTTCTAAGTTCTTTGATTTTTCTTTTTCAGGTTTTTACAATTTCATCACTTTTTTGGATAATTCCTAGGAATGTTATTTTTTGTGGGGCTATTACAAATGCAGTTGCTTTCCTAATTCCATCAATGCTTTTCTCATTGTTGGTACGAAAACTCATTTCTCATCTCTGAGTTTATTTATTTGGTTGTGTTCTCTTCATTTTCTGAGAAGATTTGCTAAGGGTCTGTCAATTTTGTTAATTTTTTCAAATAATCAGTTCTTTGTTTTGTTGATTCTATTTTTTGGATTCTAAATCGTTTAATTCTGATTTAATTTTAATTATTTCTTTCCATCTACTGGATTAGTTTTTAGCTTGCTCCTTTTTTTCAAGGTGGTTCAGATGTCTCATTATGTGTTGGTTTCAGATCTCTCAAATTCGTTGATGTATGATCTCAGAGCTATAAACTTTCCTCTGAGTATTGCCTTAGCTGTGTCCCAGAGAAGCTGGTAATTTGTGTGTTCATTTTTGTGGAACATAAATATTTGAATTTCCATTCTAATCTCTTATGTGGGCCACTGGCGATTCAACAGTGTTTCATTCATCCTCCATGTATTAAAAGGCTTTCTTTGGTGGCTTTTGTTATTGTTTTAATTTTATATGATTGTCTGAGATAATTCAGGGCATGACTTCAATATTTCTGAATTTGGACAGGTTTGCTTTGTGACCTAAAATGTGGACTATTTTGGAAAATGTTCTTCATGCTGTTGAGAAAAATGTGTATTCTGATGCTGCTGGGTGAAATACTTTGTAATGTCTGTTAAATCTATTTGATCTATGCAGTTGGTTAAGGTGGGGTTTCTCTGTTGAGTTTTTGCTGAGTTGATATATCTAGTGGGGATTTTGGTGTATTAAAGCCCCCAAGAATTAATGTGTTTCGGTCTATCTAAGCTTTGAGGAAAAGTAGTGTTTATTGGATAAATTTGAGTGTTCTGTTGTTTGGCAAATACATATTTAGAATTGTAATATCCTCCAGTTGAGAGACCCCTTAATTAATATGTAGCAACCTTCTTTATCTCTTCTCAGTAATTTTAATTTTTATCTGAAATTAGGATTGCAACTCGGGCCTCTTTACGTGGGTGTTTGCTTGTTAGAATTTGCTTGGCAAGGTGTGACTCCTGAAGGCAGCAGATAGAAGGATCTTGCTTTTTTGATGGAACTAGAGAGTTTATGTCATTTGATTGGAGAGATAAGTCCATTCATATTGAGAGTTAGTACTGAGAAGTGTTTGTTAGTTCCTGTCATTTTATCCACGTTCTTGGGGGCTCTAACAACTGGGTTCTTCCTGAGGTTCTTGGTTCTCAGTTTGGATGCAATTCAAGGCCTTTATTGTGGCCTTGTTGGATTTTTATGTGTAGGACATCTTTAAGTAAGTTTGTAGGGCAAATTTGCTGGAGTTATATTGTTTTATTTTTTCTTTGCTATGGAAGGTTCTTATTTAACCTTGGGTTATAATGGGTGCAGTATTCTTGGTTGATAGTTGTTTGTCTTTATGGTGTGGCATATATCATTCCAGGCTCTTCTTGCTTTAATTGTCTCTGCTGAGAAATCTGACGTGATTCTAATGAGTTTCCCTTTACAGGTGATTTCTCCTTTAGCTTTGACAGCCTTAAGGATCTTTCCTTGGTCTGAATTAATCCTGTGTGGTTTACAATGTGCTGGTGGGATATCCTGTTCTGGTCTATTTGGGGTTCTAAAAGCTTCTTGTATCTGAATAGGCCTATCTTTTGCATTTTTGGGAAGTTCTTTGCTAGGATCCTGTTAAATAAATTTCCTAGAACATTAACTGCTGTCTATGTGCTCCTCTACACCCATTATCCTCATATTATTCCTTCTGATGGTAGCTTCTAAATATTGAATAGATCTATCATATTTCTCGGATTTATCTTGGATCATTGTCTATACTTTCTCTATAATATCTAGGATGTCTTTACATTTTCTAACCTACTCTCAAGACTTTCTTCTTTGATTTTTGTTTTCCTTAATGTCTTCAAATATTTGTTGGAGCTTTGTTTTAGATCTTTTATGAACTTCTTTACTTCTTTAATTTGGTGATAACTTTATTCTCAAAACAGTTTGTTGATTGGTTATGGTTTATTTTGCCTCCCATTCCTCCTGTCGGGCTCCATTCAGCATTCCCATTGTGGTCTCCCAGAATACTTTCAGCTACCTATTTCTGGATTCCATAAATGCCTTATTGATCTTTGTCTATTCTCATCCTGCTCTCGAAATTTCTGTATAACTCTTTGATTAGCTTCCTCTCATTCACACAATTCCTGTAGTTCTCTCTGACTATTCTCATCCTGCTCACACCATTCCTGTCTTTCTCTTGACTGTTCTTAGTCTACTCCTGCAATATCTGTATTTCTATTTGACTGTTCTCAGCCTGCTCAAGCAATCCTTGTCTTTCTCTTTGGCTGTTCTGAGCCTGTTTACGCAATTCCTGTATTAATCTTTGGGTACCTTCTTCACACTCAGGAGATTCCTATAGATAATCTTTGGTTTGCCTCCACTCTCTTGTTCACACTTAGTCCTTTGTAGGCTTTCAGCCTTATTATTTCCCATCTTTATCAATAGTGTTTGTAGAGCTTTTTGGAACTCTCCTCTGGATTATTCATTAACTGTTCTGTCATGTAGTTATCAGGAGTAGAAGTTGAAATACCCAGACACCATTTTACTTGTGTTTCTCCAGCATTTTCTGCAAATTTGATATGAAGGTAACACCAATTTCATGTTAGAACACTATTTTGAGGCAAACATCAACCAGAGTCCGGTAGTTGCACTCTCAAAATGGCTGCAGATACAAACAAGCTCAACAGATACAATCTATTCAACATCAAGCAACTATGGATTAATGGGCTAAGAACAGAAAATAGGTATTTGGCAAACAAGAACTTATTAGGTTTAGTTAGAAGTGGGAAAAATAGGATTAGATGAATGTGGAGTGTTAAAAGGAAAGTGAATTTAACAAATTTCTAATTTCAGACAGGGAAATGGATTGGACAGAATGATAGGAGAAGGATAATAATAAAGAAAAAATGGAAAACTAAAAATTTAAATCTAAAAAATGCAACACTGAGAAATTATTCAAGTATGAAGAAATGATAATGAGAAAAGAAAAGGATAAGATGAAAGTACGGGAGGGATAGAAAGCAAACATGAAAAATTTTTAAATAAAACAAAATTAATTACTTGAAAATTATATATGTACAAAACAATAATATTACTATTAAAGAAGTTAAGCCTAACAGGTTGTGAATTGAGCAACAAATTTCTAGATTAAGTATGTACACAATGGGGGATAAGGTCTAATAATTGACGACACATATATATCAGGGGAACATGCATTTTGTCTTCTTACTCTCGCAGTCTAATATTAAATTGAAGAGAAATGGAGGGAATAGACATCTTTCTTTCATTCCAGAATTTAGTTGAAATGGCGTTAGATATCAGTCTTTAAGTATGATGCTGACTGTAGGTTTGTCGTACACAGCCTTTATTTTATGGAACAATGTTTCATGAATTCCTAGTTTTTCCAGAGCCTTCATCATAAAGGCATGTTAGATCTTATCAAATGTTTTTTCTGCATCCATTAAGATAATCATGTGGTTCTTATTCTTGCTCTTGTTGATATAATATATTACATAAATTTATTTGCACATATTGAACCAGCAATCCATCCCTGAAATGAATCTTGTTTGATAGAAATGTATCATTTTTTGGTGAGTTGTTGAAGTCGATTGGCCAAAAGTTTGTTGAGGAGATTGTCATCGATAGTCATTGATGTAATTGTTCTCTTCCTTTGATGAGACCTTGCCTGGTTTTGGGATGAGGGTTACGATGGCTTCATAGGAAGGGTTTGGTAATAAACTTTCACTTTCAAATTTATTGAAGAGTTGGAGTATTCCTTTGAGTTCGGCTTTGAAGACCTTGTAGAATTCAGCTGTAAATCCATCTGGCCCTTGTTTTTCTTCAGTAGGAGGACTGTCATTTCTGTTTTTATTTTGATGCTTGATATAGGTTTCTTCAGTTTGTTTAAATCATCTTAGTTTAGTTTGGGCATGTTAATATTTGCTAGAAATTTGTCCATTTTCCAAATTCTCAAACCACAAAGGTTTGAGAAATGTTTCCTTATAATGTTCTGAATATTGTGTGTGTGTGTGTGTGTGTGTGTGTGTGTGTGTGTGTGTGTGTGTGTGTGTGTGTTGTTTCCATTCTCATGTATGAGCTGCTTTGTATGGTTGAGTTTTCTTGTGTTTCTGATATGGTTTGATAAGGGTCTGTCAATTTTATTTGTTTCCTCAAAACAACTCTTGTTTTCTTTATTCTTTCTATAGACTTTTGGACTCTACCTAATTTAATTCTGCTTAATTTTAATATTTCTTTCCATCTACTGGATTGGGGTATAGATTGTTGCTCTTTTTCTTGTTTTTTCAGGTGCCTAGTTAAATTATTGTTTTCAGATCTCTCCAACTACATGATGTTTGGAAACAGAATACTGCCTTTTCTTCTTCCCAAATGAGGTTGGGATTTACTTGTTGCTTTTTGTTAAATATCATGAACACTTGGAATTCCTTTCTAATCTCTTCTATGACCCACTGGTGGTTCAACAATGTGTTGTTCAGCCTTCGTGTTCTACAGGAATTTTGGTGATGTTTTGTGTTGAATTTATAATCTTACTCTCTTGTGCTGTGTGTGAAGGCTGGGCAAAATTGCAATATTTTTGCATTTGGACACATTTACTTTTTGACCTAAAATGTGGTCTATTTTGGAGAATGCCCCATCTGCTGCTGAGAAAACATGTATTTTGATGCTGTTAGGAGAAATATTTGGTAGACATCTATTAAGTCTAGTTGATCCATGCACTTATTTTGGTCGGAGTTTTCTCTGTGAGTTTTTGTCAAGGTGATCTATCCAGTGGGGACAATGGCTTGTTAAAGTCCCCAACAATTAATGCCTTTCTATGTATGTGTGATTTTAGGGAAAGTAGTGTTTCTTGGATAAATTTGTGTGCTCTGTTTTTGGTGACTAAATATTTATACTTAATTATTCTTATACTTAATGGTGTATACATTATACTTCATTGTGTAAAGGTAATGCAATTTCCTCTAAACCCTGGAAGAAGAAATGGATGTCCACTCTCTCCATTCTTCTTCTATATAGAATTCAAAGGCCTCGCTAGAGCAATTAGAGAAGATGCAAACATAAACTGGACCCAAATAGGGAAAGATGAAATAAAATTCCCCCTCTTTGCAGATGATGTAATCTTGTATTTAAAAGACCTATTAACTCCACCCCAAAGTTACCCTAGCTGAGTCAAATCTTTGGTAGAAAATTAACTCTAAAAAATCAATGGCTGGAGGGGGGACCAAGATGGCGACGGAGCACTAGGGAAACGCCACAGCTCTCTCCAACCAAAAAGAGAGTTCAAGTTCCAACCTTTAATCTCCCCAAGAGACCGACAACAACAAAAAGACGAACACTCAGAGAAAAACCAGAGGTGGAAAATAACAAAAAAAAGAAAGAGAGGAAAAGAAGAATTTCAGAACAGAGAAGAGCGAAGACCCCTCCCCCAACCTTTACTGGCCGCGCGGCAGTGCGCCAAGCCGCCGGCCAGCCGGCCCTGCGGGGGCTGCCGGAGCCACAGAGACACAGGGGGCTGCTTGCAGATCACCAGGTACCGGATTGCAGAACAGCGGATCGCCAGGAACAGAGAAACCTACCAGCCAGGAGTCTCCAGGAGGATCCCACCCCACCCATCACTCTCCACCGGAGCGGAGAGGCTCCATCCCGCCAAAGCCGCCCGGCACCAGCAGCACCAAAAAGGGACCTGTCCGCAGACCACCAGCCCAATGGCGATCTCAACGACCCGGCGGGGGGCCGCCCAACCCAGCCCTCAACCACCCCAACTGAACTCGGACTGCAACAACAACTGACGGACTGCAACAACAACTGACGACCTACAGGGTGAGTACCCATCAGGGGACAGGGAATCCATCAAGGGAGACCAGAGCTGGAGGGAATCCCCAGACCCTGACCTAGACTCCCTACCACAACACCCGGACCACAGGACCCACTAAAACTGGGAACTGTTCGAGAGCTCCACCAGCCGGTGGGGCACACTCTGCTGGCCAGGCCAGAGCAAGAGCGCCCCTGGAAGGGAGCTTAAATGCTCAAGCCAGGAACAGTGCCCCTGGGTCAAGACTACCAACAGTAGAAGAAATTTGAACTGTGTCCTCCAGGCTACATAACCAAGGTGGTATACACATTAGCACAGGCCTAACGAGCGCGCTCCAGGCTGGGGCCGGAACCAGGCCAGGGGACCGGCGCCTGAACAAAGCAAAAAGGGTCAGAAGTGGGGCTGTGGCTCAAATGGTAGGGTGCTAGCCCTGAGCTGAAGAGCTGAGGGACAGCACCCAAACCTAGAGTTCAAGCCCACAACCAGCCCAAAACAAACAAACAAAAACACATCAGGAGCCCATAGCAGACTCCAGTATTTGGGAGAGTGCATCCAGAGCATCTGATCTTCCCAAGAGCACCCGCAGGAGCAAACACAAGCAGTCTAGGCTGCTCAACCCTTCCAAAGGCGGGAATTGCTACAGCAGAGAGCTGAGAATCCTAAGTGAATAGCAGCTGGAAATAGGCTCCCAACAGAATCCAGATCAGGCACAGACTCTCTCTACCAATACAGAATCAGCAACCAAGCAAAGACAGACACACCAAAACAAGATTGAAGAGCAGTCTCCTGAACCCCCATGCGAAAATCACAGAGAAAAATCACAAGGTTTACCACTACCCAGGACAGCAAGCTCACCTCAAAAGCCAGCAGCCATGCAGGGGAGAGCCCCAGTGGGAGCAAAGCAGGAATGGAAGACAAAAACTACATCCAAGGGTTGCTGGAGGCAATGACTCAAGAAATAAAGCGAGAAATGGATCAGAAATTGAAAGAGCACAAGGATGAACTATCAAAAGATATACAGGATATCAAACAAAAATTGGATGCAAAAATAGAAGCTGCACAAACCTCAGTAAGAAGTGAGATAAACGCCAAACTAGAGGTAATGCATACTGATCTCACCTCATTGAAAGGTGAGATCAGTACTCTGAGAACCAACATTGAATCCATAAAGGGATCCATTTCCACCATGCAAACCACAATAGAAGCCACGGTCAACAGAGTGAATGAAATGGAAGGTAGAGTGTCAGATACAGAAGACAGAATACACCAACTGGACCAAAAAGTGACAGATATGGAAAAATCACTCAAATTAAACCAAAGGGAAATTCAAGAGCACGCAGATAATGCTAAAAAATTTAACCTTCGCATAATCGGAGTGGACGAAGGTGAGGAATTCCAGAGCAAGGGAATGCAACACCTATTTAACAAGATAGTCAATGAAAATTTTCCCCACCTCAAAAACGACCATCTTAACTACATCACAAAAGCTTATCGAACACCCAACAAGCAAGATCCCAGGAGAAACACTTCTAGGCACATAATAGTAACAATGATGGATCTGAATAATAAGGAAACAATCCTGCATGCAGCAAAAATGAAGAAGGAGCTATACTACAACGGGAAAAAAATTAGAATCACTGCAGATCTCTCCACACAAACAATGAATGCAAGAAAAGCCTGGGAAGGAACCATACGAGCCCTGAGAGCCAATAACTGCCAACCCAGACTGATATACCCGGCAAAGCTAGCATTCACATTCGATGGAGAACTGAAAACTTTTAATAGCAAAGAAAAACTAAATGAATACATAAACATTAAGCCACCATTACAAAGAATTCTAAGAGGGGGGACACAACCTGAAAAAAGCAACCAGGAACTGGGACCTGCCCCAAACAGGCATTACTCAAAGTCTAACTGAGCAAGCACAGGAGGAAAGGAAAGAAGAAAAACTTAGGAAAATGGAATGGCAGGGACAACAATGCATCTCTCTATACTTTCTCTTAATATAAATGGGCTGAATTCGCCAATTAAAAGAAAACGAACTGAGGACTGGATCAGAAAACAAGACCCATCCATCTGTTGCCTTCAGGAGACCCACCTCTCAGCCAAACATACAAACAAACTCAGAGTGAAGGGGTGGAAAAGGATCTACCAATCAAATTCCCCCAATAAGAAAGCAGGTGTAGCTATCCTGATATCTGACAAAATAAACTTTTCATTAAAATCAGTACAGAAAGACAAGGACGGACACTACATATTAATAAAGGGAACAATCCAAGAGGAGGATATAACCATCATCAACTTATATGCCCCAAATATTGGTGCACCCAGATATGTTAAACAAATGCTCTCAAACTTACAGAATAAAATAGATCCCAATACGATAATACTAGGAGACTTTAACACGCCACTCTCACCAAAGGACAGGTCTACCAACCAGAGAATTGGCAAAGAAGCTACCGAATTAAGTGAGGCCATACTTCAAGCGGAATTAACTGACATCTACCGAGTATTTCACCCTAAAACAACACAGTACGCATTCTTCTCAGCAGCTCATGGAACTTTCTCCAAAATAGACCATATCATAGTTCATTCAAGGAACTTAAGCAAATACAAATAGATCGACATAATCCCCTGTATCCTATCTGACCACAGTGGAATCAAGCTAGCTCTCAATAACAAAGCATACTGCAGAAATTTCTCTAATACATGGAAATTGAACAGCACACTCCTTAACAAGGCCTGGGTAACAGAAGAGATCAGAGAAGAAATAAAGCATTTCCTAGAACTCAATGAAAATGAAAACACCTCACAAAGAAACTTGTGGGACACAGCAAAAGCAGTCCTGAGGGGCAAATTTATTTCCCTCAGTGCCCACATCAAGAGAATGGAGACAGACCAAGTAAATAATCTCATGTTGCAACTAAAACAGCTAGAAAAACAAGAAAAAATGGGACCTAAAGCTACTAGACAAAGCCAGATAACCAAATTGAGAGCAGAGATTAACCAATTAGAAAATCAGAAAACCATAACCAAAATAAACCAAACAAAAAGCTGGTTCTTTGAAAAAATAAACAAAATTGATGGCCCGTTTGCAAGATTAATTAAAAAAAGAAGAGAGGAAACCCATATTAATAGGATTAGGGATGCCACGGGAAACATCACAACACGTACCCAAGATATCCAAACAATTCTAACAGACTACTTTCAAAAGCTATACTCTCTAAAGGAAGAAAATCTGGCAGAAATGGATGCATTTTTAGAGAAATACAAGTTACCCAAACTGAGCAAAGAAGAAGTTAACCAATTAAATAAGCCAATATCCTATAATGAGATACAGGAAGCTATCAAAAGTCTTCCAACAAAAAAAAGCCCAGGACCAGATGGATTCACAGCAGAATTCTATAAGACCTTTAAAGAAGAACTAATACCCATACTCCTCAAGCTCTTCAGAGAAACAGAGAAGGAGGGAGCTATCCCAAACTCATTCTACGAAGCCAATATCACACTCATCCCCAAACCAGGCAAAGACCCAACCAAAAAGGAGAATTACAGGCCAAACTCCTTGATGAACACAGATGCAAAGATCCTTAACAAGATTCTAGCTAACAGAATCCAGAAACACATAAAAAAAATAATACACTACGATCAGGTAGGCTTCATCCCAGAGACACAGGGATGGTTTAACATACGTAAGTCAATAAATGTAATCCAGCATATCAACAGAGCCAAGGTCAAGAATCACATGATTATCACCACAGATGCAGAAAAGGCCTTTGATAAAATTCAACATTCATTCATGCTAAAAGCTCTGGAGAAAATAGGAATAGAAGGAACATTTCTAAAAACAGTAAAAGCCATTTATGACAGACCAATAGCCAATATTATACTTAATGGGGAAAAGCTTCAACCAATCCTCCTAAAAACAGGAACAAGGCAAGGATGTCCATTGTCTCCACTCCTCTTCAACATAGTCCTAGAACCCTTAGCCAGGGCAATAAGGCAAGAAAAAGACATTAAAGGGATCCGCATAGGGAAAGAAGAAGTGAAACTATCCCTTTTTGCAGACGACATGATACTATACCTCCACGATCCCAAAAACTCCATCCCCAAACTTTTAGAAATCATAAGTCACTTCGGCAAAATAGCAGGATACAAAATAAACCCACAAAAATCAGTTGCCTTCCTATACACTGATAACGCACAGGAAGAGAGGGAAATAAAGGGAGCAACCCCATTCACAATAACCTCCCAAAAAATAAAATACTTAGGAATTAACCTAACCAAAGATGTAAAAGAACTATTTAATGAGAACTATAAAAAGTTAAAGAAATAAATTGCAGAAGACACTAGGAAATGGAAAGACCTCCCATGCTCCTGGATAGGCCGACTTAATATAGTAAAGATGGTGATACTTCCAAAACTAATATACAAATTCAATGCAATTCCTATTAAAATCCCAATGACGTACATCACTGAAATACAGAAAACAGTCCAAAAATTTATATGGAACAACAAAAGACCTAGAATAGCCAAAACAATTCTAGGGGATAAAGACAATATGGGAGGGCTATCCATGCCGAACTTCAAACTCTACTACAGAGCTATAATCACAAAGACAGCATGGTACTGGCACAAAAACAGACCCGAAGACCAATGGAACAGAATAGAAGATCCAGATATAAATCCACAGGCCTACAGCCAGCTGATATTCGACAAAGGAGCCAAAGACATACAATGGAAGAAACACAGCCTCTTCAACCGCTGGTGCTGGGAAAACTGGGCAGCCACATGCAGAAAACTAAAAGTGGACCCCAGCCTATCACCATGCACCAACATCAACTCAAAATGGATTAAAGACCTTAACATTAAACCTGAATCTCTGAAACTACTGCAGGACAAAGTAGGAGAGACACTTGAACTAATAGGCACAGGAAGGAACTTCCTGAACAGAGTCCCAGGGTCACAACAAGTTGGAGAGAGACTCGACAAATGGGACTACCTTAAAATAAAAAGCTTCTGCACAGCTAAATCTATCGCAACTAAGCTAGAAAGACAACCAACTAATTGGGAAACAATATTTACCAGCAATATATCAGACAAGGGGTTAACATCCTGTATATACAGGGAACTCAAGAAACTAATCCCTCCCAAACCTAACAAACCAATTACTAAATGGGCAAGGGAACTAAAGAGGGACTTCTCAAATGAAGAAATAAAAATGGCAAAGAAACACATGAGGAAATGTTCATCATCCCTGGCGGTGAAGGAAATGCAAATAAAGACAACCCTGAGATACCACCTTACCCCAGTCAGAATGTCCCACATCCACAAATCAGCCAACGACAAATGCTGGAGGGGATGTGGAGAAAGAGGAACCCTATTACACTGCTGGTGGGAATGTACACTTATACAACCACTTTGGAAAGCATTCTGGAGGGTCCTTAGAAAGCTAAAGATTGACCTCCCTTACGACCCAGTCATACCACTTCTAGGCATCTACCCTGAACAACAGGAACCAATATACAAGGACACGTGCACCTCCATGTTTATTGCAGCACTGTTCGCAATAGCTAGGATATGGAAACAACCTAGGTGCCCCACCACAGATGAATGGATCCAAAAATTGTGGTATCTATACACAATGGAATATTATGCAGCCATTAGAAATGACAAAATAATGGCATTTGCAGGGAAATGGATGGAGCTAGAAGGAATCATGTTGAGTGAGGTAAGCGAAGGATGAAGAGACAAATGGTACATGGTCTCCCTGATAAGTGGATGCTAAATCCAAAAGGTTAGGTGATACGACAAAACTAACAGGACTTAAGAAACAAAGAACTCCCGCTCATCTGGTTGAACCACTACTAAATATCCTCATGCTGCTGATCACAAATATGGTATATAACATGTGAACACTGTTATATATTACAGACTGTGGTAGACAATTTGCTCCAGGGAAGTTAGAATGAACTTGTGACTTTGAAATTATGTAATCATTTAATCACAATCAAAAAGAAAAAAAAAAGAACCTCGGGGAAGGGAGGGAGGGAGGGGATGGTAGGGGGAAAACAATGGAGAGGGTAACAATGTTCAATAGGAAGTGTACTCATAACCTCACTCATGTAACTGTAACCCTCTGTATAGTAGCTTTACAATAAAAAAAAAAAAAAGAAACAGAAATAAAAAATCAGATAAAAAAAATCAATGGCTTTCATTTATGACAATAATGAGAACAGCACAGCTGAAATTAGGAAAACAACTCCTTTTGTAATAGCTAAAGAAAAAGTAAAATATCTAGGAATTGAAGATCTGAGGAACCCTTATGATGAAAAGTTTAAAAATCTGAAAAGGAAATTAAAGGAGAACTAAGGAAGTGGAAACACTTCCCTTGCTCCTGGATTTGGAAGAAGGAAATTAAAGGAGAACTAAGGAAGTGGAAACACTTCCCTTGCTCCTGGATTTGGAAGACTAACATCGTGAAAATGTCTATAATGCCAAAGGCTATCTACAATTAAATGCCCTATCCATAAATATCCCAACCTCATTCTTCAATGGATTAGAAGAAGCCATCCAAAAATTCATATAGAACAATAAAAGATCCCAAATAGCAAACATAATCCTTACCAGAAAAAAAAACAGTGCTGGAGGAATTACAATACCAGACCCCAAACTCTATGACAAGGCCGTAGTAAGAGCTTAACAGTGCCCCAAGAACAGACCTGAAAACCAATGGAATGGAAGCGAAGAAGCAGAAATGAACCCACAGACCTATAGCCACATAGTCTTCAATGAGGGAGCCAAAAAAATTGAATGGAAGATAGACATCCTCTTCAGTAAATATTTATGGAAAATTGTATAAACATTGTAGAAAAATAAAATTAAATCCTTATATATCACACTTCATCAGAATCAACTAGAAATGGATCAAGACTTCCAAGGACAAGCAGAACCCTAGAAAACATTACAGGATGGAACAGGAAAAACTCCAGGACTCCTTGACATAGGCCAAATATTCTTAATGTAGACTCAAAAACATAACAAGTAAAAGAAAAGTTGGATGGATGAGATTGCAGGACTTTCTAGAACTTCTTCATGGCAAAGGACATAGCTAGCAAGGTCAAAAGGAAATCCACAGATTGGGAGGACATCTTTAGTATTTACAAAATGAACAAGGGCCTCAAATCTAACTTATTCTTAGAATGTAAAAAAATAATTCCTCCAAAAACAAATTCTCAAAGAAACAATCGGTCCACCAACAAGTGGGCTAAGACTTAAAGAGAGATTTCAATGAAGACGAAGTGAGAATGTACAATACATAAAGGAAGAAATGCTGAACTTTGCTGCCATAAACAACAAAACTGGCAAATCAAAACAATATTCAGATTCCACCTCACCTTATTAGAATGCCTATGACCAAGAAAACTAATAACAACAGTTGCGGGAGAGCAGGTGGCCAAAAGAGGACCCTGCTGCATTATTGGTGAAAGTGTAAACTGATTCAACCGATCTGGAAAACAATATCCACGTTCATCAAAAGACTATATACACATAGAGATCTCCTATCATGCATCAATCCCACTTTGTCTCATTTATCCAAATGAAAATAAACAAGGCCATACTACAGCTACCAGCACATCTATATTTGTTGTAGTACTATTCACCCTACCTAAGATATAATATCAAAAATGAAGCCCATTAGTAGACAAGTGGATCAAAAAAATGTGGTATATATAAAAAATGGCATTCTATGCTTCCAACAGAAAGAACAACACAGCCACATTGGTTAGGAAATTGAAAGACTTGGAAAAATCATATTAAGTGATGTAAGTTAATCTCAAATTAATTTAGGTGCTATGCTTTCCCTTATTTACAGTAATTAGCATCCATTTAAGATAATCTTATCAAATGAGCTGAAAAGATCAAAGACTATGAAAATATGTCTCTGTCAGATATTGATAAGTGAAATGTACTCCAAGATGTGGACTCAACATTCTGCTTTATTGTTGTCTTAAATTTATTATGTGATTTTTTTAATATCCTTTGTTTTTCACCCTATGATATAACCCCTTTGTCACCTTAATGGATTTTGGTAGCCTGCATCTTGCATATACATTTCTGTAATCTACGAAAGGGAATGGGAATAACAAAACACTAAAAACACTGAAAAAAGAACATAAGAACATAGGATGACCCATTACAACAATAATACCCACAGCAGAGGATATTGGAGAATAACTTCACCAATTTGGGTGGAGGAAAGGGTGGATGGGGAAGAATGTGGGAGATGGAGGGGGAGGGGTTGTGAGACAACCATAAAGGAAGGGGTAAGCATGATCAACTAATTATGTACTCGTTGCCTTACTCATGTATTGGTAAACCATGTGTACAGGAACTTTACAAGAAAATAAAATTTAGAAAAAATATGTCTTAAGAACCAATCCAATTATGTTTTCCGTGTATTTATTCATGTGCAATATAGGCTAAAAATTTTATTTTTAGAAAGAAAGATGTACATGATAGCAGTTTATATGATCAATGAAAGACTTTATGGAAAAAGCAAGTCATTAATTATTGTACCTATTTGTAAAATTGATTCAAAAATATTTTATGGAAGCATATACTACCATAAAATAGAATGCTAAACTGAAGGAGCTCAAGTAAACTCAGTCATTCAAGAGAAAGGACATTGTCATGTTACCAACAAGTGCTGACTACACCCCAGAGAAATCCTATATTATTTTAGGACTTGTGCTACAAATGAAGCTTACCTATAATTTCCTTATTAGACTTTGGTTCCATCATAATTAGTATATGCTTATTGGTTTGATTCCATGGAACACATTTATGAATATTTTGAGGACACACAGCCAAATTGACAGAAAGATCAGCTTAATTCTATACAACCAATGTCTCATACAGAAAAAACATTTGAGCATTTTTATATTCTCATGATTGCAGTTTATAGAACATTTCTAGATTATGGAAGACAGCATTAAACAACTGAAAATTACTCCACAAAATTCTCAATCACCTACTGTGGCCCAGTAGACCTATGAAGTACCTTTACCATAGCATGTCATTTATCCAAAATATCCCATGGATTTGCAACTTTATTAACAGCTAGGAAGTATGACTTAACAAGTCCTGATGAAAGATTTAAAGTAAAAATATGAGGAAAGTGAGGGAATATTGAGGCTCATAATGGTAGATTTCAATAGCATTTCCATAGGTAGAAATATCTTGATTTGTGTGTAGTTGCTTGGATTTATACTAAATACAGTGAAGATTATAGGACAATTAGTTTGTCACAAGCCAAACTATTGAATTTTAGAGAACTGAAGGACAATGTATATTATTTAGATCAAAGAGAAAAATGAAAAACATACATTAGTACATGCTACAAGACTGAAAATAAACTGAAGCTATTGGATATGTGCCAATAAAAACTAGACTCACCAAGCAGAAATCCATTTCAATTCAAAAGAACAATTCTTACATGATTTTTGTGATACACATTTCTGAACATTTTCGATTCCTTTCCTAACTGATATCTGGGTTTCTCTTCAGGTGGAAGCAACATGAAAGTTGGAAGTAAAACTTCCATGCAAATATTCTCTTTGGAAATGATGCAAGATTCTTCAGTGTTATTTCAATACTTCAGTATGATTTCAAATTTACTATTTGAAATTATATTTTCAAAGAGTAAGAAGTGCCAAGTGCTAGTGGCTTTTACCTGTAATCCTAGCTACTCAGAAGACAGAGATTTGACGATCGTGATTCAAAGCCAGCCTGGGCAGGCACATCCATTGGACTCGTCTGGAAATAACCACCAAAACTAAATGGCCGAAAGTGGCCCTGTGGCTCAACTGGCAAAACTCAGTCCTTGATCTGAAGAGGAATGGGACAGCCTCTAAACCCCGAGTACAAACCCCATGACAGGCATGTTACGAACAAAATTGCAATAACAAGACATTCACAATATTTATCTGTAACGTCGAAAGTCTACAAACATTGAGTTAGGCATAAGTTCTTCAAAATACTCACTGCCTTATAATGAGAAGCCATCTTTTGACGACATTATAGAGAGTTATGCCAAATTGAGTTCAAAATTGATCAATTCAAAATTTTCTTTCAAAAACTTTCAAACACATATCACAAAGTTGTTTCCATAAATAGAATGTGAGGGATCAATATCCTTTTCCTACATATACCTAGATTCTTACGAGTATGCTATATCCTATCAAGAGTATTCCTTGAATTACATACTGACAGCAGATATTTAGTATTGTACAAAAGAATCTTTGTGAATACTGAGACTCCACGATGGAGCATGAAATTCTCTCTCTTCTGAAAATACCAAGTGCCCATTAATTAGTATGCCCAGGTTGTTTGTTGAAGAAAGAAAACTGAGGAAAGTACTATTTCCTACGTTTGAAGTGTAAGTGGAACCATCAAAATAGGTATATTTGCCCGGCAATAATATGTTCCATTTCATTTATTATTGCTGTAGAACATAAAAATATGAGAAAAGTATAGTGATATTTGATCCCTCATACAAATTTCCCACCAACTTCTGTGCTCCAGTCAGAAGAATAGTTGGGAAAATTTTACAGGTTTCATAAATCAAATAATTTTGCAATGTATTTTTCAAGATAGAAGATTCCAATACATCTCAATATTTCTTATGTGTTATCTAATCTGCAGAAGGATTCTGTGACCTCTTTGAAATGCCTGTGGCATGCAAAACAGATTCTTTCATGTATTCATTAATTATCAGCCAATATTTATTAGTTTGGGAGGTAAATTTACATATTTTGAAGATACCATATTTTTTAACAGAGAAACATTTATGAGGCAAGAACATCTGCTTCATTTGAGAATTTTCCATTATATTTCTGAAATGTTCAAAGATGATGAAGCTGTAACTTTTTTACTGTAATTAATTACACTTTCATGAAACCATATCTGATGAATCTAATGTTGTTTTCAACTTGTGTGTAATTTGTCCCACTTATTTAAGTCACCAACCATCATTTCATAGCCGATTTAACATTCCTTGTCCACAACATTCTAACTATTAAATAGCTTTTGAAGGATATTTTATGAAGATATGCCTTGTAAAAAATACATTAGAGGTTTGGATTCCTATTTAATCAGTAGAGTTGAAATATTGACCACAGAAGAGGAAGTTTCACATGTGAGAATCTTGTGCAGATTTATGATAGGTGTGGAAAGTTGAGGGTTTCTGATTATGGACATATTTGGGCACCAAGACTTCTACTTTGTAATTTCAATAATTATTAGGAATTTGACAGAAATATCTGAAAACAATGATTTCAACGTTAATTTATAAATGATGCCTTGGAACCTGGAGACAGGAAAACCTGTTCTTATCGATTGATGTAGGGATATAAAGAAAAGGGAACTGTTATTATATCCACATTTCTGTATATATACTACAAACCCATCAACATAAGTATCGATGTGTAAACATAATAGTTGTGCAAAGTGTATTTATAAATACTCATTGATTAATTGAATCTTATTCTCAAGGTGATGAATAGAGAGATTAGTTACATATGTAAGGACGTGAGTGAATAATTTTCTGGTGATATGTTTTACCCACTCCTCATTTCCTCACACTTTTTCTTCGGCCTCAAATCTCCATCCCCTCCCACAAGCCATAAAGTTTATTCCACTATGTTGCTTTGTGAGGATTTCAGTTGCATTGGATGAACCTTATTCCTTTGTCTCAGATATTATTATTCCCTTCCCTTCCCTAATTTAGATTAATGTACATATAATACGCCAGACAAGACAATCAAATTGGAGTGAAAACACTGGATAATACATGCGAAAAGGAAGGATAACACAATAAACATAATATATCTTAAAAACTAGCAACAAAGAGATACCTATCTTCGAGTTCATTGTGCTTAGCCTAATCCTCTATAATTATATGTATATGTATATAATATATATGTATATGAGGTATTGTGATCCTTTCCTAGGACTAAAGAGGACATATACCAATTTTTACAAATAAGGGAAACCATGGGGCATATACCAATTTTTACAAAAAGGTAAACCATGGAGCCTATGTTTGTTTGGGTCTGGCTCCCTTTATTTCATTAAAATGACATCATTTTTTCTCTGGAAACATAGAATTCCATTGTGCATTTCCTCCATACTTTATTGATCCATTAATATAATCTCAGGCATCTGGGGTAGTTCCATATTTTCCTGTGGTAAATAATGCTGTAATGAACATTCCTTTGCATTCTAATAGGATGAGGTGGGATCTCAATGTTGACTTGATAGGCATTGATTTTATTGTCAGAGATGTTGAGCATTTCTTGATAGGTTCTTTGGCCCTTCTCAATGTTGCATCAGTGAAGTCTCTCTTGAAATATTTAGCCTTCTTATCATAGGATTGTATATCATTTGGAATTTGGGGGCGGGAATTAACTTTTTAAATTTTCATTGTATTTCAACTCTATGACCCTTTTCTGTTTCATGGTTAGTGAAGATCTTTTTTCCAGGCTGTTGGCTTTCTATTTACCTTATTGGCTATATTCTTCATCATGCAGAAGTTCTGCAGATTCACACAACCCCGTTGGTCCAACCTTTATTTGACCTGATGCATTCATGCATCTCTAATAAGAAAGTGTCAACGTGTTCCAAGAAACCCTAATATTTTTCCTATTCTTTCCACTAATAATCTCGGCGTATCTTGCTTTACCCCGAGGTCTTTGATTTATCTGAAATTGATTCTGATACAGGATGATATATAAGTATCTAATAACTTTAATTTTTATTTGTGTAAACAATTTTGCCAGCACTGTTTATTGAACATTGCTTCTTCACATTTCTGCATTTTTTCTGCTTAACTTTCAGCTGATCTAATGATATCATATATTTTTTTTCCTCTAGAATTGCCACTTACAATATAGGTACCATGGTTTTCCTTATTGTAATAATTGATATATGTCCAGTTTCACCCTGGAAGAGGATTAAACTAGCCTAACAGCTATGGAAATATGTACATAGAAAATTAGGCTAAGCAAAATGATCTCTAAGATATGGAAAGAAATTTATTATCAATGTTGGCTCTTTTCTTACAATAGTATGAGAAGCTATTTATTTTTTTCCTTCATTTTCCTATGGTAACTCCCTTTATGTCAATGTATTTGATTTTGTTAGCCTATGGTTTGTATACATGTTAATCTGAATTGCAATAGGGAACAGGAACAACAAAACCTTGAGACAGAGGACATAGAGTGAACCAATGCCCCAATATTCCTCACAAGACAACATGAAGGAAATGAAAATGACAAATGCTTCCAACTCATGTTGTGCCCCTGAATGAGTCTTGTAAAGAAATAAGAGAAAACAATATTATTCTATTTTTTGTGGAAAAGATCCAGATCTATATTTCTGAATTCTGCCTATGATCAAAAAGAAATTCTAATGGTTGTTCAAGAGATAAGCAAAAATTAATAATACCTATTGCAAGGTATTTTGAAGAAATTTCATTCCTGCTTTGAATTCCTCCTACATGAACCTTGCTTATTGTGTACACACCTTCTCAGAAATTATGCTTGGACACTGTCTTACCACATTCCAAGTTCATTGAACATTTTAAATATTACCGAAATCATTCTATTAATTTAAGGCTTATAACAATGTTCTCTAAATCTTGCTAAGTGTCATACACAATATTCATGGATGTATTATGTGTCCAAGAAAATAGAATAGTATTTTTCATGTGCTTATATAGGAAAGAAAAACTATAGTGGATTTACTACATAATGGTATTCCATTGAACTTAAAATAATATGATAATTTGATCTCCATTTCAATTTCTGAAAGGCTGCATTATACCAATGCACAATGATTGATTATGTTAGCATTCTTTTGTTAAGACTACTTTCTCAAATATATATGTGTTTGAGAATTCTATTCAAGAGGCACACCAACATTGGGAATACATGGCTGGCATTGAGCCCAATGTAAGAGGCTTGGATATCAATGGCCCAATCATGATTTCAATCCTCATAACCAAGGAAGAAATCTAATAAATAAAATCCCTCAAAACACCTGTGATTAAAATTTATCAAAATTGAATAAAATCAGTTATGTTAGCAAGACAAAAAAATCACCCCAGTTTTAAATTGAAAAACATACTAATCTGCCCTGATTCACTTTATAAGTGTTGAAAGAGAGTAGGGAAAAATTGTAACGTAATTTCTTTGTTCACACACACACACACACACACACACACACACACACACACACACATACACACACGCAAAGTATTGCATCTAAAAACGGACAAGTAACAGAAATATATCATAACCCACACAAATCAGCTCACATATGTATAATGATAAATATAGGGTTTGCAAAATCTTAGCCTATTATAACAGACAAATCAGGAAATAATAGCGTGGTCTCCTACATTGTCACAAATTGCCTAACCAATTCACAGTTTCTCTAGTAGCCAGAATACTTATGATTCCATAAGTAAGACATATTAGTATAAGGGAACAGAACTAGTATTACCATGGAGTCACATTAAGTGTTCTAACAACTGTTGAAATTAGGGAAATATCACTGCCCCTTTGAACATTACTCTGTGTATTTCAAGATGTTCCAAGGGAATGAATAACATCTTAAAGGCTCAAATGTGGCTGAAAATAATTCAGATACTTTTTCTACAGTTAGTATACAAGTGAATATGGGGCATTGTTGATGAACATTGCATTACTTTTGTGTCTATTTTTTAGTTGTTTTTGTCATTGGCCTAAACCTCTGAGCTTGGAGCAATCTCTGAGTTCTTCAGCTCAAGCATAATCCTCTACCATTTGAACAACAGGTCCACTTCTAGTTCTGAGGTTGTTAATTGGTGATGAGAGCCCCATAGAGACTCCTACCGGGCTGCTTTGAAATCGCATCCTCAGATCTCAGGCTCTGAGTTGGTAGGATTGCAGGTTTCTAAGTCACCCACATTAGGCTTTTTTCTCTTTTTCCTTGGTGTGTTGATACCTTTATGTTCTTGTTCAGGACTTTCATCCACACTGGAGTTCTACGAGGTATCTATGATTTTTCTCAAGGATAAGACTCTATAGTATTGGATTTTGAGGGGAATCATTCTAGAAATAAATTTCAGGAAAAATCCTTCACTTTCTGAATCTGTAAGGAGATTCTCATATGTCAAATGCCTCAGATACTAGAATTACCATCATGATCACCTGGCCTGGTCCAAGTATGATTTCCAAACCCAAAAATCATTTCCCATCTCCTATTCATTTTCCTCGCATGGAGGATGAGAAACTCCCTAATCTCAAGAATAAACATATAATGTTGATTATAAATTGTATTGAGCCGTACAGTTTGAAACCAGTAAGTTTTAGTCTTCCCTATAATCTTCATTAATGAGAAAATTACTCATAGGATGGAAGAGTGAACTTTCCATTCCCATTAGTCCTCAGTAAAAACAGTCTTCACTATATAAATGGCCAATTCATCATTCACATATCATTGGAATATTTTTGACATGAAACAGAGAATTGAATTCAATTTCTTTAATATACTTACTACCTTCTTGGGGATGGAATACATGAAGCCCGAATGCAGTGACCGGCTAACATGAGTACAACAGTCTGAAGTTGAATAAGTTTGTGGTTTTCAGCATTGATCAGAAAATAAAATGCTTGAACATATCAATGCATCTAGAATCCATTGTCCGGCTCATAAAATGATGAGGGCCAATATTGAAAAGCAACACCAATTTCATTATTCCAAATGAAATAAATGCTTTCAAGAAATTCATAGGAAGACCAAGTGCTGTTTATTGTTGCTGTATTGGCCATCTCACCATGTTATTAAGAGAGACATTTGTTTTCGTATTCCATTAACTCAAACGTGCAATGCATTTTGTGATCCTAATGTGATCATTTGTGATCACATTCTGTAAAATGATCATAATGTGATCATTTCATTCTAGCAATTATAATCCTTTAAACCATTTCATAGGTACTTTCATTAGAGATGTAATAAGTTTTGCAGTTTTATAACTTTTTTTGATTTCTCTATTTTCATCATATTGTTTTATGTTCTATTCAGAAATATGAAATTTGAAATCATATATATATGTATATATACATATATAGCTGGTAAAATTAACTCTAAATACAATTCATTAACATACATGTATGTTAATGTAAATCTTTTCTCAAGGATTTCATACAATATTTGGTTTTTGTCGATTGTGGGGCTTGAACTCTGGGCTTAGGCACTGTCCATGGGCTCTTATGCTCGATTTTCTAGTGGTTAATTGGAGATCAGAATCTCACAGACATCCCTGCCCAAGCTGATTTTGAACTGTGATCCTCTGTTATCACACACCTGAGTAGCTAGGATTACAGGCCTGAGCCAACAGTGCCCAGATTCATCAAATACTTTTATAAAAATTCTGTGAGAGAATTCAAACCAGTTAGTTATATATGCAATATTTCATTAATCACTTTCAAAATGAGGATATGGTACCAATCACAAGTGTATATATTGACCAATTACCAGGTGAAGATTCTTCCATTCACATTTCACTATTTATGAGATGAGTGAACCTGAAATGATGAAATGGGCATAAAACTTATTTCTGCCATAACTCTGTCTTTTCCTCCTTCCCAGGATTGAAATTGAGAATAAGAGAATAAGAAGAACATTCAGATATGATAATTCTGATTTTATGTACTTTGGATGATGATGTTTCCTATTGGTCCTAGTGAATCACAGTGACACTAGGTCAGAAAGCAATCGTAAACTTCCTTTTTATTGAGCACACTATATGCGTATGTAGAATAGAAAGTTTGTTGTTCATTTATCCTATTTCATTTTTTTCTTTTTTTTTTATTGTGAAAATACCGTATAGAATGGTTACAATTACATGGGCAAGATAATGAGCACATTTCTTATCAAATATTGTTGCATCCTCCTTTGTTTCCCCCTTGCATCCTGCCCCCCTCGCCAAAGTCGTAAAGTTCGTTTTTCAACATAATAACTTGTACATCTTATTGTTGCATTTATCCTATTTATTTACTTTTAATTTTGAAATATAATAGTGTGTCATAGGAAAAAAGCATTTTCTTTATTGTTGTTGCCAAACGATTTGATTGTGCCCCAAATAAAACTTGGGATAGGATGTTCCAAGAATTTTGACAAAGGGAGAAATACATGCTTGGCTGGGGTACTAGATTAGAGTGGCACTAACTTTATACATGAATTTTAAAAAACACAGGAAGATTGACCAATGTAAGAGCCATACAGGGGTTTGTGTTTTGCTGTAGGCTAGCTTTCTAAGAATTTGGCCACACCACCTCTTCTGACTTTTTCATTTGATAGTGAGATAAGAGTCTCTATGACATTTAAGCCCTGGCTGATATCAAAAAGTGTTACACAGATCTCAAACTGCTGCATTGATTTGATTTCTTGCATGAAGAACAAATGCTAGGTACTATAAGAGTATTTTGTCAAAGCTTAGAAGCTTATATGTATTCAAAATTTTGGCCTCTGTTTAGTGAAATATTAAATCCTCATACATAATTAATGAATATATACAAAGGATGATTAAAAGGATATTTGACTCATACAAAATGATGGGTCATTTTATATGTTTTCTTCACAAAATACAATAGCCAAACTATCTATACTACAGCATTAAAAGTTACACAGGATTAAATTTCGATAAAATTAATATACCCACAATTTTGTCAACCTTCATCAAATTAAGAGGAACAATTTTGTAATCAATACCCTAAATATAGAAAAAGGACACATTGAATCTCTTCATGTTATCAGATTATTACCACGGCATGAAAGTTAAAAGATTCAAGCTGAATTCCAGGTCATATAACAATATAGTGAATGGCTTCATATATTAACAACGTTTCAGAATACAAATAATTTACGTTTTGGCCATTAGGTAGTACCACCTCTAGTGTTTGGAAAACATGGCACACAGAGTATGACATAATTGCCCACACAAAACATCTGATTGGAATAGAGTTCTAGAAATACAACTCTAGAAATACACAAGTTGGAATTCCACTCTCATAGTTTCCATTACATGCTACTGAGATTGCAAAAGAAATACAAAAATCAAAAAAAAAAAAAAAAACAAAAGCATTTCTACACACACACTCTCTCACATAATTTCAATACATTTCCAACTATTTACCTAAAAACAATACCCAAATTTATCCATGAATAATAGAGGTTTTGTATTGCCAATATTTTCCAAGGAAACATTATGTTTCTGTATTTCACCACAGGTATGGCAACCTGTAATATATGATCTTGTGGTTTTTATCATAGGTACACTGCAAGAACCTCTCAGGATCCACAGAATTCTAAAAAAAAATACTCGTAACAAACAATATACGGTGGAATATGTAAATCTTTACTATTCCTGCTTTATGAACTATATCTTACTTTAGGGATCCCTATTGGGAAAATGAAGACACAAAATATGAGAGTATTTCTGTCGAAATATGTTCTGAAATATTCCCACTTCCCATTAGATAGTTCTTACACTATAGTATTATGAAAAATGTTCCTTCTAGTGAAATAATTTCTTATTTGGGTCCATTGGAACTATTATTGTCAGTTATCTTTGGAGATGATACATCCATTGAAGGCCTATGATTTATCTGCAGTCTTCCATTTCAATTTAGAAAGGCCCCATAATTTACTTGCTTGCTTACATGTCAGTCTAGCATATCTAAACTCAGGGTCTAGGAAGGTAGCTCGGGAATAATGATTAACTAGCTTGCATGAAGTTCTGAGTTTGATTCCTCAGTACCGCATATACAAAAATGTCAGAAGTGGCTCTATGGCTCAAGTGGTACAGCACTAGCCATGAGCTGACGAGGAGAGTGAGAGTTCCCAGTCCCAGATTTCAGGACCCAAGAACAAACACCAATACCGCAACAACAAAAAAATCAATGTTATCAGCATGTTTAAAATTCCAAACTGCATCAGGAGAAATCCTATGCTGTACTGCATACCCCTGTCAATATGAAATAAGGTAAACTAGAACACTTGAAATGATTTCTCAAAACAAATATGTAAACATGTGTATAGGCAGGTATCAGCATTCCTGTTTGGAGAAACTTTCTTAGAAAAAGGATGATTAAATATTTCAAAAAAGTCTTAAATGTTGTGATTTCTTCAGAGAAAGGAAAATCAACCATGTAGAACATATTAATCTCTAAATCTTTTTGTATCTAGACAAACTTGAATTGAAATACATTCATTTCTTTGTCTAATTTCACTGGTTAGGGTAACTTATAGAAACTTATAGAAGCATCTTTGGGTGTGTTGTGTCTTCAATATTGATACTGGATTTGTGAAATAGTCAGTGGCAAGTTCCTCTGTGGAAGTGAATAGTGAATATGAACAAAGTATGGGAAATGAACATAATTGATATCACATTAATAATAAGAAGATAATGTGGGTATTCAAATTTCCCTTATTGGAATTACTGAGGAGTTGAAACATTTCAATAATGCTCTGGGTAGAAAAAGAGAACATGTTTCGAGACAATTTTAACAAGAACACCATGGGAGAGAAGAATTAGAAGGCCAAGATTTGTCTATAAATGGAAAATCTGACATCTCGGTGATACAAAGAACATGGAAACTTAGGTACTGATGAAAACAGAGGATGCTATGGGAGTTCTTGATGTCTCAGGAAATGGATCAGACACACCAAAGCAGTGCACGAACCCTCATTGAAGTAGATAGAAACAATGGCCATTAAAATCCTTTGCAGAATCAATGATGAGGTTATGTGTCTTCTGAGGGAGTGATAATCATTACTTTGACGTGACAAATACAGCTCATGTAACAATCATAATTAGGCCTTGTAGCCCAACTTTTGCTTCTCTCAATTGAGTCAAAGTGTAAGACAATATCCAACTTCCTATAGTTAAATGAACTACATTTCATTTCAATTGTACTAAAATTCAGTACATCTCTGTTACTGAACAGCATGCAGTCTTGTCCTCATTTTCATTCTTTCTGATAAGCCACTGGTGTTTTCTATTTCTTGCATCGTTTTCCAGTAGGCTATGACACACAAATTACTTTTCTTAACATTTTTCAATGCATCCGATAGAGATAAATATAGATACCAGGCTTGAAAGTATTAAGACATTGTGCAGATGAAGAACATTTTGACTGTTTTTCATAATTGTTGCCTAATAATAGTGACAATTACAAATAGTACACATTGTATGCATTGTGAATTTAGAACTTGATATGACTGTGTGAGTCACGAAGAAATAGGAAAAAAAAATCACTGACAATGTATTCTAGACAGTGACCTTCAAAGATTTATGAACATTTGCAATTTGTACTCAGAAAATTCGGGCAAAATGTCCACACAGGCTTAGTGACAGGGAAAATGATTTAATGAACCTTTGTTTTCATGGAAATGCTAGAATCAGAATGACCAGGAACTATATGAATCTCTGTCTCAAAATGGATTCTCACAAATCACACCTTTCTGAAGTAAATATCCATAAACCAATTAGTGACAGAAAATTTATAGTCTCTCAAAAATCTAGTAGTGCCTATATTTCTCAGCATTTATACTCACTTTCAGTTTCCAGTTTGTGCCTGGACAACAGCCTAGAACAGTCATTAAATGTAGTCAATTATTATTAATCTAGTCACCACATACAGGATTGCATTTTGCAGCCATGAACACTTATGAAAAAATGTAGAAATTGAAAAACAAATACTATGTTCCTTTATTTGTGTTGGTCACTGTCTGGAAGGGCAGAAATAATCTCCTTATATTGTCACATATTTCCATTTTAATATGCCATGTATAGATTTCTCCTTACATTGATTCCTTGAGGCTTCTATAAGCTCTACATATTACAGCAGGTATAGAAAATGCTTAGCTTTACCCCTAGTCTCTTCTTGTGCAGAATTTCATGTAATTATTAGTGTTGATTAAATCCCAAGAATTGTACTCATGTTCAAATATTTCTGCAAAGATTACCTCCAATATTTTATACATTTCAATAGGAAAAGTGCTGCTGTCTTAATATGCACATCAACATAAACAACCTGACTTCAAAATGAGCATATCTGGTGATCATCTTCCGAATTCACATCTAAATTATATTCTAAATATAGTCTTGGAACTTTCTTTCAAAAGTTATATCTTCATAAATTTTACTTATAAACCAGTATAGGTAGTAGCTTGAATGTGCAGTACAGGTTAAAAATGAATTGCATATTCAGAAAGAAAGATATGCATAAACAAAGATTTTAATGGGAAAAACAAATATTAATTAATGATTTTCCTCATTTGTAAAATTGATTGCTAAATTTGGTATGACATTGGGAAGTGCTTATGGCATATGAGTACTTTCAAAATGTGCAGGTAATAGAGTTCTTAGCATTTATCTTAATTGTATAATAGAAATTGTAATTTATCTTAGAAACAAGGTAGAAAGAATGATGAAAAACACAATTCTGAAATTATTATGAAGAAGCAGTTTTAAAAACCTATTTTCATGCTGATCTTAAATCCTTGTCAAATATTTATGGTTCCTGTAGTGGTGTGAGGGAAATAGAAAGCTAGGGAATCTTCCTTGACACTTTTTCTTCTTCATAGTTCATGTATTTTGTTTTTTGGCATATTTTCTTAATATCATTAAGCAATTTCCATTCCTTCTTCATCCTTTCACTACTATGGTAGTGGAAATATCAAAGTATTGGCCATGATAGCTCTCACCTGAAATTAAGCATAACAGAGAATATTTGAAGAAGAATTTTAACTATTAATACAGGTGTTTTGATTCAAATTCGTAACTGTTTTTACATTGTAAAATTCATTATTTCAAACTGCAATCAATCAGTCAAATCGTATTTGTGTCCTTTAAGTCAATTGATTTTGAACCAAAGTTTTTGAATGAAATTTCCTGTCTTCAATATTATTCATCCAACATACAGGAAAGAAATGTTACAAAAATACATGAAAATATGACAAAATGAATACTTTTACAAACAAGGAAAACTGCATGATAGTTACATTTGGACAAGTATTAATTTTATGTGCGATATCTATGCCACAGTAGGATCTATTGGATATGTTTCTGAAGGAAAGTTATAATCCTTCAACTGTAACTCGTGTAGTAAGTTACAAAACCATGTTCGTTTCTCCTCTGTTCAGGCTTATTCGATTGTTCCTTTTAAATAAATGATCAACACAAAACTGAAAATTGCACACAAATGTCTGATTACTCTGTATGTAGTAGATGTAGTTTTATCAAATATAACAATTTTGCATTGCAAGTTATTTGCTCCCTTTAAGTAATCAAATGAGAATATATATATATATATATATATGTATATATATATAACATATACATATATATGTATACATATATATATAAATTGAAATCTTACATCCTGCTCAGACTTTCAGTATACAACACACACACACACACACACACACACACACACACACACAGACACACACACGTGTGTGGTATACTGAAAATCTGAGCAGGATTTACGATTTGATTTATAGAATACCTCATTGGACATTAGCCTGTGGTACTGTCTATATAATAAAACAAACACACTGTGTTAAAGAATTATCACTTTTTTTTTTCTTTTGTGAAGGCTGGAATTACATTGATTCACGCAGGAAAGTGAAGTGCAATTAAACTGAAATAAAATTTTAATGTTTACCTTGTTTATTGATATCTACAATAACTTAATAATGCTAGAAAATATTCTTGTCAAAACAACGTGTCAAAAAATGAACTTTACAACTTTGGTACGGGGGGAGGGGGCATAAGCGGGGAGGATTGGGTGGGGGTCGGGGAGGCTGGGAAGGGATGGGAAGAGGAAACAAAGGAGGAGGCTACAATGCTTGATAAGAAATGTACTCATTATTTGCCCATGTAATTGTAACCTCTCTGTATAGTATTTTCTTAAAAAAAAGAAAAAACTTCTTGTCAAATACATTCTGGTTTGAAAATTGAGATCAAATAGCTGTGCACCATGACAACCTCCTGTAATCCTAGCTAGTTAGGAGGCTGAGATCTGGGAATCATTGTTCAAAACCAGCCCAGGAAGGAAAGGTCCATTTGATTATTATCTCCAATAAACCACTAGAAAACCGAAAGTGATGCTGTGGCTCAAGCTGTAGGGTGCTTGACTTGAGCTGAAAAGCACAAAGACAGTGCCCAAGCTGAGAGTTCAAGCCCCACGATGACAAAAAAAAATTGAGGACAAAAATCATGAAATTATAGTTCCAGAGGAGGATTGTCAAGGATCAGTTAGGGGCTAAACAAGATCTCTCCTTGAAACCAGTTTTAAGGTTCTAGTGAAAAGTCCAAATCTAGAGCATCACACCAACCATGCCATTATAGTACAGAGATTTTGACAAGAGAGGAAATATTGAAATGCTCATATCCTGATTTCAGCACTTGCCAGTGTGTGCGTCAGTGGTGGCAGCTGCTGCCACATCGAAAATATCAACAGAGTGAGTCCAGGGAAAAGGCACAGAAGTGGTCTGGGAGTGGATTCTATTTACTGCCAGCAAGAACCAAATTCATTTTCCAGTGATACCCAAGGGTGGAGAAAGAGAAGAACACAAGAAAAATGTCAAGTCAAGGATTCTCAACTCCCCTCATAATAATCAGCAACAGAGCAGTTAATGAGTAATCCAGATGAGAATTCCCAAAGTGCTCTACAAAAACTACTGGTAAACATGCTGAATGAAAAGTTTGAAAGCTTGCAAGGGATATGATCAAAAAAGCCTAACCAAAGAATATTATAGGAATTATGTGAGCATGATGAAGCTAACTAAATACTAATAAAAGAATTTTGTGAGAATGTGGAAGGTAATCAAAGATAAATAAAGGAATTGCATGGGCAGAATGAGCATAAGCAAAGATTAATGGAGGCATTCATGGAACCCACAAACAGAAGGCTGGAGGAATACATAAAGGCCACAAAGGATATGCTGAATTAATCCCAACAGAAGGAAAGGGTGTCCAATGAAATTGTAAGAACTGAACTAAGGGATTGGAGAATGAACACTGAAAACCAAAACAAAAAGTAAAGGAGTCCATATCAGCAAAGAATTTGAAGTGATCAAATCTGAATATTTAGAATGAAAGAAAACAAACAAAAAAAAAAACCAAAGAAGAAAACCTTGCCAGTTGGTTAGCCCATGCAGAAGATTGAATTTCTGGGATTGAAAACAGCCTAGACATTATTCAGTACAGACAATTATTCAAATAATATCCAAGAAAAGTGATAGATCTATTTCATATTGAGGAACACAAACACAAGGCTAATTTATTGGTAAGGGGTATAGAGGAAGGATGAGAGACAGAAGTGAAAGGTGTAGGAAATTTATTTAAGAGGACCCTAGTAGTGAACCTCCCAAATTTGCAAAAAGATAGGGCCATTCCAAAAAAGAAGCCTTTAGAACCAAAAATAGACTGGTCCAGAACAGGACTTCCCATTATCACATGTAATTGCACAGGATCAAATGAGGACTAGGAAAGGATCCTAAAAGGTTTTACAGAGAAAAGACCAATCACCTTTAAAGGGAAACCAATCAGAATAACTTCACATTTCTAACCAGAGTTAATTAAAGCAAAAAGAGCCTGGAATGATATATGCAATGTCCTATAAACAAACAATGATGAACCAGGAATACTGTATCCAACTAAAGTCTCCTTCAAACCAAAGGTCTTCCACAGCAAAGAAACATTAAGACAATATAGCTTCATCAATGCAGCCCTACAAAAGACACTTAACATCCTACATCTAGGAAACCAACAAGAACATGATAAAGACAACAAAATAGCTCTGAAACAGAGAATATACCAGTCTTCAAAACCCAGTTGGCACAGTGCCAAAGACAGTGAATAAGATAGCAGGAGCTACTGAAAACTTTCAGTCCTAATTCTAAATATGAGCAGACTGAAATCTCTACGTAAGGAACATAGGTTGTCTAGTGAGATCAAAAAGCAAGATGCTTCTATCTGCTGCCTTCAAGAGACACTCCCTTCCCAGAAAAACAAACATATTCTGAAAGTAAAAGGCTCCAATGAAATCCACGAGGCAAACTCGGGCCCCCATAAACAGGCCAGAGTTGCAATCCTAATGGCAGATAAAATAAATTTCCAATTAAAATTAGCAAGAAGAGATAAAGAAGGTCACTACATACTGATTGATGGATCTATCATTCAGGAGGATGTTACAATTCTTAATATGTATTCACAAAAAAATGGAGCACGCAAATTTATCTAAGGAACACTACTTTCGCTATAATTAAACACATTAATTGTAAGGGAATTTAAAACATCACAATTTCTACTGGAAGATCATGCCAGCAAAAATTCAACTGAGAAACCTCGCATCTAAACAACTGCATAGACAACTAGACTTAATAGATTTAAAAAATATTTTACCCAGCCATATCAGAATATTCATTATTCTCAGCAGCACACAGAATATGCTCAAAAATACCCCACATTTTACGTCACACAGCAAATTTGTCCAAATTCAGAAACATTGAATTTATGCACTGCATTCTCTTAGACCACAAGGAAGTGAAATTAGAATTCAACACCAAATGCCTCCAAAGAAAATCTTGTAACACATGGAGTCTGAACAACACACTGTTGAACCACCAGTGGGTCACGGAGGAGATTAGAAAATTCAACACAAGGTTCTCTGCGACACACCAAAGGCAGTAGTCAGAAGCAAATTTGTTCCTATATCAACAAATCATAGAAATGCAAATCAAAAAAACATTAAGATTCCACCTCATCCCACTTGGAATTTCTATAATCAAGAAATCTAGTAACAACAGATTCTGAAGGGGATGTGGCCGAAAGGGAAACCTACTGCTTTGGTGTTGTGAGTAAACTTGTACAACCACTTTACAGGTTCCTCAAAAGACTACACATAAAGCTCCCCTATGAACCCACAATTCCACTTTTGGGCATTTAACCAAATGAGCACAAACAAGGCTATATTAAAGCTACAAGCACACCTATGTTATCGCAGCATTATTTACCATAGCTAAGATATGGAACCAACCCAGATACCCCTGAGTAGGTGAATCAATCAAGGAAATGTGACATATATATATATATATATGTATATATATATGCATACACATATATATATACATATATATATATATATATATATAATTCTGACTCCATTAGAAAGCATGTCATTGGTCCATTTGTTAGAAAATGGAAAGTCTTGGAAAGAAAAAAGTATATTAAATGAAGTAAGCCAAGCACAAAGAAACAAAGTTACCATGTTGTTCTTATCTGCAATAACTAGTACATATCTAGGACAATCAGAAATCTCAAAAACTAAGTGTACATGACCATATAGGATGACGTTAAATGAAATGAATCCCAAAAGAAAGACACAAGTGCTTGTTTCTTTCTTGTTTTTTTTTAATATATTTATAATATACTATGTGATTTTTTGTTTCTTTTGTATTTTCTTCCTGTATCCTACAAGCCCCTTTTTCAGTGTATTTGATTCTGGTGCCCTGCATATTCTATATACATATTTCTAATTTGGGGAGGGGAAGGGAAATAACAAAATGCTTCAATAAAGATATATTTTGATCCATTGGAACAATGAGATGTACAATATATTATGTTCAAAGGAGGGAGACTTTACAACTTTGGGGGGGTAAGGAAGGAGTTGTGGAAGTAGGGAGGGAAGGGATGGTAGGGAAAAGGGAAAAACAAATGAGGAGTTAAAAACACTCAATAGGAAATGTACTCATTATCTAACTCATGCAACTGTAAAAAAATATCTTTATATAAATTATAATTGAAAATGGGATTTGTACTTACTTAAACATACTTCTCAGCAATTATATTTGTTCATCAGATTTTTTCGGTGGTGGTTGTGTGGAGGGTTAACTTGCCATTAGCTGAAACAGGCTGTGGCAGGAAGCTTGAAAGTTCAGAGACAGACTAGAGTATATCAAAAGAAAGAAGGAGGGAAGAAAGGAAAGAAGTAAGGAAGGAAGGAGGGAAGGCAGGCAGGCAGGCAGGCAGGCAGGCAGGCAGGAAGGAAGGAAGGAAGGAAGGAAGGAAGGAAGGAAGCAAAGAATTAAGGAAGGAATCAACATAGGAAGGAAAAAGAGAATCAAGGAGATCCAGATCCAGATGCTGATAGCCCACATATTTATGTTATGTAAAAGTAAAAACAACAACAAATATTTTTTTAAAAAAAAAGGAATAGTAGTGATTCCCAGCACTTGGGAAATAGGCAGGAGAATACTGGGTTTAAGTGAATCTGGGCTACTTGAAAAATTCAAGAGGAACCTGGCCTATGAATGAAGACCTGTTACCACCAAATAATACCTGAGTGCCACTGACTGGTACCTAAAATCCAACTTTCTTTGAAGGCATAGAATATAAGAATCAAATTCAATGCCAGCCTATACAGAAAAGTCCATGAAAGACTATCTTGACCAAAGGAAATGGGAAGTGATGACCTGTAACTGTGAAGCCAGTAACAAAAGGAAGCCTATAAAATATGCAATTGTGGTCTATAGGCTTGTTCTGGGATAGCAAGCAGAATCCTCTCAAAAATAATAGGAAATCTTGATTATAATCATTCTAACTGGGGTGATGTGGTATCTCAGTGTTGTTCAGATTTGCATTTCTTTTAAGGCTTGGGAGGTTGTGCATTTTTTCATGTGTCTATTTGCCATTCTTCTTTCCTCTTCAGAGGAGTTTCTCTGTAACACTTTAGCCCACTTATTTATTGGGCAGTTGTTTCTTTGAGGGTTTGTTGTTGGGGAAATTAATTTTTTGAGTTCCAGGTATATTTTAGATATGAGACCCTTGTCTGTTGTATGGCTAGTGAAGATCTTATCCCAATCCATGTGCTTTTTATTGATCTTTCTAGCTATGTCCTTTGCCATGCAGGAGCTCTGCAATTTCATGCAATCCCATTTGTCCAACCTTTCTTTGAGTTGTTATGTTTCCGGGTCTATATTAAGAACATTTCGGCCGGTGCCAAGAAGACCTAAGCTTTCTCATATTCCGTCCTGTAATGTTTTCAGGGTGTGTACTTTCATTTCGAGGTCTTAGATGCATTTAGAGTTAATTCTGGTGCAGGGTGATATATAAGGATCTAGCTTTACTTTTCAACAGGTCTGTAACCAATTTTGGCAACATTATTTACTGAAGAGGCTGTCTTTCTTCCATTCTATTTTTTGAGTTTCGTAATAGGTCTGTGGGTTCATTTATGGGTTTTCAATACTGTTCGATTGGTTCTGGGGGTCTCTTCTTGTGCCATTACCAAGCTGTTTTAATTATTAGGGCGTTGTAGTAGAGTTTGAAATTTGGTGTTGATTTCCTCCAGCACTGTTCTTTCTATTAAGGATTGCTTCTGTTATCCGGGTCTTTTATTGTTCCATATGAATTTTTGGATTGCCTCTTCTATTTCCTTGAAGAATGAGGTTGGAATATTGATAGGAATGGCATTGAATTTGTAGATAGCCTTGAGAAGCATTGGCATTTTCACGATGTTGATCCTTCCAATCCAGGAGCTTGGGAGGTTTTGCCACTTTCTAAGTTCTGTTTGATTTCCTTTTTCAGGTTGTTAAAGTTTTCATCATAGAGGTCCTTCACTATTTTTGATTAATTCCTAGGTATTTCATTTTTTGTGGGGCTATTAAAAATGGAATTGCTTTTCTGATTTCAGCCATGCTTTTCTCATTGTTGGCAAAGAGAAAAGGTACTGATTTTTGAGGGTTAATTTTATACCCTGCTATTTTGCCAAAGTTTTGAATCAGCTTGAGTAATTTGGAAATGGAGTCCGTCTTTAAATACAAGATCAGATCATCTGCAAAGAGGGAGAGTTTTACTGCACCTTTCCCTATTTGGATCCTTTTGTGTTTGCATCTTGTCTTATTGCTCTAGCTAGGCATTCTCACATTAAATTGAAGTGGAGAAGTGGACATCCTTGTCTCGTTTCTGAGTTAAGAGGAAATGGCTTTAGTTCTTCACTATTAAGTATAATGCTGGTTGTAGGTTTGTCATATATAGCCTTTATTGTATTGAGGAATGTTCCATGGATTCCTAGTTTTTCCAGATCCTTCATCATAAAGGGGTGTTGGATGTTGTCAAATGCTTTTTCTGTATCTATTGAGATAACCATGTGGTTCTTATCCATGCTTTTGTTGATGTGATGAATTATATTATTTGATTGGCATATATTGAACCAGCTTTGCATCCCGTTTGATTGTGGTGTATGATTTTTTAGATGAATTGTTGAAGTCGATTGGCCGAAATTGTATTGAGAAGGTTTGCATCAATGTTCATCAAAGATATGGGTCTATGGTAGTCTTTCTTTGATGAGTCTTTGCCTGGTTTGGGGATGAGGATTATGATGACTACATAGAATGAGTTCGGTAGTGAACATTCTCTTTCAATTTCCTTGAAGAGTTGGAGGAGGATTGATATGAGCTCTGCTTTCAAGGGCTTGTAGTATTCCATGGTAAATCCATCTGGTCCTGGGATTGTCTTAGATGAGAGGTCTCAATGCTGTTTATATCCTTGCTTGATATGGGCGAATTAAAATGGTTTAACTCATCTTGATTTTAGTTTTGGCATGTCCATATTTTCTAGGAAAAGTTTCATTTCTGCAAAGTTCTCAAACTTATTACCATAAAGTTTTGAGAAGTATTCTCTTATAATGTTCTGAATCTTGATTGTTTCTGTGGTGTTGTTTCCATTCTCATCTCTAATATATTTATTTGGGTGTGTTCTCTTCTTTTTCTGATAAGATTTGCTAAGGGCCTGTCAATTTTGTTAAATTTTTTGAAGAACCAAATCTTTGTTTTGTTGATTATTTCTATGTGGTTTTTTAATTCTAATTCGTTTAATTCTGATTTATTTTTAATGATTTCTTTCCATCTACTGTATTGGAGCTCATCTTGGTGCTCTTTTTCAACAGGGTTCAGATGTTTCATTAAATTGTTGGTTTCAGATCTCTCCAATTTGTTAATGTAGAAACTCAGTGCTATAAACTTGCCTCCAAGTATTGCCATTGCTGTGTCCCAGGGGAGCTGATAATTTGTGTGTTCATTTTTGTTGAATATCATGAATATTTAAATTTCCTTTCTAATCTCTTCCATAATCCACTGGTGATTCAACAGTGGGTTGTTCAACCTCCATATGTTACAGGACATTCTTTGGTGGCTTTTGGAGTTGAGTTCTAATTTTATTTCCTTGTAGTCTGAGAAAATGCAAGGTATAATTTCAATGTTTCTGAATTTAGACAACTTTGCTTTGTGATCTAAAATGTGGTCTATTTTGGAAAATGTTCCATGTGCTGCTGAGAAAAAAGTGATACTGCTGGGTGAAATATTTGGTAGATGTCTGTTAAATTTGATCTATACAGTTGTTTAGTTCTTCGCTTTCTCTATTGAGTTTTTGCCGAGTTGATCTATCTCGTGAGGATAGCTGTGAGTTAAAGTCCCCAACAATGTCTTTGGATATATGTGAGATTTGAGGGAAAGTAGTGTTTCTTGGATAAATTTGGGTGCTCCATTTTTTGGCGAATAAATATTTAGAATTGTAATATCCTCCTAAAGGAGAGATCACCTAATTAGTATGTAGTGACCTTCTTTATCTCTTCTCACTAATTATAATTTGAAGTCTATTTTATCTATTTTATCTATTTATAGGATTGCAACTCCCGCCTGTTTATGGGGCCATTTGCTTGGTAAATTTTATTCTACCCTTTCTCTTTCAAAATGTGTTTGTTTTTAGGTACAAGTTGTGACTCCTGAAGGCAGCAGAGAGAAGAATCTTGCTTTTAAATCCAACTTGAAAGTCTATGTTGCTTAATTGGAGAGTGTTATCGACCTTCTTGGTGGTTACAACAGCTAAGTTCTTCCTGTGGTTCTTGGATTCACAGTCTCGATGCAGCTTCATGGCCTTTATTGTGGTCTTGTTGGTTTTCTATGTGTAGGACATCTTTAAATATCTTTTGTAGGGTTGGTTTGATAGAAATACATTTTTTCAGTTTTTCTTTGCTATGGACAGTTTTTATTTGACCTTAGGATATGCAGGAGAGTTTAGCTGGGTATATTATTCTTGGCTGATAGTTGTTTCTCTTTAGGGCATCGCATACATCATTCCAGGCTCTTTTTGCTTTAATTGATTCTGCTGAGAAATCTCAGGTGATTCTAATTGGTTTCCCTTTAAAAGTGATTGATCTTTTCTCCTTGACAGCTTTAACGATCTTTTCCTTGGTCTGAATTGATCCTGTGTGGTTTATGAAGTGACAGTGGGATGTCCTGTTCTGGTTTGGTCTAATTGGGTTTCTAAACGCTTCTTGTATCTGAATAGGTCTATCTTTTTGCATATTTGAGAAGTTCTTTGCTAGGATCCTGTTAAACAGATTTCCTAGACCATTAACTTGCCTCTAGGTGCTCCTCTACACCCATTATCCTCAGATTAGGTGTTCCGATTATGTGTCCCAAATGTTGAATAGATCTATCAAATTTCTTGGATTTGTCTTGGATCTTTGCATGGTTTTTCTCTAAATATCTAGGCTGTCTTCAATACCCGATATTAGATCTTCTTCAAGGTCTAACCTACTGTCAAGACATTCTACTTTGTTTTTTTATTTCATTTCCTTCTAATAGGTTGGCTTTTATGGCTTCAAATTCTTTGTTGGAGATGAAGTTTGTTTAGATGAACTTCTCTACTTCCTTAATTTAGTGTTCAGTGTTTATTCTATGTTGATTGGTTATGCTTTCCTTCGACTCCCATTCCTTTTGTCAGGCTCCATTCAGCATTCCATTTGTGGTCTCCCTGAATCCTTTAGCTCTTTATGGATTCCATGAATGCCTCTACTGATCTTTGTCTATTCTCATCCCACTGTCACAATTCCTGTATTACTCTTTGATTCCTGATTACTCTTTCTCATGTTCATTCAATTCCTGTAGTTCTTTGACTATTCTCAGCCTGCTCACACCGTTCCTGTTTTTCTCTTTGACTGTTCTCAGCCTGCTCATGCAATGCCTTTCTCTTTGACTGTTCTCAACCTGCTCATGCAAGTTCTGTATCAATCTTTGAGTAGCTTCCTCAAGCTCACTAGATTCCTGTATTATACTTTGGTTTGCCTCCTCTCTCTCCCTATAATGCTAACACTGAGTCCTTTGCAGGTTTTCAATCCTTTCATTCACCATATTTACCAGTAGTGTTTGTAGAGCTCTTTTGGATCTCTTCTCTGTATTATTCATTAGCTGTTCTATCACCAGATTATCACGAGTGGCAGTTGAGATACCTGGACTTGCCATTTTTCTTGTGTTTTTTTTTTCCAGCTTGTTCTGCCCATTTGGTATGAAAGTAACACCAATATTGTGCTAGAACACTATTTTAAGGCAAGTACTGTAGTTGCACAGTCAAAATGGCTGCAGATATAATCTACGTCAACAGATACAATTTATTCAACATCAAACAAGTATGAATCAATGGGCTAAGAACGGCAAAGAAGAATTTGGCAAATCAGAAATTATTAGGTTTAGGGAGAAATCTGGGGGAAATAGGATTAGAGAGTTGTGGATAAGTAAAAGGAATGTGAATTTAGCTAAGTCCTAATCTCAGAAAGGGAAATGGATTGGACAGATGATGGGAGATAGACTTTTTAAAAAAGAAAAGAAAAATGGAAAAACAATTTTAAATTTAAAAAGTGGAGCACTTATAAATTATGTAAGGTTAAAGAAGTAACATTGAGATTAGAAGGATAGATTGAGAGTAAGGAAGGGATAGAAATGAGATATGAAAAACTAAAAAGTAAAAATTCTTAAAATTAGTTACTTGGAAATTATATAGGTATAAAGATATAATACAGCTATTAAAGAAGTTAAGCCTAAGAGGTTGTGAATTGAGAAATAAATTTCTGGATTAAGTATGTACACAGTGGGCATAAGATTTAATAATCAATGATGGGTATATATCTGGGGATGAGCAGAATACCAATTAAGTCATGCAAAAAAGGAAGAAAGACAAAAAACTGAAAAGAATAAAAAAAATTAAAAAGGACCAAAAGGACAAAAAAGATTTTAAAAAAGCAACACACACACACACCTAAAATAGAAATTATGAGAAGAAAGAAAAGATAAGAAAAAAAGATTAATAGAGAACAATTTTTTAAAATAAAAAATAAAATTTTAAAAAGGGTTCTTTGATTTTTTGCGGGGGAGGGGGGATGTAATGGGAAGATCCTGTATCTCCCCTTTGTCTGTTACCAGTCTCTTGGTGGAGTCTCTAGTCTGCTTGTGGTGTTTGGTTTTTCTGTGGCTTGTTTGGTTTCTTAAGTCAGTTTGTTTGAGCACGCAGAAAAATGCTCTGCTTTACCCAGGATTTTGTGATCCTCCTCCCAGGCTAATTCAGTGGGAGGGAGATCTCCTTTGAGTATCACAAAAGAGGGCGATGTCTTCTTCCTCTAGATTGAAGATGCTATGATTAGGCTAGGTTCTGGGTAGGGTTGAAGCCTTTCAGCAAACTAGCTTTTCCCTGAGGGGCTAGCTCCCGGGACACTCACAGAGCCCAGCCTGGAGCCATTCTCAGGATTTATGTTTACTGAATTTCAATTGATTGTCTAGGCTGCTTTAGGGAAGGGCCGCCTCTGTCTCTCTTTACCTAGTGAAGAAAGTCTCTCCTCTGGGGGTAAAGCTTCTCTGCCTGGGCTGGGTGACTTTCCCCTGGGTGGAGCTGAGCCGGCAGGTCATGTCAGGTTCCTGTGATCTGCTAAATGACTCTTTTGCTTTCTTCCAAGAACTGAATTGAAGCTAGCTGCTCTTCCAAGAGTTGAAGCTAGCTGCTCAGCCAGGCCTTTGTCAGTATCAAAGATGGAGATCTCTAGTGGTGGGGGAGGTTCGACCTTCTCTCCTCTGCTCCCTGAGAATGAGTGAGGGTTCTACTCACGCCAGATTCTTGGTTCCTGGGCTGTCTGGTCTGCAATCTGCAGGATGAAGATATCTGCTCCTTGTCAGTTCTTGCAGGTGTTGAGTAGAATCCACTCACCCAATGCGATTGACACCTTTGTCCCGGACTCTCTCTCTTGAAGTTATGGTGGCTACGGCCACCTCCACTGCTGCCACAGCTATTGGCAAGTGCTCAGATCTGTCTCCTTGCCTGGATTGTCCCTCTCTGGCCAAACTCTCTGTAATTTGATTGGCACACTGATGTGATTCTCTAGGCTAGGACTGTTAAATGGAACACTAAAACTGCTTTCTATGCTAGAGCTTATTTAGCTTCCAGCTTCTCCTCCGCCATCTTCCTCCGACTCCCCATCAGATTTCTTTCTTCACCCACCAACCTAGTCATGCTAATTAATGGGCACTTGGCTATGTCCAAGGTGTCACAGAAAGACATGCATATGGCTTGCATGCCATTAAATCACACATTTTTTTGATTGAATGTTCTCCAATTAGGCACAATAATTCATTGTTTAAAATAGTGAAAATTCTGGACTTTCCCTAAGATCAGAAAAAAAGCTGATTTTTTCTTTCTGACTTGACAGTTTCCTGTAACTCTTGTCCTTGGGAAAAAGTCATATAACCCCCACTGCTACGTGGGGGTCTCAATATTCCCAAAGCTTCCTTTGTACATCAGTAAATATCTGCTGTCAGTAAGACATTCATGATAGTACGTAACTCATTGTTAAGAATCAAGGTGAATGTAGGAAAAAATCAATGTATATATGGAAACCCCTTTGTAATGTGTTTGAGATTTTTTTGAAGGAAAATTTTGAATTAATTGATTCTGAACTTTGTAATTTGGCAAAGCTCTCTATATAAATTCCTACAAAAAATGCCTTCTCATCATAAAGCAGTGAGTAATTTGAAACACTTCTGCCAAACACTATGCTTTGCAGACCGTCCATGTTACACAGGAATATTGTGAATGCTTAATTTCTTGCTTTTGTTTTTTTGTGTGTCTTGGAGTTTGTTCTATGGGCTTGGACACTGTCCCTGCAAACTTTAGCTGAAAGCTTGAGCTTTGCTCATTTAGAGAGTGCACCACTTTCAGTTTTCTGGTGGACATGTGGGGAAAAATGTCTCACAGACTTTCCTGCCCGTGCTGGCTTTGAACAGCCATCCTCAGTTCTCAGCTTCTTGAGTACATTGGACTACAGGCCTGAGCCACAGGAGCTCAGCTGATCTTACTCTTATCTAATAAAATATCATCGTAGTAGTTTGGAAGTTATCCAGGGTATTTAAACAACATTGAAGAAAATTCGCATCATTTCCAAAGAGAAGATTTGCAATGAAGTGTTCTAGTCCACTTTGATGTTGCTTCCTCCTGAAGTGGAAACCTACATATCAAGGAGGAAGGAAAATGAAAATTATCAGACATGTAGATCTAAAACCAATAACTATGTCCACGAACTATTGAATTATAGGAAAATCATCTCTCAGTAGAACAGAATTCATTAATTTAAGTGAGATTACATTAATAGCCATTGTTTACCATTTTGACCATATACTTCTAAATGTGTGATAACTTTTACCTCTTTGTTATATGATTAGACACAGTTTCTACACACTATTTGCTATCTACATAATGAAATATATTTCTCATCTAATTTTCCCTTTCTGAAGACAATTATCTTGTAAACAATTGCTTTTATTCAAGTCTGGTCAAAACTCATGATTTCACAACATTCACTATTCTTCACTCTCCCAATATTTATTCTTCTAATCCTCATTTAGAAATGAATTCAATGCTTCCAACAGAAAGAATTACATCACCTCATCAGAAAGGCTCAATTCATTTTCAATCTCCTAGCATGTACTACTTTACATTTTCACTACCCTCTCGTACATAAATAACATACTTTGTCCTCAGTTTCTCTAAATTCAGTGGTTTGGCTTCTCACAAGTTCAGTGTCCTATTCTATTTCCTATACTTTACTGTAACTCCAGCGACTAACTACACAATTAAAATGTTTTCTCCCTGTGGAAGTACAGTTGAAATCTATGAAAGTGAGTCTCAATATTCCCTCACTTTGCTCACATTTATACTTTAAATATCTTTCATAAGAACTTGGTAAGTCATACTTCTTGCTGTTAATCACGTTACAATCAGTTTGGGTAAAGGACATGATACTGGTAAAGGGACCTTCCTAGGTCTACTGGTCCACAGTGTGTGATTGAGAATTTTTGGAGTAATTTTCAATTGTTTAATGCTGTAATCCATAATATAGAAATATTCAGTCATCAAAATATAAAATGTTCAATTTTTTCTGTATGAGAAAATTGGTTACATAGAATCATCTAGACATTTCTGTCAGTTTGGCTGTGTGTCCTCTCAGTGTTCACCATTGAGTTACATGTAATCAAACCAACAAGCATATACTATGTTCAATGGAACCAAAGTCTAAAACAGAAAGTATATATTCAATTCATATTATTGTTTTGTTTGTGAGGAGGATGCTTCATTTTCTGTATACTTCCTACACTATGAAATACTGAATTAGGATACCTCTGTATGTTCCACAAAGAGAGATGCACAGTGGCCGTTGTGTGCTAATTTTCAAATCAAGTTCTTTTGTACATAAATAATCTAATGAACAAAATGGTGAAAGCAGTCAAGTATTTTTTTCTAATGGTTCTCTACACTGTCCAATTAGACCAGGACATACTTAGAAACCCTGCCACAACCTAAATCAAAATTCTATTTTTAATTTATTTTTAAATGTTTTTTCCTTGTGAAAATACAGGATAGAGGGGTTACAGTTGCATGAGCCTGGTAATGAGTACATTTCTTATCCAGCATTATTGCCTCCTTTGTTTTACCTCTACCATCCAGTCCTCTCACCTCCTCAATTACACCCCCTCCCTTAAATCCTAATTCTTTCAACTGGAAAATTTTAAAAAATCATCATCAGTCTTCCTTAGATTGAGAGTACATATTGTGTTGCTTCAAGTATATGCACAAATGTATTAGGTCTAAATTTTACATCTCAAGTGGAATTAATGTGTAACATGTTTTGTTATTTTTCAGAGTTCATCACTGATAAGTTGTCTTCTATAGTTGAAAAAGTTTAGTGTAAATCATTGAAGGCACAGGAAGATGTGAGGGCATGAATAAAAAACTCTTCACGCTGGGTTTCCTTCCTGGAGCAATTTGTGTTAATATTATGTTGCATATTGTATTCATTCTTTTGGTGTTCATTTTTGGTGGTGCAATGTGAGTGTGTGTGTGTATGTGTGTGTGTGTGTGTGTATAGATAACATGTTCAAATCAGATACTACGTGGTGAAATCAAACTAAAATATGTGAACAGCGTAATTGATCATTTGGTAAAATTATTTACATGTTGGACTCGAATAGATTATTTTTTGGCTGTGAGATTGGCTCAGTAGTAGAATTTGTGCCATTCATGCATGAGACTCTGAATTTGATTCGTTAGCACCACAGAAGCTGAAAAAGCCAGAATTGATGTTGTGGCTCAAGTGGTAGAGCGTTAGCCTTGAGGTGAAATATTGAGGGACAGTGTCGAGGCCCAGAGTTAAGGCCCAACAACAGACAAAATGATTAGATTTTTTTTAAAGAAGGAAAAAGCTGACAAATTACAGCATTAAGTACCATTCTTTTTAACATCTTCTTCATTACCATTATCTGCTCCAATCCATTTGGCCTGAGACAGCTTTATCCAATATACAAAATAACCATTTTCAAAAAATTGTTATATGTAGAATGCCTAATGGGACTGATCCACCAGTGTTGGTTTCATACCTTAGCTATATTAAGTAATGATAAAATGTTCATAGTCGCGTTGGTATATTTAATATATCCTAGTATTTGATCAATCCTTTGGGTCAATGCAAAGGAATTGGTTTGGCTAATTGATAGAGGAGCTCTGTTGTTAATATATGAGGAACATCCAGAATACTTTCCAAGGTGGGTGAACCTTCTCTACATCCATACAATAGACTAGCAGCATTCCCATTTGGTCACATATTTGTCAGCTTCTGATATGATTTCTTTTCTAAATATGTCCAATTTTAACATGAGTCAATAGAAATCTCAGTGTAGTTTTCATTTTCATTCATTTACTTCTGGAAGTTGTTTCAAATTTGCAGACAAACTTGATATTAATGCAAGGAAGCTCCTTTGCTGTATATTAGCAATCTTCTAGGTTAAGAATGATGCATTTGCTACATGAGCAAGCTACTATCTAGCCATTATTATTAGCAACATTGATACTTTTTTCCTTAGTAAGAATTTGTATATTAATAGCTACTTTCAAGGATAACAAACTATATCAACAGAGAGATAATAGATTAAACATATAAAAGAGACAATATTAATATCCAAAATATTAAATTCAATACAAGGTGTGTCAAAGAGGACAAATAAGTTTACATTCACAAAAAATGACTATGAGAATAGAATAATTATAAGGCATTGTATTAAAAAAAATACACTTGAATTTTGGGTTAAACAAATATCTTACCAAAATTCAAAGAAAATTATCCAAAGAGATAAGAAGATGTGTCACTATATCAATGTGTCTTACAGCCATAAGACAAGCTCATATTTCTTATCAGATTTCATGTATAAAAATTCATGGTCATTGAAACGGCAGAGCTTCTGCAGGGCAAAGGACATAGCCAGCAAGATAAATAGAAAGCCCACAGATTGGAAGAAGGTCTTTACTAGCTATACAATGGACAAGGGTCTCAAATCTAAAATATGTTTGAACTCAAAAAATTAAATCCCCAACAACAAATCCTCAAAGAAACAACTACCTAGTCAAAATAACTGGACCGAAGACTTAAAGAGAAATTTCATTGAAGGGGAAATAACAATGGCCAATAGACACATGAGGAAATGCTCAACTTCTCTAGATATAAAAGAAATGCAAATCAAAACAACATTGCGAATCCACGTCACCCCAGTTAGAATGGCTATAATGAAAAAATCTAACAATAACAGATATTGGCGGGGTTGTGGAAAAAAGAGAACCTACTGCATTTTTGGTGGGAATGTAAACATGTTCAGCTACTTTTGAAAGCAGTATGGAGGATCCTCACAAGTCTCCACATAGAGCTCCCCTATGACCCAGCAATCCCACTTTTGGGCATTTACCCAAATTTTCACAAACAAGACCATACAAGAGCTACCAGAACACCACTGTTTATCATAGCATTATTTACCATAGCTAAGATATGGAACCAACCCAAACGCCCCTCAGGAGATGAACGGATCACACACACACACACACACACACACACACACACACACACACACACACACACACACACACACACACATGAATTCTATGCCTTCATCAGAAAGAGTAACATTATCCCATTTCTTAGGAAATGGAAAGACAGGAAAAAAATACATTAAATGAAGTAAGCCAGGCCCAAAGAAACATAGGTCCTATGGTTTCCTTCATTTGTAATAACTAGTATAAGTTTAGGACAAGCAAAAAAAGCCATAAGCTGCATATATGACCATATAAGATGGTGTTAAGTGAAATGAACCCCAAGATAGGGACACAAATAGGTTTTATTTTTCCTTACTATTGTATTTAATGTATTTCGAATGGAATTTTTTTTTTTGCTTCTTTGTATGTTCCTCCTCCATGGTATAACCCCTGTTTCGCTGTATTTGATTCCAGTGTCCTGCCTCTTGTTTATACATTTGTTTTTAATTTGGAGAGGGGAAGGAAAAAAATGATTAAAATAGGATACAGGTTGACCCACTGTAATAAGGAGATGTCCAAGACTCTGTGTTAAAAACGAATTTTACAACTTCGGTAGGGGGGATTAATTTGTGAGGTGGGGAAGGAAGCGATGGTAGGAGAAAAACAAAGAAGGAGGAAACAATGATCGATAAAAATGTACTGATTACCTTACTCTTGTAACTGTAAGCCCTCTGTACAGTATTTTACAATAAAAAACATAAAAATAAATTCATGCTAGTGATAAACACAATCCTTTTGATGTACACATGAGTTATTTGAATTTCTATTATGGCCAGAAATATTAAATATTTCTGCAGGTGTCTATTGGTCATTCTCATTTCATACCTAGACGAATCCGTTGGATAATTTAGACAACACATAATGGGGTTGTTGATTCTTACTAAATTGTTTTAAGTTTTTTTTATTGTAAAACTACTGTGCAAAGAGGTTTCAGCTACATGAACAAAGTAATGACTACATTTTCTATCAAGCATTGTTGCCAACTCCTTTGTTTTTCCCCTACCATCCCATCCCTCCCACCTCAACAACCACACTCCCCCTGCCAGCCTAAATTGTAAAGTTCGTTTTTCAACATAATGTCTTGTATATCTCATTGTTACAATGGGTAAACCTGTATCCCTATTTAAACAGTTTGTATTTCTCTTCCCCTCCCCAAATTAGAGAAGTGTATATACAAGATGCAGGGCACCAACAATAAATACAGTGAAAAAACAGGTTATAGTGTGAAGGAGGAACATTAAAAACTAACAAAAAATTACATGGTACTTTATAAATATGTTAGAAATAATAACATGAAAGAAAAAAAAAAACACTTGTGTCCCTATCTTGGGATTAATTTCGCTTAACATCATTTTATCATGTCATATGCACATACATTTGAACTTTTCTGCTTTCCCAGACATAAACTAGTTATTGCAAATAAAGGAATCCATTGGACCTATGTTTCTTTGGGCCTGCTTTACTTCACTTAATATAATGTTTTCCAAGTCTTTACTAATGAATGGGAAAATGTCATGCTGTCTGATGGAAGCATAGAATTCTATTATAGATATAGATATATCTATATAGATATAGATCTTATATATATCCTAGATAGATAGATAGATATTCTATATATATCCTATATATGTATATGTATACATATATCCTCTATACGTATAGGATATATATAGGCTATCTATCTATCTATCTATCTATCTATCTATCTATCTATCTATCTATCTATCTATCTATCTACCTATCACATTCTCTTGATCCATTCATCTACTGAGTGGCATCTAGGTTGGTTCCATATCTTAGCTATGATAAATAATGCTGTGTTCAACATAATTGTGCTGTTAGTTTTAACATTGTCTTGTCTGTAATCATTTGGATAAATGCCTCAAAGTGGGATTTCTGGGTCATAGGGAAGCTCTATGTGAGGTCTTTTCAGGAACTTCCATACTGCTTTTAAAAGTTTTTGAACAAGTTTACACTCCCTCCTACAATGCAGTAGTTTTCCCTTCTGGTAACACTCCCTCCAGCATTTGTTGTTATTAGAGTTCCTGATTTTATAGCCATTTCAACTGGGTTGAGGTGGAATTTCAATGTTTTGATTTGCATTTCTTTTATGGCTATAGAGGCTGAGCATTTCTTCCTGTGCCATCCTCATTTTCTCCTCAGAGAAATTTCTCATTTATTTATCTGGCAGTTGTTTCTTTGAGGATTTGTGAATTTGTTATGGTGGAGCTTTAATTTTGTGTTCTCTATTTCCATTGTATGTTGTATAGTTAGATATTCAATAGAAAGTCTCCCAAATGGTGGGTTTTGTACTCATATTTAGCGTGCTACCTCTGCCTATAGCCATGAAAAAAGTTCTCTAGTTGAATGCAATCCCATATACTCAGCCTTCCTTTGATTCGTTGTGACTGGATTGTTATTTATCAAATTTTGACCTCAGTATCCACATCAATACAGCATCCCCTATTCCATACTATGATATTTCATGATACATAAACCTACTTTGAGGACTTTGTTTCAATTGGACTTATCCAAGGCACAAGTTGAAAGATGAAGATCTACTTTCAATTATTCATGCATATATAGTTATTTCTACCTGCACCATATTGAGAAGAGTTTCTCTTTCTGATATCTGATGATTTTGACACCTTTATTGAAATTTAGGTGGCCATAAATCTCTGGGATGATTTCTGTGTGTTTAATGCTATTCCATTGGTCTTTAGGCCTGTTTATGTGCCAATTCCAATATGTATGTATTTACATGCGTGTGTGTTTTGTGTATACACACCTGTATAGATACATATACATGTGTGTATATATGTGCATATGTCTGCATATATGTTTGTATATATATCTGTGTGTGTATGTGTGTATGTGTTTTGTGTACTTTGGAGGTTTTCTGTGTGTTTAATAATAGAGTTTGTAGTGGAGTATTGATATTCTTGCTATGTTTTCCCTGCTAAGGATTGCTTTCTGTTTCTTCTGAATTTCTATGTCATTTTTTTATTACTTCTTCTCTTTCATTAAATGAAGTTTTATGGATATTGATCAGTACTGCTTTGGATTTGGAGATAGCTTTTGAGAGTTTTCCAAATTTCTCGATGTTAGTACTTAGAATACATGAGCATGTGCAGTTTTCCCGTGTTATTAAATATGCTTTATTTTCTATTTTCAGATGATTAATGTGTTACTCACAGAGGCCCTTCACTTCCCTGCTTATGTGAAGTGCTAGGTATTTTCTTTTGGAAGCTAGCACAAAAGAAGTTGCTTTTATGGTTTAAGCTTCATTCTTCTCATTTGGGGCATATTGAAATGATGCTGATATTGTGTGTGCATTGTAAACTCTGTTATTTTGCCAAAACATTAGAAGAGCCAAAGGGAATTGTGATTGTAGTCTATAAGTCTTTCAATAGAAGATCATGGAATAATATTCCATGAGTTTCTATTTTCTCCATACTTGTCATAATAATGAAGTGTGGGATCTTATTGAATGCTTTTGTACATCTATTTGCAAGATACGTTATTCATGTGCATTTTCCTACTGATGTACTGAATTACATGGATAGACTTGCTTATATTGAACCAACTTTTCCCTGGGAATTGAACTTGTGTCCCCAGCCTTGAACTTGGGGCATGGGCCTTGCACTCAATGCCTAGAACTTAAACTTAGAGACTAAGCCATGAACTCTCAGCCTGGCATTTAAATTGGGGCTTTACACCTTGATATTGGGGCCTGTGACTTCAACTCAGGGCTTGGACTTTGAACTCTAAACCCAGGCCTCTAAATGCTGTTTGGACCTTGAACTGTTTGTCTGAGACTTGAACTTATAGCTGGGCCTGAAACTCTGATCCTGGCCTTGAACTCACAGCCTAGACCTTGAACTAATAGCCTGGGGCAAGAACTCATGGGCTGGTAGTTTAACTGTGGCTAAGGACCTTGAAATCAGGGACTGACAATTGAAATCATAGGCTGGGCCTTGAACTTAGGTCCTGCAACTTGATGTACAGACCTGGCATTTTTACTCTGGAGTCCTTGGGTCCTTAGATTGGACATGCCTGCTCAGGCATAATCATCAACTATACTGTAAGGCTCCTGGCAGTGTGCATGCATATCCTGGGGTCCTTGGTTTGTCAGTGCTGGAGATCCAGCTACTGCACATGTGGCATTGATAGTGAGGGCTCCTAGTATTGTGCATGTGTACCCTGACATGCTTGGTTCTACTAGTACTAGTGAACCTGCTGATGCTCAAGATGCTCTGGATGTACCTGCCTGATGATTAATTACATGCTCTTTTGTTATCACATACTATTGTCTGTCAAAAATCAAAAGAAAAGAAGTAGGAGTAATGAATAACAAATTTCTGTTCTACCAACCCATAAAATTTCGTCATTACAAAGTAAGTGTTGAATTGCTCTCAGACCTGATGATCCTGTGATTGGTGATAAAATGCAAGTATGATTTCAATAGGACTAATAAAAATATGTCAACACCCAAACTACTTCAAATCAGAATGACCTTATGTGAATGTTCTTCTCATTCGCATTTTTTATTTGTTTATATGTTTTCTTTTCATTTCTTTTTTCCCCCTCATTGTAGTCAATTGTAGTCAATTTCAATCAGCCAAGGAATATATAACAGTGTTATGTCAGACAAATCCTTTTTGTTCTTGCTTTCATGGTTTCAGGATTCACTTATTTAATCAATTTTGAAAGTGTGAATGTCAGTATTTCAACTGGTAATTGATCAATGTATTCACATGTGGGTGGGTATCATGTCTTCATTCTGATATTGATTAATAATATATTGTGCAAATAACTACCTGATTAGAATTGTCTCTCTGCATTTGTATAAAAATATTTGAGGAGATTCTTGAAATGACTTACAATTTGCACTTTAAGAATATCTATATGAAATCAATATATTTAGAGCTAATTTTATTTTATTTTATTTTATTTGGGTCTGGTCGTGGGGCCTGAATTCTGGGCCTGGGCACTGTCCCTCAGCTCTTCAGCTCAAGGCTAGTGCTCTACCACTTGAGCCACAGCGCCACTTCCGGCTTTTTTTCTTTTTGCTTATGTGGTGCTAAGGAATCGAACCCAGGGCCTCGAGCATGCAAGGCAAGCACTCTACCACTGAGCTACCTTCCCAGCCCTTTAGAGTTAATTTTAAACTATCTATATACACATGGATTTCAAATTTCACATTACTATATGAAATATGAAAACATTTATTATTGTGAAGATAGAAAAATCAAAATAAGTTATATAACTTCAAAAGGTATTGTATCTCTTAGTAAACGTATTTATGAGATTGTTTAAAGAATTTCTTTCTTGCTATTGAAAGATTTGTTTGTTGCTTTGTGTGTCCCTCTCCCCGAGTATAACCCCTGTTTTCACTGTATTTGATGTTGGTATAATTTGTGGAGGGGAAGGGGAAAAACAAATTGTTGTAATAGGGATACAGGTGGACCCATTGTAATAATGAGATGTACAAGATGTTATGTCAAAAGAAGAACTTTACAAATTTGATGGGAGGGGTAAGGGGTGGGGGAAGGAGGGAGGGTGGAGATAGGAGGGGAGGAATGGTAAGGGAAAACACAGGAGGAGGCAATAATGTTTGAAGAATTTACTCATTGGGCTGGGAAGGTGGCTTAGTGGTAGAGCACTTGCCTTGCATGCCGGAGCCCTGGGTTTGATTCCTCAGCACCACATAAGAAAAAAGAAAAAAGCCAGAAGTGGCGCTGTGGCTCAAGTGATAGAAAGCTAGTCTTGAGCTGAAGATCTGAGGGACAGCACCCAGGCCCAGAGTTCAGGCACCACGTCCAGAAACCCCGCCCCCCCACAAAAGAAATTTACTCATTATCTTGCTCATGTAGTTGTAACCCTTCTGTACGGTATTTTCAAAATAAAAACATTAAAAATCATAATTGCTAGTTTATAATTGTCCTCCTAGGGTCACTAAAACCAATGTATATTTGAGTTTATGGAATGTGAGAACAAGAAGACTTCTTACTGACATGGTAAGGTGGTGAATACAGGAACAAATGAACAGTAATTGCACTTGCCAGGAATTCTGCATAAGTATGTATTCCATTTGGAATCATGTAATTTGTGTTGCTTGTGAATATTGGTCCCCATCTTTTATACGAGAGATAATGGATTGTAGATCTGCTGATATTTTCACATATTTACTTCTGCGATCATTCCATTTCTGGGATCAATTCAGTATTTGATCAACAGATTATATTAATTCTTGTGGTTTTGGAGATTCTCACCCTTCCTCATAAAGGGGAAAAGAATCAGACATGGAAAATGATTTTTGTGGTGGAAAACCACAATTGAGCCAGACCAGTTGACAATGCTGTTAATTCTAGCATCGCAGGTGTTTTACACATGAGACTCATTAAAAATCAATAAAGTCAACGATTTTTCTTAGCTTCATTTAGGGAATGAATCCCCTCAAAATGGAACACTATAAAACATTATCCTTGAGGAAAATCATGGTTACTCATAGACCCCCCAGTAGACATGAAAGTCGGGGACAAACAAGCAAAAAATGTCATCAACACAATATGGATAACAGAGAAAAGAAGCCTGATAAAGGTCACTTAGACCTGCAGGAGGCTGAGATCTGACGATCAGGTTTCATGGCAGCCCATCAGGAGCCTCTATGAGGCTCTCATCACTAATTCATCACCTCAGCATTGGAAGTGGAACTGTTGCTCAATTGGTAGAGTATTAGCCTTGAACTGAAGAGCTCAGGAATTGCACCCAAGCCCAGGGTTCAATCCCAATGACCACCAACAACAACAAAGAAAGAAATGTAAAGCAATATTCATCAATAATGCCCCATACTCACGGTTTTTTCCAAAATCTCTGAATTATTGACATCAAAATAAGGGTCGTTTAGATTTTATTTGCTCCCTATTTAGACCATCTTGCATTTTCTATTTGAAACTCGGAGAATAATTTTGATGGGGCAGTGATATTTCCCTAACTTCCTTGATTTCTAAAAAAACTTAATGTGACTCAATGGTAATATGAATCCTGTTTCCTTATGCTTATATATCTTATGGAATCATTATTATTTTCTGGCTTCTAAAAAGTGGATGGTACTAGAGAACCTGAGAATTAATGTGAGAATCTCTGACAATGACCCTGCTACTTGCTGATTTGTCTCTTGAACTTTTAATCAACCCTATGTTTATCACAATACATATGTGAACAGATTTGTATGTGTAATCAGATATTTGTGTTACCTGCCCATTTGTAGATGTAAATCTTTGTGTGTATGTGTGTGTATGTGCAAACTGAAATGTCAAAACTTTTTGCTACTGTTTCAACACACATTAAGTGAAGCAGGGCAAATAACTGATTTTTGGAGTTTAAAACCGAGGAGATTTTGCCTGCCTACAATTCATGATTTTATTCAATCATAATAAACAGTAATCATAGGTTGTCCATGGTTTTTTCTTATATTTCTTCCTTGGTAATGAAGATTGAAACCATGATTGTGCCATTGGCTTCAAACCCTTACCCTGGACTTGATCCAAGCCAAGTATTACAAATGTTGATGTGCCTCTGGCATAGAATTCTCTAAGTCATACATATTTGAGAAAATAATCTTAACAAAGAAACGCTAGCCTAGGTTAATGGCAATCTTTTCAATGTTCATTTCAAAGTACAATATTTCCATGTTCATACTGGCAAGTGACATGCATATCATCCTTACATACTAATTATTTTTCTGCCCTGATGAACATATTTACATGATAACACTTCACAAGGTGATTGTTACTTCACAATTGTATTTGTTTAGTCTACATATAAAAATGAAAAAAAAGTTTATTGGTTTGAGCAATGGCACATTGCTTTTAATGGTACCTGAAGGTATTTCCATGCTATCCTTTCATACTTAAGTTGCCTACATTAAACATACATCCTTGATAGCATACATTTCATGAAATAATAACCCTTTGTGCTTTGTTTTTATGCATTCCTTCAAAAATACTGAAATGGAGATCAAATTATCATGTTGATTGAAGTTCATTGGAATATTTTATAGGAAATCTACTATAGATTTTCATTCCTATACAACCATTGGAGAAATTTTTCTTGTTTTCCTGGTTGCATATTATATCCATAAATATTTTATGAGACACATTTCAGAACCTGTGCCAATAAATACGACTGAATGAAAACATTAGAGTAATGTTTGAAGAACTGCACCATAATCATTAAAGAATTACATTCAAGGTGGGGCGCCGGTGGCTTCATGGCTGTAATCCTACTACTCAGGAGGCTGAGATATAGGGATCATGGTTCAAATCCATCCAGGGCAGGAAAGTCTGCAAGACTCTTATCTCCAATAAACCACCAGAAAACCAGAAGCGTCACTTTGGCTCAAGTAGTGGAGCACTTACCTTGAATTGAAGAACTGAGGGAAAGTACCCACGCCCAGAGTCAAGCCCCACGACTGATTAATAAAAAACAGAAAGAAATACATTGACTATAGCCGCACTTCAAATGTTCAACGAACATTGAATATGTTGAGAAAGAGTTTCCAAATGTAATTTTGAGAAAGGGTATATACACTGACAAAGTTTGAATGGAAATGGAAGTGGAAAGAAGCATGAAACTTTTTGACAATAACCGGCTATATTATTAGTTTTTGCATTTCTCTTGCCTACTAGTGAATTTTCTTATTCTTTGTAGGCAGAATATAGAAATATATCTTCGGAACTTTTCCACAGAAAGTAAAATAATATTGTTTTCTCTTATTTCTTTGCAGGAATAATTCAGTAAACAAAACATGAGATGGAACCATTTCTCACTCCTTTACCTATATTTTAAATTTATAAATACATTGTGAAACTCACTCAATCAAGAGAATTCATTTTGATTTCTAGTACTTATTCAACTTTTCAAATTTTTTTAGAGTACATATTGTTATCCTTGAATCCAGAAGTAAACCCAGGTATGTATGTCTTTATTGGAATTCACTACGTCAGTTTCCACATCGATTTGGGAAGGTTGAAGTGTGGATACTTCAATCATGAAATCCGGATCTGCATATTTCCCTATGATTTTTCACTGTACATTTTTCCTGTGACTATCATCCTCCATTTCATATATTGTAATAATTGTAGAGCCAATAAACCTTAAACAAAAGTTTAATGATACATTATCCCTTATACAAGTCTTACATCAATTATCTACTCCATACAGAATGGCCATGAAAATTTCGAGGTATTTTGCAACCAAATTTCTGAAGTATATGTCTTACTATAGAAGATCTTCATCCATATCAATGATTACTATATGTAATCCATCTGAAGAAGGACTCTGTGAATTCTTTCCAAAGCCTGTGGCAAGAAAAAAATCAGGTGCACAATATGCACTTTGTGAAGATACCATAGTTTTGTGCAGAGAATGTGATACTTACAGGGCAAGAGAATATGCATCTTTTAGTACTTTATCAATATATTTCTAAAATGTTCCAAGAAGAGTGGACTGTGACTGTCTAGTATAATACAAAATGCAATCATGAAACCATATTCGATGACTCTATCTCCATTACAATGTGTTTGTAATTGTCCATATATATATATATATATATATATATATATATATATATATATGCCCCCATGTATTTTTAGTTGATTTGGCACTGTGGTCTACAACAGTCCTGATGCACTTGGCTATGTCCAATGAATCCCTGGGACACCTTCTTTTGGCTTGCATGCCCTTGAATCCCAAAAATTGTTTGGTTGGATATTCTCCAATTAGGCACAATTATTTACTGGGTACAATACTCAAGAATCTTTACTCTCTGTAATATCACAGAAAAGCAGAATCATTTCTTTCTTGGTTGAAAATTCTCTGTAACTCCTATCACATTCAGAACTATAGTCATAAAACTTTTGCATTCTCAGAAGAGACAAAATTCCAAATTCCAGTTTCGTGTCTCAAAATTCTAGGATTCCTTTGTACATTGGTAAATATCTGCTGTGAGTAAGTCATTCATGGAAGACTTAAACTGCTAAGAATCTAGGTATCTATAGGAAAGGAACATTAATCTCACATATTCTCCATCATATGGAGACACATATGTAATATGTGTATGAGACTTTTTGAAGAGAATTTTTAATTGATTGATTTTGAACTTTTTGATTTGGAAAAGTTCTCTATACAATTCCATAAAAAAATGGCAATTCATCATGAGGCAGGTGATAATTTTGAAGCACTTCTGCAAAACAATATGCTTTGTAGACTTTCAGCATTACACACAAATGTTGTGAATGCTTCTCTTCTTGTAATTCTTTGTTTTCAATCATGTGGTTTGTACTCTGGGCTTAGGCACTGTCCCTGCACTCTTTAGCTCCAGTCTTGATCTCTGCCACTGGAACACAATTCTACTTACGGTTTTCTGTTGGTTATTGGAGAAAAAGACCTCATGGATTTGCATTCCCGGGCTGGCTTTGAACTGTGATCCTCAGATCTCAGCCTCCTGAATAGCTAGTTTTAGAGGCATGAGTCACCAGCATTGAGCATTTCTTTCTCTTCTTACATATCTTATATTCGTAACTTTGAAATAATCCCCCGGTATTTAAACAACACTGAAGAAATATCACATCATTTTCAAAGAAAAAAATTGCATTGAAGTGTTCCATCCAATTTTCATGTTTCTTTCTCCTGAAGAGGAAACTCAGAAATGAATGAGGCAACAAAATGAAAAGTATCAGAGGTAAAAACAATAACAATGTTCACAAAATTGTTGAAGATATTGTAGAAAAGTCTTATTTTAGGTTGAGCTAGTTTCAGTCATTTCAGTGAGATTATATTAATAGCCAGTGTTTTCCTTTTTTGTGTGTGTATCGGACATGGGACTTGAACTCTGAGCTTGGGTGCTAATCCTGCCCTCTTCATCTCAAGAGGAGAGCTTTACCGCTTGAGCTACAATGCGACTTTCAGTTTTCTAGTGGTTTACTGACGATAAGAGGGGCACAGACTTTCCTGCCCAGGCTGGCTACGAACCATGATCCTCGGATAGCAGCCTCTTGAGTAGCTCGAATTACAGGCGTGAGCTACCGACACCAGGCTTTACTGTTTTTCATTTTTATCCACCTCATTTCAGCAACAGATTTATCTCTAAAAACCTGCTATCATTTACTTCTTTGTTATAAGTGTAGACACAGTGTCTACAGATAGGATTTTCCTATCTAAACAATGAAACATATTTCTCAATGAATATTTCCTTTTTGAAGAAAATTACTTCTGCAAACAACTACTTCTACTGAAGGCAGGACAAAATTCACTCTTTCACAACTTTCACTATCCCTCACTATCCCCACATTTATCCTTGTAATCCTCCTTAAGAGACTCTGAAGTAATTCTTGCTGTGTCTTAGGTCCAGGTGGAAGAGCATGGTAAGTTTTGTATCAATAAAATGTTAGTGATAAAGTACATGTCTTCAGTATGCAATCGAGAATTTTGAGGGGCTATTATGATTAAGATTCTTCTGCTTCCCTATATTCACCCAGTTGTAGGTGTAATTTATAATATATGAATTTCTAATTTCTCCTTCTTCCATTAAAAATAATTTAATCTGCACTGGTAATGGGTGCAGAAATTAAACCAGAGAAGGGTAGGCACAGGGAAAATGATGTAAGCCATAGAATCTTTTTTATATCTTAGTTTAAAGCGGTAGGAAGCCACCAAGTATTCGATTCTACTAAATAAGTGTACAGTTCTCAGGAAGACTAAAAGGAAAAAGATAGCGCACGTTGTGGGATCTTTGCTTTTAAAATTAATTACTGCAGGGATCTTTTCACATGACATAAGGTGGGGTGGGGTTCAGGAAATTGAATAATCCTGACAATGAAATTATCTATCATTATATTAATCATTTAGTAACAGTAGCCCCATCCCGAAAACAACAGGAAGCAAGTGACCAAAGCTCTTGAGATACCTATTTGATTTTAGCCCTTTTCTCTCAAGCTCAATTTATTTTCAATATTCTAGCAGGTACTAGTTTATATTTTTACTACCCTCTTGAATATAAATAACATACTTTCTCTTCAATTCTCTAAAGTCAGTGATTTTTCTTATAAGTCCCGTGTCCTATACTATCTATTTTCTATATTTTACTGTAACTCCAATGAAGTATACACGTAAGATGTTTTGTACCAACGGAACTCAGCTGAAATCTCTCAATGTGATTTTCAACATTCTCTAGTTTTTCTCCCATTTATATTTAAATGTTTCATGAGGACCTGTTAAGTCATACTTCTTAGCCTTTCATCACGTTACAAGACTGTGGTATTATTTGAGTAAATAACATAATACTGGTCAAGGCACCTTCATAGTTCAACTGTGGGTGATTGAGAGTTTTGTGTGATTAATGTTGTTGCTTAATGTTGTCATATATTATCTATAAATGTTTACGAACTAAATTGATCAAAATAGATGTTTAACTTTTTTCTTTATGTGAAAATTTGTTGCATAGAATCAAGCTGACATTTCTGTTTGTGTCTCCTCACAATATTCACCGAGTTCCATGGAATCAAAGCAATAAAGATATATAATTTTTATGGAACAACAGTCTAATGAGGAAGATATAGGTAAACTTCATTTGTAGCACAAGTCCTACAATAACAGGCGCATTAGACATTTATTAATGTTAATGAACTATTTCTTTGTGAGTGTAATCAACACTACATTACGCCATTGCAATGGACTTTCTCTTAGAATGACTGAGTTTAATGTAAACAACTCCTTCAGTTTTCATTCTATCTTTCATAAATTTTACTTCAAATTCTGAGGATACCTTTTTCTGTCATGTTTACACATATTTGTGCAATATTTTCTTCCTTGCTAGTGCAAATCTTTAAAATCCTATTCAACCTACTGCTTGAAATCTGGCATTTTGAACCGAGTTGAACAAACATGTCTAATTTTTATTTTCTCCTTCATTCTTTACAAACATTTGTTTGTCACTATATTTTCTATTTCACTAACTTTTTAATGACAATATACCTGTTCATATCTTGCTTAAAGGAAAACATTACAGAATAGTACCTGAACTCAAATCTCGTCTAGCATTTAAAATGAGTATCAGGTACATCTTAACCTCAAAATTTGGGGACACAGTCAAACAGGCAACAACAAGCAAAAGAAATGCAATTTTCATCTGGAACTCACTTATCACAAAACAAATGTTATATAATGACTAACAAGCATACTGTACACAATAAACTTTTTCCTTCCTAACTATGAGCACCATTTTGGATTGACCTCTGACTCTCTAGTTAAAGAAAAACATACATGATTTAATAATCACTATTTATAATGAGAAGATTTTAAATGGAATGAGTACACCAAATATCTTTTTCATATTTGTTTGAACAATATCTATTTTCAAGAGGGAATATCTACATATTCCTACTTTTTAAACACTTTACACTTTTAATTATTTATTTATTTATTCTTTTTTTTTAATTTAATTTTATTTTATTTGAGAACATACTGTACAGAGGGGTTACAATTACATGGGCAGGATAATGCATACATTTCTTACCAAGCATTGCAGCCTCCTCCTTTGTTTACCCTTCACCTCCCTTCCCAGCCACAACCTCCCCCCCACCCAATTAAACCCCCTTCCCCCCCCCCACACCGACATTGTAAAGCTGGTTTTGACATGACATTTTGTACTTCTCAATGTTGCAAGAGGTCCAACTGAATCCTTAAACGACTTGTTTGTCCCCGTCTCCTCCACATGTTATACTGACATCAAATATAGTGAAAGCGGGGGTTACACTGTGGGGGAGGGACATACAAAGCAACAAAGAAATAATCTTATAAATGCGTTAGAAACACATGCATGAAAAAAACAAAAACATTAAAATACATATTTGAGGGTTCGTTTTCCTAACATCACATTATCTGACTTTTTCCGCTTGACTCATACCTATACTAGATATTGCAAATAAGGGAAACCATGGGACCTATGTTTCTTTGGGCCTGGCTTACTTCACTTAATATAATTTTTTCCAAGCCTTTCCATTTCCTAACAAATGGGGAAATGTCATTTATTCTGATGGAGGCATAGAATTCCATTGTGTATATATACCACATCTTCTTGATCCATTCATCTATTGAGGGGCATCTGGGTTGGTTCCATATCTTAGCTATGGTAAATAATGCTGCAATAAACATAGTTGTGCTGGTAGCTTTAGTGTGGCCTTGTTTGTGATCATTTGGGTAAATGCCCAAAAGTGGGATTGCTGGGTCATAGGGGAGCTCTATGTGGAGTCTTTTGAGGAACCTCCATACTGCTTTCCAAAGTGGTTGAACAAGTTTACATTCCCACCAACAATGAAGTAAGGTTCCTTTCTGTCCACATCCCCTCCAGCATCTGTTGTTGTTAGAGTTCTTGATTTTTGCCATTCTAACTGGAGTGAGGTAATATCTCAGTGTTGTTTTGATTTGCATTTCTTTTATGGCTAGGGATGTTGAACATTTCTTCATGTGTCTATTGGCCATCCTTCTTTCTTCTTCAGAGAAGCTTCTCTTTAAGTCTTTCGCCCACTTACTTATTGGGCAGTGGTTTCTTTGAGGATTTGTTGTTGGGTGGTTTAATTTTTTGAGTTCCAAGTATATTTTAGATATGAGACAATTGTCCGTTGTATGGCTAGTAAAGATCTTCTCCCAATCGGTGGGCTTTCTATTGATCTTGCTAGCTATGTCATTTGCCCTGCAGAAGCTCTGCAACCTTATGCAATCCCATTTGTCCAACCTTTCTTTGATTTGTTGTGTTTCCGGGTCTCTATTCAGAAAATTTCGGCCTGAGCCAAGGAGACCCAGGGTTTCTCCTATTCCATCCTGTAATGTTTGCAGTGTCTGCTTTAACTCAGAGGTCTTTGATCCATTTGGAGTTGATTCTGGTGCAGGGTGATATATAAGGATCTAGCTTTAGTTTTCTACATGTAGTTAACCAGTTTTGCCAGCACCATTTACTGAAGAGGCTGTCTGTCTTCCATTCTATTGTTTTAGCTCCCTTATCGAAGATTAGATGGCTACAGGTCTGTAGGTTCATTTCTGGGTTTTCAATTCTATTCCATTGGTCCTGAGGTCTGTTCTTATGCCAATACCAAGCTGTTTTGATTACTATGGCTTTATAGTAGAGTTTGAAATTTGGTATTGATATTCCTCCAGCAGTGTTCTTTCCGTTGAGGAGCGTTTTTGCTATTCGGGGTCTTTTATTGTTCCATATGAATTTTTGGATTGCCTCTTCTATTTCCTTGAAGAATGAGGGTGGAATTTTGATAGGTATTGCGTTGAATTTGTAGATAGCCTTGGGAAGTATTGCCATTTTCACGATGTTAATCTTTCCAATCCAGGAGCATGGGAGGTTTTGCCATTTTCTAAGTTCTGTTTTGATTTCCTTTTTCAAGATTTTAAAGTTTTCATCATAGAGGTCCTTCACTTCTTTAGTTAAATTAATTCCGAGGTATTTCATTTTTTGTGGGGCTATTACAAATGGAGTTGCTTTCCTAATTTCAGCCACACTTTTCTCATTGTTGGCATACAGAAAAGCCATTCATTTTTGGGGGTTAATTTTATAACCTGCTACTTTGCCAAAGTTTTAGCTTGAGTAATTTGGGAGTGGAGTCTATGGGATTCTTTAAATATAAGATCATGTCATCTGCAAAGAGGGAGAGTTTTATTTCTTCTTTCCCTATTTGGATCCCCTTTATGTCTGCATCTTGTCTTATTGCTGTAGCTAGGCATTCTAATACTAGATTGAAGAGAAGTGGAGAGAGTGGGCATCCTTGTCTTGTTCCTGAGTTAAGAGGAAATGGCTTTAGTTTTTCACCATTGAGTATAATGCTGGCTGTAGGTTTGTCATATACAGCCTTTATTGCATTGAGGAATGTTCCATGGATTCCTAATTTTTCCAAAACCTTCATCATAAAGGGGTGGTGGATCTTGTCGAATGCTTTTTCTGCGTCTATTGAGATAACCATGTGGTTCTTATGCTTGCTTCTGTTGATGTGATGAATAATATTAATTGATTTGCGTATATTGAACCAGCTTTGCATCCCTGAAATGAATCCTGTTTGATCATGGTGTATGATTTTTTGGATGAATTGTTGAAGTCGGTTGGCCAAAATTTTGTTGAGAAGTTTTGCATCAATGTTCATCAAAGAAATGGGTCTATAGTTGTCTTTCTTTGATGAGTCCCTGCCTGGTTTTGGGATGAGGGTTATGATGGCTTCATAGATTGTGTTCGGTAGTGAGCTTTCTCTTTCAATTTCATTGAAGAGTTGGAGGAGAATTGGTGTGAGCTCTGCTTTGAAGGCCTTGTAAAATTCTGCTGTAAAACCTTCTGGTCCTGGACTTTTCTTAGCTGGGAGGTCTCTTATTGCTGTTTCTATTTCAATGCTTGATATGGGCTTGTTAAGATAGTTTACCTCATCTTGGTTTAGTTTTGGCATGTCAATATTTGCTAGGAAGAGGTCCATTTCTGTCAAGTTCTCAAACTTATTAGCATAAAGTTTTGAGAAGTATTCCCTTATAATGTTCTGAATCTTGGTTGTTTCCATGGTGATGTTTCCATTCTAATCTCTAAGTTTATTAATTTGGGTGTGTTCTCTTCTTTTTCTGATAAGATTTGCTATGGGTCTGTCAATTTTGTTAAGTTTTTCGAAGAACCAACTCTTTTTTTTGTTGATTCATTGTATAGTGTTTTGGGATTCTAATTCTTTTAATTCTGATTTAATTTTGATTATTTCTTTCCGTCTACTGGATTGGGGTTTATCTTGCTGCTCTTTTTCAAGGAGGTTTAGATGTGTCATTAAATTGTTAGTTTCAGATCTCTCCAATTTGTTGATGTAGGAGCTCAGAGCTATAAACTTGCCTCTGAGTACTGCCTTTGCTGTGTCCCAGAGGAGCTGGTATTTTGTGTGTTCATTTTTGTTGAATAGCATGAACATTTGAATTTCCTTTCTAATCTCTTCCATGACCCACTCATGATTCAGCAGTGTGTTGTTCAGCCTCCATGTGATACCGGACTTTCTTTGGTGGCTTCTGGTGTTGAGTTCTAATTTTATTCCCTTGTGGTCAGAGAGAATGCAAGGTATAACTTCAATGTTTCTGAAATTAGACAAGTTTGCTTTGTGGCCTAAAATGTGGTCTATTTTAGAAAACGTTCCATGTGCTGCTGAGTAAAACGTGTATTCTGATGCTGCTGGGTGAAATGTTCGGTAAATGTCTGTTAAGTCTAGTTTATCTATGCAGCTGTTTAGATCTGCGGTTTCTCTGTTGTTTTTTTGCCGAGTTGATCTATCTAGTGGGGAGAGTGGTGTGTTAAAATCCCCAACAATTAATATCTTTGGATCTATGTGGGATTTGAGGGAAAGTAGTGTTTCTTTGATAAATTTGGGTGCTCCATTGTTTGGCGAATAGATATTTAGAATTGTAATATCCTCCTGAAGGAGAGATCCTTTAATTAGTATGTAGCGACCTTCTTTATCTCTTTCACGAATTTTAATTTGAAGTCTATTTTATCTGATATTAGGATTGCAACTCCCGCCTGTTTATGCGGTCCGTTTGCTTGGTAGATTTTGTTCCAGCCTTTAACATTGAAAAATGTGTTTGTTTTTACGGGCAAGATGTGACTCCTCCAGGCAGCAGATAGAAGGGTCTTGTTTTTTAATCCAACTTTACAGTCTATGTCGCTTAATTGGAGAGTTCAGTCCATTAACATTAAGAGATAGGACTGAGAGGTATTTGGGAGTTCCTACCATGTTATCTACCTTCTTGGGGGCTGCGAAAACTGGGTTCTTCCTATGGTTCTTGGATTCTCAGTTTGGGTGCAGTTTCTTGGCCTTTATTGCGGTCTTGTTGGTTTTCTATGTGTAGGACATCTTTAAGAATATTTTGTAGGGCTGGTTTGGTGGAGATGTATTGTTTCAATTTTTCTTTGCTATGGAAGGTTTTTATTTGGCCTTCAGTTATGAAGGAGAGTTTAGCTGGGTACAGTATTCTTGGTTGATAGTTGTTTGTTTTTAGGGCATGGCATACATCATTCCAGGCTCTTCTTGCTTTGATTGTCTCTGCTGAGAAATCTGAGGTGATTCTAATTGGTTTCCCTTTATAGTTGATTACTCTTTTCTCCTTGACAGCTTTAAGGATCTTTTCCTTGTTCTGAGTTGATCCTGTGTGGATTATAATGTGGCGGTGGGATGTCCTGTTCTCGTTTGGTCTATTTGGGGTTCTAAAGGTTTCTTGTATCTGGACAGGCCTATCTTTTTGCATGTTTGGGAAGTTCTCTGCTAGGATCCTGTTAAACAAATTTCCTAGACCATTAACTTCTGTTTCTAGGTGCTCCTCTACACCCATTATCCTTAGATTAGGCCTTCTGATGGTGTCTTCCAGGTGTTGGATAGATCTATCATATTTTTGGACTTGTCTTGGATGGTTGTATGTTCTTTCTCTATAATATCTAGGCTGTCTTCAATTCCTGAGATTCGATTTTCTGCATGGTCTAACCTGCTGTCAAGACTCTCTACTTTGTTTTTATATCTCTTTTCCTTCTAGTTGGTCAGCTTTGATGGCTTCAAGTTCTTTGTTGAAGCTCTGTTTTAGGTCTTGTATGAATTTCATTACTTCCTTAATTTGGTGTTCAGTGTTTGTCCTAAAATCACTTAGTTGATTGGTTATGGTTTCTTTGGGCTCCCATTCCTTCTGTTGGGTTCCATTCAGCATTCCCTTTGTGGTCTCCCTAACTTCCTTCAGCTCTTTGTTAATGGATTCCATGAATGCCTTTAGTGATCTTTGTGTGTTCTCTACCTGGTCTCTCAATTCCATTCCTGTATTACTCTTTGATTAGCTTCCTCCCCTTCGTGGGATTCCTGCAGATCTCTTTGAGTGTTCTCAGCCTGCTCACGCCATTCCTCCCTTTCTCTTTGAGTATTCTCAAGTTGTTCACGCAACTCCTGTATCAGTTTTTGAGTAGCTTCCTCATGCTTATGATATTCCTGTATATACTTCTGGGATGCCTCCTCTCTCTCCCTATCACGCTCATACAGAGTCCTTTGTACATTGTCAAACTTCTCATTTATCATGTTTGCCAGCAGTGTTTGTAGAGCTATTTGGGAACTCTCCTCTGGATTATTCATTATCTGTTCTAACCCCTGATTATCAAGATTGGGAATTGAGATACCCGAATTTGCCATTTTTCTTGTGTTTTTCCGGCTTACTCTGCCCATTTGAGATGAAGACAGCACCAGTTTTGTGCTAGAACACAACCATCAACCAAAGTTTGCATTTGTACAGTCAATAGTCTACAGATACAATCTTGTTCAACAGATACATCTATTCGACATCAAACAACTATATGTTAAAGGGCTTCGAACCGCAGAGAAGAATTTGGAAAACCAGAAATTATTAGGGTTAGCGAGAGATGTGGGTAAAAAATAGGAATAGATTGGTGTGGGGAGGCCCAGGGAGAGTTAACTATGTCCTAATCACAATGCAGGAAATAGGTTGGGTAGGATGCAAGTAGAGAGAGAGAGAGAGAGAAGAAAGGGAAAGGGGAATGAAAAGAGACCAGAAAAAAAATAGAAACGTAAAATTTAATGTTATTTTAGAGATTAAAAAACCACCTATTTATAGAGGAATATGAATATGTTGAGAGAAAGGGAGGGACATAGAGGAGATGTGAAAAACTTTAAAAAAAATGCTTAAAATATTATATAGGTATAAAGAGGTAGTACTGCTATTAATGAATTTAAGTCTCAGAGGTTTTAAATTGAGTAATAAGTTTGTGGATTAAGTGTGTACACATGGGAGATAGGGTCTACTGGTTAACTATGGGTTTATCTGAGGATGTGCAGGACAAGAGTTAAGTCACATAAAGAAGAACAAAGAGGAAAAGGTGGAAAGGATAGGAAAGTGAGAAGAAAAGATCAGAAGTTCAGTAGAGCTAGACAAAAAACAAAAAGATAATTAAGAATGAAAGAAAAAGATAAAGAAGACAAGAAAAGAAAGGAAAACACACATTCACGTATTCCTAAAATAAAAATTATAAGAGGAGAATAAAAAAGTTAATGGAAAACAATTATTTTTTCAGAAGAGGCAAAAAATAAAGATTAATAAAAGTTTTAGAAAATCAAAAAAAATTTTTTATATAAATAAGGTAACAAAAAACGAAAAAAAAAACAAAACAAAAAAAAGAAAAAAAGAAAAGAAGAAGAAGAAGAAAAAAAGTTCTTTGATTTTTTTTGGGGGGGGGAGGGGTGGAAAGAGTCCTGTATCTCTCTTTTGTCTGTAACCAGAGTCTGGTTGGAGTCTCTGGTCAGCTTGAGGTCCTGTGGCTTGATTGGTTTCTTAAGTCAGTTTGTTGGAACAGGCAGAAAAATGCTCTGCTTTACCCAAGATTTTGAGATCCCCCTCCCAGGTTAGTTTACTGGGAGGGTGATCTGCTTTGAGAATCACAAAAGAGGTGGATGCAGTGATGAGGCTAGGTTCTGGGTAGAATTGAGGCCTTTCAACAAACAGTAGCTTTTCCCTGGGGCTATTTTGTGAAAAAACTCACAGCACCCAGCCTGAAGCCATTCTCAGGGTTTCTGTTTTTCAATTGATTGTGGTGGCTGCTAGAGGAAGGGGCAGCCTCTGGCTCTGGTTACCCGGTGAGGAGAGCCACTCCAATGGCTGGTGCCTGAACTGGGTGACTTTTCCCTGGATGGAACTGAGTCTGTGAGGTCACTTCGCCGTTAAGTTCTTGTGACCTGCTAAATGACTCGTTTTATTCCAAGGCCTGAGCTGGAGCTAGCCGCTCCTCCGAGCTTTGTCGGTATCCAAGATGGAGATCACCGGTGCTGGGGGGCGGAGGAGTGGCCTTCCCTCCTCTGCTCCCTGAGAAGTAGTGAGGAAGTCGGGCTTCTACTCACGCCGAGTCTTGGATCCCGGGTCGTCTCTGGTCTGCAAAGTGCAGGATGAAGTTGTCCGCTCCTTGTCGGTTCTTGCTGGTGTTGAGTAGAATCCCCTGGTCCGCTGCGTCTGGCTCCTTCGTCCCGGACTGTGTCTCAGGTGTGCCCCCGCGTTGGTGGTCGCTGCCGCGACCCTGCTGTCGCAGCGGCAGCTGCTGGCAGGCGCTCAGATGTGTCTGCTTGGCTTCCCCTCTCTTGACTAACTCTCTGTCCTGTGATGGCACACTTGGTGTGATTCTCTGGCTTGGGACTGTTCACTGGAACTCTGAAACTGTTTTCTATGCAAGAGCTTGTTCAGATTCCAGCTTCTCCTCCGCCATCTTCCCGGAACCCCCCACTTTACACTTTTAAAATTGACTCAATCAATGCATCTTCACAAGGAATGTGAAAATCTTAGTAATATCGAAATACTTTTGGTTTCCTCTGATCAATACTTTTGTCTTACTAGAATTTTTTGAAAAAACATTACTGTGCATTTCAAATAACAAATTTCAAGGCTTTACCATGTAAAATGATATAAGAATTACATTAAATGACAAAATATTCACATGAATATGATCACCTTACAGCAATATACTATTTTGAGTTTAGTAATGCAAAAAAAAGAATCTAAATGAAACCATGCCATAGAAACAATGAAAGGAGCATTGGCACAAATCACATAGGCTATAACTTGGCTACTTTTAAGAAACACTGTCTGATGATTACTCTTCATTTTCTCATTTGGCAATTAGCAACTCTTCATGGATCTATGAACAGAGCACATAATTTTTTGAGGATATTTGCCAGTGTCATTTTGAATTTTTCAGATATCTTCGCATTTACCCATGAATATTCTTGTTACTCAAGAAATATTCTTGTTACTAGAGAAATGTGTTTGATATTATTTTATTTTTTAAAAAAACAAACATGTAAATAGGGCTTAATTGAATTTCTTTGCCAAAAGGCCTCTATTTAAAAACTTAGCCCATGATATTAAAATTTTTCTCATTGCCTCAAGCATAAGAATATGGTGAATGTAATCAGAGGAATAATTTCTCATTTTCTCTACTAACTTTATACAATTTACTATGTTTATATGATTTTATATGTAAGTACATAGATAAATGTCTTTAAATATTTGTTTAAGACACAAACACTTGCAGATATTTCTGACTTTGTCAAAATCAACCATTTCAGTTTGCACACATATTTTAATATATTAGGAATTTTTAACAAAATCATCAAAACATATGCATGATTTGTTATATGGTAAACTCCATTCCCATGCTTTCTTTTTTTAGACTTTTTGGTATTGATCATGCTTCATTTTGTGAATAGGTCCAATAGTAGGAAATAAACAATTAGGATATTTGATACCTCATTAGAATTTCATATGGATCTATGTGTTCCATACAGGAAGATGCTCAATGACTGTGTTATGATAATTTTCAAACCAAATTCTTTTGTACATGAATATTCTAATGTACAAAATAATGGGAGCAGTTAAGTATATTTAATTTTTATACACAACGACCAGTTATATCATGACATACTCAAGCCCAGCCATGATCTAAATCCAAATTCTTTCAAAGGAAAAAGTTATAAAGTTAGGCATAAGTCTACATATCTTATGGATCACAGTAAAATTTTATTGCTTCATGGAGAGACATAATTGTATTAGTTCTAAATTTTACAACATCTCAAATTGAATTAGTATGTGTTTCCTTTTGTTTTCCCCCCCAATATTCATCCATTATAACAGTGGTTTTCTAGAATAGAATAAGTGCAAGATAGAAGAGCATCTGTGTGAGTGAATGAAAAGCTCATCAAGGTGCAATTCAATTCTGAAGCAACTTGTATTAGTAAATGCTTCATAGTCTATTCATTATTTTAGGGTTTGGGTGGGGCAATGTGTGTATGTGTATGTGTGTTTGTGTGTGTGTGTTTGTGGGGGGAAGGGGCTAACATATTGTAATCAGAACCTATGTTATGAAATCACACTAAAATATGTGAACACCATAATTGATCATTTGGTATAATTGTTTATATGTTGGCCTCAAGAATGGATTGTTTAAAAAGGATAAAGCATTCCAGCATTAAGTACCAGTCTTTTTTTAAAAAACATCTTCTTCATTACCATTATCTACTCCATTCCATTTGGCCTCATATATCGTTATCTAATTTACAAGATGTAAACATTTTGAGACATGGTTATATGCAGTATGACACAATATATTGGTCTACCAGGATTGGTTCCATACCTTAGCTATGGTAAGTAATGATGATCATAGTCGTGTTGTATGTTTATTGTGTGTAGAGTGTGATCATTTGGGTCATTGCTCCATCAGAGAGGAGCTCTCATTTTTATATATGAGGAACCATCAGAGTGCTTCCCAAGGTGGTTGAACCTTGTCTACATTCATACAACAGACTAGCGGTATTCCCATTTGGTCACATATCTGCCAGGTGCTGACATGATTTATTTTCTAAATATTGCCTATTTTAACAGGAGCAATAAGGAAATTCAGGATAGTTGTGATTTGCAATCCTCTTTTTGATAGAAATAGTTTCAAATTTGCATAAAAAATGATTTTAAGGCACTGAAGCCCTTTTATTCTTTCTTAGCAGTATGTTCAGTGTGATGCAGTAGTTACTTGAGCAAGCAAATATCTAACTAGTACTATTAGGTAAACTGATTTTTTTTCTAGGTAGGCACTTGTGTATTTAATAGCCACATTATATGATAAAAGAATATATCAACAGATAGGACAATAGATTAATATTGAAAATATTAATATTAAATTTTGAAGTAGTATTAAAAATAAATTAATATTATATCAATATTATTATTAATACTAATATTATATTAGTATTAATATATTAATATTAATGAAATTAATAACAATATTAATGATATTATATTAGTAATGTAATATTATTATAAATATTATTAATATTAATAACATCAAATAACACAAAGAAAATAAGTTTATACTCACAAAAGGATCCACTGTGAGGATATAAAAATGTGTAATACAGCCTTAAAACAAGCTCATATTTCCTATGAGATTTTATGTACAGAAATTCATGCTGAAGATAAACACAAACCTTTTGATATACAGTGGAGTTATGTTCATTCTATTATGGCCAGGGATGTTGAACATTTCTTCATACATGTATTGGCTATTCTTATTTCACTCCCAGAGAAATCTCTTGGATACTTCAGCCACTTAAAAATAGGGTGTTTTTTTTTTCTTGGAGAATGTGATATTGTGCTGATTTAATTTCATGAGCTCTGGGGTCCTTTCAATAGAAGGTATCCCAATCTGTTGGTTTTGTATTTGTATTTGTCTTTCTACCTCTGACTATTGACATGCAAAAGTTCTCTAGTTGAATGCGATGCCATATATTTAGCCTTATTCGATATGCCTGGATTTTTATTTAGTTAGTTTCAACCTAGGTATACAAGTTGATACAGCATCTACTATTCCATCTATTCTATTTCATAAAATACATAAATCTTTTGAGGTTTTTTGGAGTTGGTTCTGGTGCAAGTTGATATAAAAAGTTCTATTTTAAGTTTTTCACACATGTATAGCTATTTCTGCATGTACCATATTTAGAAGAGGCTCCCTTCCCTCTATCTGGTGGTTTGGGCTCATTCATTAAAAATATAGGTGGCCATAGGTCTCTGGGATAATTTCTATTTCTTCAATGATATTCCATTAGTCTTTATGCCTATTTATATGAGAGTTCCAACTATATATATATATATATATACACACACACGCACACACACACATATATTTACACGCATCTGTGTATACATATATTTATATGTGTGTATATGTGTATTTTTTTTTTTTGTTGGCCGTGGAGCTTGAACTCTGGGCCTGGACGCTGTCCTTCAGCTCTTCAGCTCAAGGCAAGCGCTCTACCACTTGAGCTACAGCGCCACTTCCGGTTTTCTGGTGGTTAATTGGAGATAGAAGTCTCATGGTTTCTCGAGCTGGCTTTGAACCGCGATCCTCAGATCTCAGCCTCCTGAGTAGCTATGATTACAGGCGTGAGCCACCAGCGCCGGCTTATATGTGTGTATTTCTGCATATATGGGTATATATGTATCTGTGTTTTGTGTGTTTGTGTATGTTTCATAACAGCGTTTGACATGCAGTATTGATATTCTCAGAGGAAAGTTTTTCCTCCTAAGGATTGCTTTTGGTTATTCTGGTTTTTATATATTTCCATGTGAATTTGATTACTTATCCTTTTTATTAAATAATGTTGCACATATATTGATCATTACTGCTTTGAATTTGGAGGTAGCTTTGGATAGTTTTCCAAATTTCTTGATGTCAATACTTCCAATCCAGGAAAATATGATGTTTCACACATTATTAAATATGTTTTAACACCTATTTTGCGATGATTAATGTGTTCCTCATAGAGTTCCTTCATTTACATGCTTAAGGAAAGTATTTTCTTTTGGAGGCTATCACAAAAGATGTTGCTTTTATCATTTAAGCTTTATTCGTCTCATCGTGGGCACACAGAAATGCTGCTGATTTCTGAATCATTGTAGACTCTGTTACTTTTTTTAAAAGTTTAGAACAGCCACAGTGAATTAGGATTGTAGCCTATAAGAGTTATCTCAGTAGAGAATTTAATTATCTGCAAAGAATTGTTTCAGTTCTTTCCCTATCTCTATCCCTTTTTGTTTATGGCTTAGCATATTACATCAGCTAGGAATTCCAATTGTTTAATGAAGAAGAGTGGAGAGCGACAGTTTATGCTCTCATTCTTTTTTTTTTCTTTTAATTATGAAAATACTGTACAGAGGGGTTACAATTACATGGGCAAGATCATGAGAATATTACTTATCAAGCATTGTAGCCCCCTCATTTGTTTCCCCTACCCATACCTTCCCATCCGCCCTCTGCCACCTAATCCTCCTCCTTCCTCCCTCCACCCAATCTTCCTTCTCCCCTCCTCCCCCTTACCAAAGTTTAAAGTTCGTTTTCAACATAAGGACTTGAATATCTCATTGTTGTAATAGGTCCACCTGTATCCCTATTTAGGCAATTTGTTTTTTTCTTTTCCCCACCACAAATTATACCGACATCAAACACAGTGAAAGCAGAGGTTATACCGTTGTAGTGGAAATGTTTTTTCATTTTCACTATTAAGTGGAAGATAATTGTAGCATTGTCTACGGTCTTTATTACAATTAGGAATATTCCATGTGTTTCTATTTTCTCCTCAGTTGTCATAGTAAATGTTAGTGGGATCCTATGGAATGCTTTTCTACAACTATTTTCATGATCATATGATTCATTTGCTTCTCCCTATTGATGTTTGAATTACATGAATTAACTTGTCTATATTAACCAACTTTGCTCTCTGGTATGATCCCCTGTTAGTCAGTTTGTGGATGTTTTTATTAGTTCTTCATGCCAGTTATCCAGAAGTTACTGAGAAATTTTGTACTGCTGTTCATGCAAGGAATGTGGACACAGATCTTTCATTGATGAATCCATATCGGGTTTTTACTTGTGCAGTATTCTGGCCACATACAGCAACTTCATAGCAAACGTTCCTTGACCATTTCACCAAAGTTTTTAAAAGTAGTATAGTGGGTTGTCCTTTGAAGGACTTACAGAAATCTCTGTAAATTCTTTTAGTCCTGTCTTTATTTTGCTGTTATTTCCCATTGTTCCCTTATCTCTTTTAATCTTGTCTCTCTCCTGAACTTAAATATCTCATTTCTGGTTTTACTTATTTGGGGCAGATTTGCTAAGGGTGTAACAATTTTATTAATTTTTAAACATAACCTACTGCTTGTTTATTTGATCTTTGTTATGGTTTTTAGCATTGTCATTTTTAATTCTAATTTAATTCTAATAATTATATCAATTTACTGTGTGGTATATTGTTTTCCTCTTCCAAATTTATGTCTAAATTTCTTTGATACTATATATAGTGGAGAAAGGGCTACATAGATTATTTCAAAATCTCTATAATTAAAAAGATGAGCGATGAAGATTATTCCTGTTCTACAAGTACTATACCTGCAACAAATTATCATTGTTTCTGAGATACTGATTACTAAATAGAACAAGATAAGCTCCAGAAACTTATGCCTGATACTGATGTATGCAGAAGAATGGGAGGAAATTTTGTTGTTACTGTGATCTATTTATAACATAATAAAAATAAAGGCAATTTATAAATAAATAAGCAAGTAATATACAACCATGAAAAAAGCCAATTTTAGCATATATTTGCTTTATATACTAATTTCTGCTGATAGAACTTCACTTCTCAATACTTGACCTACATAATTTCAAACATAGTATTTTGAAGTATAAACATTATATATTAGGGTCTGTATTGCAGGTGGTTTGAAATGTCAAACAAAAACAATAGTGATTGTGGCTTAGAATGCTTTATGAAACTTGAAGTGAGACCAAGCAATAACTAAAACTCATTCCAAGTGAAAAAGAGAATACCACCTCTATCTATGTAGTTTTCTATACAAAAATTAATATCAGGGTAATGGCTTTTGACTAAGCATTTTATATTGCTTCATTATCTTTTATATTGTGATTCTTTGTGAGTTCTGTGTGTAAGGGAGTTTTGTTGAGAATAATCATTATAGTCCTAATTTTCAGGTAATAAAGTGACATTTCCTGCCTAAAAATGAATATTATTAGTATGGCTGCACATCAAAATGATTATTCAGGCCTAAAACTATTCTAGAATGAAGGCATAACCCACGTATGAAATTCTGTAATTCAAGAAAAATAAAACTTAGGGTGAAGCATGTGGTAATGTACTCATTGGGGGAAGATATCATTATGCAAAAATTTACTTTCCATGTTCAGTGGGCAATTTTCCTAAATGGGTTGATTATAATGCTGGTGGATCCTGGTAATATTGTGCCAGAGTATTATAAAAATTTATCATTAATTCCTTGCTACGACAAACTGTAATATGTAGGCTTCAATTCTCCTTGTATGAATTGATACATGGGAAGTTTGTGACAGTATAAATATAGTAATGGATAGTCCAAAGGATGAAAGCACTCGCAGTATAATTCCTTTGCTATTCACTTGGAAAGGTGAAAAAGTCCACCCATGGTAATTGTTTATTGATTCATCACAGTGGATTAACGACTTCAAGATTGAAAATACTATTAATTCAAAGTCAGAACCTGCTTTCCAGTTTGAGGTTAAAAGTAAGTTTTCAGATGCCATAAGCAGAAGCATGGCAGAGACCTTTAGGTACAGAACTGCAATGGAGTTTCAGTTGGGCCATCAAAGAAACTGAGTTGTCATACAAATGTTAAAGCAGTGAAAATAATAATTGTGATTGTCATGCTTTATTGATGGTTGCATATCCCCTTGCCAAAGGAAGTGATCCAGGTCTATTTAGGTTAGACTAGAGAAGTTGAGTAGATATAAACAAGGATCATTCTAAGATTTCTTTGATAACTTGTCAATAAATGTTAATACATTTTGATCTTATATATTGTAGCCTAACCTTCTAAAGAACAGCGGTTTCTTCAAAAATGCAATCTTATTTCTTTTGCCCTGTCTGAACGGTGCTGCACTTGTCCAGTGGGTAAAATAACCATATTGATTGCTTTTTCTGAATTCCCGGCATAGGAATTTCAAACTTGTTTGGTTCTAAAAGTCCCTGAGATGAATACTTCCTTAATAAAGCACAACATAGTCATATTTTTCCACTCTAAAGGTCTAGTTACTTCCATGAAACATTACAATTAAAAGGTTTTCTGCAAATTTAAATGGAGTTCCATTGTCAGCATATTAACTTCAATGAGTCTAAGTTACTCTAAATGTTTCTGATGAAAATTCTCTAAAATTAACACTTAGCTATAATTCCTTGCAATTCCTCACTGAAACATGGGAATAAAGCTCTAGCTGAAGGAGTGGCATGAAATTGACAACTTCACCTACCTATGAGTACATATTTGCAGTAGGATTTCAGGGTTTATTGAGTATTTTTCAATGTGTAAAATTAATTCTATTCTTGATGAAGGAGTTACGTATTATGGTCAAAAGATTATAGTCATAGTTTAGAGTTAGTTCTATAGTTTTAGGACACTATACAACAATTCATATATATATCTATATATATCTATCTATATAGATAGATATATATAGATAGATAGATATTGGTCCGGTCGTGGAGCCTGAACTCTGGGCCTGGGTGCTGTCCCTTAGGTCTTCAGCTCAAGCTAGCGCTCTACCACTTGAGCCACAGCGCCACTTCCTAGAGGAGACATACCAAAGCCTCTGATTTGAGGAAAACAGGAAAGAATTTAAATATCTTTTGAAATAATCAGTCCTACCATGCTTGTAGAATCTCTGGGAATAGTATTACAGAAGACAAACACATATTCTTAAAATCAGGTAGGAAATAAAGTAGAAAATAAAAAAGTAGGACAGAAGAGACAGTAATGAAAAAAATCAATTAGGGTTGATACTAACTAAGGATTCACAATCACCTTATTTTTGAAAAACTGCTTAATCATCAATAACCAAATAATCATTGGCAATTCGGAAAAGGAAACATATTTCATGAATAAACATGATATAGAAACAACTCCCAAATGATCTTTTATTAACTAAATATTGGAAAATGAGTGACATTTCACATTATCTATACTATTTTTTTATTGTGAGAATACTGTACAGAGGGTTTACAATTACATGGGCAATATAATGAGTACATTTCTTATCAAGCATTGTAGCCTCCTCCTTTGTTTCCCCTTCCCATCCTTTTTCATCCTCCCCCACCCCCCCCCAACCAATCCTCCCCATCTACCCCCTCCCCGCACCAAAGTTGTAAAGTTTGTTTTCGACATTATTCATTCAGTTAATTTCTTTCTTGGGAATGGGTAATGCCTAACCATATATCCTCCAATATAAGTGCCCTGGGAAAGCACACACACTGTTCAGAAGAAATTCCATAAGATCAACATTTCATGCAGTTAATAGGAATTATGTTCACATATTCTCTCTTTAGGCATACGTCTTATGTGTATCTGACCTAACAAGAACAACAATATGAATGGATGCAAAATCACCATGTGTTTTCATTTTCAGATGAAGGTAAATTTACTTATGAAATTTTATTCAAATTTCTAACAGTTGGTCAATTTGAGGCACCACTACATTTGCTGAATCTGAAATACTCTCCATTGTCTCTCCGAGTTTCCTGGAGAGAAAATCCCCAAAGGCAATTTGCTTGGGGATTTTATATAAATAATATAAATAAAATATAATACGTATATATGTATAATTTATAAAATTTTCCCAATGATTAACTTAGGCAACATCATTTACTGTGTCTCCATGATAACGCAAATATTTTACCCTGATACCAAATATAAATGGCAGCGTAAGTTATTTTTATTTTTTAGGAGGGAAGAGTTTACAATCACCTAGATATTTGTGCTGAGAGAACAAATGAAAAAATAAGGCCAAATTAATATTTTCCTTTTTTTCAAATATTGTTTAAATCATTTGTTTGCTTCTTTATGATGAACGGTGTTAATGTGTGTATATTCATAGCTTCCTATGTTTGTGTTAATTTCTTCTTGTTTGTGGTTCTGAAGTATTTGGTTTGACATAGTATAATCTTGTTTCAACTTATGCCTCCTCGGTTGCAAAAACAAAATTTTTGGTACCTTAATTAGGGAAGCATCAATATTTCCATTATTTTAATGTGAGTAACCCAAACATACATATGTGCAATTTGGCACCTTGCAATAATATGTAAAATAAATCTTTTTTTTACATGACTCCTGCCTACATTCCTCAATTCTTATCATGCAATAACCACCAAGTTCTCTAACATCTACAGAGGTTACAATTACTGTTGTTCCCTTTCACTAGAGTTCTGATGATACAGGTAAGTTAAATCAGTTTTTAGGAAGAGTTAGTCTTTAGAAACTCCTAAACATTAGGAGTTGCATGTTGAATTGCAATATTCACTTCGACAGATGATATTAATATATTTATGAAAACAAAACTAATTCTACATCGTTCTACATCTATATCTTTCTCTATTATCACTATGTACTGTTATTACTTTACAAAAAATTGCATGTTTCACACTTTTTTTTTGGAAAACAAAAAGATTCTTTGATTAAACGTAGGGACAGCATTATGCATGACATCTTTTGTAATTATGTTGAAGATTTTTGGATCATATCACTTTAATACTTTTCAAATATTGATATAATTCTTGAATGAATTAGACTTAGTCGTCTCATCCAAGAATACACATTGCTTCACCCTGTGATGTGCAAAAGCTTAGGAAATGAGCAAGTGAGTACAGAAGTAACATAAAATCATGAATAAAGTACTTCCAAAATTAGTAAAGTTGTATTGTACTTCTTCATCACATTCTGATTTTTGAGTCTGTAATTCCTGATAGTACATTCAGTTTTATCAAGGTGATGCATTTCAAAAAGTTTTATAAAACCTTGTGGTGGATTGTTTGTTCACCATGACACAAAGTGTGAAAAGTTAGACCTAAACCATAGAACTTACACAATGACTAGTGTGGAAATAATATTGTATTACAAATGATCCTGTGTAACGAAATACTCACAAGACAATATGCTCGATATGATCTGTACAATATTGGGGGTTAATGGGTAATGACAAAGAAGGAGAAAAATGAGGAAGGGATAACCATTTCAGCAAGAATTGGCCTCATTACTTTTATAACTGTACCCCGATCTAGGTCACTATAATAAGAAAATTTAAATAAGGAAGAAAAATTAGACATAAATCATAGAACTGATGGAATGATAAATGTTAAATATCATATAATCAACTCACATTGAAACAGATGATAATAAAAATATTTAGTAATAATTCCTTAAATTCTAAGCAAGTAGCTTTTTGCATATACAAGAAGAACAGAGCAGAAAAGAATTTTAGGCTAATTAGAGTACTGTTATTTTAGAATTCTTGTGTCTATACAGATCTCTATGAATATCCTTGTTAGTTATTTTCAGATTACAGAATGTATGGTACGGTCTTTTGCATAGAAAATATATAAATATGGTTTTGATAGCAGTAAATATTATTCTTCCATTTATGTAGTACTTTTTAGTACCAAATAATCATTACAAAATATGATATTCTACAGATATTTCATATGGATATGTATACTTCACACACAAATGCACACTAATAATGGAACAAGTATTTTCAACACAATTTTTAGACATGAATACACTGCTGTCAGAATTTTGACAGAATCATTCTATCACAGGTGATCACTGAGTAAATGGGTGAAAGTTGTATGATAGCTTTAGATTGCAGTAGTTACAGTAAAATACGAGCTACAAATAGAGAGAATATATACCAAATATTTTAAAATATGATTTATCAAAAATTCTATTGAATCTAGCAATACATATAATTATGCTCTCTGGTGAAATTCATAAATTTTTGTAAGCATTCCACAGACCAAAACAACAGTGGGCAAGTTGAACTTTCACCCAACCACCACCTAAAAAATGGTGTACAAAGCAAAGTTCGAAGTTCTTTTAGCCAAGTATGAATCCTAATTTTAACTCTATCCCTGTTACTTCCTTTCATTTTATTGTCACTTGAATGAATTACTGCTTATATTAAAGTTGATAAACTATACCTTCTTTTTGATGGACATGGTTTGCTGCTGTTATTATTTTTGTATTTACTCTTTTATCTTTTTTCCTTAGGGCACTTTCACTTCAAAACCACAATGTAATCTTCTCATTTCATAACATTTATCTTTTGCTTCAAATCAGAATGTATTTGATAAGAAGTTTTCAGGTGATTCAGTCATTCTTACTATCAATAAATGTAAGTTAACACTATATTGGACTTCAGTTAAATTTCTGTTCACTTTTCTGAATAATTCAAATTCCACCCTTGATAGTAGAAAAAAGATCACCATTCTTTAACAGTTTGTTCTACTTAGCATTTAGTAAGTAATACAGTTTAATGCCAAACAGTATATTGTTTATATCAACTTTACATCCTGCTATATTTTTAGTGTCCCTCAGGGAACTCTATTTTCATTGGAGAACTTAAAAAGAGCAAAAATCTAACACTGAAATAATTGTCACATGTGATAAAGCTACCCCTACCTCCTACAGATAAATAGGGTATTTGGATATCATAATCAGTTTTTTTTTGTTTCTGTTAGTATTTTTGCCTGTTTTATAATCATTTTTTCAAACGATGTTGTACAGATAAATTACATTTATGTCACTAATGAGTGCATTACTGGTCCAGCACTGTGTCCCCCCCTTTATTTTTTTTCTACTATCCTTTCCCTCCTCCATCTTCGCCACTCTTTCTCCACCCCAATGTTGCTGTTTATTTCCCACACAGTGTCTTGTGAGTATCATTATTCCAATCGGTCATCCTCTGTTCTTTTTTTTTTTTTTAATTTAATTTAATTTTATTTGTGAACATACTGTACAGAGGAGTTACAGTTACATGGGCAGGATAATACGTACATTTCTTACCAAGCATTGCAGCCTCCTCCTTTGTTTATCCTTCACATCCCTTCCCAGCCTCCCCCCTCCCCCCCTAATACCAATCCTTCCTCCCCCTCCCCCCCCCCCCCCCCCCCCCCCCGCACCAATGTTGTAAAGCTCGTTTTGGACATGACAACTTGTACATCTCATTGTTGCAGTTCTTATATCAGGAAATTTTTACTCTCCTGTCCCCCCATTACCAAAATCAATATACAAAATGGAACCAAAATCAAATACAGTGACAAGAGGAATATGCCATAAGAGGAAGAACATAAAGTAAAAACAAAAAATAACATATGCTGTATTAAAATCTAGAAGTACAAGGATAAACTGTTCTGAACCTATCTTGAGTTTCATTATCTGTAGCTTCTCTTTATATAGTAATATATTATCTGTATCGATCAATCAATTGATGTATTTATACAAGAGGTTTTCTACTCATCTGATAAAATTATCATAGATATATGTTAATTATAGCAAATAAATTATCAGTTTTTTTGGTTGGAAGGGACAATTGAAATAAGTCTGAATACAAGGGAGCAAAACAAATATAAAACTTACTATACCAGTCACACTAAGAAGAGATAAAATTTATCTCGAGAAATACATTCAGTAGATACTGCTAAGGCTTAGTGAGATAAAATTATTATCTGCTGAATTACAACTGTCATAAAATTTGGTTGAAAATTGCAAAATCATATATTTCTACATATACCAATATATTTTGATGTTATTTGTTTCATGTCCTTTTGGGGATTAAAATTGGATATCTGAACATTTGTTCAAAATCAAAATCAGTTGACTAAAGAAACACAAACATTGTTTGTTTGATTAATTGTATTATGAGATAGTCAGTTCCACAATGTCATAACTGGCACAAATTTAAATCTAACAATCTGTATTATAAGCTTAAATTCTCATTTCAACTATACTTAGTTAGGCTCATTTTCATTTATTAGTCATCAGAGCTAGTACATCGTAATTTCCACTAACATAGTAATAAAAGCATGGAGAAGAAATGGAAATTGCTTATTGAATATTAACAAAATATGCCAACAAATAAAATGCATGAACTATGAAGAACGGGAGTCACAGAAGGCTCTGTATCATTTGATATCCTTCAGAGAATGATGGGAAAAATATATATCTGATATCATTTTCCTTCAGTTGAATGAAATGTTTGTTTTTCCAAAACGTTTCTTCATTAGAATTTTAGAAAAATAATTTGGTTTATTGTTGTCTTATTTGAGTCAGATAAAAATTACAATTTGTACAAATTGTGTACAATTTGGATAAATGCTAAGAACTCCATTAGCTGTGCATTTTCAAAGTTCTGAAGTGCAGTAAGCACAAGCTACCCAAGGTCATATCAGTTTTAACAATTTTACACATGAGTTCAATCACTAATTATTACTGCTTTTCCACATAGAATCTTTCATTATTCATACAAATCAGTGTTATGCCTTTCTTTCTGAAAATATAATTTGTTTTCAGAAAGTATTGCACGTGAATAACTAATACACTGAAAACAGTTCTCTTGCTAATTGGACTAGTACTTCAAGCATATTTTTTGAAGATCTACCTTGGGAAAGAAAGTTGGAACTGTGTAGTTAGGGTATAGGTTAGATATGTGAATTAAGATGATCAGCAAACATGGTAGTTTTGAAAACAGGTTGTTCCTGATGATGTGCATATTTAGAATTATTTTAACTATTGAATAATATCAAAAGTCGGCTATAATTTTTAAAGCAAACTTTGAACATGAATACAATTCTTCGGATTGATTCAACATTAATACTTACATAAAATCCAGGAAAAGATCCCTCTCCTCTTGCTTCTCCTCCTCCTTACCCTCCCACTCTTTTCCTCTTCCCCATTCTCTTCCTCCTATTCCTCCTCCTCTTGCTGTTCCTTCTCTTCTTTCCCCTCCTCCTACTTCACTCCTTCTTTCCTTACTTCTTCCCATTCTTGCCTTTTCCCATATTCCCTACCTCTCTTCCTTTTTTCCTTCGCTCTCTCCCTACCTTCCTCCCCCTACCATGCCTCCCTCCCATGCTTCCTTACTTACCCTTCCTTCTTTCCATTTTTCTTTTCTCCCTTTCTATACTTCCTTCTTCCTGCCTATCTCCTAGCGTCCATCTGCACATCATTTCCTTCTTTTCTTTTTCCTTCCCCTCTCTGACCCAAGCATGAAGATCTGAACATGGCCTAGAACTTGAAATTGGGGCTGGGATTGGAACTAATATCCAGGGCCTTTAACTCAAAGGCTGGAACTTGTACTCTGAGCTGGGATTTGAACTCCTATCCTGGCCTGGAAATTCTGGGCCTAATCCTTGAACTCACAATGTGGGCTTTGCACTCAAGGCCTGTACATGATTTCATGGCCTGGGAATAAAATTCTTGGCCTGTTTCTAGAACTAGTGCTTAGGACTTGAAATCTGATCTTAGGCATTTAAATCATAGTCTGGCATTGAAGTCAGGCATGATCCTTAAACTCACAGCCTGGGCCTTCAATTGAGTCCTGATACAAACATGTGACCAGGGATTGAAATAGGATCCTGGGACCTTAACAGGGATCCTTGCCTTGACTTCATTGCATGAGACTTGATCTCCAATCTGGTACCATGACCTAACTGTCTATGCCTTGAATGTTGGGCTGGGGCCTTGAACTCATTTCTAGGACTTAAATTTGTGGCCTGGACCCTGAAAGTTGGGCCAGGGAATTGAACTCACAGCCCAAACCTTCATCTAGGGATCTGGGCTTGAACTCAGTTCTGGTCCTTAAACTCAGTACCTAGGTCTTGAATATGGGTATTGAGACTTGAATTTGGAGACTGGACTATATTGCTGAGCTTCTCTGTGCTCAAGGGTGGTGCTTAACCACTGGAGATTCGGCTATTCTTCTGTGTTTGTTCCATGGCTGGAGAAGGATTTTTAGTTTTAGATTTTGAACCACAAATCACAAATAACCAATCACAAATTGGTTAGTAACTTGTAGAAAATTAAGGCTAGATCATTCCATATCACTCTGTAAAAGAATGAACTCCAAATGGTTCAAAATCTTGAGAGTCAAAGCAGCCAACCTGAAAATAGAACAGAGTAGGAGAAACCCTAGCTCTTCTTGAAACAGGCCGGATTTTTTTAAATAGAAACCCAGAACACAACAAATCAAAGAAATGTTGGACAAATGAGAGTGCATGATACTGCAGAGCTTCTCCATGGCAAAGGACATACCTAGGCAAGAACAATAGAAAACCTTCAGATTGGGAGAAGAACTTCACTATCCATACAATGGATAAGGGTCTCATATCTAAAATATATTTGGAACTCAAAAAATTATATCTCCAAACAACAAATCCTGAAAGAACTGCCCAGTAAATAAGTGAGCTAAAGACGTAATGAAAAACTATTCTGAAGAGGAGATTGGAATGGCCAATAGACACATGAAATGCTCAACCTCTCTAGCCATAAAAGAAATGCAAATTAAAACAACATTGAGATATCACCTCAACCCAGGAAAAAATCTGATTGTGATGACCTTTGGCGCAGATCTGACCTCACTCAGAAAAATGGGTCAGGCACTGGGTTATTGGTTTGGTTGTTGGGTTGATTGGGTGGTTGATGGCTTGCTTGGTCTGTTGTTTAATTAGCCAGAGCAACTCTTCTTTTCTCATTTGATAGCTCATATAAAAGTCTCTATGAAACTTGTATCCAGGCTCGTATCAAAAAGTGATATTGGATCTCAAACTCCTTCACTGATATTATTTCATACATAAAGAACCGGTGTGAGGCTTCATGAAATTTTTTATAATAATTTAGAAACATACATATATTCAGAATTTTGGTCTCTGTTCATGCAAATAATGTTCATATATATATATATATATATATATATATATATATATATATATATTTCATGGATGTTTGCAAAGGATGATAGAAAAGGATATCTGAAAACATCCAAATGGTGGATGATACCAGGTGTCTATTTTACAAAACACAACAGCAGAAACTGTCTCTCCTTCACCTCTAGAAATTGCTACAGTAATGTTAAATTAAGGAAAAAGTAATTTTCTACTCATTGTTCTCTTAACCTTCAAAAACTGATTTTTAAATCAAACTAAGAACAATTTTGTTACAAATACCCTAGATATACAAAGACCCACAGTGAATCTCTCAAACATCACTTTATAACCATGGCCTGAACCCTAAAAGATTCAAGCAGAATTCAGCTTGATAATAATGTTGATGTCTTAACATATTAAAATTTAAGAATGTCAGTAATTTACTTTTTCGCCATTAGGCAATAGTGAGTAAAGGAAACCACCTTCAAAGTTAAGAAACCTGGCAAACAGAATTTAAAATAATTGTCCAACACCAAACATCTTGCCTATGCTCTTCTCTAGAAAGACACATGTTGAACTTCCACTGTCATAGTTTTCATTACATTCTGCTGAGATTTCAGAAGCTATGCAAAAGTCTGTCCATAACATTTCTTCCCACACACTCTCTCACGTAATTGACATACTTTTCTAACATTTACCTTAAAAAAGATACCAACATTTATCCATGAACTGAAGAATTTATATGGTACCACCATTTTCCAAGGAAACATTATCATTCTACATTTCACCAGATGGTATGGGAACTAGCAGGGTCTAATTTTATGATTTTCATCATAGGAACATTGCAATAAAATCTCACAATCAACAGATTCCTCTGAAAATGAAATGGCTGTATTGGAGAAAAAGCAATATATTGTGGGAAATACAAATCCTTGCTGTTATTCCTTTTAAAACCTAGAATACTTTAGGAATCCCTATTAGGAGAATGAAGATTAAATTTGACACATAGTATTATTGTGGAATTACCTTCTGATGTACTTTCACATGTTTATAATTTCGCAATCATCAGGACTAATGATATCTAACCTTGTCTGTCAGCTCCTGTAAATGTAACTTCTGTGAGTCAAGAAATGAGGAAAATAAGGTGAACTTAACCAACTAAATAAATTCTTTTTTTTTTTTTTTTGGGTCCGGTTGTGGGGCGTGAACTCTGGGCCTGGGCGCTGTCCCTCAGCTCTTCAGCTCAAGGCTAGCACTCTACCACTTGAGCCACAGGGCCACTTCCGGCTTTTTTCTTTTTGCTTATGTGGTGCTGAGAAATCGAACCCAGGGCCTCAGGCATGCAAGGCAAGCACTCTACCACTGAGCCACCTTCCCAGCCCTAAATAAATTCTTAAAACCTGTATAGCTTCTTCCATTGTGACAGGCAAGTAAATGTCAGCAAGTCCTGTGGGGAGCAAAATTCTCACATAAAAATCGTGATTACATACTTCAAAATTATCTATCTTAAATGTTTTGATTTCTGTAATGAAATGAAAAGTTATCAAGTAGAATATATTCATCTCTAAATCTTTTTGTAGCTAGACACACATTAACTGAAATACATTGATTTCTCTGTTTCACAAATTACAGTCACTTATATCAATAAACAGAAATTATGGCTTTTGTACCCAACAAATCCATAATTTTCAGGCTTTTTCTCTTCATCATAGACACCAGTAAAGTTAAATAAGACATGACAACTTTTGAGCAAATTTGGAAAAGGTTTTCTCAATCATGCATGTCTGAATTAACCAATTCCATAAACCCTGTAAAAATATCAAACAACTATTAAAATATACATTCATCTAAAGGAGGATTTGCCATTCTTCTACATATATCTTGATTCCTACTAGAATTATCAATCAGTAGGAATAATCGTTCAGATAACTAAACAAAGCAAAGGAATCATTGTGAGTCTTGAGAATCCAAGTTTGAAAGTGGGGCTGCTGTTCAATAAGAAGTAAATTTCAGTAGAACAGTGTTTATTTGGCCATGAAGCACAGCCAGAAGACATTTAAATATAGGACCTACATAATGGGAGTAGAAGTAAATTTCAAGATCTCCAGAATGAAAATTGCTATTTTATGAAGTGTGGGGAAGTAAAGAATTTTGATTCTTTTTATCCATTGAACAATAGTGCTCAGTTGGAGAAAATTTTAGTAAATAAACCTAGGGATGTCATGTGTAGAAAGAAAACATGCCATTAAGAGAGAAATGGTCCAGTGACATCCAAAAGCCAAATAGATAACATGTAGATGTATGATGTGGAAGAAAGAAACGAGGGCAAGGAACTGTGACGTTTTCAAAAATTAACTGGATTTGCCAAAAAAGTTGAGTATCCTTTCCTCTCCACGATGGAAGATATCCCACTCATAGGATTCTACAGCAATTGATACTTTTGTGTAGAGTCTTCTCTTGGTGGGGACACGAGTACTGTGATGTTGCCAATAATCATCATTTCTTTGTAACGAGCCAAGGAATGTCAGCCCTTTTTCCTTTATGAAAACAGAAATGGTTACTGCCTGCCTGAACCTGGGAGCCAACATCTCAGTTTCTTTTACTATGCATTGATGGATTATAATTCTGGGGAAGAGGAATTCTGTAGAATAGTCGTCGAATACTGTGAATTGATTTCCCACACTTTTCTTATTTGTGTGTGTGTGTGTGTGTGTGTGTGTGTGTGTGTGTGTGTGTTGTGTGTGTGTGTTGGATAGATACCGTATAGAGGGATTTCATTTATATGAGCAAGATAATAATGAGTCCATTTCCTATTGATCATTATTACCCCTTCTTGATTTTCCCCTACCATCCCTTTCCTCACCATCTCCCCAACTATTCCTTCCAGGACTCAATGTTGTAAGGTTCGTTTTCAACATACTATATTATATATCTCGTTGTTAAAATGGGTCATCCAGCATTTTGTTATTTCCCGTCCCCTCCCCAAATTAGAAAAATGTAGATACAAGATGCAGGAAACTTGCCAGGTGATGGTGGCTCACTCCTGTAATCCTAGCTATTCAGGAGGCTAAGATCTAAGGATCGTGGTTCAAAGCCAGCCCGGATAGGAACATCCGAGAGATTCTTATCTCGAATAAACCACTAGAAAAACAGAAGTGGCGCTATGGCTCAAGTGGTAGAGCACTGGCCTTGAGCTGAAGAGCACAGGGAAAGTGCCAAGCCCAGAGTTCAAGCCCCACGACTGACAAAAAAAAAAAGATGCAGGACACTGAAATCAAATAAGGGACAAAAGAGGTTATACGATGGGGAAAAAACATACAAAGATACAACAAAAAATACATTCTACATTATAAGTACATTAAAAAGAACAGAAAGAAAGTTAAAAATCCTGGTGTTTCTTTCTTGGGCTCATTTCAATTAGCATCAGCTTATAAGGTCATACATATATAGCTTTAGAACTTCTCTGCTTGTCCTAGACATATACTAGTAATTGTAGATAAGGGAAACAATGGGGCCTATGTTTCTTTGGGTCTGTCTTATTTCACTTACATTTTCCCTGACTTTCCATTTCCTAACAAATGGGACCATGTCATTCTTTCTGATGGAGGCATAGAATTCATATAATTTTCTTGATCCACTCATCTATTGAGGAGCATCTCCGTTGGTTCCATATCTTAGCTTTGATAAATAATGCTGCAATAAACATACTCATGCTGGTAGCTTAAGTATGGCCTTATGTGTGATCCTTTTGGTAATTGCCTAAAAGTGAGATTGCTCCATGATTGTGGAGCTCTAAGTTTTTGAGGAACCTCCATACTGCTTTGCAAAGTGCTTGAACAAGTTTACACTCCCATCAATAATGCAGTAGTGTTCCCTTTTTGCCACATCCCCTCCGGCATCTGTTGAGTTTTTTATTATAGCCATTCTAACCGGGGTAAACTGGAATCTCAATGTTAATTTTTATGTTTTTATTTCTTTAGTTTAAATACATACTTTTATTGACAAGAGGCTGTACAGAAGGGTTATAATTACATAAGCAAGGTAAAAAGTTCCTTTCATAATGATCATTTTACCCCTCCTTTGTTTTTCCCTACCAACCCTTTATTCCCTCCCCTCCCCAACTTATCCTTATCCTTCTCTGCAAATTTTAATGTTCATTTTCATTATAGTGTCTGGTAGATCCAGTTGTTACAATGGATCATCCTATATACTTATTACAGCAATTTGTTATTTGACTTCCCCTCCTGAAATTAGAGAAAATGTATGTGTGTGTGTATATATGTGTACAATGGAATCAAATACAGTGACATCAGGGGTTGCAATTCTTTTATGGCTAGGGAACTTGACCAAATATTACATGTCTATTTGCCATTCTTAGTTCCTCTTCAGAGAAGTCTCTAAGTCTATAACCCACTTATTAATTCGTGATTTTTTCCTCTGAGGATTTGTTGTTGGGGGATTTAATTTTTTGAGTTCTAAGTATATTTTAGATATGAGACCTTTGTCTATTGAATAGCTAGTGAAGATCTTCTCTCAACTGGCTGGCTTTCTATAGATCTTGCTTGCTTTGTCCTTTTCCATGCAGAACCTCTGCAGTTTCATGCCATCCACTTGTTCAAACTTTCATAGATTTTTTGTGTTTCTAAATCATTCAATGCTTGATAAGAAATGTACTAATTACCTTCCTTGTGTAACTGTAACCTTTCTGTACAATTTTTTCATAACTAAAAGAAAAACAGAACAGAAAAGGAAAAACAAAATTTACCATTAAAAGAGAAAAAACAAAATTTGGGTCTGTGCCAAGTAGCCCTAGTGTTCGTTCTTGTAATGTTTTCAGGGTAATTTCTTTTACTTAGAGGTCTTTGATATATTTGGAGTTGATTCTGGTATAGTTTGACATATAAAGATCTAGCAGTAGACATCTAGAGATATTTAACCAATTTTGCTAGCATCATTTACTGAAGAGGCTGTTTTGCTTCCATTCTATTTTTTTGGCTCTAATAGGTCTTTGGGTTCATTTCTTTGTCTTTAGTTCTATTCCATTGGTCCTCAGATCTGTTCCTGTGCCAGTACCAAGCTGTTTTGATTACTATGTCTTTGTAGTATATTTTGAAGTTTGGAATTGGTATTCTTCCCGTTTTGTTCTTTCTACTGTGTCTTTTGGCTATTTGGGTTCTTTTATTGCTCCATTCGAGTTTTTGGATTGCTTCTTCTATTTCCTTGAAGAATGAGGTTGGGATATTGACAGTTACCGCATTGAATTTGTAGATAGCCTTTGGCAACATTGCCGTTTTCATGATGATAATCCTCCCAATCCAGGAGCATGGGAGGTTTTTCCCACTTCCTTAGTTGGGATTTAATTTCCTTTTTCAGGTTTTTAGCGTTTTCATCATCGAGATCCCACTTCTTTAGTTAACTCTTAGGTATTTTACTTTTTTCACTCATTTTCATGTAAACATCAAATAATTTTCATTGTCAGTTCTTCTGCTTAAATATCACCATTCTTTCGATGGTCCATGCAGCTACAATAAATCAATATTTAAATATTATTTTCTTCACTTCTTCAGTTTCTTTATTTCCTAGTGATAGCTAGGTAAAATTTGAAAATGGTTCTTTCACAGATGCCGGTGTCTCATGCCTGTAATCTTAGCTACTCAGGAGGCTGAGATCTGAGGATCGAGGGTCAAAGCTAGCTTGGGCAGGAAAGACAGTGAGACTCTTATCTCCAATAAACCACTCAGAAAACCGGAAGTGGTACTGTGGCTCAAATGATAGATTGCTAGCTTGAGCTGAGGACCTGAGCGACAGTGCCCGGGCCCAGAGTTCAAGCCCCACCACCAACAAAAAATAAGGAAAGAAAGAAAATGGTTTATTTGGGAAGGAAACAGGATTATTTGGGATTTCTGAAAATGCTTGTGCTTAAGAATGGTACCAACTGAAAAATGATGCAAACACATTACAAATATAAACATTTCTAGTGCAAATTTTCTACTCCAAATTGATTCAGGTTATGTTTGTAGGCTGTTTCTACATAGAACTTTCATATACATTCTTGGTCACTATTCTGATACGAAGTTGACAACATTCTCCTAAGGATAAACATTGTGTGAGAATGACAGTGTATATTTTTTATGACTGTGAACTTTTATGTTTATGTTTATTAGAAGCTAAGTTCAAAACAAGGCATTTTTACACGTTATTCAATTTCTGTCACATATGCTCCTTTGCCTGCCTTGTAGATATGCTTTATCTTTGTATATATCTTCTTCATTCACATCTTCAATTCATACTGATTCCAAGAGAGGATGAAACAGGCTAAAATTTCTCAAAGCATGTATTAGCAAATGTTAAATATAAAGAGTAGGAAAGAGAAAGTCTCTCAGAAGGATTTTTTATGTATATATTTTTATTAAAAAAATTTTGTTACTATATAATGTAAAAAATAAACAGAATATATAAAGATATATCAGTGAATGTGTGGGTTTTTGTATATACATATAGGCTTATGCATTGATGTTACATTTAATCAAAATTGTCTAAATTACTTACAAATATCCTGGAACATAAATAATTATTGCATAATTTTTAAGTAAAGCCTCAGTTAACAGGTTTGTATAGAACACATGAAAGTCAATTAGGTATTACTAAAAATATGACTTATTCAACCTTTTCAAAGTGGGAGTAAAATGTATACTGACATATAGAAGGTATTGTCCAGTATATGTCACAGTTCCAGTATTAGGTATATTAACTATAATTATTTTTCATGAATACTGAACAATTTTAAACCAAAATCTCCTACCAATGTTTTTTGGGTTTATACTGAGGAAACTTTGGGAATATCAAGAATTAAATATGGATATTGAAAATATGTACTATTCAGTGGCAAGTTCCTTCATTAAATATCTAGTGTTTATGAACAAAGAAATGGCAATAAAAGTATTTGGTGTTACAATAATACAGACATGATATTATGGGTTTCCACATCTGCCTGTTTGGAAGTACTGCTTTATGAATCCTTCGGAACTGAAGCATTTCAATATTGTTATGCATATGGTTTGAGACAATTTAACAAGACTGACATGGGAGAGAAGAATTAGAAGCCTGTTTCGTCTTTAAATGGAGAATATGGCAACATTTCTGAATAATCCAAATAACATGGACACATGTACTGATAAAAGAAGGGATGGTGTGGGAGTGCTTAATATCTCTTGAAATTAATCAGTCATAACAAAGCAGACCAATAACCCTCTCTGAAGTACATGGAAATGATTCCCATCAGAAAGCTCATCAGACGCAATGATCAAATTTGTAACTCTCTATTTTGGATGTGTTCATCATTCTTGTGAGCTCACGTAAGAATCAGGATCTCAGTAATTTCAGTCAATTGAGTCAATATATAACACAATATCCAATTCCTTCTTCTAATGGTGAAATGATCTGAAATTCATTTCAACTGTACTAAAATTCATACATTTGAACACTAGCTAGAATTTGCCCTGTTATTGACCAGCCTGCAATTTGATCCTCATTCTCATTCTTTCTCCTAACCAGGGCTGTTTTCTCTGTCTTCCTTAGTGTACCAATAGGCTACCACATTCAAGTTACTTTTGGTAACACTATTTTCCAAACAAGTAAGAGAGATAAATTTAGAAATCACGTTTGAAAGAATTCAGCACATTGTAGAGATGGAATAGAATTCCACTGGTTTTCTTCATAAAATTTGAGTACTGATAGCAACAATTAGAAATAATCAGGGCACACTGTATGTGTTGGGATAATATATCTTGATATGACAGTGTGACTCATGAAGAAATAGGAGATAATCACTAAAGTCGTATTCTAGTCAGTGACATTGATATATTCCTGAACATTTGGAATTATTACGAAGAATATTCAGTCAAACAGGCAGAGTAACAGGGAAAGTGATTTAATGAAAATTTTCCTTTGTGGCAATACTAGAGTGGAAATCATAGACAACAATCTCAATCACTGTCATAAAATGAACACTGAAAAATCAGTTTTCTGAGGTAAATATCCATAAGCTGAAACTTAAGAATGCATCCATTTCTGAACGATTATACTGGCTTTCAGTTCCTTGAACAGATGTTTTATGCCTGGACAAAAGTCTAGCACAGAGTCTGAAAACATAGTCATTGACAATTGCTTACCCCACTACAAACAGGCTTCCATTTCCTGCCATGAATACTTATGGAAAAATGGACAAATATATGAGAAAGTATCTGTTTCTTATTTTATGATGGTCATTGTCTGGAAGGGCAGAAATAATCGCTTTATATTCTCACATCTTTCTACTTTAATATGCTTAGTTTGAGGTTTCTCCTTATATTGATTCCTTGAGACATATATAATCTCTACACAATAGGAATAGAAAATGCTTCGTTTTACCTGTAGACTGCGCAGGATTCCATTAAGTATTTGGATTGAATCATTCACAGAATTGTAGACATTTTCAAAGGTTTCTGAAAAGATTGTATCCAGTATTTTATATTATTCAATAGGAAAAATAATGCTGTCTGAATATGCACATCACCAGAAACAATCTGTTTTGAAAACTAGAATATTGGATGATAATCTTATGGACTCACATATGTAAACCTATATTCTAAATACAATTTTACAACTTTGTTTCACAATGTATATCTTCATAAAATATGGCTAAAGATCCAGTACAATTAGCAGTAGAAATGCTTTTAGTGTATTATTTATTCATGTTTAATACTATCTAAAACTAAATTGTAGTTTTAGACAGAAAAATATGTAGTATACCAATTTTATGAACAATGCAAGATTTTATGTGCAACACAAGTGGTACTTAATGATTGCACTCGTTTGTAAAACTGATTTCTAAAATTGGTAAGACCTTGGATAGGATGTGCTTATGGCAAATCAGTATTTTCAAAATGAGCAGGAAGTAGAGATCTTAGTGTTTATCCTAATTTTATAATAGAAAACTTTAATTTAACTTTGATACAAGTAAGAAAAAATGGACAAAACCATTTTTATAAAATTCTCTTGGAGAAGCATTTAAATATTGCAACAATGATGTACAAGACACTATGTCAAAAAACAAGTTTACAATCTAGGTGAGAGGAGAGGAGGGGTAGTGTAGTTGTGGAGATGGGAGGGAAGGGATGGTAGGGTAAAAACAAAGGAGGAATCAACCATGCTTGATAAGAAATGTACTCATTACATTGTTCATGTAATTGTAACCCCTCTGTATAGTATTTTCACAATAAAAATTATTTTTTAAAAAACCAACATTGCACTGATCTCAAGGAAAATAATATTGGATATTTGTGCTCCCATCACTCTTTCAAATAGTTAGAAAGATATAAAATCTTCCTCAACTCACTTTCTTCTGCATGTATCATTCATTTTGTTTGTTGGTTTATTTTGCTAATATTCAATATGGAATTTCCATCTCTTCTATATTATTTTATTACGAAGGTAGTGGAAATCTCAAAGCACTGGCCATGATAACTTTCACCTAAAATTAAGCATAACAAATGATAATTGAAAGGAAATTTGAGCTATCTATCTATCTATCGTTAATTTTGAATTTGTGCCTTTTATTACAGTGTTGAATTCATTATCTCATACTATAATGAATCAGTGAAACACTTTTCATGTCCATTTAGACAATTAATTTTGACCCAAACTGATTTGAACAAAGGCTCAGGTCCTCAATTTTAATCATCACCAAAGTACAAGAAACTAAGAATATCAAAATACATAAAAATATAATCTTGCAATCTTCACCCAAATTAAATAATGGTTGTAATTGTGCATGTCATAATTTTATGTGAGGTAAACATGACTGAGCAGCATATACTGAATGTGTTTCTTGAGGAAGGATTTAACTCTTCTTAGTGAATGGATGAAGTATATTTCAAAATCCTGTTTGTGACCCTTGTGTTCTTACTTATTTGAATTGTCACTTCTACACCATCAAGAGAATACTTATCATTTGGTTTCAATAATTAGTATAGGTTTAAAGTAACAGATGAACAGAAAATCTCAAAAACATATACATATAGATATGTGAATATATAGGCATATATGTGCAGGTATCTACATATATATATATATATATATATATATATATATATATATATATATATATATACACGATGGTAAGCAAAATTAACCTGAAGATATTCACACAAGGGATTTTTTTATATTTGTTGTTCTTGTTTATATTGTACTATGTGAGATTTTGTTTCTATTTTATTTTCTTCTTCCTATTGTAGATCCCTGTTGGCAATATTATTTGATTTTAATACCTAACAAGGATATCCATACTGATTGTTGTAGAAAACAGAATTTTACATTCCCACCAACAACGAAGTAAGGTTCCCTTCTGTCCACATCCCCTCCAGTAAACTTGTTCAACCAATTTGGAAAGCAGTATGGAGGTTCCTCAAAAGACTTCACATAGAGCTCCCCTATGACCCAGCAATCCCACTTTTGGGCATTTACCCTAATGTTTACAAACAAGACCACACTAAAGCTACCAGCACAACTATGTTTATTGCAGCATTATTTACCATAGCTAAGATATGGAACCAACCCAGATGCCCCTCAGTAGATGAATGGATCAAGAAAATGTGGTATATATACACAATGGAATTCTATTGCCTCCATCAGAAAGAATGACATTGCCCCATTTGTTAGGAAATGGAAAAACTTGGAAAAAATTATATTAAGTGAAGTAAGCCAGGCCCAAAGAAACATAGGTCCCATGATTTCCCTTATTTGCAATATCTAGTATATGTATGAGTCAAGCGGAAAAGGTCAGATAATGTGATGTTAGTAAAATGAACCCTTAGATATCTATTATAATGTTTTTTTTTTCAGGCGTTTGTTTCTAACGCATTTATAAGATTATCTCTTTGTTGCTTTGTATGTCCCTCCCCCACAGTATAACTCCTGCTTTCACTATATTTGATGTCATTATAACTTGTGGAGGAGACGGGGACAAACAAGTCGTTTAAGGATACAGGTGGACCTGTTGAAACAATGAGAAGTACAAGTTTTCATGTCAAAACTGAGCTTTACAACGTTGGTGCGAGGGCGGGGGGAAAGAGGGGAAGGATTGGGTGGGGGTAGAGAGGGAGTCTGTGAAGGGATATGAAGGGTAAACAAAGGAGGAGGCTGCAAAGGCTTGATAAGAATTGTATGCATTATTCTGCCCATGTAATTGTAACCCCTCTGTACAGTATGTTCACTAAAATAAAATAAATTAATTAAAAAAAAGAAAACAGAATTTTAAACATACACTTGGCTAATTTGTCTTAAATGCTATGTTCTTTGTCTTATATATCAAAAAGGTAGCTAATTGAAAAATTAGAATTAAAAGAATTATTAAAACTTACTTTCATTCTCATCACATTCAAAGTGAGTTCTGTATGTGATAAGTAACATTCAATTTTCTATCAGTTCTATGATTTAGGTCTACCTTTTGTTAAATATCTATTTTATTCTCAAGGTAAGGTCCAGAATAGGTATCATTAAATCAGTAAAGGACTGATAAAAATCTTGTGATATCTGATATCCCCTTCCTCATTGTTCACCCTTTCCATCTCCAATATCCCAGCACTCATTGTAAAAATAATATCAACCATATTGCCTTTTGTATATTGCCACTACATATGCTGTTACCATATTGTTATAACACTAGTGATTACGTAAGTCCTATGGTTTAGGTCTGCCTTTTCAAAGTTAGTGTTTTGGTGAACAAACATGCTTCCACAAAGGTTTATAACACTTTTCTAATACATCTCATTCATAAGCCTGAGTGTACTCTCAGGAATTGCAGACTTTGAAAAATTATGTCAGGATGTGATACAAAAATACAATAGAATATTACTAAATTTGGAAGTACTTTATTCATGATTTTATATGACTACTCTACTCCTTTACACATGTCTGAAACTTTTGCACATTAAAATGTGAAGAGATATGTATTTTTTGATGAGAAGACCGACATGAATTCATGTATAACATGAATATGTTATACAACATATTCAAAGTTTTGAAGTATTATAATAGAAAAATCATCAAGATTCTTACAAAAGATATGTCATACATATCACTGCCTGTATGTTTAATCAGCGAAAACTTTTTTTCCTTTAGGATATGTGAAAAATGCAAATGTTTCTAAAGTAGTCACAGTCATAATATTAAGAAATAAAGGAAAAATATACAATCATATAAAAGTAGCTGTATTTTCATAAATATATGAATGTCACCTGTCCATGTGAATATAGCAATTCAACAGGGCAATATGAGTAGTTTCTGAAGACTGAATTCTGAAAGGGGACATCAATATTTGCAACCCCTGCAGATATCAGGAAACATAGTGGGTATCTTAGTGTATTAGAGGAAGACAGTGTAGGCCAGGAGTTTTGTAAAATATAATTTATTATAAATATTATTGCAAGGTACCATACTTTGAATATGTATGTTTTGGTTATTCCAATTCAATAATGGGAACATCGATGCTTCCCTAATTAAGAAAAATTCTGTTTTTGAAACTCAGGGGGTATAGCTTGAAAAAAGATTGCACGTTGTCCAACCAAATACTTCAAAAACATGCATATGAATTGCACAAATAAATTGATATGAACATAGAAAGGGTTAACCATACACATATTAACAGAGTTCATCACAAAGAAATAATGATTTAACAATATTTGAGACAAAATGGACAGTGTCAATATGGCTTCCATATTTTCACAGGTCCTCTCAACACAAATCTCTAGAATATTTTTATTCTTCCCTCTACGAATTATAATTAAAACAGCAAATTATCTTCGGTATGAGGTTATGATATTTGAATTATCATGTAATCACTTTAAATGGTGTTGCCTAAGATGACAATAGGGAAATATCATTTGCCAAGCAAATGGACTTTGGGAATTATTTCTCTAGGAAATTCAGAAAGAAAATGGAGGGTATTTCTAATTCAGAAACTGTAGTTGTCAGTAATGTTTAGCAACTGGTAAAAGTTTGGACAAAATATACCAAATAAATTTATTTCATCTGAAAGGAAACTATCCTGGGGAATTTATATCCACTAAAACAGTGTTGTTCTTGTCACATGAGAAGCATATAACACATCCACCTAAAGACAAAATATGTGAGTAAAATTATTTACATGATATCTAGATCCTATGGAATGTCATCTGAACAGTCTGTATAGTCTCTGAGGAGACTTACATTGGAAGACTTCCTATTAATCATCACTTTATTCCATGCAACAATTAAGTAAATAAATAATTCAAAAAATGATACAGGTAAAGAAAAATGTCACAAATTTTGAAACATTTGTTAATGCAAGATTATTTTGGGATTTGTTTCCCAAATGGTGTTTATTCATCAAAGATGTTCCCTTTTTCAGAATTGTTAATGACTATTTGCTTTTTAATGCTTTAGCAGTTTTCACCAATTCAGTTATTGTAAATCCTTTGATTACCAAAAGTGATTGATGTTTTTCTTTATTACTGGATTCTTTATGTTAATTTTTCATTTTCCACTTTATTTCCAATATGATTTTAAGAGGCTTGCTTTATGAATTTCTACCTGCAAAAATTCTACCTGTGTGTTAACACTGATTATTGCAAAAGATGTTTAAATATGTTCCTGTTTTTCTTCACAAACCAAAGGTATTGCTGCTAAGTCTCCTCTAGGTCCATGTTTAGAAACAATGTTGACATGAAGGAAATAGAAATCCAATGTAAAGACATAGTACCCATATATAACTACAAAATTTATTTGAAGTCCTGATTAAGATAAGATTTCACAGCATTTCTTTCATATACATTTTGACAAATGATACAATTTTTTGTAGAGTTAATCCAGTGCTATTAATTGTTGCATATGAAGGAAAAGCAGCCAAGTTCACAAAAAGGTTCAGATGAATGTTATGACCATCTTGTTAATACACATTTATTTCAATGTATATATTGTGCTTACTGAATTTCAAAGTGCATTTCCACATTCTAGATCACCATTGAAAATTATGCCTGAAAATTCTCAGGAAGCTACTGAAACTATAATCATAGGAAAGTTCACCCATTGGATAATATCATTTATATCATCACGTTGATATAAATATAATATATAAATATATATAAATGATGAATAATATATATATTTATTATTTATACATAATATATAATAGATAATGTTATATATTATATTATATGCTATATTATAATTTTATGTATAAATATATAATATTACATGTTACATATAATATATATTGTATATTATAAAGTTATATTATGCTTGGTCAGTTCCTGCAGTAGTGACCATAGATGGTGACTGGCTCTAATCACTTACGTCCTTCTGTGTCAGTCATGGTGCACTGGGAGGCAGGTGGTCTGGGGAGGGGGCTGTCACATGCAGAGGGGAAGGGATGGTCAATGATGACATAGAGAACTTAACACTGGGTAGTAGTCTTGCTAGAAATTCACCCAGGATGAATAGAATTAAGAGGATTTTTAAAAAAAGATTGAGTTGCTGAAATAAAATTTATATTATTCATGCTTATTTAGGTGTGCTGCCTAATGAGTTTGGGGGCTTGGGGCACTGGTAGAGAACTTGACTAGCATGAGATAGACTATTGATTTATAGCACAAGAGAAAAACAAAACAAAAACAAAAACAAAAAAACAGGCCAGTCATGGTGGTGCTCACCTGTAATCTCCACTAGAGAATTAGTGGGAAAATCACTGGCCAATGCTAGCCCCAGGCAGGGATAGCTTGTAGGGGAATGTAAGACTCTATCATAAAAAATAATCAAAGCAAAAAAAAAATATTAGGTTTGGCTCAAGTGGTGGAGCACTGGCCGAGTAACACGAGGCCCTGAATTTTAAAAACCCAGTATCACCAAACCCTCTTCCATTTAAGGAGTTTCTCTGTTGTCAAACCACTGCCACAAAGCATGTAAGAGAGCATCACCTCTAGAAGTTCCTCTGTTCTCAGCCAGTCCCCTCTCCAATTCCCTAACGGTGGATACCCCTACTGCACTTTGTCTTTGGTTTTGCCTTCCCTAGAACAGGATTCCTAGAACAGGATCCGACAGTATCCTTCCTTTAATCTGGGATCCTGTGGCCTTTTGAGAGACATCCATGTTCTGGCACATCTGTGGTTTTATTCTTGTTCATTGTTGGGTAGAATTCCATTGTAAGTGTGTTCTCTTATTTGTTACCTTTCATCCACTGATGGACATTTTGATTGTTTCTACTTTGGAACGATTATGAATAAAGCTGTTAGATGCATTTTTGTTTGTTTGCATGTACATATAATTCATTTCTCTTAGGTAAGTATTTAGGAGTAGAAGTGATGGATCATATAGGAAGTGTTTTCTAGATGTTAAAATCTTTTGCACTCTTGTCAGCAAGCAGCACGGAGCACCGGTCTGTAAATCTTCTTGTCTGTACTTATAACAGTGTTCGGAGTGTCAGCCAATCTAATGGATATGTAGTGGTAGCTCATATGCATTTATGTAACCACTAGTCATATTGAGCATCTTTATTTTCTTATTTTCTATTCACATATCTTCTTTGGTGAAAGATTTGTTGACACTCTTTTGTCAGTTTTTATTAAGTTGTTAATCTTAGTGAAATATAGAAATTCTTTAAGTAATTTGAATAATATAAGAACTTTGTCAAATACACTTTGCAAACAATGTTTTTCATTCTATGGTTTGGTTTTTCATTGATTACAATGAATTTTGAAGAGCAAATATTTTAAATTTTTGATGGTTTACCATTTATCTACTTTTTCTAAGCTTTGTGCTTCTTTATAATCTTTGCCTATTGCAAGATTACAGAGATGATCCTGGATGTGTTTTACCATCTCCTAGTGTGAGCTTTTACAGTTAGCTTTCCCACTCAATCCTAAACTGTATCTAAACTGTGTCTTTAACCTTTTCAGAATTTAGACACTGCCAAAGATTATAGTGAGCTCCTTTCTTCTAAACAAGTGGTATGGCTTCTGTACTTGTGCAACTAAGACTCCTAATGAATACCTAAGTCAACAATAAATTCAAGAGTAACTTCCTCTTGTGGATGGTTCAACCTGCACGTGTGTCAACTGCAAGCAATATCATCTTCCTCTGTTGTAAAAGAGTACCTCTGAAATGTATTTAAAAACCTATTTTACCCAAATCAGAGATACCTCCACTTTCCAGCCTTGCTATGATCTTCCCTGCCGTTTGAGATATCATGACATCCTGAATTTCATTTTTATGGAAAGGGAAATGTGTGAGTGCTTCCAGTCAATTGGCTTCTGGGCAATATTGAATAATTGAAACTTCATTAGGTAAGAAGTTAAAAAAAAAACATTTAAAATAAAAATGTGCCACCTTTTTGGGCTGTTGATTGCAACATTCTCACTTGAGTCCTGAGGACTCTGGAGCTTACTCCGTGCATTGTTCAAGTACCCACAGGTAATCAGTAACAGGATTAAAACCAGAAGCCCTATCACTTTAATCTTGTCTTTCTACCATAGCATGGAGTCTCTAGAGACCAAGATTTCAGAGCTGGGATTTGGCTAGGAATGGCAACTGAACAAAAGAGGACAAGGTCCCCAGAAGAGTTTGGATTTGTGATGATACTGGTAGATTTAGAAACCAGAGGAACTGAGCTGTAAAAGGTGTATTTGGCCAACATCATGTCTGCTGTCCCTTTTCTATGGGAAGTTATTGCTTAGAGAAGAAAGCATGGGTTCATATAGCTGCTTTGTAGCCAGTGCTGCTCCTGGAAGTAGGAAGGCTTTCATGGAATTAAACAAACAGGAAATGGACAGTGTTTGAAGGAACAGTAGTTCTTAACTGTCTCCAGACTCTAGAATAGTCTCAACATCAGGCCCAAGGGATGCAAGTCCTCTGTGGTACACAGAGGAGTGGCCAGGCATCCAACATCCTGTTAAAGAGGGCTCATGACAGGGTGTTCTAGAAACAATGAATATCTCATGTTAGTATAAACTGGAAACATCTGTCTCCATGAGAAAAACTCTTGAGTTGCAGAAACTGAGAGCTTTGCTTTGAATGTATGGTCACTGATGGATGCTGGTAGCCTTGTATAGCGTTTTTTTTAGGAAATAAGACTATCTTGTAAGCCTGATACCTGTAATCCTAGCTACTCAGGAGGCTGAAATCTGAAGAACATGGTTCAAAGCCAACCCAGGCAGCAAAGTCAAAGAGACCCATCTCCAATAAACCACCAAAAAACTGGTAGTGGACCTGTGGCTCAAGTAGTAGAGTACTAGATCATATATACATACATACATATATATACATATATATATATATATATATATACACACACACATATACATATATATTCTATTACATATATTATATATAATATATTTAGAAAATGTAGAAATTTAGCATTCAGCAGAATGCTTGAAAGCTCAAGTGGAGAAATAGTCCAAGAAGCATAAAAAACAAATGCAGGAAGATAGAGGAAAAGGAGCAAATTGAAGCAAATGGCCACAATTCTCTCCCTACCTCTGATCCTGTCTGTCTTCATGATTGCAGTGCAGTCTCTATCCCTGCCACGTCTTTGTGCTTGGTGCTGTTAAATCAAAAGCATCCTAGGCCAAGCAGCTTTAAAAATAAGCATTGATTTCCAGGCATCTGGCAGCTGGAAGCCCAAGTTCAATGTAGTGGCAGATCCAAGGACTGTTTCACAGAATTGTATCTTCATGGTAACATGATGTAGGAGAGAATGTGTGGGAATAGAGGTTAGGAGTGAGGGAGAATAGGGGAAGGGAGAACTGAGGGAGCTACAGAGCACAGAGGACCCTCCCTATAGAGAATTGAAACATTTTTAACAAAAAGAAATGTCCTATTCCTCAACAGACATTTCTCTTCTCTTCTGTCAGCTCTTCACATTTCTTCAAACATCCCCCAAGACTGGAAGCAAGCATGGTCTAGTTTAATCATGGCTGCTCTGGCCAGAGCAGAGTCCCAATTCCAGATGATGAGATACTAGGACGGAATCTGTGGCAGATCTCTTAGGTAAAGCAAGACTCAAAGAAAAGATAGCTTCTCCCCTTCTCTGGATACTGCGAGAATGTGCTGGGTTCCTGAAGTTCCCCACCCTGTATAGACAGTTAACACTTGGAGGTTGGCAGAAAAAGAAGCTGCAAAGACTCTGCACTTTGCCAGCAAGGCTGAGGCACCTGGGACTGGACTGCTCTGGGGCTTCTTTGCTTATAAGCCAATAAATCTCCTTATCTCTTAAGTTGCCAGGAAGAGTGGTTATTCAATACTTACAGCTGAAAGCATCCCCAATGACACAGTAATCCACATCTAAACACACATGATGGACTTTCAGAAGAGCTAGGATAAATCTTCAAAAGAAAAGAAAATCCTAAAAAGCTGCTAGAAGGGAAGAAGACAGACGATCCTCAAAGGAATGAGAATGAGACAAGCAGAAGACTTACAACATCCCTGGAGGGACACAGCAGAGGTTGCAAAGGCGGAAGATGGAGTCACCCTGACAGTCCAGGCAAAGTGACCACCAACATGTGAATGCTCTAAGATAAGTCTCAGACACCTATGAATTAAAAGCTAGCCTCCAATGCATCTTTCCTCTTAGGAAAGAACAAACAAGGACTTTCCAGCAAACCAACACAAGGAACCAAGCAAAGGGAAAAGAAACTCTGGGTAGCAAGAGTTCCAAACCCAAACAAAGACATTAGGAGAAACCCAGGGCAGATGTGAGCAGCAGGCCTACATATGAAGTATTTCACATTGGAGATCTCTGAGGGAGGACTGTATAATCAGCATGGGAACAAACAGTTATTGCAAAGACAAAGCATGGGTAAAGGATGCAGAAAGGCCTCAAGGTGCTCTGTGAACAGCAAAAAAGATGCAGAGTCTTAGTTTACATAGGAAGGACCAGGGCAGAATTAGTGCATTAGGGGTGGGATCAAAAATAAAAATGACATGGTTGTTGACCAATGAGGACTCACAGGTTGCCAGAAACGAGTAGACATGTACTAAGTAGGGTATACTTGTTCTCTACAGAAAAGAAACAAAGAGTATATGAAATGTGATCGATTTAGAACCCCACAACCCACATAGTGGGCCACTATTCAGAGCTGAGCATAAGGTGTGTGAGTCCACAAAGACCAAAAAAGTTAAGATAGACACATCAATGGGTACTAAGGATTGGAAAGAAGCAAAAACTTCTATGTGCCACTGCACAAGTAGGTGGCTACAGATGACAATAAAGAGCTAGAAAAAGGATTGCCAATGGTTTCACTATAAAGAAATGATAAATATTTGAGGACAAAGAGATATTTAACTCCAGCTGGGTGTCCTACTACTTGAGAGGCAGAAAGAGGATTTTGAGTTCAAGGCCAGCCTGGGCTACATCTCAACCTCTTTCACTTGCTAATCAGGTGCACTACCAATTTAGACATATCTCTATCACTTTTTGCTTTAGTTATATTTCAAATAGAACTTTGACTTTTTCCCTGCGCCAGCCTCAGACCCAGCACACCCATACCTATGGCTTCTTGTGTAGTTAGGATTATAGGCATGAGCCACAGCACCTGGCCACTCCGTTGTTTTTGTTGTTTGTTTTTGAGACAAGATCTTGCTCCATAATTGATATAGAAGGTGGAAGGGACCTGCTTTGTTCTGTCCACATTGCTCCAAGACCACAAGTGGAAGCCAATATTGACATTCTGAAGAATGCGTAATGTATTTCCAGATTTGCTACAAAGGGGATTACTTATTATTCAGGACTCATTTTGTTGCAAGTGATCAAATTCCAACTCAACTAAGTTCAGGAGGAAGGAAAGGAAGAAACTTGCTGTCCTGTGTAATGGGAACTTCCAGGGGATTAATGGGCTTCAGGCATTGCTGGAGCCGGAAAATGGCTGCTGACTGGCCCAGCTTTGACTATCTCTCCCCAAAGAAAGAGGATGGAGTCCTCTGATTGGCTACACCTAGACTGAGGGTCAGACACAACTGAGGGAAGGAAAAGAGAGGTAGTTTAACCACATCTGGCCAGACAAAACATGCACCTTCTACCTGATACTATACACTAGGGAAGGAAGAAGGGGGGACAGTTCCTCAGGCTGATACCCCTTTCATGGGGTGGAGGATTCCTCTCAGAGGTCATTTCCTTCCCTAGCCTGAATATCAGACTCAGCAAGTCTACAGGGACATATGAAAGTATGAATGTCACAGAAACAAATTTGAAAATAAAATTTATTACCCCTTTTTTCAAACCAATATCTTAAAGCTGACCAAGCCAACCAACCAAATAGTTCCCTAAATTGCAGAAGAAACTTTTCAGGCACTTATATTAAACTTCAAGCACTCAGAAGGAATCTGGTCATTTTTTAGGTCCCTAAGGGAGGGATGAAGAATGTCCCAGACATTGTGCCTGAGATGGAGAGATGAAGTGTCCTTTCTCACAGGACATTGGCTCATTCTTTCCTTAGCCCTACCCATCTCCTTGATGCCTATCCATTTCAGGGCATTGCCACAGGCTGTCTGGTGCTCCAGCAGATAGGTTCGGATGACCAAAAACCTTGTGTTTCTCTGCATCTGAGATGTAGGTGGTAGAGTGAACATCAAACCACATGTCTTTTCAAGGATTTCCTGTTCTTTTTTTTTTTTTTTTGATGTAACTGTTCGCCTTTGTCTATATGTAGGTCATCTTCCCACATCTTGATGAATATATTATTTTTATGATTTTTTGGTATCTTCATATTTTATACATGGACAATCACATCATCTGTATACAGGGAAAGATTCCCTTCTGATATGTATGCTTTTACTTCCTCTCATTGTCTTATTTCACTGACTAGAACATCCCTATTGTGTTAAATAAAAGTTGGATGAGAGCGGCAAAGAGTAGACATCCTTGTTCTACTCCTGATCTGAGAGAAAGGGTTCAGTGCTTCTGGTAAGCATTGAATACACTCAGCTGGTAATGTAACAGCAAGTACTGAATGACTAATTGCATAACAAATATCATCCATTTGGAGACTTCAGATAGGGCACTGCACAAGAGACTTGACTAGAAATGCAATAAACCTCAAGGTTTACCACTGAAAGAAATTTGATAAAGGAATCCTCCAAAATGAAAAACTCCACAACTTTACATGACATTTCCATAATGATAGTTGTGAGGCTGAAAATAACTTCTTAAAAAAACTATCAATAAGACAATGGAATGTTAATTAACAGTACTAAAGGAAAATTTGCCGTTTAATTTTATGTAGAAAATGTCATTGTAAAATCATCATCCCCAGATTATTGGAGTTATCTTATAACAGGAAATTTAATTCTTAAAATTGTGTTTTCAGGATCTTTTAATGTTTGAAACTTCTGGAGGAGTAGTTGGGCTTGAACTCAGGGTCTGGGTGCCATCCCTAAGCTCTTTTGCTCAAGGCTATAGCTCTACCACTTTAAGCCACAGCAGCATTTTCAGTTTTTGACTGTTAATTAGAGCGAGGAGTCTCACAGACTTTCCTACCCAGGCTGGCTTTGAACTGTGATCCTCAGATCAGTCTCCTGAATAGCTAGGATTATAGACATGAGCCACCAGCACCCCAGCTAATAATTCACTTTTATATCATTTTGTTTGTCCAACTGCTACAAAGTACACTGAAGGGCCCCTTAGCACAGAATTGGTGGAACTGTTGGGAGGTGTGGAACCTTTAAGGGGTGGGACTTGGGAGGTTTTAGGTAACTGGGGCTGTGTCTTGAAGGGCACTTCATCGTTGAAGGGGGCTGTGGGATCCCCCATCATGCGCTCTTGCTTCATCACACAACTCACTACGATGTACTTGCTGCACACCACCAACATCACCTCAAAGCAACAGTTTCCATCCATCATGGACTGGATGATCCAGGGAGTGTGAGATTCTACTAAAAAATAAAGCAAAAAGGGCTGTAGGTTGGCTCTCATGGTAAAACTATCCGACGAGAAAACGTGATATACTAAGTTCAAACCCAGGGCTGCTGAGGGAAAATAAAAGCCATAGGAGATACTGCCCTACTTGGTTAGACAAAGCTTACATAAATTTATAATGCAGCAATTCAAGATTTTCCAAAAAGAAAAAAGAATATAGTTCTGAAGTTCTGAAAAACTTAACTGTGAATCTTGCTAATGACTCTGGTTACTAAATTATAAAATGAGGTGAAAAGATCATCCGTAGCTTTTAAACACAGCTATAAAACTGCTTAAAATTCACTTTATAAATAGAAAATAATTGAGGAAAAGTTCATGCAATGTTCTCAGTAGGCAAACAGAGTGAGTTAGTTATTTTGATTTAAAACATTTCATCTTTGCTCCCATGAAGGACAGCAAAAGAGATAAGAGAACAATGAGAAAAATCTGTGTTCCAAAGTCATAATTCCCTTTTTAGTGTGATGTGGATGAGATCTGAGGCTGCAAAGCAATTGGAAAAGATGGGTTCCAAGTAGGCACAGGCTTTCCCGGGAAAGCTGGAGGTGAGTGATCTCTTACCTCTGGCAGAGCACTGGAAACACATGTGTCACCATTGGTGACAAAGGCATCAGATAACTGTTACTAAGGAATTCAAGGCCATGTCTGGGCTAGGATGCAAGTCTGGGAGGCCCAGGGAGACCCCAGGGCATTTGCACTCACTTGGAGGATGAGAATAGAAAGCATCTGAAACAGGACAGACAGCGGTGCTCTCAATAGCACAGTCACAAAGCATACAGTAAAAAATCAGCCACATTGGGGAGCAGGAACAGAGCTCATCCTTTCTCCATCTTCCCACCTGCTCCCCTTCTGAGGGAGGGGCAGCAAATGCCCACACTCATCAGGCCTAGGTAAGAGGTTTTTTGAAGAAAGCATGCACACATGATGTATCTCTCTAGGAGAGAGACATACAACCCAAGCACATAGGAAATTAGAGGTGAGAAGAAAGGTCTGACTTCTGAGGGGTGGGGGGGGAGACAAGAAACAGTTATAACTGGAGTCCCATAGCAGTCCCAAAGGAGGTCTGCTGCTAGTAGAGGTAGGGGGTGGGAAATGCCTGCCCAAGATCAACCAGAGAAATGAGGCAGAGTTTAGTTGCTGGGGGTGGGGGGAGAAGGGAGAGGTGGGAGAGCTGAGAGCCTCACACTGAGGTTTAGACCAGGACAACAGGCACCTCTCCTCACACAGCATAAGCCAGTGCTAACAAGAGGACATGACCAGGAGAGCCAGGAGGTATGGGAAGAGCCCCTCACTACACAGACATGCAAAGATGGCTAAGAGGTAAAGGGCATCTCAAGAATATTGGGGAAAACCTGCTCACAGCCCAGTCCCCAATCTAAGGAAAAGGTGAAGCAACCCTTATTTCGAGAAAGCAGAAGCAGAAGAGAAATACTGAAGGCAGCAACAAGAAACAATTAAACTCAAATCCAGCCCAGCTCTGCAATCTCAGTCTGTAGACCTGAAAGGGAGCCACGGAGACAAGTTCATATTCAAAGCTGAAAAATCTGGCCTTTAAGTCAGGTGCCAGTGGCTCATACCTGTAATTCTAGCTACTCAGGAGGCTGATATCTGAGGAACTTGGTTCAAAGCCAGCCTGGGCAGGAAAGTCAGGGAGACTCTTATATCCAGTAAAACACTAGAAAACCAGAAGTGGTGCTGTGGCTCAAGCAGTGGAGCTCTTACCTTGAGCTCAAGAGTGCAGAGACAGCACCCAAGCCCAGAGTTCAAACCCAAGACCGACAAAAAAAAAAATCTGGCCTCTGATGTCTACAGTTGATGTTAACAGAAAATGCACTCACTGAAGATCGAATCTCTGCATTTTAGTTATCCCTCCTTTCTATTCCAAGGAGGTCCTAGCAGACAGGGTGGCACTACCCACCCTACCCCTTCAGTAAATCTTTCCTACTTCATTCATTGACACACATGCCAATCTTCTCTGGACACACCCAGCTTGGAGTTCTACCAGTCCTCTGGGTGGCCATCAGCTCACCATGCAGTCAAGCTGATATTCACAGTGAACCAGCACAGGGTATCACTTTTCTTTTGCAATATAATCTGACAGACACAATTAAGAGATGACTCTTTGATTTGCATTGCAGTTTAGCTCAAGGTCTGGACAGAATAGCATGGTGGCAGCATTGTATATCAGAGGCTGTTCCTCACTGCTTGGCTGACATGAAGCATATACAATTCCCCCTTCCCAATTCTCAAAGTTTCCATGCTCTTCCAAAACAGCATCATGAAGTGATGTCAAGTACACAAAACATGAGCCCAAGGATGCTCCGTCTTCCAACCAGAACACAAGGGAAATTGCATACTACAAAATACAATAATTGAAATTAAAAACGCATTGGATGGGCTCAGTAATAGATTGGAGATGACAGCAGAAAGATTTAGTCATTTCAAAGACAGATCAATAGTAATTTCCAAACTGAACAACAGAGAGAGAAAATAGGAAGGGAAAAGGGGGGGGGGGCTGGGAATGTGGCTTAGTGGTAAAGTACTTGGCTAGCAGCATGCATGAATCTGTAGGTTTGATTCCTCACTACCACATAAACAGAAAAAGATGGAAGTGGTGCTGTGGCTCAAATGGTAGAGTGCCAGCCTTGAGCAAAAGAAGCACAGGGACAGTGCCCAGGCCCTAAGTTCAAGCCCCAGAACTGGCAAAAAAAAAAAAATATTAAAAGGAAAAAAGGAAAGAAAAAAAGAGGTGTGAAATTGAAAGTGTAGTCATACAATGTGAATGAATTTAATGCCATTGATTACACACTTCAAAGTGACTAATGAATGTTGTTACACCTCAATAAAATACACTATAATAAAAATGTTTACATCAGTAAGAATTTCAAAATATATAAGCAAAAACTAAGAAACAGAAATCAACAAATTTGTCATCATAGTTGAAAACTGCAACACCTCTCTGACAGAATAAAAATATTGGCAAGGATACAGAAATCCTAAAATGTATAATTACTAATTTGATCTTACTGACATGTGTAAAACACGTGACCTGGATGAGCAGAAAATGCATTCTTTAAAGGGCACACACACACTCATTGGGATAGACCATGCTTTGACCCAACCATAAAGGAAGCCCGTGTGCAAGCCAGCTTTGGTCACTGCTGAGTACACACCTGAAACAATTCAGAGGAACTGGCTCATATGTTTCACTCCATGGCAGGAAGAGTGTGGTGGAACAGAGAAACTCACATCATGCCAGCTAGGAAGAGAAGAGAGGAGAGCCAAGAGAGGAGAGGGGAGAGGAAGATAAAATAAGGAAGAAGGAAGAGGGGAAAGGGGAGAGGAAAGAGGGGATGTATAGAGAGAGAACCACTGAGTCCATTCCCAGGTGCTAGGGAAGGGTTAAACATTCTCGTCTACATAGAACCAAACAGGAAGAGATTCTGGGCAGTTTTTATTATAGTTTTCAAAAAAGCTTCTTCTGGCAGGAAAAGTCCTTTTCTAAAGAGATATCTGCTCAATCAAGATTCTTGAGGTTAAAAAGGAAGGCCAACCCAAACCGCCCTTGGATCTGAATGAACCCCTGGTGACAAGGTTCTAGGAAACACAAGATGGGCAGTTTCTGCAAATACAAGGAGAAAACAAATATAACAGGGACACACCTTCTAGAACTGCTCCCAACTATAGATACCAAACCCCTAATCAGATTTATGTTTCAAAAACACATTCCTCAAAGGTAAATTATAACTAAAGTGATTTCATCTCCCTTTCAAGTAACCTATAGTAAGCAAATCATCTGGAGAAGAAAACAGTTACCCTATTGCATTTATGTATCCTATAGTTTCTGGCTCTCACCTGCTGGTTAAATCATCTGGCTGTTAACACAAACCTTTATCTTTAAGGTAATATTTAGACACTTGAGTTTGAAAGAAAAGAATGCTAACTGCCTTGTTGTCAACCAAAGGTCTACAGAAATCTATAAAGGCAAAAATATTTATCACATAAAAAAATTTCAACACACCATGGTGTCAAGAAATCAGCCAATCATAAATGCATGATGGAATGCAGTGAACTGAAAATAACATTTTAGCTCATTATCTTAGTTTTTTTTAACTGGAAAACACAGAAATAGATCTATAATATAAACAATTAAAACAATCTGCAATTTTATTAATTTTTCAGTAGACGACTAATAATTCAAACCATAGCAACTAGCCATAAGCTTCTGCATTTGATGTCATAAAGTCAGAGCTCAAAGGAGGGAGGCTCAGGCAGATGCCTCCATTCCTGTTTCACTCTGTGGTCACAGCTGGAGGTTCCAGGGCAGATGGCAGGGGGTCAGGCTGGAGGAAAAGGGCTATGATGTGACCCAAGCAATACGAAAGGAATTGTACAGGACTTTCATCCACCACAGAAGCTGTTCTTCCAGGTTTAAGAACTTTCAGAGGAAACAATGTATTTCAGGCAAATGAGAAATTGCAGGCTGGTTCAGTGTTTCATTTTATTTTACCTTCATCAAGGCAAGCAAAGTACAGATGCTGTACATTAAAAACAATACATCTTCACACCACATCCATTCCCACAGGCCAGAGGACTGCTGCTCCTGTCAGAAGCACATAAATCATTGCTATATGTATGAGCCATCTGCCCTCCCCAACAATAGCCAACTCCAATCAACAAGCCATCTATGAGTGTCCAGATTCTCATGCTGCCGAAACTGAAGAGCTTGCCCTTCATGCCACTTGCCTAGGTAGAAGTGGTCTGCGCCAAAGCCCTCAAGGGTGATGATGCAACGTAACAGCAAAGTGGCTTGGGTTCCACAGTGGTGCCAGTCATGGCTCACCACTACACAGCCCACCACCACACTGAGTGGAAGGGCTTCAAGTGATCCAAACACCTCATCAGAGTACCAGGACCACTTCACAAAAATCATACTACCAAATAATCACAGGCAACAAGGCTGTGTCCAAAGTAAGCCTATGGCTTTGCATGTGTGAGGCTCTTGGTTTGATTACCTGGCACTAGGAAGAGAATGATCCATTTTTAGCTGAACTGAATTGTTTTTCTCTCCTACAGGAAATGAATGGACTGTACGGCTTTCTAATCCAAGCAAGGACACTTTAGCGGATTTTTCCTTCTTTCTTTTTTACAGTATTGGGGTTTGAGTCAGGGCCTCTCATATATTGGGCTGACCCAGTAAACTGAGCCTAGCTGAGGGATAGATGTCAGGTTTTGTGTGGGGGGTGGGGAGGTAACACTAGTATTGGGATTCCTGCTCTTGCTTGGCTTTTTTGCTATGGCTGATGATCTACCACTTGAGGCCTACTACTAGTAAACTGGAAAGGAGTTTCAGAGACTTCTCTGCTTTAAACCTCAGTTCTCCAGGTTTCAGCCTACTGAGTAGCTAGAATTATAGACATGAGCCACTGGCATCTGGCTGTGTATCAGTTCTTAGTTTTAATTTGATCCACTTCTGACAAGTGGTATGACCAGTTAAAAAATCTTATTTTATCTAATTTCCTATCTTGGATTGCTCTTTTGCATTCCAGTTACACCTTCTGGCCAGGCACAATTCTTCTCTTTGCTCAGGCCAAAAACTAATGCAGTGGATCTCAACAAGGGATAATCTTATTCTAGGGGACATCGGGCAATGTCTGGAGACATTATGATTGACACACAGAGGAGCAGTATTCTTGGTTCACAACTAGCAGTGGGTAGCAGCCTTTAATGCTGATAAATATTCTGCCATGCACAGGACAGCTCTGAGAATTACTTGGCCCAAAATGTCAACAGTGAGAAGGCTGAGAATTCCTGCTCTATGCCACACATGACAGGCCTCAGGGTTCCAAGATCTGCCTCTTTGAGTTCAGCTATGGATAGCTGAATTTATGACAGCTTAATTAATGGTTCTACCTGCCTTTCCTGTTGATGGGAAGAACTGATACAATTCTTTTAAAGCCTGCTCAAAAGCTAAACACAGCATTCAGATTTTTATTTAAAACATATATATATATAATTGTCTGGATGATAAAAATTACAAATAATTTTTTTAGTGTTTCTGCTTTCACTTTTTTGTACTATTTTTAATAAGAAAATTAAAATTTTAAATATGAACTATAAACCCACCTATCAAGTCTCCAGTACTTTTATGACGCACAGAAGTTCAGGAGGGAAACTGGCTGGTTCTGTGTCACAACGTCTCTACTCCATCATCCCCAGTTAGTGAAGGATGCCCCTGCCTGTTATGAGACACCACAAGGTTCTAAGTGGTCATGTGAACTCCTGTTATGTTTCCTGGGTGCTGGCCAAACACAAGGTCGGGAGGATTCCTCTGACCTGAAAAAACACAAATGGCATTCAGACATCCATATAGAACCTACCTAAGAGCCAGAGCAGTGGACCACTTATAGCCTTATAGCCTCCAGTTATAGTGGACTATATAAATGGACCACTTAGAGCTTCCAGTCCAGTTGCAGTATAGCATCTTGGGAAAAGTATGATTACCCTAGAAAAAGAAGAGAACACTTTATATAAAAATATGGCACAAAAATATTCTCAGGAGACTTTACTTTCAACAATGGCCTTCTCATTCAGAATTTAGACAATCACCTTTTCTTACAATAGGAAATGTTATTACAGGAATGAAAATCCTTGTCATCTGTAAGCCAAACTTCATGTTTGAATGAGCTGAGTTAGCGTTAGTTAGGGGAGAGTGAAATGCCCTATTAGACAATGAGACTTCAGGAGTTAAGAGTAAGAAAAAGTGATGTGAAATGGCGAAATTGCCCACAGGCGAGCAAGCTGAAGCTTGACAAGACACGAATCCAGTCACACAGATCAGCTCTCCTGAGGGGAAGAGATATAAAACAGAGTTCTAACTCACACCTCCTGCAAGACAAAACCCAAATGGGTTGTAGATCTAAATGTAAAAGATCAAACTTAAAGCTTTGAAAAGAAAATGTCTTTTCTCTTTATCAGATTGAGGAAGTCTCTGGAGTAGCTAGGATTTACAGGCATGAACTACTTGTGTCCTGTGGGGAAATACATCTTGCTCACAAACTTCCCAAAGTTGAATTTGCTTACCCACGTGATGAATGTGTTCCCACAGTGTGTGGCTGACCATGTAGTACTGCCAAGGGCAAGCCACCATCATGCAGTTGGTATAATTGGAACATTCGTAATCTGTTTCAGGAAGCTGCCAGCAAAATCTACAGGTCATGTTAATGATGAAGTTCTTTTGGAAATTCAAGTCTTGATCCTATGTACAGAGGACACAGTGCTAACTAGTTCTAATAGTCATATGGTATTTCATAAGATGACATAATCGTGTGGAGCAAAATTCTCAAAACATTTGTATTTAGAATCTAGCAGTAAGTACCAGAACTAGAACACTAGGTACAAACACAATATGTATGCAAAACAAAATCATAATGAACAAAATCTAGACAAATTGATATTATAGTAGTAAAAGCATTTCAAATGTTAAGATTATCTCACTACTTTTGTTAAAATCATCATAATAATAAGTATAGTTGTCTGTAATACAGGAAAAAAACATTTATTTCATAAAGTTGCAGACAAATGGAAGGAACAGAAAGGGCACTTAGGGAAGTGAGTTGGGAGTAAGGTGGAGTCCAGGAGGCCTCCTGATGCTTCTGTACTTGAGCACTGGGCCTCACTCCATAGTTCAGTGAGGCCCCTGCAGTTCAGAACGACAGGACAAGGGAAGTGGCTACACAGCAAGGGGTTCTTCTCAGGTGGGCTGCCTACTGGGCTGAGGTCCCGGAACTAGATGCTTCTCCTCCACACTCAGGGAGAAGCTCTGCAGCTCTCTGTATTTTAAGTTTATGACGTCTGTCCACATGAAACCACCTGCTCCCAGCTAAGGAAATCGGCCCCCTCTCATCTCATCTGTGTAACACAGAGCCTTGCCCTCCCAACTAGGAACCCGAAGCCCATCTGAAGGAATCACCCCTGCTTCAGATATGCAAGGAAACAGATCTTCTCCAAGGCCCACAAGTCCCCATTGCTGTCATTACATTTTCACTGGACTTCAACCCAATTGCCAGTTACCATTATATTAGAGACAGCTGCAATTGGTAGAAAAGGGAATGGAGGACTTTTAAAAGCTAAAGTTCTTTAAGTAACAAAGTATTTTTTTTGCGGGGGTGGGGTGCTGACTGATGGTTAAATTTAGGATCTCATACATGCTAAACACATTGTTCTACCATGGACCTTAAACCATCCCTTCCCCAGAAATGAGATTTTAAAATTAATTTTTCTTTTCATTAAAAAAGTAGTACTGGAGATTGAACCTAGGGCCTTCATTTGCTACACATGTGCTTTACCACTTGAGCCATATCCCCAAATGTGTGTGTGTGATGTGTATGTGGTGTCTGTATGCATGTGCACAGGGCCTGAATTCAAGGCCTGGGGGCTGTCCCTGACCCTTTGTTGTTCAAGGCAAATCCTCTATGCCTTCAGCCACACCACCACTTCTGGCCTTTTGGTGCTTACTTACAAATAAAGGTCTTAAGGACTTTCCTGCCCAGGCTAGCTTTTAACTTCAATCCTCAGATCTCAGACTCCTGTGTAGCTAGTATTATAAGTGAGAGCCACCAATGCCCAGCCTAATTTTGTTTCTGAGACAGAGTCTGACTGACGTCAACCTGACTGGCCATGAACTTGTGATCTTCCTGCCTCCAGCTCTCAAGTGGCTAGGACTACATGGGTGCACCATCATTTTATTACAAATCTATTTCTATTTATATATCTTGCAAGACAGTAATAAAAGACTACACAAGATCTTTCAGACTACTTCCCTTCACAATAGCCAAATTGAAACTACACTTTTAACAGGTTTACAGATGGGGTTACTTTGCATAAATAAGCTGCCATACTCACAACACAGGTAACAAATGGTTTCACTGTGCAGTCAAATATGGTGGGCTTCCTGTAGACACAAGAGAAATTTGTGTCACAGTCCATGCAATCTATAGGAAGTCTGCTACACAGGCCATTGCTTGAGCAATTGGTTATGTAAGGCAGGATTTCCATGCTCTCCGTAGGTGGGAGAAAGCTGCTTATTCCCTTAGCACTGAACATAGTAATAGAAAAAGGCAGGTTTTTAGGTGAAGGGGCACCAGTGTTAGCAATGAGACACATGCTAGAATGCAAAAGAAAAACAGAGTTGGGAGTTAAGAGGGAACCCTGCAAGCCACATGACATGGGAAGCAGGACACTGGTAAAAGCTTTCCATCCCTGCCTCCCAGGTGGCTGTGAAAAGCAGAGATGCTCATGTACAAACAGTATAGACAAAATGCCTACACTCTGGGGGCTTGAAAACTTAAAAAAAAATACAGACTTGAAAACTTAAAAAAAAATTTCTTTGAATTTTTCTTGTTATTTAAATTTTTTAAATTAAGTACACTATTTTTAAGGTGAAAAACTGAAGCTCAGACATGGTAGAGGTTCTATAAAAGCCTAAAGGGCATCTGTGGTGACCAGAACCGTAACAGTAGTCTCTCCATGTCTAATCAAATGCTCTTTTCACTTGAATTCTCTGACTGGGAAATTAAGCCACAGACACATACCTCATGGCTCCAACTTGGGAAAACATTCTACAATTATTCCAAACTGGTGTTTCAATATGCTGTAATGAGCTATTTTTGTATTTGCAGTTTTATGTTACCAGATTTCCAAATAATTTCTTAGTTGAATAATTCATTACGTAGTAACTTTTTTTCTCCAAGTAACCCAACTAGGTGTGCAATATAATTTTATCAGTTGAAAAGATAAAAAATAAAATTGCAGGGATGCTTGAGAAAAGGGACTTTGAAAAATACACAAATGAGGAGAATCTTGTTTCCTAATACATGTTCTATATTCAATTATATTGCTGGGTTTTTTTACATCCAAGTAAGAATCAGTATAATAGCTATGCCAGTTTCAAGTCACTGAAATAAAACATTTAGTTGTTAGAGAACAAAGCACAGTAACATAAAACCGGTTCTTCATTGATGGCTCACTTCTAGTTACATTGTTTGAAGCCAGACAGGGGAGAAAAGTGAGACCCTCAAATCCAATTAACAAGCAAGAAGCCATTAGTGGAGGAGTGTGTGTGTCAAGCAGTAAAGCACCATCCTTGAGCAAAAAAGCCTGGGTCCTGAGTTCAAGACCCAGTATCGACACACAAAAAAAAATTGGGCTTTCTTGTTGTCATTGTATTAATTTGCCAATGCTACAAAATACCATTTCCTTTTCTATCATTCCTACTGCTATAGGGCTAGAGGCTGTACACTTTGAATCTGAAAGATGAAATGGCTTTAGGATCAATAATGAGTAATTCATGTCCTCACTCCCCCAGCAGAACCTCCAGACCCAGACTCCATGTCTCTAACAGTCCCTTTCCTGTCCTGCAATTTCACACTGAATTGGCTGAGGAGTTACTTTCCAACAACATTAACAGGGCTCTAGAAGGTAAACTGTGAGTTTGTGTGTGTATGTGTGTGTGTGTGTGTGTGTGTGTGAATCTTGGGGTTTGAACCTGGGTTCTGTCGCTGAGCATCTTTTTGCTCAAGATTAGCTAGCATTCTGATATAACTCCACTTGTGGCTTTTTTTTTTGCAGGGGTAGTTCCTTGGAGATAAGAGTCTTTCAGGCTTTTCCTGCCTGGACTGGCTTCAAACTACCATCGTCACAGCTCAGTCTCCTGAATAGTTAGGATTTACAGGCATGAGCCACCAGTGCTTGGCGGAGGAAAAAAAAATTGAAAGGTAAGTTGAACTGGTTAAAGGTGCTCCTGATGGAGGAGGTGGAGACATAATAGCAACCAGAGCCAGAAAGAGCTGCAGAAGAGGCTAGGGATGAGACAGGACTGCTCAAAAGTACCAAAAAACCTGTCTCCTGCAAATGGCTGTGTATCTAGCCTTCGGTCCTATACCAGATAATCAAAAATGAAAGGTGACTTCCTATAGCACAAGGAATTTTACGGGCTAGGAAGGAGGGAAAGGAGGAGGGAAAAGCGGAGAAAGCACTGGATATAGATAGGAACCTTTACTAGAATAGGAAATGGCCAGTACCTGCTGTACTGGGAACTATGGTGAATGTATGGGCTGGGCCCGGGTCCTTGATTGACTGCGCCAGCGGCTGCGAATGTTCTAGATTAAGGACCCTATAACAGAGAATCATGTGATTCCGGGACCCTCCGTTTGTGGTTGACAGGCGAGAGCAGCACTGGAATTCCGATGGCAGAGGACATGGATCGGACTGAAGGCCGCCAGGGTCGATCCCCGCCACCCGGGCGCTAAGGGCAGATTGAGGTCCAGCCCCCCCCCCCCAGCCTCCCTCCCGCGATGCCCCACAGCTCGAGGACCTGGCCTCATCCCCTCGCCCGCACTGGGCTGCCGCCTGCCAGCAATTCCTGGGGTCTCGTGCTTCCACCATCCCGTTCATGCCAGCGCGACCGCCACCGCTGACTCACACTCGCCGGACAGAATGGAACATTGAGATATCACCTCACTCCAGTTAGAACAGCAAAAATCAAGAACTCCAACAACAACAGATGCTGGAGGGGATGTGGACAGAAAGGAACCTTACTTCATTGTTGGTGGGAATGTAAACTTGTTCAACCACTTTGGAAAGCAGTATGGAGGTTCCTCAAAAGACTTCACATAGAACTCCCCTATGACCCAGCAATCCCACTTTTGGGCATTTACCCTAATGTTTACAAAAAAGACCACACTAAAGCTACCAGCACAACTATGTTTATTGCAGCATTATTTACCATAGCTAAGATATGGAACCAACCCAGATGCCCCTCAGTAGATGAATGGATCAAGAAAATGTGGTATATATACACAATGGAATTCTACGGCTCCATCAGAAAGAATGACATTTCCCCATTTGTTAGGAAATGGAAAGGCTTGGAAAAAATTATATTAAGTGAAGTAAGCCAGGCCCAAAGAAACATAGGTCCCATGGTTTCCCTTATTTGCAATATCTAGTATAGGTATGAGTCAAGCGGAAGTCAGATAATGTGATGTTAGGAAAATGAACCCTTTAATATGTATTTCAATGTTTTTGTTTCTTTCATGCATGTGTTTCTAACGCATTTATAAGATTATTTCTTTGTTGCTTTGTATATCCCTCCCCCACAGTGTAACCCCTGCTTTCACTATATTTGATGTCAGTATAACATGTGGAGGAGATGGGGACAAACAAGTCTTTTAAGGATTCAGGTGGACCTGTTGCAACAATGAGAAGTACAAAATGTCATGTCAAAACCAGCTTTACAATGTCGGTGGGGGGGGAAAGGGGGAGAAGGATTGGGTGGGGGGGAGGGGGGAGGCTGGGAAGGGAGGTGAAGGGAACAAAGGAGGAGGCTGCAATGCTTGGTAAGAAATGTATTTATTATCCTGCCCATGTAATTGTAACCCCTCTGTACAGTATGTTCTCAAATAAAATAAAATCAAATTAAAAAAAAAAAAACTGCAAGAGGAACAGCAGCATGCTCAGCACCCCTGCCGCGGCCGCCATCTTGCCGGTGCTCACACTTCCGGGAGAGGGGCTTAAGGTTCACGCGGGAGGGATCCTGTCCAGCCGCGGGCAGAGGCCCGCAGAGCACAAGTGCGCCATGGCTACAGCTGCCGGCTGGCCATGGTAGCTCGGTTCCCTCTGTTCAGCTCCAAGTGGTCCTCTCGTTGGTGTCATCGTACCGCAGGCTGGTGTTCGGCCCCCCAGTCCACCACACCTAGCCCTTGGGGAGCTGGAGCGGGTGCTGAAGCAGGACTCTCTCCTAAAAACCACGGAAAAACAGGCTGTACCCTAGTACCCTGGAGAGATTGTTTTAAAATATGAACCTGCTACACAGGTCTGGTACATTGTAGCTTGCCTTCATCAACTGTTTCGTGTCCCCCACGAAGTTAACTGGATGCTCTGTTAACATACTATCATAAATTAATGTTGAACTGTGCAGAAAATAGCCAAATAAAATACTTGCTTGATACCTAAATTCTCCTTGCTCAGAAAGCCATTTTAATTTTGCTCTCAGCCAGTAATTTGTTTTTGTTAAAATTAGAAATCCATGCTGGGAGCTTGTGGCTCACGCCTGTAATCACGGCTGCAATCAGGGCTGCTCCTAGAGCTGAGATTTGAGGATTATTGTTTGAAGGCAACTCCTAGCAGGAAAGTCTGTGAGACTCTTTTATCTCCAGTTAACCACCAGAAAATCAGAAGTGAAGCTGTGGCTCAACAGCACCCAGGTCCTGAATTCAAGTCCCACCACCAAATACAAAAAAGCAACAACAAGAACAACAAATCATTGAAATCCATGACTGATATGTCAGCCTATCAAAGAAGTGATTTCTGGGTGAACAGCTTACCGTGAAACAAGCCCATAGTTGAAATGCTGGAAACAGGAAACACTGTGTGATGCATTTTATTTGGGAAATTACTTCTTCTAGATGCATTAAAATTGCAACTCTTAAGGTGCAGTGCAAATAACAGATTCTACAGCACTGAATTTCTTTGAAGTTCTCAGTAATCTAATATTAGTAATAGCTTCTCTTATGGTTGCCAATTAATTAATTAAATGAAGTAGGACTCCAACTTTGACGTAAAGTTTCAGTATGAATTTCAGTAAAAACAGCCATAAAAACACCTGTGGCATATTATTAGGAAGTATGATTTCTTCCCATCCAGAAAGGACTGTATATTTGAAGCCTACTTTTGTTTTGTTTCTGCAGTGCTGGAGATCCAGCCCTCACACACACTAGGCAAATGTTCTACCATAGAGCTACACACCCAGGAATGAAGCCCATCTTTCAAAAAATCACAATTGTAGCAGTAACTTTCAACCATTCTCTTTTCCTTCTTTCAGTGGATAAGTCTTGGGAAGCAATGACTGCTTGAAAATTTCCCAAGCTTGTCTTACCCTCAGCACATACTGAGCATATTTTAAACTTTTTGCAATCAGTTAATCATTCATTGTTCCTTTTCCAACTGAGCCCACAAGAGGACCCCAGCAGTGGGCCTAAATTTCTAAGAAAAACTAACATGTTAACTGATTAATGCACTTAAGTCATCAAAACAAGGCCATGAAGAAGCAAGTGCAAGGAAAGGACTTTAAAAGTCTTCCTCAGCATTTAGTACACGTAATTGCTGAAGATCCTTCAGTTTGTCAGTGGCAGAAGCCACCGAAATCTCTCTGTGAACATTCCCTCAGAAACAGAAGGAAAACAAACATGTAAAATAAACAATTTACCATCATGTCAAGAGTCATTAGCTTCTTCCTTTGACAGTTAAGTGACCTGGGGGGGAAAGGGTAAGGAATGTCCTCTAATCCCATCTACCTACTGTCCACTTGAGAAAACAGGATTGTGGTTTTGGGGTGCAAAGAGGAACAGAGAACTCTTACAGCCATGCCACAATTTCCCAAATTGGGGGCGGGGGGAGATGACCGATATTGTGAGATAATTAGGAATCTGCACCCATGCTTTTTTACACAAAGAAGAAACTGATACATACAACAAAGCAGAACAGAAGATCAAAGGGCTAGAACAAACAGGAAGAACAGTGGGGCTAAGTGCTCCTGGCAACTCTTCCCATAGTGTGACAGGTGAATCATTCTACTTTTTATATCATCTTTTTTCTAATCTAATTTTTGATTTCTTAGACCACAGCAAGCTTGACAAAAGCATCACAATTCCTACTACAAAGTCAATGGGCAGTTTTTCAGGACAGCTCACTATATGTTCATTTTGCTTTCTGCTGACTCTTTCAGCTTACAGGAGGTATAGTAGTACCAGGCCTGTGGGCATCTGAATGCCAATTTCTCTTGACTTCAAAATTATTATTTTTATATCTTTGATGTTTTGTGACTGTACTGGGTTTGAATTCAGAGAAGGCTTTGTGCTTGCGAGGGAGGTAGTCTATAACTTGACCATGCCTCTAGCCCTTCATAATTATTCTTGAAGCCCAAATTTTGGATTTTGTATCCAGTTACTCATGGGATGTTTTATTTTTTCACTTTTAAATTTTTTTGATTATTTTTAACTTGGAATATTTTCCACCCATTAATCTTTAAGATTTCTAATTAAACCAGAAAAACATGGAACTAACAATTTAGGCCTGCCACATGGCTCAAAAATAAACAGTATAAGTCTACTGAAGAGGTCACAGTCACATTCTTTTTTCATTTGCCTTAAGATGTTAAGAATTATTAAAAACACTCCATCATAGGACTCATGGGCAACTTGAGTTATTATATAAACCTTGCACATAACATTAGTACTTAGGAATAGCTAAGCCAGGATTCTTCTTTGTGGATAAGTAAACATGAAGTTGTGATATAATCAGGAGGGGCATATTTCTCATTTTACTTTTTGGCGTCAAAGCCAAAAAACACATTTGGAAAAAGAGAACAACAAATTACCCAAAATAAAATTATACTGAGCCAGCATTCCGTATTTTCTTATTTAATGTACAACTGTCATCTAAATCCACATCAGTCATGAATCCTTCCTCAAAAAATTCATTGGATATCTGGAAGAAAACAGAATAGGCTCATCGTGTTGCTTGTAGCCAGATTCTATATCAAACTTTGCTGTCCCCACTCCAGGCCTGCACACCCCTGTGATTGCCTTTCACAAGAGGCAGTCTACGTGCCCCACACAGCGAGACAAATGGTATGGACATTGCTGCTGAGTTTCCATCCTCCACGTCACTTGCTCTGGGGGACCCAGATGCCCTGTTATGGGAACATTCAGAAGGCTATCAGATGGATGGGATGAGGAGACAAGACACGCTTGTCCCGTGACAAGCTTTATGAGACACTATACCCCAAGCTAAGCTGCCCCCAGACTTTTGATTCAGAAATTGTGAGATAATCTCTGAGATAATATTTGTTTTTGCAGGCTGCCAAGTCTTAGGGTAATTTGTTATGTAATAATATATAAGAAGATGCTTTTGCTTAATAGAGACAAGTGGAAAAAATGTTTCAAAGCCAATAAAAATAGTCTGATACAGCTAGATAAACATTATTCATGTGTTACTCCCAATTACTGAAACATATTAGTTGTTGAATTAATCTGATGATGATGTTATATTTTAAAGCATGAAGTCAATGATCTACAAGGTGGTTATTGACTGTTTATTCCTGAAAGGCGTATTTTTCACACATTGGTCCCACAGGGATGACCATTACCTGAAGTGGGGACAGCCAGAAAAGCCTGAAAATTATGTCATATAAGTATTTTCAAACAATTAAAATTTACAGACAGAATTCCAGGTATGAGCCACAGCACCTAACCCAAGACTTCTCATATGTGAATGCTGAAAAACTCCTCAGCAATGAAGGCCTTTTGCTGGGCAGAACAAGCTGCCTCAGTAGGCCACTTTGAGAGATCAATTGTCTTCCCCTAATCTATCTGTTGGGTTTTTCTTTTCCAATCTTGTTACGTATAAATCTTTAAATTGGTTATCAAAGCAGTAAGGCTAGTCCTACATTAGTATGACTCCACACCTCTAGCCAGCGTCCAGCAGAAGATTTCCCTTCCCAGGCCTCCCTGAATGAGGCTGGGCTGCTGGAGCTCACCTCTCAGAGCATTGTTCATGCCACTGGAGGGTCAGATTTGCTGGTTTTCTTCAGTCACAGGCCAAGGCAGTCTATGCTGTTTACAATGTAGGTTGAAGAGATGGGAGTATGGCAGGGTGCCGTCTCCCAGGGCGCAGGATGTATGTTTTTCCATATAGCAACTATGTGAAAAGAGCCTGAAATAAATGAACAAACAACACTACTGAGGCTCCTCCTCTAAAGTTAATGAGCTCGTATAGATACTTGCTGATATAAAGCATAAGCTGCCAATGTTTTTATATCCATTTACTCTTACTAGACATGTGGTTTTCCTTTGCACATCAGTTTCCATTTCCCTGAGTAGTTTTCTGTGAGAATGGCTATCATTCTTTCCATGGACCACAGCACCGCTCGGTGAATGATCACAGGTATTTTCTTACCATCCCCATCCTTGCTGAAAAATGAAAATTACTTATGTTAATGTTTTCGAAAGGTTGGGCAGTAACTTTACTTCTCATATTGAGCTTTGTCTAGATTTAGACTAGTGTTTTGGTTGTCTCTTCTTTAACAGATTGTTTTGTTTGGTGGCCATATTTTCTCTCCGAAGGATGGCTTTGCCTGCTTATCTTTTCTCTCTTGCTTTTAAGAAGTTTTATTACAGGACATTGAAAAAAAAAGAAAAGAAAATACATTCAAAAGCAGAAAATAGTGTAATGAACTCCCACACCCTCTCTTAGTTTCCACCACCTGCGTGCACAGCCACGCTTGCTACATCCAATGCCCACCCTCTTGACATTACCACTCCCTGAGTTTTGTTCTGCGAAACCATCGGCAGACCTGAAAGCCTTTGACACTCATCCTTCTCCCCTGGGAGAAGGTGGCTAGGAAGGTAGCTCAGTAGTAGAGCACTTGCCTTGCCATGGGTTCAATTCCTCAGTACTACATAAGCAAAAAGAAAAAAAGCCAGAAGTGGTGCTGTGGCTCAAGAGGTAGAGCGCTAGCCTTGAGCTGAAGAGCTAAGGGACAGTGCCCAACCCAGAGTTCAGGACCCATGACCAGACCAAAAATAAAAAAAAGAGGACTAGAAATTATGGTTAATAATGAGGTAAGCTCCACAAGATTTGTTTTCATGTTTCTTTGAAAGATAAAATACCACCTTATTGTGACAAATGTAACTTATGCACTTATAACCATGAGGATATACCCAACAGCTCAGCAAGAGGTAGGTCTTTAAGAGGCAGGGGCCTAGTGGATATTTATTTAGGACATAGGGACATTAACCTCAGAAGAGAGCCACAATATAGCTCTCTCAGGCCTGGGATAGTTCTCGAGAGTAGGTTGTTAAAAGGCAAAGCTACTCCATATCTTCATCTCCTTCAACATGCAGCCATTTTCCTTACTATTTCTCTGCCATGTTGAGATACAATTAAGGGGACCTTGACAGATGCCAGTGCCATACTGCATGGACTTGCCAGCTATCAGAATGATGAGCTAAATAAACTTTTTTTTATGAAGTATCTAGACTCAGATATTTTGTCATAGAAGACAAAATAGATGAAGAAAAGCTCCAACTAGACTATGAGCAGGTAAGTGTGTGTGTGTGTGTGTGTGTGTGTGTGGAGAGAGAGAGAGGAGAAAGAGGTTCACTAATGTTTACATTTGCATTACTCATACTCAGATGACAAATAATAAGGATACTCCTACTGTAGTATTTATCATGTCCAATTACTCACCTAACATATGTAAGATTAAATCTAATAGGCAACTGGATGTCCAACTGAATGGTAGCACACTGATGGTATCTGCCAATAGCATCAGTGATTTTTATATCCATCTGTAAGTAAAAAACTTTTGCTTAAAAAGGTTTTCTTGTTTTAATCATTTTGAAATTTTTATTTTTGTTTATTAGGAAGACTATGATCTACTTAATTTAGGGCCATAATATGCTCCATCACCTGGGTTCATTTTCCATGGTTTTCCAAATTCCACCAAGCTATTCTGTAGTTGCTATTTTATTGTTAAAGAAGAAAATGTTTTAAAAAGTGCCTGCTTTAGTGTATATTTATCTTTTTTTTTGTTCTAGATTTGACGAAAGTAAGTTCAATAAGTATGTCATTGCATTAATTGTTTAACATATACTTTTATATTTTTGGTCATGGGGCTTGAACTCTGGGCCTGGGTGCTGTCCCTCAGCTCTTCAGCTCAAGGCAAGCGCTCTACCACTTGAGCACAGCGCCACTCCTAGTTTTCTGGTGGTTTTTTAACTGGACATAAGAGTTTTATGGGCTTTCCTGCCTGGGCTGGCTTTGAACTATAGTCTTCAGATCTCAGCCTCCTGAGTAGCTAGGATTACAGGCGTAAGCCACCAGCACCGGCTAACAGATACTTCTTGCACATCTTTTACACTCAACTGTTGAGCAGGGAAGACATGAGGGTGAGTAAGATGGTTTTGCCTCTTAAGAAATGTATGCATGTATCAATAAGGAAATTTACTAAGCTTTCCCAAGGAATTCCAGGTAAGAGTTTATAAAGGGCAGGGATGTTTGGGCCCTACTTCCAGTTCAGGCCCCTCTACTCACTACACTGACAGGTTCATTTCTTGGCAAAAAGTTCAAGATGCATTTGTCCTTGTGGGTGGGGCATCTCACACGAGAAGGAAGAAGTTTAAGGGCCTTGGCTCGGGCTTGCACACAGTGAAAAGGCCAAAACCATGGGCCTTGTCACAACTTCTCTTTTGCCTTTCCTCTACCTCTGCTGAGGCCTGGGAAACATCTTTATGATGTTACCCAGGTGTGGGATTTGGAGTCCTGCTTTGGTCTTAGGCCACTAAGTACTTTCTATGTGGCTTGTGATTAAGGTTCTTGGGTCTGATGCTGAGTACCAACAGAAGAAAATTTGGGGGAAAAGTATATCTAATGCTATGCCATCAACTTCTTTCTCTGGAGAGCAGAGGTAATCAAGGCTAGGAAAAGCAAGCTCTCAGTCAATGGCTCAGTCTAGCCTCCTGAAGGAACCTGGAAAATGACTCTGGACATAATGGCAATGTATTTGTTCCTGAGGGACAATTTCAGGCAACCTCAGGTACCACAAGGCCTGGTGATATGAACACACCCCATGAGCTCCTATACATCAAGTGAATAAAAACATCTTCAAATACTTTCTCATTATAAAAGCGAATGTAATCCTACAGAAACAACTGCTCTCTAAAGCCAATTAAAATAAAGAATGTCCACCTTAGAGGAGTGCTATACAACTCAGGGACCCACTCCTTCCCAACCAGTGGCCTTATCTTAGCATTAGAAACTACTAAGGTTGTATATTTAAATGCCTTTACAATTCGCAATCCACACAATCAGACCTTGGGCCTGATCATCAGCCATGTCTGTCTTGCATCTATAAAAGAAAAGAGAGCCCTTTAAATCCATCATAAATCCTTTCGGTTTCATCTCCATCTTTCCCCTCCAGAGTTCTAGGCACCAGGTAGTATGTTGATTTTTTAGCAACCAAAGTAGCAACTGATTTCTACCCTTCTCCTTGAGAGTTCTAGGTACTGGGTGATGTGTTGATTTTTAGCAAGAATAATATAACCAAAGTAGCAACTGTGATTGGTCATCACCATCTACCAAAATCTATAATAACTTTCAGGGACACTTCAATTTCCCTGACCTCTGTCTTCCACCTGCCTCCCTCTGGCCAATTTTCCTGGAATGTGTGTTGGCCAGTGACAGAGTCAGTAGAGATCACTCTCACGATCCACGCACATGCAAGGCAAGGAAGGAAAAAAAGGCTAGTGAAGCCACAGACAATAACCAGTGCACTTTCCTCAGAAAGTTACTGAAGGAAGTGCTCTCCAAATGTGAGTTACAGATTAGCAAAGAGGAAGAAGACAAGGGTCAGGAAAGAAGCAATCCAAAACAGGAAAGCTTAAGGGGATAGCCAGAATGATAATGCAAAGAAGTTCTAAGATATCAGCTCATACAAATCTTGGCATCAAATTGATTCTAAAGTAAAAGAACCAAATTTAAAAAAAAAATTAAATAGGCAACTACTTGAACCACTACAGAATAAGCTGTGCAGTTTTATAGTAAGAGAATCCCTGAAGGTCAGTTAGTAATAGTTGCTACATAAAAATCAACTTATTGAAGACTGTAGCTTGGTATGGTGGTGTGTATCATGAGGCTAAAGTAAGAGGATCATGAGTTCCAATCCATCCTAGGCTGCATAATGAGTTCAAGGCCAGCCTGTACTATGCATTGAGACCTTGTCTCAATTATTAACAAGGATGTATCTTGAGAACGGTGTTATTAAGCAAATTCATCATGAGAACCTTCATCAGTGACTTGCCTAACCTAAGACAGCTACAACCACATAATCTGACAGGGCAATAAGACTGCTTGATACATTATGGGTTCTCCGTTACATAGGTGGTCTGTCATTAACTGAAACATCACTACACAGTGGATTTTGTGGCTACTACTTACAGGAAAGACAAAATGAAGTGAGAATGTACAGGAACCCCAGCAGTCTTGTAGTCCTAACCATGCAGACACAGAAGACTTTCCAATCTATGAACTTGTACCACTGGTAGGAATTTGATGTAAGTGCTTTTCATTGTTTTCTATGGGACTCCTAAATCACCAGGAAGTCAGGGCACAGACAACAGAAGAGTTTCCTAAATGAACATTTTGTACCAGAGAAGACACTTTCTCCTTTTTCCTTTCCTACAGAGATATCCACACTCATTTTTATATTCTACATGCTCTAGAGACTTACAGGAGCAGCATGCACATTTTATTAAATCCAAGAAAAAAATCATCTATAGGTTTTTATTAGAAGACACAATCCATAGAACTACTTGACCATTCATGAGAAAAAAAATAGTAAAATATAAATTGTAGTTCAATAACAGTTTTAAAAAAATATTTAACTAACTTATTCATCTAAAATCCATGATTGTATTATAAATGAAGGCTCCTCTAGGAAGGAAAAAACAGCTTCCCGGACTCAGGTCATGAAAAAAGAAAAGTTCTTGTTCCTAGATGGAAACAATAATTACATTTCAAACAATACCTCTTATCACTCAATTGTTGGCACACAGGTGGCCTGCTAGGATCAGAACATGCAATGCTCAGTGATTATTCCATCTTCTAATACCAGCCATGTCCACGCCCTCAGTTCGTCCCCTAACTATACATTATAGGGCACACTCATTCAGACCTGGCCTTGAGGCTGGCCTGTCATCACATGCTATTCACTGTGAACACTTTCATGACATACTCAGAAGATCTCATGAGGAGAAAAAATGATCGAAAACACTATAGAAGTCTACTGTAGAAAGTGGACTTTAGGTGATGATGACCATTCCTGAGAGCCTTCCCTGTGTGGGCAACCCAGTGATTCCATCAGATGCTCAGCAGGAGGGATGAGGGCACTGAGCTTTCTAAGTGAACACCTTAGCCACCACATAACACAACTCAATCCTGGCCTGGAAGTACTGAGATTAAAACCCAGAATCCATCTATTTTCAAATATCATTCCTTCTTTCTATGCAGTATTTTACCTCCTAAGTAAATAGTATACTATCAAGTGTATATCATTTAAAAAGAGCTTTATTTTTATATTATGATACAAATCATGATAAAAAATTATAAGGGTGCAATTTAAAGAAACTAATAAAAGATATAGTAAAGGGAGAGATTAAAAGATAATTCAGGTTATGAGTACCAGGAAAATAGCAGATGGGATGGAAGAAGAAGAGCATTACTATTTAAATTTTGTTGTACGAAATGCAATCATTAGGTAACAAAGACAGGTTTATATTTCCATGGCTATGGGAATGTGGGTCATACCTTCCCAATTTTCCTGTGATCTCTGTTCTTGGCTTCCTCTTGGAATTTTTCCCATGTCTTTATAATTTTATTATCAGGGAATTATATCCCATGGATTCTCTGCATGATTTTCAGTTCAGAATTGCCTTCCAAATATGTTGAAGAATTCTAAACATACACAAGGTTTTGATAAACATTTTACATATTGGGTATCAACATCTCTGTTCTTGAATATAGTCATGGTTTTTCCTTGCTGTATCAGCATTGGTTGCTTAAAAACACTTTGTTATGTTGCTAGAGTGAATATGAAATTAATTCTAATTAAATCTGGAAAGCTCTAATTACAAGTACAATTTTCCAAATTATAGCACCTCAGTGAATTATGTGAAGAGTAGGAATGAAATGTGAGGAATGGTAAGGAAGAATATTGAAGAACAATCAAGTAGAAGAGAAAGAGGTAGGCAGTCCAAGAAAGGGTGGATGAGCCCCAGTGAGCAATGGCTCAGGGACTAAGAACATAAATGGGCAGGGCTGACAGCTCATGTTGCTTTTTTTAAATAATTTTAAGTATATATTAATTGTACAGAGGGATTTCACCACAGTAATTCACCAAAAGTTTTCTTGAGAAAGCCAAAGGCCCAGAAAAGTTTGGACCACAAAGTCATTGCTACATCTCTTGATTCTCAGAGCTACATTTTCTCTATTCTTAACTCTTTTCTTTGCTCTTTTTCCTGCAGTACTTTTATTTTATATGGAGATAAATATTCTTGCTTGCACCAGGCAACTGAAGAAAGCCCTAGTACAGTCAATTCTTGGTATCTGGAGGGAAATTAGTTCCAGAACCTTTCATGAATATGAAAATTCTTATTTTCTCACCTTATATAAAATGGTATAGTATTTCTATATAACATACACTATCCTTCTCTAGGCTTTAAATCATGTCTAAATATTTAAATTGGACACACTAAATACTATGGAAATATTTGTTATCCTCTATTGTGTGCACTCATCTGTATCGATGAAATTTTTTCAAATATTTTAATTCTCAGTTTGTTAACTCTACAGATGCAAAACTTATGACTATGGGAGTTCAGCTACATAAAGGACAGAATTATCCAAAATATATGAAACAAATGTATTCTGATATAATAACATTAAATAAAATTAAAGTCATATAAAGTTTCCTAAAAGATCAATACTCTAAAATACATATTATTCTCAGCCAAATAAGAATAACTGTTTAAAATATCATATTCAGAGTACAGAAATATAATTGAAATCCCTTATCATCTAGTTTACTTAAGTTTGCCGTATTTATAAGTTTAAAAAATCAATTCTTACCTTGAAAAGTTTTATGGTTTTAATTTTCCCTGTGGGGGCCTTTACAGAATTCAATTAGTGAACCATACCTATAATAAGATATTTAGGACACTTTTACAGATTTTTTTCGATTATTCTAACCATATCTTCATATGTCTGTGTGTATATACACACACATGCACGCACACATTTTTTTGTGATACTACAATTTGAACTCCCACTTCCCAAGAAGTGCTGCTTCCATTGAGCCATGCTTGGCAGTTCTTATTTTTGGTTGTTACATACCTGAGTGTAATTCACTTGTCAGATTTCTCAGTAGCTAGAATAACAGGAGTGGACTACCATATTCAATTCTTCATTGAGATAGAGGCTCTGGAACTGCTCTTGTCCAGGCTGGTGTTGAACCCCAACCCTAACAATCTCAACTTCCCAACTAGCTAGGATGCTTGGCTTTCTATATGTGTTAAGTAAATGGTTTCTTTCTCTCTTCTGGATTCTAAATTAAAAATTAAGATTCCATATGAAATTATAACTCCTTTGTACAACTACTTAATAATAACAAGTTTAAAAAAAAGCATGTAAAATCCAGGAGAAAAACCACTCATCTATACTCAGAACTCAATATGATGTCTTTTCCTCAAATTCAAACACCAAAGAATACCTTCTGAAAGAAATTATATGAAAGAGATGGTATTTTAACTGTCATGGCTCTCAAAGCTGCCATTTTCATAAAATTGAAAAGTCAAATATTCCCTGCTCTATACCAGTTTTCAGGACTGGAATTATCTGGTTTCTTACAAAATGAACTAACTTGATATCTTAGTTTAAAAAATAAATGTCAAAAGCAAAGAGGCTGGGATCCAGTAGCCCATCTAATCCCAGAAAGCTGAGATCTAGAGTATAACAGTTCAAAGCCAGCCTAGGCAGCCATGTAATCCCAGCTACTCAGAAAGCTGAGATCTGGAGGATAACCCTTCAAAGCCAGCCTAGGTAGGAAAAGCCCTCAAGACTCCATCAGCAAAAAAAGCTGAACTAGGGGTATGCCTGAAGTGGTATAGTGCCAACTGTGAGTGAAAAAGCTGAGCAAGAGTGCAAAGCCCTGAGTTCAAGCCCCACTATCAGCACACGCTCACGCGCGCTCACACACACACACACACACACACACACACACACACATAATGAAGCTCTACATGTAAAAACATCAATTCATATTGTTAGTATTTTTATTACCACATTTTGTACAGGGATTCCATAGTGATATGTCCATACAAACATACAACGGGCCTCATCAAATTTACTACTCTATTATTCTCCCTCATCCCTCACTTCCTTTTATTTAAAATGCCTAAATAACATCTTCAACTCATTGCAGAGAAGAAAGGCATTTTTGGAGGGAGGAGAGTGTCAAAAATTAAATAAGGTCACATAAACTAACGGGAACAGGAAGGCCAATGTTGACAAACCTAGTCTCCTCCTTATGGTAACAAGTTCATGTAATATAAGATGCACTGGGCAGAGACACAACTTTCCTCTCTACTTTATTGACACCAGAGAACCACAGCACTTAACTGTGGAAATGCAGTTCCCTGCTGGTGGATATTGATGGCCAAAATAATATAAATATTCACTCTCTAGATAGAACCATGAAGGTCCTAGCAGTACCTAAATAGCAGGAACATAAAAAAGAGGGAAGGGCAATAGGCAAATACTAGCAGGGTGCAGTAGGTTATGCTTATAAACCTAGCTCCATGGGAGGTTGAGATTAAGAGAATAACAGTTTCATTATAGCCTAGGAAGAAAAGGTTGCAAGACATTTTTCAAATGGCAGCTGGGTGCAGTGATATGTGCCTGTCATCTCCAGCTATATGGGAGGATAAGATGGGGGAGGATCATGGTTCCAAGCCAGCTCAGGCAGAAAAATTTGTGAGAAAAAGTCTATGGAGGGAAGCTGGGCATAGTAGTATGCTCCAGTGATCACAGTCATGATGGGAAGCCTAGAGTAGACAAATCAAGGCTTGAGGGTGTGTCTGTGTTAAGGAAGACCCTAGCCTAAAAATAACTAATGACAAACAGAGCTGGAGGCATGGATCAGCAGTATAGCATCAATCTAGCAAGTAAGAGACCCTGAACTTAAATCCTAGTATCACCAAAAAAAAGAACATTAGTCTTAGTACCATCCTAATAGGTGGTAATATTTTGGGACTCCTAACTCAAATCATTTATCAGCTATATGACAGACTACCCTCTAGAAATGCTCTGCTCCAGTTGCTAAAATCTTCAGGTTTGCCTTAGAAGTGTTAAAATGTATGCATACAAACCTGTAAACTGTGGTAGTTGGAGTGTTGACCTTCTCCTTCAGAATGAAGCACTCAAATTTATTATACTACAAAGAAAAATGTGTTTGCAAACTAGTACTCATGACTCTTTCAAAAGCTGTACCAGGGCAGGCACTAGGGTCTAGGTGCTGAGCCACATGACACAAAGAGCTCACAGCCTAAAGCCATACCTTCTGACCTGGGGACCTCGACCCCCATCACTTACAGCCAGGTAATCTGACATGAGAGGCTACAAGCAGAAAACAGGCAGGACCTTATTTGTCTATGTATTGAAATGGCATTTTTGACATACTGGGTTAAATAAAACTATTTTGTACAAAATCTAAGATTATACATGTTGATTTGATTTATGGATTCCATTATATTTCTGCTGGGTAATATTGTTCTAGAAAACCATGTTCAAAAAGTTTTAGAGATGATAATTATTTATTCATTTATTTTTGCCCTTCTGGAGATCAAACCCAAAGACTTCCACAAAGCTATATCCCCAGATACAAGGTAAAATCGTTTTTCTTTAAACAGAAACTATTTCCAAAAAGATGGCTATTATGTGTACACAAGTACAGATACTGATGAATTTAATGCTCTTTATTTTATTTCTAATTCTAGAATCAAACAATGCTTTATTCAAGAATACATAGTTAGGTATTCCCACTAAACAGCTATTAATACTGCTCAGAATTCGTCAGATTTATAAATATACATTGGAAATTTTTCACCTGGCTCTTTACCTATACAGCTGTTGGAAAATTTCTTGGAAAAGCAGAAATGTCACAGCAAGTGGCTGTAGCCACACAATCAGTGCCAGGCTGGGGATACCGTGTGCGGAGCAATAGAGGACTTTTTTTTTTAGCGGTGGGGTGAGAAGGGAAAAAGTTATCCCACATTAATTGCATTCCATGTTCCTAGTAAAAGCTTTTGTTCTGTTTTCCCAGTTACCTTGAACATTTCCACGAGGGTTTCCTTGCTGACTTCAAAAGGCTGCTTCTCTGTTATGATGGTTTTACACATGCTCTCCGGGGCTGCCAGCTCCATGCTGGGACACTGTTCTAAAAGAAAGAACCATGTAAGTCACTACAGACCTTCTGACACTCTAAAGTTCCTCTGGCCTCTGACCTGTGTCCTTCCTCACTAGTGACTCCTACTACTCCTGAGAGGGATATGGGCCTAGACAGATGCTGCGGGATCTCATCATCTCTCCTCTGTCCTGCTAGGAGCCTCCCTGGCCAGGCTACAGGCTCCTCAGAAGCCTACTTTTCTGTGTGTTCTTCCCTATAGACCCGGCATTTATGTTTTTGTTGCAAAGATCTGCAGTAAGGGCTCACCATGTTCCTGCTGCCAGAGGATGTGAGGACATGCCTGGGAGGAATATGTATGTGAATTGAGATCTGCACTAGCAGGTCTCACATTAGACAGCTAGCATTTACTATTTTTCTGTGAAAAAGAGATAAAACATCAAAAGTTTCCCTAGAATCGAAACATGAAAAAACCAATTTTTACAACTGGTTTACCAATCTACCTAACTCACAGTATCCAACATGTAATGAATGAGCAAATATGAAGCCATCATAAAGCAATGGGGAATAAGCACACGGCCTTTGGAAAGCCAGTGTTCAGGGGTGTTACCTGTCCTCGATGAACATGTTGTAATAAAATCCATTTTCAATAGGCGGGCCATATCACAGTTGGCCTCTGTAGTAAAGTTTCATAGCCTCCCCCAGAATGTGCGCACTAGAGTGCCAGTACACCTGTGTGGGCAGGACAGAAGCCAGAGCATTTATAGGACATTTATAGGAAGATCCACAAATGAGCCAAGTGGGTGAGTTTTGAGAGGATAAAGGCAATGTGTCTACAATATCCATGTGAGAGCTGTGCTCTCCCTGGCATTCACCAGAGCCTGGGAAAAGCTGCTGCCTTGTTCCTTTTGAGCATATAGGTGTGGGATGAGAATGTCCACTTGGAACACAGAGGAGGTGTGGAAATCTGGTTTAGATCAGGAGGGAGGAAAAGCAGAGTAGCTGCTGTTCTGGGCTGGGTACATAGACAGCCAACATGGCTGCCTGGGATAATGCCAAAGTCAAGGGCATTTTATATCTCTGTCAGAATGAAGGCAGGAGAGAATGAGGTGCTGCCTAGAATGCCTGCTGGCAACCTTACATTCTACAAGTTTAGAAAGCTGATCTGGTTCCAAATTCCCAAGGAATTTAGTTTATGGGTTACTAAAATTCACTTACATAGCTTAGTCTATAAATAAGGAATAAAATTTCAGTTTACCCATAAATTAAAATTAAATCACCAAATAAATGCAGGGACAGGTTAATGAAGCCCCAGCTGGCACTTTTTCCCCTCTCACTAAACAGGAACCCCAGGACAGTCAGAAAGATGATTATAATGGGATCAGCTGACTGAGCAGCAATGTGCAGTCTTAACCCAGGTCACTAGGCTTTGCTCATGCAGAGAAGCATCCTTGGAGCACAGCATCTACTAGATGCTTCCAGGATAGTGGCTGATAGCCAACATCAGCCCAACACCCCTATTTGGGGAATTGTGTTGACCCCAAACACTGTGTTAGGTGCTGGGGAGACAACTGGAACAGAAATAGAGTTGCACCCCTCACGCAATTAGTCTACTGTAGGAGAGATGGGCAATGGGGAGAACCAGGAGAGGGCCCATAGGATAAGAAAGGCTCTGTGAAAAAGAATCACAGCAAAGGCCCCACAAGCTTCACCTAAAAATCATTAGGATACAATGGGATAAGTACACACAGCCCTTATACAGTTACTTATAAAGCCCAATCATGCCCTCACTGCACAGCTCTGAATTCATTTCACACCTCAAGGTCCGCTCAGTATACCCAGGAAGAGCCTCACCTGTACTTTCCTCCATGGAAGACCCTGTCCCACATATCCAACTGCTTCCTAGCTCTAAGGGTCCAGCTCAAAGCCTGTCCCCTCAAACAACTTCACATACAGAGTGACACAACATTTATTTATACACAGCCATCCTTCAGCATTGAGGGGGGATTTGGTCAAGGAGCCCCATGCTTACCAAAGTCTGTGGATTCTCAAGTCCCTCAAATAAATTGGCCTAGTGTGTGTATATAATCCATGCATATTTCCCTGTACCCTTAAAAGTCACCTGTAGATGCTTATGACCAAAAGACTAGGTAAACAGGGAATAATGACCCTAAAAGTCCCTAAATGGTGCAGTACAGATACAAGTGTTTCCACATATTTTTTCAACTTGTAGTTTGCTGAACTATGGATGAAGAATAGGCTCGACTCTTCATCTCAGTTTCTTCTCAATTGTTTCTCCTAGCTGATCTGAAGTCCAGAACTACACTGATATCTTTGACATCAGATGGTCCTCTTTTGTCCAAATATACCAAATGCTGATACACAATGAATACATCCAGGCTGTTCTAATGATTTTTATTTAAAAAAATAAAAATAAAATGCAGAGTCACTAGTCTCCTTGATACAAAGAAGAGAGCTGCTATCTCACTTTTAAGAAACTGAGAAGTACTTCTAATAGAGCTGGGTGACTAGCTCATCTTTAACTAAAGACATATTTAGATGACTCAAATAATAATTTAATTAGTAACTCTGTGTCAAAACTCCTGCATACCCATCATTAAAATTACAGGGGGTATTTTATATTATTCCCATTGTAATGGCTTACCTCACCATCTGGCTCACTTTCTTTCAGTTTCTTCTTTTTAGAATCTTTTTCCTGACTTTTATTAGACGAAGGCTGAAAGATAGTAAGTCAAGTAAAAGCTGCACATCTGAAGCCTGAGGAAGGAGGAGACATGCCTTATAAACAACTGTCACTGGAAAACGTGTAGCTGTCACCAGAAACTTTTAACCCATCATCTCATTAAGATATTGCTAGAGGTGGGCTTAGTGGTGGCACCCCTATAAAGCCCCTTCTGCTCAGATAGATCAGGATCAAACTCTCTTGCCTCACAAGCATAAGGCCCTGATTTAAAAAACAAAAAACAACTACTTTAGAGCAAAACCAAACAAACCATGTTGCTAATGCACCACAATTACACTTGGTAAAGAGCATCTCAATCTAACAAGTGTTAAGATTGGAGGCATACTTTCCATCCTGGGCGCTGTGCTGTGGGCTTGAGCTGGGCCCGTGTGGTTGGGGACACAGATGTCAGGTGGGAGTAGCGGGGGGCTGGGGGCAATGGTGCCATGTGGGGCACAGGGCAAGCACAGAGGTGGGGACACATGTGACATGCTGGACACACACTGCAGGCACCTGCCTGGCTGGACAGATCCCAGCGGGCGCACTGCTGGATGCACCGGGCCCATGGATGGACTCTCCTGACCCGCGCAGCCCGTGCTCCCCGGGGCTCCTGTTGCATTCATGGCCTGGGCAGAGCTCCTGGCCTCCTGGCCTCGCATGGCCCCATGGCTCAGCCCCTTGGCCGGGCACAGCCTTAGGCTGTAGAGGCGGTAGAGGCTCAGCTTGCGGTTCTCAGCGCCACCTGGGACGTCCTAGGCCTGGAGCAGCGCCACCTCGTGCATGAGGCTCGGCCCAGAGGCATGGCTCGGGTCGGGGTCGTGAGGCTGCAGCCGCTGGACCTCGGCCCACAGCCAGCGGATGTCCTCCTCCTGCAGCTCCAGGCGTGAGGCCACGGCACCCACTGCAAGTGCCTCAACCACCATGGCATCCACCTCCCTCAGGAACCCAGGTGGAGAGCCAGGCCCAAGGCAGGGAGAGGGAGGGGCCAAAGATGGAGCAGGGGGCAGTGCATTGAGGATGGAGCTGTAGCTTCCTACTCCTCAGGGGACGTGACAGGGTAGGGGCAGGGCGAGGGCAGGGCAAGGAAGGAGAATGGGCGGAGCAGCCCGTACGGTGAGGGGCAGGGTTAGAAGCTGGGCACAGGGCCCGGGGGCAGAGGTAGGGGTGGTGCCAAGGTGATTTACTGCAAGGGGCAGAACAAGAGCCAAGACAAGGCTATCTGACACACTGCAAGGGGTGGAGCTGGTGGGCGGGGCTGGAGGGCGGGGCCTCGGGGCGTGGCCTCGGGGAATGGCTGGGATGCGGCCCAGCCTTGATGCACTGGGCCTGGGCAGTGGCACTGGGCAGATGTCCTAGGCCTGGGCAGTGGCCCACCAGCGATCACTAAGCGTCCTCCTTTAGCATCCAGAGGCATGTCCTGGTAATACTAGTGCCCTTAATGTGATGAAACTACTACATCTGTTTATGGCTAAGGAAATTTAAACCGAGAGGCTTTGCACTTGACCAAAGTGACACTGGACCCACTTGCATGACAGATCTGGGATTCACACTCAGGCATACCATGCTCCATTGTCATGGAGACTCTGGTGACTTTCAGACTTGGTAAACTTGAGTCAAACATTCCTTAGGATATGATGATACAGGTAGTAAGTTCCATAAGGATTCTGAAGTAGGACCTTTTCTCTTGACTTCCTATTGATGAAGAAAGAGAGGACTTGCTCTGGAAAATAAAGGTTGGGCGGTATCAAAAACATGGAAAGATGGATAAATGCCAGCCTCCGCAGGATCTGAGTGGATGAAGAAGCTGGATGATGCAAGCTTAATCTGATGAAATTAATTGTAATCACAAACGGCCCCTGGGAAGAAACTCCATAACCTTCAATGTGGACACTCCCCTTCCCCCTCCCCCAGTCATGGGACTTCTACTCAGAGCACTGTCCCTGAGCTCTTTCACTCAAGGCTAGCACTCTACCATTTTTGACCCACATGCCACTTGCGGTTTTCTCGTGATTCGTTGGAAATGAGAGTCCCATAAACTTTCCTGACCGGGCTGGCTTTGAACCATAGTCCTCAGATCTTAGCCTCTTTTTTTGGGGGGGGGGGGGTGGGGGGAGTCCAGTCGTGGGGCCTGAACTCTGATCCTTGGCGCTGTTCCTCAGCTCTTCAGCTCAAGGCTAGCGCTCTACCACTTGAGCCACAGCGCCACTTTCGGCTTTTTTTCTTTCTGCTTATATGGTGCTGGGGAATCGAACCCAGGGCCTCATGCATTCAAGGCAAGCGCTCTACCACTGAGACACCTCCCAGCCCATCTTGGCCTCTTGAGAAGCCACGATCACAGGTGTGATCCACCAGCACGCGGGCATGTGGCTGCTTTTAAACCATCTATTAAACAACTTTGTATTTGGAAGGAAAAAAAAAAAAACTGAAGAGGGTGTTAAAATTTCTTTAAATAAGGATCATGAAAATACTGCAAATCTGTGGAATACATGGACCTGAGAAGAATTCATAATACTTGTATTGATTTTTTTAAAGCATGAAAATAATCAGTTAAAAAATCTCCAAAAAGGGAGAATGTTAACATAAACCAATGCCAATAGCTATTAAGACTACACATAAGTAGTCAACACTATCAGATAGTATTTCCCCTATATCACGAGGGGTTGATTCCAGGGCCCCTCCTGCACTAATATCTCATGGATGCTTCATATTGCTATATAAATAGGTAACATTTGCATATAGTCTATAAACCCCTCCTTTACCTTTTAAATCATTTCTAGATGATTTATAATACCTAAAACAATGTAAATGCTATATAAAAAGTGGTGTTAGATAGGAATTCATGACAGGATAAAAGTTCACATTGGTAACAATACAATTTTTCCTCAAATACTTTCAAGCTAAGATCTGTATATCCATAGACACCAATTGCACGGATATGAAGGGCCACCTGTATACATTTCCTCTTTCATCCAGTAATCCCAATTCTGAAATTTATTCTGAAGATGCATCACCAAGAATGCAGCCAAATAACGCATATGTCCATAGACTCAATGCAGGATTATATCTAAGTATAAAATACCACACAGGAGACTGGCTTGATTGGTTATAGCAAGGAATGAAGGGTTGTGTAGAAGATCTCTATGAAGTGATGTAGAATGACTTCCTCAATGTATTCTAAAGGCAAAAAAAGGTGAATGAAATTCAAGAGGACATCTATCTTGTGTTACATAGTATGTAAGAGAGAAAATAGGGAAACACACAGACAATCTGTTTATCATTACAAACAGAAACAGAAGTGTCAAATGCCAAACTCTGAACCTGGTTATCTCTAAGGAGTCAGCAGAGTAGAAATGAGGGAAACACATAATGGAAAGAAGAGTAACTTCTCTGAGTATAGCCTTGTGAACTGATTTAACTTTTGAAAGCAACATATGTTCCACATATTTTAAAACTAAATCAGAAGACATGAAAAGGGTGCAGGATTAACTTGAAAGTAGATGAGAATAAAGGTAATTTTCATTCAAATGACCATCATAAACTAAAGGAGGGTGCGGGATAAAGAATGATGGATAGTAGAATACTTCCTTGGTCAGTTAAGGGTAGAATTGTGAACTATACTTGTTCCATCCTTGTACAGTTATTGTGAAGCTTTGTAAGGGTGAAAGAATTCTGTGACAACTTTTAATGAGCAACTATGAGATAAGTTGTTGCCAGGGGAACCTTAAAAGACAAAGCACAGTAGATTTCTAGGGTGGCAAATCCATTCTTTGTGGTGCTGCAATGATAGATAGATACATATCACTACACATTTCCAAACTCCTAGAACATAGGACATTAGGAGTGGAACCATAAGTAGATCAGAGCTGTGCTTCACAATGAAGTTTCAGGGTAGATTCACCCACATTGGGGGAAGAGAGGCAACCCCACCTTGGGGGAGTATGTTCATATTAGGCTGGAAGCAGTTCTTGTATGTAAGAAATCTCTGTCCTTTCTGCTCAACTTTGCTGTGAGCCTGAACAAGCTCTCAACATTAATCAAGATGCATGGCACTCAAATATTGATAGGATGAATCAAAATCCCTTTGTAGAACTACTTAACACTAATGAAAATATGACCAGGCACCAGTGGCTCACACCTGTAATCCTAGCTATTTAGGAGGCTAAGATCTGAGGATCACAGTTCAAACTAGCCTGGGCAGAAAAGTTCCTGAGACTCTTTATGTCCAATTAGCCACTGGAAAACCAGAAGTGGCCTTGTGGCTCAAGTAGTAGAGGGCTTGCCTTGAGAAAAAGAAGCACAGGGATAGTGCATAGACCTTGAGTTCAAGGCCCAGGATTGGCCAAAAAAAAGATAATTAAGTATTATAAATAAATAAATATTCAAACAGATTGCAGAGGAAAAAATATTAGAATAAACTATAAATAAATAAATAATATGTTCTACGTGACCACAAGATGGCACTATTTCTCTCAGAATTTACAATGCTGAGCCCATTTTGGGGAGTTGCTGGTGCTAAGAATGTCAAAGGGATTCAATGCCACGTTTGTCCCAGTTCTTCCCAAATCTCAGAATACTTCTCCAAATTGTCACAGCGGAGCCCCAGCCTGGCACTTTCCACGGGTGTTTGTAAAGGTTACGTTTTATGATTACTATTGCTTCTGTGATTATCAGTCCATCATTGGGAAGATGGTTTGTTACTTACAGTTCCCAAGATGAGGGGCACGGAGTCCCTCAGGAGGCAGAGTAGTCTGGAGAAAATATGGGTAGGAATCTTCAAACACACACACACACACACACACTACAATAACAGTACAAAAAAAACAAGGGTTCTTTGCTGTCTCTAGGAATTGAAGAGAGCCAGTAAGTTTTCAAAACATAAAAGTTTCAAAACTATGTGGTTAGGTCAAAGGATTATGGTGGCACCAAGTTGTTTCTTAGCCACATGTTTGGTCAGAAGCCAAAACAGAACAAGTCTTTTCTTGTTGCTTCCTGGAAAGTGATTCTGCCAGATACTATAGAAAAAGATCGAGCCTAGCACCAGCAGTGCACATCTGTAATCCTAGTTACTTAGGGGGCTGAAATTTGAAGATCATGGCTTGAAGCCATTTTGGCTAAGAAAGTCGATTCTTATCTCCAACTAACCACAAAAAAGGCCAGAGGTAGAGGTGTGACTCAAGCAGTAGAGTGCCACATCTTGAAGGTAAAAAAAAAAGCTAAAGAACAGAGCACCTGAGTTGAAGCCCCAGTATTAGCAAAAAAAAAAAAAAAATACTTTTTCTTCAATAATCCAAACTGACAAGAATATTACAACAACCATAGATTTTGTTTGCTAGATTCCTACTGGAAAAAAAAAGGTCAAAACCTTTGAAGCTCCTTAAAATCACTCTATAACTTCCTAGCATGGACAAGCAAAAAGGACCTAAACAAAAACAATTTGAGAGAAGAAATGGCCACATGCCTCCTAGACAGGAAAATGTCCTGAAGCAACCACAGAGTCTGAAAAGTTCCAGGCAGCTGTAAACAGGAGAGCCAGATTGCAGCCCCTGCATTATAGCAGCGTGCCACAGCTACCCCCATACTCTACCAAATAATCCATTCTAATCTCATTCTATTAAGTGGATACAGGTCTGGACTGGGGGTGAGGGAACATTTATGGAATTGCAGTATTTAACAAATGAGAGTATTTCCAAATTTTATTTATTTATTGTGTGCTGGTACTGGGCCTTGAACTTAGGGCCTGGGCACTACCCCTTAGCTTTTTCCAGTCAAGGCTGGTGCTCTACCACTTGAGCCACAGCTTCATTTGGTGCATTTTGGTGGTTAATTGGAGATAACACTCATCGATTTTTTGGTCTGGGCTGGCTTCAAACCATGATCCTCAGATTTCAGTCTCCTCAATAGCTAGGATTTTATAGGCAGGACACCTGGCCATCAGCATTTCAAAGTTTGTATTCTCTATTAAGGACTTAAAAAAATCAGTATGTTTAAGAAATAACAGTGCTTCCTGGAAAGTTGAACAAGGACAGAGATACTATGTTGCAATACTAGCTTTGGCTCTGTTCTTGTCTGTCCCTCTTTTTTGCTGTACTCCAAGGAGATTTCTAGCCCCAGTCCTGGGAAGTCCCAGGAGAGCTGAACTTCATAAATCCTGACACCAATTCCTATATTTCCATTGTGAGCATGGGTATATATTTTGAGGGGTGAAGGCTAAGGGAAAATATTCTTGGAGTGTGAAAGGAAGAATTTATATTGACTTTCAGGGTCAATCAGGCTGTGTGTCTTGTTCATCATGTTGAAAGCTCTGCTCCAGGGGTTAATGAATGCAGTTCATTCCCCTTGGGTTGATCGAGTTAGCAGTGAGTTTCTCCCAGGGTTTTTAATCCAATGCTTTCTTCCCTCTGCAGCTCTGTCACAATTCCACACAGCACCATGGCCTTGCATCCAGGTGTCCAAGCAGAACGGACACCGCAGGCAGGAGCCACAGATGGGAGAGTCATCCAGCTGTGCCCAACCCCAGATGTTGGCCAGAGGAGCCAAGTCTTGGTTTTATTCCTGCGAGAGCAGGACTCAGCGAGAGAAGCAGGAGAGGAAGCAGTGGCTCTCAGAGATACTCATGACCTACCACGAACAGATCCTGAAGGTATTTAACTAGGGCAATGGGCTTCCTTACCTGGTGTACAATGGTGTGTTCTCTCTGCAGGAGTGCAGGCAGGTCTTCTCTCAATAGTGCTATCCCAAGTAAGTGGAAGGCTTTTTCCTGAAGCTTTTGCCAAAGGTCCAAGGGCTCTCTGTGTCTTCAAAACAGTTTAGTACTGGCAAAAGAACAGACCTCAGGACTAATGGAATAGAATTGAAAACCCATAGCCATCTAATCTTCAATAAGGGAGCTAAAAAAATAGAATGGAAGAAAGACAGCCTCTTCAGTAAATGTTGCTGGCAAAATTGGTTAACTACTTGTAGAAAACTAAAGCTAGATCCTTATATATCACCCTGCACCAGAATCAACTCCAAATGGATCAAAGACTTCGGAGTCAAAGCAGACACTAAAAACATTACAGGATGGAATAGGAGAAACTCTAGGTCTCCTTGGCACAGGCCTAAATTTTCTTAATAGAGACCCGGAAACACAACAAATCAAAGAAAGTTTGGACAAATGGGATTGCATGAAGTTGCAGAGCTTCTGCATGGCAAAGAACATAGCTAGCAAGATCAATAGAAAGCCCACAAATTTGAGAAGATCTTCACTAGTCATACAACGGACAAGGGTCTCATATCTAAAATATACTTGGAACTCAAAAAATTAAATCCCCCAACAATAAATCCTCAAAGAAACAACTGCCCAGTAAATAAGTGGGCTAAAGATTTAAAGAGAAACTTCTCTGAAGAAGAAAGAAGGATGGCCAAAAGACACATGAAGAAATGCTCAACCTCCCTAGCCATAAAAGAAATGCAAATCAAAACAACATTGAGATACCACCTCACCCCAGTTAGAATGGCAAAAATCAAGAACTCTAATAACAACAGATGCTGGAGGGGATGTAGACAGAAGAGAACCTTACTTCATTGTTGGTGGGAGTGTAAACTTGTTCAACCAGTTTGGAAAGTAGTATGGAGGTTCTTCAAAAGACTTCACATAGAGCTCCCCTATGTCCCAGCAAACCCACTTTTGGGCATTTACCCAAATGTTTACAAACAAGACCACACTAAATCTACCAGCACAGCTACGTTTATTGCAGCATTATTTACCATAGCTAAGATATGGAACCAACCCAGATGCCCCTCAGTAGATGAATGGATCAAGAAAATGTGGTATATATACAAAATAGAATTCTATGCCTCCATCAGAAAGAATGACATTGCCCCATTTGTTAGGAAATGGAAAGACTTGGAAAAAATTATATTAAGTGAAGTAAGCCAACCCCAAAGAAACATAGGTCCCATGGTTTCCCTTACTTGCAATATCTAGTATATGTATGAGTCAAGCAGAAAAGGTCAGATTAGGTGATGTTAGGAAAACCCTTAGATATGTATTTAAATGGTTTTTTTTTCTTTCATGCATTTGTTTCTAATGCATTGATAAGATTCTTTCTGTGTTGCTTTGTATGTCCCTCCCTCACAGTATAACCCCTGCTTTTACTGTATTTGATATCAGTATAATTTGTGGAGGGGAAGGGTAAAAACAAGTCGTTTAAATAAGAATACAGGTGGACCCATTGCAACAATGAAAAGTACAAGTTGTCATGTTGAAAATGAACTTTACAACTTCGGTGGTGGGGGGGGAGATTAGGTGGGGGGGTGACTGGGAAGGGATGTGAAGGCTAAACCAAGTAGGAGGCTACAGTGCTTGATAAGAAATGTACTCATTATCTTGCCCATGTAATTATAACCCCTCTGTACAGTATGTTCACAATAAAAAAAAGTAATGAGAACCAAAAAAAAAAAAAAATGGAAGCCATGAATAGGTACACTTACACTCTAGAAATAAATGTAATAACCATTTTTGTTACAATACAGAACAAATGCACAGGATCTTACTGAAGAACAAGCAAGAGTTGAAGTTGAAAGTGACCCTAGCTGTGCCCTTGCAATTGAAGAGCAAGAACCAAGCTTTCATCTATTTAACAAGTAGGTTAACATTCCCAGTGTTTGCAGCCTATAAAGAAAAAAAGTCTTAATCTATTTTTCCTTTTCTTCCTTCTCTCAGAAATCACCTTTCTCTATTCTCTTTAGCAAGTGGTGCTCTTCCCCCATGCCCCCACCCCCTGGTTTGCAAGTGACTCTGGGGTTTTTTCAAAGCGCAGACTTCTTTTTCTTTTCATTTTTTTTTAGGGGGAGGTGGTCAGATGTGGGGCTTGAACTCTGGGCCTGGGCACTGTCCCTCAGCTCTTCAGCTCAAGGCTAGTGCTGTACCACTTGAGCCACAGCTCCACTTCTGGTTTTCTGGTAGTTTATTGGATATAAGAGTCTCATGGATTTTCCTGCCCATGCTGGCTTTGAACCGCAATCTTCAAATCTCAGTTCCCTTTGACATGTATGCATGAGTGTATGTGTGCATGTGTGTGAGAGAGAGAGAGACAAAGAGAAAGAGAAAGAGAGAGAAAGTATGTTAAGGAATCAGTGCACATAATAGCTATTCTAAAATTTTTTAGTCTGGAAGTCATGTATGAGTTGATGTATTCTGAACGCCAGAGTCTGGAAACAATCGTTTCCATGTGGCACTTGTGTATGTAATGGGGGAAGGGGACCTGTGTCTCCCCATCCATTCTTCTGCTTCTGCTCATGCATATCTTCTGACTTCATTGTCTTTTACTAGGTTCTAATTCTAAACAGAATGTCCCAACCCTGCTGAAGAACTTGTCCTGTCCAGGCCACAGCTGGACATTCTGTTGATATTGGTTTTATTTTTCCTTTTATTAGCTCCAAGTTCACTATCCATACAAACAATGGCTGCATACTTTCCTGAACACACCCACTGTAACCTGCTGTGAGTTAAGGAAGTGTACTGAAATTACCCTACCTACTGCATAAACTCTAGGACCATATTTGAGTCTGTTAGGTTAAACTATAATGCTCATAACATAAGCCCTTATTCACATACAACCTGTAAATTTTGTTTCTGCATCCGTGAAACTTTGGTCTAAACTTATAATTAACATAATCATCTCATGCTCAATTTGAAATGCATTCTGAGGGGAAGGGGTTCCATCTTATTAAGTTATTTTAATCACACTGGAACTGGTAGTATAGTAGACATGAATGCCTAGATGGTCATCTATTAAATACAACTTGTGAGAAGAGCAATAATAGGGGTAATACAAAATAAAATATGTATGGTGTATTCATCTGTCTATCTTTGAGAGGGTAGGGGAAGGCACAGAACTCTAAGAGAAAATTGTGGAAAAGTGCAACAGGAAAGCTCACTGGACACTGATGAAAATGAACTGTATAACTCGTGGGTGGAGACAGGAGCTAGGAGGTAGGAAGAGAATGAGGGAACAAAAGACACTGTCCGAAAGGAAATGTACTCGTGACCTGACTCATGTAATTGTAATCCCTTTGTATATCACCTCCATAATAACAATAAAGTATATTAATTATAAAGGATTGCATTCTTAACTAATGAACAGTTTGGTCATGCTCTTTATGGAAGAGATAAAGTTTCTTTCCTGAATGGATTGTGCCACATTAACATCTACGTTGTCTTTGATCCTGCTGGCTATTAGAGGACATATTTTCCATTATAAAAATGTGAGACCTCATAATGTCCCCCCAGCCTGAGCTCACCAGACCAGGAGGAATGGAATGTGGCATGTAACATGACACTGTCAAAAAAGTCAGGCCAGAAAGTGGTTTCTTCCCACTAAACCATTGAGACCAGAATTTTGAAAAGTTTCTTTGGTTGTTTGGTGATTTTTCTCCATCTCTTTCATGAAGGGCTAGAGAGTTAACTGGGACACAGCAGACCTTTGCTTTTCTTCCTTTTTCTGCTCATTCATCTGTCAAAATAGCCTGATTTGCCAGGCGCTGGTGCTTCATGCCTGTAATCCTAGCTACTCAGAAAGCTGAGATCTGAGGATCATGATTCAAAGCCAGTCAGAACAAACAAATTGGAGACTCTTACTTCCAATTAATCATCAAAAAAGCCAGAAGTGGAGGTATGACTCAAGTAGTAGACTCAAGTGCAAGTGAAAGGCCCTGATCTCAAGCCCCAGTAACAGCACCAAATAACATTAAACTTATATGCTCTCAAAAGCATACACAGAAGAAAAATAAAGCAGGAGAAAGCTATAACTGATGTTAAGCTTCCTCAGAGAATAAGAACAACTCTTAAGAGCAAAGAATAAATCAGGAAGAATTTAGTCCCTAGACACACATTTTATTATATATTTCTCCAAGGCAACAGTATCCAGCACCAACAGTCCTGAGGACAGCTGGGTGTCAGCTGGTGAAATAGGCACTAGGCCTCAAATTCTCTCAGGATGTCAGCTTCCAGACACTTAATGCACTGACAAAGAAACCCTACCAAACTAGGGGAAAGCAATGGTAGTGATATGGTTTGGCTATGAACTGTCTCTCTAAAGACTCATGGGTTAAAGACATGGTTTCCAATTCTGCGTCACTAAGAAGTGGGACTCTGGGGGAAGTGATTGGATCATGAGAGCTCTGGTCAAGGTTGGTTTAATCCATTCATGGAAATGTGGTTTGATAGCCTGACAGTTACCTGGTATCACAAACCTATCTTGGAAGGTTTCTACTCTACACATCCCCAGCTCACAGCTGAAAATACTGAGGGGCTGTGTGTCCTACCCCAGAATGAGGAAGAGGCAGGATTTGAACTCAAGGATTGTATGGGCTACAGAGCTCAAATCACACTCCTGACAATGACTGCCTTGCTCAGGGCTCTTCCTGTGTCTTCTTTTGCATTGCATTCTGGGAGGGCTCCTTCACTCTCAAGTCTGACTAGACCTTCAATTAGGCCCATTCTCTTGAAAACATGGTCACTCTGTTGTTTTTTGGTTTGTTTTGTTGTTGTTGTTGTTTTGGTGGGTCACAAGCTTGAACTCAGGGCTAGGGCACTATCCTTAAGCTTTTTTTTGGCTCAAGGCTACTGCTCTACCATTTGAGCCACAGCACATTTCGAGTTTTCTGCTGGTTAATTGGAGTCTCACAGACTTCCAGGCTGACTTTGAACCTCAAACTTCAGATCTCAACTTCCTGAGTAGCTAGGATTACAGGTGTAAGCCACCAACTCCCAGAAACTTGACTTTTATTTTAATTTAAGATTTGTAATTAATTTTCCAGGATTTTAGGGCTTTTCTGATATATGAACCTGCTAAATTTTAGCAGCACATATCACTATATATGACAGTTTCTGTGAGTCACTTGACTTCTTTTCTATTTTATTTCTGTGCCCATATAAGGACTTGACTTCAGGTCCCTGAGCTCTTTTGGCTTGCTTACTCATGGCTTGTGCTTTACTGCTTGAATCATACCTTCAGTCCAGATTTTTACTGGTTAATTGGGACTCTTGAGGATTGTCTGCTAGGGATGGTTTTGAATGACGATCCTGGCCTCCTGATTCTTTAGGATTACAGAAATGAGCCTTGAATTGATTTTTTGGTATGTATCAATTTTGGCACCCCCTCAAAAAAAGACAACCACCACTCATCATTTCTTACAGCTTAACACCCACTCTTGATACTTCCTTTAGCACAACTTCTTTAGAGCAATTCTAACTGATTTATTTTGGACACAAATTCTAGAACTGCCACCAACCTGATTCCATCTGCTGTACATCTTCAAGAATACTTTATACCTTCTGGTCTCTCTTCAAAACATTCTTCTCAGTTTTCTAATATATCTCCCCACTTATTCTCCTTTTAAAGAGAAAATTTCATTAGATGTTGGTGGCTCATGCTTATAATCCTAGCTAACCAGAAGGCCGAGATCTGAGAACTGCGGTTCAAAGCCAGACTGGGTGGGAAAGTCCGTGAGACATTTATCTCTAATGAACCACCAAAAAACCAGAAATGGAGCTGTGGCTCAAAGTGGGAGAGCACTAGCTTTGGGTGAAAGAGCTCAGGGACAGCCCAGGCCTTATGTCTGACAAAACAACAACAACCTCTTCGATAATTACAGTAAGACTTAAAAGAGAGAGAGATGCCCCTGTGTGTGGCCAGTTATCTTCAACTGGAAACTCTTTTCTGTCTTTCTTGTTCACTAGTTACAGATGTTGTGAACTCAGCAAAGGCCATGCTCTTTTCTTATGGTGGATGGAGACCATGGAGACCTACATTGGAAGGCTGTCCCTTCCACAAGCTCTCACTGCCACCCAAGGCAGCCGGGCTTCAGACCCCAAGTAATGGTGAGCAACTGGACCACAGATCAAAACATCTGTAAGTATGAAGTGAGAGAAATCTTTCCTCCTTTCAGTTGTACCCTCGCCATCTCCTCCCCCCTCCCATGAGAACCCAACTCACAAAGCACCTGGTCACTGCGAACAGGAAGAAGGGTGTCCTGCCTTCTCAGCAAATTGACATGACAAGAGCAAAGCCAGGGAGGCTGGTGGTATCCAGGATCCTTCCATCTCAAGATGTTTGCTTGTTTTCTTGCTGGCTTGCTTCCCTCCTTCCTTGCTTGCTTTATGATGCTGGTCCTGGGCCTTGAACTTAGAACGTGAGCACTGTCTATGAGCTTTTAAATGCTCAAGGCTAGTGCTCTACCATTTGAGCCAGAGCTCTACTTCTGGCTTTTTGGTAGTTAACTGGAGATAAGAATCTGATGGATTTTCCAGCCTTGGCTGACTTTGAATCATGATCCTCAGATCTCAGCCTCCTGAGTAGCTAAGATGGCAGGTGTGAACCCCACTGGTGCCTGGCTGAGATGTATCTTCTTCCTCCTTCCTCCTCCTCCTCTTTGTCCTCCTCTTCTTTTTCTTCTTCCTCTTCTTCTTCCTCCTCTTCTCCTTCTCTCTTCCTCCTCTTCCCCTTCTCTCTTCCTCCTCCTACTCTGTGCTGTTGTTGTTCTTTTTCCTCCTCCTCCTCCTCCTCCATTCCTCCTCCTCCTCCATTCCTCATCCTCCTCCATTTCTCCTCCTCCTCCATCCCCTTTCTTCTTCTCTGTTTAAACACAGGGACTTTTCCCTGATGGCGGAGGAGAGAGCCTGGAGGAGCCCACAATCCTAGCCCCCTGGGGCTGGAGGTTTTGTCCTTCTTCTGATGGCCAAACCTATCACAGGACCACTTAGGCATACACACACAAAAATCTGTCCCCTTGTGTACCTGGGGGAGAGCTAATGACTGGACATGAATGCTAGGACAGTCACTAGCCACTAGCAGACTGAATAGTCAAGTATGAGGGTAAACTAAGGAAACTGGTTATATTTAGTACCATAAGTCATCTTCTCTTGAGAAGAGAACAGAGAGGACAGTCTCTGCCAAAATGATGGAGTCAGCAGGGGAAGCAGAATGCATGGGACAAAGAAACAAAGACTTGAACCTGAGACTGTGCAGAAGAGGATCTCCATGATGAAGTGAAGGTGACCCAGCATCACAGCGGGACTTGAACTGAGGGCATGGAATTTCTTGTGTGCAAAGGAGCCCATGGGAAGGAAGCTCACCAAGCTTGGAAGAGCAGCACCAGGGCCAGGGACAGAGCAGGAAGCAGCCTGAGCTAGCTTTACCTGATGCTGGCCCTGTCTGAAGAATTACACCAGCCAACAATGTTGCCTTTCTGCCTTCAGCAGTGGCATCTGGTGTTCTGTCACATTCATGCATGTATGTGTTATATGCATTCCACAGGGAGTTTAGGAAATAACAGGGACAAAAAAGAAAGGAATTGTAAACCCTGTTAAGAACTTGTACTGGGCACTAGCCACCATGTACTAACTGGTACTGTGTCTCCTCTAGAACTTTGGTTTTGGGCTAATGGTCTTGAGAGCAATGGGTCCTAGGATATAAATGAGGCAATTTTAAAAATTAAAACAGTATCACTGACATGGCTGTTTGTATATAGAGACATTGAATAGTATTTTTTCCAATTTTTCTCTTTTTATGGAAATTATGACCGCATGTGAGAATTGTTCCTATGGGATAATAAATATATGTGGACATTCCCAAAGGCTCTTCAGCAAGGAGGTTTATCAGTGGGAGCAATTTAAGACAATAACATTACAGACCTGACTGGAAAAAAAGAAGTCATAAACTTGCACTTGGGAAATGAAATAATTTCATAATGGTATATTTTCTGACATGGAAAGGTCTTCAAAGGTTATTACTAGTGGGAATAATTCTTGTGGCAAGCTAATTTGCTAGTTGTAAAGAATGTATTTTGTTGGTGTGTGTGTGTGTGTGTGCCTCTCTGTGTGTGTGTGTGTGTGTCCTGATCCTGGGGCTTGAACTCAGGGCCTGGACTGTCCCTCTGCTCTTCTTTTTTGCTCAAGGCTAGCACTCTACCGCTTGTGCCACACTCCATTTAGTCCAGGTTTTGTTTGTTCATTTTGCTTTGATTTTTTTCCTGGTTAAGTGGCGATACAGTCAGACTTTTCCATCTGAGTTGACATCAAACCAAAATCCTTCAGGTCTCAACTTCCTGAGTAGCTACTGGAGTTTTGCTTAAAGAATGTTGGAATAAAAGATACCATTCCCTTTTGTTCTTCTTCTAGCATTTCACAGTGTCAGGGGGATGGAGGGAGGGACAAAAGGAGAAAGCGAGAGGGAGGGGAGGGAAAGAGGGGAGGAGAAAGGGGGTGGGATATTGACCAGAATTTACAATTTCAGGCCAAAGAAATACAACTGTCACTTGAATACAAGCCTGGAGATATCACCACTAGATAGTACAATGAAGTAGTTAGTTGTTAAACTTGGCATTGAGAATGGTTTTCTTTCATAAATAACAAATAAAACACTTTGGATACATTCTTGCCAACCCCTTTTTCACTATCTTCTCCTCTTCAAACTTAATTTGCTATATCACCCTATTATGGTTAAGTTCTCAAGTTCAAATAAGATGTGGGTGTCAAAGAATGGATACTAGTTCTCCTTTTTTTTTTTTTTTTTTTACAATTACCTTCACCATAGATGTTAGTATCAAGGAACAGAGACAACAGCTATCAGAGCCAGCTGAGCAAATCTAAAGACACTGGTGGTTCATGCCTGTAGTCCTAGCTACTCCGGAGGCTGAGATCTGAGGATCATAGTTCAAAAGCCAGCACAAGTAGGAATATCCATGACACTCTTACCTCCAATTAGCCACTAAAAAGGCCAGAAGTGGAGCTTTGGCTCAAGTGTTATAGGACTAGCTTTGAGCAACAAGGCTCAGGGACAATGCCCAGGCCCCAAGTTCAGGCCCTTGGATTAGCACAATAGCAAAAAAAAAAAAAAAAAGGCAAAATAAAACATAGAATCAACCCCTAAACTTTGTCATTGTTTGGGATAGAATGCACTCAGCATCACAAGTGTTTTTTCTCTTCCTTTTCCTTGTTAAGTCTTGTATCAGAAGAATATGTACACTTTGTCTTTATCAGTGCATTAATTCTAAGCCAGTAGTCAATCCTCATTCAATCAAAGCATTGCTGTTCCAACAACCTCTCTGATGGGGATTAATCCCAGAATTGGTCGCCCAGGGGAATCATCATTTCAGTTGGGAGAGCTCTGGGGACCAGTACCTACTTGGCATGATTTTGTCATTTTTCAATGGGAAAAAAATTCCCCATTGTTTACATGGGAAGGTCATTTGATTCTGGTTTGTAATAGATAATAAACCTGTTAATGTCTGTGTGTGTGTGTGTGTTTGTGTGTGTGTGTGTGTGTGTGTGTGTGTGTGTGTGTGTGTGTGTGTGTGTGTGTGTGTGTATGGCAATCCTAGGGGTTAAACTCAGGGCCTGAGTGCTATCTTTTAAGCATTTTTTGCGCAAGGCTGTTGTTCTACCACTTGAGCCACAGATCTACTTCCAGCTTTTTGGTGATTTATTAGAGATAAGAATCTCACAGACTTTCCTTTTGTGGTCCTCAGACCTCAGCCTCCTGAGTAGCTAGTATTTCAGGTGTGAGCCAGCAGAGCCCAGCTTTTCTCTGTCAATCTGGTAATTCTGGTAGTAATCTAGCTCTCAGAACCTCTATAAAGGCTGTGCCTTCAACTATCCCAGCACGTCTGCAATTTGTGTCAGCTCACAGATGGTTTCAGGACTTCTCGCAGATTCTCAGATCCGCAGATAATTGTCTCATATAAAGTCACATTACATTTGCCTGAATCTGGTTCTCAGTCTCCTGTATCTTTACATCATCTCTAGATAGCTTGCAGTATCTATCAACATAAATGCTGTGAGTAATTGTTATATTGTATTCTTAGAAAATAATGATAAGAAAAAGGTCTGTATATTTGTTACACCCGAATTTTTTTTCTTTTATTATCTTAAATCCTCATTTGGTTGAATCTATAGATGTAAAACCCAGGAATATGGAGAGCTGATTTTCACCTAAGAATTGGTTTGGGGGCTGGGAATGTGGCTTAGTGTTAGAGTGCTTGCCTAGCATGTATGAAGCCTTGGGTTTGATTCCTTAGGACCACATAAACAGAGAAAACTAGAAGTGGTGCTAGGGCTCAAGTGGTAAAGTGCTAGCCTTAAGCAAAAGAAGCTCGGGGATAGTGCCAAAGCCCTGAGTTAAAGCCCTACATCTGGCAACAAAAAGAAAAAGAGAAAAAAAGAATCTATTGGTTGGATACTAGTGGCTCATGCCTGTAATCCTAGCTACTCAGGAAGCTGAGATTGGAGACTCTCCATTCAAAGCCAGCCTATGTAAAAATGGTCTGTGAAACTCTTATCTCCAACAAACCATCATGTGGAAGTGTGGCTCAAGTAGTACAGCACTAGCCTTGAGTGTGAGTTCAAGCCCTGGTACCAGCACACACACACACACACACACACACACACACACACACACACACACACACACACATTCAATATCATAAAAATGAAGCATATTGTATTTACTTTTTTGTGCAGAGATTATTTTCATCCATATACTGTCTGTGAAGTTTAACAACTAGATAAGGATTTTTTCTTTCAGTAAATAGTTCTGGACTAGAAAGCAGAAAGCTCCTTGTAAGGAACAAATTGGACAGGATGTTGGCACAATTGGCGTGGAAGCCCTTGGAAGCCAGGAAAAGGAACATTTATCTGTTTTTCTGGCTCCAAATCAATTGTCTGCCTCATCTCTGTCAAGGAGGGCCTGGGAACAGATTCTCAGCCCCACATCACTTCCCTGCTGAGCCTCTGATGGTTGTGCCTGCTGACACTTCTACTTGGAGCTGGTGCATTCCCATCTTCCCCCAGAAGATCTGGCACATCCACAAGTCCCATCCACTGACCCCTGAAAATATAAGATGAGCTCAGAATTTGGCACATGCCTTGAAGAGATTGTTCATAGCTCCTTCAAGATGTAGAAGAACCAGGGATGAGCATCAGGAGCTGGTCAGGGTGCTGCCCTTGTAACTTAAAATGAGCCTTATACTACTGGGACATGAAATTGAACCATCTTGCAGGACTCACTGTCAAGGTTGTCTTGATTTGCTTGATGTAGGTTCAGTGTGAAGACCAAGAAATGTTATAAATTGTAAATCAAATACAGCTGCAGTTAAGATATAAGTCAACAAGATCAGCTAGAACATGGAGCAATTGGGCTGTGTTGTAGGAATCCCGATCAGGGTACAGAAGAATATAGGCTAGATCTATGCCAATTTTGGAAGCTCAAGAACAACTCCAAGCCAGGCACAAGCGGCTCACAACTGTCATCCTAGCTACTCAGGAGGCTGAGATCTGAGCATCATGGTTCAAAGTCAGCCTGGGCAAGAAAGTCTGTGAGACCCTTTACCTCCAACAAACTACTCAGAAAAAGCTGAAAATGGTGCTTTGGTTCAAGTGGTAGAGAGCTAACCTTGAGCAAAAGCAGCTCAGGGAAAGAGCCCTGAGTTCAAGCCCCAGGATGGGCAAAAAGCAAACACAATAAACACACAGAAAAAACCAACTTCAAGGCAGAGGGTGAGGGGAATGCTCTCTTCCAGAGAATAAGGAGCAGGATGAGACTGGGGGCGGAGGGGAGCGGGGAATGTCTGGCACAGGAAAAGGTATCTGGAGACAGTGCATTCCCTTAACTAATTCCCTCAAACTCCAGGAAAGCATCAATTTAGGGGAGTTTAGGAAGACTTCTCCATTCCTCATGGCAGTCAATTTACCATCAAAGCCTTGGCAACTGGGTATCTTTGTTATCTATGGCAGCACCCCAACTTAGGGATTTAGCAAGCATGTGTTGTCTCCCAGTTTCTGTGGGTGAGACATCTGGGCACAGCTTACTGGAGTTATCCAGCTCCAGACACAGTCTAGGTGTCATTCAGGGCTACGATCTCATCCAAAGGGTCATCTGGAGAGAGATCCACTTGTGAGCTCACTTTCCTGTCATCAGGATTCAGTTCCTCAGGAGATATTAGGAGGAATGTCCTGATTCTTCTTGGTGTGTCATCATGGGAACGGCTCCAGCTTTGCTGTATCAGCTCTGCAATCATCTGGGAAGAGTCAGAAAAAAAAGACAGAGATTGTGATCTTTCATAACCTGATCGCAGGAGTGACATCTCATGCTCTTTGCTGTAGTTTCTTCTTTGAAATCAAGTCATCCGATTCATCCTAGACATACATACAGGGGCATGAACCAGGAGGTGAAGAATCCCATGTCAATCACTAGAAAAGTGTAGCAATGTCATGGAACAAAACAGAACAACAGAGTGGAACTACTTAGGGCCCAAGGATTTTCAGTTGTAGGCATGACGAGTGTGAGATATCCAAGACCACACTTTACAAGCATCTGAGTTACAGGCAATTCAAGAAAGAGGGCAAGGGCATTGTAGACATGGCTCATGAGGTAGAGCACCAGCTGATGAAAGCATCAGATACCAAGTTCTCATCCCAGTTTTGGGGAAAACAAACAAACAAAAGGAAAAACAAGAGGGCAAGCTGGAGAGAGCAGAAAGGTTCACACGAGCTGTTGGTTTTTCTCCCCATTTCACTGCATGTGTCTGCTACCTGGAACATGGGGCAAGTTCTCCAGGATTCCAAAAGAACTCATTGATCACACTGACTTCACCTTTGTTTCAAACACCTAGATGAAAGGAGCCCCTTAACTGTCTTTTTTTTTTTTTTTTTTTTTGCGAGAGAAAGAAAATAAAGTTCAGCAATTAATTAATTTTCTTTATCACAGTTGTCGATTTCCTAGAAATAATCTGTAGACTACTTTTAAACCCACAAAAAAGCATCTACCAGTCTTATTTCACTTGCTGGAATCAAGTCAGCTAATACTCATGAAGGCATGTTGAAAAATGTTTAACCAGAGACAAGAGGTGACATTTCCAAAGCATAGGCTGTTCTATCATTGCTGTTTGGAACGACTGCTTTGTAAGAAATCGGAGATTTTCCAGGCACTTTTGGCTTTTCCCACTTCTGTTTCTGGCGTCACCGATCCCCACTTTGTATAGAAGACTTCTTTTTGGTGGTTTAGAAACTCACATCTCTGCATTTCACTGCTGCCTGGGTTCATACCCCACTCTGCTCAGACCAGTGGTACCCAGGGTTCTTCTCATACTTGTCTTGTCCCATCTCTTAGGTTGTCAATTTTTCTTTTAGAATATTTCTTGTCATTCTCCTTGTGAGGCACAGAGCTCTCAGTTTACCCTTAGGGATCTGCCACTCAGGTACTACTGCCCACTGCTCGCCCCTCCCCCCCACCCCTCTCAGCCCCAACATGGACCCTCATCCCACACTCAGTGCTCTGCTGAGCCTTGTTTTTCCCTTCTCCATTCAGGAAGGCTGTGTGCAGCTCCTCAGCTCTGAAGCCTCAGCTCCAGCGGGATCATTCTCCATTGCCTTTCCTCAGCAAGGCTGTGCTTGATGTTTTGCATGTCCTGTTTCTTGTTCTGAACTACTGACCTGAAATCACAATCTAGTCATTTCCTATCATAGATGCCACTTGTTGGAGATGAATTTTATCTGCACACCTGCAATGTAAAGTAGATATAATGCTTCTCATTTTCTAGTTAAGGAAATTGGAATTTGAGGCTACACTGCTAATGAAGATCAGAGCCAGTCGGGTGTCAGCAGCTCACGCCTGTCAGCCTAGCTACTCAGGAGGTTGAGATCTGAGTATCACAGTTCAAAGACAAAGTCTGTGAAACTTATCTCCAATTAACCACCAGAAAACAGGAAGTGATGCTCTGGCTCAAAGTAGCCTTGAGCAAAAGAACTCAGAAACAGTGCCTAGGTACCAAATTCAAGCCCTATGATGGACAAAAACAAAAAATAAATAAAAACAAAATATAAGAACCAGGGATTTGGACCTGGAATAGAGAATCAAGTGATGTATACCAACTTTTGACTGACAGGCATACTTTTGCATGTTTATTAAATATTAATGAATACATATTAACATAATTATAGTATGAGTATAAATAAGTGAATAGAACTGTTAACTCACATTTTATCAATAGATTTTAATTTTTTAAAAATTGTGATATTTCTGATACCATTACATGTCCAAAATACACATGAACACTGGCATGTTGCCGTAGCTGGTTAGCTAGGTCTGACTCTATTCCATTAAATATCTACATTAAATGAAATGCCATACTTAAGATTTATGCATTGACATTAATAAACTCCAGGGTATAATGTTTTAATCTATAAAAAGTACCAACCAAATGAATCATTACCATGGCAACATACCGCCCGCATTATTAGCTTCCCAACGCAAGGCCCTTTGGAGATGAACATTTACTGAGTAACATCCACATTAATGGAAACTCCTCAGGAAGTATTTGTAATGACTCCTTGGAGTCAGGATTTACAATTACTTTTTGCAAATCTCTTACACTCAGAGTTTCATTCCTATGTTCAAAAGGAGATCATAGATCTTGCTTCATTTAAGTACCAATCTGTGTGTGCATGTGTGTGTATGTGTGTGTTTGTGTGTTTGTGTGTGTGTGTGTGTGTGTGTGTGTGTGTGTGTGCTATTAGTTCTAGGGATCTATCACTTGAGCTATGTCCCCAACCTTAGGTTTGTGCTGGCTCATTGGAAATAGAATCTAGATAACTTTTTCTTTCCCAGCTTAGATAACTTGTTCTTTCCCAGTTGGCTTTGAACTGCATTCAGCCTAATCTCAGCCTCCTGAATAGCTTGGATTTACAGGCAAGAGCCACCAGAACCTGGGTGATGTATTCATCTTTTTTTCTTAATCAGTCTGGGGTTTGAACTCAGGAGCTGGTCATTGTCCCTGAGCTTCTTTTGCTCAAGGTTAGCACTCTACCACTTGAGACAAGCTCCAATTGAGATCTTTACCACTAAAACACATTCCCAGCCCAATGTATTGTTAATCACAGGAGAGAATTACTGAATCATCATTGATTTTATATTGTAGAAAGACATAACAAAGCTCCAGTCATATCATGTTTTATTTATTTTATTTTTTGTCAGTCGTGGGGCCTGAACTCTGGGACTTGGCACTGCCCCTCAGCTCTTCAGCTCAAGGCTAGTGCTCTACCACTTGAGCCACAGCACCATTTCTGGCTTTTTCTGCTTATGTGGTGCTGAGGAATTGAACCCAGGGCCTCATGCATGCAAGGCAAGCATTCTACCACTGAGCCACCTTCCCAGCCCCATGTTATATTTTTTATAATGCATTATTTTTATATTTTATTTTATACCATGCATTTCAAATTCTCAAGACTAAATGGATTATTTGATTTTAAATAAAATCTGCAACTGCACTTTTTAAAAAAAAAAAGCTTTAAATTAATGGAAAAATAGACCACATTCATGTATTAGAAGACTTACTACTGCTAATATTTCAATATTACTTAATATTTCTTGTATTTCAATATTTGATAAGGATTTCATTAAATGTGTAGAATCTCATGAAATCTTGTTTTGCAAAAATTATTTTTAAACCTACCCTATAGTTCATAAGGAATCTCAAATCATCCTTAGTAGCAAATACAATCTTGTTAAATAAAAACAAAGTTGGAAATATCACATTTCCCCATTTAAAATCTTACTAGAAAACTACACTAATCAAAACAGTGCAGTAAAAAACAAACAAAGATCATAGCTGGACTAAAGGGTCATCCTAGCTACTCAGGAGGCTGAGATCTGAGGATCATGGTTTGAAGCCAGCATCAGCAGGAAACTCAGTGAAACTCTTCTCTCCAATTGATCACCAAAGAGCTGGAATTGGAGCTTTAGTTCACGCGGTAGAACTCCAACCTTGAGCAGTAAATCTCAGGGACAGTGCCCAGGCCCAGAGCTCAAACCTCAGGACTGGCATAAAAAAAAGTAAAAATAAAGGAACAGTTGGGTACTGGTGGCTCATGCATGTAAACCTAGCTACTCAGGAGACTGAGATCTGAATATTATGATTCAAGCCAGCCCAGGTAAGAAAGTCCATGAGATTCACATCTCTAATTAGCCACCAGAAAACTGGAATTGGAGCTGTGGTTCAAAGTGGTAGAACACTAGCCTTGAGTGAAAAACTCAGAGATAGTGCCCAGGTCCTGAATTCAAGTCCCACAACCAAAAATAAATAAAATAGACTGGTGGCATAGAATGGAATAGAAACTGAAGACATAAACACTCCCATATGTTAAAACATATGCTGATGGATTCTTTTTTTTTCTAGTTCTGGAGTGACCTTTATATTTATGTCCTAAGGCTCCAGGCCCAGGAGACTATGGGTTTTTTGTTTTGTTTTGTTTTTTAAAAATATTCCCTTCTTTTCAGGCCTTTTGTGAAATTCAAAGAGGACTGGACTTTAAATTTATTTCAGGGCAATGTTCTTTATGTGCTTATTAGCTTTTCCTAGCTTCTGGAAAGAGGATGTCTTTAAAAAAAATCTTTAGCATGAGTTTGCTCCATTTGTATCTTTGAAGAAATGATTTTTCTCTGACATGCAATACAGAAAAAGACATGGGAGTTGCTACGGTTCATAGATTCAATAACCCACTAGTAATGTGGCAACTTTCCTCCCCAGTCTGTTGTTTGCTTAGATACAAAAATAGAGATTTTAACCTCAGAGCAAAGAGCTGCTTATTGTTTTTATTTAGTGTGTTAAAATTAAAACTGTTGTGAATTCGGCAGCTTCATTTTGCAGAGGTGGAGAAAAGCTTTCTTTTAATCTTTTTTTCTTTTTTTTTTCAGCTTGGTTAAATTCACACTTCTCAAGTTCCATTTTGTGTTTCAGGATCTAAAAATGAACTTAAGATTAAAAACAAAATTCCAACCACACTCCCTTCTCCTCCCCTCTCCCTTGGTGGCATGTTTGAGTATAGTGCCCAGCAAATATCCAAAATGACACTTTCAACCCTGGCTACAGCCTGGGAGATGCATCTCCAACTGAGCATTGTTCACACAGGATTTTATGTATTTATTTTTCTCTCAACTTTGTATTATTGAGGTCATCCATCCTCAACTCCATTCTCACTTTTGGAATTGATTTTTTTTTAATTAATTGAAGCATTAAAAGAGAGAAGAAAACATCCTAAGCAAGAGAAGATCACTGAGGAGAATTCACATTATTTACCACCCAAGTCTCTTTACATCTGGAGGACCCCTCATCCTTAGGGATGGATGGTTTAGCAAAGACCATTTACCATAGCTTGTATGTGTTCCCCCAAAGTGTAAATCATAGACACGTCCTAAAATCACACACGCATGTGTTATATTTGGAGGTGGGATCTTTGCTGAGTAATTAGGATCCAATGACATAATAAGGGTGGAGCCCCTAGAATATCATTAGTGGGTTTATAAGAAGTGAGCTAGCAGGCTCACTCCTTCTACCATGTCATGAGACAATATGTGGTACTTACCAGATGCCACACTAATGCTGTAGCCTTACTCTTGGGCCTCCCAGCCACTAGAACTCTGGAAAAAATTAACCTTTATGCATTAGAAATGAACCTGCCTACAGCATTCATTTATTAAAGCAGAAAATAGATCAAGACACCCCCTCGATCTCTATGTTAGCCATTTGGTGATGTGGATTGAATCGTACAGATAATGGTTTGTTCAAAAATAATAATAGCAGGGCTGGGAAGGTGGCTCAGTGGTAGAGCACTTACCTTGCATGCATGAGGCCCTGGGTTAACCCTCACCACCACATAAGCAGAAAACCGGAAGTAGCACTGTGGTAGAGCGCTTGCCTTGAGCTGAAGAGCTGAAGGACAGCGCCCAGGTCCCAGAGTTCAGGCCCCATGACTGACAAAATAAATAAATAAATAATAATAATAATAGCAGCTAGGTGCCCATGGCTCATGCTTGTAATCCTAGCTATTCAAGAGGCTGATATGTGAGAATCATGGTTCAAAGCCAGACTGGGCAGAAAAGTCCCCATGAGACTCTTATCTCCAAATAACCATGCTAAAACCAGAAGTTGGGCTGTGACTCAAACAGGTATAGCTCTAGCCTTGAGTAAAAGCTTGGCTACAGAGTCCAGGCCCTGAGTTCAAGCTGCACAACTGAGAATAATTATAACTGCAACAAAATACTCAATGATGACATGAATAACATTGTAAGTGGCTGGCGGGGGAACTGGTTTCTTTCTCTATCACCAACCACAACCTCAAAAAGCTCCTTGATCTTTGGACAGCCTTGCTAAGCAAGCCAGAAACCAAGTTGGCTGCTTTTCCTAGATGCAAAATCAAGCCAGGAATCAAATAAACTAGAAAGCCTTACAAATTCTAGTATTCTGATTGCCTTAAAATAGACCTGGGAAAACTTTCCTTCAAGTGATTATTTAGTATTAGATTTTTTTTAATGCTATAAAACTGATAGCATATCTTACATAGGTTTTCTGATAGATCTAGGGCAGTGAACCGCTTCTGGATATTTTTTTTCCTCTGAAATCACAGGGAAAGAAATAAGCAGCTGTCAGGAAGAGGAAAGCTAAACTGGTGGAGTGCTGACTCAGTGTTTTGTAAGTTCTGAGCTGTCCCATAATGCAAGTCACTAGCTCTGACATTCAAGTTCTGGTTTTTCTTGTTCTGGTCAACAGAAATTAGTTATGTGAGGCTGAAAAGAGGTGGAGAGCAGAAATGGCAAATATAAATATGTAGAAAGTGTTAAAACATGTAAAAAGAGTTAAAGAATGTAAATTTCACAACCAGCAATTCTAGGCATTCAGGCATATTCAAATACAAATACATATTTGATAGGTGACTACCACCTGATTTTTGATTTTTGATTTTTGATTTTGTCAGTCGTGGGGCTTGAACTCTGGGCCTGGGCGATGTCCCTCAGCTCTTCAGCTCAAGGTGAGTACTCTACCACTTGAGCCATAGCACCTCTTCTGGTTTTCTGAGTATTTTATTGGAGATAAGAGTTTTACAGAGTTTTCTGCCTGGGCTAGCTTTGAACTATGATTCTCAAATCTCAGCCTCTTGCGTAGCTAGGATTACAGGCATGAGCCACCAGCACCTGGCCACCTGATTCTTATAATTGGGAAAGCTTATGAGCCTAAGAAGGATTTTTCTTTATGATGGCTATTGAATGATGCAATTGTCTATTGCTTTGCCTTTTTCTCTTTAACACTCAATACAAGGTTTGAAAGGGAGACAGTATTTTACAAATACCTTTTACAAGTATTTTAATAGTATTTCACACAGTTTATCTTTAGGTCACTTTTCATTATCTTGAAGACTCTTACCTGGAAGTAGAGTCTGGGTTCCAACAATATCTAGGGTTTTATCTTAATTGTGGAAAAGCAAGTATATCTATGATGTGAGATTAACAATTTCTTTTTGTTATTCCTATTAACCAATGACCATCCAAGATTGGAATGGTGTTATCTTTCATAGCATTTAGGATAGAAGCTAGAAGCATTTGCTGGGAGCTATAATGCTTTAAATTGTCCAATTGTCTTATCTTTTGTTATGATATTTTTAATATTGATTTTAATTTTGTGCCAGTACTGGGGCTTGAACTGAGAACCTACACACTGTCCTTAAGCTTTTATTTCCTCAAGGCTGGTGCTCTACTACTTGAGCCACACAGCTCAAGTGGTTAATTGGAGCTAAGAGTCTCACTGACTTCCCTGCTCAGGATGGCTTTGAACCCATGATCCTCAGATGTCAGCCTCTTGAGTAGCTAGGATGACAGGTGTGAACCACTGGCATCCAGCATAATTTTATTTTTGGCCAGGAGCGTTTTTCTTACTCTAAAGAAAATTCTACTTGTAACAACCATCTACCCAGTATTTTTGGTCATCTTCAGTAGCAAAAGAAAGAAAAAAATCCAAAAGGCCCCCAAATAACAAATATCCTAAAGGAATAAAGGGGGATTGTGTTTTGGTGCCACCCACAGGCCCCTAGCTAGAATGAAGGGCTGCTTGTGCAAGCCCTGGTGGTGACCAGCTGACTCTGATGGAAAATATCAACAGCTCTTGAACCTGCCTGCTTCTGTCAGCAGCTGGCTCCACAGAGAACTGAGCCCCGCTCACTGAGAGCCCCCTGAGCACCAGTTGGCCTGAATATGGCTTCCCTTCCATTTTTGCCCACTGAAATTGTATTTGTCCAGAAGTTAACTAAGAGTTTGCTGGCTGTCATCAAAGGGAAAGTTAACCAAACCCAGCAAATTCAATTTAAACTGACCCATTTTCCACTTCAAATTCAGTTTTTAGGTTCTTGCCCCTGTAGATTTTCTGGCATAAAGACATGAACTATGTCTCACTTGCCTTGGGATCAAACCCAAGAATTTCCTTTCTTTAAACATTTTCCTTTAAGCCAGGCACTGGTGGCTAATGACTCTAATCCAACCTTCTTAGGAGGCTGAGATCTGTGGATCACATTTCAAAGCCAGCCCAGGTAGAAAAGTATGTGAGACCCTTACCTCCAATTAACCAGCAGAAAAATGGAAGTGGTGCTGTGGCTTACAGTGGTAGAGCGCTGGCCTTGAGCAAAGAGCTCAGGGACAGTGCCCAGGCCCAAAGTTCAAGCCCGATGGCAGACTAAATTAATAAATTAAATAATAATTTTTATTTATATTCTCTTGCTTTTAGTTATACAAGGGATATTTCACTGTTACATTTCCATGCACGTTTACAATGTGTTCAAATCAATCACCCTGCCCCCATCTCTCTTTCACCTCTCCTTTCCTGTTTCCCTAACAATTTCAACAAGTTTCATTGTTCTGTTTTCATAGTTGCAAATAATCTGGATCAGGCTCCTTTAGAAATGCCCTATTTAAAGGTCAGTTGTTGTTTGATTTTGGTGGCAAAATACATATATCACTTATGTCATAAATGTTGCCATTCTGATCTTTCTAAACAGGTAATCTGGAGACATTTGGTAATTCCTGTGACTGAGATGTATACACCATCAGCTCTCTTCAAAATCAATTTTGAAAAATACTTCTGCACCAGGTGCTGGTGGCTCACATCTATAATCCTAGCTACTCAGGAGGCTGAGGTCTGAAAATCTCAGGTTGAAGCCAGTCCATGTAGAAAAGTCCATATGACTCTTATCTCTAATTAATCTGCAAAAAGCCACAAGTGGCTCAAGTGGTACAATACCAGCTTTGAGTGAAAGAGCTCAAGGACAGCACTCAGGCTCTGAGTTCAAGCCCCGAGAATGGCACATAACTACTCAGAGAGAGAGAGAGACAGAGAGAGAGAGAGACAGAGAGAGAGGAAGAAGAATAAAAGAAGAAGGAGGAGGAGGAGAAGGAGGAGGAGGAGGAAGAGGAGGAAAAGGAGGAGGAGGAGGAGGAGGAGGAGGAGGAGAGGAGGAGGAAAAAAAGCAAAGAGAAAAACACTTCTGCAATCTCAACCATCTATTCTTCATTTTATATTTAGGAAAATTACAATTTTACCTTGTGTGTTCAACAAGGATAAATTTGATTAATTTTGAGGAACTTGTCATATTTATTGATTAATGTAAGAGAATCATTTAAAGTTACATTCAAACTAAATATATGCAAAGGATTATTTTCAATTTAGTAATAACCCACAAAATTTCTTTATCATTACATACTTACATTGTTTTCTGCTATTTCTTGCCTTTTATTAAGTCTGGGGGGAAAAAGCTTTAACCAAGTATAAAATAACCAAAGAGGAAACTCATTAATTATGTATGTGTTTCTTCATAAATTCAAAAGCTACTGTCCCATTTACTTTAATATTTTAGTGAACTTTATATGACAATGGGTCTTTTTAAAGTTCTTAACTGTGGGTGAAATAAATATTTTGCTACTTTCATGCATTTTCAAATGCATTGCTATTTGTAAACCCAGTACACACATATACGTTAATGTTGTTTAACTTATGAGGAAGACTACATTTAAAGGTAAAAGCCCAAAAGATTGTCCCCCACCCCCACAAATTGCTGTCAGGAAAATTTGGGGCTGCTTAACAATATAAGACACAGTAAGGCTATTTGCAGCGTCGTGTCTTAAGTTGGTCAGGCTGTGAGTTGCCATTCTTTTTATTTTATTTTATGTTTTTGTCACTCATGGGGCTTGAACTCTGTCTGGGCTTGGGTGCTGTCCGTCAGCTATTCAGCTCAAGGCCAGCGCTCTACCACTTGAGCCACAGCGCCACTTCCAGCTTTTTCTGCTTATGTGGTGCTGAAGAATTGAACCCAGGTCCTCATGTATGCAAGGCAAGCACTCTACCACTGAGCTACCTTCCCAGCCTATTCTTTTAATTTTTATTAGTTATCCCTCCCTCCTTTCCTCCTTCCTTTTTTCTTTCCCTTCCTTCCTTCTCTTTTCCTCCCTCCCTCCCTCCCTCCCTCCCTCCCTCCCTCCCTCCCTTCCTTTCTTCCTTTCTTGTCCTGGGGCTTGAAGTCAGGGCCTGGGCATAGTCCCTGAGCTTTTGTATTTTCTCAAGGCTACTACTCTACCACTTGAGCCCTAGCCTCACTTCCAGCCTTTTGGTGGTGAACTGGTGATTAGAGTTTCACAGACTTTCCTGACCAGGCTGGCTTCAAAAAGTGATCCTCAGATCTCAATCTCCTGAGTCACTAGGATTACAGATGTGAGCCGCTGGCACTTTGCTTATTTCTTACCTTGTCCAACTCAGAAACTTCCTTCCTTTAACACCACTTGCAGAGGGAAATGACTCTTCAACTGTTAGTTACACATGCTGACTTTCTACTTTTCAATTTGATGCATAAAGCATCGAAGAATTTTGTGTTAGCTGGGCTTTCTTTTTCCTGTCACTTATAGGAGTAAAGTTTATCCTGAGTTTTTCTCAAAATTTCTGTTACTATTTCTCACTTCCATATCCATAGAAAATGGTTTTATAGATAATATGTAAGGAAAACGCTGACTCCCACTCCCCCTCCTCCTCCCTATCTTTCTCCTTCTCCTTCTTCCCCTCTTTTTTTTTGCCAGTACTGGAGCTTGAACTCAGGGTCTTGGACATTCATTCCATTTGCTTTTTCATGGCTGGTACTCTACCACTTGAGCTATAGTTCCATTTCTGGCTTTTTGGTGGTTAACTGGAGATAGGAGTCTCAGGAACTTTCCTGACTGGGCTTGATCCTCATATCTCAGCCTCCTGGGTAGCTGAGATTACAGCCCTGTGCCACTGGTGCTTATTGATTCCTGTATTTTTGCTCTGTCTGTGAGGCTACTGATTTCTAAAATTCATTGCATCAATCCATCTTAAGCTTCATAATCCTCTTTCCCCCTTGGCCCCATTAATTTTAGATGATACCAAATAAGAAGAGTTTGTATATGAAAATATTAGGGTTACAGAAGAAGTAGAAATCACTAAGAAGATCTCAATCCATATGAAATTTAGTGTTAGGTTATGATTTTAATGTAAATAATAACATTGAGATAAATACATGCTGTCAAGGATTAAAATAGGCTGGGATGGGAGAAGAGGCTGAGTTCCTCTTAGGTGGCCATGTATGAGGGTTAGATTATGGCTTTCCTCTGGCTATTTATTTCAGAAACTCAAGAGCTGAGTAAATACAAATTGGGAGTAAAACTCTCCTTTTAACCATTGGTTTGCATGCTTACCACTTTAAATTATAACATTCAAAGCTAGTTACAGCTGTATAATTGAGGCACCATTATAATTGTGACCTATTTGTATACGTACATACAAAATTCATTGGCCTATGGTAGGCAAAGCTGTTGAAAAATTTGCCTGAATGATCATTGACAATAACCAAGTACAAGTTGCCAAGGGAAGTTATAAACTGCATTGTGTGCATATATAAAACTTACAAAAACAGGTCGGGTGCCTGTAACTCACATCTGTCATCATAGCTACTTGAGACTGATATCTGAGTATTGCAGTTCAAAGTCAATCCAGGCAGGAAAATCTGAGAGTCACTTATCTCTGACAGACTACCAAAAAGCCAGAAATAGAGCTATGGTTCAAGTAGTAGAGCATCACCATTGAGCAAAACAGCTAAGAGATACTTCAAGCCTCCAGTATTCTCCTCCAACCTCCAAATTCATATTATGTGTACAAATTTTAGAATTCTAGTCAAAATTGGAAAAACCCTTTCCCCATTAACTCACACATTTAATATTATATATCCTTTACCAATTTAATGGATCAAAACTGCTTGGCTGTTTCAAAGACAATTTTAATGTAATTGATCCTCTTAGTTAAAGGATTTGTTTTTTTCCCTTTCCTTCCACAAATTATACCAACATCAAATGCAGTGAAAGCATGGGTTGTACTCTAGACCCATTGCAAAAATGAGATGTACAAGTTATTATGTTGAAAAATGAACTTTACAACTTTGGTGGGGGATGGTAGGAGAGTTGGATGCAGGAAAGGGCGGAATATGGGAAGGGATGGAAAGGGGAAATAAAGAGGAGGCAACAATGCTTGATAAGAAATATACTCATTATCTTGCCCGTGTAATTGTAATTCCTTTGTATGGTATTCTCACAATAAAAAAAAATAAAAATAAACATTTCAAATACATCAAAAGAGGTTTACAAATAATATTAAATTGTCCTAAGGACTTAAACCACTCATCAATCAAATCAGTTTTATAATTTTTTGAGATAAAATCCTTTTAAGCCTTTGAAAAATCATTTTTAAAAAATTAACAGAATCTGCACAGAACTTCATAGTGGTTATATTTAAACATATGTAAGCATACACTGGAGTTTTTATTCTCTCTAAAGAGATGGCAAATTACCATGCCTGTAAGACCAGCCAACCGATCTTACAAGGTCAAAAGCAAAAGACATTGACATGATCTCTAAATCATCTAGGAGGGACCTGGGCATAAGATCCCAGCAGATCTGGGCTGGACATCTTATGGGCACATTTGTCTGCTTTGGCATCAGCAGTTGACAGTGTATGACTTTCAAACATATACATTCATTCATTTAAATTATTCCAATTTCAGTTTCTGATAATCCAGAGACTCCTTTTGCCTCAAAATGAACTACTTTTGAATCAGTGAAAACTTTCTAGGTCTTGTGTGTGTGTGTGTGTGTGTGTGTATGTGTGTGTGCACGTGGTGTGTGCATGCCTGCCTGCCTGCCTGCCAGTACTGGGGTTTGAATCCAAGGAAGGCCTGGGCACTTTCCATTAGCTTTTATGCTCAAGGATGGTGCTCTACCACTTAAGCCACAGTTTCACTTCTACATTTGTGCTGGTTAATTGAAGGTAAAAGTCTGATCGTCTTTCTTCCCTGGGCTGGCTTTGAACCTTAATACTCAGCTCTTAGTCTTCTGAGTAGCAAAGATTATAGATGTAAAACACCAGCAACCAGCCCAAGACTTGCCTTTAATGTTCATTTCCTGTGGTAGAGTAACATCCTTGAGGACAAAAGCTAATGAAAAGTTCATTTCCTGTCAGTATTCTGTAATTTCCTACACAGAAAATGAAAATATTCTCTCATGGAAATTTGAGCCACTTAGTTGTAATTGGACTTCTTTTTTTTAATTGTATCTACAGCAGGTGACAATCCATTCCTTATGTCAATGCTATGTCACGTAAGAGAATTGTTTTATTGCTCTTTTTTTTACTTTTATAAACTTAATTTTTTTTCTTTCAGTGTAGGGATGGAGTTCAAACCTTGCCTTTTTCTTTTTTTCCCAGTCTTGGGGCTTGAACTCAAGACCTGAGTACTGTCCCTGAACTTCTTTTGCTCAAAGCTAGCACTCTACCACTTGAGCCACAGTACCACTTATGCCTTTTTGTGTGTATATGTTACTGAGGAATCAAACCTAGGGCTTCATGCGTGCTAGGCAAGCACTCTACCACTAAGCAACATTCCCAGCCCCAAACTTTGCTTTTTTTGGGCACACCTTCTACCACTCCCCCTCTACCCTCTATTTTTTTTTGTTTTTAAATCTTATCTAATTCATTAAGATTATCTAATCTGTACAAGTTTATATTAACAATCTGAGAGTGAGTCGTCAGAATTTTGAATCTAATTTTGTGTAGCTAAAAGAAGAATTATAAAATATCGAAGCTAACCAGGTGCTGGTGGTTCATACCTGAAACCATAACTACTCAGAAGGCTGAGATCTGAGGATCAAAATAAAAAATATTCAAGCTGAGGAGTCATGCTAGGCTTTTCTAAGATTATTGGACTTTGGCAGTTAACTTTCCATTTTTTATATCAGCTCATATCAGCTGATGTTCATTTTAGCCTTTCCACGTATCATTATTTCTGAAATGCCTACAGTTAAAGACTTCTATGTTGCAACAATGAGACGTACAAAATGTCATGTCAAAACCAGCTTTACAATGTCGGTGTGGGGGGGAGAGGGGGGTTTGATTGGGTGGGGGGGAGAGGGGAGGCTGGGAAGGGAGGTGAAGGGTAAACAAAGGAGGAGGCTGCAATGCTTGGTAAGAAATATATGCATTATCCTGCCCATGTAATTGTAACCCCTCTGTACAGTAAGTTCTCAAATAAAATAAAATAAAATTAAAAAAAAAAAGAAAAAAAAAAAGACTTCTAACCAACTGGGAATGCTCAACAATTACCTCCTGATCCAATAGGCTAAACTGGATTCTCTTTAGTCACCAGGACTTCTGTCCTCCAAGAGGAATTCAACATTTGTGGAAAGCTATGTTAAGAGAAGCACACAGGATGTCTCTTTTGCTTTTCTTTCTTTTTCTTATTTCTTTTTTTTGTTGTGAGATGGGGACTCAAACTCAGTATCTGATGCTTCCGCTCATTGGCTGGCACTCTACCACCTGAGCCACACCTCCAAGACACCTCTGTGTCTTTAACTCTTTCCTGTGTATTGTCTTTGAGCAAGTCAATACCTTGTGCCAGTCACAAGCAGCAGTCTGATACCAGCCGTATCATTCTGAGCTCCCAATTATGGATGAATAGCATCATAGGATTCTACCAAGATCCAACAGTGGATACTTTGTTGTTTTGGGGAGAAAATGTGATCACAAAGAATTTGTCCCACTAACCCAGGCCCGACTGTGTTCCTTCTCACCTCTTGATTTCTCTGATGATGCCAGGCATGGCTCTGGGTCAAATGCAGAAAACACCAGATGGTGTCCTACCATAAAGAGATAAAGGTAAACCAACCATGCTCATTGGTTATTGGGAACGAATAGGGGGTATGTGAAGCTGACTGTATGAATTACACTACTATCTGCAGATATGAAGGCTAGAATCTGAGTCCATTTCCATAATTGACTTATAGACTTTGAAGAGAGTATTTTTTAATCCTGGAAGAAACACATTAACACACAGAAATATGGATAATACTGACAAATGCTTACAATCCTTTATGTAAATCATTGTAGGCTGTGTACCTAGTTTCCTTTTTCCTTGTCTTTTACAGAAACATTATTCATGTTTTGTGTTCAGGGAAAAATGTGTCAAGCTAAACTTTCCTTCCCAGCCTCCTTTTTGGATATCATAAGGAATTTATTTCACACATAACAAGAAGTGTATTGGGAAAGTTAAATAGTCATCATCTAGATAGTGGGAAAACAATATAATATATGGTCATTTAAAATCATATCACTAGAAAAAAATATATATCATAGCCTTGTCAACAGCAAACAAGCTATATCATAGTTTCAAGTAATAAGTTGGTTAAAAAAAAGTAACACGGTCCCCACTGCAAAGGTACCATGCTTTGCTTGAGCAGAAACACCACATTTGGTAAAGATTCAAGCAAACGTATTTGATAATGAGTCTGTGTCTATGTTCTTTGCTATAAGGTTGTTGCAGCTTCTCTTAGCTCAAGTTGCTTAATTTTTTAACTTTCTGTGCCCACAGGATGGTATCAATTAGGCAATTAATTCAGGGGCTAAGTAAATAATTCTGGGTTTATGCTTGTATTCCATTCTGTTCTACAAAATTGAGGGCTTTTGGATTCTAGTATGTTCCAATACTCTCAACTAGACAGTAGTTCCTATTTTAGTGTTTATTACTGAATGCTGTATTTATGTATCCCTTTTTCTTGCAATGGGAAGTATCACTGTCAAGACCATCCTATCAGTCTGCTACAAAAAGCTCAGGGGTTATTAGCTAGGGGAGGAAGTCTGTATGCTGAAAAATACAATGTTAGACTTTCAAATTTATATCTTAATGGCAAAAGGAACCATTTAAGTTCCCATTCAAATATTATTTCTTCCAAATCTTAAATTTCATTCCCTTGTATATAAAACAAAACCAAGCAAAACTGAAGATCCAGAAGCATTTTTCCCCCTTCTAAATTAGTCATCTACTGGAATTTGCCTTACAATTGATGGAAATTGGTGTAGTGATATTTATAGTAAACAGGAGTGGGCAACAGACACAGCATCCTCAAACTTCATCAGATTAGAGTTGGGTTATAGGAACATGCCAACCGGTTGCATCTTGTGTACCAATAAGAATCTGGTACATGGAGGATCTCTGGCTTGGTACAAGGAGACCTCTACTGCCAAGGAAAGCACTTGCCATATGAAATTTAGGCTTTAGAACACTCTTCCATTCTATCATGACTGAAATTTTTTAGCACCAGTGTTTTCTATTTCACTTTCTATAATTAAAACACAAAAGAACCAGGGTCCACAGGCAAGTGAAATATGCTTGAAATTTGTTGCCATCCTTAGTTTCTTCATTTTAAACTTTGCTTAAAAGACTAAAATTATTCCCATTACTCTTATTAAATAGATTCCCTACCCAAAACCCCATGGTCACTAAAAAAGACTTTTATTTTCCAATGGATGAGAGAGACTCCTTCATCTTCTTCATCATAGTTGGGATGAGGTGCATGTGGTCATCCACACACTTGGTCACAACTGTCCAGCTTCTGTTTCACCTGAAGCTCCTTATTCCCTGCATCTACTGAATCTTTGGCTTTGTCACTACAATGCATGGTGCATCAGGCCAGGCGGTCCTGGTACTTTTCCAACTCACTGGTCACCAAGGCCTGTGCTTGAGCCAGAGGTGTATGGCAGCACTCGATGCACTGGTGCACCTGTTGCATGATGGCCTGGTTATCTTCACAGCAGGTGGCACTGCACCAGAACATGAGGCCCTGCATCTTCCGGATGTTCTCTCTATTCACACTCTTCACATGGAATCCACTACCTCCTGCACCCTGAGCTGCTGCACCTCCGCCATGGCAACTCCACCTTGGCAACTCCGCGCTGCACTGCCCCCTGCTGCCAAGTCCCCTCAATGAAAATTTAAATAAAAGTTTTTTGCTTAGTATTTCCTGCAGCTCTCTTTAAAAGCCAAACTGACTTCCTGGATAGATGAGTCTTGCCTTTTTCTTTCTATTTTTCTAAATTGCAGATTGAGCAGCCAAAGCTTTGGCAGCCATTGTATGGTCTTGAGGAACAGAATCAATTGGCTAAATAGAGGCAAAAATAGAGCCTCATGGTTTTGTGAAGCCGCTAGTCTTCTAACCCTAGTCTGACAAACTAATATTTCTCACATTAAAAAACAAAACAAAAAGACAAAAACCCACGCCAGGTGCCGGTGGCTCATGCCTGTTATCCTAGCTACTTAGGAGGCTGAGATCTGAGAATCACTGCTCAAAACCAGCCCCAGCAGGAATGTCCATGAAACTCTAATCTCCAGTAAACCACTAGAAAACCAAAAGTGGCGCTGTGGCTTGAGATAGAGCACTAGCCGATAGTCGAAAAGCTGAGGGATGGTGCCCAGGCCAAGAGTTCAAGCCCCATGGCTAAAAATCAAACAAACAAAAAAATGCTTTTTATTTGTGATAGCCACCATAATACATTTTCCATTAGTAGCACCAACACAATCCTGTGGATACTAAAATTGTAGATTTCCATTACATAATAAATGAAAGATAAATTAATTCCTAAGATGAACATTTAATAAATATGAAGCTAAGCACAGAATTAGGAGAGCAATGTTGGGTTCATAGATCCTATCTTCCAAGACATTCTGTTCATGGGACCTAGTGAGTAAGAAGTACCAATGTCTTTAGACTTATTGATGAAATGTTTACACACCTGTGTATGGTAAATAAATACTAAAATCAGGCAGAGGTGCTGTGGCTCAAACCTGAAATCTTTGTTACTTAAGAGGTTGAGATCTGAGGTTTGTACTTCAAAGCCAGCTCAGGAAGGAAAGTCTGTGAGATGCTCTTCTCTGATTAAGCACCAAAAAATTGAAGTAGAGCTGTGGCTAACGTGGTAGCACATCAGTTTTGAGCAAAAAAGCTCAGGAACAGCACCCAGGCCCTGAGTTCAAGTCCCAGAACCAGCACAACCAAAATATTAAAAATTAAAATCAAGTTGGGTGCTGGTGGTTCACACCTTTAATCCTGGCTACTCAGAAGGCTGACATATGAGGATCAGTTTGAAGCCACCAGAAAAGCAAAAGTAGCACAGTGGCTCAAAGTTGTAGAACACTAGCCTTGAGCAGAAAAAGCTCAGCACAGTCCCTGAGTTCAAGCCCCACAACCAACCAACTTAGAGAAGAAAGTATGCAAGACTCTTATCTCTAATGAACCACCAAAAAGCCAGAAGTAGAGTTGTGACTCAAAGTGACACAACACTAGCCCTGAGCACAAAAGCTTTGAAAGTGCTCAGACCCTGAATTCAAACTCCATGACCAGAACAAACACACACACACACACACACACACACACAGAGCAGTGTTGTGTTCTAGTGGAATGTGCACTTGGTCTAGATATGGATTGTTCTTTCAGGAGGCTCACAAAGCACTCAATCTGGCAAATCAACTCTCTGGGAACCCACAGAATGCCTCTTCAATTATTGTTCTCAGCCCCCGCATCTGCTCCTGAGCATGCAAGTGTGGCCTAGGGCCTACTGGTCTTACCATGTTAACCAGTATCTTTGTCTATTTGGCTACCATCACAAAATACCATGAACTGCTGACATGTGAATACCAGAAATTTCTTTTTCACAATTCACAACACTGAGAAGTCCCAAGATAAAGGTAATGAGAGATTCCATGTTGGAGGAGGCCCCGCTACTTATTCATAGAAAACATCTTTTCATTGAAGCCTCAAAGAACCCTTGGGATCTATTTTCTGAGGCCACTCATCTCATTCAGGAAAGTTCTCACTGAATCAAGCACGTTTCAGAAGGCTCCATGTCCTAATGCAGCTCCTTGGGGATTAGAAGAGCCACATAAGAATATGGAAAGAACAAGAACTTCAGATTGGAAGCAGCTGGCCTTGCCAAAATGGTGGGAAAAAAAATTGTTTTTTTTTTGGGGGGGAGGGGAGGGAGAAGCAGTCATGTGTAGGGCTTGAACTCAGGGCCTTGGAGCTGTCCCTGAGCTGCTTTTTGCTCAAGTCTAATACTGTACTATTTGAGTCACAGCACACTTTTGTCCTTTTCTATTTATTGGAGAAAAAAGTTTCATGGATTTTTCTTCCTGTGCTGGCTTTGAAATGCAATCCTCAGATCTTAGCCACCTGAGTATCTAGGAATACAGGTATGAGGCACTGGAGCTGGGATTTTTTAAAAGGAATCTTCATACTTATTTCCATAGTGGCTGCACTAGTTTACATTCCCACCAACAGTGTAAGAGGGCTACCCCCCGCCTGAAACCTCATCAGCATCTGTTGTTGTTTGCATTCTATGAACACCTTTGCATAACATGTGCTTTACCCATTTTCTTATTCCCTCATCTCATGACATGCAATATATACTGATTTTTTATCCTAGCATACTATACTATTTAACTCACAAGTTAGAAAAGGAAAGGTGTAGCTGGGCGCTGGTGGCTTACACCTCTAATCCTAGTCAATCAGGAGGCTGAGATTTGAGGATCACGGTTCAAAGCCAATCTGGGCAGGAAAGTCCATGAGACTCTTTTTGGGGGCAGTGGGGGATCTGGTCATGGGGCCTGAACTCTGGGCCTCGGCACTGTCCCTCAGCTCTTCAGCTCCAGGCCAGCGCTCTACCACTTGAGCCACAGCACCACTTCCGGCTTTTTTATTTTTGCTTATGTGGTGCTGAGGAATTAAACCCAGGGCCTCATGCATGAAAGCCAAGCTCTACCACTGAACCACCTTCCCAGCCCCCCATGAGACTCTTATCTCCATTAAACCACCAGAAAACTGGAAGTGGTGCTGTGGTTCAAGTGGTAGAGTTAGCCCAGAGTTAAAGCCCCACAACCAACAAAAAAAAAAAAAAAGAAAAGAAAAGAAAAGAAAAGAAAAGAAAGAAAAGGTGTGAACATGATTCAAAGACTTTGCCTTCTCTTCTTGGGAAAGGCTTAGCTCAGTTTGCTTTTTATAGTTGAATCATACAGAGAAGAACAACTTCTTATTTCTCAATAGTAGGTATCATTTAAGGAAATAGATATCTGTGCTAATTGACAAAGAATGGGCTTTTGATGGATCCTTTTGTGTGTTTGGGGGTTCTGTCTGTTTATGTAAGCATGAACAGCTTTTCGTTAATTCCATGTGGAATTCTTTTGAGTTCCTTGAATGAACAGAAAATGATTTTTCATAAAAATATTAGTCTAGTCATTACTGTCATTATTCCTTTAAGTATTGTTTCCCCTGCTTCTTCCCTCTCTGTTTGAGGCTCTTAGTGTATCTTGCTGTGCTTTGTGGTCCTCAGAGATTTCTGAGGACTTTTTTCATTTTGCTTTATTTTTCTTTCTGACTTTCAAACTGGATCATCTTCAAGTATATTGACATTTTTTTTTCTGCCAGTTGAGATATGTTATTACAAAAACTAGTGAAAGAAATTGTGCTGTTTCAGGTGCTGGGCAGTACTCAGAGACTGGATGCTGTCCCTTAGCTTTTATTCTATCTTATATATAAGGCTGGTACTCTACTCTAGTCTTTGTGGAATTCAGGTGAGGTTTGATGAAATATAAGTGGTGAAAATAGGTAATCATGGCAACATGGCTTGGTGGGGACTCCATATGAAATCAGCAGAACTTACTGACTGCAAAATGAAGTGAGGGAGATAGTTGTGACAGCAAAAATGGGACATAAAATAATATGAAAAGATGAGAGGTAGGGACTAGCTGACACCCATAATCCCAGCTACTCAGGAGGCTAAGATGTGAAGATTGCCATTTGACAACTAGCCCAGGCAGGAGAAAGTCTCTGAGACTCTTATTTCCATTCAGCTAGCAAAAAAACTGGAAGTGGAGGTGTTGCTTCACTGTTGTTCAAGTTCCCTTGAGCCCGGAGAAAAAGCCAAGTGAGAGCAGGAAGCCTAGAGTTCAAGCCCCAATGCTGCCCCTAAATAAATATATAAATGACCAGAGATACTATATGACATTAGCAGTTGCAATGTCATGAGTGGAGAATGTTTGAGTAATCCAAACATGCAGTCTTATCAAGGCACACAACAGATAGGTATAAGAGTTACTCATGCTAATATTTAACAAAGATACAGGATGCTCCTATGCATGGATCACAACTATCAGCTGAGTTCTGAATGTGGCCAAGTACCATGGTACAACCCTGTAACCCTGCCTCTTGTGGAGATGGAAGTAGGAGTATGGAGTCTGGGCACTGGCCCATAGCACAAAGTCAGCTCAAGTCCATATCTAAAAAATAATCAGAAGGAGAACTAAAGTAGCTAGGTATGTGTAGTTCATGCCTATCAGCCAGTAGATCTTCAGGAGGCTGGAATCTGAGGATTACAGTTCTAAGCCAGCCCCAGCAGACAAATCCATGAGACTCTTATTTCCAATTAACCAGCAAGAAGTCAGAACTGAAGGTGTGGCTCCAGTGATAGAGTGTCTGGCCTTGAGTTCAAGCCCAATACAACACACACACACACACACACACACACACATATACACAGACACATTCCTAAATCAAAAAGAGACTGAGATCTTGGCGAAGGAGCAGGGTGCCTGCCTAGTAAGAAGCATAAGACTCTGGGTTGAACAAAACCAGTAGAGACAAAATAATATTAATAACAACGATAATAATAATAATAGTAACAATGAGAAGAGGAGGGGGAGGAGGAAGACGGATAGGAGGAAGAGGTGGGAGGAGGATGGAGGGGAAGGAGGGAAAAGAGGAGGGTAGGAGGAGGTGGGAGGAAGAAAAAGGGGGAAGAGGAGGAGGGGGGGGGAGTTTTTTACTGTACCCACACATATTTTAGAGGTCACCGCACCCGCTCATTTTCCCCATGGAGTGCGGAGGTAATTTGGCCCGGCTCAGTCTCCAGCACACGTGTGGAACACTTGCCGCAGCGTGAATGTGTCACGTGGGTGCGGTACCTCATGAAGCCCCGGCTGCACGCGCACAGGGAGAAGCTGGTAGCCAGGACCCGCTAGGTGACAGCTAATGCCAAGGACACATCATTCCGAGGAAGAGGAGGAGGAAGAGGACAAAAACATCCTGGGTTCTCTCAGGGGACAGGGTGGGGGAGGGGAAGAGGTAAATAACTGCCAATGAACTCCCCCCATCACTGGAGAAACTGAGGCACGCGGGGCAGAGGGAGGGGCGGGGAGAGGGAAGCCGGGCCCTGCAGCACGTGGAACCCAAACAGCGGCGCGGCCTGGGCCACGCCCAGCGTCGGTGGCGGTGGGAATGGGAGCCCGGGCCAAATGCGAGAGGAACAGTGACAAGATGAAGTAGCATAAATACCTGACGGTGCTGCAGATGGCCATCAGCATCACCCCGTCCAAGAGGAAGCTGTGGTGAGGGCAGTGGGGCCGCGTCTGGGGTGCGAGGCAGAGGGTCTAGGACAGGAGGCTGAGGGACGTGGGGTGCAGGGTGCGCTGGCGCCACATCCAGGGCACGGCTCTGGGAGAGCGCGCAGGTTGGGGCCACATTCAGGAAACCAGCTGGAAGCAGGATGGCCGGCAGAATGCGGGCCTGGTGCACAGTGTTGGGGTCCTGGCGGATGGGTGTGGGGCTGGCCAGCGGGATGAGGGTATGGGCTCTGGGTCGGGGCCCCGGAGGATGGGTGTGGAGCTGCGCTGCGAGCTCCAGGTGTGGGGGGAGGTCGGTGGGTATCCGGGACCTGAAGGGGTGCACCGCGACACCCCCCCATCATCACATCTGATGCCCCAGAGCCACCCTGGCTTTATAAATGCACCTAGTATTCGGTCCATCTGTCCTTTTGTCTGTCTCTATCATCCACTATCCACGTACCTATGAATATAAGTATCTATATATCTCGCATCTTCTGTCTATATCTGTCTATCTTGTCTATATTTATGTCTGCCTCTCTTCTCTATCTGTGTTATCTATCTATCTATCTATCTATCTATCTATCTATCTATCTATCTATCTATCTATCTATCTATCTCATCCATTATTGGTATATCTGTGTATCTATGTATCTGTCTACATCTTCTGTATAAATCTGTCTTCCCTCCCTGTTTATGTGTCTGCCTGTGTTCTCTATCTTCTGTCCATATCTATCAATCAGTCTCTGCCAGCCAGCCAATCAATCAATATATTATCAGTCTATCTACGTATCCAAATGTCTATGTATCTGTCTATATCTGTCTATCTTCAGCCTTTATTATTTATCTATCTGCCTAGCTTCTGTATCTTCTGTCCATATCTATCAGTCCACCAATCTGTCTCTCTATCTTATCTATCCTGTGGGTCTGCCAGTTTGTCTCTGTCTTTTGCTTGTCTGATTTCTTCAACTCCATCCAGCGTGGAGCTCCTGGGAGGTGTGCATCCTCACGCCATGTCCTGTGGTTGTTTTTTTTTTTTTTTTTTCAGTTGTGGGGCTTGAACTCTGGGTCTGGGTGCTGTCCCTCAGCTCTTCAGCTCAAGGCTAGCGCTCTACCACTTGAGCCACAGCGCCACTTCTGGCGTTTTTCTTTTTGCTTAGGTGGTGCTGAGGAATCAAACTCAGGGCCTCAAGCATGCAAGGGAAGCACTCCACCACTGAGTCACCTTCCCAGCAAGTCCTCATGCCTTGGAAGAGGAGTAAATTGTGGGTTGGCCCAGCCATGTGGAGGCTCATGGTTTCACTTGCGTGAAGTGTGACTGTGCGAAGTGCTTCCTGACCTGGAAATGGCGCCTGGACACAGTCCTGGTCTGGCGCCCAGGCTCGATCATCCAGTTATAGATGTGGCATGGCCAAGATCAAAGTGTGCCTTATGGATTCCACTGGCTTGAGACTGAGGCGTAAGCTTCTACTTGTGAAGAAGTAATTGAGAAGGCGTGATAGTGTTAATTTTAATTTTTAAAATGAATAGGCAGGATAGTCCATAAAGAATTCATGCAGGTCCATAGAAAAGAAGCTAATTTGGTTCCAAAATTGTACAGAAAGGAAGTCATGCCACTTTTAAGTATCTAAGGAAAGTAATTTTTAACTATTAAAAAAATTGAAAAAATGACTCAAATAGACCAGCCCGTGGTTCACTCTGTAGTACTAGCTACTCAGGAGGCTGAGATCTGAAGGATCTTGGTTCACAGCCAGTCCAGGAATGTGAGACTTTTCTCTCCAATTAACCACCAAAAAACTGGAGGTGGAGGTGTAGCTCAAGTGATACAGCAGCAGCCTTCAGCAAAAAAGGCTGAAGGAGAGAGCCCTGAACCAAGTTCAAGCCCCAGTATACACGTACACTCTCAACACATCCACGCACGAGCACACACACACACACACACACACACACACACACACACACACACACTCCCAGTAGTGGTTAAACTGGACAGTGAATTTCAAATTTCAGCCATGCTGAGTACTCTGTGGTATTCATCGAGTCTCTGGGGAAGATGAAAATCTTTGGTAGGGCGCCAGTGTCTCACGCCTGTTTTCCTAGCTGCTCAGGAGACTGAAATCTGAAGATTGCCCAGGCAAGAAAGTCCCTGAGACTCTTATCTCTAATGAACTACCAGAAAACTACCAGAAGTGGCACTGTGGTTCAAAGCAGTAGAGTGTTAGCTTGAGCTGAAGAGCTCAAGGATAGCACCAAGGCCAAGAACTCCAGCCCTATGACTAACCAAAAAAAAAAAAGATGGAAATCTTTGTATCTATCTTGGAATGGTAGGTAGACACTGACCCTAAGTCAACAAATTCATTCCGCAAAAGGTATTTTAATTTGTGTTCTGGAAGCACCAGGTTTAAATTTAAAGATCTTGTGTTTGCTTGAGCAAGTGTTCCACCACTTGAGCCACAGTTCCAGTATCTATTTTGCATCGCTTACTTTCAAGGCAGGGTCTCATTTTTATGCCAGGCAGGACTGAGCTGTGATCTCCTACCTTGCTTCGCCTGTAGCTGGAATAACAGGTGTGCACTACTGTGCCCTGACACTATTGATTGCTTCTCAAGAACTTCTCACCTCGATTCCATCCCCCAAGCTGGCTTCAAAGCCACAAAACCTTTCTTTTTTTCTTTTTCTTGCAATTTTGGGGCTTGAACTCTGTCTCTGAGCTTCTTTTGCTCAAGATAAGCACTCTGCCACCTGAACCACTGAGCCACTTCCTGCTGATTTTGAGTAATTTATTGGAGATAAGAGTCTCACAGAGGTTCCTGACAGGCTAGCTTCAAACCATGATCCTCAGATTTCAGCCTCCCAAGTAGCTAGGAGTACAGGCTTGAACCATTACTCCTGGCCAAGGAATTTTAATTTGATGAACAGCAAGGCACAACAAACATTCAGAACACTGGAGTTGTACAGTCAGCTGGGGATGAATTTAATGTCCATGGGGCAGAGACCACAGCTGGGGGTGTAACTCAGTGGCAGAGCATATTCAAGGCTCTGGACTTGATCCCAGCACCACCAAAAAGAAAAGGAATATTAAAAGAATACCTGTGGAAATGTTCAGCACATAGATGAGGAATGGGTCACTCTTAAGACAGAAGTAGTGGTGTACACCTGAAATCCTATAGTTGCGAAGCTGGAGCAGAAAGATCATGAGTTCAAGGCCAGCTGGGATACATACTGACACTTTGACTCCAATTGAAAAAGAATAGGTCCTTGTAAACAAGATAAAAGTAACATTGGAAGATAAAGTCTCAATCTGATAGGTGACTGAGGGGGAGCTGTCCACACCTACAGTCTTACCCTGACTTCTATCTCTCTTGTGTGTCTAGCAGCGTATCAATATTTAACACATACATATTTCTGTTCCATTCATCTGGCCCCTCGGCTGAAACATAAGCTCTGAAGGGAGAGCATTTGTCTCTTTAGTTCCTTGCTCAATCTGTAAATTCTAGGTGGTACAAATTAACACCTCAATAAATACTATTTGAATAAGCAAAAAATGAAAATTCCCTTTTAATACCAGGGCTTGAACTCAAGGGCTTCAAGCTCACTGGCTTGCTTGATCAATTGGTCCTCTACCACTTGAGCCATTCTCTAGCTTAGCTTTTTGCTGGTTGATTATAGAGATGGAGTCTTAAGGACTTTTCTGCCCTAGCAAGCATCAGTCTTTGATCCTCCTGACCTAAGCCTCCAGAGCATTTAAGATGCTAGGCATGAGCCACTGGTGCCTGCCAAATGAATTTTCAATACATGGCTGGGAAAGAATGTTGTGGAAATCTATTTTCTGGATGCTCAATATAAAAAGATATGGGAATAATATTTGAGGCATTCTTAGGCATGAATATTAGCTGCATGTTATCGTAAAGTTAGGAAAGCAGGCTTATTCTTTTTCATTATTGGAGTGCTGCTTCTGAAAAACACATCCGCCAAATGTAGAATTTGTGAATAAAGGACCTACATAAATAAAATCTAGGTAATGTTTCTATTCTAGCAATTCACAGGAGAGGCAGACAGTGATTGGAGGCAGATATAAAATCTCTCTATTTCTCTCTTCCATTCTTTTTTTAATTTTGATGGTCCTAGAGCATGATCTCAGGGCCAGGGAGCTGTCCTTGAGCTTTTGTGCACAAGGGTGACACTCTGCCACTTGAACCACAGCTCCACTTCTGGCTTCTTGGTGGTTAAATGCAGATCAGAGTCTCACAGAATTTCCTACTTGGGCTATTTTCAAATATTGATCCTCTAATCTCCTGTTTAGGTAGGATTACAGGCATGAGCCACTGGGGCCTGGCTAAAGTCTATTTTAAAAGGAATGTTCTCTGAATGACTGGTAGATTGTGTGTAAAGTTCTCCATCATCTTAGGTGTATGTGCCAGAGTTTGTGATCCATGCTGATTTGCAGAGGTTCTTGATTGAGTTTTTTCAATGGCAAAGCAAAGAGGATGCTATACAGGCACTGTGGATGTGAAGCGTAATTTCCAATGCAGGTATATAGTCTTTTTTTTTAAGTTTGTAAATTTCATGCTGTCTGATTTGTTTATCTTATTTCCTCCAGAAGTTTTTTTTTTTCCCCCTTAGATAACATTTCCTTTTGCTGCAGTAATTGCATGTGGTGGATTTGCAACACAAGCGTTGTTAGGTACATGGTTATAAGGTAAGAGTCCTATCTCTAGAATGGTGAATGGGGCCCCAGAGTGGATACCAGCCACCTGTGTGAGACTTGAAAAATCCCCAGGTCTGCCTGTTTCCTAAATGTGACTTTGTTCTCTAAAAACTGAATGTATGAAAACTTGCGTGCAGATGCCAAGGGAACTTTGCTTTTGTTTTATTTTTTGGTCTGTCATGGGGCTTGAACTCAGGTTCTAGGCACTGTCTCTAAGCTTTTCTATGTAAGGCCTGTGCTCTACCACTTTGAGCCACAACTCTACTTCTGGTTTTCTGGTAGTTCCTAGGAGATGAGAGTCTCATGGTTTTTCCTGTCCAGGCTGGCTTTGAATTGTGATCCTCAGATCTCAGCTACTTGAGTAGCTAGGATGACAGGTGTGAGCTATCAGCACCTGGCTCTTTCCTCCTTTTGAATTTTCTGCCCTCCTCAGGTAATTGTCTCACACACAGAGACACACACACATAGACACAGACACACACACAACGGCTTAGCACACATACTTAGGATGACGGCAGGTATATATGGGTGCAGCCTGCTGTCTTCCTTGGGAGGCAGAGAGAGGACAGCAGGACACTGTATTTTCCAGGGCTGCCAGAACAGAGGACCATCAGCAACAGCAACTTTAAAACAACTGCACTTCCTTTTCCAGAGTTCTAGAGGTAACGCGGTAGGAAGGGCCATGCTCACTGGGTAGCTGTGTCCTTCTGTGTCTGTCTTTCTGTGGCTTTCTGTGGCTCCAAGTTTTCTTTGTGGCCTCACAAAGGAAGTCCGCCAATCCAGCCTTTGCCTCCAGCTTCACAAGGACATTGTGGCCCTCATCTTCTCTCTGTCTTTTATGGGGCACTGGGCATTGGATTTAGCCCAAACTCCTTCCACAATCTAGGATGATCTCATGTCAAGAACTTTCACTACCCGGGCACCAGTAGCTCACACCTATAATCCTAGCTACTCAGGAGGCTGAGATCTGAGGATCTCAATTCAAAACCAGCCCAGGCAAGAAAGTCCATGAGACTCTTATCTCCAATAAACCACCAGAAAACCAGAGGGGGCACTGTGGCTCGTCTTGAAATGAAGAGCTGAGAGTCAATGCCCAGGCCCAGAGATCAAGCCTCATTGCAGACAAAAAAGAAAGAAAAAAAGAAAGAAAGAAGGAAAAAAGAATTTTCACTAAATCACCTTCCATCACCCTTTTTATAAGTGAGGTGACATTCTGCCCTAGGTGAGGCCCAGGCAATCATCATTACTCCTATCTTTTTTTTTGGGGGGGGGGGTTGTCAGGAGGCTTGAACTGGGCCTGGGCACTGTCCCTCAGCTCTTCAGCTCATGGCTTGTGCTCTACCACTTGAACCACAGCGCCACTTCCAGTTTTCTGGTGGTTTACTGGAGATAAGAGCATCACAGACTTTCCTGCCCAGGCAGCTTCCAACCTCAATCCTCAGATCTCAGCCTCCTGAGTAGCTAGGATTACAGGTGTGAGCCACTAGCACCTGGCATCCTATATATTTTATGCAAAAAACAAAAGGTGGAAAACCTTTTCCAAATAATCTGTGTGTGTGTGTATGTGTGTGTGTATGTGTGTCCAGCCATCTTAGTTGTTCCTTGATTGCCCATAGGAGAGTGGGTCCTGATATCAGGTGGAAAATTCCATTACATTCCCTTCAAGCATCTCAGAGTGCTTTCCTGCCTGTGAGATATGGTACACATGGAAGGCTATGTCCACATTTCCATAGTCACCCAGGACAGCAGAGTTGTTACCTGCAGACCCTGTGGAAGTATGAGTGAGCATCTTGCCTTCCTTCCAGCTCCCCTGGGGGCCGAAGGCCTTTCCTTCCCCTTACCCCCACACCCAAGGGAGCTGGGTACCATATTTCTCCCAGCTCCCCTGGGAAATAGGTGCCAAGCTCTCCCAGCTCCTGTGGTGAGGGATCATACTTTCCCAGCTCCCCTGATAAGGACAGGTGCCATGTTTCCCTTGATCCCTTGGGAAGTGGGTACCATATTCTCCCAGCTCCCAGGGTGAGGGGTGCCATACTTTCCCAGCTCCCCTGGGAGGCAGGTACCATACTCTTCCCAGTTTTAGAAATGAGGTCATTGGCTTACCCAGAGTCAGACGCTGGCTTACAGATACCAGTTGTTGGGGTTAAAAGGACCATCTAGCAGGAAGATGACAATCTAGGAAGAGACCCAATGAAAATAAGCACATGCTAACCAACTAAGGGCCTGTTAGGATGGTGTTTCTCCAGAAGGTTGACTGTGGTTCACTGTGTGTACTGAGTTCCTCCTGCAGGGCTGGGAAGGGCTCTAACCTCCACATCCAGGCTATGGGATTTATTCTTGTGGATTTTTTGTTTTGGTAGTACTATGGTTTGAACTCAGGGCCTTGCACTTGCTAGGCTGATGCTCTACAACTTGAACCGCCCCCCCCTCCTTTCTTGCTTTTATTTTCAGAGACAGACATTATTGTTCTAGGCTAGCTGTGGACCATGATCCTACTATCATGCCTCCCTTATAGCTGGGACCACTGGTAAATACCACCAGGCCTGGCTTGTTGCATGAGATGGGAGACCAGTAGGAGAAGGGTCTTGCTAACTTTCTGCATGGGTTAACTGGCAACAGTGATTCCCCCTGATCTCCACAACCTGAGTACCTGGGATGACAGTCATAAGCTACCACGCCCTGGCCTCTTTTGCAGTGTTAGCAGTTTCCCAAGTCTTCTGTTCTCACACTGTTGATGGGAACGAGCATTTGGGGGAGGGTGCTTTACAGATTCATGGTAGCAGTGCCTCCCATGGGCTGTGGCTATCAATCACAGATGTGCTAAGTTAGTACCTAGTAGAAGGATTATCAGCTATTGCTTTGAAGAGAATTTTGTGCTTACATATTAATTCCCCCCCCCCCAGACCGTGATATTGGGATTTAAACACAGGGTCTCACGTTTGCTAGACAAGCACTGCAGCATTTGAATCATGTCCCCAGGTTCTTTGCTGCTTTTAGTTATTTTCAGGTAGGCTCTCACACTACTTACCTTGGCTGGTTTTGGACTGTAATCTTCCTACCTGTGCCTCCCCCACGGCTAAGATGACGATCAGATAGCCTCACAGCCAGCTTGTTGGCTGTGATGGGGGTCTTGCTAACATTTTACTCAATCCAAGATCCTCCCCTTCCACCCCCAACCCTGATCTCTTATCTGCCCAGTAGCTGGGACCACAGATATGTACTACTATTCCTGGCCTCATTTTCTGCCATCACGTTTCTTTGTTTATTTCCCCCCTCCCTCCTTATTCTTGGCTGTTACAAAGTTCTTTTCTGCTGAAATTGGGCAAAGGATGCGGGAGCTGAAGTTGGAAATTGTCTTCTAAGTGAGGCTGTGGTCAGAATTGATGTGAACCACAGCTCCTGACAGAATGAACATTTAGCACTTGTGGGGCATGCTGCTCTGGGAGCGTGGTGTGGAGGTCAGAGACTGTTCCAGAAGAGAGAGAACCTGGGAGGGACTCATGCAGGAGGCCCCGAAGGTGTGTCACATTGCTGAGTCTGTGTTTTGGAAATCTGAGGTTTCTGTGGGATTAAAAGGCCTTCACCCTGCTGTGTCAAAGCTTTTGGCAATCTAGGCTTGGCTGGCAGCCAAAGGGCTGCCAGAGGTTTGCCAGGGTAGGTGTGATGTGTTTGATAGTGTGGATTGGTGTTTACCTTTCCCTAATGTCCTTCGCCAGCACAGCATGCACACATACAGAGAGGGAACAAGCCCTCAGTGGAGAACAATTGACTTGGGTGTGAATAATAGCTGGGCAAGGAGCCAACCATCATCCACCGATGGCCTGTCTGGGAAACCATGCTATAAAGTAGGTCACATCAGCCTTCAGACCAGGCATCCTTCAACCTCAGTGCTGGAGCCTGTAGCATGGACAGGCCTGGCCTGACAGTTAGGGGAAGAGGAGGGAAATGCAGAACCTCCACATATGGTTCTCCTGTTGAGGCAGAAAGTTGCAGGAACTGGTGGCCATGGGCTTCTGGGGCCACCCAGGGGAAGAACTCCCTGTTCTTGGGGCCTGAGTGCTGTCCCTGAGCCTCTCTGTGCTCAATGGTAGCTAGCACTCTACCACTTGTGCCACAGCATCACTTCCAGTTTTAGAGTGGTAAATTGGAGACTAAGGGTCTCATGGGGACTTTTCTGCCTGGGCTGGCTTTGAACTTTGATCCTCAGATCTCAGCCTCCTGCGTATCTAGGATTATAGAAATGAGCCACCGGCACCCGGTGGTATTTGCATTTTTTAAATTTCTTCTTTATTCTGCATCTTAATCCCTCATCAGATGACTGGCAAGCAAAGACTTTGCTTTTTACCGTCTTTTTATTCTGATAATTGTTTCCTCGAAATTACAGAAGATTTTTAATTTGATGCAATTCCATTTGTCAATGCTTGCTTTTATTTCCTGAGCTATTTGGATTCCTATTCAGAAATTTGTCTGTGCTCAAATCTTGGAATGTCTCCCTTCTGTTTTTCTGGTTTCAAGTTTTTGCTCTATTTGGCATTGATTTTTTTTCTTTCATGATAGTCCTGGGGTTTGAACTCAGGGCCTGGGCTCTGTCCCTTGGCTTTTGTACTCAAAGCTAATGCTCTGCCACTTAAGCCACAGTACCACTTCCATTTTATTGGAGGTTCAATGGAGATAAAAGACTTTTTGATTTGTCTGCTCAGTCTGTCTTTGAACCACGATTTTCAGCTCTCTGCCTCCTAAGTAGCTAGAATTACAGGCATGAGCCACTGCACCCAGTTTAAGAAGAAATTTTAACACAGAGTATGTGGCATTTCCAGAGCCATACTGGAATAATTCCTCACCTCAAGCTGGGCAAATGTATTCACCTGCAAACCTGTTTCTCCTCCTGCAGGGTAATGCCTTCCTCTGAAAACCCTTATGGTGCTACTTTGAGTGTCAGCCAGGGGAAGCCCTCCTTACACCGGATCAAAGAGAGGCTGCACAAAAGCAGAAGCCTAGACAGCTTCGATTTCTGTGAGCTCACTGTTAAGTGCATGGCCCTTCACGCTTTACTAGTCTGTCAAGGAATATGACATTTTTCTGTGTTTTTTTTTTACATTCAAATGCAGTAATCATTTCCTTATTTATTTATTTTTAAATGATTTCCTCTAATAGAAGGGCTTCTTAATTATAATACGTGGTTCGCAATGAAGATTCTCTGGGACAAAGAAGATTAATCACTTCTTGGACTCAATAGCAAATGCTGAATTGAGTTGTGTAGAATATTAAAAATGTCCTTGACAATCCCAGATGATGTTATATGAAGCAGGCAATTAAGTATCTGATTAAGCCAAGCATCTGATTTGCTAGCAGTCCCAGAGAGTAGCTACTCTAATACTAGCATGGGTTTTAATAGCTAATGGAGCTACTTTCTTTCTCTTCTAAGTGACTGATGACCAAATAATCTCATTTTTCCCAGGCCATCTGACTGGTTTTCATATGGGTATGTGGGAAATCCATTCATGTTTTGGGTGAAATGCTACCACTGATAGGCCCCATTCAACCAAAAGAAAATTGGGGAATGCCATAAAGGAAAATACTGGACTAGTCTTGAGAAACCTAAGCAACTCCATTTTTATTTAACACCCCATCTCAGTTCTGCAACTTAACTTGTGACCCACTTTAGCCCCAATGCCAGGAATTTATGACAGAGAACCATGCACAAACATTTCTTGGAGCCATAGACAGCATTTGCTTAAGGCAGGTGTTTGCCCCTGAGTGACTTAGGGCTGAGTTTCAGTTAAAACCATATAATGTCCCACTCAACTGGTTCTTCAGAGCTCAGGTTGAAACATGCCATGCATACTGTTGGTCCATGTGTGACTCATAACCATTTATGGTCAACCTATGGAACAAGGATATTTTTCTGTAAAGGTCAACCAATCATATTTGCCCAGCTTAGCTTGCTTTAAATGTTAACCAATCATGTAATTTTTATGTAAAAGTTCCTTAAAGTTGTTTGTTCAACACTATAAAAACTGTGCTGATTCTATGCTCAGGGCCTTTTAGCGTCACCAGTTACCACGTGCGCGGAGGACCAAGCTCGAGCTTGCAATAAATGACTCTTTCCTGTTTGCATTGATCGTGGTCTCTGGTGGTCTGTGAGGGGGAGGGGGCATCCGAAAACAGAGTACTTCATCTTTGCTTTGAATGAATTGTGTTCATATCTGTGTATTACATAGGTTTCATTGTCAGATTAATGGATGTTTAGAATACTAGGTTGTGCGCATCTCTCTCTAGTGTTCGGGAAAAACTCCGAATTAGAAAACTACCATTGACCACTGTTGTTTCAAAAAGCAATATCAAAAGGATATCAGTTGTGGCTGGGCAGGTGGTTCAGAGGTAGAATGCTTGCCTTGCATGCATGAGGCCCTAGGCTCAAATGGTGGAGCACTAGCCTTGAGCTAAAGAGCTGAGGGACAGCGCCCAGGCCCAGAGTTCAGGTCCCCACGACCGACAAAAATAAAAATAAAAATAAATAAATAAATAAAAATGTTAAAAATAAAAGAACACTTAAAATGTTTACCAGAAAATTAAAAAAAAAAAATCACTGAAAAATTTGTCATATTAAACACTATTTTCAAGCTTTATGCAAATACCCCCTAAATGTATGACTTTCTTTGACTCTATTGAAATAAAATAGAAAGACCCTTAAAATAGAAAGGCTTAGATTTAGTTCATTTTAAGTGCAAGGCAAGCACTCTACCACTGAGCCACCTTCCCAACCACCTCCTTATTTTTTACTTTGCTTGTGCCTGTGCATATACGTTCACCAATACCGCACTTAAAGCAAACTATAAACAACTCTAAGCCTAAATTCTGTAGTAATCACATTCTATATAACATATATGATTATGAAGTGTAATGGAATCATCTAGAGCACCATGGTTTGCCAACCCGGAAAGAACACTGTCAAGTTCACAACTCAGAACACTTCTCATTCCTTAAAATAAGTTTTAATGGCTGGGTGCCAGTGGCTCACACCTATAACCCCAGCTGTTTAGGAGACTGAGATCCCAGGATAATGGTTCAAAGCCAGCCCAGGCAGAAAAGCCTCATGAGACTCTTATCTCCAATGAACCACTCAAAAACCAGTAGTGGCACTGTAGTTCAAAAAGGTAGAAGAACACTAACCTTGAGCAAAAGAGCTCAGGGACAGAGCCTAAGCCCTGAATTCAAGCTCCATGACCAACAGAAATAAATAACTCAATGGTAAATGAATGAGCCACTTACTATACAAAGGTGCATATTTGTTCTCGGTGTGATGATCAATCAGTTGGAAATAGGTAGAAACTGAGAAGAAACCAATGACCAGAGAGAGCTCTCAGGGTCTGAGTGAATTACATCAGGGATTTTGTGAAGCCTCTGGTGGGTTTTACTAGGTAAGGGCAGTCCTTATGGCAGGGTAGTCCTTTTGTTCAGCCAGTTAGTGGTAGTGATGCAAGTTTGGGATGATCCTTTATGTTTCAGTGCTGGGGATAGCGCTGAAAGCTCCATGCAGGCTAATCAATCACTCTTCCACTATGCTTTACACACCTAAATCAAGGAGAGACAATTTATAATTCCTGAGATGAAGAAATAAGCTAGTCGCATGTCAGAGTGTACATTGGACTGGCCTTGGGTTGGACTGTGATCCCAGTAAAGACATATCCGAAATGGAAGCCAAGTGGTTAGAGTTGCAGGAGTGGGGAAGGCAGCCTTGGGTGAGGGGCAGTCAGTGGTCTTCTGGATTCAAGCAGAGGAGAGAGGGAAGCTGGCCAGGATGGCTCAGGAATGGGCTGGGGTAGAAGCAACAAAGAATGAGTACCAGCCTGTACAGTTGGTGACCAGCAAAGGTGGGCACTGCCCCCATGGGTAAGGCATGGTGCTGACAGAGCCTACTACTGTATTTGCTTTTGATTGTTAAATGTTTAGTATAGAAATGTCTAATTTCAACATATGCTAACAGTGTGTGTTTATGTGCACGCGCATGCCAATAACAGAGCTTGAATTCCCTAGCTGTTTTCCAGATTGCTGGCTCTCTACCCGCTGAGCCTCACTCTCACTTCTGGCTTTATGTTGAATAATTGAAGATTAGAGTCTCTCAGATTTGTCTGCTTGAGCTGGCTCCAAACTATGCTCCTCAGATCTCAGTCTTTTGAGCAGCTAGATTATAGATGTAAGCCACCAGCACCTCGGTGATCTATACTGTTTTCTTTTTTTCCCAGTTGTGTGTCTTGAAGTCTCAGTCTGGGCACTGCTCCTCAGCTCTTCAGCTCAAGGATAGTGCTCTACCATTTAAGCCACAGCGCCACTTCTGGTTTTCTGGTGGTTAATTGGAGATAAGAGTCTCATGGACTTTCTTGCCCAGGCTGGCTTTGAGCCATGATCCTCAGCCTCCTGAGTAGCTAGGATTACAGGTGTGAGCCACCAGCACCCAACTCCTATGCTACTTTTTAACACGGGATTGTATTGAGCATCTCTTTACCTCAAGGGGAAGACTTGGAGGTAGCAAAGGGTGAAGGGACACAGATGGAGTGTTCTGGTGCTATGAGATGGACTCTAAAGCACAGAATAGGGGGTCCCTACAGAGGAGGACCCCAAGAGTCACCCAGGTAAATTTGTATAGGGCTGGGTGGCAGGGCCCCATAACGATTGAGCATAGAGATCACTACTTGGGGAAGGAGAAAGTTGGGATTCTAAAGAGAGTGACAATAGAAGATTGTACATGACTGGGTATGAGTGTGGGGACTGTGTCAAGCATGATGGAGGACAGGACCAGGGCCATTCAGGTGTGAGTTCATCCAGAGGAGTGTGTCAGCCTAGGCATAGCATGGACGGTGGTCGGGTGGGTCTGAACCAGGTGTATGCAGTGGAAGGAGAGCTGAGGTGCACGGTGAGGGACTCATGTTGTGTGGAGATGAATCAGAAGGCTTGAGGGAGGAAGAAGGCCCAGAAATACCAGAGCTTAGAGTTTTGAGGTCGGCAGGAAAGGTAACCACAAAGACCGGGAATGGCTTTAGGAATGGATTGGGAGAGGGGGGGGAGGTTGTCAAGCCATACAAGGCCTGGTAAAGACAGGACTATGGAGTACTTTGGAATGATGGCAGGGTGGTTCAGCAAGTCTCAGTTTCCCCCTTCCCCACCATCCTTTCCTGATGGTACTTAGCCCCATGCTGATCCAGAGACCTTTCTCATGCCCCCATCCCCTTAAGGGAGAGAGAGGGATTTTTTTTTAATGCCTAACAAATATTATGGAGAAAGATGAGGGCTTTAGGGAGGATGGCCCTGACAGAGCAAACAGTTATCTCAGCAGAACGTTTACAAGGTAAATGTGAGTTTAAATGTGAAAATATGGATACTTTGAGAGAGAGAAAAGTTGACCGTGGGGTCGTTGAGAGTTAGTTAAATGCTAACATGAAAGAGGAGAGCTCCAGTGTTGTGGGGCAGGGAAGGTCCGAAGAGAAGAGCAAACAGCAGAAGCATCTCAGGAATGTGGCCTAATGCCAGTCCAGGAAACGATGTGACTTCATATCTTACCTTTCCAGAGAGTCAGAAACATCTCAGTACCCCTGCAATGACTCTGTCCCACATGATCTTCAAGGAGTCCCAGCCTTAACTGACTAATGTATTTTACTGTACAAGAAGTCTGCAGCTATTTCAGAAACTGAAATGGTGGAATATTTGAAATCAACAAACAAAAATCTTTGTGAGCTTCGCTTCGTGTCATCACTACACTCCACACTGACCTTGTACACAACAGAGCTCCTAATTACCTTTTGCCTCTACTATGTGCTTGTATTTGAAGTTGAAAACCACTTTATAAGTGGGTTTTTTTTTCCAGTTGAGACTTTAGATGTATACTAAAAAGGTAAATGTTCTCTCTTTTATTACCTATAAACTTTAGATTCTTTCTGGGGGAACTAGTTCAGGAGATCAGTAAGCATTCCTTCTTGTTACTCCAGTAGGCTGGGTCATGACCAAAGTCATCATCAGTGTTTTGCATTGATGTCACTCAAGGTGGGTCTGGCTTCTGATAGGCCAGCAGAGATCTGTGTGGTTGGGTGGGACTGGCTTCTGATAGGCCAGCACGGAACTGTGGGAGGTTGGGTGGGACTGGCTTCTGATAGGCGAGCAGGGAATTGTGGGGTTGGGTGAGGCTGGCTTGTGATAGGCCAGCAGGGAACTATGGGGTTGGGTGGAGCTGACTTGATAGGCCAGCAGGGATCTGTGGGGTTGGGATGTGGAAAGGGTTTGGAAGGGCACTGGGAGCCCTGCCCTACTTCTCTGTTCCAAAGAAGCCGCCTCCTTCATATAAATTATCTAAAGTGCGATGACTCATCCTACTTCTGTTTAATCACAGATGTGTAAGAAGACATGAGCTGGGTTATTTCCCCTTGAATGGTTTTTGCTTTTAGTTCTGCCTCTTAAACTACAATTAATACAAGTAAGCATGTAGTGCAGGATCAGATGTTGCCTGCAGCACTCTATGCATGGGATGCCTGTATTATATAAAAAAAGAGTAGAATTAATACATTGCCTCTTTTGAGAAACAAGAACTTGTTTGTCCTTTGGGTTAGTGCTTCAGTAGAGACAACACCCAGGCCCTGAATTTGAGTGCCAGTACTGGTGCACACAAAAATGTAACTGGATAAAGTGTTAAGTTGTGTTAACATGGATTCATTCTTTGTCCCCAGTTGTGTCTTTTGGGTTTTTTTTGGGGGGGTGGCTTAAAATTGGAGTTTTGAACTCAAGTCCTCAACACTTGGTAGGCAAACTCTCTACCTCTTGCAACACATCCCCCGCCCTTTTTTGTGCTGGTCATTAGGGGGATAGAATCTTAGGATTTTTTTTTTCCTAGACTCGTATAGACCTCTATCCATCTACTTTCCACATACTTCCGACATAGCTGGGATAACAGGTGTGAACTAGCACATCTAGCTTTGTTGTGGTTGAGATGAGGGTATCGCTGCCTTCTAAGTAGCTGGGATTGCAGCCTGGTTCTAAGTAATTATTGTTAGATAGGCCCATATGGTTACTTGTGAGATTTTTGAATAGTCATAGAAATAAGATAAAGATTATACTATATGAGTATAAGAAGATATACTATATGAGTATACAAAGATTGTATTATATGAGTATTTAAAAAATACTCATCCTTTAAAAAAAGAAAATTGAGAATTTCTTTTCTGTACTTAAGTTTCACAAAAATGTGTTTATTTGCTTGATGTCATTTTTAACTGTTTCTTTGGGTTTTCAGTAAAATACTTAGTTACAGTCTTTCACTTATTCTGCTAGTGGGGGGAGTTGGGGTTATGCCACAATAAGTTAAACCTGCTACCTTTGCTGATTGCTCCCACCCTCCTCCCTCCCTTACTCCTTCCCTCCCAGGCTTGCTTCCACCAGAAGCTGCTGCACAAATGCGCCCAGGTAAAGATGAGGAGAAGGTAGAGAATAGAGAGTGCTGGCCAGAGACCAAGGAGCCAATTTACTTTTTGCCTTTCTCTCTGCTGACAAAGTCTGCCTGTAAGTAATAAAAACCACTGATCTTTACCATTTGAGTGGATAAATTTTTTGGTGTATGAAATATACCTCAATAAAGCTATAAGAAGAGAGAGAGAGAGAGAGAGAGAGAGAGAGAGAGAGAGAGAGAGAGAGAGAGAAGAGAGAGAGAGAGAGTCTGCCTGTCAGAAATCTGAAGGATTTAGAAAACATTAGAGACCACTCACCTCTTCCTGGCTCCCAGACTTCTGCCAGTAGTAGGTGCTGACTATAGATGGATCTAGGACGGGTCATGTGTTAAAGACTTAGCTCCCAGGTGCTGCTGGGAGATGGTGGTAGCTTTAGGACTGGGCCTAGTAAGATCCCTTTGGTCATTGTGGATGACTCTCAAAGAGGGTTGTGAGACACTGGGTTCTACCTCTCACTTCCCACTTTCTGGCTGGTGATGTGAGCAGCCCTGGGCCACCACATGCCTGGTGCTTCCATGCTCTGCCTCACCACGGACTTAAAGGCAATGAAGCCAATGAACTATGGACTGAAACCTCTAAAATTGCATGTCAGAGTAAACCTGTGCTCCTTATAAGTAGATTGTTTCAGGGTTTTCTGTTGTTATTGTTGTTGGTCATGAGGCTTGAACTCAGGACTTGGATGCTGTCCCTGAGCTGTTTTGCTCAAGGCTAGAGTTCTAACACTTTAACCATAGCTCCACTTCTGGCTTTCTAATGGCTAACTGGAGATAAGAGTATCACAGAATTTCTGGCTTGGGCTAGCTTCCAACTTCGATCCTCAGATCTCGGGCCCCCTGAGTAGCTAGGATTACAGGTGTGTGACTGCCAGCACCCAGCATGCCTCAGGTATTTTGTTACAGTGGTGGGAAGTTGACTAACAGAGTGTGACTGACAGACACTTCCCAGGGCAGTACATGCAAGGAAAACGTGGGTATGTATGTGTGCCTTAGAATTTGTAATTATGTCTAGTGGCTCTCACCTGTAATCCTACCTACTCAGAAGGTTAAGATCTGAGGGTCAAAATTGTGAGCCCAGGCAGGAAAGTCCACAAGACTCTCATCTCCAATTAACTACCAGGAAACCAGAAGTGGCCTGTGGCTCAAAGTGGTAGAGCTATAGCCTTGAGCACAAAGAGGCTCAGGGACAGTGCTCAGGCCCTGAGTCTAATTCCCACGTTAAAAGAGAGAGAGGGAGGGAGGGAGGAAGGGAAGAGGGAGAGAAGGAAGGAAGGAAGGAAGGAAGGAAGGAAGGAAGGAAGGAAGGAGAGTAATTATGCCGAAAATTGAATTAAAAAAAATTTAGTTGGCACTGGTGGCTCACGCCTGCTACTCAGGAGGCTGAGATCTGAGGATTGCAGTTCAAAACCAGACCAGGCAGGAAAGTCCATGAGACTCTTATCTCCAGTAAACCACTCAGAAAACTGGAAGTGGTACTGTGGCTCAAGTGGTAGAGCAATAGCCTTGAACAGAAGAGCTATGGGACAGTGCCCAGGCACAGAGTTCAATCCCCACGACTAACAAAAATAAAAAATACATAAAAGGTCACACAGAATAAGAACAACACTTTACCTTTTGATGAATGTCTGCCCAGGAGAAACATTGTCCCTGCTGAAACCTGGGGCTCAAGGATGCTGAGGAGCTGTTGAGTCACCAAGCAGAAGAGACCTCAGCACCATGAGCACCTGCCACCATGAACCCCACACTCACACTGGTGGTCCATGCATCCAAGGGCCTGAGCATACCTCTCTGCTTGGGGAGATGGGTGGGGCTACAGGAAATGATGGCCTGCAGAGGAAGTAGAGACCCAGCTTCATACATCTCCCCTTCACACTCAGGCCACTCTGCTGGAATAGAAGGAAATGGAACAGAGACAAGAGCACTACCCCGATGTGCTAGGGACTGAGTATCAGCCTCACCCCAGAAGCCCTTGTTCCTCTCATTCTGAGTGACCATAGGGCAATATGGCAACAATAGAGGGAGGAAATCCATGGAGAATAATGTACCATGTTCTGAAAACAAGGAAACATTTGTACCAAGCCTGCAGAACAGCATATAGGGAGGTGGTTTCTTGGTCCGTGTTCTGTGCTGTGGGAAACACCAGGGTAGAACGCAGCTTTGGGGTAATGTGTGAGGCCCTGGATTCCATTTCTAGCATTGTAAGAACAGATATTAAGCAAAACAAAATACTGATGCAGAGTAATCTACAAAGACATAGAAGTTATTTAGTTCACACTTCTAGAGGGAGCAAAATCCAGGAGGAGGGCACCAATCTGACCTGCTGGTGAGGGGCTTTGTTGCATAACTGAGGGCATGATATGGTGAGACACAAACAGCTAGCTGGAGAGAGCTTGCTCCTTCATAATCTGCTGATTTGTGAATGGATTAATCCATTCTAGGGGGCAGAGCCCCAACCAGGTGCTTCTTAAAAGCCCTCTCTCCCCCAACATGGCATTTTGGAAATAACACACTACTGAACCTGTGAACCACCCTTTAATGATGGAAGTTCAGGCAGCCATATTAGAGCCAGCTGGTAGGATATTTGGTGTGATTGATGCCTGCTCACGTGGCTGCAGCCAGCATTCCCAGGGGATTAGCCTGGTTTTTTACCTTCCTTCCATCAAGTGCCTGAAGGCTTTTTGGTCTTTACATTCCACCAAAAGCTAAGAATGTTGGAATTTCAGTATAATGACTTGTCAAGCTATCCTGGTGGGCCAGGCCTTACTAGCATTCCTTAGATAACAGCTCACCCACTGAGCCTGGGGTCAGATCTCAGTTCAGAACAACCAAATTAAATCGCAGGATTTAATCCATTACAAAGTACTTATGATTGGTCGTCTGGTCCTCAGATCAGCCCCTATGGGGTGGTCCCTGTGCACCCATCACCATTGCTCTCAAGGGAGGGGGCAGTACCTGAAACAATGCATTCCATGTTCATGTTGTAGATGTGTATTAATATACACAGCAGGGATTATATTGTGTGTGTATTCATGTATGTGTGCACACACATGTGAGAATAGACACACTTGTCAGCCTTTTTCACAAATGGATTGTGAATATTCTTTTCATCTCTCAAGTGTTCAAAAAATATCTCCTTTCCTTCCTTTTTCTTCCTCTCTTACTGTATTTTTCATTATTCCTTGATTCTTGTATTATTAAATGTTTAAACCATGATGAGATATTACCTCTCTCCAGCTATTAGCAAAAAGATGCAGACACACACTCACACACACACACACCAGCCTGGCGCACCCAGCCCTAGAAGGGCACATAGGCAGCAAAGATGGCACTGAGAGGGAGTTGAGTGGGCAGAGCCCAATTTACTGTAGAGCACATGGGCAGCAAAGATGGCACTGAGAGAGAGTAAAGTAGGCAGAGCCCAATTTGCCTTACTTTCAGTGTGTAACCACCAAGTGGAAGCTTACATGCATGATAGGGTGTGACCTAGACAGTGATTGGTTCCTCTTCCTCCCCTGCCATGCCACCTGCTCTTTTTTGGCTTTAAAAAGGGCTACTCTCTGTTAATAAACGAGTTTTCTTTCATGCTTGATTTGGCTCGCCGCTATGTCTAATTGTCTCCCAGGCTGAGGGAGGCTGGGGAACGGGTGAGCAACACACTTACCATTCCTCGGACCCCGTCCATCTTTCATGGGATGGACAAAGACCCAACATCTGGCACCCAACATGGGGCACGAAAGGAAAAGATACCAGCCAAGGTTAAGCGGATTCTTGGGGTAAGTGAAACACTTAGTATGGGTAATGCTGTATCACAGAAGAAGGAGGAGGAGGCAACATTAGGCCTAGAAGGAGTACAGGAGGACTTGGGAAGTGAGAAGGAAAAAGAACAGGTCAAATTTGACCGAGAACACACTGAAACATACACAGTGGAAGTCAAAACGAGGGTGAAAGTTACCCGCTCTGACTCAGGTGATCCTGATGGTCCTAGGCCCCCTCCATATTCCTCCAATTTGATGGGAGGTACGGCACCGTACAAGACCTGCAAGAGGGACTTGCAAGACCCAGACCCCTACCAACATTCCATGGAGGGGCCGAGGGCTGGGGAAGTAACCTACTTGGAGACCTACACTGGAAAGGAAGGGCCACCCTAGAGCCCAGACTCTAAGCCAAAGGATTCGCTTCCCCAAGCATATCTATTCAATCTGTCACCAGGGGCTAACAGGCCTTGGAATGGTATCCATGGGAAGCTAAGGATCTTAAAGAGCTCTGCAAAGTGGTGGCAGAGGATGGCCTGAACTTATCACCCATGTGTTCCTAAGGACTGGCAGGATGTGGGCAAAGCCATCTTTACTAGTTCTCAGTTTATTAAATGGTGTGCTTTCTTTAAGGAGGAATGCAGATTGCAGGCACAGAATAACCGACAGGCTCAACCCTCAATACCTATTACTTATGCCATGAATGCTGACCACTGCATGGCCTGTGCGGAATTGAGAAAGAGTTCCCTAGGCAGATGGATGTTGGCCTCGCAGGATGTGGGAACGCAACAGCACCAGTCCCAATCATTAGCTTTAGCTTTACAGGCTCAGATGTAGCTTTAGAGTCTACAATGACTGAGGCTATTACTCAGGTGATGGCAGCCCAGGGCCAGGGAACCCCAAGACCATCGGGGAGAAGGATTTGTTTTAAATGCCGGCAGGAGGGGCACTATAAGAGGGACTGTTTACAACAATCCCCCACCAATGGCCTGAGGGCAAACCTCCCCCTACACCCTGCCCCAGGGGCAGGGAGAGATACAAGTTTGATTTAGATGGGAAGCCTTTAAACTTGGGGAGGGGCATCAACCAGCACAGTTAACTCAAGGAGGAACCCCTCTGCTGTGAGGCCCAGGCAGCCTTGTGGCAGGGTGACCCAGGGCCATTGTAACTTTCATAATTACAGAGAAGAACATAGGGGACCTGCTCGGGTACACCCCCAATCCTAAAGGCCACTGCCCCATCCCCCAGTACCTTCCATTAGGTGGAAGCTGGGAAGCCCAATCTGGGTGGAGCAGTGGCCATTGACCAAACCTAACACACCCATATTTGTTATTCAAAAAGCCTCTGGGGCTTGGCATATGCTCCAAGACCTAAATGAAAGGATGGAGCTAGTAGGAACGCTTCTAAGCAACATGCCCTGGACTCCTGCTATACCTTCAGAATATACCTTGGTTGTGAAAGATTGTTTTTTTTCTATCCCCCTAGTTACTATGGGCAGGAGATTTGGATGTGTTATTCCCATAGGGGAGACAGCTCCCATTTGGATCCCTGCCAGGAGCCTTAAATTTTTACCCATTTCCTCTATACCGGAGGATGCCCAAGGATAAACTAATCAAAAATGAAAGAAAAAATGGCTATGGTGGCCAAGGCTTGTGTTTAAAAGAGAAAAGCCAGAAAGATAACTACTAACCATCCCCAAGGGCAACGAGCCCTTGAGAAGCTCTTGTGTTCTCTAACAATTGCAGATGGTGATACTCCAGCTGTTGGCTGACCCTCCCAGTCCTGGCAATGGCCCTATGGAATCTGCATCAACTTCAACTGGTGACCTGGGCAGTGATCAGCACTGGCAATGCAGAAATAATCAATAGCAGCACAAGAGAAGCTGTCTCTTTGACCTGGTGGCCTCACCTTCATTTTGATCACCACCCTATGTCATTATGTATGGACTGGTTAATAATTATTTTAATGTTACCTGCTTTAATTGTTCTTTTACTAATTGCTTGTATAGTGGCATTGAATCCATACTTATTGTTAAACAATCACCTTTTATTATTCTTAGATCTTTTCCAACCCCACAGGCAAATAGCTGGATTAGAACAAGCCCATCTCTGGATTCCGAAGGGGCAAAGACTGCTATCCCATCCTTCACTAATGTTAAAGGACTGGTAATGACATTTCCTGGCCTGGTAATGCTTTTGCTCATGGTTTTTCTATGCCTTCCTTGCATTATACGTGCACTGCAAAACTCTTATGAGCTTAGCCAGCCAGTTACATACGATCAAGCTCCAAGCGAATGAATTTTCCCACAAGAGGAATCGCAGACAGAGACGGGTCAGAGGATGTGTCAGTCTGACCAACCTAAGAGAGGGCCTTCAGCTTCGCGCTGAAGAAGTTCCCGATGACAGGTAAGGCAGACAAGGCGATCCACCCAACCTAAGACAGGAGGGTTCACTTCTTTAAACAAAGACGGGGCAGATGATGTTGGGAGCCATTGGGAGCTGACAGTAAAGCTCAAAGGTCATATTGACCCCTGTGTTCACTTAAAGGCACATGCAAGGAACTGGCTTACTTAAAAGATACCAGGTGCCCAGGATTTCTTTGCTATGTCTGCAGTTTGTTTTAAATTTTCCTTGTTTTTCTGGACTATAGTAGAATGGCTTGAGTGTGAGGGCCCATGAGGATGCACCATGCTGCAAGTATGGAATTCCCAATACCCAGGCTGCTCCCATGTTCTGAAGAGGACGACCTTATGAGATACTGACTTTTATATATGCCCAGGAATTAATTGAGCTGCTTCGGACATTTCTAACTGTAGTGGGGCTGATGTTTATTACTGTGCTAAGTGGGGATGTGAGGTAACTGGGACAGGCTCTTAGATCATGCACAAGGGCCCTCCCTATCCTTGTCTGGCGAATCTCAACCCCCAGACTTGCCTCGAACCCCCTGCATGGCCAATGCTATTCTTACCAATGTAATCCTGTTAAAAAAAGGGGCAGGGGGAATCTGCAGGGCACATGGGCAGCAAAGATGGTGCTGAGAGGGAGTTGAGTGGGCAGAGCCCAATTTACTGTAGAGCACATGGGCAACAAAGATGGCGCTGAGAGAGAGTAGAGTGGGCAAAGCTCAATTTGCCTTACGTTCAGTGTATAACCAGCCAGTGGAAGCTTAGGTGCATGATAGAGTGTGACCTTGAAGTGATTGGTTCCTCTTCCTCCCCTGCCATGCCATCGTCTCTTTTTTGGCTTTAAAAAGGGTTGCTCTCTGTTAATAAGCAAGTTTTCTTCCATGTTTGATTTGGCTCCCCGCTGTGTCTGATTGTTTCCCGGGCTGAGGGAGTCTGGGGAATGAATGCCGCATTTACCTTTCCTCAGACCTCATCTGTCTTTCGTGGGATGGACAAAGACCCAACAATCCCTGTAATCCTAGCTAAACTCACAAGCCAGGTCCTAAAAGCCAGCTTAGGCAAGAAAATCCATGAGAGCTACCTGCAACTCACCACCAAAATTTAGTACTAGGGCTGTGGCTCAAATAATAGAGCACTAGCTTTGAGTTTAAAAAAAAATAAAAACTCAAGAACAATGCCCAGGCCCTGAGTTCAAGCCCCAGAACCAACACACACACACACACACACACACACACACACACACACACACACACACACATTCTGCTGAGAAGAATAGAGAGAAAGAGAAACTCCCAGATCGCATTGATGGGAATATGAACCAGGTATAGCCATTATGGAAAAGAGTATGGAGGTTCAAAAAAAAAATCCCCAAACCTTAAATATAGGCCTCCTATGTACTTTAGCAAAACCCTCATACCTGTGTATAGACACCAAGAAAATGAAATGAACATTGGCACTCCCACAGTTCACAGTGGCCAGGATGTGGAGTCTGACATAACTGTCCATTGGTACATGGATGAATAATGAAAGCATGGTGTTTAATATACCTGTGAAAACTATTTAGCCATAAAATGGATTCAGTCCCATCATTTGGCACAACATGGATGGAACTGGAGGACATTGTGGTACGTGAAATAAGCCAGGTACAAAAAGAGACAGTGTGATCTTGCTCATAGAATGGAGTCCTTTTTATGGATGGACCCTGGTTTAACTATCCTGTCTGCTATTAGAGGATGTATTTTTCACTATGTTTGAATGTTTTTTAAAAGTTTCCTGTGGAGCTTGAACTTAGGATCTGGGCTCTGTCCCTGAGCTTTTGTGTTCAAGGCTAGCACTCTGCCCACTTTGAGCCACAGCTCCACTTTTGTTTTTTCCAGTGGTTAATTAGAGATAAGAGTCACATGGACTTTTCCTACCCCCACTGGCTTCAAACCTACATCCTCAGATTTCAGTCTCCTGAGTAATCCTGCTAGGTTTACAAGCATGAGACACAGTACCTGGCTCTTTTGAACATTTTTATGATTGTATTCTCTGGGTAAATATCTAGAAGTTGGCATGGTGGCTAAGGAGTATGCATCTGTCTGTCTACCCATCCATTTCTCTGTTGCTTATGTTGGAGGACAGTGAACCCAGGGCCTTACACATGCTCTGTAAGTACTGTAGTATTGAACTACATCCTCAGCAATTTACATTTTAAGAACTTTTCACAGAGGTTAATTGTACAAGGAAATTTCATTGTGATATTTATAACGGATATAATGTACTTGGATCAAATTCACTTCCTTTATATTACTCCTAATCAATTCATATTTTGATACATTTGCTATCTCCAAAGGCAAAGGATTTCACATACCAACCTGAAATTCACACATCTTCATTATAAAAAATGGTCCATTGAGCTGGGGTGCAGCTTAGTGGTAGACAGTACTTCCCTAGCATATGTGAGGCTCTAGGTTCCCCTGTCCTGCCACAAACCAAAATAGATTGATTCGTGTGTGTGTGTGTGTGTGTGTGTGTGTGTGTACACACTGATACAAAGGCTTGAGTTCTTGCTTGGCATTCTTGCTCAAGGCTGGTGCTCTACCACTTGAGCTGTGCTTCTACTTCCAGCTTTTTTGTGGTTAATTAGATATGAATTAATGTGATTCAGCTGGCTCTAAACTATGATATTCAGATCCCAGCCTCTTGAGTGGCTAGGATTTTGGGCGTGAGCCACTGTTGCCTAGCTCAAGGTTGAAACTAATATGTAGTGATTTGATATGTGAAAAACTGCTCATCAGTGTTGTTTAAATTTGGGGGAACAGTTTTGTTTTTTTTTTAATATACTTTTTCTCCATTTGTTGTTTCTTTCCTTTTATGCTTGCTACGGTTCAAGTGAAGGTTTACAATTTTTATAACTTCACGTATTTTAAATTTTCTGTTTCATCCCACTGCTTTAAGTATAATTAAGATTCTAATGTAATCTTATCACTATTAATTATTGTCATTCCACTATTAACCTTTTCATTATCCCATTATCATTTTGTTTGATTGTTTGGTACCATTTTCATTATTCCCTGTGGCATCTCATAATCATTTAATTTCTCTTTAAAATGCTACCTTCAGTGTTACTCTTCTCAAGAGAAGAAACTTACAACCCTCAATTAAACATTCTCCCAAGCAGCTAACCCTTGCTTTTTCACACCAATCATTTCCTTTCACACCAATCATTTCCTTTCACTTACCTAATTTTAGAAGATTCTAAACTGCTAATTGAAGGTTTTCTTACAAACTTAGAAAAAAAAATAGCCCTTTATAAAAGGATTGCCTGTAGCCCAGGAGTTTATCTGTTAATTTGCAAATGAAAGAGTAGTCTTGGTGAGAAAAGGTGTCATTGGACTTGGGGAAACTATGCTCTAGCAGGTAATTTACAAATGGAGGATAGAAAATAGTGCATAGAGACATAAATTATAAGAAGCCAGTACCACAACTTTGCAAAAATTTCTAGGCATGAGTGTCTGACACCTGTAAGCCCAGCTACTTAGGAAGTTGAGATCTGAGGAGTGCGGTTCTAAGCCAGCCTGGGCAGAAAAGTCTATGTGAGACTCTTATCTCCAGTGAACCACCAAAATCAAGAAATAGAGTTGTGACTCCAGTAGTAGAGGGCTAGCCTTGATCATAAAAGGTTAGGAACATTTCCTAATCCCTAGTTCAATCTCTCTCTCTCTCTCACTCAAAATGATTTGAAGCCAGTCTGGACAGAGAAATCAGACTCTATCTTCAACTAACCAGCAAATAGCTGAAATTAGATATGTGGCTGAAGTGGTAGAGTGCCAACTTGGAGCAAGAGAGTTCAATATTGAGAATTTAAGCTACAATACTGACACAAAAGAAAATAGGAGAATTAATAAAAACCAAAATCCTCAGATCTCAGCCTCCTGGGCAAGTAGGTTGACGACTGAGCCACCAGTGCCTGGCCTAAGAATGATTTTCTAAGAACAGACAGAAAATCTGAAAGGAAACATGGGAAATTGCTTTACTGCTATTGAGGTCACAGCTCAGGCCCAGCAAGCTGACAGTTTTGTTTTCTTGTTGTCCCACTATGTCCTCCTTAAGTTCATGTATTTATTTTTTTATTTTGCAGGTCCCCGTTCGCTACTTCTTTCCTATCTCTTTCTTTCTTAGACCATATATTCCAAAGATAAATGCAAGCAAAAATCACTTAGTTGTTCACGAGCAGACTCTTATCCATGGCCATATCTGATGAGGGACGGGGTGGCTAGACTCAGGGATCTGTCTTTGCGACCTGCCCAGCAGACATGTTGTCCCCATGATCCTCAAGGGCACTTAGCTGGCTTTTGAAATAGAAAGTGTACATCCTGGTGTATTTCAAAATTCGACCTTTGTTGTGCAATACTGTGTCATGAAAACAGTGATTTTTGTTTGTTAATCCGCAGGGAACTAGATACATGTAGAAATCAAAACGTTAAGAGACTGAGCAGTACTTAACTTTGTTCTAACCCTCTCTTGGAACACCTGCTCCATGCCAGTAACTGGTGTGTGTGTGTTGTGTGTGTGTGTGTGTGTGTGTGTGTGTGTGTGTGTGTGTGAAAGAGAGAGAGAAAGAGAGAGAGAGAGAGAGTGTGTCCTGTCAGACTTGAACTAATGTCTGGGTATCTGGTCTGAGCACTGTCCCTGAGCTCTCTTACTCAAGGCTATCACTCTACCACTTGAGCAACAACTCACCTCTGGCTGTTTTGGTGGTTAATTAGAGATAAGAGTAACCATAGACTTTTCTGCCTGGGCTGTCTTTGAACCCTGATCCTCATATCTCAGCCTACTAAGTACTAAGATTAGGTGCCACCACTGCACAGCTGTTCCAACTGTTTTAAGGTTGGAAGTTAACATAAGGAGAAAGCAAGACATCACCAAGACCCTTAAGCCTCTAGCAAAATTTACCTAGAGAAAATTCACCTTTTTCTCACTGTACTTATATGGGGCAAGACATTGAAAGGGCAAGCCATATTGGTAAGCTGAATTCCAAATTGTAAAAAAAAAAAAAGAGAGAAAGAAAAAAAATCAAGTCATATGACATGTTTTTGCGCGTGAAAAAATCAAGGGCTAGAAATGTAGTAGAGTGCTTGCGTAGATGCATGAGACCCTGGGTCATATTCCTCATTACCACATCCAGAGAAAAAGCCAGAAGTGGCTCTGTGGCTCAAGGCCCTGAGTTCAAACCCCAGGACTGGCAAAAAGAAAATCAATATGGTTTGGTTCCTGATCTCTGGCTTGTTTTATTCACGCCAGTTAAATTCTCTTTGTGTAACTGGCAGATTACCCGCTCCCCTCCCAGGCTCACTAATTCCAGGAGGAAATGAAAGCAGACCTACTCTAAGCGAGGGAGAAATCTTACTCTGAGAAGGGCTTTGAAGATGGTTTTCTCATCTGCTTTTTATTTTTGTATGCAAGTAGGGCCCTCTGCAGTTCATCTTATTTCTGTTTTTAGCCAAGAAATACTTTGGCTCATAAAAATAGAATAAAATCTCCCAGTTCAGAGTGACACAAATACAGAGGTTAGCCATTTGAGCTCTTTGAAATGAAGTCACTTTTTTTGTTTGGGATATAAAGGTACCCCTTTTCTCTCCTTCTCCTGATCTCCCCCACATCATCACTCTCCAGGTCATTAAACTTGAAATGTCACCTTTAGTCCTGCCCTCTTCATCTTCTTCTTACTTACTCATTAGCTAATTGCAAGTCCAGAAAAATGATGCGATTTTGCAGTGATTTTTAGGAGCTTCTCTTTGTAAAAAGTCACTTTCCCAGCTCCAAACTCTCAGAGCATGTTGTTGGCTAATCTCCAATGTACCAGTAAAAAAGCTGGGCTGGAGGCATGGCTTAGGTTGTAAAGTGCCAACTGCAAGCCAGCCCAGCAAGTGTGAGGTCCTGAGTTCAAACTCCACCAAAAATATGAATCTTATATGATTCAATCTAATATTTAACTCAAAACATAAAAGCTATTTGTTTACATTGTTTGTGTTTCAAATTTTACATGTTAAAATGAATTTCCCAAGTCATGGTATTAGGCAGGCCCTGGAGAAGTTAGGTCTTGAGGGTAAAACTTCATTTATGAATGAGGTGAATATCTTAAAGAAGACAGTTGGGTGCTGGTGTCACATGCTTGTAATCCTGGCTACGCACAGGAGGCTGAGATCTGTGGTTCAAAGCCAGCCAGGGCAGGAAAAGTCCATGAAACTTTTTATCTCCAATAAACTACTCAGAAAAAGCAGGATGTGGTGCTGTGGTTCAAGTGGTAGAGTACTAGCCTTGAGTATAAAACTCAGGGACAGGGCCTAGACTCTTAAATTCAAGCCCTAGAACAAGTACAAAATGGAGGAGGAGGGAGAGGAAGAGGAAGAACAGGGGAAGAAGAAAGGAAGAAGGAAGGAAGGAAGGTAGGTAGGTTAGTTGGCTGGCCCTCCCCAGACATCCAGTCCCCTCTCCCCACCTTGAGCCAGAACTTGAGGCTCCAGATCTGTAAAAAGTAAATGTTGCATTCCACAGCCTGTATTTTAGCGGAGACAGCCCTGCTCTTTAGATTGAGATCTCCTGAGTATCCAAACCATGCTTTATGTTTCTTTCTCCACAGCTCCCAACATGAAGCCCAGTGCAGTTTCCCAGGATCTGAGCCTTGAATTGAGTTAACAAATGAATGCATAGTTAAGCAAAATAATTACATGGATTGCATTAATTATGAGATGGAAGCTCCCTTGCTCTCTGCTTCTGGTCTTTTCTTCTTTCAGCTGAACTGACTAATGGATTCCTCCATGCCCTGCGCAGTTCTGAACACAGATATGGTAGAAATGGTCACTCAGCCTCATCCATCCACCTGTGGGCTTTGGAGTTGTTTGTGAGCCTGCACCCTGGGCAGATGTGGTGTGCAGTGTGCAGATATGAGCTGAGGTGTTGGGACAGCCTCTTGGTGGCTGACAGGACTGCATACCATGAGAGACACCAATGGCCATCATCTTTCATTTGCTTCTCTTCCCCTCTGGTCCATCTGAAGCCAGGGTCTGAGAGCCACAAAGCTGTTGAGTGCTGGGTGTGTGTTGAGGGATGGGAGGGATCCCAGTAATCTCAGATGTGCCACTCACTCTGCAGCTGTGTGTTCTCCTCTCCCTAAATCTCATGGCTATTCGCTCTCTTGTTCTCTCTCAGGCACCCCATTACATATAGTTGATATGAACTCCACACCTCAACTGGGCTGCCCAGTGCGCATGGTACAGATAGCCTTAATTTGCCCAGCTGTAGACCTTCTAGAAAAGAGGTTGAGCTTAGCCATTCTGCATATCAGCATCTGTACAAACTGATTTGCAGCTGGGCATGGTTTCACACACCTGTTATCCTAGCTATTACTAGATACTGCACCTGGTTTGCTAGCACATTTGGCACAGATGTGACTGGCAGTTTTTAGAGCTAAACCCCAAATAGAATTGTTCCCAACTTCATTGGAACATTACAGAATAACTGCATTTGGGTAGTAAACACAATCTCAGCTGCTCCCTTTAATTAAAATGCACTCCTTTATATAAACAGTGTTTAGACTGTATGAGTAAACATGGTATCGGGGAACGTTCTAGAAGTAGAAAGGCTGAGGGAGTGGTGAAGGTATTTGAAAGCAGGGCTGGGGTTTGACTTCCTAGGGCTAGGCCCAGGTGTTGGCAGGGAATCAGGTATTGTAGCCATGAACTCTGGCAGTCAAGTCACTCTTTCCACTAAGGGTTTAAAAATATAAACACACTTTGATGTTAAAGGAGAAAGCAAGTGTGCATAGAAAATATGTACTCTATTCATTTCTTCTGGGGTTTCCATAGTATTTCTTAGCATAAAAGGCATGGATATCTTACTGCCTGTTATTGTTTTGCAAGAAAAATGGGTGTAAGTTATCCATTTAGATTTGGGGAGGGAAGGGAAAGTTCAAATGGTTCTTCCAGATAAGGCCTTTTATCCCCTGTTCTGTAGTCGTACAAGTAAACAAATATCACATTGCCTTATTACACTCCCACCAACAATGCAGTAGGGTTCCCTTCTGGTCACATCCCCTCCAGCATCTGTAGTTGTTAGATTTCTTGATTACAGCCATTCTAACTGGGGTGAGGTGGTATCTCAATGTTGTTTTGATTTGCATTTCTTTTATGGTGAGAGAGGTTGAGCATTTCTTCATGTGTCTATTGGCTACACTTCTTTCCTCTTCAGAGAACCTTCTATGTAAGTCTTTAGCCCACTTATTTATTGGACAGTTGTTTCTTTGAAGATTTGTTTTGGGGGCTTTAATTTTTTAAGTCCCAGGTATATTTTAGGTATGATACCCTTGTCTGTTGTATGGCTAGTGAAGCTCTCCCAATCTGTGGGCTATTTATTGATCTTTGCCATGCAGAAGCTCTCCAATTTCATGCAATCCCATTTGTCCAACATTTCTTTGATTTGTTGTATGTATGGATCTGTATTAAGAAAATTTTGGCCTCTGCCAAGGAGACCTGGGGTTTCTCCTATTCCATCCTATAAAGTTTTTGGAGTTTCAGCTTTGACTCTGAGGCATTTGGTCCATTTGGAGTTGTTTCTGATCTAGATATAGTTTTCTACAAGTAGTTAACCAATTTTGCCAGCACCATTTACTGAAGAGGCTCTCTTTCTTCCATTCTATTTTTTTAGCTCCCTTATCGAAGATTAGATGACTATAGGTCTTTAGGTTCATTTCTGGGTTTTCAGTTCTATTTCATTGTTCCTGGGGTCTGTTCTTGTGCCAGTACCAAGCTGTTTTGATTATGATGGCCTTGTAGTAGAGTTTGAAATTTGGTACTGATATTCCTCTAGCACTGTTAATTCTTATCAAGCATTGTAGCCACCTCCTTTGTTCCCCTCCCCATCCTTTCCCATCCCCTCTGCCCGTTCTTGCAATACTTCTTCACACCTACATCCCTTCCCCACTGTGCCAAAGTTGTAAAGTTCGTTTTTCGATTTGTACATCTCTTGTACCTCTCATTGTTGCAATGGGTCCACCTGTATATGTATTTAAACAATTTGGTTTTTCCATTTCCCTCCACAAATTATACCAACCTCAAATACAATGAAAGCAGGGGTTATACCGTAGGGAGGGACATGCAAAGCAAGAAAGAAATATCATATAAATATGTTAGAAAGAGTAGCAAGCAAGAAAAAAAACATTTGAGACCTTACCTTGAGGTTCATTTTGTTTAACACTAACTTATCTGATCGTTTCTGCTTGTTACTAGTTATTGCAAATAAGGGAAACTATGTTCCCCTTATTTGATTCTTTGTGCCTGGCTTACTTCACTTAATATAATTTTTTCTAAGTCTTTCCATTTCCTAACAAATGGGGTGATGTCATTCTTTCTGATGGAGGCATGGATTTCCATTGTATGTATATACATATAACATTTGCTTGATCCATTCACCTACTGAGGGGTATCTGGGTTGGTTCCATATCTTAGCTAGAGTGAACAATGCTGTGATAAATATGGTTGTGCTGGTAACTTTGATATGACCTTGTCTGTGATCCGTTTGGTAAATGCATGTAAGTGGGATTGCTGGATTAGAAGGAAGCTCTATATGGAGTCTTTTGAGGAACCTCAATCTGCTTTCCAGAGTGAATAAGTCTACACTCCCACCAACAATGCAGTAGGGTTCCCTTCTGTCCTCATCCCCTCCAGCATCTGTTGTTATTAGAGTTCTTGCTTATAGTCATTCTAACTGTGGTGAGGTGGTATCTCAAAGTTTGATTTGTATTTCTTTTATGGCTGAGGTTGAACATTTCGTCATGTGTCTATTGGCCATCCTTCTTTCCTCTTCAGTTAAGTTTCACTGTAAGTCTTTAGCCCACTTATTTATTGGGCCGTTGTTTCTTTGAGGATCTTATATGGTCATCTGTGCACGGGAGTAGGTAACAACGCTCCATAGGAAATGTACTCATTACTTTGCTCATGTAACTGTAATTTTTCTGTACCGTATTTTTAAAATAAAATATATACAGAAAAGAAATGTGTGTGTGTGTATGCTTGTGTGTATGCTATGCATTATTTCCCAAGGGTAGGTGAATTAAAAGTAGGAAAAAATAGGAATTATAGGAGAAAGAGACGTTTTGTGTTTAAGGATAAGGGTTCAATACACTATAGGAGTTTCTACAAATAAGAGTACATTGAAACACTAAAGGCACGGTCAGTATGTAGTTTTAGGGGAGTGATATACAGAACGCATTATACTAAGGGGAACATGAAGCATGAGACCAATCTCATTCATCACCTGTCTCCAAATTATGGTCAGTAATCACCCCAATTGGTAAAAAGTAGAATGAGAGAATAATGCTGTTTCCAATGTGTGGGGGGTAGCAAAGATGGCCCTGAGAGGAAGTTGAGTGGGCAGAGCTGGATTTGTTCAGATTCAGTGTGTAAACAACTCATGGAAGCTTAGGTGCATGTTAAGGTGTGGTCTTTCAGTGATTGGTTGATCCCATTTCCTCTCTTCTCATCCAGTATTTTGCTTTAAAAAGGGGATGCTCCCTGCTTGGTTTGACTCCCTGCTGCATCTGATTGTCTCCTGGGCTAAGGGAGGCTGGGGAACGGGCAAGCGGCCGCACTTCGCACTTACCTCTCCTCGGACCCCGTCGGACGAAGCCCCAACACCAATGCAGGTCAGACCTAAGAATATGGACTGGAAAAACAAAGGCCATGTTGAGAGAGCAGGTTTTATACTAGCAATGAACTGGTGGCTAAGATCACATTTCTAACAGTAAATACTCACAATATGTAATGTGTATGTTCATCTATGTTTGTATGAATTCTTGAGTTAAAAGTATGGTCTACAGCTTAGACTCCACACTCCCAGAAAACATTTCCAGTTTAAAAGTTGATATTCCTGGAAAAAGAAAACCTAAGAATATAAAGGAGGCTGAGAATATCAGATTGCAGTCTGCCTGGGTAGAACAATATTTGATACACTCTATAATTAACCAGCCATAAGCTGGACTGGAAGCATGGCTCAAGTGATGGAATATTCATCATGAGCAAGATTGTTGAATAAGAGCTTGAGGCTTTTGCATACATACATACAAGCAGGCACATACACACATAGGCACACAGATACACAAATGAAACAACACTCAGAATGTGTAGAAAGTTTGGAAAATAATAGAAAATATGCCCTACGACTATAATCAAGTGATGATTTTTGAGTATTAGAAAGTCCTCAAGTGAAATTTCCTCCCCCCCCAAATTGAGAATATTACATAAGTAGGGAGCAGAGATAGTAAAAAAGTCAATTAATAATTACTAAAAGGAACAGATTCATGGAGGAACCAATCAGAGACAATACAGTTGCATCTGTAAATGTTCGTATCTTGTGTCAACTCTTTGAGAATAGCACGTAAACAGTCTGAGCAGCCAGTCTAGTGGATAAACTTACAAATATGCTATGTATATTGCTGCTTATAAACTATAACATCTCCAGAAATACATGCCAACTTATATCTACCTATCTCTCTGGGTTTCTGAAATGTAGACTATGTTGAATTTGTGATTAGCATATAAAAGACCATGGGTTCAATCACAAACAACAAAAAATATAATATATATGTATATAAATAAAAACTTAAAATTATAGGAGTATAATTGAATTGGCTTATGACGTAAGCTTATTGATCCTGAAAATTTAAAATTTATCATCTTATGTCCAAAATAATAGAAATGCACTCCATTAAATGGATGTCAGGAAAAAAATCCTCCTTAATTCAATACAGAATTTTTAAATAAGTGTGAAAATACTCTACGAGGGGTTAGTTACATGAGCAAGGTAATGAGTACATTTCTTATCAAGAATTGTTGCCTCCTCCTTTGGTTTGTTTTATCCCTCCATCCTTTCCCTCTCACCTTCACAACTACAATCTTCCCCCACCCCATCTAAATTGTAAACCTAATTTTTCAATGAGCTTTACAAGACATAGTGTCTTATACATCTTATTGCTACAATGTGTCAACCCGTATCCCTAATTAAACATTTTGTTTTTTCCCTTCCCATCCCCAAATTATATTGGCATCAAATATAGTGAAAACAGGGATTATATCTAGGGAAGGAACACACAAAGTAACAAAAAAAAAATCACATGGTACCTTACAAATACATTAGAAACATTACCAAGAAAAAAAGAAAAAAAAAAAACAATGGAATGCTTCCATCAGAAAGAATGACATCGCCCTATTTGTTAGAAAATGGAAAGACTAAGAAAAAATTATACAATTGAAGTAAGCCAGGCCCAAAGAAATATGGGTCCCATGGTTTCCCTTATTTGGAATAACTAGTATATGTGTGTGACACGTAGAAAAGTTCAAAAGCGATGTACATGTGACCAGATAAGATTAAGCAAAATGAACCCCAAGATAGGGACACAAGGGAATTTTTCTGGAAAGTAATTACCCACAAACCTATACTAATCTTTGTCTCAAATAGCAACACAAAATACAACAAACAAATTAAGGAAGGGTGAACTAATTCTGCATTAATATCCACTAAATACTGTGTTGGAATTGAACTTTACACCTTAGTGGGAGGGAAAAGGAAAGGATAAAAAATCTAGGAGAAAATGAAAGAGGGGTGATAGTTTTCAAAATAAATGTACTCAATACTTATATAATGGTAAACCCTCTGTATATCACCTTTAAAATACTATTACTATTAATAATAATACTAGTAAGAATATGATTTTAAAGGAAAAAATCTAAAAGAAGACATTTGAAAAGGATACCTAATCATTTCTCTATTTATTTTCGAGATTTTAGTGGTATTGAAATAATTTTTTGGATTTATAAAAGCATGGGAAATGCTTTTGCCTATAAGGGACAAGTGTAAGGGCTAAATTGGGCAGGGTGATTTAAGTCATTGCATGTAGGCAGTGTAAATTTGCATAGTTACTTCCACACTAAAAATCAGCTGATAGGTTAAACTCATAAAATGCATGACACAATTGTATATGTCCAAATTTTGTCTCATAAAAATGAGTATCTTGAACTACATGTACACAGAAATAATTGTAAAGCGTGGACTGGGAGAAGAGAAAAAACAGAACATCAGTGGAGAATTTCAGAATTTCTGGTATGTGTCTAGATTAAATAAATAACAAACTATGGCAGGAAAATGTGATACAAGCCTGGAATTCTAGCACTCAGCCTAACAAGAGATAAGACAGTGGAATTACATTGTGATATCTTCACTGGACCAGGTATTGTAATTTTTGTCTCAATAAAATAAATGAAACAAGAAAGGGATACAGAGTTGGAAGTTTGGTCTAATTTTGTCATTACGTTTTGAGAAGTCAAATTTCCTTCTGAAATGCAATTTCTATATTATCCTCATTTGTGTTTTATATGCGTTATTCCTTAGTGAACATTCCTAGATGCAAAATGGCTAATGGTTCCCAACCAAAAATTTGAGGAAGAATTAATGAAGGATTACAAAAACTTAAGCCTGGAGAAATAGAAAAGTTCATCTAATGCAGGACTTTTTAGACCTTGATAAATTGAATTTAGATTTAAAATTAATACTTTGGTTCTGTTTTTAGTTGTTTATTCAATAAGACACTACAAAATTCTTTTAAAGTAGAGGATTTATTTTGCAAATTCACAAATGATTCTAGCACTCTATTTGACTAGAATATTCTTTCAAGAGCTGTAAAATTAGAACATAAAATTCCAGTTCATGTCTAAAATGATAATGTGAATAATCTAGAGAGAGTGGCCAACAAATGGATGATATTAATTTATAAATTCAGAAAAAGGCAATGTTTGGGGGTTTGGTGTCACACGGTATGAAGAGTGTATTTGTGTGAAACCTTGGTCCTTCTACCTATATGTAACACAGGAAGAAATTTCCTTAGTTATGTGCCTCTGTGTCCAATGACAAAAATATTAGGTTTGGGGTTTGTTTTATTTTTGTTTTTGTTTTGTTTTTGTTTTTGTTTTGTTTTTGTATTTGCTTTTTGGCTGGTGTTAGGGCTTGAACTCTGGGCCTCGACAATATCCCTGAGCCTTTTGTGCTCCAGGCTAGTGCTCTACCACTTGCACCGCAGTAATACTTCTGTATGTTATTTTTTAAATTTTCTGAGCAGATTATTGGAGATAAGGGTCTCAGGAACCTCCCTGCCTGGGTGGGCTTTGAACCACAGTCTTCACATCTTAACCTCCTGAATATCTAGGATAGTTAAAAACTATAAATTTAAATTATATTTGCAAATGTTCTGATCTCAAGAATCCAACTGGGAGAAAATGATGCATCAAAGTTTATTGTAGTATTCTTTCCACAGTAGGAAGGACAACATATTAGCAGAGGTGTAGTATTTTTAACAATGTTGATGTTAGTCATGATATGAATTAAGGAAATTTTAAGGTGCACCCTCATAGTGGAAACTGTTGGGCTAGGATGACTTTTTAGCATAAAAACTTTGGATTGATGGTCATAGAAATAATAGCTTACTCTAATGAACAAATGCTACTCTTGAGGTATTAATTATTACAGATGTTTCAGAGTTTTATCCTCTACCAGACTATGAATATTTTTCTGTGGACTTCTCAATATGTAACACCCCATGGGGAAACCACATCTATTGCAGAATTACAAAACATGCAAACAGGTACTGTCTCTCTGGTACTGAATATTCAAACTTTGAAAATGAGTAATTAGTAGTTATAGGAATTTTAAAATACACATATAGTCTGTCCCCTTAACAACTTATTTTCTCTTATGTTATGAGTTTCCATGGAATTAAAGTGTTTCCTGTTTAACTATGAGACGATACTAAAATTTTCTTTTTTCAAAATAGTGACAACTATATTGTGAAAATATTGTATAATTTGAAAACATTCAAGTTGATGACCCTCTGATAAAGAAGGGGCAAATACTTCAAACTAGATGCTAAATATTATTTTTAAAACGGTAATACACATAGATAATATTTACTATGTCAATAGAATGAAATTATACTTTAGATAGCTCATTTTTGAAATTTAATTTTATTGTCAAGGTGATGTACAGAGGGGTTACTGCAACTACAAGGTAGTGAATACATAACTTGTCAAACTTGTTATTCACTCCCTCATTTTTTCTCACACTTTTCCGCCAGCCTAATATCCCTCACAAGTTGTCTGGTTACTATTGGTGTTGCATTGGTTTTCCCTTTATCCTTTGTCTCACCATTTTCTTGTTCCTCTACCCTTGCCTAATTGAGATAAATGTATGTACATTACAAAGGGTACCAAAATCAAACACAATGGGATAAACCATAGGTAAAAACCACAAAGGAAAAGAAATCACATAGTACATTAAAAACAACAACCACAAAGCAAACCTCTTGTTTCTATATCTTGGAGTTCATTTTGCTCAGGATTATCTTATTGTACATAGTTATTAAGTCATGTGCTCATCTCTAGGACTATCCTAGACATTTACAAATTATTACAAATGAGGGAAACCATGGAATCTATGTATCTTTGTGTCTTGCATATTTCACTTAATATGTTTTCCAAGTCTTTCCATTTCCATATTAATGTGGCAATGTCATTCTTTCTGATAGAAACATAGAATTCTACTGTGTACCCCTGCTTTCACTCTATTTGATGTCGGTATAATTTGTGGAAGGGAAGGGGAAAAACAAGTCGTTTAAATAAGGATACAAGTGGACCCATTGCAACAATGAGATATACAAGTTGTCATGTCGAAAACGAACTTTACAACTTTGGTGGGGGCGGGGAGGAATGGGTGGGGGGACAAGGGGAGGCTGGGAAGGGATGGGAAGGGTAAACAAAGGAGGAGGCTACAATGCTTGATAAGAAATGTACTCACTATCTTGCCCATGTAATTGTAATTCCTCTGTACAGTATTTTCACAATTAAAAATAAAAAAAATTCTACTGTGTATATATACCATATTTTGTTGATTCATTCTACTGAGGGGTATCTGGGCTGGTTCCATATCTTAACTCTAATAAATAATACTGCATTGAACATGATTGGGCTGGTAGCTTTAGTATAGCCTAGTTTGTGATCGTATGGGTAAATGCCCAGAAGTGGGATTCCTGGGTCATAGGGGAGATCTATGTTTAGTCTTTTGAGGAAGCTCTGTCCTGCTTTCCAGAGTGGTTGAACATGTTTATTCTCCCACCAACAGTGTAGTAGTGTTCCCTTTTGGCCACATTCTTTCCAGGATCTCTTGTTATTAGATTTTTTGAAAATCACCATTCTAACTGGGGTGAGGTTGAATCTTAATGTTGTTTTGATTTACATGTTTTTATGGCCAGAGATGCTGAGTATCTCCTCATGTGTCTATTGGCAATTCTTATTTCTTCTTCAGAAAACTCTCTTTAGCCCACGTATTAATGGGTTGTTTTTTTTTTCTTTAAGGATTGATTTGGAGAATTTTTTTTTGAATTCTAAATATATTTTAGATATGAGGTCCTTATCCTTTGTAAGGCTAGTGGACATCTTCTCCCAATCTGTGGGCTATTTATATAGCTAGCTATGTCCTTTGTCATGCAGAAGCCCTGTCATTTCATGCAATCACAACGATTCTTTGATTTGTTGTGTTTCTGGGTCTTCATTAAGAAAATTTCGACCTGTGCAAGGAGACTTAATATTTCTATTATTCCTTCTTGTTCTCAGGGTATCAGCTTTTACCTCAAGGATTTGATCCACTTTGAATTGATTCTGGTTCAGCATGATACGTAAGAATCTAAGTTTCGTTTTCTACATGTATTTAACCTATTTTTCCAGCAGTATTTGTTGAAGAAGCTGTCTTTCTTCCATTCCATTTTTTTAGCTTCTTTATCGAATATTAGTTGGCCATAGGTCTGCATGTTCATTTCTGGTCTTCATTCCTATTCCACTGATCCTCAGGTTTTCTTGTGCCAGGAACAAGCACTATTTTTTAAACTATAGTTTAGTAATAGAATTTGAAGGTTGGTACTGATATTCCTCAGTACTGTTCTTTCCATTAAGAATTGTTTTTGCAATTTGGGTTTTTTTTATTCCATATAACTTTTGGATTCCTTCCTTTATTTAATTCAAGAATGATGTTGGGATACTGATGGATATTGGATTGACTTTGTAGATAGCATTTGGCAGTATTGGTATTTTCACAATATTAATCCTCCCAATATAGGAATGTGAGAGCTTTTCTCCTCTTCCTTTGTTCTGCTCTAATTTCCTTTTCAGGTTTTGAATTTTTCATCGTAGAGGTACTTCACTTCTTTGGTTAATACCTAGGTATTTTATTTTGGGGGAATATTTAAAAAATGCTTTCCTGATTTCAGCCTTGTTCTTCTAATTATTGGCATATAGAAAAGTCATTGGTTTTTGCGGGTTAAGTTTATACCCTCCTACTTTATAAAAGTTTCAGATTAACTCAAGTTACTTGGGTGTGGAGTCTAGAGGATTTTTAAAATACAAAATCATGTCATCTGCAAAGAGGGAGAGTTTTACTTCATTTTTCCCTATTTGGATTCTCTTTATATTTGCATCTTGCCTTATTGCTCTAGTTAGGAAATCTAATACTAAAGAGTAGTGAGGAGAGCAGTTATGCTTGTCTCATTCCTATTTAGAGGATATGCCTTTAGCTTTTCACTATTAAGTATAATGCTAGCTGGAGGTTTGTCATATATAGACTCTATTGTATTGTGGAATGTTCAAGGACTCCTAATTTCTCCAGAGCTTTCACCATAAAGGTGGGTTAGATCTTGTCAAATTCTTTTTCCATCTATTGAAATGATCATGTGGTTCTTATCCTTGCTGCTGTTGATATAATGAATTACATTAATTGACTTGTGAATATTGCACCAGTTTTGTAGCTCAGTGGGTTACAGTTACATTCTCAAGGTAATGAATATATTTCTTTCTGAACTTTATTACCCTCGCCCTCATTTTTTTCACACTTTCCTTCCCCCACCTACTCCCTCCCTGCAAGTTGTAAAGTTCATTTCCACCGTATTTCTTGTATCACTGTTACATTGCTTCGGCTTTTGTCATTTGTCTCACAAATTTATTGTTTCCTTCCCTTTCCAAAATCAGATAAAATATTTACAAATCACAGAGTATCGAAATCAAAAGGGTGACAACAGGGGATCAACAAAGTGGGATGAGAAAAAAGAAATAAATTTGCACAGCACATTAAATACAAAACAACAAAGAAAAAAAACCTCTTGTTTCCATTCCTTGGTGTTCATTTCAGTTGGCATCCTCTCACATGATCAAATATATATAGCTATTGAGCTATTGAGATTCTCCACTAGGACTATCCTAAACACATACTAATTATCACAAGTGAGGGAAACCATGGAACCTATGTTTCTTTGGGTCTGGCTTTCTTCCCTTAACATAATTTTTTTCTAAGACTTAAAGAGAGTCTTCTCTGAAGAAGAAATAAGAATGTTCAATAGGCACATGAAGAAATACTCAATATATCTGTCAGAAAAGAAATGCGTATCAAAAAAACCCCATCCACCTCATCCTAGTTAGAATGACCTAGAATGGCCATTATCAAAAAATTTAATAACAACGGATGCTGAAAGGGATGTGGCCAAAAGGAAACACTACTACACTGTTGGTTGGAGTGTAATCTTGTTCAACCACTCTGGAAAACAGTAGTGTGGAGGTTATTCAGAAGAGTAAACATAGTATTCTCCTATGACTCAGCAATCCCACTCCTGGGCATTACCCAACTGATCATAAACAAGGCCATACTAAAACTACGAGCCCAGCTATGTTCATTGTATAATTATTTACCATAGTTAAGGTATGGAAACCACCAAGATGCCCATCTGTAGATGAAGGGATATAGCTCATTTTATTTATTTATTTATTTTTAATTTTTTGGGTCTGGTTGTGGGCCTGAACTCTGGGCTTGGATGCTGTCGCTCAGCTCTTCAGGTCAAGGCAAGTGGTCTACCACTTGAGCCACAGCGCCACTTCCAGCTTTTATCTTTTTGCTTATGTGGTGCTGAGGAATCGAACCCAGGGCCTCAGGCATTTTAGGCAAGAGCTCTACCACTGAGCCACCTTCCAAGGCCCATCAGTATTGGTTTTATAAATTGAATTTATAAATTTGTTTTATAAATTGGTTTTGAATACTTCCTAGCAATTGTTACAGTATTTACAAAATAATTCTGGGCTAATGGAAATATTTAAACACAGAAAAATCACTCGTGAATGCTATTAGTGGACATTAATCTTATCTAATATGCAGTTCTCTTACAAAGAAGAATAAGACTACACTGTCTCATTTTAAAGATGCCCATTTACGAATAAATTTTGATTGTAAATCATGTTATTTTTGGAGTACCACTGATAGGATTCATATCAAATATACCATGCCTGTAGACTTGTTAACATTTATAACACCAGTGAAAAGAATTCACCATTATCAGCAGAAGACACCATGAAACCACACTTATAGACCCAGGGAAGAATATAACCCTGAATGATTAGCTGCCACTTAATCCCTCTTCCCAGAAATGGTGATCATCATTCAGGGATGGGTATCACTGGATAGCTCTTACTATCTCTTTTAACATCATTAGATTCATTGTTCAAGTAGGAAATTTAAGAGTTCAATTGTTATACTACTCTACTGATTGAATTTTTTTCTCAGAATTTGAGATTGCAGAAACATTTTAAACACTTAAATTATGAGAGATATGCAAGAAGAATTTGCATCTCGGCTTTCACTTTTGTTTAAACAGGTTACAGGCTTATGTGTGTTTGGGGCCCCAAAAATTGTTAAACACCAAACATTTAAAATAGCATCTATACATAGCTATTGAACTACTCTTCACATCTGCTAAGATTATCTTAGATGAATACTCGTATATTAATTATTGCAAATAAGAGAAACCATGGACCTATGTTTCTTTGATTCTAGTTTACTTGACTTTCTATGATTTTTCCAAGTCTTTCCATTTCCTTACAGAGTGGTATAATCTATGCTTCTGATGGAAGCATACCATATTTTTTTAATCTATTCTTTGACTGAGGCACCTGGGTTGGTTCCATGTCTTAGCTATGGTGAATAATGCACTAAACATAGTAGTGCTGGTGGTTTTAGTATGGCCTTGTTTGTCCTCATTTGAGAAATGCCCCATGTGGGATTCCTGGGTCACTGGTGAGCTCTATAAAAGCAAACTCTTAAAAGAGTTTCCTCTTTTAAGGAAACTTTATACTGCTTTCCAGAATGGTTGAACAAGTTTACATTCTCACCAAGAGTTCAGTAATGCTCGCTTTGGCCTCATCCCCTTCAGCATCTGTTGTTATTATATTTCTTGCTTATAGCCATTCTAACTGATCATATAAGATTTCACTTAGCAAAATGAACTTCAAGATATTGACACAAGAGTTTTTCCTCTGTTGTTGTTGTTTTAAATGTTTTATGAGTTTTTTTTCTTTTCTCTGTTCTTCCTCCATTAGTGTATCCCTTGTTGTCACTGTATTTGACTTTACTACCCAAGTATTGTATATACATTTATTTGAACTAGGAAAGGGAAAGGGAACAACAGAATGGTGAGACAAAGAACCAATGGAACAGGGACATACACAGAACAATAAGTTGGAAATGATCTGTACAACTTGGGGGTAAGAGGATGGGGGGATGGAAAGTAGGAGAAAAGGACAAGAAATGTATTTACTATCTTACTTATGTAATTGTAACCCCTCTGAACATCACCTTCACAACGAAAAATAGCAACTAGTACATATTAAATGGACCATAATTTTATTATTATAGGAACATAATTTAGATATGCTGTAGAATATTAGAATTACCTCCATTGTCAAGTTTAATTTGATTATCTACTAAATGAACAATCTAGTTGGGGAAAAGAACAGTGCAGAGCTCAAGTTGGTGCATTTGGTTTGAACGCCTGATGGATACTGAAGTGTAGATACTAAGAATGGAGTTAAAGTGAGGTTCTAGAACTAATAAAAGATTGGTGTGGTGATACAAATAGTTTTGTTTAGAAGACTGTATTTAAAGAAATCAGTGAAATAGAATTACATGCATAGACTTGGAGATCCAGGTTCTAACTTGGAAATCTTATCATGTATGCTTGCTCTAAACTCACTTTCACACCACATTATTTTTTCTTCTTGCGACACATGCATTTTTTTCTCCATTTTCTAATCAAGTTGAGGTTTATGGTTTTCTGTGCGGATACACTTCTTTTTTTTCACTGATACCTGCTGTAAACTTTATGATTCTTTTCTGCTTACTGCATATTTAATTCATTCTTCTTTAGCTAGTTTATAAAGTGGAATTTTACATAATTTTACATCTTTCTCACAAAGGTATAAAATTTCCTTGGTTTTAACTCAGCATTGTAAGAGTCCCTTTTTTCCTATTATTGATTCTATTTCTTTTATGGAGCACTCTTGAAATTTGCTTTGTACACTTATAATTAATCATACTTCAACTTCAAGTAGGACTGTGTCACTTTTGTGCATAGTATAAAGATCTTAGTATAGTTAAGTATTTTCTGTTACTCTATCCACTACCTTGTATCATTGTTACCATTTACTTTCCATGCATATTATCAAATACACACATCACTCATATCATACCCATAAACATATGAAACAAATATGTCATTATAGCTAATGCTACTATTAAGTCTTATCTGTTAGGTAAATTAAATATAAGGGAAAATAATACTTTTAACTAATCTGTGGTACACATTCTTATTGTATGCAGATAGAAGTTGTAGGGTTATGACATTTTTTAAAAAAATTCTGTAATGACTCTAAAGAGATGCATTGTTATTTTTAGCTTTATATCTCATAATCAAACGAAATAATGATTTCTAAGTTCCTTACATTCTCTACTGGCAAAGATAAGTATTGATCAAAGAAATTTCTGAAGGTACTGAACCACTGATGCAAATACAAATTATCTTACTCTTTTATTCTAAGTATCATACATATGCTTGGTGCCAGTGATTCACGCCTGTAACCTAGTTACTCAGAACACTGAGATCTGAGAGTCATGGTTAAACCCAGCTCAGGTAGAAAGTCTGAGAGACCCTTAACTCCATTTAACCATCAGAAAATCAGAAGTGGCACTGTGGCTCAAGTGGTACAGCACTCTCTTTGAGACAAAGAACTCAGGGAGAGCACCCAGGCCCAGAGTTCAAGCACCATGATGGACAAAAACATAAACAAATAAAATATAAATATCATGCATACATTAGATGTTTTAGCCATGCAGAATTATCACATGATATAATAAAAAGCTGATTCCTTTTTCAGGAATTATGTTTTATGATGACTCCAAGGTCTGATTCTGAAAAAAGATAACCTTTTACTTCTTCTCTAATGTCGAATGTCTCCAACTTGTGGATAGAACAAAGCATAACCAAAAAGTGAATATTCTTTACAAATTAAAAGTACTAAATGAATTAAGCTTCTAATTAGCTTGAGTGATAGATGTGTTTCAGAAACAAAATACTTTTAATTTTTTTGTCTTTTTGGCAATGGTGGACACTGTTCTCAGGACCTAACACTTGGTAGGCAGGCATAATACCATTTGCACTCAGATCCCTTTTGCTTTTGCTTTCATTATTTTTCATATAGAGTCATGACTTTTATTGAGCCTCCTGTATATCTGGGATCACAAGATTAATCATAAGGTACTTGTTGATTAAGATGAGGCATTGTAAAATTTTGCTGAGCTATCTTTGAACATTCCTGATCTCTGCCTCCCAAGTTGTCAGGCTTACAGAATTGAGCCACTGTGCCCAGGCCTGTTTTCCTTTTTTCCACTCTGTTCTGTATGTTCACTGATCAAACAATTCATAATAGAAAAAAAAACATTTAAAAATAAAAATCTCACAATTCAGTTGATATTTTCTGGTTTCTATCATGAATCAAATGCTTTCAAACCTTCAAATTTATATGTTGAATGTCTAATCTCTAATGTGATTATTTGGAGAAAGAAACTACATGTTTATAACTAAAATCTAAGAAGCTACAAGAGAGGAAAATGCAGTCATAAAATTCAATGTATATCCTACAAAATATTGAAAAGTATGCATTACATTTATGAACTCCTTTGTTTAATAAGAATTCTTTTGTACAATTAAAAAAGTACAAGAATGGGGGCTGATTCAAAGTACTGCTTTCTTTGCAGGAAGAGATTGGGAACGTTCTCTTTCTCCCAATATGAGACTAGTTTTTGGTTTCATCTAAAGCAGTCATGAAAAGAGAGAGAGGGGACAGAAACAGAGATTGTAGGAAGACAGAAATAACCAAGAAAATCAAAAGAGTGCAAGTAATCTTTTTTCTGTCCTCAGTTTCCAGTGGTTTCTATGAAGGTGGCATTGACAGTTCGGCTAGGTTAGTAACTTGAACTAACTTGTATGTGGCTCATTATCTATTAATAATATCTGAAAGGTGGAACATTAGTTGAAGTTTTTTTTCAACCTGCTATTGAAATGACTTCAAACATTCAGCTGGATTTTAATAAAGTACTGTGAAAAAAGGGGGGAAGAAACAAACTTTTAAAATTAAAACTCTTACTAGCCTAGCATGGTAAATACATTTATTTAACCAATTGAAATGCTAGCTAAATAATTTTTGTTGTAATCGGTGGTGTTGGTGGTAGTCAGAGGGCTTGAACTCAGGGCCTGGACACTGTCTATAAACTCTTTGGCTCAAGGCTAGCATTTTATCAGTTGAACCAAAGCACCACGTCTGGTGTTTGAGTGGTAAATTGGAGATACGAGTCTCACAGGGACTTTATGCCTGTGCTGGCTTTGAATCCTGATTCTCAGATCTCAGCCTCCTGAGTAGCTAGGTATAAAAATGAGAGCCAAGAGAACCTGGCTTAAATTCTTGAGTAAAGTACATTTTGAGTCTCTTGGAACATACCAGAAGTTACCATATAAAGACACACAGGTAGTGTATTTGATTGATTTGAATATTTCAATGCTCATTTAGGACCTTGTTTGTTCAATCCACTTTTGCTCTTCATGGCTTGTGTTCTCCCACTGGAGTCACACCGTTAGTGTGGCATCTTTTTCTATTTCTATTACATAGAGGAAAAACAGTTTCTAAACTATTTAATGAAACATTAAGTGCTTTTGGAAGTAATGGTTGACTACAAGTTAGGAGCAAGGCAGGTAAAGTAAGATGATTGAGAAAATGGGAGGGGTAAGGAATAGGGAAGTAGGAAGAAAGGGAGAGAAAAATAAAGTCAGAAAGAGTGAATGGAAAAAAAGGAAGGAAACTATAATTTTACAATAAAATCTTGGAAAATATTGTACTAATTATAGAAAAATATGATGAGAATTCCAATAAAATCTGGAACATAAAAGGGACAAATAAATGACAAATTAATAATCACCCTGGTGAGATTGTATTGAGATATATTTAACACTTGATTGTAGTGTGAACTTTCCTAAAGTTGTCTGTGACCTAAATTGAACATCACTAGTGTAATTATACAAGAGAATTTGAAGCTGATGAATAATATTTTTCTGTTTTTTTTTCACTCTGACTTATTTTACTTTGTCATTCAGAATATATTGTTCATTTTACAGATATTGTTAAATAGATCTCGCTAAACTGTTAATTATGTAAATTCTAAGACTAGAAAAAATACTCATGAAATTATGTACGACTTCTTAGTTGTAAGTTGCCAAAAGTTAATATATTAAGGCAATAAAATATTATAGCTTTTAGTTCAAGTAAAAACTGAAAAAAGAAGATGCCAGAGTACATATTATGATACTATGCATGAAACTGCCTATTTAGAAAGAGAAATAATGAAGGGATAATTATTGTGATGCTAAAATCTCTGAATGGAAACATATGTATTGGGGGCTGGGAAGGTGGCTCAGTGGTAGAGTGGTTGCCTTGCATGCCTGAGGCCCTGGGTTTGATTCCTCAGCACAACATGAGCAAAAAGAAAAAGGCTGGAAGTGGTGCTGTGGCTCAATTGGTAGAGAGCTAGCCTTGAGCTGAAGAGCTAAGGACGCGCCCAGGCCCAGAGTTCAGGCCCCACGACTAGACCCCCTTCCCCCCCCCCAAAAGAAATGTATGTATTGTTAGCAAAGCCAAAATTTCCGCTTGTCTTATCAATAAGATTGTAATTTCCTTTGGGCCTACCTTGTATTTCAAATACTATCTGCTTATAATCTTTTCTCTCAAGGCTGTACTGTAAATTGAAGCTCTCTAGAAGTACTGAGTGGCTATACAGATAGTCTAAAGGGTTCTTGTGTAACCTGGGGTCAGGGGAGCTCAGCTTACAGTAATCCTCAGAACAGGAAAGGAAAAAGAGAAGAGAAATTGCTGACAGTTCTATGTAAGGATCGATAAAGAATTGGTCTAGCTAATGGAAGAACCTATCTTATAATAATGTCAGTAGATACAAAAGGAGCTTAGGGGTTTTGCATACACACTTTAGAAATATAAGCATCTGCAGTTTCTCTGAGCTGTCCCTACCAACCACTGGCAGATCTAGAAAGGGGAATTCCCCTTAATCTCATAAATGAGAGTAAAATTCAAGAGTTGTGAAACCCTATAAACAGTCTTACGAGAAAACTTTACATAGTAGTTGAGAAATGGAATACCTGAATACCAAAAGAAATTTTTAGGTGTTCTGGACTTTATTTGCAAGTTTGTCTTTAGTTCAGGTTCCTTTCCACTTTTAAGGAACTCTACCATGGAATGTACACAATTGATCTTCCGTGCTTGAACATCTTTTGTCTCTTTTCTGGAAACCCAAGATAATTAGTCATAACTTTGCTCATTTATAATGATGAAACTAAAGGTGGTATTGAGAGACAATAGTGAACATTCAGGCAGGCGCCGGTGGCTCACGCTGTACTCCACCCTACCCAGGAGGCTGAGATCTGAGGATTGTGGTTCAAAGCCATCCCAGGCACGAACGTCTGTGAGACTCTAATCTCCAGTAAACCACTAGAAAACCGGAATTGATTCTGTGGCTCAAGCGGTAGCACATTAATCTTGGGCTGAAGAGTGCAGGGACAGTGCCCAAGCCCCGAGTTCAAGCCCCACAACAAACCAAAAATATTAGTGAACATGTCCAATGACTACATCAAGCTAGCTGATCAATATTCTTCTCTGAAAAGGGGGCATTGCATTTATTCATTTATATAAAGAGCAAAGGAAATAAGATGTAAATTCCATAAATATAATTTCACTTTTAACTGTTAAAAACATCTCCAAACTAACCTTCATAAATAAATTGGAAATACCTCACTTTCTTGGGAAGAAAACATCTACAAAATGTTGGGCACTAACTTCACAGTACAAAATATGCATTATGTCTTCAGGATTCTAGCTACTTCTGCTCTATGTTCTGCTAAGAACCATGAAAAGATAGCACTTGTGCCATCACTTCAAGTGTGCTCAGCAATTCAGTTTCTTCTCCCTATTCCCAGACACCTTTTGAATGTTCCACTCTTCTAACTATCCAGAAAAACTAAAGGGCAAGATGTAGAACTGCTTACTGAAGGTAAAAAGAACTTCAGTTATATCTGCCTGTCACATATTGCCTGCCATTTTATTGGAGTCAGGCTTGTCCAGGAATATGTTCTGTGTTTGACCAATGTCTGGTCCACTGTCTGATATGCACCTTGGCCTCAGTCTTTATTTCTCTTTCCTGGCATGTAGTAAAGTTCACCATGGGTCTAGTCCTCATTTACACTGTCCTTGCTTTTTTTGTTTCCCATTGTCTTTTTTTTTTTTTTTTTGGTCAGTCATGGGGCTTGAACTCTGGGCTTGGGCACTGTCCCTGTACTCTTCAGACTCTTCAGCTCAAGGAGAGTGCTCTACCGCTTGAGCCACAGAGCCACTTCTGGTTTTCTAGTGGTGTATTGGAGATAAGAGTCTCATGCACTTTCCTACCCAGACTGTCTTTGAACTGCTATCCTCAGATCTCAGCCTCCTGAGTAGCTAGGATTACAGGAGTGAGCCACCGGTGCCCACCTTCCTATCATCTCTTCTTTACTCTGGTTGTATGGCACACATCCTCTGAAAAATGGCTTTTTGACTTTGATTAATTTGCATCTCTATTTTTGATTGTTTGTCCATAAGTTTAAATTCCTAAGTCTTTTCCCTTCACTTATTAAAGGGAAATCAATTTAAGGGCTACATACTACATTTTTTATGCTGTAAGATTTCTAGTAGTGAAAAGTTTTTATATTCAAGTACTAACTCTTTTTTTGTTGGTTGTGGGGCCTAAACTCTGGGCCTGGGCATTGTCCCTCAACGCTTAAACTCAAGGCTATCACTCTACCACTTTAGCCACAGCACCACTTCCAGCTTTTTCTGCTGAGGAATCAAACTCAGGGCTTCATGCATATTAGGCAAGCACTCTACCACTGACTTACCTTCCCAGCCCAAGTGTGAACTCTTATCTATTGCTCTCAGTCAATCTTTAAAGTAAAATTAAATTGATCTTTTCGATTACAGTTTATATTAATCAATAAACACTAATCATAAGGATTATACTTAGAGTTGCAGAAAACAATTTGATATGTCTGCTCCTGCCCAAACATGGACAGAAATAATTTACTGGGTATATATTGTATTATCACAGAAAACCTCAGTAGAGAAATTAGGAATAGAAACAGAATTAATTGAAGGCAAAAGCAATCTAACATTCCTCTTGCTTCTTTTTTTCTTCTCTATATTGCACTCCAATCCAGAGCCAGATACTTTAGCATCAGTACAGTTACTACTCACTTCCACAAAAGACTTGAGTATACATAGCTACCTCACCTTTGTCTCTCATGGCCCATTATTCCTTCTGCCAGTTAACAATTAGTGTGTTTCAAATCTAAAGTATAATAAGGAAAATGCAGTTTGAGTTTGGTGTTCATTTTTGTTCCAATTAATATTGTCTATAGATTAGCCATCTACCTTATCAGCTACTATTCATACTATGGTCTGAATCTGATTTTACCTTGAAGGACTTCATTTTCATAGTGATGTGGTATTAAGACTATGGTTATGGGGATGTAAGGTAGAGAAAAGGCTTTTAGGTAAATTGAAATTTGCTTGCAAAAGGTACTACAGTATTCTTCACAACCCCTGCTTAGGTTTTTTTTTTTTTTTTGGTTGGTTGTAAGGCTTGAACTCTGGGCCTGGCTGCTGTCCCTCAGCTCTTCAGCTCAAGGCTAGTGTTCTTCCATTTGAGCCACAGTGCCAGTTCCGGCTTTTTCTTCTTATGTGGTGGTGAGGAATCAAACCCCAGGCTTCATGCATGCTAGGCAAGCATTCTACCACTAAGCCACCTTCCCAACTCTTCCTGCTTAGTTTTTAATGTAAACACTCACTACTCCAAGAGAACAGAGCCAATGTCAATGTCATTGCTTTGCAATTCTAATACTGTGGGCTGAACACACATCATTTCTTTATATGTATCCTACTTCAGGTAATTTGTAAGTGATGAAAGCTGATAGTGTACTGGAAGGTTTCAGAGAAGCACATTAGGTGTATAAGTAGCTTTGCATGTATTTTTATTGCATGGTCCACAGCATTTAGAGACAGACACTAATCAGTATTTTGTTGCAGAGTAAGTAGTAAATTTATGTGTCTGGTAAACTATTTTTTCATGTAGCTCTTTTCCCAAAACAAAATCCAAAAACTAAAAACAAGACAAAACAAAAAGCCAAAGAAGTTAGTAAACTGCCTGATGCAATCAATTAAATACTTGATGATGATTGTTCCTCTCCTGAAACAGAAACTCATTTTAAAGAAAAATGTCCTTTACTTTGTTTTATCAACATGTATTTTCATTTCTTGTTCCAGTATCATTTTCAAGATTACTTTCATTTAAAAATATAGTAATATATTTATAGCAAATCCATGGCCATAATAGTTGGTTCTCAAACTGCAGAAAACTTGTGAATCATGAGGAGATATCTAGTACACAATGTTTGGGTCTCACAACACACAGTCTCTCAGGACTGAACAAAACCTGGAATTTGTATTTCTAACAAATTCTGCTCTTAGCAATGCTAATGTGTTGAGAAGCGACTTCACACTTTAAGAACCACAATGTAATTCATCCTTGTTATAATTGCAAAGGGAATTAGCAAAGATTTTATATTTTACCACAAGAGGTCCAGCCATAAGAAACATCTTTTCCTTGTTTCCCAGTCTATATTATGTTAACATTATGATATCCTTGGACTACACAAATGGAAAGGACCTTTGAGAGTATAAGAAACTTTCTTACATATGATTATATGTTAATGAGTTTAGTCACTAGTACTATTATTACTATTACATCATCAATGTAATAGTAATAATACTTTCCTTACAGAGACAAGAAATGTATCATGATCCAAGTGGAAAAAGAAATAACTTTTGGTTTTAAATTAAAGGTAGCCATAACATTAATTAAAATTCTTATTTAATCATAAAAATAATGAATATAGTGATAAATCAAAGAGTTATTCACTGAGAATAAAAATGTTCATTGAAGTACCCAATTTTGGGTGCCCTCTAACAGACCACCAGAGACCACCATCAATGCAAGAAGCAAAGAGTCGTTTATTGCAAGCTTGAGCTTGGTTCTCCATGAACTTGGTAACCAGTGATGCTAAGAAGCCCCGAGCACAAAATCAGCATAGCTTTTATAGTATTGAACAAACAAGTTCACAAATTCAGGGGGTTTCCACACAAGCAGTTACATAATTGGTTAAAAATTATATAGTAATGAGGTTTGAGTTCACACTAACTGCACTTCACTTTTTCTGATGGAACACTTGGGCAATTGCTCTATTTCTTTTTTTTTTCTTTTTTAATATGTATATATATATTTTTGTAAAGATACTGTACAAGGGGTTGCAGTTACATGAGTAAGGTAATGAGTACATTTTATAGCGAGCATTATTACTCCCTCCTTTGTTTTCCCCTTCCTTCCCCACCTCCCCAACTCCTCCCCCTCCATGAAGTTGTAAAGCATGTTTTCAGCAAAGTGTCTTGTACATCTCATTGTTACAATGGATCAGCCTATATCCTTGTTTCAGCATTTTGTTATTTCCCTTCCCCTCCCCAAATTAGAAAAATGTATACACAAGATGCAGGACACCAGAATCAAATACAGTTATACCATGGGGGAAGAATGTACAAAAGAAACAAAAAAAATCACATAGTTCATTAAAAAAAAAAAATACAGCGACAAAAATAAAACATCTTCTGTCCCTATCTTGAGGTTCATTTCGCTAAGCATCATCTTATATGGTCATATGTACATACACTCTTTCTGCTTGTCTGGTAAGATTATCCTAGAGGTATACTAGTTACTTCAAATTAGGGAAACCATGGGACCTATGTTTCTTTGGGCCAAGTTTACTTCATTTAATATAATTTTTTCAAAGTCTTTCTGTTTCCTAACAAATGGGGCAGTGTCATTCTTTTTGATGGAGCCATAGAATTTATATATACATACATACATATATATGTGTATATATATGTGTGTGTGTGTGTGTGTGTGTATACATACATATACACACACACACACACACACACACACACACACACACATTATGGCATTTTCTTAATCCATTCATCTACTGAGGGAAATCTGGGATGCTTCCATATCTTAGCTATGGTAAATAATGCTGCAATAAACATAGTTGTGCTGGTAGCTTTAGTATGGTCTTGTTTGTGATCATTTGGGTAAATGCTGGGTCATAGGGGAGCTCTATGTGAGGTTTGTGAGAAACCTCCGTACTGCTTTCCAAAGTGGTTGAACAAGTTTACATTCCCACCAACAATGCAATAGGGTTCCTTTTTGGCCACATTCCCCTCCAGCTCTATTGTTATTAGATTTCTTGATTATACCCATTCTAACTGGGGTGAGGTGAAATCTCAATGTTGTTTTGATTTTCATTTCTTTTATGGCTAGGGAAGTTGAGCATTTCTTCATGTGTCTATTGGCCATTCTTTTTTTTTTTTAATTGTGATTAAGTGATTACATAATTTCTCAAGTTTCACAGTATTGTGGAATAATGATGCTCATTTAAAGTCACAAGTTCATTCTAACTTTCCTGGAGCAAATTGTCTATCATGGTGTATAACATATAACAGTGTACACATATACACCATACATGTTATCAGCAACATGGGGATATTTAGTAGTGGTTCAACCAGATGAGTGGAAGTTCTTTGTTTCGTAAGTCCTGTTAATTTTGTCGTATCACCTAACATTTTGGATTTAACATCCACTTATCAGGGAGACCATGTACCGTTTGTCTCTTTGCTCTTAACTTACCTCGCTCAACATGATTTCTTCCAGCTCCATCCATTTTCCTACAAATGCCATTAGTTTTTCATTTCTAATGGCTGCATCATATTCCATTGTGTATAGATACCACAATTTTTGAATCCATTCATCTATGGTGGGGCATCTGGGTTGTTTCCATATGCTATTGTGAACAGTGCTGCAATAAACATGGAGGTACATGTGTCCTTATATATTGGTTCCTGTTGTTTAGGGTAGATGCCTAGAAGTGGTATAACTGGGTCAGACGGGAGGACAATCTTTAGCTTTCTAAGGACCCTCCAGAATGCTTTCCAAAGTGGTTGTATAAGTGTACATTCCCACCAGCAGTGTCATAGGGTTCCTCTTTCTCCACATCCCCTCCAGCATTTGTGGTTGGCTGATTTGTGAATGTGGGGCATTCTGACTGGGGTAAGGTGGTATCTCAGGGTTGTCTTTATTTGCATTTCCTTCACCGCCAGGGATGATGAACATTTCCTCATGTGTTTCTTTGCCATTTTTATTTCTTCATCTGAGAAGTCCCTCTTTAGTTCCCTTGCCCATTTAGTAATTGGTTTGTTAGGTTTGGGAGGGATTAGTTTCTTGAGTTCCCTATATATACTGGATGTTAACCCCCTGTTTGATATATTGCTGGTAAATGTTTTATCCCATTTAATTGGTTGTCTTTCTAGCTTGATTGCGATAGATTTAGCTGTGCAGAAGCTTTTTTATTTTAAGGTAGTCCTATTTGTCGAGTCTCTGTCCAACTTGTTGTGACCCTGGGACTCTTTTAAGGAAGTAACTTCTTGTGCGTATTAGTTCAAGTGTCTCTCCTACTTTGTCCTGCAGTTGTTTCAGAGATTCAGGTTTAAGGTTAAGGTCTTTAATCCATTTTGAGTTGATGTTGGTGCATGGTGATAGGCAGGGCTCCACTTTTAGTTTTCTGCATGTGGCCGCCCAGTTTTCCCAGCTACAGTGGTTAAAGAGGCTGTGTTTCTTCCATTGTATGCCTTTGGCTCCTTTGTCAAATATCAGCTGGCTGTAGGCCTGTGGATTTATTTCTGGAATTTCTATTCTATTCCATTGGTCTTCGGGTCTGTTTTTGTGCCAGTACCATGCTGTCTTTGTTATTATAGCTCTGTAGTAGAGTTTGAAGTTCGGCATGAATATCCTTCCCATGTTGTCTTTATTCCCTAGAATTGTGTTGGCTATTCTAGGTCTTTTGTTGTTCCATATGAATTTTTGGACTGTTTTCTGTGTTTCAGTGCTGTACGTCATTGGGATTTTAATAGGAATTGCATTGAATTTGTATATTAATTTTGTATTTTAATTTTGAATTTGTATATTAATTACTATCTTCACTATATTGAGTCTGCCTATCCAAGAGCATGGGAGGTCTTTCCATTTCCTAGTGTCTTCTGCAGTTTCTTTCTTTAACTTTTTATAGTTTAGATTAAATAGTTCTTTTACATCTTTGGTTAGTTTAATTCATAATATTTTATTTTTTGGGAGGTTATTGTGAATGGGGTTGCTCCCTTTATTTCCCTCTCTTCTTGCACTTTGTCAGTGTGTAGGAAGGCAACTGATTGTTGTGGGTTTATTTTGTATCCTGCTACTTTTGCTAAAGTGATTTATGATTTCTAAGCGTTTGGGGATGGAGTTTTTGGGATCGTAAAAGTATAGTATGTTGTCTGAAAAATGGATAGTTTAACTTCTTCTTTACCTATGCGGATCCCTTTAATGTCTTTTTCTTGCCTTATTGCCCTGGCTAAGGGTTCCAGGACTATATTGAAAAGGAGTGGAGACAGTGGGCATCCTTGTTTTGTTCCTGACTTTAGGAGAATTGGTTGTAGCTTTTCCCCATGAAGTATGATATTAGCTGTTGGTCTGTCATAAAGGGCTTTTATTGTGTTAAGAAATGTTCCCTCTATTCCTATTTTCTCCAGAGCTTTTAGCATGAATGAATGTTGAATTTTATCAAAGGCCTTTTCTGCATCTGCATCTGTGATAATCATATGATTCTTGACCTTGGCTCTGTTGATGTGTTGGATTACATTTATTGACTTACGTATGTTAAACCATCCCTGCATCTCTGGGATGAAGTCTACCTGGTCATAATGTATGATGTTTTATGTGTTTCTGGCTTCTGTTAGCTAGAATCTTGTTAAGGATCTTTGCATATGTGTTCATCAAGGAAATTGGCCTGTAATTCTCTTTTTTGGTTGAGTCTTTGCCTGGTTTGGGGATGAGTGTGATATTGGCTTCGTAGAATGAGTTTGGGATAGCTCCCTCCTTTTCTGTTTCTCTGAAGGGCTTGAGGAGTATGGGTATTAGTTCTTCTTTAAAGGTCTTATAGAATTCTGCTGTGAATCCATCTGGTCCTGGGCTTTTTTTGTTGGAAGACTTTTGATAGCTTCCTGTATCTCATTGTAGGATATTGGCTTATTTAATTGGTTTACTTCTTCTTTGCTCAGTTTGGGCAACTTGTATTTCTCTAAAAATGCATCCATTTCTGCCAGGTTTCCTTCCTTTAGAGAGTATAACATTTGAAAGTAGTCCATTAGGATTGTTTGGATATCTTGGGTATGTGTTGTGATTTTTCCCGTGGCATCCCTAATCCTGTTAATATGGGTATCCCCTCTTCTTTTTTTAATTAATCTTGCCAAAGGTCCATCAATTTTATTTATTCTTTCAAAGGACCAGCTTTTTGTTTGGTTAATTTTGGCTATAATTTTCTGATTTTTTAATTGGTTAATCTGTGCTCTTCATTTGGTGATCTGGCTCTGTCTAGTAACTTTAGGTTTCATTTTTTTCTTGCTTTTCTAGCTGTTTTAATTACAACATAAGATTATTTACTTAGTCTGTTTCCATTTTCTTGATGTGTGCATTGAGGGTAATAAATTTGCCCCTCAGGACTGCTTTTGCTGTGTCCCACAAGTTTCTTTGTGAGGTGTTTTCATTTTCATTAAGTTGTAGGAAATGTTTTATTTCTTCTCTGATCTCTTCTGTGACCAAGGCATTGCTAAGAAGTGTGCTGTTCAATTTCCATGTATTAGAGAAATTTCTTCGGTATGCTTTGTTATTGATAACTAGCTTGATTCTACTGTGGTCAGATAGGATACAGGGGATTATGTCGATTCCCTTGTATTTGCTTAAGTTCCTTTCATGAACTATGATATGGTCTATTTTGGAGAAAGTTCCATGAGCTGCTGAGAAGAATGTGTACTGTGTTGTTTTAGGGTGAAATACTCGGTAGATGTCAGTTAATTCTGCTTGAAGTATGGCTTCACTTAATTCAGTAGCTTCTTTGCCAATCCTCTGGTTGGTAGACCTGTCCTTTGGTGAGAGTGGTGTGTTAAAGTCTCCTATTATTAATGTATTGGGATCTATTTTATTCTGTTATTTTGAGAGTATTTGTTTAACATATCTGGGTGCACCAATATTTGGGGCATATAAGTTGATGATGGAAATATCCTCCTCTTGGATTGTTCCCTGTATTAATCTCTCGTGTCCGTCCTTGGCTTTCTGTACTGATTTTAATGAAAAGTTTATTTTGTCAGATATCAGGATAGCTACACCTGCTTTCTTACTGGGGGCATTTGATTGGTAGCAACCCTTTATTTCCATCCCTTTATTCTGAATTTGTTTGTATGTTTGGCTGAGAGATGGATCATGTTTTCTAATCCAATCTGCAGTTCTTTTTCTTTTGATTGGTGAATTAAGCCCATTAATATTAAGAGATAGTATAGAGAGATGCATTGTGGTCCCTGTCATTCCCTGTTTTCCTCAGTTTTTCTTCTTTCCTTTCTTACTTTGCTTGCTCAGTTAAACTTTGATAAATGCCTGTCTAGGTGCAGGTCCAAGTTCCTGGTTGCTTTCTTCAGGTTGTGTCCCCCCTCTTAGTATGCTTTGTAATGGTGGCTTAATGTTTATGTATTCATTTACTTTTTCTTTGCTATTAAAAATTTTCAGTTCTGCATCGAATGTGAATGCTAGCTTTGCCGGGTATATCAGTCTGGGTTGGCAGTTATTGGCTCTCAGGGCTCATATGGTACTTTCCCAAGCCTTTCTTGCATTCAGTGTTTATGTGGAGAGATCTGCAGTGATAATAATTTTTTCCCATTGTAGTATAGCTCCTTCTTCATTTTTGCTGCATGCAAGATTGTTTCCTTATTATTCAGATCTACCACTTTTACTAAAATGTGTCCAGAAATGTTTCTCCTGGGATCTTGCTTGTTGGGTATTCTATATGCTTCTGTTATGTAGTTAAGATGTGCTTTTTTTGAGTTGGGGAAAATTTTCATTGATTATCTTGTTGAATACCTTGTTGCATTCCCTTGCTTTGAAATTCCTCACCTTCATCCACTCCAATTATACAAAGGTTAAGTTTCTTGGCATTATCTGCTTGCTCTTGAATTTCCCTTTGGCTTAATTTGAGTGATGTTTCCATATCTGTCACTTTTTGGTCCAGTTGGTGTATTCTGTCTTCCGTATCTGACACTCTACATTCCATTTTGTTCACACTGTTAACTGTGACTTCTATTGTGGTTTGCATGGAGGAAATGGACTCCTTTACAGATTCGATGTTGGTTCTCAAAGTACTGATCTCACCTCTTAATGAGGTATGTACTGCCTCTAATTTGGTATTTATCCCACTTTTTACTGAGGTTTGTGCTGCCTCTATTTTTGCATGCATCTCCTGTTTGATATCCTGTATCTTTTTTGATAGCTCATCCTTGTGCTCTTTCAATTTCTGGTCTATTTCTTGCTTTATTTCTGAGTCATTGCCTCCAGCATCCCTTGGATGTAGCTTTTGTCTTCCATTCCTGCTTTGCTCCTACTGGGGCTCTCCCCTGGGTGGCTGCTGGCCATTGAGGATAGCTTGCTATCATGGATGTTGATAAACCTTGTAATTTTTCCCAGTGATTTTCACATGGGGGTTTGGGATTATTGGAGACTAATCTGCAATTTTGTTTTGGTGTGTCTGTCTTTGCTTGGTTGCTGATTCTGTATTGGTAGAGAGAGTCTGTGCCTGATCTAGGTTCTGTTCTGGGCCTACCTCCAGCTACTGGTCTGACCTACATAGGAGTCTCGGGTCTCTGATGTAGATCACTGGCACTTTTCACCTTTGGAAGGGTTGCACAGCCTAGACTGCTCCTGTTTGCTCCTACGGGTGCTCTTGGCAAGACTGGATGGTCTGGATCCACTCTCCCAGATCCTGGAGTCTATTATGGGCTCCTGGTGGGTTTTTTTTGGGGGGGGGCAGTTGTGGGCTTGAACTCTGGGCTTGGGTGCTGTCCTTCAGCTCTTCGGCTCAAGGATGCCACCCTACCATTTGAGCCACAGTACCACTTCTGACCCTTTTTGCTTATATGATGCCGAGAAATCAGATCTAGAGCCTCGTACACCCAAGACTATCACTCTACTGCTAAGTCATCTTACCAGCCTGAGCTCATGCCTACTATCAGGTGCTAGCGGCCTGTGTTGCCCAAATTCGCAGCCTAGAATATATGGGTCCGGTTTTGGTGGGGTTTCAGCATCTCTTGTCCTCAGCCTCCAGGTCTTTTGTTGTCACAGATGTGCTTCACAAGGGCTGCAGTTCCCTGTTTTTCTCCCCTCTGCTGAGGCATATGCTCAGTTTTAGACTTCAGTTGGGAGGAGTTGGTTGTATTGTTCAGGTGCCGGATCCCCAGGCCTGGTTCCGGCCCCCTGCCTGGGGTGCACTGGTTGGGCCTGTGCTGCTGTGTAAACCACCTAGGTTATGCAGCCTCGGGTACGCAGTTCAAATTTCTTCTACTGTTGCTTGTCTTGACCCAGGGTTGCTGTTCCTGGCTTGGGTGTTTAAGCTGCCTTCCAGGGGCACTCTTGCCCTAGCCTGGCCAGTGTAGTGTGCTCCATGGGTGGTGAAGCCCTCAAACAGTTCCCAGTTTTAGTGGGTCCTGTGGTCCAGGTGTTGGGGTAAGTAGTCTGGGTCAGGGTCTGGGATTCCCTCCAGCTCTGGTCTCCCTTGAGGGATACACTGTCCCCTGTGGGGTACTCACCCTGGAGCTAGTTGTTTCTGTGTGGTGTAGGTCATCAGTTGCTGTTGCAATCCAAGTTTAGTTGGGATGGTTACAGGCTAGGCTGGGTGGTGGTGGCTCTGTTTGAGTCTCTTCTGTCTCTGCCTCTGTTGAAGCTGTTGGGTCCACAGTGTCCACGCCATGGGTTTTAAGGTTGGGGCTGGGCCTCTGTACAGGTTCCAAGCCTTGGTGTTTGCACTCTCTTGATCAGCACCAGTTCCTTGTAGGTCTTTTACTTTGGTGTTCTGTGGGCGTCCCATGTAGCTCTGGGTGCTCCCATCGTGGGGCCAAGTTCCAGGCTTGGGGGTTCCTCTGTTTATCGCAATCATCGCGTTTGACACCAGTACCTCAGGCGGCTTCTGTGAGGGTTATCTGCAGACCGCCCCAGATATCTGGGACCCCAGGAGCCCCTTCCCGGTCATCACAATCAGCAGGCCTGTCATCAGTACCTCAGGCGGCTTCTGTGCAGGTTATCTGAAGACAGCTCCTTGTGCTCTGGGACTCCGGCAGCTCCAACCGGACCAGCTAGCAGTGGCTTGACTGGCGCTGCCGGTAACAGGGGTCTTTGGCGGGATGGAGCTTCTCTGCTCAGTTGGAGAGTCAATTGCTCTGTTTCTTAAGGGTGGGCAGGATTGGTGGCAACCTGTGGTCTTTCTGAAAACTGTTTTTCTCTTTTGGGATTAATCTAAGGGCAGCACAGCTTCAAGCTGGTGTGGTTAGTTTTTTTTTTTTTTTTTTTTGTCGGTTGTGGGCCTTGAACTCTGGGCCTGGGCGCTGTCCCTCAGCTCTTCAGCAAAAGGCGAGCGCTCTACCACTTGAGCTTCAGCGCCACTTCCGGTTTTCTGGTGGTTTATTGGAGATAGGAGTCTCACGGTCTCTCCTGCCTGGGCTGGCTTTGAACTGCGATCCTCAGATCTCAGCCTCCTGAGTAGCTAGGATTACAGGCGTGAGCCACCAGCGCCCGGCTTGGTGTGGTTAGTTTTTAAATGGAGTTACCTTAGCCCTTCATTTATTATATATTTTTAATAAAGTGGATAGTTGATGGTGGCTTACACCTATGATCATCGGAGGCTGAAATCTGGTAACAGCAGTTCAAAGCCAGCCTAGGCTAAAATAGATGTAAGACTTTTATCCCTAAATATCCAAGAGCTCTTGAGTTAAGAGCCTAAGGAAGTGTTCAAGTCCTGAGTTCAAGCCTCAGCACTGGCATGAATGATAATAAAAATAATAATGATAATAAATGAATATAAAAATTTAAGTCAAATACTCTAAAATAGAAAAAAGACGGGGAAAAGATAGAATGGATGACAATCAAGATACATTGTACACATAAATTGATAAGTTAATATTTTCTAACTATTTGAAAATAAAAAAGAAACAACTTTAACCAGGACCTGGATATGAATAGCCCACACCTATAGTCCTATCTACTCAGGAGGCTGAGATCTGAGGATTGTCATTAAAAGTCAGCCTGGGAAAGAAAGTACATGAGACTTAATTCCAATTATCCAACAAAAAGCTGAAACTGGATCTGTGACTCAAGTGGAAGAGCACTCCATCTATGTGGTATACATACACAATGGAATTCTTTGCCTACATCAGAAAGAATGGCATTGCCCCATTTGTTAGGAAATGGAAAGCCTTTGAAAAATTATATTATATGAAATAAGCCAGGCCCAAAGAAAGATAGGTCCCATGGTTTCCCTTATTTGCAATAACTAGTATATGCCTGAGACAAGAAGAAACGATCAGATAATTCGATGTTAAGCGAAATGAACCCCAAGATAAGGACTGCAATGGTTTTGCTTTCTTGCTATTGTTTCTAACATTTATAAAATATTTGTTTTTTTATTTGTATGTCCCTCCCACATGGTATAACCCCTGTTTTCACTGCATTTGATGTTGGTATCATTTGTGGATGGGAAGGGCAAAACCAAATTTTTTAACTAGAGATACAGGCGGACCCATCACAACAATGAGATGTACAAGTCATTATGTCAAAAAACCAACTTTACAACTCTGGAGGGAGTGGGGGAGGAATGGGTTCGTGGGGATGATAAGGGAAAACAAAGGAGGAGGCAACAATCCTTGATAAGAAATGTACTCATTACCTTTTTCATGTAAATGTAACCCTCTGTACGGTATTTTCACAATTAATTAATTAATTAAAAGACTAAAATACTTAAAAAAAAAAAAGCCAGGTGCCAGTAGCTGAGGCCTGTAATATTAGCTACTCATGAGGCTGAAATCAGAGGATCGCTGTTCAAACCAGCTCGGGCAGGAAAGTCCATGAAACTCTTATCTCCAATAAACCACCAGAAACCAGAAGTGGTTCTATAGCTAAAGAGTTAGATTGCTTGAAGATGTAAGGAGCTGAGGGACAGCACTCAGGTCCAGAGTTCAAGTCCCAAGACCGACAAAAAAAAAAAAAAAAAAAAAAACCACAACCAAAACCAAAACCAAAAACACACAGGAAGAGAGAACAGAGTCCAGGTCCTGAGTGCAAACCCTAATACAGATATCGGGGGGTGCCCACACGCTCATACACACATACAGATTTTTTTGGTTTTGTTTTATTTTTTAATTTTTTATTGTGAAAATACCTTACAGAAGGGTTCCAATTACATGGGCAAGATAATGAGTACATTTCTTACCAAGAGTTGTTGCTTCCTCATTTGTTTCCCCTCCCCATCCCCTTCCATCCCCCTCTCCGCCCCAGCCCGTCAAAAGTTATAAAGTTCGTTTTTCAATATAACGACTTGTCCAGTGTTTTGTTTTGTTTTCTGTTTTGTCGGTCATAGGACTTGGCTTCTCGGCCCTCAGTTTTTCAGCTGAAGGATACCGCTCTCCCATTTGAGTCAGAGTGGCACTTCTGGTTTCCTGAGGCTAATTGGAGATCAGAGTCTCGTGGACTGTCCTGTGTGGGCTGACTTTGATCCAATATTCTCAGATCTCAACCTCCTGAATGCCTAGGATTATAGGCATGAGCCACCAGCACTGGGACATTCAATTATTTTAAATCAAAGATAGATAAAGTGCTTCAACTTTTATGCTATATTCTGGTTATGACATTTGCTTCCAAAAAGAATCTCAAAGATTTGCAGCCATAAAGAGAAAAGTGAGCTCAGATGCCCTTCAGTAGATGAATGGATCAAGAAAGTATGGTATATATTCACAATGGAATTGTATGCCTCTATCAGTAAGAATGGCATTGCTCTATTTTTAGGAAATGGAGAGACTTGGAAAAAATATATAAAGTGAAGTAAGCCAGGCCCAAAGAAACATACGTTCCATGGTTTCCCTTAATTTCAATAACTAGTATAAGTCTGAGATAAGCAGAAACGGTCAGATAAGTTGATGTTAGGCGAAATGAACCCCAAGATAAGGACTCAAATGCTTTTTCTTTCTGGTGATTGTTTCTAATGTATTTATAAGATATTTCCTTGTTGCTTTGTATGGCCCTGCCCCATGGTATAACTCCTGTTTTCACTATATTTGATGTTGTTATGATTTGGGGAGCAGAAGGGAAAAACAAATTATTTAAATAGGCATACAGGTTGACCCATTGAAACAATGAAATGTAGAAGAAGCTATGTCGAAAACAAACTTTGCAATTTAGGCGGGGTTGGGGGGTTAGGGGGGAGTTGATGTAGTTGTGGAGGTTAGAGGGAAGGGATATTAGAGGAAAAACAAAGGAGAAGGCATCAATGCTTGATAAGAAATGTACTCAATACCTTGCTCATGCGATTGTAACCCCTCTGTACAGTATTTTCCCAACAAAAACTTATTTAAAAAAAAAAGGGTTGGATCAGTGTTTTTTCTAATAATGTAATTCAAGTTGCAAGGAGGCATTGATGGCCATCTCCAGAATGATCTAATGAATATGGTACTATCTTCAAATGAGTGAAAAAAGTTTATTCTCCCCCAAGTTATCTTTTTCAGAAAAAAATAATAGAAATTACATTATTTACATTTTCATGTAACATTCACAAAATGCCCTGATTGAATTATCTGGTAAATATAGACCGGTCCTTTTGCAAACAGCGTTATTTTATTTGGAGATATGAATAGTTAAGTTTATGATATTCAACAAAAATGAATACACAAATTACCAGCTCCTCTGGGACACAGCAAAGGCAAGTTTATAGCTCTGAGTTCCTACATCAACAAATTGGAGAGATCTTATACCAACAATTTAATGAGACTTGTGAACCTCCTTGAAAAAGAGCAGTAAGATAAACCCCAATTCATCAGATGGAAAGAAATAACTAAAATTAAATCAGAATTAAACGATTTAGAATCCACAAAAAAAAAAAAAAATAGAAAGAATCAACAAAACAAGGAGCTGGTTCTTCGAAAAAAATTAACAAAACTGACAGACCCTTAGCAAATCTTATCAAAAATAAAGAGAACACACCAAATAAATATACTCAATAATGAGAGTGGAAAATCATCATAGAAACAACCAAGATTAAGAACATTATAAGGGAATACTTCTCAAACTTTTATGGTAATAAGTTTGAGACCATGGCAGAAATGGACCTTTTCCTAGCAAATATTGACATGCCTAAACTAAACCAAGATCCAAACAGGCCCAATCAAGCCCATTGAAATAGAAACAGTAAGAAGTGTCCTACCATCTAAGAAAAGCCCAGGACCAGATAGATTTGCAGTGAAATTCTACACAGCCTTCATTGCAGAGCTCACACAATACTCTTCCAAATCTATAAAGAAATTGAAAGAGAAATTTGACTACCGAACTCATTCTATGAATCCATCATAACCCTCATCCCAAAACCAGGCAGAGAACTATTCTTTGATGAACACTGATGCAAAATTTCTCAACAAAATTTTGTCTAATCGACTTCAACAATTAATTCAAAAAATCATGCACCATAATCAAACAGGATTCATTTCAGGGATGCAAAAGTGGTTCAATATATTCAAATCAATTAATATAATTCATCACATCAACAGGAGCAAGGATAAGAACCACATGGTTATCTCAATAGATGCAGGAAAAGCATTTGACAAGATCCAATACCCCATTATGATGAAGGTTCTGGAAAAAATTAGGAATCCATGGAACGTTCCTCAATATAATATAGGCTGTATATGACAAACCTACAATCAGCATTATATTTAATGGTGAAAAACCAAAGCCATTTCCTCTTCAGGTTTGAGATAAAGATGTCCACTCTCTCCACTTCTCTTCAATCTAGTATTAGAATGCCTAGCTACAGCAATAAAACAAAATGCAAACATAAAGGGGGTTCAAATAGGGAAAGATGAAGTAAAACCCTCCCTCTTTGCAGATGACAAATCTTGTATTGAAAGAATCCCATGGACTCCACTCCCAAATTACTCAAGCTGATTCAAAACTTTGGCAAAGTAGCAGTGTATAAAATTAACCCTCAAAAATCAATGGCTTTTCTGTATGCCAACAGTGAGAAAAGTGTAGTTGAAATTAGGAAAACAACTCCAGTTGTAATAGCCCCCCCACACACACAAAAAATACCTAGCAATTAACTTAATCGAAGAAGTGAAAGACTTCTATGAGGAAAATTTTAAAAGCCTGACAAAGAAACCCAAAACAGAACTTAGAAAGTGGTAAAATATGCCATGCAGGATTGGAAGAATCAACATAGAGGAAATGGCAATACTTCCCAAGGCTATCTACAAAGTCAATGCGATACCTATCAATATTCAACCTCATTCTTCAAGGAAATAGGAGAGGCAATCCAAAAATTTATATGGAAAAATAAAAGACCCCAAATAGCAAAAACGATACTTATGAGAAATAACAGTCCTGGAGGACTATCAATACCAAATTTCAAACTCTACTATAAAGCCATATTTATCAAAACAGCTTGGTACTGGCACAAGAATAGACCACAGAACCAAAGGAAAAGAATTGAAAACCCAGAAATGAATCTACAGGCCTACAGCCATCTAATCTTCGATAGGGAACAAAAAAATAGAAAATGGAAGGAAGACAGCCTCTTCAGCAAATGGTGTTGGCAAAATTGGTTACCTACTTGTAGAAAATTAACTCTAGATCCTTATATATCACCTTGTACTAGAATCAACTCCAAATGGATCAAAGACATCGGAGTCAAAGCAGGCACTCTGAAAACACTACAGTGTGGAATAGGAGAAACCCTAGGTCTCCTAGACACAGGCTGAAATTTTCTTTTTTTTTTTTTTGTCAGTCGTGGGGCTTGAACTCTGGGCCTGGGCGCTGTCCTTCAGCTCTTCAGCTCAAGGCGAGCGCTTTACCACTTGAGCTACAGCGCCACTTCCGGTGTTCTGGTGGTTTATTGCAGATAGGAGTCTCACGGTCTTTCTTGCCCGGGCTGGCTTTGAACCTCGATCTCAGATCTCAGCCTCCTGAGTAGCTAGGATTACAGGCGTGAGCCACCAGTGTCCGGCTCGCTGAAATTTTCTTAATAGAGACCAAGAAACACAAGAAATCAAAGAAATGTTGGACAAATAGGATTGCATGAAATTACAGCACTTTTCATGGCAAAGGACATAGCTAGCAAGATCAATAGAAAGTCCACGGATTGGGAAAAAAATCTTAATTAGGAGTTGGGAAGTTGGCTCAGTGGTAGAGCGCTTGCCTTGCATGCATGAGGCCCTGGGTTCGATTCCTCAGCACCACATAAGCAAAAAGAAAAAAGCCGGAAGTGGCGCTGTGGCTCAAGTTGTAGGGCACTAGCCTTGAGCTGAAGAGCTGCGGGACAGCGCTCAGGCCCAGAGTTCAGGCCCCACAACCGGACCAAAAAAAAAAAAAAAAAATCTTAAATAGCCATACAACGACAAGGGTTTCATATCTAAAATATACCTGGAACACAAAAAATTAAATCCCCAAACAACAAATGCTGAAAGAAACAACTGCCCAATAAATAAGTGGGCTAAAGACTTAAAGAGAAACTTCCGTGAAGAGGAAAGAAAGATAGCCAATAGGCACATGAAGAAATACTCAACCTCTTTAGCCATAAAAGAAATTCAAATCAAAACAACATTGAGATACCACCTCACCCCAGTTAGAATGACTATAATCAAGAACTCTAATAACAACAGATGCTGGACGGGATGTGGACAGAAGGGGACCTACTGCATTGTTGGTGAGAGTGGAAACTTCAATCATTTTGGAAAAAAGTATGGAGGTTCCTCAAAAGATTCCACATAGAGCTCCACTATGACCCAGCAATCCCACTTTGGGGCCTTTACTCAAATGGTCACAAACAAAAACCTACCAGCACAACTATGTTTATTGCAGCATTATTTATGATAGCTAAGATATGGAACCAACCCAGATGCCCCTCAGTAGATGAATAGATCAAGAAAATGAGTTATATATACACAATGGAATTCTATGCCTCCATCAGAAAGAATAATATTGCCGCATATGTTAGGAAATGAAAAGACTTGGAAAAAATGATATTAAGTGAAGTATGCCAGGAACATATATATGCCCAAAGGATCATAGGTTCCATGATTTTCCTTATTTGCAATAACTATTATATGTTGGAGACAAGCAGAAATGGTCAGATAAATTGATTTTAGGTGAGATGAACCCCAAGATAAGGATTCAAATGGTTTTTCTTTCTTTGATTGTCTTTCTTTTGCTTGGTATATCCCTCCCCCATGGTATAACTCCTGCTTTCACTGTATTTGATGTTGGTATAATTTGTGGAAGGTATAGGAAAAAACAAATCGTTTAAATATGGATACAATTGGACCAATTGCAACCATGAGATGTACAAATCCTTATGTCGAAAAGCGAACTTCACATCTTTGGCTGGGAGGTGGGGGGTAGGAGTGAGGAGGTTAATTGGGAAGGGATGGGATGGGAAACAAAGGAGGAGGCAACAATGCTTGGTAAGAAATGTACTCTTTACCTTGCCCATGCAGTTGTAACCTCTTTACGGTATTTTCACAGACACACACACAAAGAAAAACAGCTAAAAACAAATAAATCCTGTTTATTTATACGGAAAGAAAGAATCTTTTCTTTCACTAAATCAACCAATGCTATAAAAATTGTAAATGAGAATACAATGTAACATAATTTTATTATACTCAATCTGTATACATCAGTTTGACTATAATGCATGTGAAAGTATTGTTATCTTTTCTAAGGATTGTAGCATGATTTACAGCAAGTTCTAAGAACTTATGTGTCCAAAACTTCCCCCTGAATCCCTTCATAAAGCTCAAATAATAATAATAATAATCGAGGTTTCATGATTCCTTTGTTCCAATCTTTTTTCTTTTTCAAAATAGGAGCCACACAATCTAGACCTCACAAAGTGTGGTGCATTTTGACTAGCTCTCTGATAGGAAAGCTGTATATCTCTTTTACCCCCTCTTAACTTTTATTTTTTTATTGTGAAAATTCTGTACATAGGGTTTGCTATTACATGAGCAAGGTACTGAGTACATTTGTTATCAATATGGTTGCCAAGTATTTGTTATCAAGTATTTGTTTCCCCTTACCCTCTTTACCCTCCCATCACTCCCTGACCTCCCTACCCTGCCCCACCAAAATTGTAAAGTTGGTTTTTCGAAATAACGTCTTATACATCTCATTGTTGCCATGGGTCCACCTGTATCCCTATTTATTTGATGTTGGAAAGCTGCATATCTCTTGTCCTTTACCTCAGTTATGAAGAGCCCTCCAGTGGAGAGAATTCCCACTCTCCACTTGCTAATAACTATAGATTGTAAATGGAAGTAAAGCACATCTAAATATTTGATACAACAAAATGAATTAATGTTCAAAAATTCTTGAGGAGCATAAAGCTCAAATTGCATGTTTGAACTGATACTGTTGTATGAATGCTTCCATCAAGCAGTTCAACCAAGCTGACTATACTATACTCCCTGACAAATGACTGGAAACAAATGAGGAACAGAGTTAGTGGAGACCAGTGATCTTTTATTCCCCTTAAGTTCATGAGAAATTTGTGAAAATCAAATAGTATTTTATTTTATTTTTATATTTTTAATTTAAATTTATTGTAAAGGTGTTGAACAGAGGGGTTTTAGTTACATAAATCAGGTAATGAGTAAATTTCTTTTTGAAAAATTATACCTTTCTCATTTCCTCCCTCTCCCCCCTACCCCTTCCTTTCTACTTTCTCCTCAAGTTGTAAAATGGTCACTGTTGATTTGGTTCACAATTTGCACCATTGTTTCTGTAATTCCTCATCCCTTTCACCCAAATCAGATAAACTTCTATACAAGACAAAGGATATAGAAATAAAAAAAAAAATACAAGAGGGAAAATAAAGGGAAAAAAAAGAAACCAAAAAAAAAACACTGAACATAGTATACTAAAAATAACTTATTTCCATTTATTGGAGTTTATTTCAGTACACATCATTGTAAACAAGGCATATTTCATATATCCTGCTAAAATGAATAAAGTTAATTTGGACCTTGAACATTTTCAAGGAAGTACTTTGTAAACTAACATACAATAAAGCTATATATACAATTGACTGTCTCTATAATTCATTATCTTTATGTCTGGAACTGAAAGGATGACTTTGTTCACTGGAATGCTTTAAGGGTGATCTTAACGTGAAAGCCAAAGTGTACTTTAAATGCAATGAAGAAAGTATATTGTAATCTGCAATCAAATATTGGTTTGATATAGAGTCATTTGGTGTTAAGTGGATTCCTGAACAATGAGCCAGAGACTTAGTAGCTTTAGTCTAAGAAGTAAGTTTGCCCACTGCTAATATTCAAATATGGCCTTTATGAATGACCAAACCCTACGTAGTGTTAATTGAATTAATGTCTTTTTATTTTTCTCAGTCGTGGGGCTTGACACCTGGGCCTGGGTGCTATCCTTGAACTTTTCAGCTCAAGCATATGTTTTACCTCTTGAGACACATTACCTCTTCCAGTTTTCTAATGGTTAATTGGAGATAACAGTCTCATGGACTTTGCACTGTGATCATCAGATCTCATCTTCCTAAGTTGCTAGGATTACAAGTATGAGCTACCAGTGCCCAGATGAATAAACATCTTTTAACTAACGTTTATTATTATTACTCTCTTGGAAATTAATGTTGTCATGGATTAAATAAATTATATACATGTAGATAAACTAGTTTCAGATATCATCTCCAACATGTATATCTTAAAACTCTAGCAAACAGAATTTCTTAAGCCTTGACTAAACTTGTTCCAAAATAGAGACAATGCAAAAACTAATCTTATAAGGTCTTTGCAAAATTAACAATATACCTGAGGAGTGTAGTAGAGTATCTCTTACACTGTAAACTGTTATCTGAAAGGGAATTTATATTCCTTCATTGGCTCCTTTTAGATAAGTTTTATTAAAGTGATGCTACAACTGCAATAGTTCACTGAAAATAAGGTCCTTTCACCAGATTTTATTTTATTTTGATGAATATAATTGAAATAAAAAATATTGATGATTTTTTTAGTAAAAGGTATTCATGTATTTTATCACATTCAGGTCATTCTTCTATAAAAAGAAGGAATATTAAAAGTAACAAGAACAAAAAACCCTCTGTGTCCATGTTTTCAACAAATGTGTTCTCTTTAAAGTTATATTTTTTTCAGTTTGAGTGTCTCAGAATATAGTTTTATTTGGAAGTAGGTTTTGTGTGTGTGTGTGTGTGTGTGTGCGTGCGTGTGTGTGTGAATCCATAAAACAAAACCAAAAATATCTATCCTCAGAAAAGAAATTCTGCAGTCTGGAATTACAGCACGACTATTTAAACCCTAGTATTGGATAAAAATAAATGAGCATAAATCTACACTGTCAGGTTTCATAGATCAATGACAAAATGTCTCTGGAAAAGACTTAAGCTCAGGCTTTGCAAGACATTTGGATTGGAAAGCATAAAGCTAGAAAGCAAACATATGTAATCTGAGGTTAGAAAGTCTTCAGACTCATTAAAACTAATGTTTTTAAATTGAAATCACAAAAGTAGCATAACCAAAATTGCAGAATATAGTTGTAATTTACCAAAAATACTTTAGTTTAGTATCTGCAGTGTTCAAGCATCAAGGATTTTAGATAATTAAATTATCATTCTACAGACTAAATTATATTTAATGGAATGAAAACAAAACAGAATATTGAGCAAGGTCACGATATCCCAGGCCTAAAATCTACCTACTTTGAATATTGAGATTAGGAGTCCAGCTGGGCATAAACAGATAACTTTTCTCACCCAATTTCTGGAATGGTTGTGTGTCATTTAAACAGGCCAGGCAGAAATATTTGTAAGATTCCATCTCAAGGGAAAGCCTGGTCGGCAGTATGTGCTTGTTATAATAAATACCACTGGAAGATGAAAATATGAAGACTGTGATCCAGGGAGAAGACTAACAGTAAGTAAAAAAACTATCACAAAAAAATGAGTGGTGTAATAAAAATGTGAGTTATGGCTCAGCTATGAAGTCCATTAGCAAAATGAAGCCATTATCAAAATAAGGCCCTAAAATTCAAATGAATATTGGAAACAAAATCATGAAAGATGAATATGTATTCTATCAGTTTTATTTTATTTCATTTAATACTAATTTTGGATCACTTGTTTTTGGCATTTTATTGGTCATTGAAATTTTAAAAATGTTCCAAGTATATTTTAGATATGAGACCCTTATTATGTCTGGGCCAAGCAGAAAAGGTCAAAGACTATGAACATATGACCAGATAAGATGATGTTAAATGAGATGAACCCCATGATAGGGACACATGTGGGTTTTTCTTTCTTGCTATTGTTTTTAACATATTTATAATGTAACGTGATTTTTTTGTTCCTTTTTATGTTCCTCCCCCAAGTGTAACCCCTGTTTTCACTATATTTGATTCCAGAGGCCTGCATCTTGTGTATACAGTTTTCTAATTTGGGGGGAGGGAAGGGAAAAAACAAAATGCTTGCAAAGGGATACAAGTTTACCGATTGCAACAATAAGATGAACAAGACAGTATATTGAAAAATGAACTTTACAATTTAGGTGGGAGGGGGGGTGTAATTGGGGAGGTGGGAAAGAAGACATGGTAGGGGAAAAACAAAGGAGGAGGTAATGATACTTAATAGGAAATGTACTCATTTAGCTTGCTCATGTCACTGTAAGTCCTCTGTACAGTATTTTTACAATAAAAATGTATATTAAAAAGAAACTTTAAAAATGAACACCTTTATGTCACTACATTTTTGGTTTCTATATTCCAGTTAAAAGGAAAGAAAGCAAAATGTATTATGATGAAATGTACCATGGATAGAACAAAAGGAGAAAAGATGGAGTGGTATAAATAAGTAAAGTTGTGATTTCAATGTTACACTAGAAACAGAAGGGAAAAAACACTTTGCTGGAAAGAAAAACAGACATTCCAAATAAAAGGAAATAAGAGTAAATCAGAAATATTTTTGAAGGAAGAATTTTCCAGAAAGAGGAAATCAAACACATGTAAATATTCTCAAGAATCATGTGTAAACAAGAAGAAAGCCTATATTGTTAGGCAAAAATTTGGTTTTGTCTCTTCCAAAGCTCTGTTTAGTAAGGGATTGAACCCCAAAGTGAACTGTGGAGATGATTCAATGATCAGAAAAACACCCTTGATTAGGATTCGTGATCTGGTCTTTTCCTTTATTTGGTTTCTGTTCAAGTGATGTTCTGTCATTTATACCTTGTGGTATGTAACATCTCCCAAAGTCCACAAGCAATTGGAATAATCAATTATGGACTACCTCAGTCATCGTAAGCCAAAATAAACATTTCTCCTTTAAGTTGATTATAACAAGTACTTGAAAAACATATATAGTTATAGATATAGATATATACTCTTAAATAATTGTATAGAACAGTTTCCATTTAACAAAGCAGTTAATAAATAAGGCACATGTTTATTAATGTCACTACTTTAAACACCCTTACCCATCCTTTTCCTGCCCATCCCTTCCCTCACTCTTCTTCTAGCCTATACATTGGATTCTTCTCTGCATTCTTCCCCTTTGCTCTTTTTATCTATCCCCCTTTCTCTTAAACCCAGTCCATCCCTTTCAAATACCCACTTCCTGGTGTAATTCTCTCAATGTCACTCTTATCATTCTCACCCATCCCTTCCCTAATCACCCATTACTACTCTTAATTTGATAGGATATACCTTGGATTCTTGACTGCATTCTCCCTTTCTTTTCCTCTTTTACCTCTTTTCCCTTTACCTCATCCTCCGCTTTGGAGTACCTTCTTCCTCATGTTAAGTTAGGTAAGGCCAAGTGAAACCAAAGATACATGTTTTCTCTTACATGTGGAAGCTAGACTTAGTTTATAAATTTATAAGTCAATACATTGGGAGTTATGCAATTTTGTACAAATGTATTAACTGGAGTATGTTACATGCAAGGGAGACCCAAATATTGTAATTGCTTAGAAAAACAATCTCGTCCTTTTAAATGGCTGAGTGAAATTCATATATATGTGTGCATTAATATATATATATATATAAGATAGACATAGATAGATAGATAGATAGATAGATAGATAGATAGATAGATAGATAGATAGATAGATCAATTTATTCACTGGAGATCACTTTTCTTGGTTCCATACCTTGAATACAGCAGCAGTGAACATGGTGGTGCTGGTGACTGTACTGTATCCTGATTTATAATCTTTCAGATAAATGTACCATTGTGGAATTTCTGGGTCATAGGTATTTCTAATTTTTTGAGGATTCTCTATTCTGCTTTTCATAGTGGTTTAAGAAATTTACATTCTCACAAACAATGAAGCAGGATTCCTTTTTGGATGCATTTTTATCAGCAACTATTATTACAATAATTCAAAGCTCACTAACCTGGCTGAGAAAGACTGAGAAAAGGTGAATTGTGGTAATGAGAGATAAGGCCAAGACAATGCTTACACAGAGAAAAAAAATACAAACTTACTCTTAAAGATGTTAGAACATAAAAAGACAGAATTGAAGAAAAGAAGGAAGGAAGGAAGGTACAATGATCAAATTAGAGCTTCTTATAAAACACACAGTTATCAAAATATAAAATTGTGCTAAACTTGAGATGAAACAGAACTTCAGTAAAATTAAGAAATCTAATCAGGAAGAATATCATAGAAGAAAAAGTAAATGAAATTACAGAACTTAGTTAAATATGTTTTTAAATATGTTTAAAAGAAGCCCTACATATATAGAATAGAGGTCCAAGAAGCAGAGAATGTGATTGAAAAAAAGCTATATGATGATATTAATAGAATTCTCTGGATCCTTAAATATTTGTGAAACATGATTAAAAGTAGAAGGTAAGAAGAATAAATGGAATTAAATACATATCCTACTATAATACAGATACATTGAAAAACATCAAACTTAAAGATTTCAGACAGTCACTGATGACTCACTTCTATAATCCTAAAAACTCAAAATACTAAGGTATGGAGGATTGCAGTACAAAATTAGCTGGAGAAGAAATGCTTGTTAGACTCCATGTCTAAATCAGCCAAAAAAAATTGGACTGGAAGGGCGAAAAAACAAATTGATCCATAGTAAGGTGAAGCAGTACCATCACCCCAAAGCAGAACGAAAAACAAAAATTTAAAGTGACAAATCCTTAACTAAATACTAGAGAGACAAAAATAAAAGAGATATTACAAGTTTCACTTACCACAAGCCTTCCATTTTCTCTGCTTAATTCCCTTAGTTCACCTGTAAATTTCTTTACAAGCATTTAGAAACATGACACTGGCAGAATTAAGCTGCTTAGTTGTCCTAATCAATGAGTGTAAACACTCCTTAAAAGTTAGCCTTATCTTGAGTTGCTTGCTAAAAAAAAATAAGAAAGAGGCCAAGTTTTGAGATTTCCTTTTCAGTACCTTCTTTCTCTGTTGCATTTTTATTTTTGTCTTTGAAAATTGAAAGGAGAGAAAAAGACAGTAAGACAATATCCTAAATTGTTTCTTCTTTTATTTTCATTTAATTTTATTGTCAAGATTGTGTTCAGAGGGGTTACAGTTATTACATAAGGTAGAGAGTACATTTCTTGTAGAACTTGCTATGCCCTTCCGCATTTTTCTGCCACTTTACCACTCCTAAGTCCACCCCCAAGTAGTACATTTCATTTCCAACATATTGTCCAATGAGTATTGCTGTTGTCTTGGCTCGCACTTTATCTCACCATTTTGCTGTTCCCCTTCTGATCTCTAATTCAGATAAATGTATTATACCCAGGCTACCACAATCAAATACAATGACAACAGGGGATAAACCAAAGATGGAAAAAAGAAAAGAAACAAAGAAATCACATAGTACAAGAACAACAACAAAAAACTTGATTCCAAAGCTTTGGGTTTATTTTATTTAGCATCACCTTTGATAGTTGTTTGTCTTTATTGTGGCCATACATCATTCCAGGATCTTCTTGCTTTGTCTCTGCTGAGAATTCTGAAGTTATTCTGATTGTTTTTCTTTATAGGTGATTGATCTTTTCTCCTTAAGGATCTTTTTCTTGTTCTGAACTAATCCTGTGCAGAATATTATGTGACTGGGGGAAGGATTCAAAGCTGATCACCATATGGAAATCAATTAATGTGATGCATCACACAAACAAGAGTAAGGATAAAAACCATATAATTATCTCAATAGATGCAGAATAGGCATTTGACATGATGCAAATCCCCTTTATGAAGAAAGAAATGGACAAACTAGGAATCCAGGGAATATTGCTCAATACAATAAAAGCTGTGTATGACAAACCTACAGTGAGCATTATAATTAATGGTGTAAAGCTAATGCCATTTCCTCTAAACCCTGGAATAAAAAAAAAGGATGTCCACTCTCACCACTCCTCTTCTATATAAGGCCTCTCTAGAGCAATTAGACAAGATAGAAACATAAAGGGAATCCAAACAGGGAAAGATGAAGAAAAATTCTCCCTGTTTGCAGATGTAATGATCTTGCATTTAAAGCATCCTTTGACTCCCAAGTAACTCAAACTGAGTCAAATCTTTGGTAAAGTAGCAATGGTTTTCTTTTATGCCGATAATGAGAACAGAACAGCTGAAATCAGGAAAACACCTTCTTTTGTAATAGCCACAGAAAAAAATGAAATAGCTTGGAATTAAAGAAGTGAATAATATTTATGAAGAAAAGTTTAAAAACCTGAAAAAGGAAATTGAAGGAGAACAAAGGAAGTGGAAACACCTCCTATGCTCCTGGATTTGGAAGATTACCATCATGACAATGGCAATAATGCCAAAGACTATGTTCAAATTCAATGCCCTATTCATCAATATAGCAACCTCATTCTTCGGTGGACTAAAAGCCATCCAAAAATACTTATAGAACAATAACAGATCCCAAATAGCAAAAATAATCCTTACTAGAAAAAAAAAAAAACAATGCTGGGGGAATTACAATACCAAACTCCAAACTGTACTACAAGGTCATAGTAATCAAAAGAGCTTAGTACTTCCACAAGAAAAAGACCTGAAAAGCAATGGAATGAAACAAAAGAAACAGAAATGAACCAACAGGCCTATAGCCACCCAATCTTTGATAAGATAGCCAAAAAAGTTGAATTGAAGATAAACATCCTCTTCAGTGAATATTGATGAAAAATGGTATAAACATTGTAGAAAACTAAAATTAGATCCTTATGTATCACCCTGCAACAGAATCAACTACAAATGGACAAATGACCTTCAAGGAAAAGCAGAACCATAGAAAAAAGTACAGGAAGGAATAGAAAAAACTCCAGGGCTCCTTGGCACAGCCCAAAATGTTTTACATCTTCACCCTGAAACACAACAGAAGAGAAGTTGGACAAATAAGATTGCATGAAACTGTAAAGCTTCTCTTTGGCAAAGGGCATAGCTAGCAAGGTCAATAGAAAATCCACAGAACAGGAGAACATCTTTAGTAGCTACAAAATGAGCACGGGCCTCATATCTAAATTAAACTTAGAATCAAAAAAATAATTTCTCCTAAAACGAATTCTCAAAGAAACAATCAGCTCAGGAACAAGTGGGGTAAGACTTAAAGAGAGACTTCTCTGAAGACAAAGTAAAAATGTCCAATAGATACAGGAAGAAATGCTGAACTTAGCTGCCATAAACAACAAAACTGTCAAATCAAAACAATATTGTGATTCTACCTCACTCCATTAGAATGCCTATGACCAAGAAAATTAATGACAACAGTTGTGGGAGAGCATTTGGCCAAAGGGGAACCCTACTGCATTATTGGTGACAGTGTAAACTGATTCAACCACTCTGTAAAGCAATATGCACGTTAGTGAAATCACTACACATAGAGATGCCCTATGACCCAGCAATCCCGCTTTGGTGCATTTATCCAAATGAAAAGAAACAAAACCATACTACAGCTACTAGCACATGTATATTTGTCACAGTACTATTCATGCTACCTAAGATATGATAGGAAATATGATGTCCCTCAGTGGACAAGTCCATCAAGAAAATGTGAATATATATATATATATATATATATATATATATATGCATTCTATGCTTCCAACAGAAAGAATGACACGGCCCATTTGTTAGGAAATTAGAAGACTTGGAAAAAATCATATTAAGTGATGGAAGGTAGTCCTAAAGAAGTTTAGGATGTCAAGATTTTCCTTATTTTCAATTATTAATATCCATATAGGATAATCTTGTCAGAGGAGTTGAAAAGATCAAAGACTATGAATGTATATCTATATAAAATATTGATAAGTGATATGGACTCAACGGTTCTGTATTTGTTGTTATGTTTTTTAATGTATTATGTGATTTCTTTCCTTTGTTGATTTTTCACCCTATGATATATTTCCCATTGTCACCTTAATTGATCTGGTGGTAACCTGAATCTTGCATATACATTTATCTAATCTAGGAAGGGGAAGGGAATAACAAAACATTGGAAACACTGAAACAAGGACATAGGATGATCCATTGCAACAATGATACCTACAGGAGAGAACTTTACTACTTCGGGTGGAGGAAAGGATGGGTGGGGAACAGTGTGGTAGGTGGGGGAGGGAGGGGTTGTGAAACAACCATAAAGGTAAAGGTAACAATGATCAACTAATAATGTACTCATTGCCTTACTCACGTACTGTATTCCCTGTGCACAGGATCTTTACGAGAAAATAACATTTATGAAAATAATATATGGCTTAAGAACCAGTCCAATTAGCAAAATGTTTTCAGTGTACTATTTATTCATGTGCAATACACTCTAAAAATAAATAGTATTTTCAGAAAGAAAAATGTGCATGACAGCAGTTTACATGAACAATGTAAGACTCTATGGAAAAAAAATAAGTAGTAATAATTATTGTACCCATTTGTAAATAGATTCCTAAAGATTTTATGGCAGCATATGCAACCATAAAATTGGGGTAGCATGTGCTTATGGAGTTTCAGTATGTTCAAAATATGCAGATAATACAGTTCTTAGCATTTCTTCTAATTAGAAGATTGGAATTTATCTTTGATTAAAGGTAGAAAAAATAATGAAAACAATTATTCCAACATTTTCATGGAGAACAATTTTTGAAAAAATTATTTCATCAATTTAAAGAAAAATGATCTTGGATATTCATGTTTACATCACTCTCTGAACGAGATAGAAAGGTAGAGAGGCTTCCTTGACTCCTTTCTTTTTCATAGTTAATGCATTTTTTTTGTTGTCATATTTCATTAATATTACAGAAGCAATGTACATCCCTTCTTCAAGGAAATACTTAGTGGACATCACAAAGTATTGACCCTGATGACTATCACTGGAAATTAAGCATTACGAAGTACATTTGGAAGGAGTATTTGAACTTTTAATATAGATGTTTATTTTTTAATTCATGCCTGTTATTACATTGTTGTATTCATCACCTCTTTCTACAATCAATCAGTCAAACAATATTTGTGTTCTGTCAGTCAATTGACTTTGATCCAAACAGATTTAAACAAATTCAGGTCGTCAATTTTTAATCATCCCAAAATATAGTAAAGAAATTATATCAAAACACATGAAAATTTTAGATAAATCATTTTGCAATCTTCAACCAAATCACAGGACGGTTGTTTAGGGCAGGTAATATTTTTATGTGAGGTAACTATGCCTGAGAAGTATCTCCTGAATGTGTTTCTTGAGGCAGGTTCTAACTGTAATTAGTTTTACTAGTGTCATAAATTTCATATTTTCTTCATATCTTTTGTGTTCAGACTTATTTGTTTTGTCCCTTCCAAAAGATCACATAAAATCGATTAGTTTCCAAATGTCTGATTATTCTGTATGCCGTAAAAGCAGATTTATCACATATAACAATTTGTATTGTGAGATATTTGCTCTCTTTAAATGCTCAATAGCATTTCCTGAAATATACTGAAAATATGAGCATGATGTAAGAGTTGATATATACAATATGCCTCTAGACATTAGACTGTATTACTTCCTCTATGCTAAAACAAACACACTGTGTCAAAGAACTATCATCTTTTTTCCCGTTCTCAAGTAGGGAGTTCGATTGTTTTAGGCAGAGAAGTGAAAAGCAATTAAACTGAAATCAAATCTTAATGTTGACCTCATATTTATTGATATCTAGAATGATTCAATCACCTCCTGATTTGAAATGGAAGACAAAAGTCATGAAATAAGAAGAATACAAGGGGATTCTAAATGAAAGCATTCTAAGGCAAAAAGAAAAAACTGAAGCCCCAAACCAAAACCAAAACCAAAATTAAAGACTATTCTTCTATTATATTGCAATGTCCTGCCAAGGAAAGGGATCGTTTATCAACACTGCTATTGGTGGTAATTCATTCAACAGACAAGAAAATGAGAGCAAGTAACATAGAGAGAAATGTAGTTGAAAATGGGATTTGTACTTGAGTAAACAAAGTTCTCAGCAATTTTACATTGTATATTACTTTCTGTGCAGGGTTGCCTGTTGGATGGGGCAACTTTCCAAGAGCTGAAACAGGTGTAGAATATTTTCTAAAAATTGTCACCATGTAGTATAATTTTATGTATTACTAGGTCCAACAGGGATTTTAAGAAATCACAATCTTAAAATATTCAGCATATGTTCTTTTTTAAAAAAGAAATGTTTTATTGTAAAGGTGCTGTACAGAGGGATTACAGTTACATGAATCAGGCAATGAGTACATTACTTATCGATCAATTTTACACTTTCATTTGTTGTTGTCCCACTATGCCTCATCTTCCTCACTTTTCCCCATGCCTCTTCTGAAATTGTAGTTCGTTTCCAATATACTGTGTTGTTGTTATCCTTGTTGCAATGTGTCATCCCATTCCTTATTTCATGGATTTATTATACCCCTTTCTTTCCCCAGATCAGACAAATGTATATACAAGATGTGTGGTACCAAAATCCAGTACAGTGTTAACAGGGGATATGCCATAGGGAAAAGATCACACAGAGGAAACAACAACAACAAAATAAAATCACATAGCACACTTAAAACAATAATTCTAAATACAGATCTCTTGTGTTCATATTTTGGAGTTCATTTCACTTAGCATTATGTTATATGATCATATATACATCGCTTTCGAACTTTTTAGCTCATCTAATAAGATTTTATATATATATATTATACATATTATATGTATATAATTGTAATATATATTCTTGCAAATAAGGGAAACCATGGGTCCTAAATTTCTTTGGGACTGGGTTACATAACTTAGTATGACTTTTTCCAAATCTTCCATTTCCTAACAAAAGGGACGGTGTTCTTCTTTCTGCTGGAAGCACAGAATTCCTCTCTCTCTCTCTCCTCTCTCTCTCTCTCTATATATATATATATGTACATATATAATATATATGTCATATTTTTGATCCACTTATCTATTGAGGGGCATCTGGGTTCGTTCTTTATCTTAGTTATTACGAATAATGCTGTGATGCTAGTAGCTTAACTAAGGCCTTATTAATGATCATGTAGTTAAATGGGCAAAAGTATGATTGCTGAATCATAGGAGAGCACTACGGATAATCTTTTGAGAAACCTGTATACTACTTTCCATAATGTTTGAATAAGATTACACTCCTACCAACAGTGCAGTAGGGTTCCTTTTGAGCTACATCCCCCATCCAAGCATTTGACATTATTAGATTTCTTTATTATAGCCATTCTAACTGTAATAAGGTGAAATCTTATTTTTTTTGATTTACCTTTCTTTTATGACCGGAGAAGTTGAGCTTTACTTCATGTGTCTATTGTCTATTCTTATTTCCTCTTCAGAGAAGCCTCCCTTTAAATCCACTGATTGATAGGCCTGTTATTTCTTTGAGGATTTGTTTGTGGAGGATTTAATTTTTTGAGTTTTAAGTATATTGTAGATATGAAGCCCATGTCTGTTGTAAAGCTAGTGAATATTTTCTCGCAGCCTGTGGACTTTCTATTGATCTTACCAGCTCTGTCCTTTGCCATGCAGAAGCTCTTCAAGTACATGCAATCCCGCTTGTCCAATGATTCTTCGATTTGTTGTGATTCAGGGTCTTTATTAAGAGAATTTTAGCCTGTGCTATGGAGCCCTAGGGTTTGTCCTATTCCTTCCTTAATGTTTTCAAGGTATCTGCTTTGATTTTGAGGTCTATGATCCATTTGATTTTGACGAAGTGTGAAATATAAGGATCTAATTATAGTTTTCTACATGTGTTTAACCAATCTTTACAACACCATTTACTGAAGAGACTGTCTTTCATTCTATATTTTTGGCTCCCTTATTGAAGATTAGCTTAATACAGGTCTGTGGGTTCATTTCTGGATTTTCGGTTCTATTCCATTGGTCTTCCCAGCCCAAAATCCCAACCCTGCCCAAGTTCAGTCCTAGCATGTGTTCTCTCATTTTGTTGCTCCTTCTTCAACTCAAGTAACTATTGCAATTTAAAGCCTTCACACTACTTTAATCAATTTACTCAATGATCATGTATTGTAGAAATATTTTATCATAAATCTGGACGACCATCTATTTTTATCTAAAAATTTCTTGGAAGTTCTTATTCAATTGTCAGTGTGCACCCTTGTGTGTGGAGCATATACATCTACACGAAATTTCTACAGGATATCAAATTTTGTAATGTTTTTCTTGGTACTAAAATGTAATAGGAAAATTAAAAGAAAAATATTCACTGGTAAAAGCTACTCTAAGACAAGACACAATGACTTTAAATACACAGCAAAGCATATATATACTACACCAATTTTATCGAACAGTCCTGGCCCTGATATTAAAATACTTATGAACAATTAAATGACTTCTTTGAGAAAAGAAAAGTAATTTCGTTTTTCCCTAAAGAAAATATGAATACCAATTGCCTCACTCCCTACAAATAATAAGTGTACCCTTTCAGAGAATTGTTCAGATTTAATGGATAAGAAACATAAAACTTTCTGATCTTAGTCATCATCTATTTATAAATTAAACCTTAGTTTTGGAAAGGAGAAATGTGTCGAAACAAAAGTACCTTTTGTACTGGAGCAGTTTTTCCAAAGCAATATGATAAAACAATATTCATATACTTCCCGTGCAAAAGAACTTAACATGCATTCTGTAATCTGGAAATAACTAACAAGGATAATCATAGGAATTGCTATAGATAACAATTTATAAATAGCACATGACTAATTACACTAAAAATCTTTTGTGCAGCATTTTGGTCTAGTCATTCCATTTAAAACCTTCTGAAAATAAGTAGAGATTATTATCTCATGTATGATTTTTTTCTTCAATTACATAGTCACAGTTCAAGCCAAACTATTGCTTGTAGTTAGGAAGAAGTTTGCTTTTTAGTCTCTCTGTCTTTCTCTCTATATATATGCATATATATATAAATATATACATATTCGTTTCACATTAATAAATGAGTTCCAGATGAAAACTGGATTTCTGCATTTCTGTTGCATGTTGTGACAGTGTGTGATTGTGTCCCCAAATTTTGGGCTAAGATATACTCAACCATAATGTCTAGGAGAGATTCAGATACTCATTTTAGGCACAAGATGAGATTTGAGTTCAAGCCCTATGGTATTTTATTTTGAGCAAGATATAAGAAGACACTAACTATTTCCATAAAGAAGACACTATATTGAAGACACTAAACTATTTCCATAAAATAATTTACAAATAAGAAAAAGATTACAAACAATTGTTGGAAAGCCTCAAGGTTAAATAAAAATTGTGCCACTTTTTGACATGTTTTTTTACTTCAGCTCGATTGCCACAATTCATGTAACAGGATTGGAAGGATTTTAAAATTTGCACTTGCAAGGAAGAAAGTATTGAGCAAATTATTTCATGTATAAACATGACAGAAAAGGTCTCATCATTGGAGAACGATTTATGCATGATAGAATGCAAAACTGAAGGAGCTCTTTTTACTAAATTCAACCATTCTAAGAGAAAGGACAGTGCCATGTCAACAAGAAATGTTGTCTGCAATATCAGAGAGATAGTAAATCCAGAATATAAAGTTCTAAAAAGTCTACGTTATTGTAGGACTTGTACTAAAAATGATGCTTACCTATAACTTCTTCATTTGACTTTGGTTCCATCAAAATTAGTATACGATTATTAGTTTGATTCCATGGAACTCATTGGTGAATATTCTGAGGACACAGCCAAATTGACAGAAAGGTCATCTTGATTCTATGCAACCGACGTCTCATACAGAAAAACATATGAACATTTTACAATCTGATGACTAAAGTTTGTAGAACATTTCTAAATTCTGGATGACAGCATTAAAAAACTGAAAATTCTCATTTACCATTGTGGCCCAGTAGACATATGAAGGTGCCTTTACTAGTATCATGTCATTTACCCATAATGTACCATGGTCTTGCAACTTGATTAACAGCTAGGAAGTATGACTTAACAAGTCCTGATGAAAGATTTAAGTAAAAATATGAAGAAAGTGATGGAATATTGATGCTTTTATTGAGAGAATTCAACTGCCGTTCCATAGGTAGAAAATATCTTGACTTATGGGTGTAGTTGCTTGGAGTTATAATAAATACAGTAGAGATTATAGAAAAATCAATTGTCAGAAGCCAAACCACTGAATTTTAGAGAAGCGGAGGAAATGTGTGTTATTTAGATCCATGAGAGAAATGAAGAACATAAACTAGTACATGTTACAAGATTGAAAATAAACTGAACTTACTGGATATGTGCCAATATAAACTATTCTCACCAAGCAGAGCCAGTAACCTTACCCTCTGAAGAAAGAAGGAATAATATCAAGCAGGTATATTAACTGCTGTTGTCCCTTCTTTCAGGATGCCTTCGGGATGAGGCTCCGTTTACTCGATTATTGATATAACCATTAATTCTTTGTCAAGATTACTATTTATTGAACCCTACTCCACATTATGGCACATGAAAGAACAAATTTCAAAAGCAAAGATCCCACAGCATGATCTATCTTTTTAAACTTTAAACTTCCTGAGAACTGTGCTGTGATTCAGTAGAATTGAAATCTGGGTGGAATTCTTACCCTTTTTAATTTACATATTAAAAATCCGCCCGTGCCTACCCAACATCTAGTTTGATTGGTATACTTATTGCCTGTGCTCTTTTTTATTTTTGATACCAGTGTACATATAAATAGGAAATCAGAAATTTGATGATTATATATTAAGCATCAATCAGGATGATTATAGGGCAGTAGAAGACCCTTCCTCAAATGACCTTCAAATTTCTTGATTGCCTGCTGAAGAAGCCTTTACCACTATCATGTCATTTATCCAAATCTTACCATACCAGCAGACATTACTTCCGAGGTTCTTAAGGAGGATTTGAATAATGAATGTGGAGATAGTGAGATAGAGTCAAAGATGTGAAATAATAAGTGTTGTCCAGTTGTGAGTAAAATAAATGCTTACAAATAATTGTCTTCAAAAATGGAATATTAGTTGAGAAATATTTTAGTGTGTAGATAGGAAATAGGCTGTAGAAACTGTGTAAACCTTATTTAAAAAGGCAAATGCTGCCATGCTTTTAGAGGCACATATGTTCTTTTAATGAAATCGTTAAAAATGACAACTACTGGCTTCTAAAAAATCTTATTTCCATGAATGAATCCAGTTCAATTCAAAAGATGATTTTTCTACATGGTTTTTACTCTATATGTTTCTGAAAATTTTTATTTCCCTTCCTATTTAATATCTCGTTTTTTTTCTTCATGTGGAAGCAACATGAAAGTTGGAAGGAAAACTTCCATGCAAATATTTTCTTTGGAAATGATGCAAAATTTCTTCAGTGTTGCTTAAATACATCATCATGATTTCAAATTTACTACTTGGTATTATATTTTCAAAAAGTAAGAAGAGCCAACTTCTGGTGGCTCTTGCATGTAATCCTAGTTACTCAGGAGGCTGAGATCTGAGGATCGTGATTCAAAGCCAGCCTGGGTAGGAAAGCCCATGGGAATCTATGTCCAAATAACTACCATAGCCATAGAACCGAAAGTGGCCCTGTAGCTCAACTGGCAGAGCTCAGGCCTTGACCTGAAGAGGAAAGTTATAGCCTCAAACCGAGGCATGTTACAAATAAAAATAACAAGAACAAAAAAATTAACAATATTTCTCTGTAATATTGCCTTATGATGAGAAGCCATCTTTCGATGACATTATATAGAGAATTATGCCAAATTAGAGTTCAAAATCGACCAATTTAAAAATTTCCTTCAAAAATTCCCAAAGACATATCACAAATAGTTTTCATATGATGGAGAAAGTGAGATCAATGTCCTTTTTCTACGTATATCTAGATTCTTGCCAGTATGCTATCTACTATATAATATCAAGTGTCTTTCATGAATGACTTAGTGACAGCATATATTTAATGAAGTGCAAAGAAATCTATGTGAATATTGAGACTCCAAAATGGGGCATGGAATTCCCTCTCTTCTGCAAATACCAAGTGCCCATTAACTAGCATGCCCAGGTTGTTTGTTGAAGAAAGAAACGTTAGGAAAGGACTATTTCCTACCTTCTAATTGTAAGTGGATACATCAAAATAGGTACTTTTACCTGGGAATAATATGTTCCTTTCATTTATTATTGCTATAGAACATAATAAAAATATGAGAAATGTATAATGATATTTGATCCCTCATACAAATTTCCCATCAATTTCTTTGTGCCAAACATAAGAATAGGGAGGTAAATTTTATGGGTTTTGTAAATAAATAATTTTGCAACATATTTTTTAACATAGAAGATTCCAACGTATGTCAATATTTCTCATATGTTATATAATCTGCAGAAGGATAATGTGAGTTCTTCACAATGCCCGTGGCATGCTATAAACAAATTATTTCATGTATACATAAAATATCAGGCAATATGTATAGTTTTTGGCATAAATGTAAACGTTATGAAGATAACATACAGTGAATCTGACATTTATGAGTCAAGAACACATGCACCATTTAAGAATTCCCATTATATTTCTGAAATGTTCAAAGAAAATGCAAAAAAATGTAACTTTCGACTGTAAATCACAAAATTCTCATGAAACCATAGCCGATGAATCTAATGTTTTCAACTTGTGTTTAATTTGCCCTGCATATTTAAGATAATTACTATCATTGTATATCTGATTTGACATTCCTTGTCCACAACATTCCTACTACTAAATAAAATAGCTTTTGCAGGGTATTTTACAAAGATATGTTTTGCAAAAAGTACATAAGAGGTTTGGATTTCTATTTAATCAATACAGTTGGAGTATTTGACCCCAGAAGAGGAAGTTTCAAATGCGAGAATCTTGTGCATATTTTCTGATAGGTTGGAAAGCTGAGGGTTTCTGATTATGGCCATATTTGATCACCAAGATTTCTCCTATTTTGTAATTTCAATAATTATCAGGAATTTGACAGAAATATATGAAAAAATGATTTCAACATTGATTTATAAATGACGGCTTTGAACCTGGATACTGAGGGAAACCTGTATCTTTGCGATTGATGTAGGGACGTAAATTAAAAGAAGTATCCACATCTCTGTATACGTACCACAAACCCACCAACATAAGTATCAATGTTTTAATATAACAGTTGCAAACAGTGTATTTATGAGTACTCTTATTAATTGCATCTTATTGTCAAGGTCATGCATAGAGGAATTAGTTACATATGTAAGGCCTTGAGAGAGTACTTTTCTGGTAATATGTTCTTAATCATTCCTTATTTCCTCACATTTTTTCTCCTTCCTCAAATCTCCCTCCCCTCCAACATAGTATAAAGTTTATTCCAGCATGTTGTTTTGTGAGGATTCCAGTTTCATTGGTTAAATCTTGGTCCTTTGTTTCAGGTTTTTTTATTCCCTTCCATTCCTAATTTAGATTATGGTACATGTAGTACATTGGATTAGACAATCAAATACAGTGACAACACTGGACAAGACATGGGAAAATAAAGGGAAAACACAAGAAAGATCTTCACATACTACATTTTAAAAAGTAGCAACAAAGAGATACCTATTGTTTCATTTTGCTCAGCCTAATTTGAGTTCACTTTGTGTGGCCAAATCTTCTATGATTATATGTATATTGAGGTATTGTGATTATTTCCTAGGACTAAAGAGGACATATATCAGTTTTACAAATAAGGGAAACCATGGAACCTATGTTTGTTTGGGTCTGCTCCACTTCATTTCATATGATTTTTTTTCCAAGTCTTTTCTTTACCAATTAAATAATATCCACTGTGCATTTACTCCACATTTTTTTTATCCATTTATCTACTTTCATGCATCTGGGGTGGTTCCATATTTTCCGATGGTAAATAATGCTTCAATGAACGTTACTTTATATTCTAATTGGGCGCGGTGGAATCTCAATGTTGAGTTGATATGCACAGATTTTATTGTCAGAAATGTTGAGCATTTCTTCATAGGTGCTTTGGCTCTTCTCAATTCCGCATCAGTGAAGTCTCTCTTTAAATATTTTGCCTTCTTATAATAACATGGTATATTGTTTGGAATTTGGGGGTGGATTTAATTTTTTTAATTTTTATTGTATTTCAGCTCTATGACTATTGTCTGTTTCATTGTTAATGAAGATATATTTTCAGTTTATTGGCTTCCTATTTACTTTCTTAGCTATGTCCTGCATCATGCAGAAGCTCTGCAGGTTCACACAATTCCATTTTTCTAATCTTTATTTGACTTGATGCATTCATGCGTCTGTAATAAGAAAGTATCAACCTGTTCCTGTTCCAAGGAACCCTAATATTTCTCCTATTCTTTCCACTAATAATCTCAGCATATCTTCCTTTACCCTGAGGACTTTGAGTTATTTGGAATTGATTCAAGTACAGGTGATATATAATATCTAACTTTAATTTTTATTGTTTTTTAACCAATTTTGTCAGCACCGTTTATTAAATATTGCTTCTTCACAGTTCTTCATTTTTTCTGCTTAAATTTCATCCCACCTAAGGATGTCATATCCTCTAGAAATGTAGGTACCATGTTTTCCTTATTGTAATAATTTGTATATGTCCAGTTTCACCCTGAAAGAGGATTTCAATAACTTGATAGGTATGGAGAAATGTACTTAGAAGATTAGGCTAAGCAAAATGATCTCCAACATATAGCAAGAAAACGATTATCAATGTTGGTGTTCTCCTTACAATACTATGAGAAGCTGTTTGTTGTTTTCTGGGCTTTTTCTTATATTTTTCTATGGTATCTCCCTTTATGTCAATGTATTTGATTTCATTACCCTGTGGATTGTATACATGTTAATCTGAATTACAGCAGGGAATGGAAACAACAAAATCTTGAGAGGACATAGAGTGAACCAATGCTACAACATTCTTCACAAGACAACATATAGGAAATGAAGTTGACATCTGAGCAGAGATTTGAGGCAGAATAATGTGTAAGAAAATTGAGGAATAGTATAACATGTGACAAAAAAAATACTCACTGCATCATATACATAATTATAATCACTTGGTACATCACTTTGAAAATAAGATTAAACTAAAAAGGACAGTATTGATACTTACACTTAGCCTATCTTTCATTGGTTTGTAGTAGATTCATAGATTTGTAGATTTGTGGATTTGTAGTACATATACAGATATTTGGAGATAGTTCTGTTTTCTTTACATCCCTACATAAATAGAAAAGAAGATGGCCCTGAGTTTTCAAGTTCTCAAACACCCTTCACAAATTAATATTGATTTCATTCCTTCAGAAAATAAAAAAAAATTGCAATTACAAACTAGAAGAAAAGTGCTGCTCTAATATGTCTATAATCAGAAACTCTCCTATTTTAACATAAATAATAAATATGGGCAACATAGTCACATCTTTAACTTCCTCAGCTGTACCCAAATAATTCTAATCTATTGATTGCATAAGAATCCTGCCAATATTTTTTGATATGTTGGATTTACCTAAAATATGTTTCAAAGATTATTCCATTTTGCATTAGGGATTATTGTGGACCATATTGCCATATCAACTATAAATATGTGGGAGCATTTATTTTGGAGCAAATTACACACAATCATAAATGAAAATAGAGTTATTGGATATGGTTTGCTGAAAGGGTAGGTTCACAGTTACAGTCCACTCTTCTTCAACATTATAGAATATATATTGAGAAGTTATCAAACGATGCATATCCTCTTGCCCTATACATATCAGAGTCTCTGTGGAAACTATGCTATCTTCACAAAGTGCATGTTTTCCAAAAAAAGTGATAAAGTTTTTGATGATATTCTGTGTCTCTATATAAAAACCTTGTTTTTCCCTGTCAGTAACATACCAAAGAAGTGATAGTGTCCTTCTGCAGCTGAGATTACACATGGAAATTATTGAGGGGGATGAGAATCTTACATAGTATAAAATATATTTCAGAATTTTTGCTTTAAAAAGGCATCAAAATTTTCATAGCTATCCTTTATGGAACAGATAGGTTTATGTAAAATTTGTATTAGGCACCAAATATCATTGCAGCTTTGTTACACATTTATTAGGCACTACAAGTAAAAGAAGAAATGAAATGGAAGATAATATTCACAGGAAAACTAGTACAATGAAATATGAAGTGTGATTTGTTCTCTATAAGGAAACATGTGTACATTTTGATTTGATGATTAAGGTTTTCATACTCCAAACTTACTAAGTGTACATGGAAATGACATGGCGAATTCCAAAAAAAACCTAAAAACATTTTATTCTTGGATTCAAAGAAAACAATGTATAATCTAGGAAAATTAGATAGGGTCATTTGGCAGTAGAAATCAAAATGAATTCATTTGGTTGAGCCAATGTCATAATATATTTATTAATGTAAAATATAGGAAAAATCCTGTGAACTTATGTTGTGTCCCCTGAGTGATTCCTGCAAAGAAATAAGAGAAAACAATATTTTATCTTTGTGGAAAAGGTCCAGACCTGAATTCTGCTTATGATCAACAAGAAACTTTACTGGTTGTCCAAGAGATAAGTAAAAATCAATAATGTCTATTGCAATTATTTTTAAGAAATTTTATTTCTGTTTCAATTTTCTCCTCCATTGAATATTGTTAATTGTGTACACCCCTTCACATAAATTACACTTGGAAACTGTATTACCACATCCCAATTCATGAACATTTGAAATGTTACCCTAATCACTCTATTAATTTAAGGATTATGGCCCAAACCTGACTGTTTTACACAAATATCCATGGATGTATTTTGTATCCAGGAAAATAGAAAGATATTTTTATGTGGTTATATATGACAGAACTACTATTATGGATTTACACATAATTTTATTGCAATGAATTTAAAACATGATAATTTTAATCACCATTTCAATTTCTAAAAGGATGTATAACAACAAGGCACAATGATTGATTATGTCACAAGAGGTATCCTACTGAAGGATACATGAATAATGTAATGTATGCAAAAAACATGAAGAGTTAGGTACAACTAAGAGGAATGTGCCATGACCCGTTATGAATATAATCTCCAACAATCTCAATGCTTATCCAAACAAGAAATGCCATAATGAAGTGACAATCACATTGTGAAGTGACATCTAGTCAATGTTCAGCGATCAGAAAATATAATTAACATTCAAGAGACATGCATGTCACTCAGTATAAACATTGAAATATTGGACTTCGATATGAACTTTGAAGATTGTCATTAAGTTAGTTTAGCATTTCTTTGTTGACTACTTTATCAAATATAAATGTCTTACAGAATTCTATTCAAGAGGCACACCAACATTGGGAATATATGGCTGGGATACAGCCCAGTGTAAGAAGCGTGGATATCAATGGCACAATCATGGTTTCAATCCTCCTGACCAAGGAAGAAATCTAAGAAATAAAATCTCAAAATTTATTAAAGTTGAATAAAATCAAGAATTTAAGAAAGGCAAAAAAATCACCTCAGTTTTAAATTGCAAAAACATAATAATGTGCCCTGATGCACTTTATGGGTGTTGTTACAGAATAGGGAAAAATTGTAAAATAATTTGTTCTCATACATACAAAAAAGCATTGCATCTATAAATGGACAGGTAACAGAAATATATGATCACATTGCCCAATATGCTCACATATGGATAACAAGATAAGCTTTGCAAAATCTTAGCCTTTTAAAGAGACAAATGAAATAATAACGCGGTGTCCTAAATTGTAACAGATTATCTAATCAATTCAGAGGTTCTCTAGTACATCCAATTTTTTGAAGCCAGAATACTTATGATTCCATAAGTAAGACATATTAGCATAAGGAACAGGATTAGTATTACAATGGAGTCATATTAAGTGATGTAACTACCATTGAAATTAGGGAAATAACACTGCCAATTCGAACATTACTGTGTGGATTTCAAAGTGGAAATGCAAGATGTTCCACATAGGGACTGAATAACATCTGAAAGGCTTTTATGTGGGCTAAAATAATTCAGACACTTTTTCCAAAGTGACTACACAAGTGAGTATGGGGAAATGTTGATGAACATTTCATTAAATTCATGTCTATTTGTCCAGTTGATTTGGTCATTGTCCTAAATCTCTGAGTTTGGAGCAGTCCCTGGGTTCTTCAACTCAAGGATAATCCTCTACCACTTGAGAAACAGGGCCAGTTACAATTTTGAGATTGTTAATTGGTGATCAGAGCCCATAGAGACTCCTGCAGGGTTGCCTTGAAACTTGATCCTCAGATCTCCTGAGTTGGTAGGATTGCAGGTTTCTAAGCCATCACCATTAGGTGTTTTTCTCTTTTTCTTGGCATGTTGATAGTTTTTTTGTGTTTATTTGTTTGGGACTTTCATCCACAATGGAGTTCTTTGAGGTAACTATGATTTTCCTCAAGGATAGTACTCTATAGTATTGGATTTTGAGGGGATTCGCTCTAGAAATGAATTTCAGAAAAATACTTCACTTTATGAATCTCTAAGGAGATCCTCATATGTCAAAGGACTGAGATAGTGGGATTAACAAAATGATCACCTGTCCTGGCTAAAGTGTGGTTTCCAAATTCAATATTCATTTCCCATGTCCTACTTATTTTCTTCTCCATGGAGGATGAGAAACTCCCTAACCACAAGAAATAAAAACACCATTATTTACCATAGATAAGATATGGAACCAACTCAGACGTCCCTCAGTAGATGAATGGATCAAAAAAGTGTGGTTTATATACACAATGGAATTCTATGCCTCCATCAGAAAGAAAGACATTGCCCCATTTGTTAGGAAATGGAAAGATATGTAAAATTATATTAAGTCAAGTAAGCCAGGCCCAAAGAAACATAGGTCTTATGGTTTCCCTATACTTGCAATTACTATTATATGTCTGAGACAAGGAGAAACAGTCAGATAAGTTGATGTTAGGCAAAATGAAGCCCAAGATAAGGATTCAATATTTTTATTTCCTTGTGATTGTCTCTAATTATAAGATGATTTATTTGTTGATTTGTATGTCCCTCCCCTATAATATAACCCCTGTTTTCACTTTATTTAATGTTGGCATAATTTGTGGAGGGGAAGGGAAAAAAGAAATTGCTTAAATAGGGATACAGGTGGACACATTGCAACAATGAGATGTATATTGAGAAACGAACTTTACAACTTTGGCCAGCGGAGGATCAGGGGTGGAGGGGGGGATGGGAAGGGGAAACAAAGAAGACAGCAACAATGCTTGATAAAAAATGTACTCATTACCTTGCCCATGTAAATTGTAAGCCCTCTGTACTGTATTCGCACAATTAAAAAATGAAATTAAAAAAAAGATAGCTCTGAATACATTTCATTAATGTATATCTTCTTGATATGCCAACTGTTACGCTTCTCAGGGATTTCATCGAATATTTTGATTTTGTTGGTTGTAGGGCTTGAACGCTGGTCTTGGGTACTGTCCCTGAGGTCTTCAGCGCAAGGTGAGCAGGGTACCATTTCATCCAAGCACCACTTTAGGTTTTCTAGTGGTTAATTGGAGATCAGAGTCTCATAGTGTTTCCTGATGAAGTTGGCTTTGAACCATGATCTTCAGATTCCAGCCTTCTGAGCTGGTAGGATTAACAGCACTTCATCAAATATTTTTATAAAAATTCAAACCAGCTAGTTATATATATAATATATATGCAATATTTCTTTAATTACATGGAGAATGAGGCTATGGTACCCATCACAAGTTTATATATTTATTAATTACCAGGTGAAGATTCTTCGATTCACATTTCACTACTTATGAGATGAGTGAAACTGAGACGATGAAATGGGCATGAAAATTTTTTATCAGCTGATGTAAGAGTGTCATTTACTCCTTGCTAGGATTAAGTTGAGAATAGAGATTGAGAACATTCAGATAATTCTGACTTGACGTACTTTGGGTGATGACTTTTCTAATTAGTCCTAGTGAATCCACACCAATCACAGTATTACCAGGTCAAAAAGCATTCCTAAACTTCCTTTATAGTGAGAAAAATATATGGGTCTGTAGAACAGAATGTTTGTTGTTCACTTATACTATTTCTTTACTTTGAATTTTGTCATAAGAAAACAGAATTTCCTTTTTGTGTTGTTGCAAGAGGATTTGATTTTGCTCCAAACAATACATGGGATAGGATGTTACAACGATTTTGACAAAGGGAGAAATACATACTTGTGTGGGGTGCAAGATTAGAGTGACTCTAACTTTGTACATGGCTTTAAAAAAACCACAAGAAGATTGAGAAATGTAAGATCCATACAGGGGTTTGTGTTCAGTGCTTGTGTATCTTTTTGGTGTGGCCTAGCATTCTAAGAATTTGTCCATACCACCTCTTCAGATTTTTTCATTTGATAGTGAAGATGAGTCTCCGTGACTCTTAATCCCTGGCTGGTGTCAAAAAGAGTTACACAGATCTCAAATTCCTGCATTGATATTTCTTGCATGACGGATGAGTGCTAGGATCTATAAGAGTATTTTGTCGAAGTTTAGAATCTTACATGTATTTGAAATTTTGGCCTCCATTTACTGAAATATTGTTTACCCATACATAATTGATGAATATATACAAAGCATGATTGAAGGAATATTTGAATCATACAAAATGGTAAGTAATCATATGTATCTTCTTCGCAAAATACAACAGCCAAACTATCTCTCCTACAGCACTAAACTTACACAGGATTAAATTAGGAGAAACAATTTTCTACCCTCAATTCTGTCAACCTTCAAATAGTGTGAAGTTTTTCACCAAACTAAGAGGAACAATTTTGTAATAAATCCCTTAAATATAAAAAAGAGTCACATTCAATCTCTTCATGTTGTCAATTTATTACCACCGCATAAAAGTTAAAAGATTCAAGCAAAATTTCAGGTCATATGATAATACAGTGAATATCTTAATATATTAACATTTCAAATTACAATTAATTTATATTTTCGTCATTAGGCAATAGTGAATAAAAAGAAACCACCTTTAGTGTTTGGGAAATGTGGCACACACATGTGACATTTTCGCATACACAAAGCATCTTTCCTATGGTCTGCTTGGAATAGAGTTGTCAAAAATAGAGCCCTAGGAATACACAAGTTGGAATTCCACTGTCATAGTTTCCATTACATGCTGTTGAGATTCCAAAAGAATTAAAAAAAATATGACATTTCTACCCAAACACTCTCTCACTTTATTTGAATACATTTCCAAAAATTTAGCTTAAAAATGATACCCAAATTTATCCATGAATAATAGAAGTTTCATAGTGCCAACATTTTCCACATTTCACTACATATATGGCAAACGGTACTATATGATCTTGTGATTTTTATCATAGGGACACTGCCAAAGCGTCTCAGGATCTACAGAATTCTGAAAAACAAATTATCTCTGAAACAAGAAATATACTGGAAAATAAATAAATCTTTGCTTTTTTCCTTTATGACCTACACATTACCTTAGGAATCCCTCTTGGGAGAAGAAGACACACAATATGAAAGTATTACTGTGGAAATTTTCTGACATACTCCCATTTCTCATTAGATAGTTGTTACCTTTCAGTTTCAGTCTAGTTAAATAATTTCTTATTTGGGTCCATTAGAACTGTTAGCCTCTGTTATCATATGAGATGAAACATCAATTCAAGGTCCATGATTTTTCTGCTTTCTTACATTTCCAACTAGAAAGGGTCTCTAAGTTACTTGCTTGCTTACATTTCAATCTAGCATATTTAAACTCAGGGGCTGGGAAAGTAGCTCAGTAGAAGAATGTATAACTAGCTTGCATGAGGCTCTGAGTTTGATTCCTCAGCACCTCATCTACAAAAAAATCGAAAGTGGCTCTGTGTCTCAAGCACTTGCCAGGAGTTGACGAGGAGACGAAGATTGCCCAATTCCTCATTTCAGGACCCATGAACAAATACCACAACCACTACCAAAACAAAAAAAAATCAATTTTATCAGCATGTCTAAAATTTCAGGAGAAATCCTGTCTATTTTGTTCTGTGTACTCCTGTAAATATGAAATAAGGTAAATTAGGCCAGTTGATATAATTTTTCAAAACAAAGGTGTAAACATGTGTACCTGCTTTCATTTTGACAGACAGGTAAATGTCAGCATTCCTGTTCGAAGAAAAACTTTCTTAGAAAATAAATGATTAAATATTTCAAAATTAGACATCTTAAATGTTGTGATTTCTTCAGTGAAAGGAAAAGCAACCATTCAGAACTATTAATCTCTAAATCTTTTTATATCTAGACACACTTGAAATACATTGACTTTTTTGACTAATTCACGGGTTAGGGTAACATAGAAATATAGAAATATCTTTGGGTGTATTGAGACTTCAGTATTGGTATTGGACTTATGTAATAATCAGTGGCAAGTTCTTTTGTTGAAATACCTAGTTTATATGAACAAAGTACGGGAAATGAAAGTACTTGATATCACTTTAATAAGGAGAAGATAAAGTGGGTTTTCAAATTTACCTTTTTAGAATTTTTGTGGAGTTGAAGCATTTCAATAATTCTCTAGGTAGAACAAGAGGCCATGATTTGAAACAATTTTAATAAGACCAACATGGGATAGAAAGATTAGAAGACCATGATTTGTCTACAAATGGAAAATCTGACAACATCTCAGCGATACAAAGAAGATAGACATGTGATATTTAAAGATTTATGAACATTTGCAAGTTGTACTAAGAAAATTAGGGCAAAATGTGCACACAGGCTTAGTGACAGGTAAAAAGATTTAATGAACCTGTATTTTCATGGAAATACTAGATTCAGAATTACAGGGAACTATCTGAATCTCTGTCAAAATGGATTCTCACCAATTACAGTTTTTGAATTAAAAATCTATACCAATTGGTGACACAAAAATTGTAGTCTTTCAAAACCTAGTATTACTTATATTTGTCAGCAATTATACTCACTTTCAGTTTGTTTTGCATAAGTTTGTGCCTGGACAACTGTCTAGAACAGTCAGAAAGTGTAGTCATTCATTATTGCTCTATTCACCACATACAGGATTCCATTTTCTAGGCATGAACACTTACAGAAAAATGTAGAAATTGAAGACAAAGGCTATATTTCTTTATTTGTGTTGGTCACTGTCTGCAAGTGCAGAAATAATATCTTTATATTATCACCTATTTCCAGTTTAATATGCCATATGATAGGTTTCTCCTAACATGGATTCCTCGAGGTTTCTACAGGCTCTACATATTCCAGCAGGTATAGAAAATAAGTAGGTTACCTCTAGTCTCTTCTTATGCAGGATTTCATGTAAGTATTGTGCTAATTTAATCCCAAGAATTGTACTCATGTTCCAATATTTCTGCGAAGATTGGCACCAATATTTTATAAAATTCAAAAGAAAAAATACCACTGTCTTTATATGCACATCACCAGAAACAACCTGATTTCAAAACAGTCATAGTTGGTGATCACCTTTTGAATTCATCTGTCTAACATATTCTAATTTTAGTCTTACAACTTTCTTTCATAAGTTAGATCTTCATAAATTATACATATAAACCAGTAAAAGTAACAGTGGAATGTTTACAGTGTATTATTCCTTCATGTGCAATACAGGCTAAAGTTGAATTGCATTTTCAGAAAAAAAGATATGCATAACACTGGTTTGTGTGAACAATGAAAGATTTATGGGAAGAGCAAGTTTTAGTTAATTATTTCCCTCATTTGGAAAATCGATTGCTAAAATTGGTATGACCTTGGGAAGTGCTTGTGGCCCAACAGTACTTTCAAAATGTGCACGTAATAGCATTTATCCTAATTGTATATTAGAACATTCTAATTTATCTTTGACAGGATATACAATGATCAAAAACATTTCTAACATTATCATGAAGAAGCATTTTAAAAACCTATCATTACACTGATCTAACACATACTGATGTCAACTATTTATGGTTCCAGTTGCTGTGTGAAATAAATAGAAATAGAAATCTAGAGAGCCTTACTTGACACCCTTTCTTCATATTTCATGTATTTTTGCATATTTTGTTAATATTCAATAAACAATACTATTCCTTCTTAATCCTTTCATTACTATGATAATGGAAATCTCAAAATATTGGCCGTGATTACTCTTACCTGAAATCAAGCATAAAAAAGAATATTTCAAAGAAGAATTTGAACGATGAATAGAGGTGGTTGATTCAAATTCATGCCTGTTTTTACATTGTAGAATTGGTTATCTAAAACTACAATCAATCAGTCAAACCATATTTGTGTACTTCTACTCAATTGATTTTGAACCAAACATATTTGTGTGAAATTTTATGTTTTAAATATTATTCTTCCAACATAAGGAAAGAAATGATACAAAAAAAAAAAAGAAAATTGCATGATGGCTGTATTTAAACAAGGAGTAATTTTATGTGCAGTGATTTTGCCTCAGCAGGATCTACTGAATATATTTGTCAATGCAACTTTTAACCCTTCAAGTGTAACTTCTGTAGTGTTACAAAATCCTGTTCATAATTGTTCCTTTTAAATAAGTGATCAACACAAAACTGACTATTGCACACAAATATGTCAATACTTTGTATGTGGTAGAGATAGCTTTACCACATATGACAATTTTTGCTTTGCAAGTTATTTGTTCCCTGTAAGGACTTAAATGAGAATATATGCATTTATCTATCTATCTATCTATCTATCTATCTATATATATATAATTTGAGCAGGATGCAAATTTGATTTATAGAATACATCATCATTGGACATTAGACTGGGGTCCTTTCTAAATGCTACATCAAACATACTATGTTAAAGAATTATCACCATTTTTCTTGTGTGAAGTCTGGAATTGCATTGATTGCAAGTGAAGAGCAATTAAATTCAAATAAAAAATTAATGTTTACCTCGCTTATTGATATCTACAATAACTTAATAGTGCCAGAAATTTTTTTGTCCAATACATTGGAAAAGTGAGGCCAAATTTCCAGGCACCAGTAGATCACTCCTGTATTCCTAGCTACTCAGGAGGCTGAGCCTTTAGAATCGCGGTTCAAAGCCAGCCTAGGGAGCAAAAGTCTGAGAGACTCTTATCTCCAATAAACTTCTAGAAACAGGAAGTGGCCCTCACCTTGTGCTAAAGAGTGCAAGGACAGCACACAAGCCTTGAGTTCAAGACCCACTACCAACAAGAACAAAAAATGTTTGGACAAAAATCATGAAATTAAAGTTCCGGAGGAAAGTGGCGGATGATCAGCTGGGGGCTAAACCAGATCTCGCATAGAAACAAGTTATAAGTTTCTATGTCTAGGTGAAACATACCAATCATGCTATCATAGTACAGTGAGTTTGGCCAGAGATGGAATATCCAAGTGCTCATATCCAGATTTGAGCACTTGCTAGTGTGTGCAGAAGCAGTAGCATCTGTTCCCACAGCCTATCAACAGATAGAGCGGAGGAAAAAGGCACCAAAAGCTGTCTGGGACCAACAAGGAGTAGAAATATTCATCCTGCTTACCATAGACAGTAGCAGATTGAGGACAGCTGGGATACCAAGGGAAAGAGATGTGTACCCCCAGAACATCCAAACTCTTTCTCATGGAGCAGCAGTGGGAAGGTGGCCTTTCACCCACCAGTGGGAAAAAAAAACCTCCATATTTGATACTGACAAAGACCTGGCCTTAGCAGCCAGCACATAAATCAGCTTTAGTAGAAGACAATTGGAGCCATTCAACAGGTCAAATTAACTTGAAATACATAGGTCAGCTTGCCACAGGTAGAGAAAGCTCAGCCTATAGAGGAGTGACTTCCTTTACTTGGTAAACAAAGCCAGAGGCTGCCACTCTAGACTGCAGAATAGGCAGCAGACCTAGTGGCAAAAGCAGTAAAAGAAAAATAATTGAATTTCAGTAAACTTAAAGCCTGAGAATGCAAACAGGGCTGTGTGAGTGTCTCAGGAGCCAGACCCTCAGGGTAAACCTACTGATTGCAGAAAATTATCAACCCTACCCTCAACCAACCCCACCGCAGCAACTCCAAGGAGAGGAAACAGGCATCTCCCACTTTTGTGATCATCAAAGCCGATTTCCCTCCCACTAAACTGCCCTCAAGGGAGGATCATAAAGATCTTGGGAAGGCAGCCTTTCTTTGTGCCTGATCAAACTGATTTAAGAAACCAATCAATCCACAGGATATTTAAACAGCCAGAGACTCCACCAAGAGCCTGGTTACAGACAAAGGGGAGACAAATGTCTCCTCCCACTAAAAAGTTCGAAGAACTCTTTTCTACCCAATTCTTAAATTTATTTTACCATTTTTCATCATTTTTATTTTAGATGTGTGGTTTTAAAATTATTTTGTACTTTTCTCTTTGGGTCTTTTTGTGGTATTTTCTGCATGACTTTATTGTTTTCTATTCACCTACAGGTATATATGCAGGTTCTTATTAGGCCTTCTTATTATTAGGCCTTATCCTTCAGTGAGTGTATCCTTAAGTCAGATATCAATCACTCAATTCAAATTTTCTGGTTTAACTCCTTTAACTGTATTATTATATCTTTATACTTCTATAATTTTTGCCTGTTTCATTTATAAATTTTGTATTTTTCATTTTCCCTTTTTTTCTCTCCTCCCTTCCTTATATAATTTCTGTTCTCTGACTCCCTCACTCCTTTTCCCTCCCTACATTCTCCTAATCGTATTTTCTCACCACAATTCTCCCCAAACCTATTAATTTCTGGTGTACTGACTCCTTCTTAGACTTTCTTATACAAATTCTTCATAGTTGTTTGTTGTTGAACTAGATTGTATCTGTTTAACTAATCTGTGCAACTACAGGTCTATCGTTGTTACTTTCCTTAAAATAGTGTAATAGAACCGAATTGATTTTCCTTTCATACCTAAAGATGAAGAAAGAGCGAGAGTAACACAAGAAAAATGTCAACCAGGAATCTCAACTCCCCTCATGATTATCAGAAACAGAGCAGTTAATGAGTAAACCAGACGAGAGTTCCCAAAATGCTCTACAAACACTACTGGTAAACATGCTGAATTAAAAGATTGAAGGCTTGCAAAGGGTCAGTGTCAGCATAAAGAGCCTAACCAAAGATTATTATAGGAATTATGTGAACATAATGAAGCTAAAAATATACTAATAAAGAATTTCACAAGCATGAGGAAGTTAATCAAAGATAAATACAGGAAAGATGAGAATAAGCAAAGATTAATAGATGTATTTGTGGAATCTACAATCAGAAGACTGGAGGAATCTATAGAGGCCACAAAGGAATAACAAAATGAAAGGGTGATTAATGAAACTATAAGAACTGAAATAAGGGAGTGGAGAACCAACACTAAAAATCAGAACAAGGAGTAAAGTAGTCAATACTAGATCTATAACAAAGCTCCAGCCAAGAATTTGAAGTGACCAAATCTGACCATTTAGAAGGAAAGAAAAAGAAGAAGAAGAAAAAGAAGAAGAAGACGACGAAAGCCTTGACAGTTGGTTAGCTGATACAAAGGATCGAATTTCTGGGATTGAAAACAACCTAGACTTTATAAATAAAAGACAGGTATTCAAATAAAATCCAAGAAAAGTGATAGATCTATATCATATTGAGAAGACACAACCTTTCACTCCACAATTTATACCAACAACAAATATAGTGGGAACGTAAGTTATACCGTGGGGAAGGGACATACAAAGCAACAAAGAAATCATCTTATAAATATGTTAGAAACAATCTCATGGAAAAAAAAATAAGTACTTGTCTTGGGGTTCATTTCCCTAATGTCAATTTATCTGACCTATTCTGCTTGACTCAGACATATACTAGTTATTGCAAATAAGGGAAACCATGGCACCTATGTTTCTTTGGGCCTGGCTTACTTCACTTAATATATTTTTTCCCAAGTCTTTCCAGCCTTTTATTTCATGGTGAGAGGATAAAGTCATTTCCTATACAATAAAGACTGAGACACGGATGTCCACTCTCTCTACTTCTCTTCAATTTACTATTATAAGGCATAGAAACATGCAAATATAAAGGCGATCTATATGGATGAAAAAGAGGTAAAACTCTCCTTCTTTGTATGACATGATCTTGTATTTAAAGAATCCTATTGTATCTACTCCCAAATTAATTGAACTGATCAGAAATTTTTGTAAAGTAGCAGTATACAAAGTTAACCCTCAAAATCAATGGCTTTTCTATATACCAACAATGAGGTGTGTGGCTGAAATAGGAAAAAATACTCCTTTTATAATAACCGCCCCAAAATAAAGTACCTAGGAGTTGTGTTAAAATAAAGAAGTGAAGGAACTCTATGATGAAAACTTTAAAAAAATTCGAAAATGGAAATTAAAACAGGACAAAGATGTGGAAAAAAAAAAGAAAAAAGTAAAACAACTCCCATGCTCCAGGATTGGGAAAATGGCAATACTCTCTAAGTCTATCTACAAGTTAAAGGCGATATTGGTCAATATTCCAACCTCACTTCATTCTTCAATGACATAGAAGAAACAAACCAAAAATTCATATGGAACAATAAAAGACCCCGAATAGCAAAAATACTCCTTAGAAGAAACAACAGTTCTTGAGGAATATCAATACCAAATTTCAAACTTTATAACATAGATATAGTAATGAAAGGAGCTTGGTACTGGCAAAAGAACCGACTTGAAGACCAATGCAATTGAACTGAATACTAAGAAATGAACTCGCAGACCTATAGGCAACTAAATTTCCATGAGAAAGAAAAAAAAATAGAATAGAAGAAAGCCTCTTCAGTAAATTGGGCTGGCAGAGATGAATAAACACCTGTAGGAAAAAAATCTAGATTCCCATATATTACCCTACAATAGAATCAACAGCAAATGGATCAAAGACCTTGAAGACAAAGCAGACACTCCGAAAACATTACAGTAAGAAGTATGAGAAACTCTAGGGCTCTTTGGCACAGACTGAAATTTTCTTAATAAAAACCAACTAACTCAAAAAATCAAATAAAGGGTGGACATGAAACTATTCTATATAGTAAAGGATATAATAAGAAATATCAATAGAAAGCCCACAAACTAGGAGAAGATCTTCACTAGCAATACAATGGACAGGGGTATCATATCTAAAATATACTTAGAGGCCAGGTGTCGGTGACTTAGCCTATAATCTTAGATGCTCAGGAGACTGTGATTTGAAGATCAGGGTTCAAAGCCAATCTGGGCAGGAAGGTCTGTGAGGTAGCTTATCTCCTCCACTAGAAAAACTGGCAGTGGCCCTGTAGCTCAAGTAATACAGTACCGGCCTTGAACAGAAAAGCACAGGGACAAATACCAAGCCCAGAATTTGACCCCATGACTGGACAACAAATAAATAAATAAATAAAATTAGAATTCGAAATATTAAAAAACCAACAAAATATCCTCAAACAACTACCTAGTAATAAGTGGGCTAATGTCTGAAAGAGAAACATCTCTGAATCAGAAATAAGAATGGCCGACAGACAGAGAAATAAATGCTCAACCTCTCTACCTATAAAAGAAATATAAATCAAACAACATTTAGATTCCACATCTTCTCGGATAGAATTTCTGTAATCAAGAATTCTAATAGCAACAGATACTGGCAGAGATGTGAACAAAAGGGATCCTACTGCTTTGTTGTTGTGAGTACAACAATTTAGGAAAGCAATATGGAGGTTCCTCAAAAGACTCCACATAGAGCTCCCCTATGATCCTGCAATGCCATTTTTGGTCAATTATCCAAATAAACATAGTCAAGTCTATACTAAAGTTACCAGCACACCTATGTTATCTCAGCATTATTTACCATACCTAACATGGAACCAACCCTGATGTCCCTCAGTAGGTGATTTGATAAAGAAACTGTGTTATATATAATATATATAAATATATATAATATAATATATATACACTACATATATAGATATATTTATAGTATATTATACAAATTATATATAATATATATGTATATGTATGTATATATACATGATATATACACATAATATATATATATATATATATAGTAATTCTGCTTCCATTAGAAAGCATAATATCATTTGTTAGAAAATGGAAACTCTTGGAAAGAATTGTACTAAATGAAGTAAGTCAGGCAAAAGAAACATAGATCCCATAGTGTCCGTTATCTGCAAAAATTTGTATATGTCTACGACAACTATAAAATCTCCAAAGCTAAGTATATATGACCACATAGGATGATGCTAAGTGTAATGGACGCCAAGCGACTGAAACAAGTGCTTTTTTCTTTCTTGCTATTGTTTTTAATAGATTTTTTAAAATATATTATGGATTTGGCGCTGTCCCTGAGCATTTCAGCTCAAGGTGAGTGCACTATAACTTGAGCCACAGTGCCAGTTCCAGTTTTCTAGTGATTTATTGTACATAAGAGTCTCACAGACTTTCCTGCCCAGGCTGGCTTTTAACCAGGTTCCTCAGATCTCAGCCTCCTGAGTAGCTATGATTAGAGGCATGAGTCCCTGGCACCCGGAGAAAGGGTAAACAAAGGAGGAGGCTGCAATGCTTGATAAGAAATGTACGCATTAACCTGCCCATGTAATTGTAACCCCTCTGTACAGTGTGTTCACAAAAAATAAAAAATAAATAAATAAAAATAAATAAATAAATAAAATAAATAAATAAAAAAAATAAAAGTGAAAGACTGGAACAAAATCTACCAAGCAAACGGCCCCCATAAACAGGCGGGAGTTATAATCCTAATATAAGATAAAATAGACTGCAAATTAAAATTGTGAAAACAGATAAAAAAGAAAGGTTGCTACATACTAATTAAATTAATCTCTCCTTCAGGAGGATATTAAAATTCTAAATATCTATTCACCAAACAACAGATCACCCGAATTTATACAAGAAACACTACTTTCCCTCAAATCCCACATAGATCCAAAGACATTAACTGTTGGGGACTTTTACACACCACTATCCCTACTCGAAAGATCAACTCAGCAAAAAACCAACAGAAAAAATGCAGATCTAAACAACTGCGTAGATTTGATTTAACAGACATCTACCAAATATTTCACCCAGCAGCATCAGAATACATGTTCTCCTCAGCAGCATACAGAGCTGTTTCCAAAATAGACTACATTTTAGGTCACAAAGCAAACTTGTCCAAATTCAGAAACATTGAAGTTATACCTTCCATTCTCTCGGACCACAAGGGAATAAAATTAGAACTCAACACCAAAAGCCACCAAACAATTAATGTAACACATGGAGGTTGAACCATACACTCTTGAATCACCAGTGGATCATGGAAAAGATTAGAAAGGAAACTCACATGTTCATGATATTCAACCAAAATTAACATACAAATTATCAGCTGCTCTGGAACACGGTAAAGGCAGTACTCATAGGCAAGTTTATAGCTTTGATTTCCTACATCAACAAATTGGAGAGATCTGAAACCAACAATTTAATGAGACATTGGAAGCTCCTTGAAAAAGGGCAGTAAGATAAACCCCAATGCAGTAGATGGAAAGAAATAATTAAAATTAAATCAGAATTAAACGAATTGGAATTCCCCTAAAAATATAGAATGAATTAAAAAAACAAAGTTTTTGTCTTCAAAAAATTTAACAAAATTAACAGAATCTTAGCAAATCTTAGCAGAAAATAAAAAGAACGCACCCAAATAAACAAACGTATAGAGATGAGAATGGAAAAATCACCTCAGAAACAAACAAGATTCAGAACATTATAATGGAATTCTTCTCAAGCCTTTTGTTTGTAAGTTTGAGTATCTGGAAGAAATGGAACGTTTCCTAGCAAATATCTACATGTTGAAACTCAAAGATGAGTTAAACCAACTTAACAGGCCCATATAAAGAATTGAAATAGAAACAACAATAAGAGACCTCCCATCCAAGAAAAGCCCAGGAGTGGATAAATTTCAACGGATTCTACAAGGACTTCAAAGCAGAGCTCACACCAATACTCCAACAACTCTTCAATGAAATTGAAAGAGAAAGTTCACTACCGAACTCATTGTATGACACCATGATATCCCTCATTCCAAAATAATTCACGGACTCATCAAAGATAGAGAACTATAGACCCATTTCTTTGATGAACATTGATACAAAACTTCTCAACAAAATATTAGCAGTCAACTTCAAGAATTCATCCAAAAAATCATACACCATAATCTAACAGGATTTATTTCAGGCATGCAATCCTGGTTTAATATACACAAATCAAATATAATTCATCACATCAACAAGAGCAAGGATAAGAACCAAATGGTTATCTCAATTGATGCAGAAAAAGCATTTGACAAAATCTAACACCCCTTCATGAAGGCTCTGGAAAAACTAGGAATCCATGGATCATTCCTCAATACAATAAAGATAGTATATAACAAACCTAGAGCCAGCATTATACTTAATCATGAAAAACTAAAGCCAATTCCTCTTAACTCAGAAAAGAGAAAAGGATGCACACTCTTTCCACTACTCTTCAATTTAGTATTAGAATGCATACAGAAATAAGACAGGATGCAAAGTGAAAAGGGATCCAAATAGGGAAAGAAGAAGTAAAACTTTCCCTCTTTGCAGATGACATGATGTTGCATTTAAAGAATCCCACAGACTCCACTCCGAAATTACTCAAGCTGATTCAAAACTTTGAAAATGGCTTCTCTGTATGCCAACAATGGAAAGAGCACGGCTGAAATTAGGAAAGCAACTCCATTCGTAATACCCCCACAAAAAATAAAATAATTAGGAATTAGCCAAAGAAATGAAGGCTTCTATGATGAAAACTTTGAAAACCTGATAAAAGAAATCAAAAAAGATCTTAGAAAGTTCAAAAACTTCTATGTTCCTCAGTTGGAAGGAACAACATGGTGAAAATGGCAATACATACCAAGAGTATCAACTAATTCATTGCAATACCTGTCAATATTCTAACCTCATTCTTCAAGGAAATAGGGGAAGTAATTCAAAAATTCATATGGCATAATAAAAGACCCCGAATAGCAAATATGATCCTTAATGGAACAGTGCCGGAGAAAAATTAATACCAAATTTCAAACTCTACTCCAAAATCATTGTAATCAAAACAGCTTGGTACTGGCACAAGAACAGACCTCAGAACCAATGGAATAGAATTGAAAACCCAAGAATAAACCCTCAGACTTATAGCTATCTAATCTTCAGTAATGGAGCCAAAAAAATAGAATGAAATAAAGACAGCCTCTTCAGTAAATGGTGCTAGCAAAATTGGTTAATCACTTGTAGAAAACTAAAGCTAGATTCTTATATAAAATCACCCTACATCATAATGAACCCCAAATGGATCAAAGACCTCTGGGTCAAGGCAGACACCCTAAAAACTTTACATGATGGAATAGGAGAAACCCTAGGTCTCCTTGGCACAGGCTCAAATTTTCTTAATAGATACCCATAAACACACCAAAGCAAAGAAAATTTGGACAAATGGGATTTCATGAAATTGCAGAGCTTCTGCATGGCAAGGACATAGTTAGCAAGATCAATAGAAGTCCCACAGATTGGGAGAAGATCTTCATTAGTCATACAATGGACAAGGGTCTCATATCTAAAATATACCTGGAACTCAAAAAAAGAAATCCTCCAACAACAAACCCTGAAAGAAACAACTGCCCAATAAATAAGCTTGCCAAAGACTCACAGAGAAACTTCTCTGAAGAGGAAAGAAGGATGGCCAATAGACACATGACGAAACGTTTAACCAAAAAAGAATTGCAAATCAAAACAACACTGAAATTCCACCTCATCTCACTTAGAAAGGCTATAATCTAGAAACTTTATAACAACAGAGGCTGGAAGGGGTGTCAACAGAAGGGAACCCTACTGCATTGTTGGCAGTAGTATAAACTTGTTCAACCACTTTGGAAATAGTATGGTGGTTCCTCAAAAGACTCCACATAGAACTCAATGGAAGTGTGTGTGTGTGTGTGTGTGTGTGTGTGTGTGTGGCTAACATGTTCTAATCAGAAACTAAGTTGTGATATCAAACTTAACTATCTGAACAGCATAATTGTTCATTTGGTAAAATTGTATGTTGGTCTCAAGAATACATTTTTTTTTTAGTCTGGGAAGGTGGCTCAGCATTACAGTGCTTGCCAAGTATGCATGAGGCTCTGGGTTTGATTCCTTAGCACCAGAGAAGCTGAAAAAGCTGGAAATGGTGTTGTGGCTCAAGTGGTAGAGTGGTAGCCTTGAGCTGAAGTATTGAAGGACTGTGCTGAGGCCCAGAGTTCATGCCCAATGACAGACAAAATAATTAGATTTTTTTAAAGAAGGAAAAAGCTGACAAATGCCAGCATTAAGTACCAGTCATTTTAACATCTTCCTCATTACCATTATCTACTCCAATCCATGGCCCCAGATAGCTTTATCCAATTTACAAGATGTAAACATTACAAGAAATGATTATATGTAGTATGCCAAAAGGGACTGATTTACCAGGATTGGTTCCATATCTTAGCTATATTAAGTAATGATAGAAAGTTCATAGTAGTATTGGTATGTTTAATGTGTCCTAGTATGCAAAGGAATAGGATTGCTGATTGATAGAGGAGCTCTGTTTTTAATGTATGAGGAACCTCCAGAATGTTTTCCAAAGTATTTGAACATTGTGTACAATCATACAACAGACTAGCAGCGTTTGGTCACATATGTGCCAGTTTCTCATATGATTTCTTTTCTAAATATGTCCTTTTTAACAGGATTCAGAAGCAATCTCAGTGTAGTTTTTATTAGCATTCCTTAATCTGGAAGTTGTTTCAAATTGCAGACAAAATTGACATTAATTGAAGAAAGACCTTAGGTCTATGTTAGCACTCTTGTAGGTTAAGAATGATGCATTTGCTACATGAGTAAGCTAATATGTAACCATTATTATTAGCAATATTGATTCTTTTTCCTTAGTAGACATTTGTGTATTAATAGCCACATTCAAGGATAACACATTATACCATCAGATAGGAAAATAGGTTAAAACATAAAAGAAACATTATTAAATTAAATTCAATACAAGGTATATTAAGGTTGCATACATAAAAAATCAGCTGTGAGGTTAGAATATTTATGAGCTATTATATTAAAAAAGTACACTTGAAATTTGGGTTGAACAAATACCTTACCAAAATTGAAAGAAAATTATCCAAAGACACTGGGTGTAGCACTATATCAATGTGTCTTACACCCTTAAAACAAACTCATATTTCTTTTCAGATTGCATGTATAGAAATTCGTGGTGATTGAAATTGCAAAACTTTTGCATGACAAAGGATATAGCTAGCAAGATCAATAGAAAGCCCACAGATTGGGAAAAGATCTTTCCTAGCCATACAATGGACATGGGTCTCATATCTAAAATATACTTAGAACTCAAAAAATTAAATCTCCAACAACAAATCTCAAAGAAACAACTGCCCAATAAATAAGTTGGCCGAAGACTTAAAGAAAAGATTCACTGAAGGTGAAATAAAAATGGACAATAGACACATGAAGAAATGCTCAACTTTTCTAGCCTTAAAAAAATGCAAATCAAAGCAACATTGCAATTCTACCTCTTCCCAGATAGAAAGGCTCTAACCAAAACAATCTAACAAGTATTTCAGGGGATGTAGGAAAAAAGGATGTAGGAAAAAAGGGAATCCTACTGCACTGTTGGTGGGAATGTAAAGTTGTTCAACCACTTTTTATTAATGTTACATTTTATTGTGAAAATACTGTACAGAAAGGTTGCAATTACATGAGCAATGTAATAAGTACATTTCTTATCAAGCATCTTTGTCTCCTCCGTTATTTCCCCTTAACATCCCTGCCCTCCCTCCTTCTCCACCCACTGCCAAAGTTGTAAAGTTCGTTTTGCTTTTTATTTTTCAAAAATTTTTATTGTAAAAATACCATACAGAGGGGTTAAAATTACATGGGCAAGGTAATGAATACATTTCTTATAAAGCATTGTTGACCCCTCCTTGTTTCCCCTTCCCATCCCTTCCCATCCCCCATCTCCTGCCACCCCCCCACCCCTCTACCCCCGCCAAAATTGTAAAGTTCCTTTTTCCACATAATGACTTGTACATCTCATTGTTGCAATGGATCCATCTGTGTACACCAGAATCAACTCCAAATGGATCAAAGACCTTGGAGTTAAAGCAGACTCTCTGAAAACATGACAGGAAGGAATAGGAGAAACCCTAGGTCTCCTTGGCAAAGGCCAAAATTTTCTTAATAGAGACCCAGAAACAACAAATAAAAGAAAGTTTGGACAAATGAGTTTGCATGAAATTGAAGAGTTTCGACACAGCATTTTGTACATTTCATTGTTGCAATGGGTCCACTTGTATCCCTATTTAAACAATTTTCCCCTTCACCTCCCCAAATTATACAAACATCAAATAGAGTGGAAAGGATCCTCAAAAGACTCACATAGAGATCCCCTATGACCCAGCAATCCCACTTTTAGGCATTTACCCAAATGATCACAAACAAGACCATAATATAGCTATAAGCACAATTATGTTTATCATAGCATTATTGACCATAGTTAAGATATGGAACCAATCCAATTGCCCCTCACTAGATGAATGGATCAAAAAAATGTGATTATATATATATATATATATATATATATATATGAATTCTGTGCCTTCATCAGAAAAAATGAAATCACCCCATTTGTTAGGACATGGAAAGACTTGGAAAAAAATATATGAAGTGATGTAATCCAGGCCCAAAGAAACATAGGTCCCATGGTTTCTTTTATTTGCAATAACTAGTATAAGTTTAGGATAAATTTCACTTAACATTTTATATATATATATATATATATATATGTATATATATATATATATATATACATACATATATACATATAGATGACCATATAAGATGATGTTAAGTGAAATGAACCCCAAAATAGGAACACAAATAGTTTTTTCTCCTTGCTATTGTTTTTAATATATATGTATATTTTTAATGTAGTAGGTATTGTTTTGTTTCTTTAGTATGTTCCTTCCCCGTGGTATAACCCTTGTTTGTACTGTATTTGATTCCTTTGTCCTGGCTGTTGTATATGCATTTTTCTAATTTGGGGAGGTGAAGGGAAAAAAAAAAAAAACAAACAAAATACTTATATTGGGATACAGGTTTACCCATTGTAACAGGAGATGTCCAAGGCTCTATTTGAAAACGAACTTTACAACTTCGGTGGGTGGAGTAGTTGGGGAGGTGGGGAAGGAAGCAATGGTATGAGAAAAACAAAGGAGGAGGCAACAATGCTCCTGTGACTGTAGAGTATTTTTACAATAAAAACATATACAAAAAATTTCATGTTGATGATAAATACAATCATTTTGATGTACACTGGGATTATTTTCCTTTCTATTATGCACGCATCTATTGGCCACTCTTATTTCATACCAAGAGGGATTTCTTGGATAATTTATAGAATATATAAATGAGGTGGTTGTGTCTTAATGAATTTTTTTAATTCTAAAAATACTGTACATAGGGGTTATAGTTACATGAGCACCATAATGAGTACATTTCCTATCAAGAACTGTTGTCTCGGGGCTGGAACGTGGCTCAGTGGTAGAGCGCTTGCATGCCTTGCATGCCTGATACCCTGGGTTCGTTTCCTCAGCACCACAGAAGCAAAAAGAAAAAAAGCCAGAAGTGAAACTTTGGCTCAAGTGGTAGAGCGCTAGCCTTGAGCTGAAGAGCTGAGGGTCAGAGCCCAGGCCCAGAGTTCAGGCCTCACGACCTGACCCCCATAAATAAAATTGTTGTCTCTTCGTTTGTTTTTCACCTAACATACCTTCTCTCCGACCTCCACAACTACATTCCCACCCCATCCACAACCCTCGAACCCAGAGGCAAAATTACAAAGTTCGTTTTTCAACATAGTGTGCTGTACATCTTATTGTTACAATTGGTCACCTGTATCCCAATTTAACCATTTTGATTTTTCCCTTCCCTCCCCAAATTAGAGAAATGTATATACAAGACGCCGGGAACCTACATCAAATACAGTGAAAACATGGGTTATACTGTGGAGCTGGAACATAAAAACCAACAAAAAAATCACATGTTACATTATAAATAATTTAGAAACAATATCAAGAAGAAAAAAATCACTTGTGTCTTCTCTTGTGGTTCATTTCGCTTAATATCATTTTTCCTTGTCATATGTACATAGCTTTTGAACCTTTCTGCTTGTCTCAGACATATACTAGTTATTGCAAATAAGGGAAAACATGGGACCTATGTTTCTTTGGGTCTGGCTTACTTCACTTAATATAATTTTTTCCATCTTTCCATTTTCAAACACATGGTACAATGCCATGCATTCAGATGGAGGCATAGAATTTATGTATATATATGTATATGTATATATACATATATATGTATATATGTATGTATGTATATATATATATGTATATATATATATATATATCACATTTTCTTTATCCATTCATCTACTGAGACCACCTGGTTCCATATTCTAGCTATGATAATACTATGATAAACATAACTGTGCTGGTAGTGTGTTCTTGTTTGTGATCATTTGGGTAAATGCCTAAAAGTGGGATTGCTGGGTCATAGGGGATTTTGTGTGGAGTCTTTTCAGGAACCTCTATACTGCTTTCAAAAGTGGTTGAACATATTTACACTCCCACCTACAATGCAGTAGTGTTTCCTGTTGGCCACATACCCTCCAGCATCTGTTTTTTTATAGATCTTGATTATAGCCATTCTAACTGGGATTACGTGGAATCTTAATGTTGTTTTGATTTGCATTTCTTTTATGACTATATGTCAACATCTAGTGCATTGGGGTCCCTGGGTAAGGGTCAAGAAATCACCAGGAGACAGGGGATGCACCATGCAAACAGCAATTGCCACTGCATGCTGTGCTTTATTGATAGTGGGTATTTAAAGACAAGCGAACCTAATCTTTGCCAAGATTTGTCAGAAGACATTCACACAAAGAATTTTAACAGATACATTTTTATTTAACCTATGAGACAATGTCTAGGTATATTATTATCTAAACTATTTTAGAGCAAGCTCAAACCACTTCTCCAATCTCAGGAAAATTCTTTACCTGCTGTTCATCTATGCTTAAGCAAGCAGAAGAGCTATTTCCTCAGCTCCCAGGAGTCTGTGACATGTGTTTTGAGATAGAGAGAGAGAACATTTTCCCTCTCTAGCCTGGAGTTCCAAGAGCTTTCCTAATCCCAAACACAGTCCTCAGATAATCCTGAGGTTGGAACCTGCACCATTCTGCCCCCTCAACATAGACCCTGAGTCTTCACAGTTTACAGATTTTGAACATTTCTTCATGTATCTATTTGCCATTCTTATTTCCTCTTCTGAGGAATTTCCATTTGTATCTCTAGCCCACTTATTTATTGGGCAGTTGTCTCTTTGAGGTTTGTGAATTTGTAATTGTGGAGATTTATTTTTGTGAGCTCTGTGGCCCTTGCCTATTGTATAGTTAGATGTTCAATAGATTGTCTCCCAAAATGTGGGTGCTGTACTTTTGTTTATCTCGCTACCTCTGACTATTAGCATGCAAACGTTCTCTAGTTGAATGCAATCCCATATATTCAGCCCTCTTTTTATTCATTCTGACTAGATTGGTATTTGCTAAATTTGTTCCTGAGTATCCAGGTCGATACAGATACCCTATTCCATATTGGCATATTTCATGATACATAAACTTAGTTTGAGGTCTTTGTTTCATTTGGACTTGGTTCCGGCACAAGTATAAGTTGAGATATAAAGATCTACTCTCAATTATTCATGCATGTATAGGTATCTCTACCAACACCATCTTGAGAACAGTTATCCTTTCCTGTATCTGATTATTTTGGCACCGTTATCAAAATATAGGGGGCCAAAAATCTCTAGAATGATGTCTGTGTCTTTAAATCTATTCCATTGGTCTTTAGGCCTGTTTATGTGCCTGCTCTAATTTTATATATGTATATACATATGTGTGTGTTTGTGTGAATTTTGGAGTGTTTCTGTGTGTTTAATAATAGAGTTTGTAGTGGAGTATTTATATTCTTGCTCTGTTTTTCCTGACAAGGGTTGCTTTCTGGTTCTTCTACATTTCCTTGTGATATTTTTTAATTACTTCTTCTCTTTCATTAAACAAATGATGTTTTAGGGATAGTGATCTGTATTTCTTTGAATTTGGAGGCAGCTTTTGAGAGTTCTCCAAATATATCGATGTCAATATTCTAATACTAGAACATTTGCCATTTTCCCATGTTATTAAATATGCTTTAATTTCTGTTTTCAGATGATTAATGTGTTCCTCACAGAGGTCCTTCACTTCCCTGCTTATGCAAAGTCCAAGGTAGTTTCTTTTGGAGGCTATCACAAAAGAAGTTGCATTTGTAGTTTAAGCTTCATTTTTCTCAATTTGGGCATACAGAAATGCTGCCGATTTCTGTGAGTTCATTTTAAGGTATGTTACATTTACCAAAAAGATAGAACACCCAAAGGGAATTGTGATTGTACTCTATAAGTCTTTCAGTAGAGGATCAAGTTATCTGCAAAGAAGTATCATTTCTTCTTTCCCTATTTGGATCCCAGTTTTGTTTATGCCTTTACTGTATTACTTCAGTTAGGAATTCCAATTGTATAATGAAGAGGAGTAGAAAGCAGGGATTCATTCTCTCATTCTTATTGCAGTGGAAATGGTTTTACCTTTTCACCATTAAGCATAAGGGAATTGTCAAGATGTCATATGCAGTTATTATTATATTGAGGAATATTCCGTGGGTTTCTATTTTCTCCATAGTTGTCATAATAATGGGACATAGGATCTTATGGAATGCTTTTGTACAGCTATTTGCATGATCCTGTGATTCATGTGCTTCTTCCTACAGATGTACTGAATTACATGGGCTGACTTGCGTGTAATGAGCCAACTTTCCCCTTTGGTATTATTGCCCTTTGTTCAGGGTTTGTAGGTTATTTTTATCAGATCTCATGTCAGCTGTCCAGAAGTTTATTGAGAAGGTTTGCACCGATCTTCAAGCAAGAAATGTTTCGACAGTTCTTTCATTGATGAGTACACATCAGAGTTTTGGTTGAGCAGTATGCTGGCATCATACATCAAGTTCATTGTGAACGTAAACTGTTTCATAAAAGATTTTAGGAGGATTATAGTGGGTTGTCCTTTGAAACCTATGAACCCTTTTTGTCAAGGGCTTTATTTTACAGGCATATTTGGTTTGACATGGTAAATTCTTGTTTCAATTTATGCCTCTCGGTGGCAAAAACAGAAATTTTCTTACATTAGAGAAATGGACATGTTCCTGTTCTTTTAACAGTATTAACCCAAATATAAATATGTCCAATATGGCACCTTGAAATAATATTGAAAATAAACTATTTTTTTACTTGTCTCCTGATTGCACTACTCTTTGCATCACTCAGTTATGATAACCATTAAGATGTCTAACAACTTCAGGGTTTAAAGGTTGATGTTCCCTTTCAGTAGACTTCTGAGGATATAGATAGGTTAAACACAATTTTCAACAAGAGTCAACAAGAGTTTTAGAATCTCCTCATATTGTGATGTTGAATTGCAATATTCACATGAACAAGTGGCATTCATGTATTTATGAAAATATAATTAATTCTACATCATTGTATGCCTTTCCTTATCATAATTACATACTGTGAGTGTGATTATTTTACAAACATTGCACACTTCTTAAGTGAACAAAGTGATTCTCTGCTTAAATATAGGGGCACTATTATGCATTACAGGCCTTTTGTAATTATATTGAAGTTATTTTTATCATATCACTTCACAATTTTTTGTTAGTTGATAAAATTCTTGAATCAATTAATATGAGTCTTCTTATACATCGCTTCACACTGTGATGTGGAAGGGGTTTTTGTTTTTGTTTTATTTGTTCATTGTGGGGCCTGAACTCTGGGTCTTAGCATTGTCTTTCAGCTCTTCAGCCCAAGAGTAGTGCTCTAGCACTTGAGACACAATACCACTTCTGGATTTTTCTGCTGAGGAATCAAACCCAGGGACTCATGCATGCAAGGCAAGCATTCTATCACTGAACCAACTTCCCAGCACTAAAAAGTGCTATTTCCAGAATTCTGGTATCTATAGCAATACCTATGAATATGCATGGCAGTTATTTCCAGATTACAGAATGTATATTAACGTCTTCTGCACAGAAAATATATAATATTGTGTTACCAGTGAATAGTGTTCTCCAATTCCGGTATTACTATTTAGTACCAAATAAATCATTACAAAATCTGATATTCTCCAGAAATTTCATAAGAATATGTATGCTCCAAACAAAGGAATGTACACTGGCAATGGAATGAAATTTTTCAAGAAAACTTTTAGATAAGAATTGAATACCGTCAGAGTTTTCACAGAATCTTTCTATCACAGGTGATCACTCATTAAATTGAGTAATGTAGTATGAACTCTTAGATTGCAGCAGTTACTCCTATTGAGAAAGAGCTACAAAAAAAAGTACACATGCTGAATATTTTAAGAATGTGATTTGTCAAAATCATACTTGGTCCATTGAATTCAGCAATAGGTAAAATTATACTATGTGTTGATATAGTGAAATTCATAATTGTTAGGAAATATTCCACAGCCGGTTGAAACTATTGGCAAGTTACAACTACACACACACACACACACACACACACACACACACACACACACCACAAAAATGTAATTAAAAGCCAAATTGCTGAGTTCATTTAGCCACGTACAAACCTCACTTTTAGCTCTAAATCTATATTACCTCCACTCACTTTCTTGTGACTTGAATTAATTACTACTTATAATAAAGTTGATAAACTATCCCATCTGTTGGTTGGACGTTTTAAGCTTTTCTGATCATCTGATAAAATTTCCTTAGACATAGGCTATTATTGCAAATAAATGATCAGTTTTGTGTTGATCATTTGGAAGGGATGATCCAAATAAATCTGACCACAAGGGACTCTAATAGGATTTGGAAAATATACCAGTCACATCAAGAAGAAATAAAACTTGTCTTGTGAAATAGTCAATAGATATTGCTCAATTAGAGTGAGATAAAATTATTACCTGTCCAAATACAACCTTATACAATTTTGTTGAAAATTGCAAAATCATAAACTTCAACCTATTTTCATCAATTTTGATATAAATTGTTCCTGTCTCTTTGATGATTCAAGTTGGAGACCTGGCCTTGTGTTCAAAAACTAAAGGGAAACAAATGTTTGACTGATGTTTTGCAAGCTGGCAGGAGCTCAAATATATATTAAAGGTTCAAAGTCTCATTTCGAATACACTTCATTGTTTAATTTCATGAGATAGTCATCAACAAATACTCTGAGATTTCCAGTACTCTAGTAATAAATGCACAAAGAAGGAATGGAATTTGCTTAATGAATATTAAGAAAATATACCAAAAATACATGAAATATGAAGAATAAAGGTAATCATGGAAGTCTATTTTTCTACCACTTATATAGAGCAATGGGAAAAATCAATAACATAACTTTTTCCTTGAGATCAATGCAATCTTGATTTTTCAAAAATTTTCTTCCTGAGAATTTCAGAAAAAATGTTTTGATAATTTCTGAAAAATTACAGTCTTCTAATATAAAATGAAGATAAATGACAAGAACTCCATTACCTCCACATTTTGAAAGTACTGAAGTATCAGAAGCACATGCTACCCAAGGTCAGACCAGTTTTCGCAATTTTACACATTAGTTCAAGCACTAATTATGTTTGTTTCCACAAAAAGTCTTTTATTGTTTATACAAGCTGGTATTGTGCATATCTGTTTTTTTCAAATTACAATTTGCTTTCAAACAGGATTGCCCAGGAATAAATAATATATTGGATAACACTCCAGTTACTAAGTGGACTTCTTCTTCAAGAAGAGTTTACCTTGTGAAAGACATTGGAACAGTGTAGTTAGGGATTAGGTTAGATATGTGAATTCAAAATGTGATCACTAGATATGGTGGTTTTGAAAAGAGATTGTTTCTGATGATGTGCATATTTAGTCATCAGTATTTTCCTATTGAATAATATAAAATATTGACTACAATCTTTGCAGAAATTTTGGACATGAAAACAATTCTTGGGATTGATTCAAAAATAATACTTGAAATCCTGGAAAAGAGAATACATAGGTAACCTTAAGCATTTTCTATTCGTGTTGGATAGTATAGACTGTAGAAGGATCAAGGAATCAATATAAGGAGAAATGAATCACACCGCATATTAAAATGGAAAATATGAGAATATAAACAGATTATGTTTATCCTTCAAAACAGTGGCCAACACAAACCAAGAAACATATCCTTTTCTATAAATTTCTATGCATTTACATATGTGTTCACGTCAGGAAAATGGAAGACTGCTTGTGGTGAGCAGAGCAATTATTAAAGTTTACATTTTCTTACTCTGTGTTAGGATGTTGTCCTGGTACGAATCACCTGGACAAAGTAATTAAAGCCAGTATAGTCATTGAGAATTGTATAAACTCCTATTTTAGAGGTATCACTATTTCTCTATCATCAATCATTAGATTTTTACCTCAGAACATTGTGATTTTTGAGAATCCATTTTGTGGTAGTTTTTCAAGTTGTTCCTTATCTTTCTGACTACAATATTGCCACGAAGGAAAAGGTTCATTGAATCATTTTCCTTGTTACTTCTCCTGTGTTTACCTTTTACCCGAATATTCCTAGAACAAATTCTAAATATCCATAAATACTTGAATATTACTGACTAGAATACAACTTCAGTAATTTTTTGTTTCTTCATGAGTCACACTGTCCTATTCAATAACATTTTCCAAACACATACAATGTGCACTAATTATTAGTAATTGTAGCTATTAGTAGGCTACTTTTATGAAGAAAACCGTGGTAGCTTACCCAATCTGCACAATGTGCTTAATTATTTCATATGTTATGTCTAAATTGATCTCTATTACTTTCATTGAAAATAGTGTTAACAAAAGTATTTTGCATGCAGTAGCCTACAATGAAGTACCCTACACAATGGAGACATAGAAATCAGCTAGAAGTAATTAGAATAAGGATCAGATTGCAGGCTAGGCATTAACAGAGGAATCTATCTACAGGTCAAAATACTGAATTTTAATAAAATTGAAATGAATTGCACTTCATTGAGCATAAGGAAAAGTTGGATATTGTCTTATACTTTGACTCAATTCAGAGAAGCCCCTGTTCGGCTGCAAGTATGGAGATGCTGATTCTTACATTAGCTCGATTTCGCCTATCACAAGAATGCTGAACACATCCATTATAGAAACAAAACTTCATCTTTGTTCCTGAGACGCATTCTGATGAGAATTGTCCCAATTAGCTTCAGAGAGGGCTCCTGCTCTGCATGATGAGATATCAAGGACTCCCATACTATTCTTTCTTTTATCAATTCCTAAGTGTCAATGTTTTTGTCTTTGCTTAGGGATGTTGCCATATTCTCCATTTAAAAATCATGAAATCTAATACTTTTCTCCCGTCGTAGTTTTGTAAGAATTCTCTCAAACTACTATCTGTTGTTCTACACATAGCAATATTTAAATTTGTCAGTTATTGAAGTTCACAAAACAGCAATTCCAAACACGGAGATTTGAAAAACCACATTTTTCCTTTCCTTATTATTTTCATACCAACTACTTATATTTCCAGTACTTTCTTCAGAAATGCTAGGTATTTAATGAAGTAACTTGACACTGAGAAATACATAGTACCAATATCCTTACATCTTTATACTTAACGTTTCCTGAATATTAACGTAAAAATATTTGGTAGGAGATTTTTAAATAATTTACTTGATATTTATGAAATCTATGGCTAGGTAGTCTACCTAATAATATAAGAATTAAAGAGACAATGGACCACCTGCTATATATCATTACACTTTTTAATTTCACTTTTTAGATCTTTAAATAAAAGCTAAGTATTTTTAATAATGCCTAATGTAGTTTCATGTGTTCTGGATAAACCTGTCAACCAAGGCTTTAATTGAAATTCTATAAATTAAATTTATATTCAGGAAAGTTCCAAATATTTTCTTCTGTTTTAAAAAAATAGTTTATTTTTTTATTGTCAAAATACCGTTCAAAGGGATTATGATTACATGGGCAAGGTACATTTCATATCAAGCATTGTTGCCTCCTCCTTTACTTCCCCTTAACAACCCTGCCCTCTCATCCTCCTCCCACCCTTCCCCACCCTGCCAAAGTTGTAAAGTTCTTTTTTCAGCATAAAGTCTGTACATCTCATTGTTGCAATGAGTTCACATGTGTACCTATTTAAACAATTTGTTTTTTTCCTTTCCCCTCCACAAATTATACAGACATCAAATACAGTGAAGCCAGGGGTTATACTATGGGAGAGAGACATACAAAGCAACAAAATAATAATCTTATAAATATGTTAGAAACAATCACAAAAAAGAAAATAATATTTGAGTCCTTATCTTGGGATTCAATTCAACTAACATCAAATTATCTGACCTTTTCTGCTTGTATCAAGAACACCAATGTAGCAGTCTATATGTATATACTTAAACTCAAACATTCACTAATATTTCCTATACAGTACATGTTTTTGTTTCGTGTTATATACTAACTTTAATACTGGTATAAATATATATGAATATATATTAAAGTATTAAAGTTATATGCTAACTTTAATATTTGTTATATAGTTATATATTTATATACTAACTTTAATACTTGTATGAATATATGTGTATATATACATGAATATATATGCATATACATATATGAATATACATGAATATATATGTATATATACATGTATATATATATGTTCATACAAGTATTAAAGTTATATACTATTTCCCCATAGAATATGTGTTTTTGTTTCATGTTATATAATAACTAATACAATTCATACAGGTATTAAATATATCTAATTAATATATAATATATTCATAAAAATATTAAAGTTATATACTAACTTTAATATTTCTATAAATATATATGTATATATAGTTCTATAAGTATTAAAGTTATATACTAACTTTAATATTTATATCAATACAAATGTATATATATAACTGCTTATATATGTATTTATATATATATTTTGCAGGAATAATTCAGTAAACAAAATATGACTTGTAACGATTTATCATTGCTTTACCTACATTGTAAATTTATAAATACATTGTGAAGGTCACTTATCCAAATAAGTTCATTTTGATTTCTAATACCTATTCAAACTTTCAAATTTTATTAGACTACACATTGTTATTCTTAAATCCAGAAGTAAACCTAGGTTTTTCTACCTTTATTGGAATTCAGTCAGTTTCCAAATAGACCTGGAAAGGTTGAAGTATGGAAACTTCAATCATGAAATCCAGACCTCCATATTTCCTTATAGAGAGCAAATTAAACTGCAATTTTCACAGTCCTTAAGTTTTCCTGTGATATTATCTTCCATTTCATTTATTGTAATAAATGTAGAGCATAATAAATCTTTAACAAAAGCTTAATAATATATTATCCTTTATACAAATCTTACATCAAGTATCTATTCCATACAGAATGGCCATGAAAATTTCGACGTGATTTTTTCAACTGAAATTCTCAAGTACATGTCATATGATACAGAATTTTCATCCATATCAATTATTTCTATGTGTAATCTCATCTAAAGAAGGACTTTGTAAGTTCTTTCCAAGCTTGTGCCAAGGAAAACCAGGTAGACAAATGCACTTTGGGAAGATAGCATAGTTTTGGGCAGAGAATGTGATATTTATTTGGCAAGAGGATATGCATCTTTTTGTATTTTCTCAATATATGTATAAAATGTTCCAAGAAGAATGGAGTGTTACAGTTGTGTATAACACAAGACCCTATCATGAAAAGATATTCGATGACTCTATCTCCATTTTCAACTTGTTTGTAATTTTCCTCACACATATATTCCCCCACGTATTTTTAGTAGTTCCTGCAGTGTGGTCCACAACTATTCTAAAATAGAATAGTCTGTCATGCATATTTTAGGAAGATCCACCTTGTCAAAAATTATTTGGATTGCAATGCAATCAGTAGAGTTGCGTTATTTTGGTATAAATGAGGGAGTTAAAGATTTGAGAATGTGGCTCATATTTATTATTGACTTTGAAATGGAAGAGTTTCTGATTATGAGTATATTTGTGCACCTAGTGTTTAATTTAACGTTTCTTTGTTTTCCTTCAGAAATTGTGAGCAGGAATGAATTCAACATTAATTTGTGAAGGATAGTTTGGAACCGGTAGACTAAGAGAAACTTCTGCATCTTTTGTTTTGTTAGGGATGAAAAGAGAACCAAACTATCAACATATATCTGAATGGATAGAAACCAATACATATCTATGTGTAAACATGAAATTTATGAGAAATTTATATACCAACCCTGTTCTTCTTAGTTAAATCTTATTTTAGAAGTGATGTACAGAGTGAATATTATTATGTATGTTAGGTAGTGAATTATTTTTTCTCATACGTTACCCTACACATCATTTTTCTCACAATTTATTTTGCCTCAAATCTCCCCTCTCTAATTGTAAATGCCATTTCCAACATGTTGGCCTGTGAGGAATATTGTTGCATTGATTCTTCCTTTGCCCTCTCTCTCAAGATTTTGTTGTTCCCCATCTAAGATCTTTTCAGAATAACGTATATACAACCATAGGCCACCAAAATCAAGAGCTGCAAAAGGGAGGAACCCTATGGAAAATAAAGTTAGAAAGCAAGAAAAATTATATAGAGTATCATAGTATTTTAAGAGAAAAACCAACAATGATAAACCACTTGTTTCCATAGTTTGCAGTTCATTTGTTTATCCTAATCTTGTTTTTTTATCTGTATATTGATATTAAGCTATTGGAATCTTATTCTAGGATGAACTGGACATACCAATTATTAAATAAGGGAAACCATGGTACCCTCATTTTAAGTAGTTAAAGGAAAATTCATGTGCCTTCACAAGGTAAGTTCAAATTTAAGCAGGAAAATTGCAGAAAAATGAAAAAAGCAATAGTCAATATACAGTGCTGGTAAAATTGTTTAAATACCTATAAAAATTAAAGTTACACCTTTATATATCATCTCGGTCAGAATAAGTTCTAAATGAAGCAAAGACCTTGAGGTAAAAGAAAAATATGCTGAGTGGAAGGAATAGGAGAAATAGTAGGGCTCCTTAAAAGAGCTTTAAACTTTCTCATTATAGATGCATAAATGCATCAAGTAAAAGAAAGGTTGGACAAATGGCATTGCTTGAAGCTGCAGGGCTTCTTCATGACAAAGGACATAGTTAAGAAGGTAAATACAGGGGGTTCCGGGAAGATGGCAGAGGAAAAGCTGGAGTCTAAACAAGCTCTTACATAGAAAGCAGGTTTAGAGTTCCAGTGAACAGTCCTAAAACAGAGAATCACACCAAGTGTGCCATCAAAGGACAGAGTGTTAACCCAGAAAGGGAAAATCCAGGCAAGGAGACACATCTGAGCTCTTGCCAGAAGCAGACGTGGTGGTGGCACTGGTGGCGATCGGCAGCGGTGGTGATTGGTGGCAGCAAACACAGGAGCCATACCTGAGGCACAGAGAGTCCGGGACGAAGGAGCCAGACATAGCGGGTGAGTGGATTCTACTCAACACCAGCAAGAACCGACAAGGAGCAGACATCTTCATCCTGCAGTTTGCAGACCAGAGACGACCCAGGAACCAAGAATTGGCATGAGTAGAAGCCTGACATCCTCACTCCTTCTCAGGAAGCAGAGGAGGGAAGGCTATACCTCCCCCCCACTACTGGAGATCTCCATCTTTGATACTGACAAAGGCCTGGCGGAGCAGCTAGCTCCAACTCAGGCCTTGGAATAAAATGAGTCATTTAGAAGGTCACAGGAACTTAACGGCGGTGTGACCTGCCAGACTCAGCTCCACCCAGGGAAAAGTCACCCAGCTCGGGTGCCAGCCCTAGGAATGGCTTTCTTCAATGGGTAATCAGAGCCAGAGGCTGCCCCTCCCTCTAGCAGCCTTGACAATCAATTGAAATTCAGTAAACAGAAACCCTGAGAATGGCTCCAGACTGGGCTCTGTGAGTTTTTCACAAACTAGCCCCCAGGAAAAGCTACTGTTTGTTGAAAGGCCTCAACTCTACCCAGAACCTAGCCTCATCACTGCATCCCCCTCTTTTGTGATACTCAAAGCAGATCTGCCTCCCTTTGATCTAGCCTGGGAGGAGGATCACAAAATCCTGGGTAAAGCAGAGCATTTTTCTGCCTGTTTGAACAAACTGATTTAAGAAAACAACCAAGCCACAGGACCACAAGCAGACCAGAGACTCCAACAAGAGGCTGGTTACGGACACAAAGGAGATACATGATTTTTCCCACCCCTCCCAAAAAAAATCAAAGAACTTTGTTTTCTTCTTCTTCTTCTTCTTCTTCTTCTTTTTTTTGGTACCTTATATAATTTTTTTTTTCTTATCTAAAACTTTTTTTAATCTTTAATTTTTGCCATTTTTGAAAAAAATTGTTTTCCAGTAAGTTTTTTCCTCTTATAATTTTGATTTTAGGGATACGTGAGTGTGCGTTTTTCTTTCTTTTTTTGTTTTCTTTCTCTTTTTTTTTCTTTTTTAATTATTTTTTTGTTTTTTTTGTTTAGCTCTACTGAACTTCTGATCTTTTTTTCTTCCTTTCTTATCCTTTTCAACTTTTCTCTCTTTCGTTCTTCTTAATGTGACTTAATTCTTGACCTGCACACCCTCATATAAACCCATAGTTGACTATTAGACCCTATTCCCCATTTTGTACACACTTAATCCACAAATTTATTACTCAATTCAAAACCTCTGGGACTTAAATTCCTTAATAGCAGTAGCACATCTTTATACCTATATAATATTTTAAGCATGTTTATTTTTAAGTTTTTCACATCTCCTTTATATCCCTTCCCTTCTCTCAATATATTCACATTCTTCTCTAAATTGATTATTTTTGATTCTCCATAATATTATTAATTTTACTTTTCTATTTTTTTCTGGTCTCTTTTCTTTTTGCTTTCCCTTTCTTCTTTTTTTCACTCTCTCTACTTTCATCCTACACAACCTATTTCCTGCTTGAGATTAGGACTCAGTTAACTCTCCCTGTGCCTCCCCACATCAATCTATTCCTATTTTTTACCAACATTTCTCCCTAACCCTAATAATTTCTGGTATTCCAAATTCTTCTTTGCGGTTTGTAGCCCATTAACATATAGTTGTTTGATGTTGAATAGATGTATCTGTTGAACTAGATTGTATCTGTAGACTATTAACTATGCAAATTCAGACTTTGGTGGATGCTTGCCTTAAGATAGTGTTCTAGCACAAAACTGGTGCTATTTTCATCTCAAATGGGCAGAGTAAGCCGGAAAAACACAAGAACAATGGCTAATCCAGGTATCTCAATTCCCAATCTTGATAATCAGGGGACAGAAAAGATAATGAATAACCCAGAGGAGAGTTCCCAAATAGCTCTACAAACACTGCTGGCAAACATGATAAATGAAAAGATTGAAAACATACAAAGGATTCTGTATGAGCATGATAGGGAGAGAGTTGGCAATCCAAAAGTTTATAGAGTAATATCATAAGGGTGAGGACGCTACTCAGAAACTGATACAGGATTTGCGTGAGCAGCTAGAGAATAATCAAAGAGAAAGGGAGGAATGGGATGAACAGGCTGAGAACACTCAAAGAGAACTAAAGGAACCCCACGAATGGGAAGAAGCTAATCAAATAGTAATACAGGAATTGAGAGAGCAGGAAGAGAATACACAAAGATCACTAAAGGCATTCTTGGAATCCATTAACAAAGAGCTGAAGGAAGTCAGGGAGACCACAAAGGGAATGCTGAATGGAACCCAACTGAAGGAATGGGAGTCCAAGGAAACCATAACCAATCAACTAAGTGATTTGAGAATAAACACTGAACACCAAATTAAGGGAGTAAAGAAGTTCATACAAGATCTAAAACAAAGCTTCAACAAAGAATTTGAAGCCATCAAAGCTGACCAATTAGAAGGAAAAGAGATAAAGCACAAAGTAGAAAGTCTTGACAGCAGGTTAGACCATGCAGAAGATCAAATCCCAGGGATTGAAGACAGCCTAGATATTATAGAGAAAGAACATACAACCATCCAAGACAAGTCCAAGAAATATGATAGATCTATCCAAATCTTGGAAGACACTATCAGAAGGCCTAATCTAAGGATAATGGGTGTAGAGGAGCACCTAGAAACAGAAGTTAATAGTCTAGGAAATTTGTTTAACAGGATCCTAGCAGAGAACTTCCCAAACATGCAAAAAGATAGGTCTACTCAGATACAAGAAGCTTTTAGAACCCCAAATAGACCAGACCAGAATAGGACATCCCATCGTCACATTATAATCGACACAGGATCAACTCAGACCAAGGAAAAGATCCTTAAAGCTGTCAAGGAGAAAAGATTAATCATCTATAAAGGGAAACCAATTAGAATCACCTCAGATTTCTCAGCAGAGACAATCTAAGCAAGAAGAGCCTGGAATCATGTATGCCATGTTCTAAAAACAAACAACTATCAACCGAGAATACTGTACCCAGCTAAACTCTCCTTCGTAACTGAAGGCCAAATAAAAACTTTCCATAGTAAAGAAAATTTGAAACAATACTTCTCCACCAAACCAACCCTACAAAAGATTCTTAAAGATGTCCTACACATAGAAAACCAACAAGACCACAATAAAGGCCAAGAAATTGTACCCAAACTGAGAATCCAAGAACCATAGAAGAACCCAGTTTTCGCAGCCCCCAAGAAGGTGGATAACATGGAAGGAACTACCAAATACCTCTCAGTCTTATCTCAACATTAATGGACTGAACTCTCCAATTAAGCGACACAGACTATCTAGTTGGAACAAAAAAGAAGATCCTTCTATCTGCTGCCTTCAGGAGTCACATCTTGCCCGTAAAAACAAACACAGTTTCAATGTTAAAGACTGGAAGAAAATCTACCAAGCAAACAGCCCCCATAAACAGGCGGGAGTTGCAATGCTAATATCAGATAAAGTAGACTTCAAATTAAAATTCATGAGAAGAGATAAAGAAGGTCGCTACATACTAATTATGGGATCTCTCCTTCAGGAGGATATTACAGTTCTAAATATCTATTTGCCAAACAATGGAGCACCCAAATTTATCCAAGAAACACTACTTTCCTTCAAATCCCACATAGATCCAAAGACATTAATTGTTGGGGTTTTAGCACACCACTCTCCCCACTAGATAGATCAACTCGTCAAAACTCAAAAGAGAAACCACAGATCTAAACAGCTGCATAGATCAACTAGATTTAACAGACATACACGTTTTTCTCAGCAGCACATTGAACATTTTTTAAAATAGACCACATTTTAGGCCACAAAGCAAATTTGTCTAAATTCAGAAACATTGAATTTATACCTTTCATTCTCTCTGACCACCAGGGAATAAAATTAGAACTCAACACCAAAAGCCACCAAAGAAAGTCCGGTAACACAGGGAGGCTGAACAACACACTGCTGAATCACGAGTGGGTTATGGAAGAGAGTAGAAAGAAAATTCAAATGTTCATGCTATTCAACAAAAATGAACACAAAAATTACCAGCTCCTCTGGGACATAGCAAAGGCAGTCCTCAGAGGCAAGTTTATAGCTCTGAGCTCCTACATCAACAAATTGGAGAGATCTGACACCAACAATTTAATGACACATCTAAACCTCCTTGAAAAAGAGCAACAAGATAAACCCCAATTCAGTAGATGGAAAGAAATAATTAAAATTAAATCAGAATTAAAAGAATTAGAATCCAAAAAAACTATAGAAAGAATCAACAAAACAAAGAGTTGGTTCTTCGAAAAAATAAAAAAAATTGACAGACCCTTAGCAAATCTTATCAGAAAAAGAAAACACACGCAAATAAATAAACTCAGAGATGAGAAATGGAAACATCACCACGGAAAGAACCAAGATTCAGAACATTATAAGGGAATATTTCTCAAAACTTTATGCTAATAAGTTTGAGAACTTGACAGAAATGGACCTTTTCCTAGCAAATATTATAGTGCCAAAACTAAACCAAGATGAGTTAAACCATCTTAACAGGCCCATAACAAGCAATGAAATTGAAACAGCAATAAGAGACCTACTAGCTAAGAAAAGTCCAGGACCAGATGGTTTTACAGCGGAATTTTACAAGGCCTTCAAAGCAGAGCTCACACCAATTCTCCTCCAACTCTTCAATGAAATTGGAATAGAGAGTTCACTACCGAACACATTCTATGAAGCCATCATAACCCTCATCCCAAAACCAGGCAGGGACCCATCAAAGAAAGAGAACTATAGACCCATTTCTTTGATGAACATTGATGCAAAACTTCTCAACAAAATTTTGGCCAATCGACTTCAACAATTCATCCAAAAAATCATACACCACGATCAAACAGGATTCATTTCAGGGATGCAAAGCTGGTTCAATATACACAAATCAATTAATATTAGTCATCACATCAACAGGAGCAAGAGTAAGAACCACATGGTTATCTCAATAGATGCAGAAAAATATTCGACAAGATCCAACACCCCTTTATGATGGTTTTGGAAAAATTAGGAATCCATGGAACATTCCTCAATACAATAAAGGCTGTATATGACAAACTCACAGCCAGCACTGTACTTAATGGTGAAAAACTACAGCCATTTCCTCTTAACTCAGGAACAAGACACGGATGTCCACTCTCTCCACTTCTCTTCAACATAGTATAAGAATGCCTAGCTACAGCATTAAGACAAGATGCAGACATAAAGGGGATCCAAATAGGGAAAGAAGAAATAAAACTCTCCCTCTTTGCAGATGACATGATCTTGTTTTTAAAGAATCCCATAGATGCCACTCCCAAATTACTCAAGCTGATTCAAAACTTTGGCAAAGTAGCAGGGTATAAAATTAACCCCACCAAATCAATGCTTTTCTGTATGCCAACAATGAGAAAAGTGTGGCTGAAATTAGGAAAGCAACTCCATTTGTAATAGCCCCACAAAAAAACAAAATACCAAGGAATTAAATTAACCAAAGAAGTGAAGGCCTCTATGATGAAAACTTTAAAATCTTGGAAAAGGAAATCAAAACAGAACTTAGAAAATGGCAAAACCTCCCATGCTCCTGGATTGGAAAGATTAACATCGTGAAAATGGCAATACTTCCCAAGTCTATCTACAAATTCAACGCGATATCTATCAAAATTCCAACCTCATTCTTCAAGGAAATAGAAGAGGCAATCCAAAAATTCATATGGAACAATAAAAGACCCCAAATAGCAAAAACGCTCCTCTACGGAAAGAAGACTGCTGGAGGAATATCAATACCAAATTTCAAACTCTACTATAAACCCATAGTAATCAAAACAACTTGGTATTGGCATAAGAACACACCTCAGGACCAATGGAATAGAATTGAAAACCCAGAAAGGAACCTACAGACCTACAGCCATCTAATCTTCGATAAGGGAGCTAAAAAAAATAGAATGGAAGAAAGACAGCCTCTTTAGTAAATGGTGCTGGCAAAATTGGTTAACTACTTGTAGAAAACTAAATCTAAATCCTTATATATCACCCTGCACCAGAATCAACTCCAAATGGATCAACGACCTCGAAGTCAAAGCAGACAATCTGAAAACATTACAGGATGGAATAGGAGAAACCCTACGTCTCCTTGGCTCAGGTCGAAATTTTCTGAATAGAGACCTGCAAACATAACAAATCAAAGAAAGGTTGGACAAATGGGATTGCATGAAGTTGCAGAGCTTCTGCATGACAAAGGACATAGCTAGTAAGATCAATAGAAAGCCCACAGATTGGGAGAAGATCTTCACTAATCATCCAACAGAGAAGTGTCTCATATCTAAAATATACTTGGAACTCAAAATATTAAATCCCCCAACAACAAATCCTCAAAGAAACAACTGCCCAATAAATAAGTGGGCTAAAGACTTAAAGAGAAACTTCTCTGAAGAAGAAAGAAGGATGGCCAATAGACACATTAAGAAATGCTCAACTCCGTAGCCAAAAAAGAAATGGAAATCAAAACAACATTGACATACCACCTCACTCCAGTTAGAATGGCAAAAATCAAGAACTCTAACAACAGATGCTGGAGGGGATGTGGACAGAAGGGAGCCTTACTTCATTGTTGGTGGGAATGTAAAGATGTTCAACCAGTTTGGAAAGTAGTATGGAGGTTCCTCAAAAGACTTCACATAAAGCTCCCCTATGACCCAGCAATCCCACTTTTGGGCGTTTACCCAAATGTTTACAAATAAGACCACACTAAAGCTACCAGCACTACTATGTTTATTGCAGCATCATTTACCATAGCTAAGATATGGAACCAACCCAGATGCCCCTCAGTAGATGAATGAATCAAGAAAATGTGGCATATATACACAATGGAATTCTATGCCTCCATCAGAAAGAATGACATTGCCCCATTTGTTAGGAAATGGAAAAACTTGGGAAAAAATTATATTAAGTGAAGTAAGCCAGGCCCAAAGAAACATAAGTCCCATGGTTTCCCTTATTTGCAATATCTAGTATATGTATGAGTTAAGTAGAAAAGGTCATATAATGTGATATTAGGAAAATGAACCCTTAGGTATGTATTTTAATGTTTTTTTTCCTTTCCTACATTTGTTTCTAACGCATTTATAAGATTATTTCTTTGTTGCTTTGTATGTCGCTCCCCCACGGTATAATCCCTGCTTTCACTATATTTGATGTCAGTATAACTTGTGGAGGAGATGTGGAAAAACAAGTCGTTTAAGGATACAGGTGGACTTGTTGCAATAATGAGAAGTACAAGTTGTCATGTTGAAAACGAGTTGTCCAACGTTGGTGCAGGGGCGGTAAGGGGGGAAGATAGGTGGAGGGTTTGCGGGGGAGGCTGGGAATGGATGTGAAGTGTAAACAAAGGAGGAGTCTGCAATACTTGATAAGAAATGTGCGCATTATCCTGCCCATGTAGTTGTAACCCCTCTGTACAGTATGTTCACCATATAATAAAATAAATAAAATGAACAAAAAATTTTATACCTATAAGTGATTGTACTTAATATGTTAGCAGAGTCATTCAATCCAACAGAAGAAGAACAGCACTAATAAAATGTATATACCTTACTCAGTAAACATAATTTATACCACCGAAGCTTAGCTGAGGATTGGAGGGCAAGTTTTAAGTTATATGATGTATTTTTATGTATTTCTAAAAATTCCTTTTGCTGTATTATCCTAAATAATTAGCAGGGACACCCTGGTTATAGGCATATGAAGATTTTCAACGACCTTTTAAGATGACAGCTCAAAGCAACACATAATATCTGGTAGGGTATATAGTAGATTCAAACGTAAAACAATAAAAAAATTTTGTTTTATTTTTGTCCTTTTAATTCTACTTTGTTCAACAATTATAGAAGTCACCTTACTTATATAACTGTAACCCCTCTGTACAGAATCTTTACAACAAAATAAAATTTAAAATAATTGCAGAAGTCTCTCATATTTAGAAGCTAGATCAAAAACACACTGAGGCATAAGAAATTATACACTTTTCTAGGCATTCATACATAGTGAGACCAAAAGAGAGTAACACAATGGCAAAATGCCTATGTGCATCTGACACACAAAATAATATTTATTAAAAACTCCTCCAGGAAATAGACAGGAGAATTTTTTTTCTTTTTTTAAAAAAAAATCTTTTATTTTTCTCTTCTTATTTTGTCTATATGTCCTTGGGAATGTAAGAGGAGGCACAAAGAGTGAACAAATGTAGCCATGGTTCTCAATGTACATTATGTTGAAAGTGAACTATATAATCTGTGAGTGGGGTGAGAGAGAAAATTTTGTATAGATCAAGGGAAGGGGCAACATTGTCCAAAAGGAAATGTGCATTTTGTCTAATTTTACCATTTTGCTTATAAAATTATTAATAAAAAATAAAATCAAGAAATGAACATTAAAAGAAAAATTCTTCTCAAGTAAGATAGCCAAAAAAATAAATATTTCTTACAGAGGTCATCATTATCTTCCTCCTGCAAAAAATGAAATGCATACCAGGAAGTCATAGAATAGTACAATGATAAAATTTTGTAATTTTTATCTATGCAGCATTATTTATGAGAATTTGGAATCATTTCTTTTTTTTTTTTCAGTCGTGAAGTTCAACTCTGCGCCTGAGTACTTTCCCTGCATTCTTCAGCTCAAGACAAGTGCTCTACTGCTTGATACAGCACCATACAAAGTTTTGTAATGATTTATTGGAGAAAAGAGCCTCATGGAGTTTCCTGCCACAGCTGATTTTGAACTGTGATCATCAAATCTTAGCCTCCTGAGTAGCTAGGATTAGAGGCATGAACCAAAGCACCCGGCTTGAGAATTCTGAATCATTTCTACGAAGAGTGATGGAAAGAAAATTTAATGTGAAATAGAAGAGCAGGGCAAATAAATTAAACTGACAATTTATATTAAAATTTTAGGAATATTGGAGAGATTTCATGTAAGGAAAGACTTTTTGAGCTTTTTCTGGCATTATCTAATACAAAAAGAAACACAACCAAAAGAGATGAAAATCAATAGTTGAAGAGTCATACAGTGAGAAGGCACCAAATCCGGACTGAAAGTCAGACACTTAGGAAAAGCTGCTTGCGATATTTATTATCCATAATAAGATATATTTATCAGTGTATCTATGAAATCTTTGAAATATGGGTGGATTGACCATCTAAGAAGAGGGAGTGATTTTGATTCATCAGGTCAATAATAATCATTAAGATATCCTAATAGTCTTAATTGGTTGAAAACGATTTTATCTAAGCATAGGCAGGCCACATATATTTTAATGAGTTTAATATGTTTATTTTTAGTCTTACTATCGAAAGGGTTTTTTGAAACCTTGTTTAGTGTTTCAGTGAAAGAAACATTAACTTTCCTACAATGCTGATGATAATGAAAAGTACTACAAATATTTAAAACAACAACAACAGTATTTAACACAGAATTAAATCTGTGATCTTCAACCCAAGAATATCAAAGATATTTGCCCACACAAAACTGTGCAGGTACGTATACATGTTAGTGCACGCTTGTATTTTCAGAATTTGTAAGGCTGGTCAAAAGTTTAACGTCAGCCTGAGAAGACCCTTTCTCGAACACCAAAAAAAAAAAAAACAAAACAAAAAAACAAAAAACCCAACAACTAAATAGAAACAAAGAAGCTATTTAACAAAGGTTATGATTGTTTAGTTCATAATATTCAAAAATAAAACATACCCAACTCTCCCTATTAGGGAATGGATAAATATTTTGTGACACAACCATACAATGGAATATCACTGTACAAGTAAAGATGGTAACATATATACAGAATTATAAAAAAGAATTAGGGAATCATGCCTGAAAGTCTACAACCTCTATAATTCCATTTTGATGTCATTCAGTATCAAAATTGTAAGAATGAAAAGTTAATCAGCAGTTTCTAGTTTATTAGGTGAGGAGAGAGTCATTAGGACATTTGCAAACTTTGTTGAGATGATGAGAATGTTCTATATCTCAAATGTTTGGTACAATAAGTATACACTTTTCAGAGATTAGTTACATGGACAACAAAAACAGGGAGGTTTTCTTGTTTGGTTGTTTCTTTTCCTTTTTCTTTCTTTCCTTCCTGCCTTTCCTTCCTTCTTGCCTTTCTTTACTTCCTGCCTTTCTTTCCTTCATGCCTTCCTTCCCGCCTTCCTTCTCGCCTTCCTTCCCGCCTTCCTTCCTTCCTTCCTTTCTTCCTTCCTTCCTTCCTTCCTTTCTCTCTCTCATTCTTTCTCTCATTCTTTCCCTCTTTCTTTCTTTCTTTCTTTCTTTCTTTCTTTCTTTCTTTCTTTCTTTCTTTCTTTCTTTCTTTCTTTCTTTCTTTCTTTCTTTCTTTCTTTCTTTCTTTCTCTCTGTCTCTGTCTGTCTGTCTCTGTCTCTGTCTGTCTGTCTGTCTGTCTGTCTGTCTCTCTCTCTGTCTTTCATTATGGAAAATTGAATTCTGGGAGCTGTCCCTGAGCTCTTCAGCACAAGGCTAGTGTTCTACCACAATGAGTCACAGCACGACTTCAGTTTTTCTGGTTGTTACTTGGAGAAAGAGTTTCACAGACTTTCTTTCATGGGCTAGCTTTGAACTATAATCCTTAGATTTTAAGCTACTCAAGAAGAAATGCCTGTTGCAAATGGTAAAGGTGTATTTTATTACAAATGAATTTTAACCCAACCTGAATTTTATTTTTACTTATTTTAAATTTCATTTTATTAAACCTTTTGATTATTAAATTCATACAAATATTATTAAATTAAATATTAATTTTAAGGTGATGTACAGAGGGGTTACAATTATATTTAAGTTAAGGAGTACATTTAAGGTGAATTTTATAAGGAAAAACATACAGAAGAAATTGTAATCACTTAATTTTGAACGTTCAGAATTAGTTGCTATCCAAATTACTGCTAGCCATTATTTTAAGGTTTTATGCATATCAAGATAATTTTTATCAAGGGTTAATTCACAGTGTATATTTTATTTTATAATTGTCTTCATTTAAGTAATTTTCATGAGGTTAAATGCTGAATAAAAAAGCTCTTTTACAGGAAAATAGATGCGCTATATTTACCTAAATAATTATTACCATGTTAAAATTGCTTTTAAGTTTTATAATCAAATGAATATTCTTACATACATATATAAATTTTTATATCCAAAATGATACACATTTTATTGATTTTTTAGAATAAATTATTGCATTTTGACTTTCAGAATATAGGTTGGGCATATTTATTAAAATTATGAATACATATTAAATGCATAAGTGGGGGATTCATAGTGGCATTTCCACTATGTGGAAGTTTTATTTTCTTGCATGCATAGAAAGTATTCCAATAAAATTCACACTTTTTTATTTCTTTTTTTAATTAATAAGTTTTGTTTATTGTGAAAATACCATACAGAGGGGTCACAATTACATGAGCAAGGTAATTAGTACATTTCCACTTACCATCCCTGCCCTCCCATCTCCACTCCCATCCCACCTCACGAACTTATTTTTTCTCTCCATTGACAGTCCCTACACCTACTGATATCCACCATTTAACAAAGCCTGTATTGGTTTCTTGTAATTATGTTTCTTAAATTTTGTTCATATTAATTTTATAAATTATTTCTTATGTGCATATAATTTAGTCAAATTGGTGTCATACAGAATCATTGTTATTCTCAAATATTATACAAGACTATACTTCCACTAACATTTTCATTAATAATTTTATTATTTCCATTCTTACACAATAATATTACCTTTAAGTATCTTTGAATGTAGCAAGTTTCAACCACTCAGCCTAGTAATTGAGAAGGGCCAGGTGTAGGGTATATTCAGTGACTGGATATCCCACAAAATCATTTGGTACATGGCAGGACAGACACATATGCTTTTTGTTGGCTACCTTGGACCTGTCTGTCTGTGATCATAATTTTGCATGGTACATCTTGATGTTGCAAATATCCAAATGGAATTTGGCAGATGAAACGTTTCCCACTTTGATCACACAATAGTTGTAATATATTTGATATCTTCAATTAGCCGTTTTATTTGTTTTCTATGACTACTTAAGATGGTTTTAAATATTTACATACTTTCTTACTTACTGATAGTTTGGCATATATTCTTCTTCAGATTCATTTTCCACGCTCTATGAGATTCTCCTTGAACTGGATCACCTTGTATTTCCCGCCTTTTGAGTCCACGTAATATTTTCTGCTAGTACTTAGGAAACAAGTTCGTTGTTCTTTCCGTGTTTTCTCCTGCAAGCATTGATGGGAATGAAGGCACTTTCTTCTTCTAATGGCAATCTTATTTGGTGACTTCTCTTTAGATATTCCTGGACTCTGGACCATTCTGTGAGGCAGAGAAATATTAATAGCTACAAATTATTTCTACTTCCTCTCTCCTAAACCAAGGCACCTTAACTGTCTTTTTAAAAATATCAATTTCATTTCGTTTAATAATTTGAATTTTCCATCTTATAACTAATTTTAAAAATAATGTAAAAAGGGCAATAAGACCTAAGGATTTTACTGATGGGACTATAAACAGTTTCTCCAGTGCGGGTACATCAACAAATAGATGAAGATTTAGTTAAATACTAGATCAAAAATTAGCTTAATTTTCTGCAGTGTTGCCCTTGGGAAATGTTTCCAGTAACAATCACATTAAACTGAATGGAGGGGGGCAAGAGAATCACAGGAATTGAGTCTAATGTGGATAAATTGGACTGGATACAACATGGTTTAAAAAGAATGGTGAAAAATTATAAAATGGGATTAAGTGGAGTACCAAATTCTTGATAAATAAATGTATAGGTTTGCAGATTTGGCAAAACAACAACAACAACAATCTATCCAGTTGAATTTGCGTTTCAGGTAAAGAATGAATATTTTTTAGTAGAAATATGTTTATCTGAAATGTAATTCAACTAGGTATTCCACAGTTCATCTGACAATTCAGTCCTTGTGAATAATTCATTAACACAGTCTATCAAAGAATGTAAATCAAGACAAAATAGAGACAGTTGCACTGCAACATTTATCAAAGAATTATTTACACAGCCAATCAATGCAATAAAGTTAGGTGATCCAGTCAAACAATGAATTAACAAGAAAATATAGTGTAAGTACACAAGCTAATATTATTCGTCCATCACAAATTATATCATTTGCAGGAAATGGAGAAAATTGAAAATCAACATGTCGAATGTTCTAAATTCAGCAGAAAGACAAATGTATCACATAGATTCTTTTTTTGGGGGGAGAGGGTCCAGTGATGGGACCTGAACTCTGAGCCTGGGTGCTGTCCCTCAGCTCTTCAGCTCAAGGCTAGCCTTTTACCACTTGAGCCACAGTGCTAATTCCAGCTTTTTTTCTTTTTGCTTATGTGGTGCTGAGGAACTAAACCCAGGGCCTCATGGAAGCAAGGCAAGCACTCTACCACTGAGCCACATTCCGAGCCCTCACATAGATTCTTATCTGTGGATTTGGAGACTTAAAAAATAAATAACATCTTCTAAATCAAGAGTATTTTAGAGTGAAGGTTACAGAGAGGGTGTGAGCAAATGGAGTAGATTGAAAGGGGAATTGATAGGATTATAATATTCTGTTCAGTTTTATGGGAATATAATGATGTAATCCAAGATGTTTTTATCAAAGAACATTATATAAATGCAGATACATATTATAATGAAATCTCTGTATATAAATATATGGGTTAATATAAAATAATCACAAACAAAAGGCATTATAGCTAAGACATTTCATTTCTTTGATAGATATAAGTAAAGGAATTGTTTATTCTAACTTAAATTGTATCTGAATGAAGAAACATAGAATGTGAAAATAACAAGAAATCAAATGGAAAATATGTTGAAAAGGAACTATGTAACTTGGGGGTAGAGGGAAGTCAGGTGGGAGAGGAAGAGGAAGGGGGTGATACTGTTCAAAAGGAAATGTACTCCATACCTGACTTATGTATCTGTAACCACATTGTATATCATTTTTACAATAAAATGTCAAAAAAGGAATTGCTAATAGTAACTAGAAATTTTGAAAATGTATTCCGGAATTTTAAGTAATCTTATAAGCCCAAAGAGAGTCCAAAAATGTAAAATATATTTCAATTTTTTCTCTTGATTTTGGTAGTACTACAATGAAAACTCAGAACTTCCTACTCACTCAGCTTGCTTTATTGGCTGATGTTCAGATAAGTGAACTATTTCTCCAGCCCTTTTTTTTTGGTAAATTGGAGATGTAATATACCTGAGATGTAATGTGCCTGAGCTGGCTTGGAACTGAAATCCTCTGATTCTCTCCCTCCTGAATAGCTAGAATTAGTGGTGTAATCTTTTTAACAGTCAAATAAATAGCTTTAATTCACTGGTGAGATCTGGACTATGAATCTCACCTCACTCAACACTTTGGAGTAGGAGATGATTTCACCATTAGCCTAGGGAGGAAGCTTCTAAAACATTTCACCAAAATATCTGTAAGTATCATATGTGGCTTGAATGACTTTTTGTTCTTGAATTAATTTGCAATAAAATCTACAGAATGGTAAATTGAACAGTGGCATTTATAGCTTCCAAAAATAAGTAATTTTTAAAACTAATAAGAGTAAAAAGACATGAGAGCAACTGTCATGCACAATTTCTTCAAGAAATATATGAGTGTTTATCTTGATCACATTAAGAGAAAGACATTTTACTAGGTTAATCGAGCTGGAGTTATTGTTTGTTTTCCAAAGACTATAGAAAGAGATACAAATGGTAATTCATAAGAAAAATCACCATCCTACTTAAGGAAACCACATGTAGGAAATCTAAAATATGAGTCGATGTCTTTGAAAATAATAAATCATAGAATAATATTTAAATGTAAATTTGGTAAAGGAAGAGCTTAATGGTCCGAGACAGTATTAGAATAACAGAATCTGTCTCAGAGTTTTTATTTTTACTGCTGTGCTTTCAAACATGGAAAGCTCTGGTTGTGCATGTATAGACAAGCCTACTGAGCTCTACTCTTATCCTCTAGAATTCCTAAGTTCTGCTGTTGTAATTGGGAGAGACTGGGGTTACATCGTCAATGTCAAGAGATCTGAAGTTTTGCATTACAGAGGCTTTTTATTTTAACTGTGAAATTTGTGGTGCTCACAAAAGTCCTGGAGTTCTCCAAAGATTCCACCTACTGCAACAGATGCACTTATCTATTTAGATTAAGAATATAAACCAATGCCTTGTTTTCAAATTCTATTTAATTAGACACCCGAACTGAGGTACAAGTTATATTAGGTGTAAAGTAAAATGAAATGAAATGTCTATTTGTATACCATAGTTCAAGGTCTTACTACCGTTTTACAATAGCAAAATGTGAAATGGCAAAGGAAAATTAAGAGTTAACTTAGAAAGTTGTTGGGATTTTTTTTTTTTTGGCCGGTCGTGGGGCCTGAACTCTGGGCCTGGGCACTGTCCCTCAGCTCTTCAGCTTGAGGCTAGCACTCTATTACTTGAGCCACAGGGCCACTTCCAGCTTTTTTTCTTTTTTTGCTTATGTGGTGCTGAGGAATCGAACCCAGGGCCTCAGGCATGCAAGGCAAACGCTCTACCATTTAGCCACCTTCCCAGCCCAAGTTTTTGGGATTTTTATGTAAGCCAAAAGAAAGGAAGGAAATCCCAATCAATACAGAAATTTTCATTCTCTGAATATCTATCTATCTATCTATCTATCTGTCTATCTGTCTATCTATCTATCTATCTATCTATCTATCTATCTATCTATCTATCTAATCTATCTAATCTATCTATCTACCTTTCTATCTATCTATCTATCTATCTATCTATCTATCTACCTATCTGTCTGTCTGTCTGTCTGTCTGTCTGTCTGTCTGTCTGTCTGTCTGTCTATCTATCTATCTATCTATCCATCTATCTATCTATGTACCTACCTATATAGAGAAATAGAGAGAGAGAAAAAAACAGAGAAAGAGATAGAGACAGAGAGACAGAAAGACAGAAAGGTAGTGTGTCAGGTTTAAAAAAAAAACAGATGCCATTTGTTACCAATAAACTTGTTGCGCAGACATTGATATTTTTAGCCCACTTATTTCTCGGGAAGTTGTTTCTTTGAAGGTTTGTGGTTGGGGGATTTAATTTTTTGAGTGCCAAGTTTATTTTAGATATGAGACCCTTGTCTTTTTGTGGCTAGTGAAGATACTTTCCCCAATCTGTGAGCTTTCTATCTATTCACCAAACAATGAACCACCCAAATTTATTCAAGAAACACTACTTTCCCTCAAATCTCATATAGATCCAAAGACGTTAATTTTTGGAGACATTATTACACCACTATCCACACTACATAGATCAACTCAGCAAAACCTCAACAGAGAAACTGCAGATCTAGTCAACTATATATATATCACATAGATTTAACAGACATCTAAATATTTCACCCAGCACCATCAGCTGCACACATATTTTCTAAAATGTACCACATTCTACAAAGCAAACGTCCAAATTCAGAAACTGAAATTATGCCCTGCATTTTTTCAGACATGGGAATAAAATTAGTACTTAACACCAAAAGCCATCAATGAAAGTCCTCTAACACATGGAGGATGAACAATACAGTTTTTTCTTCTTGCTGTTTTTCATTTTTATTAATAAGTTTTTTATTAAGAAAATACCATACAATTACATGAGGAAGGTAATGAGTATATTTCTTATCAAGCATTGCTGACTCATCCTTTGTTTCCCCTTACCATTGTTACCCTCCCATCTACCCTCCCGGCCAACAACTGTCACCCTCCACTACCCACCACCTAATCTGCCAAAAGTTGTAAAGTTCTTTTTTCGACATAACGTTTTGAATATCTCATTGTTACAATAGGTCCACCTATATCCCTATTTAAACAATTCATTTTTTCCCTTCCCCTCCACAAATTATACCAACATCAAATACAGTGAATATAGGGGTTATACTCTGGATGAGGGACATATAAAGCAACAAAGACTTCATATTATAAATATGTTAGAAACAATATCAAGAAAGAAAAGAATTTGAATCCTTGTCTTGGTGTTCATTTTACCTAACGTCAACTTGTCTGCCCGTTTCTGCTTGTCTCAGAAATATACTAGTTATTGCAAATGAGGAAAAGCATTGGACCTATGTTTCTTTGGGCCAGGCTTACTTCACTTAATATAATTTTTTCCAGGTCTTTCTATTTCCCAACAAATAGGCCAATGACATTCTTTCTGATGCAGGCATAAAATTCCATTGTGTATATATACCATATTTTCTTGATCCATTCATCTACTGAGGGGCATCTGGGTTGGTTCCCTATCTTTGCTGCAATAAACATAGTTGTGCTGGTAGCTTTAGTATGGTCATAGTTTGTGATCATTCGGATACATTCCCGAATGATCACAATGGGAATCACCAATGGGTCATGGAAGATATTAGATAGGAAATTCAAATGAATGTTCATGATATTCAACAAAAATGAATACACAAATTTCCAGCTCCTCTGGGACACAGCAAAAGCAGTACTCAGTGGCAAGTTTATAGACCTGAATTCCTACATGAATAAATTGAGTAGATCTGAAACCAGCAACTTAATGAGGCAACTCAACCTCCTTGAAAAAGAGCAGAAAGCTGAAGTCCAATCCAATAGATGGAAAGAAATAATTAAAATTAAAACAGAATTAAACAAATTAGAATCCAAAAACAACAACAAACAAACTTAGAAAGAATCAGCCAAATAAAAATTGGTTCTTTGACAAAATTAACAAAATTGACAGAGACTTAGCAAATCTTACTAGAAAAAAAGAGAACACATCCATATAAACAAACAGAGATGAGAGTGGAAAGGTCACCACAGAAACAACCAAGATTCAAAAAATTATAATGCAATACTTCTCAAATCTTTATGTGAATAAGTTTGAGAATCTGGAAGGAATGAATCTTTGCCTAGCAAATACCAACATGCCAAAACTAAATGATGATGAGTTAAACCAACATAACAGGTGCAATAGAAACAGCAATAAGAGACTTTTCATCTGAGAATAATAAAAGACTGGAAGGATTTACAGCTGAATTCTACAAGACCTTCAAACAGAACTCACACCAATAGTCCTCCAACTCTTTAATAAAATTGAAAGAGAAATTTCACTACCAAACTCGTTCTATTTTGCCATCATAACTCTCATCCCCAAACCAGGCAGCAATTCATCAAAGAAAGAGAATTATAGACCCATATATTTGATCAATATCGATGCAAATTTTCTCCACAAAATTTTGGCCAATCAAGTTCAACAGCACATCAAAGAAATTCATACACCGTCATCACACAGGATTCAGTTCAGGGATGAAAACCTGGTTCAATATATGCAAATCAGTTAATATAATTTTTCACATTAACAAGAGCAAGGGTAAAAACCACATGTTTATCTCAATAGATGAAGAAAAAGCAGTTGACAAGATCTAACAACCTTTTATGATAAAGGCTCTGAGAAAAATTAGGAATCCACAGAACATGCCTCAATTCAGTGAAGGCTGTATATGACAAACCTTCAGCCAACATTCCACTTAATAGTGAAAAACTCAAGCCATTTCCTCAACTCAGGAATGCGAAAAGGATGTTCACTCTCTCCACTTCTCTTCAACTTAGTATTAGAATGCCTATAACAATAGGACAAGATGTAAACATAAATGGGGTCCAAATAGGGAAAGACTCCTTCTTTGCAGATGATATGATTTCGTATTTAAAGAATCCCAGGAATCGAGTCCCAAATTACTTGAGCTTATTCAAAACTTTGGCAAAGTAGCAGGGTATAAAATTAATCCTTAAAAATCAATAGCTTTTCTGTATGCCAAGAAAGAGAAGAGGGTGGTTGAAATCAAGAAAGCAACTCCATTTGTATTAGCCCCACAAAAGTACAATGCCTAGGAATTAACTAAACCAAGGAAGTGAAGGACCTCTACGATGAAAATTTTAAAAACCTGAAAAAGGAAATCAAAGAAAACTTTGCAAGTGGAAAAACTTCCCATGCCCTAGAATTAGAAGGATCTACATCGGTAAAATGGCAATACTCCCTAATGCTATCTCCAAATTCAAGGTGATATCTATCCAACCTATTCTTCAAGGAAGAAGAGGCAATTCAAAAATTCATATGAAACAAAAAAAGACCCAAAACGCTAAATAAGATCCTTGACAGAAATAACAGTGCTTGAGGGATATCAATACCACATTTCAAACTCTACTACAAAGCCAGAAAAATAAAAAAAAACTTGTTACTGGCAAAAGAAGAGACCTCAGGACCAATGGAATAGAATTGAAAACCCAGAAATGAACCCAGAGACATATAAATGAGCCAAAAAGTAGAATGGAAGAAAGACAGACATCCAAAAATGGTGCCTTCAAAATTGATTAATCTCCTCTATAAAAGTAAAGCTAAATCCTTTTTTTTTTTTTTAATTGTGAAAATACCGTACAGAGGGTTACAATTGCACCCAGCTTCAGAATCTACACCAAATGTATCAAAGACCTTGGAATCAAAGTAGACATCCTGAAAATATTGCAGGATGGAATCAGAGAAGCACTAGGTCTCTTTGGCACAGCCTGAAATTTTCTTAATAGAGACACAGGAACACAAAAAATTAAAGAAAGATTAGAAAAATGAATTGCATGTAGTTGCAGAACTGCATGGCAAAGCACATAGCTAGCAATATCAAAAGAAAGCCCAGGGATTGGGAGAAGATCATCACTAGCCTTACAACAGAGAAGAGTCTCATATGTAAAATATACTTGGAACTCAAAAAAAAAAAATAAAATCCTCCAACAAAATGAATGACAGTTATTTTGTTATGGAAATGAGAGAATCATTTTGAATACTCTCATGAATTAGGGACACCAACTTTGAAGAGTACCTTGTTATTTTTAGAGGGATTTAGAATATGTTACTCTGTATTTTGAAAATTGGAGCAACCATTAAAATAGCACAATTTGGAGCTTGGAAGTTGCCTTAGTGGTAGAGTGCTTGTCTTGCATGCATAATGTACTGGGATCAATACCTCATCACAACATAAACAGGAAAAAAAGGTGGAAATAGCACTGTAGCTCAAATGGGAAAGCACTATCCTTGAACTGAAGAGCTGAGGGACAGCACTCAGGCCCAGAGTTCAGGTCAGGACTCACAATAAATAAATAAATAAATAAACAATAATATAGTACAATTCATATTCTCAGAAATTAGAATCAGATAAAAATCTTAAACTAAAGCTAACAGGAAAAGTACTGGAAGGCAAGAGCACAAGAAAGAAAAGAAAATACAAAGACATCTAAAGAAAATGCTTAGAAAAATTACAGACTTCCACTGAGACTCTTCTATATGAATTCTATTGTCTGTATATTTACAATAGTCAATAAGTCGAAGAAAAAAAAGATATGCTGTGTTCATAAATTAGATTAGTACATAGTAAAATAATTAAACTGCTAACTGTTGCAGTGGCATGGATGAATCCAACAAATTATTTTGACAGCAAAAAGTAAAAATTTTATGCTGTATGGTTCATTTATATGAAAATTTGAAATTAGTCAAATTAATCTATAGTAGAAAAAAATTCAAGTTTTGTCTTTGTGGATGATTGTCTAGAAAGTGTTAATTAAATGAATAAAATAATTTTATGTTATTATAGTGCAATTTGCAGTTACTAAAATGTATATAATACAAAATGTTCTGACATAAGTTTATATGAAGAGAGAAACCAACACGGAATAAACATTAACTTTAGTTATAATTTGCTAATAATTCAGAGATTTGACTTATGGCATTGAGTGCACCTTCTGTAAAACTTAAGGAAATGTTTGATATAACAACAGAAATAGTAACAAAAAAGCAGATTTCTCTCATAATACCCTTGGTTGTGAATATCATTTTCAAGTTTCATGAGGTGTCCACTGGTAGTAACAAATTCTATTTTCTTTTTAAATCACAATTAAATTCACTTGCTTAAGGCCCTTTTCTCTCTTTTTTTTTTGGGGGGGAGGCTGGTCATGGGGCCTGAACTCTGGGCCTGGGCACTGTCCCTCAGCTCTTCAGCTCAAGGCTAGTACTCTACCACTTGAGCCACAGCGCCACTTCCGGCTTTTATCTTTTTTGGTTATGTGGTGCTGAGGAATCGAACCCAGGGCCTCATGCATGCAAGACAAGCACTTTACAACCGAGTCACATTCCCAGTCCCATTGAGACCCTTTGCATATCATTATATCTGAAGAAAAAGTGAGCCTTTTTCAGCATGAAACTTAGAATAAAGCACCTCTATTTTATTTAAGTCCCAATGAATATTCATGTGTATATCATGAGCCCTTTTCTGTTTGACTTAACCTTAGACCATGGAGGTAGGACCAACGACATTAGATACCAAAAGATAAGTAAAAATAAGAAAGCCTCTGAAAATTTATACCCTAATATGGAAAGGAAGGAATATTAATATTGAATGTTATTATTTTTAATGTTTAAAGCTGAATACTGGGTTTTAAATATTAGCACGTTTAGCATGTTAAATTGCATATGAGATATAACTAAGATCTTATTTAAAAATCAGATAACATTGTGATACAAATAAACAATAAATATTAGACTTTTATTAAATACTTAAAAAGCTGGTAGATAGCAAATTGCTCTGTATGTTGGCAATGAGTGAATAATATGATGATTATCAGGTCAGGTCATATTAATTTTCTATTTTCCAAAGGAGGTACAATATAATCCTTCAAGTAATTGGAAAGATTAAATAAAATCATAGATAAAATTATAAAAATATACATTTTTGAGTCATTTTCATAGGGATTTATGAAACTGAAGTGAAATCCTTCCAGAGTAGCATAATCAATTGCTTTCTGCAAATTCAAATTACATCTATATAAACCAGGTTTTTCTATAATAAAATATAAGTTCAATCAATTTCATTCATCTCAATACTTGCTATAACTTTCTTCATCACTTAAAATATATCTTTGCAACTTTTCATGAGGAACTTAAGGGATGGCCTTGAAATTATTTCATTTTCATCATTATGCTGAAAAAGAAGAATATGAAATGGCAGATGCCAGTCAGGACTTCTTGTGAAAGATTCTATAGCATTTTGAAAGTCCATAGAACCTCTACATCAAATGATGAGGAACAATATTAGACTTCAAAAGTGGAAGTAGCAGAAAAGTGATTGTAAAGTTTATTGGCCAGCTGAAGAGAATATATGTACATGCGCTAGAAACTAAGCTGTTATTTTTTTGTACATTTTTTATTGTAAAAGTATTGTTCACAGGAGTTACATTAACATGACCAAGGCAATGAGTACATTTCCTATAGAGCATTGTTGTCTCCTTCTTTGTTTCTCCCTTACAATCCTTTCCCTCCCAGCTCAACAACTACCTCCCCACCGAAGCTGTAAAGTTCGTTTTCAACATAGTGTCTTCTACATCTCATTGTTAAAATGAGTAAAACTGTCCTTAAAAACAACAGGTTGCTTCATTTTCAGTCAAGCAATTAGTTTATAAAACCTACAATAAATAGTCTCAAAATGACTATAATTTATGTGAAATTTCCTGTCATCAACTATTCTAGTAAAAGTTGGATATAATTAAATATTCTGTAGCAAAAAAAAAATAGTGATGTCAGTTAACTGTTAAATTGCATTTAGATTTCTGCACAGTTTCATAGTTCCTCCATGGGGAAATAAACAAATGGCAGTATCATTTATGTTTGTCCCTTTGTCCAAAACTTCGTTTCTCTACATTTCTATCCTTGCTCTGATTTTCTTTTACAACATTTGCAAACTAGAAGGGGGTGTACAGTAGACAGTCCAGTCGGGATCAGCTTCTCCTTTCAGCATCCATTTACTGCTTTCCTCTTCTTACAAGCTATCCACCTTTTCAAACCTCCTGCCAACCACGATGTACTCTGAGACAGTCACATTGAATCCCATTTATCAGAACAATGGAGCTGAGCTGTGCATTTTTGACTCCATGTGTGTACCTGCCATAAGGGCATTGTAAAATTTGTCAATATTGGATTGGGAAATTCTGTATGTTTCTGACAGTTTGTGGAATTCAAACAATTAGGAAGACAATTCAAAAACAATTAGGAAGACAGGAATATCCTTAAATATTTTAATAGAACACTAAATCTTGGTCTCGTGGTTGTTGAATAAATACCAGCCTAAAACTCAACTTTCGCCTGTGCTTTTGGAGATCAAATAAGCCCCCGTCGCTCATGTATTTGACTTTCTCAAATTGGGTCAGATATTTGTTACTTGTAAGTATATGGAAACAGATACATATTACTTTCTCACATGTTTTTATCATTTCATAAGTGATTTTAATCTTTATAAACACAGCCAAATTGCCTATAAAAGACTTGCCATTATTGAAAGCTACTAAATTAGAAGTGAGACATGGCTTCAGCAAGCATTTTGTCAATTTCAAAGTTTAAAATATTGTAAGGGGCTGAGTTCTCTTATTAAAGTACATACCTATGCTGTTCAGGTTCACTTTCTTTTTATTCCTCACACATAGTACAAAATATATGAGTGTAAGCAATCAATTTAATGGAGTTTCTTTTCTTTTTTCTTTTTTTCTCCTTTTGGTCCAGAGTTTTGAATCATCCTGACTTGATTTCTGTTTTGTCTTTTTACCCTTTCCCTCATTCTTGCAATCATTAATGTTTCTTCATCATCTAGGTCTATAGATCCTTAATAATGTGTAGCTGTCTCATTTTGATTATGATCTTTGTTCAAGTCATTAAGTCTGGCCATGGAATCACATTCTTATTTATATTACCTTCCTGCCAGACTTCTTCATGCTTCTGTTTCCAACTTCATCTCAGAAAATTACTTGTCAATTTTGATATTTTGCCAAGATGTGGTCCAATAAATGACCTTGACTTTTTATGTTTATTTATTACCTATATTCAAATTAATAACTTGTCCCTTGTCCTCTGTCAAACCCCTTAACCTTCTTCCAACTTTAGGTTATATATTCAGGGCTAACATTGAGCTCCTTAGCTTCTTATATCAATAGTTTAATAATGTATTATCATTTATTCATAAAGGATTCCAAAACAAAACTATTATAAAATCGACTTTGCACAAATTATATTTCAGATATATTTCCCAGGACAATCTTTTTTGTCATAAACTAACAATTTTGTGAATAATTTTGTTTGGTATGAGCATAAAGTCTGTTATGTCATAAGAAATTCAAAAAGATGATATTACAATGTACTCCAATTTGTTTTTTTATTATTCAATATTTAATGTTATTTAAAAGTACTCCATTTACAGGGTCATATATTTGTGTTAATCACTAGCACTTCTTTCCCTAAAATGATTTTAATAAAATTTAAGTGAGCTGAAACAAAGAAGAAAATTTTATTACAAAATAGTTAAATGAAAATTTTCTGCCCTAAAAGCTGCAGCCTTCAGGCAAACAGGTCTGAGTTCAAATAGGAAGCACACAATTGGACATAATTTTCAACTTTATTTATTTATTTTTGCACATCAAGAGATTTCAATTCAGGCCATGAGCGAAGTCACTAAGCTCTTTATTTTCAAGGCTAGTGTTCTGCCACTTGATCCAAAGCTACACTTCTGGTTATTTCTGAGTAGTTTAATGGAGCTAAGAGTCTCATCAAATTTCGACCCAGGCTGGCTTCAAACTAAGATCCTCAAATCTCCGCTTCCTGAATAGCTAGGATTATAGGTGAGAACCACTGGCACCTGGATAATTTTCACATTTTTTTGGAACAACAACAAAAAGGTAAAACACAAAATATTTAAGAATACTAGGAATATTTGTAATTTAGGTAGTGAAAACAGTCTGAGGTTAAAGAATAGTTGTGTTTAACTTTAAAAGACATGGAGAGAATATTTCATGCAGTTTTCATTTTTAGAGAAAGTGTGTACTTTTCCCATCATAAGCAATTTTCAATTTAAATATTTTTCCAAATATATTATCTGTTTAAAGTCAGTACACTGGGTATTACTATATGGTCTTTTTATAACTTTCCACTATTAAAAATATGTATCTGATCATAGAACTTAAATTTATAACTTTGCCAAACAACAAAAAAGCCCACGGATTGGGAGAAGATCTTTCCTAGGCATACAACGGACAAGGGTCTCATATCTAAAATATACTTGGAACTCAAAAAATTAAACCACCCAATAACCAATCCTCAAAGAAACAACTGCCCAATAAGTAAGTGGGCGAAAGACTTAAAGAGAACCTTCTCTGAAGAAGAAAGAAGGATGGCCAATAGACACATGAAGAAATGTTCAACATCCCTAGCCATAAAAGAAATGCAAATCAAAACAACATTGAGATATCACCTCACTCCAGTTAGAACAGCAAAAATCAAGAACTCTAACAACAACAGATGCTGGAGGGGATGTGGACAGAAAGGAACCTTACTTCATTGTTGGTGGGAATGTAAACTTGTTCAACCACTTTGGAAAGCAGTATGGAGGTTCCTCAAAAGACTTCACACAGAACTCCCCTATGACCCAGCAACCCAATTTTGGGCATTTACCCAAATGATCACAAACAAGGCCACACTAAAGCTACCAGCACAACAATGTTTATTGCAGCATTATTTACCATAGCTAAGACATGGAACCAACCCAGATGCCCCTCAGTAGATGAATGGATCAAGAAAATGTGGCATATATACACAATGGAATTCTATGCCTCCATCAGAAAGAATGACATTTCCCCATTTTTTAGGAAATGGAAAGTCTTGGAAAAAATTATATTAAGTGAAGTAAGCCAGGCCCAAAGAAACATAGGTCCCATGGTTTCCCTTATTTGCAATATCTAGTATAGGTATGAGTCAAGCGGAAAAAGTCAGATGTGATGTTAGGAAAACGAACCCTCAAATATGTATTTTAATGTTTTTTTTTTCTTTCATGCATGTGTTTCTACCGCATTTATAAGATTATTTCTTTGTTGCTTTGTATGTCCCTCCCCCACAGTGTAACCCCCGCTTTCACTATATTTGATGTCAGTATAACATGTGGAGGAGACGGGGACAAACAAGTCATTTAAGGATTCAGGTGGACCTGTTGCAACAATGAGAAGTATAAAATGTCATGTCAAAACCAGCTTTACAATGGCGGGAGGGGGGAGGCTGGGAAGGGAGGTGAAGGGTAAACAAAGGAGGAGGCTGCAATGCTTCGTAAGAAATGTATGCATTATCCTGCCCATGTAATTGTAACCACTCTGTGCAGTATGTTCTCAAATAAAATAAAATCAAATATTTAAAAAAAGGACTCTTATGATGAGATGAGATATCAATAAATGTGATTTACTGAAAAAAAAAAAAAAGAAATGTACTCGTTATGTTGCCCATATAATTGTAATCCCTCTGTACAGTACTTTCACACACACAAAAAGAATAAATACAACATAAAATTTAAAAAAAAAAAAGCCTTTAGGGAATAAACATAATTACTTTTATTTATTAGATACCAAACTTTTAGAACCTGGAACTATTTCTTTGTGCCTTTTCAAGATTACAGGTCTACATTTCCCTCTCTTGTCTTGGTTCTATCTTAAAACTCAGTTTCTAAAATAGGTAACTAAAATGTTGGAAAACCTTCATTGTAAAAGGCAATGCTTCTATAATAAAGGTTTGGATTTTTTACATAAATAGAGATGTTTACCTGCAGTAAAGATGAAAGAATATGGAAAGTGGGAAATGGATTTAGAATTTTATCCTTCAAGAGAAAGATTGTTAATAAGGTGGCTGATGTAATCCATATCTTGGAGGAAAAGTTTGAAGCAAAAAAAATGAAATGTTCTGAGGAAAGTTACCTGTACTTTACAACAGTGACAGAAAGAAGAGTGAGGTGATTAAAAATTAAAAGCACAGATATACCTGCAGTCAAATAAAGAATTGAAAATAAACAAGCAATCACAAAAACGAATTCAAAGCAATTTTCAAAATAATGGCATTATTATTCAGCATTCTTGAATGGTCTGTGTTTATGAAAAGTAATGCATCATTGTTTTCATTATTCTTTATGGTAATATAGTGACATGGGAAGTAAGAACTTCTTCATGTTCTTGTTATAAGGACATAGAAAAGAAATACCTTCATGGGGATTAGGGGAAGATGGCTGAGTAGAACCTGGAGGATAAACAAGCCCTTGCATAGAAAGCAGTTTTAGTGTTCCAGTGAACAGGCCTAGGCTAGTGGATAACACCATGTGTGCCCTCACAGTACAGAGAGTTTGGCCACAGTGGAAAAATCCAGGCAAGGAGACAGGTCTGAGCACTTGCGGGTAGACGTGGCTATGGTAGCAACTGTGTCAGCAGGAGCATCTGTAGCCCCCAAACCAACAGAAGAGTCTGGGACAAAGGCTCTAGGTTCAGCAGGTGATCAGATTCTACTCACCACTGACATGAACAGACAAGAAACTGACAAGGAACAGAAATCTTCATCTTGCAGCTCACAGACTAGAGACAGCCCAGGAATCAAGAGTCCAGAGAGAGTAGAACCCTGACATCCTTGCTCCTTCTCAGGGAGCAGAGGAAGGAAGGCTGCCCCTTCCTCATTACCAGAGGTCAACATCTTTGATACTGACAATGGCCTGGCTGAGCAACTGGTCCAACTCAGGTGTTGGAAGAAAACTAGAGTCATTTAGCAGGTCACAAGAACCTGATCTAACCTGCCAGGCTCAGCTGCACCAAGAAGAAATCACCCCACCCAGGCATAAGGAGCTCCATCCCTGGAGGTTTGACTTTCTTCACTGAATAAACAGAGCCAGAGGCTGCTCATCCCTACAGCAGCCTAGACAAAGAATTGAAACTCAGTAAACAAATACCCTCAGAATGGCTCCAGGCTGGGCTCTTTGAGTGCCTCAGGCGATAGACCCTCAGGTTAAAGCTTCTGTTTACCGAAAGGCCTCAACCCTACCCAGAACCTAGCCTCATCAGAGCATCTCCAAACTAGAGGAAACAGCCATCTACCTCTTTTGGGATACTCAAAGCAGATGTCCTTCCCATTCAACTAGTTTGGGAGAAGGATCACAAAATCCTGGGTAATACCGAGCATTATTCTGCCTGCTCTAACAGACTGACTTAAGAAACCAATCAAGCCACAGGAAAACCAAACACCACAGCAGACCAGAGACTCCACCAAGAGACTGGTTATGTACAGAGGGGCGATACAGGATTCTCCCATTCCACCCCCCAAAAAAATGAAATCAAAGAACTTTCTCTTCTATCTTTTTAAAATTTTTTTAAATTGTTTTTTTTGGGGGCGGGGGCTGGTCGTGGGGCCTGAACTCTGGGCCTGAGCCCTGTCCCTCAGCTCTTCAGCTCAAGGCTAGTGCTCTACCACTTGAGCCACAGTGCCACTTCCGGCTTTTTTATTTTTGCTTATGTGGTGCTGAGGAATCGAACCCAGGGCCTCAGACATGCAAGGCTCTACCACTGAGCCACCTTCCCAGCCCTTAAAAATTGTTTTCTATTAAGATTTTTCTCTCATATATTGATTTATGTGTGTGTTTAAAAAAAATCTCTTTTGACCTTTTGATAATTTTTGTATTCTTCTTTTTCTCTTTGTCTTCTTTTGCATGACTTAATTGCTGTTCTGCTCATCCCTAGATATGTACTGGTCATCAATTATTAGAACTTATCCCTCATTGTGTGCATACATAATCTGAACATTTATTACTCAATTCACAAGCTCTTATCTTAGGCTTAACTTTTAATAGAAGTATTATCTCTTTATACCTATATAATTTTCAATTATTTCAATTTTATGAATTTTTATTTTTTTAGTTTTTCATGTTTCTCTTCTATCCCTCACTTCCTTTCATACTATCCATTTCTTCTCTCAATATCATTTCTTTAAACTTACATAACTTTCAAGTGTTTCCCTTTTTGAATTTAAATTTTTTCCATTTTTTTCTTGTATTTTTTCAAACCTCTTTCCTATCATTCTGTGAAATAAATTTCCCTCTCTGGGATTAAAACTTGGTTAAATTCAATCTCCTTTTAGCTCATCATATCCTTCTAATCCTATTTTTCCCCACATTTCTCCCTTAACCTAATAATTTCTGGTTTGAAAAATCCTTCTTTTCTGTTCTTAGCCCATTTATCCACAGTTGTTTGATGTAGAATAGATTGTATCTCTTGAACTAGATTGTATCTTCAGCCATTTTGACTGTATGACTACAAGACTCTGGTTAATGCTTTTTTAAAATAATGTTCTAGCACAAAATTGGTTTTACTTTCATACCAAATGGGCACACCAATCCAGAAATACACAAGAAAAATGGCAAGTTCGGGTATCTCAACTCCCACTCATGATAATCAGGTCACAGAACAGTTAATGAATAATACAGAGGAGAGTTCTCCAAAAGCTCTACAAGCACTACTGATAAACATGGTGAATGAGAAGATTGAAAACCTGCAAAGGACAAAGTGTGAGCATGATAGGGAGTGAGAAAAAGCAAAACAAAGTTAATACAAGAATCTCATGAGTCTCAGGAAGCTACTCAAAGATTAATATAAAACTTGGAGGGCTGGGAAGGTGGATTAGTGGTAGAGCACTTGCCTTGCATGCCTAAGGTCCTGGGTCCGATTCCTCAGCACCACATAAGCAAAAAGAAAAAAACGGAAGTGATGCTGTGGCTCAAGTGGTAGAGTGCTAGCCTTGAGCTGAAGAGCTGAGGGACAGCGCCCAGGCCCAGAGTTCAGGCCCCACAACTGGACCCCAAGAACAACAACAAAAAAAAATTTGGATGCACTGGCAGAGAACAGTCAAAGAGAAAGTCAGGAATTGCATTAGGAGGCAGAGAGCAATCAAAGAGAAAGATAGGAATTGTATGAGCAGGCTGAGAACAGTCAAAGGGAAAAACAGGAATTGAGTGAATGTGAGGAAGTTAATCAAAGAGTAATACAGGAAATAAGAGAGCAGGATGAGAATAGACAAAGATCAGTAGAGGCATTCATGGAATCCTTAACCAGACAACTGAAAGAATTCAGGGAGACCACAAAGAGAATGCTGAATGGAACCCGACAGAAGCAATAGGAGTCCAAAGAAACCATAACCAATCAACTAAGTGATTTGAGAATAAACACCGAACACCACATTAAAGAAGTGAAGAAGTTCATACAAGATCTAAAACAAAGCTCCAACAAAGAATTTGAAGCCACAAAGCCAAACAATGAAAAGGAAAAGAAATAAAAACAAAGTAGAAAGTCTTGACAGTAGGTTAGACCCTGCAGAAGGTATCATCTCAGGGATTGAAGAAAGCCTAGATATTATAGAGAAAGAACATACAACTATTCAAGACAAATCCAAGAATTATGTTAGATCTATTCAGTATTTGGAGGCACATCAGAAGAACTAATCTGAGGATAATGGGTGTAGGAGAGCACCTAGAGACAGATGTTCATGGTCGAGGAAATTTATTTAACAGGATCCTAGCAGAGAACTTCCCAAATATGCAAAAATATAGGTCTATTTGGGTACAAGAAGATTTAGAACCCCAAATAAACCATACCAGAACAGGACATCTAACCATCACCTTATGATCTGCACAGGATGAATTCAGACCAAGGAAAAGATCCTTAAAGCTGCCAAGGAGAAAAAATCAATCACCTATTAAGGGAAACCAATTAGAATAACCTGAAATTTCTCAGCTCAGACAATAATAGCAAGAAGAGCCTGCTATGATGTATACCATGTACTAAAGACAAACAACTGTCAATCAAGAATACCATACCCATTTAAACTCTCCTTCATAACAAAAGGTCAAATAAAAAACTTCCATAGCAAATCAAAACTGAAACAACATATCTCCACCAAACCTACTCTCCAAAAGATACTTGAAGATGTCTTACACATAGAAAACCAACAAGACCACAATGAAGGCCAAGAAAATTTCACCGAACCTGAGAATCCAAGAACCAAATGAAGAACCTAGTTGTCCCAGCCCCCAAGAATATGGATAACATGGCAGAAACTACCAAAATCCTCTCCGTCCTATTTCTCAACACTAACGTATTCACTCTCCAATTAAGCCAGATAGACTGTCTAGTTCAAATTAAAAGTATGGAATTAAAATGCTTTTTTCTGCTGCTTTCAGGAGTGATACTTCCCCACAAAAACAAACATTTTTTTGAAAGGGAAATGCTGGAACAAAATCTACCTAGCAAATGGTCCCCATAAACAGGCAGGAGTTGCAATCCTAATATCATATAAAATAGACTTCAAATTAAAATTAGTGAGAAGAGATAAAGAAGGTTGCAACATACTAATTAAGGGATCTCTCTTTCAGGAGGATATTACAATTCTAAATATCTATTGGCCAAACAACGGAGCACCCAAATTTATCCAAGAAACACTACTTTCCCTCAAATCTCACATAGATCCAAAGACATTAATTGTTGAGGACTTTAACACACCACCATTCCCACTACATAAATCAACTCAAGAAAAACTCAACAGAGAACCTGCAGATCTAAACAACTATATAGATCAACTACATATTACAGACATCTATCAAATATTCCACCAAGGAGGAATGTGCCACCTCAGCTGCACATGGAATATTTTCCAAAATAGACCACATTATAGGGTACAAAGAAAACTTGTCCAAATTCAGAAACATTGAAGTTATACCTTGCATTGTATCAGACAACAAGGGAATAAATTTAGAAATCAAAAACAAAAGCCACCAAAGAAAGTTCTGTATCACATGGAGGCTGAACAACACACTGTTGAATCACCAGTGGGTCATGGAAGAGATTAGAAATGAAATTCAAATGTTCATGATATTTTACAAAAATGAACACACAAACTACCAGCTCCTGTGGGACACAGGAAACACAGTACTCAGAGCAAGTTTATAGCTCTGAGTTCCTACATCAACAACTTGTAGAGAAGTGAAACCAACAATTTAATGAGACATCTGAACTTCCTTAAAAGGAATACCAAAATAAATCCCTATGCAGTAGACAGAAAGAAATAATTAAAATTAAATCAGAATTATACAAGTTAGAATCGAAAAACACCATAGGAAGAATCAGCAAAACAGAGTTATTTCTTCAAAAATATTAACAACTTTTATAGGCCCTTAGCAAATCTTATCAGAAAAAGAAGAGAACACACCCAAATAAACAAACTCATAGATGAGAATGGAAACATCACCACAGAGAAAACCAAGATTGATAACATTATAAGGCAATTCTTCACAAACCATTATGTTAATAAGAGTGAGAACCTGGCAGATAAGGACCATTTCATAGCACATATCAAGATGCTGAAACTAAACCAAGGTTAGTTAAACTAACAACAGTCCCATATCAAACATTGAAATAGAAAACGCAATAAGAGACCTCCCATCTAAGAAAAGCCCAGACCAGATAGATTTACAGAGGAATTCTAAAAGGCTTAAAGCACAGCTCCCACCAATTCTCCTCCAATTCTTCAATGAAATTGAAGGAGAAAGTTCATTACTGAACTCATTCTATGAAGCCATCATAACTCTCATCCCAAAACCATGCTGGGTCTCATCAAAGAAAGAGTACTATATATATAATTTCTTTGATGAACATTAATGAAAATCTTCTCAGCAAAATTTTGGCCAATTGCCTTCAACAATTCACTCAAAAAAATCATATCATGCTTGATAAAAATGTACTCGTTTCCATGCTTATGTAATTGTAAACCCAACTCTATGGTATTTTCACAATAAAAATATTAATAAAAAATGAAATACATTCATGCAAGACAATATGAACAAATACAAATAATAGTAGTAACAGGACTAAAATATGTTTAAACAAATTTTTCTTATTGATCTGAGTGATATTTTTTGGCATTATGTTAAAAATTATTTGTGGTTCCCCTACTACTCCCCAAATTAGACAAATGTATATTCAAAATCAAGTCCAGAGATAACAGGGGGAAGAACATACAAAACAAACAAAAAATCAAATAGTATATTAAAAACTACAACAAAGAAAAACACTGACACAAGGACACAGGATTACCGTTGCAAGAAGACACTTTATTAAAAATGAATTTAACATCTTCCGGGGGTAGCGGAAAGGGAGGAATGAGGGAAGGAAGGGATAGTGGGAGTACAACAAAGAAGAGGGTAACAATGCTCCTCAAGAAATGTACTCATTACCTTATTTGTGTAACTTTAACTCTTCGGTACAGCATCTTTACAATAAAAAAATTTAAATAAAGACAAAAAATAATATCTGTGGTGTTACAGTCCAATTAAATTAGGTCTTTGGGTATTCTTTTGTGGTAGGGATTCGAACGCAGTACCTTCTACTTCCTAACGAGTGGTCTAATACCTCAAACACACCTCCAATCTCTTTTTTGTTTCCTTTGCCTTTGTTTTCAGATAAGGCTCATATATTACCTTCTAGTGGGCCTCAAGTCTCAAACCTCCTATCTTTGCCAGTTAGGTATGACTCTATTCCAGGACTGTAGGTTGAGATGTACTCTTACTAACTCCTTACCATCATTCGCCTCAAAACTCAGTCCTTCTTATGTTAACTCATTAGATAATGAGACTATTGATTTATAATGCTATGACAAACTCTGATATCTACTTAATTACCACATTATCATTGAGATAACAATACACTCAGAAAAGACAATGTTTAGTCAGCTATTCACTGCTATTCACTAGTATATATCTATATATATATGTATACATAAATATACATATATATATATAGATATATACATATATATATACATATGTAGTTATGGTATCTATTTTTTTTTGTCAGTCGTGGGGCATGAACTCTGTGCCTGGGTGCTGTCCCTCAGCTCTTCAGCTCAAGGTGAGCGCTCTACCTCTAGAGCCATGGCACCACTTCTGGTTTTCTAATGGTTTATTAGAGATAGAAGTCTCACAGACTTTCCTGCCCTAGCCGTCTTTGAACCATGATCCTCAGATCTCAGCCTCATGAGTAGCTAGGATTACAGACGTGAGCCATTAGCCCCTTGCTTATGGTATCTATTTTTAAACTAGAATTTGAAGTAGACCAAGTAAAAAGGTATATGTATTTTTAAAAAAATCTTAGGATAACACTGTTAAGAGTCTTGGCTTCTTTTATTGGCTTTTTCCAAACTTATGTAGCATTCATTTTATTTTTGGAACTTTTAACATATCTTATGTATAAGTTTGAGTCAACGTAACACTTTCTTATTTTTGTTTTCAAATTTCTGGATTATCTATGGTGCTGAGTAAGATAGTCAGCATGTATCCAGAAAACACTATTGGTGATGACTAACCTTATTATATATGTTGAAATTTAATCAAGTTCAAAAAAATAAAGACAACTCTTTATCAAGTGAATGTTGTTCATAAAGTAAGGACAGAAATTTTAGAGACTGTAGGAGAATGTTGCATCTCCAACAATGTGAATGACAGAGTTGTGTCCTTTTTCCCAGTAGATCCTTTCTGAACTCACAAAATCAACAAGGTAGATAAATACATAAGTATGTGTAATACCTGCATATATGTGCATAGTTTCTATTATACATTCTAGGAGAAAGGAAAGAATGAGAAAATCAAATATTCATGAAAACATGCTATGAAATTACTTGTGCTAGCTAGCTACATGGCTCTGGAATCCTGGCGATCAATTCTGTACTATTAATTACTGGTTAGCAGCAAGTTAAAGAACTTGAGCCAAGAAGTAAATCAGATGTAACATTAACCACAATATTTAGTTGATCTGACTGAAATCAGTTGCAACATATTTTTCCTGTATAATAAAGGAATAACTCCAGGTTAGAAAATCAGGCCAATTGTATTTGTGACAAAAGTTTGTGGAACATGGTATCAAGAATTACTTACTGGTAGCCAGGCCCTGGTGGCTCACGCCTGTAATCCTAACTACTCAGGAGGCTGAGATCTGAGGATCACAGTTCAAAGCCAGCCCGGGCAGGAGAGACCATGAGACTCCTATCTCCAATAAACCACCAGAAAACCGGAAGTGGTACTGTAGCTTAAGTGGTAGAGTGCTTGCCTTGAGCTGAAGAGCTGAGGGACAGCACCCAGGCCCAGAGTTCAAGCCCCAGGACTGTCAAAAAAAAAAAAAAAAGAATTACTTACTGGTGATCCACTCACACTGTAATCATGATTCTGAACTACTGTTTAAACACATTTAACCCTCTCATCATTTCATTCTACTAGAAGAAAAAGTGAGATTTAATTGATAGAAAAGGGCACTGATATTTTGATTTCTCACTTAGCACCTTCAATCATCAAAATCACATGAAGACAAAGAGATGCCTATCTATTTTTAGGTGAAAACAAGCATCTTTAAAAAAAATCCTTTTAAATAGACAAAGGACTTCTATGCTTTAATTGCATTATACTTTTTTTCTAATGTTGAGTAATAATAAATAATGGATCTATTAGAAAGCTCTTAAAGCTCATATTTTCAATAGTGATTTCTCTTATTGTATTTTTATGTGTTTAGTCTGAAGAAGAAATTTAAATTAGTAACTTGAATTTCTGACAGGACAATATTATTATAGTTCATTTTGCTTCTGTACTCTCGGTTTTAAATTACTATCTAAATATGTGCGTTAGATAAGTGTAGAGGAAAAAGTAGAATCCCACACTGATGATTCATGGTTTTAATCCTAGCTAATCAGAAAGATGAAATATGAAGATTGTGGTTTGAAACCAGGTAAAAAAGTCATTGGATTCTGATTTGAAAGTAACCAGCAAAAGCTAGAATTGAAACTCTGGTACAATCGGTAAAATGTTAGCCTTGAGAAAACAAAAACACAACCAACAAACTAACAAACAAACAAACTCATGGACAGAGCCAGGCACTTAGTTCAAGCCTTAGTATTATCTTCAAATAAATGAACAAATGAATAAATAAATACCTAAATAAATAAATAAAAATGAATTAATGTTCACATGTGGAGAGGCAGGTAAAATGTAACACTCATGGTAACTGGATTTTATATTATTGTGTATTAAGGCAAACTATCCTTTGTAATAATCACTAATATTTTATTTGAACCTTTTTGTACAATAGACCCTAAATTTAGCATGCAAGCACAATGTGTGTACATGTGTGTGCATGTGTGTGTATATGTATATGTGTCTGTGTGTAATGTTGCAATGTTTTTTGCAAATGTGGGGAGGCTGAATAGAGTTCACTGCATTGAAAATATTCTATTTGTCAGTATTCTGTCATGTCATTTCAGTGGAACCACACTTCTGTACATTTGTCAAATGATAACAGCACTATAATCAAAGCGTTTACAACATTAAATTAGATAAAAAGAACATTTTCAGCTATTATTATGTGTTAGGTAAGGAGATACAGACGTAATTGTGTAGAAAGTTGTTACTATGATTGTAAGTATGACAATGTATTTGACCTCTTAAATTGTTTATACTTTTAAGATATATGCATTGCCTGAGTGTGTCAGACTTCACCAACCAGGTGTTACTATCTGATTTTTTGCTGTGAAACCAAAGATGGATATAAATTCTTTCCAGATTTCTGTTGAAAATAAGCTCCTTTGTAACATCGTATCTATTCTGAGTAAGAGATAATCAACCTCATATTTATGACATTTGAATATCCCATTATATTGACTCAAAATCAGTATTGTGGATATGCTTTTGAGATATTCCTTTCAAAAACAAACCCAAAAAAGTTGTTTTTGTACATACAAAGGAAGGTTCATTAATGGCTCTTACGTGGAAGTAAGTATTGCAACTTTAACAAAGGCTCTTCGAATATCTTTTTTCAATATAAATAACAACTCAAAGTGAGTCTTGCAATTTCTGATAAGCTTTTGAATATTTTCAGTATTTTTTCAGGTCATGTTATGTGTCATATATGACATAAATATTGAATCTGGAGCTAAAGACATTTCTGAAACAAATATTATTAAAATCTGAAAATGTAAGTGGATCATGCATCATCTTATGAAAATCCACTTTTTTATGAAGCTAAATGAAATAGAACAAAAGAACAAGAGAATTTGGTAAGCTATTAGTATACCTATGATTTTTAAGCTCTATGATTTTTAAGCTCTCATTTCTAACATTAATGATAGGTCAGACCGTATTTTGGGGTGTGTGAGAGATATTTATCTGGAGTCAAAGGTGATTTTTTATATCAGTCTTGCTTTAATAGCATTTTAAAATAGCATTTAAAAAATAGCATTTGAGAGTATATTTCTCTCAAAATATTGGGCATAAAAAGCAATAAAAATACTCATAATGGTAAACATTATAGGTAAGCAACAATGTGGAAATGATTGGTCCATAAGTACTGCAGTTCATTTCCATTAGGAATTGGTAGGTCATTCTTTCAATGAGACTGTGATAAACAGGGATGGGGTCCCCAGGCAGTGCAGTGGTGAGTCAGGGATTAGAATATTATTTCTATTATTTTGAGCTAGAAATGAAGAATGGTATAGTTTAGCAGTTCCTTTCACCAGGGAGGTATATCTTGATTATGAACTTGGAGTTTTCATATTACAGTTCCTATTTTTTAATAAAATAATGTGAAATAATATTAGAGTCTATATAATACTTCTGTTAACATTTTCCTAGAATTAGACTAACTGTTGATACTTTGGTTATAAAATAGAATGAAAATATCTAATACAGTGGGAGATGGACCCCAGGCTATCACATACCATGTGTGCAAGGTTGAAGTAATAATTCCCACTGTGAAGACTTCAATAACATCTGAGAATTAAAAATGGAAGTAGATCCACTTTATGGAAATATTGTGAGGATTAAATTAAATAACATAGCTAATGTACTTGGAAAAAATTATCAGCATTTCACATATTTTACCTGGTATTTTGTCATGTAATGAATTCTAAAATTTGTATTGTGATTTGTTTTCATTGTGAAAATACTACAGAAGGGATACAATTGCATGAGCAAGTTAATGATACATTTCTTATGAAGCATTGTTGCCTCCTCCTTTGTTTCCCCTTACTACCCCTTCCCATCTCCCCTCTCTGAACTCCCCCTCCACCCTCCCCATTCTCTCCCCTTCTCCTCCGCTGTGACAACCATGCCAAAGTTGTAAACTTCGGTTTTGGACATAACGTCTTGTACATCTCATTGTTGCAATGGGTCCACCTCTATCCCTATTTAAACAATTTGTTTTTTCTACTGTGTCTCTTTATGATGCGCAACGTGATGTATTGATATTCGTTGGGTTAGTCACTTTTCTTTCACTGTGAGAAAAATACCTAGAAAGATAATTTCTGAAAAAGAAACTAATATATTGGTTCATGGTTGACAAGAACTCGGTTTAAAATCAGATTTCTCTAATGTTTGTTTATATTTTTATTATCTTCAATAGATATACAAAAGAATTTCCATTCAACAAATCAGTTTATAAGTACAATGGATGTTTACATCACTTTCCCACACCCTTCCAAACCTAAGCCCTCTTCCATTTTTTCTAGTTTCATACTATTTGCATTGAACATCATGATTTCACTCTATTCCTCCCTAACTCTCTTTATGCCTTCCCTTTGACTTCTCCTCACATATTCCAAGTGATAGTTTCTTGGTATTTATTTTGTTGGATTTTGAATTCAATTTCATAAGAAATTTCACCTTTTAAATATTAATATGCAAATAGCATGCTTTAGATAATATGTTTTGTAAAATTACATAAAGTTCTAGCTACCACATATGATACAGAATATGTGTCCTTTGTGTCTCTGGACCTGACTTACTTTTAACATATTTTTGCAAATAATGTAACAGTCTTCATAATGGTTGGATGCAATCCTATTTTGTATATAGGCCACACTTTCTCCAAACATCCCTCCACCAAAGGGCATCTGGACTGTTTCCATAACTTGGCTATTGTGAATAGTACAGTATTGAACATAGTTGTGAAATGGATTTTACTGTAATCTTTTGGAGAATACATCACTATCTTTCTGGGAGCAATCATCTAGCCAGTTTTCCAGAATAAAAACATCTCTCACTTCATCTCCATCATAGCTTTTTCCAATTCCTCAAAAACACACTACCCCCTATAAATCACAATAAGCTAAAATCACACTGTGCCCATATTCCTTCAATACATTTTTTTCATAATTGTAAACATACTTTAGAGAGACCCTTATATGTACTTTCATACTGTGGGAATGTGGGTCCTGAAAATAAAGTAAAAGAAAATGCAATTTAATTAGCTATTTTCATATTTATCACTTATTATTATTTTAACCTTTATTTGATTAATTCATCTATCCCCTAAATTACAACAGGTGAGTTAAATACAAAGGCAAAAAGTGTGGTTTGATTTTGACATTCATGTGTGAGCATTCACAAAATGGGCAAATAGCTGAATTGGAATTAATAGCCGTTATCCATTTTGGTAAAGTAATGATGGTTTCCCAAACTGATTTTAGCAATTCGTATTCCATTCAACAACAACAACAAAAAAAAACATGGCAAATCACTTTGCTTTGCCCCTTATTAATTTTGTATCCCTTTTATTTTTTAACAAAGATGATTTTATAAACCTACTGTAGGTATAAAAATATGTTAAATATTTCTATACATATGGATTGATATATACATACACATACACATATGTGACAGTAATTTATAACTTCTGTAACTGAACAATTTACTAAAATATCAAAAACATCGATGGACTCATGCCTGGAATCGTGGTGACTGAGGAGGCTGAGATCTGAGGATCATGATTTGAAACCAGCCTGGGCAGGAAAGTCCATGAACCTCTGATCTCCAACCAACCAACAGAAAATCAGAATTGGAGCTGTCGCTCAAAGCAGTAGAGTGCTAGCCTTGGAAAAAAGCTCAGGAATATCACCCACGCTCTGAATACAAGAACAACAATCTATTAAAAAGTATTTCATTTATAGCTGTGTAAATAGAGTATTTCCGTCACCCAAACACATATCCATGCTCATTTGCAAGGTAATTCTGTTATGTCTGGAGAATCACATAACAATATCACTTAAGTAGAAGCATTGAAACACGCGTTTATTCTCTTTCTCATGGATTTTTCTTCACTCAAATACTCAAATCCTGCACTTATTCCAATTATTTTAAGGAATAGATTTTTTCTTTAATACCTATAGTATTAATGTTCAAATTGAGTGTCCTGTGTTTCATGAATTGGTGTTCTTACCACTTTATCATGCTCCCAGCCCTAATCCATAGTATTATTTTAAATAAGATTTATTTTTGTAAAAATACTCTAGAGAGGGTTTACAAGTACATGAGCAAGGTAATGAGTATATTGCTTATCCAGCATTACTGGATCCTCCTTTGTTTTCCCGTACTATCCCTTCCTTCCCACCTCCTCATATACACTCCTTCCATTCCCCACAAACTGCCCCTTAAATTGTAAAGTTCATTTTTTCGACAGAGCATCTTGTACATCTCATTGTTTCAATGGGTCAACCTGTATCTCTATTTAAACAATATGGTTTTTCCTTCCCCTCTCCAAATTATACCAACATCAAGTACAGTGAAAACAGGGTTATACTGTGGGGGATGAGCATACAAAGCAACAAAAAATCAGTGGTACCTTATAAATACAGTATAAACAATAGTAGGAAGAAAAACAAAACTTGTGTCCCTATCTTGTGGTTCGTGTCACTTAACATCATCTTATCTGACATTTTCTACTTGTCCCAGACATAAAGGAGTTTTTGCAAGTAAGGGAAACTTGGGAACTTGGTTTTTTGGGCCTGGATAGCTTCACTTAATATAATTTTTTCCAAGTCTTTACATTTCCTATCTAATGGGGTGATGTTATTCTTTCTGATGTAGGCATAGAATTAATTGTGTTTATATACCACATTTTGTAGATCCATTCACCTACTGAGGGGCATCTGAGTTGGACCTATATCTTATCCATGGTAAGTAATGCTGCAGTGACATAGTTGTCCTGATAGCTTTAGTATGATCTCATTTGTGATCATTTGGATAAATGCCCAAATTGGGATTGCTGGGACATAGGGTAGCTCTATATGCAGTCTTTTGAGGAAACTCCATACTACTTTCCAAAGTGATTAAACATGATTACACTCCCACCAACAATGCAGTCGTGTTCCCTTCTGGCCATATCCCCTCCAGCATCTGTTGTTGTTAGAGTTCTTGATTATAGTTTTCCTTGGCACAGGCCGAAATTTTCTTAATAGAGAGCCAGAAACACAACAAATCAAAGAAAGGTTGGACAAATGGAATTGCATGAAGCTGTATAGCTTCTTCATGGCAAAAGATATAGCTAGCAAGATTAATACAAAGCCCATGGGTTGGGAGATCTTTACTAGCCATACAATGTACAAAGGTATCATATCTAAAATGTAATTGGAACTCAAAAAATTAAATCCCCCAACAAGAAATCCTCAAAGAAATAAGGCCTGATAAATAAGTGGGCTAAAGACTTAAAGAGAAATGTCTCTGAAGAGGAAATAAGAATGGCCAATAAACACATGAAGAAATGTTCAAACTACCTAGCCATACAACAATACAAATCAAAACAACATTGAGATTCCACCTTACCCCAGTTAGAATGGCTATTTTTGAGATAGAATACACCTTCCTACTTGTGTATGATCTTGGGTTCAATTCACTTTATATCAGTCTTCCTGGAAGTTAGAATAATAGATGCATGGAACTGTGTCCTGATCTTTTTGTCCAGTCTGGCCTCTAACCACTATCTTAACAACAATAGCTTCCCATGTTATCAGGATTTTCATAAGCTTGTCATATCTGTTTTTTTTTTTTTTTAATCTTTGCATTTCCTGAAGGTTCTTGAGTCCTGAATTAGTGTTTTCTTGGGTTGTTTTGTTTCATTTGATATGTATGTTGAGCTGTTCCTCACAGTTCCTTTTCTTTCTTTCACTCAAGTTCTGACCTAATGGGCTGAGTAACCAATTCTTCTTTCTATAGACAGTCAAGATGAACATTATTTATTTTGAAGCAATTCCAGTAATATTTAAACATCTTTTCATCTATGAATTTTAGAAGGATAATAAGCACTAAGTAGGGTCTTTTTAGTTTAACAGCAGTCTTTGGCATATAATGACAGGTCAGGAATTATATGAAGATAATAAAAATACAGATGTCACAAGGGGAAAAAAACTATTACTAATTGTTTGACAGAGGGTCTCCTTCTAGTCAAAGAAATATGCCGGTTGATGCATGATATCACAAAATAAAATTGCTAGGAAGAACCTAAAGAATCACCTAATACTACAGAGTTTAGGGAACGTGACCTCACCTGAATAATGTATTTTTGGGTCAAATAACAGCAGTCTTCCAAAAAGAGAGTAGACAGAGAAATATGATGGGATGTATGTAAATAGGTGCTTAGATGATTTTGTTTCTTTTTGAACTAATATAGGGAAATAAAAAATAGAGCAAAGTAAAATATAAAGGCCTTTTCATTGAAATACTCATGTGTGTAAACCCACACACAGGTGCACATTTGTGTATGAGCCCATGCATGCATACATCGTACCTGAGGCTTGAATAAAGGGCCTGGGCACTGTCCATAAGCTTCTGTGCCCAAGGCTATTTGTCTACCACTTTAGCCACTGCTACACTTCTGGCTTTTTTGGTGGTTAATAACAGATGATTTTGTATTTTAATGAATGGGCTAGCTTTGAACAGTGGTCTTCAAATATTAGCTTCCCAAGTAGCTAGCTAAGTTCACGCAGCCTCTGAATAGGTAGTAAAAATTCTGCCTGTTCTCTATGCTTCACTGTTCTTTTAATCTTTTCCTGAGTTAATCACTATCCTAAGTTTTATATATGGCTAATTGCTTTAAAAATACAGTTACTACTTGGCACCAGGGGCTCACACCTGTATTCTTAACTACTTAGGAGGCTTGAGAAAAAATCAGGCCAAAACTATATTGGACTTCCTTCTCAATCTATAGCTGGATGCATTGGATCATTTCCACTATCATTCACTCTCTGAGAGGCTAAAGTTGCAGAATCTAGGCCAGCCAGTGTAGAAGATAGACAAGTTTGTATGTAGATCTGATGCCAGTGATCATGGGAAGGCTAAAAGTATAGATCAGGTGCATGTTTGGTTGAAAGGGAAGCCCTATCCTCATATTAACCACGGATATGATGCCAGCCTAACAAGAACAATACCCCAAAGTGAAATGCCCACAATTCAACACTACCAAAATAAACATGTATATTAATATCCTAAAACTTAGAGCAATCTGTTCTTTGCTCTAATATGTTTATCTGATTATCATATGATGTGCCAGAATAGTTTCTTCATTTATATATTTAATTCTTTCGCACTTGAGTGCAAACAAATTGCAAATAGCCTGATTTCTTACATATTTGACTATCACTATGCTTTCATCTTATCATTATTATTAATAATAAATTCTGATTTATTACTTTACTTTGTAACAGATTTTTTAAGCCTTTTGCTTTTCTACCGAAGTTTATTTTAAGTATTTAAACATTACCATCAACATATAGTCCTTGGGTACTCAGGGTAGACATTTTACAAAGTTTTTCACCGATGGCTTCTAAGAATACTTAACTGGTATATTATTTGGTTTATATTTAAGTTTAATTTAATTTAATTATACAGGTAATATACAGAAGGGTTACAGTTACATAAGCAAGTAATGAGTACATTTCTCTTTTTTTAAATTGTGAAAATACGGCAAAGAAGGGTTACAATTACATGGGCAAGGTAATGAGTGCATTTCTTATCAAGCATTGTTTCCTCCTCCTTTGTTTCCCCTTACCATCCCTTCCCATCTTCCTCCTGCTCCGTGTCCTCCGTGCCCAAGTTGTAAAGTTCATTTTCCACATAACATCTTGAAGATCTCATTGGTGAAAAGGGTCCACCTGTATCCCTATTTAAGCAATTTGTTTTTGCCCTTCCCCTCGAGAAACTATCCCAACATCAAATAAAATTAGAACAGGGCTTATACCGTGGGGAAGGGACATACAAAGCAACAAAGAAATATCTTATAAATATGTTAGACATAATAGCAAGAAAGATAAAAAAAAAAAAAAAGAACATTTTAGTCCTTAACATCAACCTATCTGACCATTTCTTCTTGTGTCAGACATATACTAGTTATTGCAAATAAAGGAAACCATGGGACCTATGTTTCTTTGTACCTGGCTTACTTCACGTAATATAATTTTCCAAGTCTTTCTATTTCTTAATAAATGGGGCAATGTCTTTCTTTCTCATGGAGGCATAGAATTCCATTGTGTATATATACCACATTTCCTTGATCCATTCATCTACTGAGGGGCATCTGGGTTGGTTTCATATCTTAGCTATGGTAAATAATGCTGAAATAAACATAGTTGTACTGGTAGCTTTTAGTATGGTGTTGCCCAAAAGTGGGATTCTGGGTCATAGGGGAGCTCTATGTGGAGTCTTTGAGTACATTTCTTATGGAATATTGTTATCACCTCCTCGAATATTTTGTACAGTCAAAAAACAAAACAAAACAAAACTACTAATGCTTTTGCAGTTGCTATTGATCAATGGATACACTTGCTTTCTTTTCTCATGCATTTTTTTATTTTTATTTTTATTTTCATTGTGAAAATAATGCACAGAGGGGTTACAATTACATGGGCGAGGTAATGAATACATTTCTTTTTTTTTTAATTTATTTAATTTTATTTGTGAACATACTGTACAGAGGGGTTACAATTACATGGGCAGGATATTGCGTACATTTCTTACCAAGCATTGCAGCCTCCTCCTTTGTTTAACCTTCAATCCCTTTCCAGCCTCCCCCCTCCTCCCCCAGTCCTAATCCTCCCCCCCCCCAGCACCAACATTGTAAAGCTCGTTTTCGACATGACAACTTGTACTTCTCATTGTTGCAACAGGTCCACCTGTATCCTTAAACGACTTGTTTTTCCCCATCTCCTCCACAAATTATACTGACATCAAATATAGTGAAAGCAGGGGTTATACTGTGGGGGAGGGACATACAAAGCAACAAAGAAATAATCTTATAAATGCATTAGAAACACATGCATGAAAGAAAAAAACATTAAAATACATATCTAAGGGTTCATTTACCTAACATCACATTATCTGACCTTTTCCGCTTTACGCATACATATACTAGATATTGCAAATAAGGGAAACCATTGGGCTTATGTTTCTTTGGGCCTGGCTTACTTCGCTTAATATAATTTTTTCCAAGTCTTTCCATTTCCTAACAAATGGGGCAATATCATTCTTTCTGATGGAGGCATAGCATTCCATTGTGTATATATACCACATTTTCGTGATCCATTCATCTACTGAGGGGCATCTGGGTTGGTTCCAGATCTTAGCTATGGTAAATAATGCTGCAATAAACATAGTTGTACTGGTAGCTTTAGTGTGGTCTTGTTTGTAAACATTTGGGTAAATGCCCAAAAGTGGGATGGCTGGGTCATAGGGGAGTCCTATGTGGAGTCTGTTGAGGAACCTCCATACTGCTTTCCAAAGTGGTTGAACAAGTTTACATTCCCACCAACAATAAAGTAAGGTTCCCTTCTTTCCACATCCCCTCCAGCATCTGTTGTTGTTAGAATTCTTGATTTTTGCCATTCTAACTGGAGTGAGGTGGTATCTCAATGTTGTTTTGATTTGCATTTCTTTTATGGTTAGGGAGGTTGAGCATTTCTTCATGTGTCTATTGACCATCCTTCTTTCTTCTTCAGAGAAGTTTCTCTTTAAGTCTTTCGCCCACTTATTTATTGGGCAGTTGTTTCTTTGAGGATGTGTTGTTGGGGGATTTAATTTTTTGAGTTCCTAGTATATTTTAGATATGAGACCCTTGTCCGTTGTATGGCTAGTAAAGATCTTCTCCCAATCCGTGGGCTTTCTATTGATCTTGCTAGCTATGTCCTTTGCCATGCAGAAGCTCTGCAACTTTATACAATCCCATTTGTCCAACCTTTCTTTGATTTGTTGTGTTTCCAGGTCTCTTTTGTTGTGTTTCCGGGTCTCTTGAATACATTCCTTATCAAGCACTGTTGCCTCCTCTTTTGTTTCCTCTTCCCATCCCTTTTCATCTTCTCCCCCTCCTCCGTTCCATCCTGCCCACCCCCCCCCCCCCCGCCCAAATTGTAAAGTTCGTTTTTCGACATAATGTCTTGAACATCTCATTGTTGCAATTGGTACACCTGTATCCCTATTTAAACAATTTGTTTTTTCCCATGCCCTGCACAAATTATACCAACATCAAATAGAGTGAAAACAAGGGTTATGCTGTGGGGGAGGGACATACAAAGCAATAAAGAGATCATCTTATGTTAGAAACAATCGCAAGAAAGAAAAAAACATATGAATCCTTATCTTGTGGTTCATTTCACCTGACATCAACTTATCTGACTGTTTGTGCTTGTTTCAGACATCTTAGCCATACACTAGACAAAGGTCTCATACCTGCAACTCAAAAAAAAATCCCCCAACAAATTCTCAAAGAAACAACTGCCCAATAAATAAGTGCGCTAAAGACTTAAAGAGAAATTTCCCTGAATAGGAAAGAAGGATGGCCAATAGACACATGAAGAAATGCTCAACCTCCCTAGCTATAAAACAAATGTGAATCAAAAGAAAACTGAGATACCACCTCACCCCAGTTAGAATGGCTGTAATCAAGAACACTAATCACAACAGAAGCATTTTCCTTTTTATAAAGCTGATTTACAGAGGGTTTACAGTAATTTAAGTCAGAAACAGAGTACACTTCATTTTGTTTTCTAAATTTCAAATTTTCTACTGTAATGTTTATTCTCTTTTGATCCTTAAGGGTAATTCTTTTTTCAGAGTTGTAGGATTAAGTTAATTTGGGATGATTTTTTCTCATGTGAATTATCCTGACACATATATTTTGCTTTCAAATTACTTAAAATGACCACAAGTGTGATTGCTAAGTGGGGGAGATGCGAAGAGTTGGGAATGGGAAACAAATGCTTGATAAGACATGTACTCATTACCTTGCCCATGTAATTGTAACCCCTCTTTATGGTATTTTCAATTAAAAAATAATAAATTAAAAAGAAGTAAAAAATGACCCATCCTAGACAAAATAAATTTTAAATGTGAATTTTTAAAATTGTTTTCTTAATTTTTATGTTTGGTGATTTAAATAAAATTTTCTTATAGTTCTAAACATATTTGTCCAGGTAACAGATACTATGTTTTCTTATTCTATGTTCAAGAACCACATAGTTTAATAAGATAGACTTAATAAGATAGATCTGGTCACTTATTGTAAATATTTGTTCTTGGATTAAAAAAAATTGAGCTGGGCATGGTAATTTGTGGCTTACATTTTCTAGCTATGATGTTAAGTACAAATAGCAATTGTGATTCAGGGGAGCCTGAGAAACTATGACACCTTATTTCAAAAATATCCAGAGTGAAATTATTAGAGATATAGCCTTCTCTAGTGAAATATAGAGTACCTGGTTATCATATTCGAAATCTTGATTTTAAACACCAGAAAACGAATTTTACAACTTTGGTGTGTGTGGGGGGGGAAGGATTGGGGGAGCTGGTGGGGGGAGGCTGGGAAGGGATGGGAAGGGGAAACAAAGTAGGAAGCTACAATGCTTGATAAGAAATGTACTCATTATCTTGCCAGTGTAATTGTAACCCCTCTGTAGAGTATTTTCATAATAAAATATAAATTAAAAAAAACACCAGTAACAATTTTTTGCCAAAATAAAAGGATACATATTGCAAGCAAAGTTTTTCATGTCTTCTAATTCTTAATTTCTAATCTGCTAATCTGCAAGTATCTAAGTATATTGTGACTCTCATATCTATTAAAATTTTAAATAATATAAACAATATGATTTGATATATTAGCATACTTTGCAATTTGTGATAATTTTCTCCATTTGAATATGATAATATCAGTATTCCAAATGTGTGTATGTGGTATTTATGTTTGTGAGTGTGTGTGAGTGTGTATATGTGGTGCATTTTTTTGTTGCTGCTTTGTGTGTACTTTGCAATGCCAGTGAGATCAAACCATTGCTTCTCATATGCTAGGCCAATGCTTTAACATTGAGAAATACTGCGTAGTTATTATCTAATTACTGTTTAAATTATGACGATTTTTTTCATTCTTAGTGTGTTTTTTCAAAATTACATATGATAAAATGTGATCCAAATTCTATCCACATTAGCAATTTTAATTGTTATTAGACTATTTCCTCTGCCTTACTCCTGTGTTTATTATTGATAAAGGTTTTAATTTGTTTCTTTTCTCTCTTAATTCTTTTTCATCTTAGAGTTTACCTATTCTTTCACTTATTTCTTTGGAACTAAATTATATATTCCTATTACAATTTATTTACAGTGTACAAGGCCTATACAATGCTTCATTTTCTGTTTTATTTTCACCATATTCTCTGATTCTCAGTCCAAACTATTACATGGATTAAAAAGAAGTTTGATTCAAATCACTTTGATTATTTTCCTCCTTCACTTCTCTAAAGCCTTTCTGTTTGTTGAAACACAACACCGATGCATACAGCTCCTATGTGGCCCATCATTCTATCCCCTCTAACTCTCCTCTGTTGTACAGCTCAAGTCTGTTATCATTCAGCTTTATTATGTTATAGCATTATCCAAATCTTAACTCATTCCTAAATTAATTTTAATTGTTGCAAGCATTCTCTAAAGACATTTTCCTATATATAATATTTGGGATCTTGTGTTTTCACAAGGTGCAAAATATGAGTGAATATCAAACATCCAGATAACTCTGTAGAATATTGGCCCACCTGCTCCATGAACTCAAATATAAATTCAAGGAATACATGTCAGTCAGAACAATCTTGTAAAATGATGTAGCTTGCGTACTCATACTACATTCAAATATTTTACCATATTTAGTAGTGAAGACAACATAGCTCTATTATAAGAACAGACACACAGAAGAATGTAACAGATTAGTAAAAAATAAATTCTTAGTTTTATGGCCAATAGATTTTGAAAAGGATGCCATGACTTTATAAAAGTAAAATAGCATCTTAAATGAGTGTGTTTGCACTATTGCCTCTCTAGATTTAAGAATGACCTTAGACTATTATCTCAATCCTTATACAAAAATTTAAAATAAAAAAGATTTTCAACTAAATTTGTGATGTAAAAACCTATAAAACATAAATGTAAACATTCATGACATTGGATCAGTAAAGGTTTCTAAAAATATGACACTGAAATCATTAGTGGCCTAAGAAAATAAAGAATAACCTGGACAATATCAACTGATAACCTTTCATATTTCAAAGGACACTATAACAGAAATGAAAAGATATCCAACAGATAGAGGTCACATATTTATTAATGCTACAATGTTAATGTTGCTATGATCCTGAGTCATAAATATTTTTATATCTTCTAATTCTATATAATTTTTTGCTCTATAGGACATTTCTTTAAAGAACATATGTAAATTAATAGACAATAGAAGGATCATATGAAATAAGCCCCTCTTTAGTATCTAGGAAAAAAGAAAAAAGAAAACTCACTAGTGTGACTAAAATATAAAAAGACCACACAAAGTATAGCGATGCATTTGTGGAGAAGTTAATATACTCCAAATAGTGGATCGATTTGTACAATACTGCAATCATTTTAGCAAGCAAGTTTTCAAAATCTTCAAAAAGGTGAAAGAGAATTGTATATGATCCAGATACTACACTTCTATGTATTTATCAAAGAGAAATAAAAGTCTTGCTTGGGACAGGGAATGTAGTTATTGACAGTGCACTTGATTAGTATTTGTGAGACCCTGGAAATAATCCCCAAAAACAAATTTTTAAAAGATTCTGTACAGTGAATGTATGCTCACCAAATTCCTATAAGTGAATGTGACTTTTATTTTAATGTCTTTTCTAAAGTTTACAGAATTTGTATTTGAAGACATGAAAGTTTGTGAAAACCTATTCAGGTACAATTCACTTCAAAACACTAAAATGTATACAATAAAAAGAGATAATGCATTGCATGTAAGTTGTGTGTCAACAAAATGTATTGTTAAAATATTTCACACAAAATGCAGAATACCTAAAAAGATATTTCAAGTGTTGATTAAAACCTCTGTAAATTATAGCTTTTTCTTTTCTTTTCTTTTTTGTCTGTCGTGGGGCTTGAACTCTGGGCCTTAACGCTGTCCCTCAGCTCTTCAACTCAAGGCTAACCCTCTACCACTTTAGATACAGTGCCACTTTCAATTTTCTGGTGGTTTATTAGAGAAAAGAGTTTAACAGACTTTCCTGCCTGGAACGGCTTTGAATCATGATCCTCAGATCTCAGACTTCTGAATAGTTGGAATTACAGGAATGAGCCACCAGCCCCTGGCAGCATTTTAATATTATGTATATTTATTTCAAAAATGTTGCACAGAGCTGGGCGCTGAGATCTGAGGATCGCGATTCAAAGCCAGCCCGGGCAGGAAAGACTGTGAGACTCCTATCTCCAATAAACCACCAGAAAACCGGAAGTGGCGCTGTAGCTCAAGTGGTAGAGCGCTCGTCGTGAGCTAGAGAGCTGAGGGACAGCGCCCAGGCCCAGAATTCAAGCCCCACGACCGACCAAAAAAAAAAAAAAAATGTTGCACAGAAGGGTTATATTTACATGAGTAGGGTAATGAGTACATTTCATAGAAAGCATTATTACCCTCCCCCTTTGTTTTTTCCCTACCATCATTTCTCTCCCCATGTCCTCAACTCCTCCTGGAACCCCATCCCAATATGGTAAAGTTAGTTTTCAACATAGTGTCCTGTACATCTCCTTGCCACAATGGATCAGCCTACATCCCCATTTAAGCATTCCCCAATATCCCTTCCCCTCCCAAAATTACAAAAATGTATATACAAGGTGCAGAACAGCAGCATCATATTCAGTGGGGGGAAGAAGAGACAAAAGAAAGAACAGAATCACATAGTGCATTGTATGTACATTAAAAACACTAGAAAGCATGAAAAAAAGCAATTGTATCTTTGATGGCGTACATTTTGCTTAACATTAATCTCATACAGACATATGACATAGCCTTTGACCTTCTCTGCTTGTCCTAGACATGTACTAGTCATTGCAAACAAGGGAAACCATGGGACCTATGTTTCTTTGGGAGGGGCTTACTTCACTTAATATAATGCCATTCTTTCTGCCGGAGGCAACGGGGTTGGTTCCATATCTTAGCTATGGTAAATAATGCTGCGATAAATACGATTGTGCTGGTAGATTTCGTATGACCTTGTTTGAGAGTATTATATTAGTGTAAATTCCCAAAAGTGGGATTGCTGGATTATAGGGGAGTTGTTTGAGGAAGCTCCATAGTGTGTTTTACAATGGTTAAACAAGTTTACACTCCCACCAATACATTTGGTCATATCCCTTTCAGCTGTTTTTACTAGATTTCTTGATTATAGCTATTCTAACTGGGGTGAGGAGGAATCTCAATGTTGTCTTCATTTGCATTTTTTTTATGGCTAGAGAAATTGAGCATTTCTTCATGTGTCTATTGACCATTCTTATTTCCTACTTAGAGAAGTCTCTCTTTAAATCTTTAGCCTACTTATTAATCAGGCAGTTGTTTCTTTGAGGATTTGTTGCTGTGTGATTTACTCTTTTGGATACTAAGTATATTTAAGATATGAGACCCTTGTCCATAGTATGGCAAGTTAAGATCTTCTCCCAGTCAATGGGTTTTCTATTGATCTTGCTAGCTATGCCCTTTGCCATGGAGAAGCTCTCAGTTTCATGCAATCATATTTGTCCAAACTTTCTTTGAATAGTTGTGTTTCTTGATCTCTATTAAGAAAATTTTGGCCTGCACTAAGGAGCCCTAGAGTTTTTCCTATTCCTTCCTGTAATGTTTTCAGGGAGTCTGCTTTTATTTCAAGGTCTTTGATCCATTTATAAATGATTCAGGTGCCAAATGATATATACGTAATCCTAGCTACTCAGGAGTCTGAGATCTGAGAGTTGTGGTTCAAAACAAGCCTGGACTGGAAAGTCCCTGAGACACTTATTTCCAATAAACCACTAGAAAACCAGAAGTCGCACTGTGGCTCAAGTGGTACAGCACTCACCTTGAGCTGAAGAGCACAGGGGCAGCACCCAAGCCCATAGTTCAAGCCCCACAACCGACCAAAAAAAAATGTATCCCTAGTCAGAGATTCAATTTTTTTTCTTTCTTGCTAGTTATTTTTAATGTACTTACAATGCACTATGTGATTCTTTTCTTTCTTTTGTCTCTTCGTCCCCCACCATATAACCCCTCTTTTCATTGGATATGATACCGGTGTTCTGCCCCTTGTATATGCATTTTTGTAATTAGGGGAGGAAAAGGGATATTGGGGAATGCTTAGGGATGCCAGTACCAAGATGTTTTGATTGCTAAGGCTTTGTAATAGAGTTTGGAATTTGGAATTGATATTCCTCCAGCGCTGTTCTTTCTACTAAGGATTGTTTTCACTGTTCAATGTCTTTTATTGATCCATATGAATTTTTGGATTCTTCTATTTCATTGAAGAAAAAGATTGGGATATTGGTAGGTATTGTATTGAATTTGTAGGTAGTCTTTGGCAGTATTGTAATTTTCACGAGGTTAATTCTCTCAATCCAGGAGCATGGGAAGATTTCCACTTGCTTAGTTCTGCTTTATTTTCATTTTAGAAGTTTTTAAAGTTTTCATCATACAGTTCCTTCACCTCTTTTGTTAAGTTAATTCCTGGGTATTTTACTTTTGGTGGGGCTATTACAAAAGGGTTGTTTTCCTAATTTCAGCTGTGCTTTTCTCATTATTGGCATACAGGGAAACATTGATTACTGAGAGTTAATTAGATAACCTGCTACTTTGCCTAAATTTTGGATCAGCTGAAGTAACTTGGAACTGGAGTCTATGGCATTCTTTAAATACAAAATTATGGCATCTGCAAAGAGGGAGAGTTTTACTTCATCTTTCCCAATTTGGATCCCTTTTAGGTCTGCATCTTTTCTTATTACCTTAGCTAGGCATTGTAATACTAAATTGAAGCGAAGTGGAGAGAGTGGACATCCTTGTCTCATTTCTGAGTTTAGAGGAAATGGCTTTAATTTTTCACCTTTAAGTATAACGATGCTTTGCCATATACAGCCTTTATTGTATTGAGGAATGTTCTCTGGAATCCTAGATTTTCCAAACCTTTCATAATAAACTGATGTTGGATTTTGTCAAATGATTTTTCAGCAACTATTGACATAGACATGTGGTTCTTATCATTGCTCTTATTGATGTGATGAATTGTATTCATTGATTTGTGTATATTGACCCAGGCTTGCATCCATGAAATGAATCCTGTTTGATCATGGTGTATGAACTTTTGATGAGTTCTTGAAGTCGATTGGCCAAAATTTTGCTGAGAAGTTTTGCAACAAAATTTATCAACGAAAAGGGTCTATATTTCTCTTTCTTTGATGAGGGTTATGCTGGCTTCATAAAAAGAGTGTGGAAGTGAATTTTTGCTTTCAATTTCATTGAAGAAAGGGAAGAATATTGGTGTAAGTTCTACTATTAAGGCCTTGTAGAATTTAGTTGTAAATCCATACAGTATTTTGCCTTTCTTGGATGGGAGTACTTTTATTGCTTCTTCTATTCCAATGCTTGATATGGGCCTGTTAAGTTGGTATAAATCATCTTGGTTTAGTTTGGACATGTCAATATTTGCTAGAAATTTGTCCATATCTTTCAGATTCTCAAATTATTAGAATAAAGATTTCAGAAGTATCCCCTTATTATATTCTGAATGTTAACTGAATTTAACTCTTTCTGTAGTGATGTTTCCATTTTCATCTCTGAGTTTGTTTATTTGAGTGTGTTCTCTTTTTCTCATAAGATTTGTTAAGGGTCTGTCAATTTTATTGTTTTTTTTCAAAGAACCAACTCTTTGTTTTAATTATTTCTACAGTTTTTTATTCTAATTCATTTGATTCAGATTTACTTTTAATTATTTGTTTACATCTACTGGATTGTTGTTCTTTTCTCAGGGAGCCTTAGGTGACTCATGAAATAGTTAGGAACTTGGGCTGAGAAGGTGGCTCAGTGGTAGACAATTGCCTTGCATGCCTGAGTCTCTGGGTTCAATTCCTCAGCACCACATAAGCAAAAAGAAAAAAGCCAGAAGTGGCGCTGTGGCTCAAGTGGTAGAGCACTACTTGAGCTGAAGAGCTGAGGGACAGTGCCCAGGCCTAGAGTTCAGACCCCCGACCGGACCCGCCAAAAAAAAAGAAAAGAAAAGAAATTGTTAGGAACTCACAGCTATAAGCATTCCTCTGAGTAGTGCCTTAGCTATGTCAGAGCTTTATACATGCCTCTGAGTACTGCCTTTGCTGTGTCCCAGAGCAGCTGATAGTTTGTGTGTTCATTTTTATTGAATATCATGAACGTATTAATTTCTTTCTAATCTCTTCCATGTCCTACTGGTGGTTCAACCATGTGTTGTTCAGCCTCCATGTGTTGCACGATTTCCTTTCCTCACTTTCGGTGTTGAATTCTAATTTTATTCCCTTGTGGTCAATGTTTCTCAATTTGGACAGATTTGCTTTGTGGCCTAGAATGTGTTTTGTTTTAGAGAATGTTCCATGTGCTGCTGAGAAAAAAGTGTAATCTGATGTAGCTGGGTGAAATATTCGGCATATATCTGTTGTCTAGTTGATCTATGCAGATTTTGAGATCTGAGGTTTCTATGTTGAGTTTTTGCCGGGCTGATCTATCAATTAGGGATATGGTGTGTTAACGTCCCCAACAATTAATGTCTTTGGATCTATGTGAGATTTGAGGGAAAGTAGTCTTTCTTGGATAAATTTGGGTGCTCCATTATTTGATGAGTAGATATTTAAAATATCCTCCTGAAGAAGAGATCTCTTAATAAGTATGTAATGACCTGAGATAACAGTTCCCAATGATTTTAATTTGAAGTCTATTATATGTGATATTAGAATTGCAACTCCCACCTATTTATGGAGGCCATTTGCTTGATATAATTTATTCCAGCCTTCCACTTTCAGAATATATTTATTTTTTTGTGGGCAAGGTGTTTCTCATGAAGACAGCAAATAGAAAGATCCTGCTTTTTTATCCAACTGGACAATCTATTTACTTATTTGGAGAGTTCAGACCAGTAATATTGGGGGAGGACTGGGAGGTTTTTGTCTGTCCTTAACTTTTTATCCATTTTTTGGGAGAGGGAGCTGTGTCTTGGCTATTCTTGTTTTGATTACGTATTTCTCTGTTTGTGCACTGCTTCACTGTTTATATTCTGTTCTTTTTGGTTTTCTATATGTGAAATGTCAGGATTTTTTGAAGAGGTGGTTTGGTAGAGATATATTGCTTCAGCTTTTCCTTGCTGAGGAAGTATTTTATTTGTCCTTCTGCTGTGCATGAGAGCTTAGCTGGTAGATTATTCTTGGTTGGTAGTTATTTGACTTTAGGACGTGGCATACCTCTTTCCAGGCCATCCTTGCTTTTATGGTGTCTGCTGAGAAGTCTGAGATAATTCTCATGGGGTTACCTTTCAATATGATTTTTCTCTTCTCCTTGGAAGTTTTAAGAACTCTTTCCTTAGTGACTATTGATCCAGTATGGATTATAATGTGGTGGTGGGATGACCTATTCTGGGCTGGTCTATTTGGGCTTCTAAAAGGTTCTTGTATCTGGATGGGACTGTCCTTTCATATATTTGTGAAGTTCTCTGCTAGTATTCTGCTAAATATATTTCCTAATCCATTGGCTTCCCTCACCAGGCCCTCTTGTATAACTATTATTCTGAAATTAGGCTTTCTGATGGTATCCTCTATTTCCTTTAGTGACCTGTCATGTTTCTTAGTTTTGTTATGAATAATTGTGTGCTCTTTCTCTATGGAGTCTAATCTATTTTCAGCCTCCAATACTCTTTCTTCAGCCTCCTGTATTCTACTTTGAAGGCTTTATACTTTAGTATTTATCACCTTTCCTTCTTGCTGGTCTTTCTTAATGGTGGCCATCTCCTTATTAAAGTTTTCTTTTTAGTATTGAATAGATTGCTTTATCTTCTATACTTGGTTATCCGACTTCTCTTTCCACTTCTTTATTTGGGTCCCTATCTTTTCATTAGCTTCTCTCTCCCTCTGCTGGTGTTCCTCTATCTTTTTATTTGTGGAGGCTAGGAAGTCATCATTAGCTACTGATTGGCCTCATTGTGTTCTCTGATAACCTTAGGCGGGTTGTCCAATTTTTAATTCAGCAGGTTTACCATCCAGGCTTTTATTCTATCTTGATCATTATCCTCTAGGTCATTCTGGGACTGCTCTGTAGCTTGTTTATATGGAGATGGTGTTGGGGTTTGTTGATTGGCCATGTTTCTTGTGTTTCTGCAGTTAATTCTACCCATTTGGTGGCAAGAATCACATTGGTGTGACTGTAGGACAGTCTTTTAGGACCAGAGCCAACCCAATGTCATGTAGATGTATAGATCTTAGGATTTCAAAATTATGGGTAGATGTTTTTGTATTTAGCTCTCTTTGTCTTTGTTTGGAGAGGGATATTGTGACTTTGGAGTCGAGATTACATATAGTTGTAACTTTTGAGACAATCTGGGTTTGGCTGATAGTCTGCTCCTTGGCCCTATGTATTTAAAAATAATCAAATGGAACCAATTTTGTAGTCAAATATAGAACCAATTGTATGTTAAGTCAGATATAAACCACTAAGGATCAATGGTCTGGAGCAGATGGAGAAATGAAGGGTTAAAATTGGAGAGATATGAATTTAAGTTCAGAAAAGAACATTGGTAGAATGATAGTAGAGGGGTAAGAGGAGCTTAGGGGAGAGACATATGCAGTAGAAGAATAAATAACTTGTTCCTGAGTGGAAAAGGTGGTTATGTAGGGGGCTGGCAAGGTAACTCAGTGGTAGAGGGCTTGTCTTGCATGCATGAACCCCTCGATCGATTTCTCAGCACCACATAAAGCAGAAAAACCCAGAACTGACACTGTGGTAGGGCACTTGCCTTGAGCTGAAGAGCTGAGGGAAAGCACACAGGCCCAGAGTTCAGGCCCCACTACCCCCCCCCAGCCCCCCCCCCCCCCCCCCCCCCCCCCCCCCGCCAAAATAAAAGAAAGGTTATGTAGGGAGTAGCTTAGAGATCTAGATGAAGATAGAAAAAGAAGTCACCTATAAGTATATTTGGGAGACTTGCTGAGTTTAGAAATATATTATTCAGATATTATTGGAAAGTTGCTTCATCTAAGTTAACTCCTGTAGAACACATGTAGAAGGAGGCCTTAATTAGTGTATAGAACTTGATGGAGTAGTAGTAAATGTGGAGAGAGAGAGAAGAGGAGAGTGAGAGGAAAAGAAAGAAAAAACCTTAAAAACTATGAAATTGGAAAGGAAGAAGAAACCAAATAATGAAAAATAGAAGGTTTAAATGGAATAGCAAGTCTGAAATCACAATATACATAAGTAACACACAGAAATAAAAACAAGCAACAAATGATCAGACATTAAAAACTAACAAAAAGAAACAACAATAAAAAAAACTGAAAAATGTTTTTTTGGGTTCTTTAGGGGAGATTAGTGTCCCCATAGTTCTCAGAGCAGATTCCTGATGGAACCTTGTATGCCTTGCTGTTGTCCACTTTCCTTGTGGCTTGGTGGGAGCAGATGGCGTTTCAATGGGGGAGATTTTCTACTATCTAGAGTTCCCTTCTCAGGCCTGGTGGCAGGAAGTTTTGGGGGTTTCAGATCTGTAGACTACTATCATAAGACTGGAGCTGTATTCCCAAGCTTTCCCAGGTAGTCTCAGGAAACTTAGGAAGCGAACTTATGACTATGTTCTGTTCTGGTGTGATCTCTCCCTTTTGGAAGGGGGAGGTGATCAGAGGGCTTTGAGACCCCACAGGGAATTGCCACCCCCAGGGAGTGGCCCTAATTGGGTTACTATGAGGTCTGTTGTGAACCACAGAACCTGTGCTGTGGAGGGTAAGATGGATTTGGCAAATTCTCAGTCAGAGAGTCTGAGTTTTAGCAATTCCTATGTGGCTTGGTTCTGCTGATGCTAAAGATTCTCCTCTGTGATAGCATGGGGAGTCCTGGCACTGGGAGGGCTGGGGGGAAATTGATGAGTCAGGCTGGTGTGGACTGCCATGTGCCATGATGGTCTACAGCAGAGGTAGTGGGAGGTGGCAGGCAGGGGAGGGCAGTCTTGGGGGTGGCTGCTTGAGGCTGCTAGCTGTGTCAGCAGAGATGCCTGCAGCAGCTTGTTTGTGCAGCAGCTGTGAGAGCCTGGGGTCTGCACAAGGAGGGAGCAGGTCCCAGCACAGTGACCAGTCACCAGGTTGGATAGCCTTTAGAGTGTAGAGTGATGTGGCTTCGTTTTCTTGGGGCCTTGTGCGGGGTTGGTGGGGGCCCACTGGGATCCGGCCAGCACTACAGGCAAAATCTGACTTTGGGGGCTTCCTGGTGGTGCCAATTACTGGCAATTGTAATGGAATTCGTTCCTTCCCTTTAGCTGCCCTCGGGCTTGGGGAGGTTGGGGTGGGAGCTGTTCACCAACTGAGAGATCTTCACCAGGTTCCCTCCTAACTTTCTGTGGGTCTAGTGCTGAGCACTTTCTTCAGTTTTTTGTTTTTTTGGGTGCTCCTCTGCTTAAAATCTGCAGAGTCGCTGCACAGTACAGTGAGGAGCTGCAGGGTACACCTGCTCCTCAGGGGTCCCGTTCACTATTTCTCTTTTCCCCTTCCTTATTTGCCAGCTAGGATAGTTCTCTTGTAATAGAAAAAATCTTTCGGTGTTTAGAGTTTGATTGGAGTGGGTCTCTTGAGGTAAAGTGTGCCTGTGCCCCTAAGTCTTTTGGTTAGAGCGCCACTATCTTTGGAATTACAGCTTTTAAAACAAAGATGTGATTTCTATTTATTTTTGAGTTCATACAGAGATAACTTAATCAAATACCTTGAAATTATGTAATATTTATGAGTAATTAATAACTTTTTCTGGAAGAAACATTTAAGCAAATGACATAAGACTCAAATCTATGCTTCTGAAATTTATGATAGCCATATGCTACTTGCTCAATCCAATTGCTTTTTCTACTTCACTAGAAAAAAGTATTCTCAAGATAAGAGCAAATACGCAGGCTAAAATTTTCTTGATAGAGACCCGGAAATACAACAAATCAAAGAAATATTGGCCAGATGGGATTTCATGAAGTTGCAGAACTTCTACATGGCAAAGGACATAGCTAGCAAGATCAATAGAAAGCCCACAGATTGGGAGAAGATCTTCACTAGCCATACAACGGACAAGGCTCTCATATCTAAAATATACTTGGAACTCAGAAAATTAAATCCCCCAACAACAAATCCTCAAAGAAACAACTGTCCAATAAATAAGTGGGCAAAAGAATTAAAGAGAAACTTCTCTGAAAAAGAAAGAAGGATGGCCAATAGACACATGAAGAAATGCTGAACCTCCCTCGCTATAAAAAAAAAAACAAAAACGCAAATCAAAACAACATTGAGATACCACCTCACCCCAGTTAGAATGGCAAAAATCAAGAACTCTAATAACAACAGATGCTGGAGGGCATGTGCACAGAAGGGTACCTTACTTCATTGTTGGTGGGAGTGTAAACTTGTTCAACCACTTTGGAAAGTAGTATGGAGGTTCCTCAAAAGACTCCACATAGAGCTCCCCTATGACCCAGTAATCCCACTTTTGGGCATTTACCCAAATGTTTACAAACAAGACCACACTAAACTACCAGCACAACTATGTTTATTGCAGCATTATTTACCATAGTTAAGATATGGAACCAACCCAGATGCCCCTCAGAAGATGAATGGATCAAGAAAATGTGGTATATATACACAATGGAATTCTATGCCTCCATCAGAAAGAATGACATTGCCCTATTTGTTAGGAAATGGAAAGACTTGGAAAAAATTATATTAAGTGAAGTAAGCCAGGCCCATAGAAACATAGGTACCATGGTTTCCCTTATTTGCAATATCTAGTATATATATGAGTCAAGCAGAAAAGGTCAGATAAGGTGATGTTAGGAAAATTAACCCTAAGATATGTAATTAAATGTTTTTTTTCTTGCATGCATTTGTTTCTAAAGCATTTATAAGATTATTTCTTTGTTCCTTTGTATGTCCTTCCCTCACACTATAACCCCTGCTTTCACTCTATTTGATGTCGGTATAATTTGTGGAGGGGAAGGGGAAAAAACAAGTCGTTTAAATAAGGATACAGGTGGATTCATTGCAACAATGAAAAGTACAAGTTTTCATTGAAAATTAACTTTACAACTTCGGTGGGGGGATGGGGAGGATTGGGTAGGGATGGGGGGTGGCTGGGAAGGGATGAGAAGGGTAAACAAAGAAGGAGGCTACAATGCTTGATAAGAAATGTAGTCACTATCTTGCCCACGTAAATGTAATCCCTCAGTACAGTATTTTCACAATAAATAAATAAATAAATAAAATGTAGGAACCAAAAAAAAAAAAAAAAACAGAGCAGAAAATATGTATTAGTATACTACTTTTTTCATTTAATATATCATGCAGATTACTTGATATTAATAAATGAATATCTTCTTCATTCTTTAAAAAAAAAAAGATAAGGGCCAATAGCAGTGAAAACAAACAAAATACACAATAACCTTGACATATTGGTAAAAATAAGAAATGGAAAATAAAAGAACAACAGTTCTACTTAAGGGACTGCATTACTATTGTATATGGTGCCAATATCCACATTTAATTTTTACATGTGAAAACTATAACAAGAATACAAATATAGTCATAGAGTGAATCAGCCTTCTTAATTGTTTTGGAATTATGAAAAAAATTGATACTATTAAGGAAATGATTCTTTCCTTTGGAAATATTTAAAAATGTATATCATTTATAATAATTCAAATATCAATCAAGTGTAATCAAATATAATCATTACAAATAACATTTTAATACTATCATAAAGCAGAATAAAAGACCAGTCCCAATATATTACCTACATATCATTATTCTTAGTTCCTAATAATTACCTAAATATCTTAAACAATTTAAATAGTCATGTCTTTAACATAGACATAAATATACTATACTTTTTACTTTACATTTTCCAGGGGTATGTATTCATGTTTCTAAGAACTGAGCCCAACAGTTAAAAGATGCTTTTGTATAATTAAGGTGACACATTTTATTGTTGTTGATGTTGTTGTTGTTGTGTGTTGCAAGGCCTGGGCATTGTCCCTAAGACATTTTATGCTCAAGGCCAGCAATCCATCACTTGAGCCACAGAGGTAATTCTGGTTTTTGAGTGGTTAATAAGTGTCTAATAAGTAGTTTTCTCTATGGGCTAGTTTCAAATGCGATTCTAATATTTCAGCCTCCTGAACAGCTAGAACTATAGGCGTGAATCACCAGCACTTGGTTTGATGTATTTAAAAATTTTTAATTATATTTTACTATTTTAGTTTCACTATAATGTTCATTTTTTCTACACATAAATTTATATATGTGTATGTATTTCTGATGACAAATTCTATATATATATATATATATATATATATATATATATATATATATATATAAATGAATGAACATTTTCAGATGCAAATGTAGTTGTCTCTGATTCATTCCTCCATGGATCTGATACCTTTAATAACCATTACTTGCTAATGAAAAGAGCATTTAAAACACAGCAGAGGATTATATATGAATTGCATTTCAATAGGAAATGATTTCTCAAAACAATGACAAAATCAGCCTGAACATAGAGATTTGAGAAGTTTTCCCTTATAATGTTCTGAATCTTGGTTGTTTCTATGTTGATGTTTTCATTCTCATCTCTGAGTTTGTATTTTTTTTTTTTTTTAATTTGGGTGTTTTCTCTTCTTTTTCTCATAAGGTTTGCTAAGTGTCTGTCAATTTTGTTAATTTTTTTCGAAAAGTAACTGTTTTGTTGATTCTTTTTAAGTTTTTTTTTGTATTCTAATTCGTTTAAATCTGATTTAATTTTAATTATTTCTTCCCATCTACTGGACTGGGGATTAGCTTGTTGCTCTTTTTCAAAGAGGTTTAGATGTCTCATTAAATTGTTGGTTTAAGATCTCTCCAATTTGTTGATGTAGGAACTCAGAGCTACAAATTTCCTCTGAGTACTGCGCTGTGCTCCAGAGGAGCTGGTAATTCGTGTGTTCATTTTTGTTGAATATCATGAACATTTGAATTTCGCTTCTAATCACTTCCATGACCCACTGGTGATTCAACAGGGTGTTGTTAATCCTCCATGTGTTACACAACTTTCTTTGATGGCTTTTGGTTTTGAATTCTAATTTTATTCCCTTGTGGTCTGAGAGAATCCATGGTTTGACTTGAATGTTTCTGAATTTGGACAAGTTTGCTTTTGTGACCTAAAATGTGGTCTATTTTGGGAAATGTTCCATGGGCTGCTGATAAAAACCTGTATTCTGATGCTGCTGGGTGAAATATTGGGTAGATGTCTTTTAAATATAGTTGATCTATACAGTTATTTAGATTTGAGGTTTCTCTCTTGAATTTTTGCTGAGTTGGTCTATCTAGTGGGGATAGTGGTGTGTTAAACTCCCCAATAATTAATGTTTTGGGATCTATGTGAGAATTAAAGGAAATTAATGTTTTTTGGATAAATTTGGGTGCTCTCTTTTTGGCGAATAGATATTTTGAATTGTAATATCCACTTAAGGAGAGCTCCCTTAGTTAGGATGTAACGATCTTCTATATTTTTTCTCACTAATTTTAATTTGAAGTCTATTTTATCAGATATTAGGATTTCAATTCCCACCTGTTTATGGGGGCCGTTGCTTGATAGATTTTGTTCTAGCCTTTCACTTTCAATATATATTTGTTTTTATGGGCAAGCCTAGACTCCAGAAGGCATCAGACAGAAGGATCTTGCTTTTTAACCCAACTGAATACTTATGTCGCTTAATTGGAGAGTTAAATCCGTTAATGTTGAGAGTTAGGACTGAGCAGTGTTTGGTGGTTCCTACCATGTTATCCCCCTTCCTGGAGGCAGCGAAATCTAGCTTCCTCCTAAGGTTCTTGGATTCTTGCAGTTTCTTGGCCTTTATTTGGTCTTCTTGGTTTTCTATGTGTAGGACATCTTTAAGTAGGGCTGGTTTTTCTTTGCTATGGAAGGTTTTTTATTTGACCTTTGGTTATGAGGGAGAATTTAGCTGGGTAAAAAATTTTTGGTTGATAGTTGCTTCTCTTTAGGGCCTGGCATACATCATTCTAGGCTCTTCTTGAGTTACTTGTCTTTGCTGATAAATCTGAGGTGATTCTAATGGGTTTCCCTTTATATATAAGTAATTAATATTTTCTCCTTGGCAACTTTAAAGATCCTTGGTCTGAATTGATCCTGTGCAGATTATTATGTGATGGTGGGATGTCCTGTTCTGGTCTGGTCTTTTGGGGTTCTGAAATCTTCTTGTATCTGAATAGGTCTATCATTTTGCAAGTTTTGGAAGTTCTCTGCTAGAATCCTGTTAAATCAATTTCCTAGACCATTAACTTTTGTCTCAGGTGCTCCTCTACCCCCATTATCCGCAGATTAAGCCTTCTGATGGTGTCTTCCAAATATTTAATAGATCTATCATATTTCTAGCATTTGTCTTGGGTAGTTGTATGTTCCTTCTCTATAATATCTAGGCTGTCTTCAATCTCTGAGATTTGAAATTCTGCATGTTCTAAACTACTGTGAAAGCTTTCTACTTTGTTTTTTATTTCTTTTCTTTCTAATTGGTTGGCTTTGATGGCTTCAAATTCTTTGTTGCAGCTTTGTTTCAGATCTCAAATGAATTTCTTTTCTTCCTTAATTTAGAGTTCAGTGTTTATTCTCAAATCATTTAGTTGATTGGTTATGGTTTCCTTGGACTCCTATTCCTCTGTTAAGCTCTATTTGGCATTCTCTTTGTGTTCTCCATTAATTTTTTTCAGCTGTCTGTTCATAGATTCCATGAATGTTTCTATTGATCTTTGTCTATTCTCATCTCGCAATTTCTGTATTTCTCTTTGGTTAGCTTCCTTATGTTCATGCAATTCCTGTGATGCTCTTTGACTGTTCTCAGCCTGTTCATGCAATTCCTGTCTTTCTGTTTGATTGTTCTCAGCCTTCTCAGGAAATTCCTGTATTAACCTTTGGTTATCTTCCTCATGCTCACAAGATTCCTGAATTTATCATTGGTTTGCCTCCTCTCAGCCCTTATCACCCATCCCAGTGAGTCCTTTCCAGATTTTCATTCACCATGTTTACCAGTAATGTTTGTAGAGGTTTTTTGGGAAGTCTCCTCTGGATTATTCAGTAACTTTTTCGTCATTTGATTATCATGAGTGAGAGTTGGGATACCCGGACTCACAATTTTTCTTGTATTTCTCCAGCTTGTTCTGAACATTTGGTATGAAAGTACATCAATTTTGTGCTAGAACACTATTTTAAGGCAAGTATCAACCAGAGTCCTGTAGTTGCACAGTCAAAATTGCTGCAGATACTATCTAGTTAAACAATCTATTCAACATTAAACAACATTAAACAACTATGGGCTAAGAACATCACAGAAAGATTTGGCAAACCAGAAATTATTAGGTTTGGGGAGAAATGTGGGTAAAAATAGGATTAGAGTGATGTGGAGAGATGAAAGAAGAGTGAATTTAACTGAGTACTAATCTCAGAGAGGGAAATGGATTAAACAGAATGATAGTAGAGAATAAAAAATGAAATAAATGAAAAACAAAAATTTAAATTTAAAAAGTGGAACACTTCAAATGATATTTAAAGAAATGATATTGAGAGAAGAAAAGGATAGGATGAAAGGAGGGGAGGATAGAAACATGAAAAACATAAAAATAAAAATTCTTAAAATTGATTACTTGAAAATTATATAGGTAGAAAGAGATAATACTGCTATTGCAGAAGTCCAGCCTAAGAGGTTGTGAACTGAGTAATAAATTTCTGGAATAAGTATGTACACGATGTGGTATGAGGTCTAATAATCGATGACAAGTATACGTCTAGAGATGAGCAGAACAGGAATTAAGTCACATGAAAAGGAAAGAAAGAGAGAAAAAAGAAAAGAATAAAAAAGGACCAAAAGATCAAAAGAGATTAAAAAGGAAAAAAACACACACAGACACAGACACACACACACACACACCTCAAATAAACATTATAAGAGAAAAAAAGATTAATGGAAAATAATTTAAAATATTAAAAATTTGAAAAAGGTAGAAAAAAGAGTTCTTTGATTTTTTTTGCGGGGTGGGCAGTGGGAAAACCCTGCCTCTCCCCTGTGTCTTTAACCAGTCTCTTGGTGGTGTCGCTGGTCTACTGGTGGTGTTTGATTTTCCTGTGGCTTCATTGGTTTCTTAAGTCTGTTTGATGCAGGTAGAGAAATTCTCTGTTACCCAATATTTTGTGATTCTCCTCCCAGGCTAGTTTAGTGGGAGGGAGATCTACTTTGAGTATCACAAAAGAGGGAGATGTCTGTTTCCTCTAGTATGGAGATGCTGTGATGAGGCTAGGTTTGGGGTAGGGTTGAGGATTTTCAGCAAACAGTACCTTTCCCCTGAGAGACTATCTCCTACACTCACAGAGCACAGCCTGGAGCCATCCTCAGAGTTTATGTTTACTGAGTTTCAGTTGTCTAGGCTGCTATTTACCCAGTGAAGAAAGTCACTCCTCCCTGGGGGCAGAGCTCCCTCTGCTTTGGTTGGGTGACTTTCCCCTGGTGAAGCAGATCCTCCCAGTTCAGGTCTGGATCCTAAACCTGGTAAATGACTTTGTTTTCTTCCAAGGACTGATTTGGACTAGTAGCTCACCGGGCCTTTGTCAGTATCAAAGATGGAGATCTCCAGTGGTTGGGGAGGAACAGCCTTCTCTCTTCTCCTCCCTGAGTGAGGATGTCAGGGTTCTAGTCACACCATAACTTTGGTTCCTGGGCCTTCTCTGGTCTGCGATCTGTAGGATGAATATGTCTACTGCTTGTCACTTCTTTCTTGGGGTGAGTACAATCCGCTTGCCTACTGTGTCTGGGACCTTTGTCCTGGACTCTCTCTTTTGGTATGTTGGCTTAGGCCTCTGCTGTCACCACTGCCATCACAGACGAGGATAATGGCAAGTGCTCAGATCTATCTCCTAGCCTAGATTTTTCCACTGTGGCCAAATTCTCTGTACTGTGATGGCAAACTTGGTGTGATTCTCTAGCCTAGGACTGCTCATTGGAACACTAAAACTGCTTTCTATGCATGAGAGCTTGTTTAGCCTCCAGCTTCTCGTCCACCATCTTCTTCCTAATCCTTTAACTCAGTCTTCAAGGAACCAACTCCCAAGCTGCGAATAAGCAGCATTTCCATACTCATTGATTTCATGTCTCTCCTTTCCCTTCAGGAGGTACAATATTAAGTGCAGAGAGGTATATAATACCTTGCAAAGGGGACTGGGAAGGTGGCTCAAGTGGTAGAGTGCTAGACTTGAGATAAAGAGCTGAGGGACAGAGCCCAGGCCCAGAGTTCAGGCACCATGACCGGACATCACCCCCCCCCCCCCAAAAAAAAACCCTTTCAAAATCTCCACTTGGTTTTCAATATTTCTATATTTTACAAGTAATAGGAGAATAACACATTAGAACTTGATCTATATTACTTGTCATGCAGTCGTTCAGAATTTTTCATTTTCACTCTGACAAGTGGTACTGTACTCTGAAGAGTTTTAGTTGTGAATCATTTCAGACTCTTCTGCCATGCTTCAAGACAAAGATGTCCTGGTTTTATTTTGTTTCATCCCAAAATGTAAAAAAAAAAAAGAAAGAAAGAAAGGATAGAGAATTTCAACCTTGGTAAAATGAATAATAATTGAAAAATGCAAATCGTATACAAATTTCAGTAAAAAAAATGGCACAGTTTAAAATTTCATGAAGTTTTTGGAGTAGGGTATGATTTCCATTTATTCAGGTGAGTTAGAGGCTACATTATTATCTTGAGTCTACCTTTCATTTCTCTTTCCGTGAATATAGTCTGTTCTTAATGTGAAGATATGTATGTACTAATAAAGTTATAGAAGACTGGAAAGTCAGTTTTGTGGTAGAGTGCTTGCCTTGCATGTATAAGGCTCTGAGTTTGATTCTTAACACTGAATAAGCAGAAGAAGCCTGAAATGGCACTGTGGCTCAAGTAGTAGACCACTAGCCTTGAGTTGAAGAGCTGAGGGACAATGCCCATGCCTAGAATTCAGGCTCTATGACAGACAAAATAAAACAATTATACAATTTAGATCATCTCGTTTCTAATGACACCCAAGCCCTTTTAACAATGGATGAGTTCAATTACTGATGCTTTTGAGGTTTGAACTAGGTTCTAGTGCTTGCCAAGCAGTTATTCTACCACATGAGTCATACCACCAAGCTAAAGTTCATTATTCATTAAAACATATTCTAATTGTCTAGTACAAAGGCAGACAAAAATGTCAATGAATGACAGGAAAATATAAATATCATACCTGACTTGGCATAAAAATAATTATCTTAATTGTGAATAAGTTACGGGCTTTGACACAGGGAAATAACCCTAAATTGACTATCCATGGAGAAGGCAGGAAAACATGGCCTTAGACATGAAAGAGAGTAGACATGTGATGTATTCTAGGCTCATCCAAATGGAAAGTAAAGGACACAGAGGTCAACTCAGAACTCAAGTCTAAATTTGTTGAGATTTTGAAAATGCATAGTGGCTCATTTCACCTGAAGTAGCCTCAGATCAAATGTGATGGCTTCACTGTAAGCCACAGCTTTTATGAACTATTAAGTCAGTGCCAGAAGGAACAAGCACTGTCTGCATGGTAGGGTAAGATCCAGAGAACTTAGGAGTACTGCAACTTTTGGAAAAACAGTGGAACCCTGCATCAAACTAGGTGCTAAGTGGGATGATTCTGTTCCGCCTCCCATGTGGACATTTGACAATACCTGGAGGGATTGTGTGTGTCTATGTGTGTGTGTGTGTGTGTTCGTGTGTGTGTGTAATGGCCCCTTAAACAGGGCCATGTAGAATATTGTGTCCATAAGTGTATGTGAACATTCAGTAGATACCATTTATGAGAGAAATATTTGATATTACTATTAGTAATAATTTCAATAACAAGTTGAAAAGATAATGCTTCTGTATGTTATATGAAGATACTAATTTTGCAAAATGTACAGAATATTATGTTCTTAGGTTTTGCATTTATGGCAACACAATTTGACCTGAAAATACTGTAAGTCTGATAATATCTCAAGAATAAGAGTCAGATATTGACAATATCTGAACTGAGGATGCAAATTGTTAATTCTTGGTTTATCTTTGTGAAGATGAAATACATGAAACTGGATCTAATTAAACCAGCTTTTTCTGGTTTTATAAATGGAGATATTGCCTTAATTCAATGGCTTCCTTATATTCACTCGAATTTAATTGTTAAAATGTATAGACTCGGAGCCAGTGGCTTATGCCTCTAATCTTAGCTACTCAGGAAGCTGAGAACCAAGGATTTGTGTTCAAAATCAACCCACACAGGAAAGTCAGTGAGATTTTATTTGTGAATTACCAAAAAGTTGGAAGTGAAACTTTGGCTCAAGTGGTAGATAAATACCCTTGAGCAGTATAAGCTCACAGATTGTGCTTGTCCCTTAGCTCTAGTTTCAGGGCCAGTAACACAGACACAGACACATACAGACACAGAGACACAGAAACACACACACACACACACACACACACACACACACACACATTCGATATAGTGTCCATTGACACCGGGTAAACAATGCCCCAAATGCTATGTCACTCTTGGTAAATCATGCCTCCATCAAGTCACATTAATTATTTCTGCTCCACCTAGTAGATATTAACTCTAAATATTTCCTAAGCTTTCATTTTATGGTAGAGGGAAAAATATTCGCCATCTCTTTAGAAATGAAGAGGATCAGGATATATATATATAAAATATATACATAATATAAATATACATATATATATAAATATACATAAATATATAAATATATATAATATATGAATATATATGTAAATATATTTATATAAATATATATAATAAATATATATATGAATATATATATATATATATTTGTGAAAATACCATAAAGAGGGGTTACAATTACAAGGGCAAGGCAATAAATAAGTGCATTTCTTATCAAGCATTGTTGTCTTCTCCTTTGTTTACCCTTACCATTCCTGCTCATCTCCCTCCACCTCCCACCCCACCCCCTCCCCCAACCCTCGTGCCAAAGTGGTAAAGTTCATTTTCGACATGACATCTTGAATATCTCATTGTTGCAATGGGTATACCTGTATTCCTATTCCCTTTCCCTCCACAAATTATATCAACATCAAATACAGTAAAATCAGGGATTATACCGCGGGGAAGGGACATAAAAGCAAAAACGAAATATCTTATAAATATGTTAGAAACAATAGCAAGAAAGAAAAACACATTTGAATCCATACCTTGGGGTTGATTTTGCTTAACATCAATTTTTCTGACCACATGTTATACTGACATCAAATATAGTGAAAGCGGGGGTTACACTGTGGGGGAGGGACATACAAAGCAACAAAGAAATAATCTTATAAATGCGTTAGAAACACATGCATGAAAGAAACAAAAACATTAAAATACATATTTAAGGGTTCGTTTTCCTAACATCACATTATCTGACCTTTTCCGCTTGTCTCAGACATATACTAGATATTGCAAATAAGGGAAACCATGGGACCTATTTTTTGGGGACTTGCTTAATTCACTTGATATAATTTTACAGGTCTTTCCATTTTCTAACAAATGGGGCAATGTCATTCTTTCTCATGGAGGCATAGAATTCCATTGTGTATATATACCACATTTTCTTGATCCATTGATCTTGTGAGGGGCTTCTGGGTGGGTTCAATATCTTAGCCATGGTAAATAATGCTGCAATAAACTCACTAGAAAGAATTTCTCAATGCAGTTCTCATAAATTCTAAGAGCCAAGAATTCAGAATGAATCTTGAAGGGTCAAGTGAATGATGATCCACATTTCTTCAGTAAAATAAAAAACCAGTGACCTTTGCTACTCTACTAACCTGATGACATTTTTTTCTCAAAAACACTGAAATAATATCTATCTTGACTACTGTTATTTTTTAAATCATTTTTTCTCAAATCAAGAGTATTTTTCACAAATTTAGAGAATTTCACAGAATTATCAGTGACTTTTTAAAAATTTTCCTGTAAAACAAGTATATTCTTCCCATGTACATGCCATGCTCTGACACTTCTTGGATATAAGCCCTTCTTTCATTTGCGTAAATCCTTTCATACCTCAAATTCTAACCAGTATACTTTTCTCTTTCAAACTCACTCTACAGCAACAATTCAGGTTGTGCCTTTGAGTTCTCATTATGCATTAGAACTTATGCTGGTATATATTGATGCTTATATCTCCCAAAGCACTAATCTGAGCAATTTCTCCACAAATAGGTATTGCCAAATCAATTTCTTTATTAACCACGATACCTTACTATAAACCTATTTTCTATGCTGGGGATATTCTACATGTAATTGCGTTCTTACTACCAGACGAACAATGAATGGCTCTTTGTATGTCTTCTCTTTAAGACATAGAAAATTTTACCTGGAGTCAGTGCCTGAGTACTAATTTTCCAAAAGCTGACATTCATTGTCTCATCAAGGAAATTTAAGAGAACAGTAAGGCTATTTATCACTTAATAAGTTATTAAAAAGTAAGATTAATCAAATGTTAAACCTAACTGATATAAAGTTTTTAAAATCTATGATATAGTAATCCTCTTCTTATGGATTTTTTTCTGAATTTCAAAGTAAGAGAATGATTGACAGATACATGTTCTCCCAAGCTGGAAGATATAATGATCCTAGCCTACAGGTTTCTTTTTCTTGTAAAGCCTTTTAATTTTTTGCATTTAACCCTTCTCACAGAGCAGCCAGATTGATCCCATTTAAAGCCCATCTCCTCACAAAGCTAAAAACATCGAGATCAGGCAGTGCAAGACACAATATACATTTTAAAATGATGTCTCCTTTTACAAAGAGGAGCAAAAATACTTTACTCTTAACCATATGCATCTCAAACTGTCGTTTATCTTCAAGAATTCGGATTTAGTAATTGAATGGGAAAACTCAGAAAAGTTTTTAAGTATAATCTGTAATTCTTTTCTGGCAGGATCACAAGAATTTTCATCTTCTGTTTAAATTGCCCTTTTCTTATCTGTTTCTAAGAAGAGATAAAATGCTTTCAAGCACACAAGAAATGGATTCTTTTTCATATGAGTGTTTAAGACACGCAACATTTGCAGCTCTGACTTAATTCAACTGTATACCTACTACTAAATATTTTGGTGACTTTAAGAGAAATATACAATGATAATAACAATTTATTTCAAGGCTTTCCTTATCTAGTTCCTTTTAATATATTATTCATGGCTTAAAAAGAAAATTGATTCAAAACGACTACCTTAAGTCATTCCTATCAAAAATAAAAACAAGGCAGAAATGTACACATGAAGAAGATTGTATCATTTCTTATCAGGGCAAGAAAGGTGTTATTTCACCTTTCTTAAATAATTTCTTAAACGTTTGTCTTTACCCACGGACAGAGCAAGAATGTTAAATGTAATTATTACAAGCAACTTCTCATTTTCTTGTAGATAGCAAAATAAGCATAAAAATATTCTGTCTCATAATTAGATAAGAATTGAACTCATCAGAATGTCTTCAGAAACCAATTCTATCCTTTCGAATGACCACTTAAACATAAATGTCTTCTCATGTTTATAACATATATAGAAATAGTTAAGACAGAAATTATGACTGGTACTTTGAGCTAAGACAGACCCAGTATTGTTATTTAACAGGATATGCATCTTTCATACTATAAAATTTATTCATTTTCACACCTATACTAGATATTGCAAATAAGGGAAACCATGGGACCTGGCTTTAGGCCTGGCTTACTTCACTGAATATAATTTTTTACAAGCCTTTCCATTTCCTTACAAAAGTGGCAGGCACATGCAAATTCTTATACTTGTGTGTAGGCTGAGAAATCATCATACTATTAAATGAGCTTGAAAAGTACCAAGAAAAGCACAATGGAGCTCAGGTGACTGGCAGACATTGGGAAAGGTAAATATTATTGTACTCTCCAAAGAAACTCACTATCCATTAACCATGAAGTTCGGACTCTTTCAGTGGTGTTGAGTGAAGAAAGTATTTATTGGTTGGACTACATTAAGTGTGATAGGGAAATTCTTTCAGATGCATGCAGGGAAGTGTTTTTTTGTTTTGTTTTGTTTTTTTTTTTGACTTTGTGAAAGTTTATCTAATATTAAATTATCTGTAAACAAGGATCATGGAAACAGGAAGAAGGAAGTTTTTATTTTGAAGAAGTTTTGCCTTGAATCTCACTAGGAAATTACAAATAAATGGGTCTACAGTTCTTTTTCTTTGATGAGACCCTGCCTGGTTTGGGGATGTGGGTTATGGTGGCTTCAGAGAAAGAGTTTGGTAGTGAACTTTCACTTTCACTTTCATTTATGTGTTGGGGGAGTCTTGGTTTGAGTTTTCATTTGAAAGCCTTGTAGAATTCAGCTGTAAACCCATCCAGTCCTGGGCTTTTCTAAGGTGGGAAGTCTCTTTTTCATGATTAAACTTTGATGCTTAATATGGGTCTGTTAAATTGATTTAAATCATCGACATCAAGCATAAAATTTGTATGCTAAAAATAACATTATTCAGGGAAAATAATCTATATATCTATGTGAAAAAATTATTTCTAAATGTCAAATGTGACATTAGATTAAATGGTAAGGTAGAACTAGGACAAACCTCCAAATTTTTCATTTTTCATTTTGTCTTGAAAATCCATTGTTCTCTTCTGATTGTTGTTTTCAAGAAGTCAATCATTATTAATTTTGTTATATCAAATTAAGACAAGAAACCTAATAATGTTGATCTTGTACAAATCCTTTATGTGTATTTTGATGAACATATTGTACAAAGGTTGTTATACTCAATTTTTCTTAATGAGAATATGGTTGAATACTCCTGTGTATCTCTAAGTACAGAAACTTGAAATATACTTTTGTGTTCCATATGATACTCAAATGTGTGAAGATACATATTATTCTATCAACTATTTTTAGTCTCAGCTTTATTATGTTCATGGGAAAAGCTTTTCTGCACAGATATTTCATTTTCATTAATTCAATATTTTTATACTTTAAAATTCCTGATTTACTTCCAGAAATGCATATTAAAGAGTTCGATAAGGTTTGTCAACTTTTTGTGTTTTGTTTTGCGTTTTTTTTTCCACCAAGAACATTGTATCATCTTATATTTCTACCATGATATTGTACAAATGCTCTTCCCACCAACCCCATTAACTGGGTAAAATGTCTTGATTTTAGATCTGTATAAAAATCATTCTCTCACATTCCCCTTTTCCACCCCTATCTTCAAATATTTATATGAATCTTCATGGATAGTCTTAGAAACCACTTTATTTCCATCTGCTAATCTTGTGTTTTCTACCCTCGGCCTAGCCCAGCCATGTAGTTTCTGACATTTTCTTCTATTATTATTATTATTTTTTTTTTTTGGTCAGACATGGGGTCTGAACTCTGGGCCTAGGTGCTGGCCCTCTGTTCTTCAGCTAAAGATGAGTGCTCTACTACTTCAGCCACAGTACTTCCAGCTTTTTCTGCTTATATGGTTCTGAGGAATCAAACCCAGGGCCTCATGCATGTAAGGAAAGCACTCTACCACCGCACTACCTACCCTGCCTCTATTAATTCTTTTCATAGTCATAGTTTATATGAACATTAGTTTTCCTTGTGGGATAACATGACGAGAATTTACTTGAATATTTTCTTGCCAGACAATTTTTGTTTTTTTGTAAAGACTCACACAAAGCTAAAAGTATTCAATATAGATAAGATGAAAGTTGAATAAGATATCTTGTATTTCAGTGTTGAAACTTACTTTGATAGATAGTTCATGGAAATGTCATTACCTCTAAGTACGAATCATTATAATTGCTAACATCACCATATTTTTCTTTTACATTTAAGAATACAGTAAGTTCTTGGCCAAGTGACAAAATTTGGAACACAGTTATTCAGTTAACTGAGGGATGTTAATCATTTCTTTAAAAATGTTTCTGAAATAGATAAAATGTGCATTATTTTTATTTTTGCATGGAGGTGTTTTATACTAGGACTAAATTGAAAAAGATTTGATTTCACGGTACTTTCCCCTCATCAGTTATTCAGACTGGCAATTGTTATCCTCAGTACAAATATAGGAGAACACTTATTGTGTAATGGCAGCTGTCAAAACAATGTTTTCCCATTTTTTCTGTAACTTTTATGACCAATATGCAAGCTACAAAGTAGGATTATATAACAAGACTGGAATTTTTAAGGTTTGAATTAATATATTCTTATTAAAACATGAAAATTTATTTCTATTATTTGAAACTGGTAAAAATAGAAATGCTTCTTAATATTTTATTTGGAATTACTATATAAAATACATACATGTAATATGAACATGAATACAGGGATCTCTGTGCATGAACATAGTGTTTATGTTTGTGTGATATATGCAGTCATATAAACAGACATGTAGGAAAAAAACTGTTGGGCACCAGTGGTTTATGCCTATAATCTTAGCTATTAAGGAGGCTGAGATCTGAGGATCGTGGTTCAAAGCCAGCCCAGATAGGAAAATCCATGAGACTCATCTCCAATTAACCACCTGAAAACTGGTGGTTAATTAATTAATGAGTTAATTAATTAATGGTGGCTCACTCTCCTCCATCTGAAGAATTCAGGGAAGGCACCAGGCCCAGGGTTCAAGCCCCCATAATGACCAAAAAAATGAATAAATAAATAAATAGGTGAAAAAGGAAGAAAAAAAAAGAATATTTGATTACGAATTCAACAGCAATGTATGATTAGGATATTAAAATTTAATCAAGCAACTGTTGTTTTGGTTTTTTGGTCGGTCATGGGGCTTGAACTCTGGGCTTGGGCGCTGTCCCTGTGCTCTTCAGCTCAAGGCGATTGCTCTACCGCTTGAGCCACAGCACCACTTCCAGTTTTCTATCGGGTTTGGTCCCGAACCACAGGACTTCAACCAGGGCAATGAACCTAAGAGAGAAGGAATGAAGGGACAAGAGACACGAAGAAGGACAGCAAGACAAGGATTCTGATCAAGCTGCCAATTTTTATTTTTCATACAAGGGTATTTTTATGCTTGGACTTAGGGTGTGGTGAAAAGGTGGTCCTTAGTAGATTTAGGGCGGGGTGAAAAGGTGGTCATTAGTAGCTGCAGGGTGTTTACTTAGGGCATGGTGAAAAGGTGGGATTATGTAAACTCAGCCTCAGGTTGTTCCAGTGAGATAGTTAAGCATATCATATTTGAGAGACTTAACTTTTGGCTCCCAACAGGGTTTATTGGAGATAAGAGTCTCAAGAACTTTCCTGCCTGGCCTGGCTTTGAACCACGATCCTCAGATCTCAGCCTCCTGAGTATCTAGGATTACAGGCTTGAGCCACCTGCATTCTGCTAAGCAACTGGTTTTTGAAAGCTCTCCTATCTGAAATAAAGAGCAAATGCTCTTCACAGACCATGTAAATGTATATATTAAGAGCTTCTAGCTTTCACCATCATCAAACTAAATGACACACTGGCATTTTTTGCTTTGTCTTAGATGAGCTCATTGATTTACTCTGTTTTTACCTATAATAAGGTGAGTTCTACATAGCAATCCTCTTGAGCTTCTAGTTTCCACAGTCATCAAACTAAATAACACACTGGCATTTTTTGCTTTGTCTTAGATGAGCTCATTGATTTACTCTGTATTTTATCTATTATAAGGTGAGTTCTACATAGCAATCCTCTATCTCTATATTGTTGTCATTGTACCTGTAAAAAAAATTGGAAAGTTGCTACCTGTTAATTTTTGAATCTGAGAATTAATTTTAGAAAATTTTAATTCATTCAGTCCTCGATTGCTCGTCCAATGTTCCTTTCATATGTTTGATGTGAATTAAGGTGATTATCATGAAAGCCAATTTTACTGTGTTGAATGAAGTTTTTAAAAAACAATTTAGAGAACATTGCAGTGTGCTGTCATAACTTGATACCTGTGGTTCTGATAGTGGCCCCACTCTATAGAAGAGGTAGTTATAGGTAATAAACAAATGAAGAAATCTTCAATATCTCAGGTTTTAAAGGAACTGTAACTCAAATATTGAGAGTCTAACTTCCCCCAGTTAGAATGGACAATATTATTAAAAATAACAATAAAGCCGGGCACCGGTGGCTCACGCCTGTAATCCTAGCTACTCAGGAGGCTGAGATCTGAGAATCGCGGTTCAAAGCCAGCCCGGGCAGAAAAGACCGTGAGACTCCTATCTCCAATAAACCACTAGAAAACCGGAAGTGGCGCTGTAGCTCAAGTGGTAGAGCGCTCGCCTTGAGCTGAAGAGCTGAGGGACAGCGCCCAGGCCCAGAGTTCAAGCCCCATGACTGACAAAAAAAAAAAAAAAAAAAATAACAATAAAAAATTCTGATATGGATGTGGACAAAAGAGAACTTTATTACACTACTAATAGGAATATAAACTTATTCAACTACTCTGGAAAGCAGTACAGGGGTTCTTCCAAAAACAACATAGAGCTTCCGTATGACCCAGCAATTCCACTCATGGTTATTTATCCAGTATTAGTGCAAACAAGGCTACACTAAAGCTACCAACACAACCATATGCATTGAAGTATTATTTACCATAGCCAATATATAGAATTAGCCTAAATGCCCCCAAATGGCATCAAATTCATCAAGAAAATATCGTATATTCATCCCTCAGAAATTACACTTTACCATTTCTAATAAAACAAAGGCTTGAAAAATATTATTTTAAATCAAGTAAACCAGCCCCAGGTAAGTCTAGATTTTTTCCATGGGTAAATGGAAATATGACTCTGATGACTTTGGTGTCCTGGCTGGATTCAAACTATGATTTTCAGGTCTCAGATCCCTGAGTAACTAGAATTATAAGCCTGAGCAACTGCTGCCTAGAAGAGATAAATTATTTTATTAATGAGTACCCTTTTATATTTCTTTTAGAAGTAACAAATTTGAAACTCATTTATCAAATATATGCAGTTAAAATTCAACTAAATAAGATATTTGGAGACTATGGATTGGATTAAATCATTCCTAGCTTAAGTTCTTTCACATATTTTAATAGAGAGTAGAATTTTAATAGAGAGTAGTAGAGGTGTGATATTTTACTGTTATTTCATGATCTTAAAGCAGTGAATCCCTTCTTTACTAGTGTCGTATATATGGTGATATTCTGAGTACTTGGTATTATTTGATGATTTTTCAACCTAAAGCATGAGGTTCTCTCTCATTGTCAAATCATTGACCTTCAGATAGCAGAAAGCTATAAATAACATAACATAATCACTATTATGACATACAAATTTAATATGCATTACAGATAGAAATGACATGTTTTGCGCTGGAATCAAGTATAAATATAGATAGATAGATAGATAGATAGATAGATACATACATACATACATACATACATACATACATACATAGAAAGATACATAGTTATAGATATATAGATATACTTTATGGATAATAGTATGTCTATCTGTATCTTATGAACAAAATATTCTTCAACTAGTCAAACAAATTTGACTGCATTCACTATGATTTCGTGCTTAACGTTCAAGAGACCAGTAAAAAAGTTTCCTTCCTTCTTTTTTTGAGGAGACTACTCAAAAAGATGCAAGTTTTTCGCAGTTGCTATACCTGCAAATGTAGGCTAATCCCTATTGGTTAGGGGTTTTCAAGTCAGATCTTTTGATAGAAATGCAGATGTTAACGCAGTCCTCACAAACCTTACAAAATATTAGCAATGGCTTCTTTGAGGTGTAGCTCACTGGTGGAGTGCTTGTCCATAATATGTGAGGCAACCAAATGTAGTTAAATATAATATAGTTCAATTCCAAGTGCAGCAAAAATAGACAAAAATTAGAACAAGAGAATAAGTTAAGAAAAAACGTGTGTGCGTATGCATGTTCATGTACATTTATTTGTCTGTGCAGGAAGAGAAAAAATGTTAAAATGTAGTTGAAGATCTGGGTTTGGGGACCTATGAAAATATGAAACAATAGTAATATACCTCCCACATTGACATTAGATTAAACAAGTTAACAATTGTATATTTGGCCTTAGTTAGTGTGTGTGTGTGGGGGGGGTGAGGAACACTGTAAGAAAATATTTTTGCTTCAGTAGCTTAGTACAATAAGGATTTCTTTCATTGTCCAGACAGATAGCTCAGGGTAGACTTTAAAGGTCTTAGAATGCCAGGAGCTGATGTTGACTCTCTTTCCTCTCCCTTAGGATGTGCACCTCAGCCTCTGTAGCAAACCAGGGAAAAAACAGTACACAGCATTGTTTATGGTCCAGGTTTAGAGGTGTTTCTGACTCCCCCTAACCTACAATTCAGAGGGCAGAACTCCTTCAGATGGTCACACCTAAATATAGGAAGAGCTTAGAGGCATAGAAATTTTTGCCCAGTAGGAGAGAAGAAATAAGTTTTGAGTATTCGGGGACGCTGTCACACCCTCTTGTGGTTTGTGAATTCATTCCATGCCATCTGATTCTGGAGACAATCACATAATATTCTCAGGAAGGCTTCAGGCATGTATTGCTCAACAATGAGACATAATCTGAGAATTTTTTTTATTTCTCATTGTTCTGTGAACGCTACAAAATGTATTACACAGCCCTAAGTGGCACATAATAGTCATGCAATGTGGCACATTGAAGTAATCAACAGATATGGTACAAAGTTATTGTGGGGCATTTTGTTATTATCATTGTTTTGAACGGGGTCTCAAGTTGCTTATGTTGGCATTGAGCCTCTTGATAGAGCCTCCCAAGGAGAGACATACACAAGCTCATCCTAGTAATTTATGCATTTTATAGAATATGTTTTAAATAGTAGGAGAGGTGCACTCTGAAATGATAATGAAAGTTTGAGTACAATATACACATAAACTCAGGAACAAGTCAAAGGGAGAAGTGAAGTAGGCCCTGAGAGGAGACATGAGCTGGTGCAGCTTCTTTCCAGGCTCTGCTATTGTTTTAGGGATTTTAGGGGGAAAAAACAAAACAAAACAAATAAACGAAAACACAAACAAAAACCTCTAAACAAAGTTAACTCGACCTTGGCTCCAATAGCCCAGTTCTTGGAATGAAAAGAATGACTCTAGGTCCCCCTCCACTTAACAACTTAGCCCATCTTCATTGTTCTGTTGACTGACCCGATTAAATAGATAGCCAGTAATCTGGTTCATACTGGCAACATCACTTGCTTACCATAAACTCCGCCTTTTTCACGTGTTTATGTTAAACTCTACTAAACTCCTCCTTTTGTATGCTTACCATAAGCTCCGCCTTACTATTGAATTCATGAGTCATTTAAACCAAAATGATAGGCTGGCTTAATCAGCCATTATGTGACAAAGTGTAACCTCATTGGTCATCTGCATGTGGTCTAGTATTACTGTGAAATCTTTTTGGTGTATGACAATCTCATTGGTCACCTGTGTGACCAGACTTGACCTTGTGAATTTGCCTTTAAAAACCTAAGTACGTGGGCCACTCGGGGTTGCAGTATCAGCTCTCGAGCCTGTGCTGAGGCCCTGGCCGGTCAGTGTAGGAACCTTCTCAATAAAGTTGCTTCTTTATTAACTCTCTCTCTCTCTCTCTATATATATACATACATAAAGGCCTAACATAATTATTTATTATCATCCAGGATGTATGGTTCATAATCACGTTCTAGAGTGTAACAAAACTGGCATCACCATGGTTAAATTAATACTGTCATCGTCATAAACCTCTGAATCTTGTTTAATGCACGATGTCTGATCTATGATGCTGTGATAATGACTGTGACATGATAGATACCAACCTTATAGATGTGGTCCTACATATACTAAAATATTGCAAGGGGCATGTTTCTACTTCCTCCAAAGAATTTAAGAAAGTTATGAGTATTAAAATAATTAAAAATAAATATTCAAATCATCATTGGTTTTACAAAACCAGCGTTTGTTTGGCCATTAATATATGAGACTATAACCTTTGATTTTGTTCCTATTATGATATGAGACACATACAGAGAATTTACAGAAACATTATACTTTGCTATAGAAAGCCCATTTCTTTTCTTTTTTTTCTTTTCATTCTTTCTTTCTTTTCTTTTCTTTTTTTTTTTTTTTTGGAGTTCTGGGGCTTGAACTTTGGGAGAAGGCACTGTCTCTGTGTATCTGTTGCTCAAGGCTAGCACTCGACCACTTTTACCACAGTGCTACTTCCACCCTTTCCTGTGATTAGTTGAGAATAAAATTCTCATGAACTTTCCTGCTATAATGGCTATAAACTTTGATCTTCATATCTCAGCCTGGGATGGCTATAAACTTTGATCTTCATATCTCAGCCTTCTGAGTAGCTATGATTACAGGTGTGAGTCGCCAGTACCTGGCTAAGAGCCCGTTTCTATACACTGTGTTTAGTCTAGGTTAACAATAGCTATGATGCAGTTCTCATATACATTGAAGAATGTGAATGATTAAAATTTGGACAAAATGCTTTAACACGCTTCATTAGAGAGGTGCTTCAGAAAGTGAAAAGGTCCTTCATATAGTATAAATCACTTAGGATTCAATACTCACTCTGTCAATTACTAACTCTAACAGAGAAACTATAAATTAATACACAGCTGCTTCAATTTTTCTTTTGAAAGATGGGGATGTACAGATGGCCTACTTGAAATGCCTGAAAATAAATGTACACCAAATTTGCCAGATATACTTCTCCAAGAAGACAGAAAAATAAAGCTCTGCAAATGCTGACTACTTCTGTGAGAAGAATTCAGAGGAGAGTACATGTGAATTCTGCTGGGACATGGGGAATCTTTATGCTAATGGAATTTTATTAACACTATAATAGAGATAAAACTCAGTGTTGTGAAGTGCTGATTTATCTTTTCTCTTTTTATTGCGAAAATACCACAGGGAAGGGTTACAATGACATGGGCAAGGTAATGAGAACATTTGCTATTAAGCATTGTTGCCTTCTCCTTTGTTTCCCCTTTCCATCCTTTCCCATGTCCCACCTTCCCATCCACCTCTCCACTCACAGCAAAAGTTGTAAAGTTCGTTTTTTCGACATTAAGTCTTGTATATCTCATTGTTGCAATGGTTCTACCTGTATCCCTATTTAAAAGGTTGGTTTTTATCCCATCCTCTCCCCAAATTATACCAACATCAAATACAGTCAAAGCAGGGATAATGCCGTGGGGGAGGAACATATAAAGCAGCAAGGAAATTATAAATATGTTCGAAAGAAGAAAGAAAAAAAAATTTGAATATTTATCTTGGGGTTCATTTCTCCTAACATCAACGTATCTGACCTTTTCTGCTTTTCTCAAACATATATTAGTTCTTGCAAATAAGGGAAACCTTGGGACCTATGTTTCTTTGGGCCTGAAATGCTCAACCTCTAGCCATAAAAAAATACAAATCAAAACAATATTGCGATAACACCTTCACCCCAGTTCAAATGGTTATAATCAAGAACTCTAATAACAACAGATGCTGGAGGATATGTGGATAGAAGGGAACCTTACTGCATTGTTTTTGGAGTATAAACTTGTTTAACCACTTTGTAAAGTAGTATGGGGATTCCTCAAAAGACTCCACATAGAGCTAGCTTCCATATGACCCAGCAATCACACTTTTGAGCATTTACCCAAATGATCACAAACAAGACCATACTAAAATTACCAGCACAACTATGTTTATTGCAGCTTTATTTACCATAGCTAAGATATGGAACCAACCCAGATGCCCCTCAGTAGATGAACGGATCAGGAAAATGTGGTATATATGCACAATGGAATTCTATGCCTCCATCAGAAAGAATGTCATTTCCCCATTTGTTAGGAAATGGAAAGACTTGATTCATCTTTTCTTTCAAAGCTCTGCAGATTCTGGGTAACGAATATGCCAAATACTTTAAGATGCTATTCAATGTATTCTATCATCTTTTATTCAGACAGTTTGGAATACAGCAACAATTAGATCTCATTTGATGAAAATAATATACATTATTAAGAGACACAGGTGGCGCTGGGAAGGTTGCTCAGAGGAAGAGTGCTTGCCTTTCATGCATGAGGCCCTCGCTTTGATTCTTCAGCACCACATAAACAGCAAAAAATGGAAGTGGCTCTGTGGTTCAAGTAGTAGAATGCTAGCCTTGAGATGAAGAGCTGAGAGACAGTGCCCAGGCCCAAAGTTCAAGGCTGATGAGTGACAAAAAGAAAAAGAGATAGACATGAGTTATGAAAAATATTATTGATATTATCATATTATATGAATATTATTGATATTATATATTATTGATATTATTAAATTATATGAACAATATTATTGTTTTCAGAAATTGATCAGTATAATACTACAAATAAATAAAAATTTGGGTTGCTTTGCTCTATACACCTACTATTCAACAAGCAAAAGTATTCAATTTATTATCAATTGCATATATAAAATAATCATATCTAAAAATATAGATAAATAATGAGTAATGAGTATATATGATAGTTAAAATTTATACTACAAACAAAAATAAATAAAACTTATGCGAACATATATAATTGTTATTAGAAATTTTTTACAAAGCAAGCATAATATTGAAAGTAATAATTTTTCCTAGTTGTAATAGAATTTGAACTCAATGTTAAGCATGCTACTACTTGAGACAAATTTCCATTCTTTGTGGCTATGAATTTTGTTTTCCAACCAAAGTCTCTTAGTTGTGGAAGAGCTAGCTTAGTTCAATATT